>NW_026555331.1:116907096-119307096 GCF_014898055.3 Talpa occidentalis
ATGGTAATTGACAACTGTTAAGAGGTCCCTCCCACTCACAGGTCTGGGGGCATTTCTATATTTTTTAATATTTTATTGATGAATTTGTCATAAAGACCAGTGACCTTTAAAAAATAATATTAAACTATATCTTTCAGTCCCACCAAAGGTGAAAATTATGTTTTTGTTTGGTAGTTATTAGCACCAAGAAGCCTATAAAACAGGTAATTATGGTTTTCCATATCACAAAATGATGAAACAGTCAACAAATGAAAAGCATTAAATCTGACCAATTTTCAAACTTAAAACTGCTAAATATTTGGAATTTGAAACCATACATGCAGTCTTAGGTAATTTGAGCTGCTATAACAAAATACCACATACTGGATAGCTTAACAACTGAAATTTGGACATATGTATCTTCCAAAACTCCTACCTCCTAGGATTTCAACATATGAACTGGGTTTTGGGGACTATGAAACACATTTAGACCAAAGCATGTGTTTTTACGGTATCATATCATATATTGCACAGTTGGATACTGATTCACTGAATTATACTAATCTTTAAAATATCAAAGCTTTTCATTAAAGTGTAAAAAAATCATACTATTAAATTACCACAATCATATCAGATGAGACTTTAACCGTGGCAAAGCTTTGGAGTACAAAGTGATATACATACTTTCAAAAATTCTAATTTTCATTTGAAAGATTATGTGTTATCATTAGCAACAATATTAGTTATTTCTCCTGAAAGGACAGGTATATTTTGTTCATTTCGGAATTTGGAGAAATGACTGCCAAAGTGTTCCTATCAGTCACTCTTTTAAAGTGAAAATTGTATTTAATGAAGAAATTAGTTTAGATGATCTCTTTTCCTCAATATAAACACTGTACATTCCTTGTACAGAAGGGTTCCATGCATGACTTTCATTCTATTACACAGAATATTGAAATGATATACTTCAGAAATGAGTTTTAACAATGTAATGTTTTGTTGTTGTAGACTCATCACAGATATTCTTAAATTAAAATATTCTTTTAACTGTGACTGCATGGCACTAATGCATACATGAACTTCAGCTTTGGTGCCAATGATGTTTAATCTACAAAAGTCTGAGCAGATATTAATGCAGAGAAAAAAGAAAAATAACTCACTTGAATTATTACAAAGACAGTTGAATCTGATAGATCTACTGTGTACACGTGGAACTCCAGGTGTCCTTGGGGCATACTGTGAGAATCACTGTATTAGACTGAACAACTCTTTTATTACCACCCATGTTAACATACCAAGGTGTTGGTTTTCCAGAGAACACAGATTAAGGAAAAATATATATATAATTGAATTCATGTGACTGCATGAACAAAAAAGCCTGGGCAGAAGTTAGGGAGTATCCAGGGATCCACAAAGAAGCCTGAGAAAGGCTTCCTATATGGCCAACAAAAGAACATCAGGAGATCATCAAGTAAATGATAAAAACCTTATAGGAAGGTGAGTATAAAGAGTTAAAAAGTTCTATCAGGCAAGAATGATAGTTGTTCATTAGATCTGACAAAGTGCAAGCCATTGCTGATAGACAAAAACTCAATTTTTACTGCCCTTTAGAGAAAATGAGCTTTATTACTCATAATAGACTCTTATGGAGAATATGAAAATAAAGGGTATTTTAGTGCTTGCTGGCTCTTAAGAAAAGCCAATCCACTAAATTGTAAATGAGGTTATAGGAAAAAATAGTAAATGATACAGATTGTAAACTATTATAACATCCTATCATACACAGATTTACAACTCAAAATAAGCAAACTATTTATACAGGACACTCTAATAATAACCTTAACAATTACAAAGTTTATACCCATAGTCTCTAGAAACATTGATATAAATTTTAGCATTGCTTAAAAGCTCTTTGCCTTTCTTTACAAATATGCTTAGAAAGAAACCCGCATTTTGAAGACACAGGAAATGTATATTTAATTTAAAAAGTATTGGAAAATTATATGCAATAGTTTGTTTATTTTTTCCTTATCTACTCAAACAAAATATATAGGCTGGGTAGTGTTTTGTCTTCTCAAGTATCTGTGTCACAATCTTTTAAATTCTATTCACAGCTCCTCTATATAATGATAACAGAATGAAGTCTGTTGTCTGTGACTTCAATTATATAGTCAAAGATAAATTAATATCACAGAATTTATACAAATCCTTTTTCCAATTAGGGAATTTGCCAAGAGAAGTTTCAGCAAAGAAGTGCAAGAAAAAGCATAATTGGAAAGTGATCAAAAGAAGTGGGAGGGGAAGTGGGACAGTCTATGATTACACATGTCTTTTGAAGAGTTTTGCTTTCAAGAGTAGCAAAGAGAGTATAGGATCAAGGGAATTTGTTGTTTATAGTTTTGCTTTGTAAGATGGAAATATGACAACATGGTAATGGATTTAATTATGGAGAGGGGATGTAGGACAAGGACAGAGCGGTTAGATGGAACAAAGTACTTAAGTAGAGGAGACAATAAATTTCATTGGACAAGGGATGGGTTTACCTTTGCTGGCTCTGAGGTTAGGGGTTGACTTTTGAAAGGTGGGTTTCCTTATCTTTTTCTCTATCATTATTTGAACTCATCTGTCATATTTTTCTATATGTCAGGGACAATTTGTATTTTTTCAAGAAATCATCTGTCACTTCATTTTTACCAGAAATCCTCTGACCTTGAGTGTCCAAAGGTTAAGAACCCTAGAGAGAATATATCAGGTTAAAGGACTTGAAGAAAAGTAGTGCTTGGACATTTATTTTTTTCACTTATTTCCTAATACGCTTCCTTTAACACTTTAGAAGGGCAGAGCTAAAGGTCTAGCCTATGACTCAGAACCCAGATGGGGCTTCTGCCCCTCTCCTGTCAGACATAATTTTCCTCCAAGTTTCCTGTTGTTCTGGTCCTCAGTATCGTAGTAGATATTATCCAGTCTTTACTTCTGGTTCACCCATTGGTTATAATTTATTGCCTTGACAATTTAAAACCTCAGACTCTCCCAGCTTCCCCATAGCTTGTCTTCCTTGGCAAAAACTCAATTGGAACAATATGGAATTAACTCTTGGCCCCTCTGCCTGGCAAACTTGAGTTTCCTTCTCTCCATAGATGGCTTTTCTGAAATATGACCTGGCTTTAGTTGCAGATTTTGTGTTTATAATTATCTGAAGAGCTTGCCCTCAGTAGTAAGGTATGCTGCTGGCAAACCATGCTGCCTTCTAGAGTTGGAGATATTATTCCTCTCCAGTTCACATTCTCCTTATTTCTGAGCCAAACTTATCAGAATGTGATTGATGCCTGCTATCTAGAAGGTGTAAAGAACAACTTTGTTATGTTTGTGTGTGTGTGAATTTAATTCAGTATGTATACACTGATTGATGAACAAAAAAATGACTTTAAAACCTCTAATAAATGAGTGTCAAACCAGTTTATTATGCTGTCTATATCTATCTCTTCTTCTTTCCTCCACATTCACCTCAACTCTTCAGTTCACAAAATTTCAGTGAAACATTTCCACAAAGCTATTTAATAATGATTTCTCAGAAAACAGACTTGATAGTTTGTAGTTATTACATTACCTGACGTCTCAGGAATATTTATCAACAGTGGTCATTCTCTCCGCTATAATTTAAATGTTTGTATTCTGTCCAACACCTTCATATCCTTTAATATTAATGTCCAATAAAATGCTATACAAAGGTGTAGTCTTTGTAGTTTATTAAGCATGAGGGTAGAGCCATTATGAACAGGATTTGTGTTTTATAAAAGAGACTCCCAGAGAGATCCTTAGTCCCTTCCACTATGTGAAATATAATAAGTCTGCAACCAGGCAGAGGGCCACCACAAAGCCATGATGACATCCCAATACTGGACTTCCAGTAGTGCTTGGACTACTGGCTATCACAAAGCCATGCTGACATCCCAATACTGGACTTCTAGTCTCCAGAACTGTATGAATAAGTTTTTTTTGTTTATAAACCACTAAACACTAAAGCTGTGGTATTTTGTTATAGCAGACTAGTCAATGCTTTTAAAAACACTTTTTCTTCCTTTTTCAATGACATCATAGTTTTCTTCCTATTCCTATGGCATTTTCTTAAGGGTTCTTTTTCCTCTTTCTATTCCTGTTATTTTATCCTTAACAGTTTCACTTGAAGTTCTCCGCTGAGCAACCTCATCCATTCAATGCTTTAAATAGTCAATGTATACTAGCACTATCGAAATTCCAAAATACTCTATGGTTTTGTGTTTCTTGGTTTTTTTTTTAATATGCACACTATGAATTAAAAACTTTCCAACATGATGCACTCTCTACCCGATACTCTCTTTTATAGCCAGATACCTATACATGTCTTCACAACACACCCACAAAACAAACAAACAAACAAACAAAAAAAAACAGAGGCTACTCTCCCTCCCATTCACTGTTCTGATTTACATCTGCTGATCTTTTATATCTCAACTTGGATGTGACTTCCCTTGGGAAATCATTCCTTGATTCATCAGAGGTTTGCACTATGTACTAAAAGTATTTGTAATACCTCCTTTTATAAAACATCAATAATTGTGTCTTTTTAATTAATTATTGTTTTAATTTTGGTCACATTAGGATTCTTCCATCAGGATCACCATCATAGGATTTACACCACCAAATCACCCATACTCCATTGTTTCCTTTAATTCTTTAGTCAGATTTCAAGGACTAGCTTTTAAGATTGTTTTTCTCTCATTCTTTGTTTTCTCTATATTCTACTTATTAGTGATTTGCTACATATCCACCAATCATCATGGCAGGGCCAATGGAGCCCAGTATATCTCACTGGCACATATCTTGCTCTTTAATATGTTCCACAACAGACACATAAACAGTGTGATGGAGTTTTGAGGCTTTATTGAGACATGATTTAGTTGAGTTATAGTTTGTCTCAGTTCCTGTTTACAACAAATCACATCAAAAAATTGGCAGAAATGACATCCACATTCCCACTAGTATATACTGTCCTTGAGGAACTGTGACTAATAACATTAAATTTCCAAGACTGAATACTCCAAAGCATCTAATTTGACCAAGTATTTTACTTAAGATGAAATTTCTGGCTTTGGATTTCTCTCTGACCAATGCAGCCAGTGCCACCCTCCTGCCACATCTGCCTAGCTAATGTTGCCATCAACATTCCACTAGAGTCAGTGCAGCGTCAGGATGAACTTGCCCTGGGATACACAGCAGGTGTGTTCCACCTGACTGCTACCATACATTCATCAAGGGATGAATGATTAATGACTGGACTCCCAAATGGTTTTAAATATGTGTTTTAAATAAAGCTGCATCTTACCTTTGCCCCTGGCACCTCACAGGTTTATAGCTGTTTAATATGTATTAGAAAAGTTGTGAATCTCTATGGGCCTATGGTAAAGTGTACTTTGTAAGTCTAAAATATCCTAACCCCTTGCTTAGTACTGAAACATGTAACATACTCAAATCCCTTCACTAGCCAAAATTAAGTAGTTACAGACATGCCCACAAATGTTAAGTGTAATGTGAGAACTAACTTTGTAGGATTTTTGTCTACTTGGCAAGACTTGATGCAGAAGTTCACATTTTTCTGTTCTATTTAGTTTCTTATAGTGGAGAAAAATTATGAATTTCAAATTGCAGCAATGTACTCTTTTTCTCTAAGTGTAATCCATGAGCCAACTGCATTAAAATCATCCAGGGTATGGTATAAAGCACAGTTAATACTTACTGAATCTATAGGGTTAGATTCCAAAAATCAACATTTCTACCTGTGCCAGATTTTTAAGTATAAATCAGTTTGCAAGACTTGGTTTAGAAATACTTGCTGGAGACTCCACATCATTTTGTTTCTACCAGGTGTTTACGCTTATAGTTTGCATCTTTTACCATTCTGGACATTTCAAGGTGTAACAAAAGTTCCTCTGAACAAACTATTTTTTATTTCAATAAGAAACTGCAAATACAGATTTAAAGATTCAAGAGAAAATTTACCAATGATGGAAGTTTGTTATGGCCCATACAAAGTGGAAATATTATTCTTGGTAACTTTTCATAGACTCCCTTAAGTGCTTTTAATGGCTACAACTGGTCATTTTGTATGGTGTAATTTGTCCTACCTAAATTCATGTGTGTATAAAATTTGAAAACATACATGTGCAAGGATGCATGTGTATATATCCTTGTACATCGACACGTATCTATGCATACTTAATCATACATAACAAAGCACATATGTGCTTTATAACTTTCTACAATATACATGTTTATATGCATGAAAATATGCATACTTGCACATACATCCATATATTTGTACAAATAACATGATAAATACACAAATTAAAAAAACGCATAAAGCACACAAACATGTACATGCCCTGATATCTGATAGACATAGATTTGTGTTACTCACAATTTGTACTGAAAATTCTTGAGGATATTATGGAAACCGATGTTATCACTCATAGTTTTCTTTCTGTGGTAATTTGTAGTTCTTCCCTCAAGTCTGGAAGGCTTTAGATAGTGCTAGAAATGTCTATTTACACCTTCTTCATTCACTTTAACTAATAAGACTTCTGATGACCTTGTAGAAATATTTTCTACTTTGAACATGATGATATCTAATATTCTAGTAAATGTTTGGATAGAACAAGACAAGAACAGAGATAATAGAATGAGGAACAAAGTCAGCAAATTGGAGGACTATATGGAAAGAGAAATCAGGATAATGAATGTCAAAATGTATATGCTTAAAACCAAAAACAACAGATCTATGGTGGAGAAAAACTTAGAAAGAATTCCTTCAGATGGAAACTTGGAGAGTGCAGAATTTAACAAATGCACATAACCCTGATTTTTCTTGGAATTAATTTTCTTTACTTTGGATCATAATTTTTAAAACCAGTTAATTTTACAAATGCATCAAAAACTTCTTGTCAAAATATTCCTTTGAGCATATGTTTATTAATTCATTAAAATAAGAACACTTTTTACAAATATATTGTATTATGTGAATTTATTTTTCTTCCCAATGACTTCTCTCAAACTTGAATAAAGTAAAAAAAGAAATGGCTTCCAATATTCCATGTTCTCTTGCTTTACTTTTAAGAGCTCTTAAAAATATTTCTATCACTATAAAAAACTGTTCGAATTCCTATGTAATGTACTGATTTTGAAGATAAGTATCTAGCATGTATAAATTCCCCAAACAATAAATAAAATTTATTATGATGGTATATACTATCACAATGTAAACAAGTTTGGCAAAAAAAAAAATAAAAGTATCATAAACATCAATTAAATTTTAGTTACTATATTGAAAATGCTATTACTTTTGAAAATTAAAACAATGTATTTTATTTACTTGTAATTTACTTATCACACTATTCTCATTTATTAAAAGAAAGCCCATGAACATAAAATTTTACAGACTTTAAAAAGAATAATTTTAAAAACTTGACACAAAGTATGCTTTAAAATCTAATTCACTGCTATTTTAATATTTTAGTAACCTAACAAGGTTAAAGTTTAGCAAAGTTAAGTCTAAAGGAAATCTATTCTTGCAACTTCATCTCATCCTTTTTTAAAAAAACAAGGAGAGCAGATACAATTAATGTAAATGGAATTGCCATTTCTATTTATTTGGTATACTATACTTTGAAATTTGGTTATCCCAAGACCATTCATATGGGTCATTTCATAAATAAATTTCATAATTTGCCAAACTTGGTAGATATGGCTTTTTTTAATTTTTGTTTTATCTTAATTTTTTGGCCAGATATACACTCTCTATTTAAGTAGTTTTATTTTGACAAGCTTAGTAATACCAGATTACAAATTTTCTTCCTTTAGTTCTATATACCTGATTCTTTCCTTCATATACATTACCTGAAATATTTTATTATTTGTTAGGTAGTATAAATATTAAGTATTGGGAAATTAATTAAAATAGTCAAACTAGTGATAAATTTAACTCTCCAAATGGAGAGACTTCCACCCACAAGGAAATTGGGCTCAGTTAAATAACTTTCTCTAAATTAATAAAGCAACTGATTGGGACTGCCAGAATATAAATTAAAGCTGTCTGGTTCAAAATATTTCTTTTTCCTCATCCTGTTCTTTGAACTATTCAAAGTGGCCAATAAATTTCACAATGCATTATTTTTATTTTGCTTTAAAACTGTCATTTAATATTTCAGCTTTATTTTTTAACAATTTTAGATTTACAGGAGAGTTCCAAGATAGCATGAAATGTTTTTGTGCGTCTTCCACCCAGCTTACCCATAGTTAATACTGTTGAATTAATTATTGTGAGAAATTAATTTTGGTATAACTAACTTTGCATTACACCATAACTTTACATTACACCACATTACATTTAGTTTTCCTGATTCTCAATCTACAATCACTGAATAGTGCTTCAGTCTTGCATGCAACACTTAGAAAGTAATGGTCAGGTATGCTGTAGAATACCTTTCAATTTGTATGCATCTGATGTTTTATCATGATTAGATTGAGGTTATAAACTTGGGTGAAGAACACTAAAGATGTGATAGTCCATCATAAACATCAAATTAGGAAGACATGATGCATACAGCTTATTAACTGGTTAACATGGCCCACATGGTTAAAATGGTATCTGCCACATTTCTTCATTATAAAGTTAGTCGTGTCCACTTTTTAATTAATAAATGTTCAAGGTAATATATTTTAATGCTATAAAATACTATTTCACTTTCACTTTTTTAAACATACATTGGTAGATCTTCCCTACAACAATTATTTTCTAGTTCTAATAATATTATATTCCCTCATTACTTTTATTAATAGGAATTCTTCTATAAGGAAAAATTGTCTCCTATCCCTTCATATTATCTATAACAAGACAAAATGTGGTCCCTGTGTTTATTTATTTTTACACACTCATTCTTTTGCACAGATCCATGTTCCCATCTAGAGTATTTTTTCTTCTATGTGAAAATCCTTTAACATCTCTTATAGTGCAGTTCTGCAGATGACAAATTAGTTTTATCGGTCTGAAGAAGTTCTTATGTGATCTTCATTTACAAAAGATATTTTCACTGAGAAAAAATTCTACTTTTGCAGTTTCACACTTTTAGCCCCTTAAAGATGTTTTCCTAACTGTCTCTGGCTTGCATAATTTCTGAAGTAAAGTTTACAGTAACACCTTTGTACTTATTCCTTTGTACTAGGGGTAAACATTTTTTGGGTTTTGTGGGCAACTTTTGAACCATATAAGAACAGTCTACAAGTTTTATTTGGCATATAATCCATGGTTTATTTGGTCCACCTTATGTCTTTATCTCTTGTTGCTTTTTAAGTTTTCTCTTGATTATTATTTTAATAATTTATTTTCAATTAACAATTTAATTAGTAATTTCCCTGATATATTTCCCTTCATCCTTCTTTTTCCTTCTTGTTGTTGAACTTCTGGGCCTGCAGGTCTATATTAATCAAATTAGGATAAACTCTAGTCATACTTTATTTTTTTCTTGTTCTACCTTCTTTATTGGGCTATAAATTCACATGTCTTTAAACCTTCCATGTAAGTCACTTTTTCTCCTATTTGTTTTCAGTATTTTACATCTCTTTATTTCATATTAAACAGTTGAAACTATGTTTTCAAGTTAACAATCGTCTTTTTCTGCCAAGCCTAAACTGAGACTAATCCCATCCAGCAAAGTTTTTTTCCCCCCAGATATTATTATTATTTCCTTTTCCAGAAGTTTCATTGGGCTATTTTATGTATTTTCTATCTATCTTCTCATTATGTTCACCTTTTTCTTTCAGCTTCTGAGCATGTCTATAATTGAATATGTAGTACTTGTTGACAAATTCACTTTTCTGTCAGTTTTGAAAATATTTACATTGATGGATATTTCTCCTGATTATGCCTTATTTTCCTGGTTTTTCATGTGTGTAATATTTTCATTACATATTGGAAAAGGGCATGCTGTTAAGTGCTGACATTTGTTGTTTTTCTTTAAAGAGTAGAGTAAGGAACACTGTTTGAATAAACAGTTACTTGTTAATTGGTTTAGTCCTTTCAAAGCTTTTTAGACTTATTTTCCCTTATAGACCAGGAATAGAATAGCACTTCCTCTAGTGTTATTTTAGCCCTATCAAGAAGGTATGATTTTTCTAGAGTCTCCACAGAATTTTCCTCATAATACTAAGACTCTACTCCAGATGATTATGAGTTGAGTAATTCCAGGCTGTGTGTGACATTTGGGAAGTATTTGGCTTATAATTCCCTGATAATTGTTTTCTTAAATTGTTCTTTTCCTACCATTTAGGATTTTTATAATTAATGTATACAAACTGATATTCCATTAAAATCTCAGGAAGATCTCTAAGCAGATTGCTGGGACTCCTTTTCTGTGTATTTCTCTCATCTGATGTTCCCTAACTTGTAAATTCTAAACATTTCAGCATCCTAAAGTCTAATTCTCATATTGTCAACAGAGGAAAACCACTGATCTCTCTTTGGGTTCCCCTTATTATACTGCACTTCCTGTTGTTGAACAGCTAAAAATGTTTCAGATAATTTGTCCAGTTTTCTAGTTACTTATTTAAGGAGGATAAGACGTTATTACAGACCCTATTATACCCTTACATCCCCTTCATTGGAAAGTTTTGAGCAACAGATTGGTGCAGCTGATAAAACCCGATACTTGCCCCTCAAAAATGTCCTCTCTCTACCCAAGCCATAGAAATCCAGCACTGCCTGCTCTGTGTATGCCTGAGTGAGCCCCTATGACATTTTTTTCAATATTCTTCTGCTTACAACTATCATTTATGCAATATTTTATCACCTTGTGTGAAAGAGAGGTGCCAGACACTCTGTTCTATATTTTTTCATTCCAAACAATCCCTGTGACAAATACATGGAAAATGAAACAAGAAATATATAAACAGGATTGCATTTTTTATACCACCCCATGAAATCGTAGATAATCTTGACATTTATGTTTGTATACTAAGACTGAACCTGGAAGAATTTAACTGAAAATATTTAATACCATCATGTAATATAATTGCAGGTGGCACTAAAATGATCAATACCTATCAATAGCATGAATTAATGCTCATAGACATTTGCAGGTATTGAAATACTGACTATTAGTTCAAACCATAAATTCTCTGACTTAAAAGTAACCTAATCTTTCTTATCAGTTTTCCTTTTGCAAGTTTAGCTGTTGAATAAACTGAAGCTATAAAATTCTTGTTATGTTACTGAGAATTTATTTGCCCATTGAAACATGCAATATTAGTGTAGTAGAGTGTAAACATTAGCCTAGATGAACTGTATAACAAGATTATAGGAAAGTGTAGGGAAAAGAGCAATTATGCATATTAGGAAGAGGAGTAAGGAGAGAGAAAGTTCTTGGTGGAAAAAGTTACAGGCTTAGATAAAATATATTTAGAAGATGAACTTCATTACCCTATGCTTTCCTCTTAAAAATTATTTCATTTTCTAGGTTCCACTGAACATATTTTTACAATTTTAATGCCTCAGAAAATAAGCAGTCCCCATAGTTTCAAAGTTTTTATACCCAAATTTAACTCAAATATAGTGATCAATATATTTAACTAGATAAATTGAGTGAGTCTATTCTCTATTGAGTTGCCAATGAATAGACTAGTTTCATTTATTTTTACCTGCTAGTCAATTAAGAGTTATAAAGCCAATTAGTTTAAATTAGATATAAAGATTAGTGTTGAATCATAAGCCCATGCTGCTATACTAATTAATCACTTAGAAGCATCTTTAATGACTTTTCTATAATAACACGGACTTCTAAACCTTTTATGCATACATCTACATTTATATTTATACACATATATTTACATATATTTGTATATATATGTAACAAACATCTCATACTAAATATGAATTTTCAGTTATAAATGCCATACATCGCCCACAGTTAACATTACACTCAGTATGAAACACTGTAAATTTTTCCTCTAAGGTTAGGTACAAAATAAGAATGAAAACTTTTACCATTGCTATTCAACATGTATTGGAACTATATACTAGCTAGAGCAATTAGGCAAGATAAAGATATAAAAGGAATCCAAACTGGAAAAGAAGTAAAACTTTAACTTTTTGCAAATGGAATGTTAATACACATGGAACATCCTAAAGACTCCTCCCAAAAAAATCTATTAGAATCAATAAATCAATTCAGTGAAGAGGTAAGCTAAAAAATCAATATGCAAAAGTCTACTGTGCTCTATACTCAAATGACAGCTAGAAGAGAAATAAATCAAAAGACAAAAAGCATTATATAGCTAGGAGTAAATCTAACAAAAGACCATGAAATGAAAGCTATACTATATTAATAAAAGAAATAGAAGACACAAAAAATGAAAAAAAAATCCTTGTTCATGGATTAGAAAAATTAGCAAGGTTAAAATAGCCATCTTATTGAAAGGAACATACACATTCAATGCAATCCCTATCAAATTTACAATGCTATTCTTCAAAGAAATAGAGAAACCATTGCTGAAATTTATATGGAACCACAAAGTTCCTGGATAGTCATAGCAATACTAACAAAAAAGAATGAAGATATCATATTCCCAGACATCAAACTATACTATAAAGTTATACTATAAATCAAACTATACTACAAATCAAACCAGTATAGTTTGGGAATGAAACTAGACATACCTATCAATGGAACAGAATTGAGAGCCCTGAAACTAAACCTACAATTATATGGAAAGTTAATCTATGACAAAGGAACCAAGAGTATACAATGGAGAGAGGAAAATCTCTTCAACAAATAGTTGGGAAAACTGATCACAAGCAAAAGAGTGAAACTATATCACTATGTCTACCATATGCAAAAATGAACTCAATATTGATTAGACTTCAGTCTAAGACCTGAAACAATAAAATGCATATAAGAAAATATAGGCAAAGCACTTCATTATTTAGCATCAGTCATATCTTTGAGTATTCAACTGCAATGACAAGAAATTCAAAAGCAAAAGTAAACAAGTTGTGCTACATCAAACTAAAAAGCTTCCACACAGTGAAAGAAACTATAATTAAAATGAAAAAAAATCATACCAAGGGGGAGAAAATATTTGTATATCATAAACTGAGAAGGCATTATTATCCAGAATATATGGGGTAATCATAGAATTCAACAACAAATAAAAAAATAGCCCCCCCCAAAAAAAGATCAATGGAACTAAATAGACATCACTCTATGGAAGACATATAGATGGCAAATCGGCACATGAAAATATTTTCACTATCACTTTTAATCAAAAGTATGAAAATATAAAACACAATGAGATATCACCTCACACTTGTAAGAATGGTCTATATCAAAAAGAACAGAAATAAATGTTGATGAGGGTTTAGAGATAAAAGAATCCTCATACATTATTGGTGGTAGTGTAAACTGGTTCAGCCCCTGGGTCTCCATACAGAAAAACAATATGAAGGTTCCTCAAAATATTAAAAACAGATCTGCATATGATATAGCAATTCCATTCCTAGGTACCCTAACAATACAGAAACACTAATTTGAAGGTATGTATCCCCCCTGTGTTCATTGTAGCGCTATTTACAATAGCCAAATTACAGAAACAACCTATGTTCCCAACAACAGATGAATGGCTAAAGATGAAGTGTATGTATATACATGATGGAATAATCAGCTATCAAAAAAAAGATGAACTCTTGTCATTTGCGTCAAGATAGATGGAACTGGAAGGAAGTATGCTAAGCAAAATAAGTCCTAACAAAGACAAATACTAGATGATTTCACTCATATGTGGAATATAAAGAAAGGAAACAAAGAGGCAGACAAAACTAATCCCTCCCCCAAATAAATAAAAACCTGAAATCTGGTTATAGAATTGAGGCAACTGGAAGAGCATGCTGGGATGGGGAGAAAAATAGGCAGGCCAACTGATTATGGTGTAGAATAATGGTGATTTGGTGGTAGGTGGGTCTGATGTGGCAATATACATATGAAGTGTACATCTATACTGCTAAATGCTGTGTTGTAAACAAATATTATCTCAATAAAAAAGATTCAATTTGTCAAAAAATCCATAGTTTGTGGTATTAATTCCATAGGCCACATATTTAGATAACAGAGAAGTGAATATAAATATGCACACCTATATTTCTATAAGAGCATAAAATTATATATGCATATATAAAGTTATTTATGAAATTTATAATTCTACATGGTAGCAAAATCCTGAACTTTATGAAATAGCCCCTTTTCTCAGGAAATTATTGTTCTTTCCATTCCTGACCCCAACTACTAACATAACAAAAATTCTAAACTTCTAAAAATGTAACTAATTTAGTAAAATGATATAAAAGTGGGAAGCAATAATCTGGCCCTTACAGTACATCTATCCATAATTGACATCTAAAACGGCTAATATTATGGAATGTTTATATAGACCTATACTAGGAACTATATAAAATATAAAATACATATAAAATACACATATAAAATATAGATACACATATAAAATATAGATACATACACATATATACATACACACACACGTGTGTGTGTGTGTGTCATCCAACCTTCACAACAGCTTGATGGATTACGGATTACATACTAGTATTACTATTCATGTTTCAATGGATTGGAAAACTGATGCACAGTACAATTAAAAAACTGGTGAAGTTTATAACAGCAAGTAAAAGAGAGCTGGATTTGAATACATTAGTGGAGCTCCAGAACTCCAATTCCAGAACTCTGCAGTCTGACACAGTTTTCTACTCCTTGAGTATAAATAATTCTCCATCTCAGCACAAGTGAAACTTCAAGGTTTTATGTCACATCCCACAGTGGTGCTTTCCTCATATCTGTTTCATCAGAGTGCTGGCTGCCCAGGTCATTATCTATGGCCTAGGACAATCTAAGGGAAATAAAATGATGTGACTACTTATTTCCAGGACCTACTGGAGATCACTGGGACCTGGGCTTCATGTCCGTTAGTCAGATATCTGCATTTAAACATCACTTTTATACCCTCTGAGCCACAGTTTTATTCTGTAGGAGTTAATAAATTGGGTGTTCTCTCTTTATGACCAGGGATGCAGCAGGCAGAATAATTTTTATTTCATGAGAGCACTGGTCCATGGCTCTTTCTTTTCTCACTATCTCACTTATCTTCTTTCCAGATTCTTTATGGAGCCTTACCAGGCAAAAAACTCATCCTAACAGAATACGTATTTTATTTAGGTCTGGACCTTAGCTTTTAAGCCATAAAAGAGTCCTAATCATGCAACTCAAAAATATTTTCTGTCAAGAATATTGTGTCTCCATTGAATTCAGAAGTATTTTTTGAAACTTAAAACACAAGAGCTGATATTTTTTTTTCTTGCTATAGTTTCCTTTCTTAAGGAAGCATACTTAACTACTCTGATTCTGTGTGTAATGAGGAGAAAGAAGAGTAATGGGGGAAATTAACATTAAAAGACACATTGGTGAATATTTAAAATTAATTTCCCATCGCAATTTCAAAGCTTTAACTTTAAAGAATTTGAGAAATATCTGGATAGTTATCTCCAGACATCTTCTATAAAATTCACTTAGCTTTTAAAAAAGCTTTGAGGTTCTGGTGCAAATTCCAAGAACCCTAAAGATTCATGAACTTTGCTTTTTTAAGAGGTGGGAGGAGAAGTAAAAATATTTGAGAGGAACCAGAAGTCTGTGGTTTTGATCTCAACTATACCAAAGATGAGTTGTGGTCCCAAGGACTAACCATTCAAATCTTAGTTTGTGAATTACCCAACTATCACTCATTAACTATGGGTTGGACACTTACTATATGCTATTTGCTTATTGATCATAATTTTAGCAGTCAGGAAGTTTGAGCGACTCGTCTAAGATCTCAGAGCAATTAACTGACAAACTTGTGATTGAAGGAAACTATGTATTGTGTCAACATAATATTTCCTGATACCTAAAAATTCCATCTGGGTGCTCTCTGTATATTATCTTTTGTTGACAATAGTTGATATTTGCTACCCAATATCAGCAGTCTTCTCCTTTCTTTTTTATATGTAGTACCTGTACTTTATCATGTCTTCTAAAAATTCTTACACAAGTCATATTGAAGGCTCCAACATTTTTTAATTATATCCATTTTCCTAGCAATGGTTTTTATGGACCCAAAGGGGTGAAATTTATCTTTGGCTATCTCCTCTAAGACTAACATTCACATTAGGAAATGTTTAATGCCTTCTTACCAAGCATGCTGTCAGACTGACTTCAACAGCGAAATATGTGAATACTCACACAGGCTAACATGATTTCTACATTAAAAAATGTTATTTGAAGGAGGACAGTATACGATGATAAACAATGTGTGGATTTTTGTTGTAAATTGAATAATATAAAGCCTCTCCTAGTACCCTTGGAGAATATGTTGATGAAGTAAATATATTACATTTGCCTTTGCGCCAAAACACTGGGTTGGTTTGCAAATGTGAGTGAATTCTTTTCCAGAATTTCTGAATGATAACTTCTTGGATAACTGATAGTTGTAAACATATTGCACATAATTTATTTTCCTTAAATTTAGAGCTTAAATTTTTGGTAATATGCATCTAGAACCAGATTATCTTTTATTTATGTGACAGAGGTGAAAAGTTTAGCTGCAACTTATATCATATTAGCTCTTAAGATCTATGAATCCTTTCAATTTTTCAAGACAACTTTTTTTAATTAAGGTTTTTAAAATTTGTAATCTCACTGGTACAATTTAGAAAATAACATGGGGAGGAGTCATGAGCACATTTGCAAATATTTATTTTTCCCAATATGTGTAAATTACAGAGAAATATTAATCAAAATAATAACCTGAAAAATTTGCAAAGAATGTGTATCCACATGGAAAAGAGATTGTGGCAGCATAATAGCCACTGATTTCACAATAACATGTCCAAACCCAAACTCCTCTTAGGTTTCTTTCTCTAGTGAAGTGTCCTCAAACATGACTACCCAGTTGAATCACCTAGGAAGTTTTAAATTTTGACTCCTACAACCTAAGATTCTGATATAATAGGATACTACCTGAGCACCTAGATGACTACAATTGCTCTCAAGTGATTCTAATGTAGTGCTGAGAGCTAGTAAGTTTGTAATTCTCAAGACGTGCTCATTTATCATGATGGAACTGCTGACCCTATCACCTCTTGGAGCTGACTGTCACGCTATTCTTTTGTTTTAGGCATTACAGCAGAAGTTATTCTCAAGACAATGGAAATCTGTTCTACCTGATTTTCTATGTAAGATATGGTTTATGCCTCATTGGTGTTTATGTCTAAAGTGTTGTTTTGCCATGGAATTTCCAATAATGGGATCAAATGTGTCTTTTGCTACTTATACATTAGCATGTTTGGGTTTCACTACAAACTCTATGCAGGCCACAGGCTGGTAGTAGATCTCTTAGAAAGTCAGTAGAAAAGATCTGCCAGGCTTTTTTGTTATTATTTGCTTTATCAAGCACAAGCCTAAAGAACCCATCCCCTAGTTATTATTCTTAGGGTAAAAAGGATATTTAGACTAATGTAATACATAGAATCAGAAAAAGGGATTTAGTATATAATAAAAAGTACCCCTTTACAACCCTTGATGATTGGAACAGGAAACAGATAATGCGAGGCAAATTAATCTGCTAAATTTCTCTGTGTCTTTGAAGCTCTTTTCTGGGGAGATTTGTAAAATAAGGATAATATCTATTACAAAGAAAAAGAATTTCATTTCTGATTCTGTGGGGGAGGGGAAAGTACCTCTTTACCAACATGGCACAAACTAGTCAATTTTGGCCAGGTTAGGGGAAAAAAAGAAGCACGCATTCTTGCCTACGTCACTTACTGGTGCATGAACTATGGATATTAAGGAACTGGCTTAGGGGCCCCCAGAGAGAGGTGATGACCTCACAGATGAGGATGGAGATGAGTTATTCAGGCAGGCAAGAACTGAACAGAAACCATGTTAACAAGAAAAAATGCATAGTACTTTTTAGTACTATTATGTGAGCAAAATGAATTAACTATGAATTCATCCACCATGGACTCCTGCATCAGAAGTTAACATTGCTTGTAGGAGTGAGCCAATGAACGATGGATAGCTCAGATCCATGGATCTGTAAGAAACAACAATCACGTTCTCCAGCTCTACAAAGAAAGCAATTTCCTCAGTCTTTTAGAAACACATTCAGATATAATCTAAGATCAAAAACATGGAAATAGTTAAGTTCATACAAGTTATTGTCAAAATTGTGTGATTCTAAGTTTCCTTAGGATTAAGTATTTACTTTTTAGATAACAGTTGTCTGGGACTCAGAAAGGTCTAATTATTTTTTTTCATTTTTTTAAACAAGCACATTATGGATTCTCTAAATGCAACCCTATCAAGATAGTCATACTGAGAAGGTAGAATCATAAGACAGGAACATCTTTATAAACCTCTCTGCTTAAATAATCCTAGATTTCATCTACCTTTACCCACTTCCTTTTATCACAATGGGACTTACGTCCTGCATCCTACCCCTGAATCTTAGTTTACCACCTGGATCTTACTCCTTATCTTCGCTCTCCTTTCTACTTTAACCTATTAATTTATATTAAATCTTTCATAATAGTTTTTTTCCATAATAGTTCTTAGACATGGTCAAACATCTCCCATCATAAAACCAATAAAAAATTACACATAGCCAGACTCAACTCTGCAATACTTTTAATTACCACTTTATTTTCATTTACACTTAATATGATTGTATTAACCCCATTTACAGTTTATATGGGATTTCTCCACCACCACCCTGACCATGTTTACCAAAATTTCTAATTAGAAAGGAAATAAATCCAGTTTACAAAACTAGATAGACTGAAATAGTAGATGTGATTTTGGTCTTTTGATATTTGGCTAAATAACTTAATTTTGTAAATTTTATGGAGAGATAGAATAAAATAACATGCTATTATGAATGCATTTGTATTAATTGAAAAAGAAAACCAGAAAGTGAATCGTCCTAAAAATTCATTTAGCAGTTCTGATTGTGCAGTCCCTTCTCCTGATGTTGATTGTCTCCATATGGTTATTTATACTGAATTTCCTGGATGAGGAGTGTTTTGATTGAGCTCCAAAGCCTTTTTTGAATGTTGAACTCTGTTCCAAAGGACAGCAAAAACAATTACCAACAATGCAAAGAACTTAAAACAAGTATCTTTAGAAGTCATATTTTGGATTTAATTTCCTATTTCCAGTCTCTTGCTTATTTTTTAAATGAGGATTTGTAATTTAAACAAACAGAATTCACTTGTAGACTGCACACAAATTCAAGTGACAAATTACAATTCTGCCTAAATTTGGAAAAGTGTCCAAAATCCCTAAGAATATTGAGGTGAGAGGTAAATTGCTGCTACATACATTACTGTAAAAATGTCTACTATACAGAACCATTCAGAAAATATTCTATCCCCCATCTCCCAACTCAATAGATAATATAATTTTTATTTCACTGAGAAAATGTAGACAATCATACAAGACATATATCATAATACATAAATTTGTTTGAGTCTGGTTATATTTTGCCTTTCATATTAGTCAAAATATTTGCACATTCAGATTCTATCTTAAATCAACCCCTCCACTGAGCTATAACTCAAATATTTTCTCACTTAATTCTTCTCTGACTTGTATCATAAATTTTCCTTCTCAGATATCAGTTTATCTCTACAAATACTCTGATATTTCTCTATCTTAACATAATAATGTCCCCCTAGGCCCTCCAGAAGGCAGTTAAAACCACCTTTAATTAGAATTGCATTTGAACAGAATTCTTAAAGAAGTTGTCTATCCTCATCTCCAATTTCTAACCTCCCAATTTTTCTTCTGCCTACCATTAAAGTTTTATTCAAAACATTTTACTAAAACTGGTCTTGACAAGATTACTAATGATTTTTATATTGCCATAAGGGATTGTCAACTCACTTCTCAATCTATCAAAAAAACTTGATACTATTTATGACTTCCTCCTTTCTTTGAATTATATTTTTAATTTAGTTTTTCTGATTTTATACCATACCAGATTTCTTCCTACATCAATGTTTTCTTTTTTCTGTCTCCTTTGCTAATCTCTTTTTTTACCTACTCAAAATGTTGGATTCCCTGTGTCATAGTCTATTTTCTATCTACTCATGTTTATTGCAGTCCAATAATTTTACAAAGTCCCTAAGCTTGGAGCTTCCATATCAAACTATGGCCTTAAATCCAGATAATCATATCAAACTTTCTATCTAGTTGGATTAGAACAATTGAAGAATGAGAATAAGAGAATTCTGAAAGAGGAAAAGAAAAATCAGATAGATGGTACAAGATAGTGAGAAAGAATGGTGAAAAAAGTTTCTATTGCTGTGGAATAAAATGTACAATCCTCATGAAAGTTGTTTGTATATCTGGATGTAACTCCTTCAACCTCTCTTCCACTGAGTCATGTGTAAGTCTATGCATAAGTACAGGTTTAGTGAGAGAGGTTATCTTTGTTAACATTAAGAAAATGGCCTGAGTTCCACATCTGGGTCCATTTTAGTTGAATGCAAACTACATATGGGGAAAAGCAAGATAATCTATAAACTAAACTAATTAAGCAGAAGTAGAAAAACAGAGCCAGAAGGTACCATGATGATGTAACAGCCTCTAGAGATTTTTCAGAGACGTGGGGAAAGAAATGCATATAACAAACAATGTGGTTTAAACCTTTAGGGTAGTAATGATAGTTAATTTCTAGATTACACATGTACATTCCCATCTGGAGGCTGGAGTCAACAAGGATGAGGCATGAAATGAAACTTGGATGAGAAATTATATATTCAAATATTTCCTTTAGTGTCTATGAAATATATGTGCAAACAAGTGAAATACAAACTTGAATAGGAAAAATAGATATCATTGAAATATTTTCATTATGTAACTTTAACCTGGCATACAATAAAAAAGGAAGTCTTACACAAGGATGAGTAGCAATAAAAAAAAATAGCCCTCTGAATAAAACATGGCCTCAATTACACTTCAAAATACCTGGATTTACATAAAATTAATCTGTTAGTTTAATGATGAAGATAATATGGAAGTACAAGAGAGATCTATCATGTGAAAATATTTTAGAACTGAGTGTGAGTATATCTAGAAATTAATCAAATTACGTTAATCTACCTTAGAATTTCTGTATTATAATTTTCTGAAATTTTCATAAAGTATACAATTGCCAAGTTAATAAAGTAGCCTGTATCTTTTTCTTCTCTGAAATTATATATCAAAATCACATTACTCTGAAATATATCAAAGTACCATAGTCAAAAAATAAGAAAATTGTCAGTCTGCATCTTCCTCTACTGCTCTCATCCAGAAGATAGTGACCCATTTTACATTCCTTAATTAATAAACTACTTTGAGCTAGTGATGTTTACCAACAACAATTTGAATTTGTAAAACCATCACTCCAGAGGATATTATTTCATAGATATATTGATCTTTTTGGTGAGAAGCCAACAAACACATGGGAGTGCCTTGGCTTTAGTTTCAGCTTTCAAACATTTCAGCCTCATTTGGGATATTCTTGTACAAATGGACTTATACATTAGAACAGCAGAGAAAAAACAATCAAAGTACAATATGTAATCACTTATTTAAATACTACTTAAACAATTTAGAACAAAGTATAAACTAGCTATTGGTAGGTTTGGCTACCATTTTTTCCAACTACTCTTAATATTTGTAATTTAATTGTGAGATCCTCTCATACTAAGGACTGACTCTCTAAATCATGCTAAAATTCAAGAAATTTCAACTCAGTGCAGGTTAGCATCAGTATCTAGACTGCTTTTCTCAGTTATTTCAACTTCTATGTGCTCTAAAATCATCTGCCTCTGTGCTCTTTACTGTATTTACTGTAAACTATATTAATTCTTTTCTTTACTCTGACACTGCTTAAAGATAAAAGTTGTGTGACTAAAATTGTACTAATTTCTAGATAAGTTTCAGTTTATCTTCCTTTTTTTCCTCAGAATTTCTAAGAATGTGGGGTTATATATGTCCATACATAGAGGGAAAAACTACTCTAGTATGATATATTTGAATTTTGGAATCCTCTTAAATATATTTTAAATTTTTAATTATTTTATGATACAATCAAAATTATCATAAGTAAATCCATTATAGAAGCTTTGAACAAAATGCAAATGTATATGGAAAAATTAAAAACTAACTAGAAACAAACATTTTACTAGTTTCTTGAGGCTGCTGGAGCAAGTTACTACAAACTGGTTGACTTAAAACTATAGAAACATATTTCATGGTTCTGTAGACTAGAAGTCTGAAATTCAGCAAGGCTATACACCCTTGAGAGGTTCTAAGGGTGCATCCATTTCCTTCAGCAAGTTTTTGTGCCTTGGGACATTCCTTGATTGATGACTAAATCAGTCTGATATAAGCCTTACTGTTCACATGGGTCTATGTAATTTCCCTGTTTCAGTCTTAAAAGGACCCCTGACAATGGATTTAGAGCCCACCAATATACTACAGGACTATCTTCATCTCAAAATCCTAACATCTGCAAAGATCCTTTCCTTCCAAATGAGATAACATTTACAAGTTCTGCAAATTAAGATGGGGCCATATATTTTAGGGGCCCATTATTCAATCTGCTAAAAGCATTTACAATTTTAGTGAATTTCCTCTAATTTTTCTTTTTCAGTATCTTTCATTATTGACTTCATACAGCTTAGGGTTTTCTGTAAGAGACAGAAAACTAATATATGTTTAGGAATACACTATTTTGTTAAACCACATTTTTAAAAATGACATGACATAAAAATTCAAAAATAAAAATTTTCTTGAAGGAAATAACATAAGGACAGGACAAGGAGACAGAATGTAGGAGGGTCATATAGGTACTCAGGACATTAGAAATAATGAACTAGATCTAAAATTAAGTACTTACTTCATGGTTGTGCATATTATTATCATGTTTTATTACTTACTTGTAACTTATGGTTAGTCTTTAATAAAACACCAAATAACCCAAAATTTTAAAAGGTTTTTAGGTTATTTCCATAATGGAAGTAGCAATTTACTCTTCAGTAGCATTAGGACACCTGCCACACTACAGAAGACTGCCCACATTGAATATAGTATTAAAAAAAAGTTGCTACCTGATAAGCCAAAAAGATAAAATAATTTAAACCAATCATGGAAATGACTGGATTCAACAAGTGATGTTGTTGGGCTATCTGTGGACCTGACATACACATGCTCCTCAGTTAGAATCAGGTATTAATAAGAAGACGTGATAAATGGAATTCTCTTCTAAGTTCAGTGGGAGGATGGATTCATCCTGTAGTCATTTTCACATCTCTTAAGTATATAATTGGGAGCGTTTTACTAAGGCAGCAGGCAAAACACTCACATTGCATGTCTAGTCTGTGCAGTAAGAGTCATTAAGACAGTAAAAAAGAAAGAACAAAAACCTGAAAACCCTTAAAATTTCTCATCAACCCATTGCTCCTCAAAATCATAAATTAAAAACAAAATTCAGAAGGAATTATAGAAATTGATGGCACCCACAAAGAATTTTAAGAATAATTGTTCTCATCATATCAATAAGCAATTCATCTTTTTCACCCTGGAAACAGTCAGATGGGTATGGAAAATGATCATTGATTACCCTAAACTTAATAAAGCATTAGCTCTAATTGTAGTTGGTGCTCCAGAAGTGATATATTTTCTTGTTTACATCAACATAGCATCTTGCATTAGGTTTATTTGATCTAATAAATCAGAAAAAAATGAACAAAAGTAGTTCCCTTTTATATCAGAAGGTCAGCAGGATAAACTTTTGTCTTTATCTAAGGATTGCGTTAATTTTCTCTTTCTTTGTCACTGCATGGTCTAGAGAACTTAATTGTTTTTGTATTTTGCAGGATATTATGCTAATCAACTATATTATGCTAATCAACATCATGTTAATTTAGCTTGGTGGGTAAGCAATGTCAAGTTCTCTGAGAATGCTAATAAGACGATGTCCGATTATAGGTTACTGCATATGCTGTCAACTTTTCAGAAGCAACATTCAAAACATAAGGAATGATGGTGATTGACTGACAAGCATTCAGTAGCTTCCTAAAACTTACCCCCCTAAACAACCAGCCCCTGTGCTGCCTATTCCCACAGCCAGCTCTGCCTGTTCCCTAACATTACTAAGGCTTATTTTTAATCACTGTGATTCAAAATTCCTATTCAACAAGTTTCTCACTGTTTGCATTTCCCCTAAGGAAGAGGCAGTCTGCAAACTTCTGAGATTTAAACTCATCATTAAAATGAATTTTTTCTTTTTCCCACCCTTGCTGCCAATTATTATATGGTGGCAGATTTGGCACATTTGCCAGCCCCACAAGGCGTACAAATGGGTTTTCCACGGAGATGAAATTCTTAATTGTTGCCATTCCAAAAATGTATGCTTTGAAAAGAATGTTATGTTCTGTAAATACCTCTCCTACTGCTGTAAGTTCATGTCTTTGCTACTGGAGTTGGAACACTTTTCTTTTTTTTAATCAATGCAGACACACATAAAGTGACCTCCCACAGAAAAAGTGTCTACATCTGACACGCCTGCTAGCAGACACAGCTGAACTGACCTTTATTTTTTTTTTCTCCTTTAATGACAAATCAACAGCTGGTCTCCTGAAGGGATGGGCGAAACCGGTCATATTTTAAGCTAGATAACTTTTCAAAAAATGTGTCAAGTATTTTGCCAAATGTTCAAACTTGTATTTATTTAAACCCTTGTGTATTTGAAGAAAAAATTTAATCCACATGTTTCTGAATAACTTGTCTTTTACTCATTAAAATATTTTACCACGAAAAAAAAAACTAACATCCCAAATAGCATATGTCTCATAGTTCACATTTATTCTTTTTTTTGGAAAATAAACTTATTTTCTAAATCTTACAAGATTTGTTTGAGACTCAGATTGCATTTAATTTGAGGAAGTTCTAGACTAGAGATCATATACTGATCTGAATGAAACAGACTTTTTATTCTGAGGGTGGGGAAGAGATATCATTATGCATATATACAGATGCTAAACCAATTTTCCTTCCTTTCTATTCCCCTTCCCTCCCCCATCTTTCCCATCTTCTCCATCCCTTTCTTTTTATTTTCCCTTCTTTGAAAATGGCATTTATGTCACATTATTTAGTTTGCTACAGTGCTAATTTTGGGGAGGTCGTTCACATTCTAGTTCACATTCATTACAACCCCTGGAGTTGCCTACTATATAAACTGCGAAGTCATGAAAACTATACCCAGGAGAAGTAAATCATATTCTAATTTAATGTAAAATATTAGTGAATTTTAGTTCAGACTAAAGTTACACTTTCACTGTAACTTAAATAATTACATTAACTAGTAATATAATTAAACTGATAATAAATGAATACTAAATTAATATGGCTATTGTTATAGATCTGAGACTATTTCAAAGGAAGAAAAATATGTATTAGTATCAAAAATAATGTAGCTTTTCTGACTTTTTCCCTCTTGGCAAGAATATGGAGGAAAAAATGACAGGGATTATCAACTTCATGCATGAACTCTTTTTGTCTCAGGCAAATAAGAAACTTTAATTTACTGTTCAAAAGTGGTAAAAAAAGTAGCCAAAACATTCTACAGAACATCCTGTTAGGCAGAGACTGATCTTTGACTACTGAACTGCTTTCCATTGTTCTCTTAGAGAGGGAGAAATTGAACTTTAAACATGGGTTCTAGTTATAAGAAATTTCTTTTCCTTTGGGCTTGTTTTCTTTGGCGGGTAGCATGGAGCTTCTTGTGGAAAATAAATGGTAGTGTCTTCCTTGTATGTGTGTGGTACTGTTTTCCTCAAAACAAGTTCAAGCCAAATTAGGAGTTTCAGTGTGTGATGAATTCAGCATCCTCTACCTAGAACATAAAAGACCTGGTGCATCAGTTCAAGTGTCCCATCCAGCATTTCACCAGTGATGCGTACAGAATGCCCTTCAGAGGCATGTGCTACTTCACCTGACACAGACCCTTGCCAAGAACTTAGGATTGTGTCTGCTTAGTCCAAAAAGTCATTCAGGATTGTGTCTGCTAAGACACAATGTTTGTGAATATGAAAGGAGGAATGGGAATTTATGTTTTTCTGAAACTCTCTAAACCAAACTTAACCCTCAAATTTTGCCTTGCCAATAAATCAGACTGAATAAATTAAAGTACTGAAAGTAAAACTATCTACTAGAATAGTGGAACCAAGCAATGGTATCCAATCCAGCAATGGAAATGTGAAACATGAAAATAAATATGACACATCTAAGTTGTCAAAGGTATATTCCATCTACATTCTTACCCGCTAGGCATCTTCACTCAGAAGGTTCAAAGACCCTCCATCCAAGTTCTTGCCTACTTCTCATTTCTACATTTCAATAGAGTATCACTAGCCATCTCATTTAAACTAAAACTAAACACCTAGAAGACACTGTAAGTTCCATCTTTCCACTTTCCCTGCACATCTCACTCAACATAAAATCTTGATTATAATACTTACAAAATGTTTCAAGTTATCTAAATATTCTTCTTTGCTGCCATCTCCCAAACACAAGCCACCACTTTTTTACCACTATCTCTTAATAAACCATAAACTCTGACTGGGTTTTCCACGTCTAATCTTTCACTGCTTCAACCCAAACATTAAGTCATGTAACTTTCTGATAAAAGCTTTCAAATCCTCTTACTAAAATTCAAATATTAAAATTTGATTAAATTCTATTAAATTTATTTAATAGAATTTTATTAAATTAAATTAAAAAATTTTATTAAATTAAAATCCCCAAATTTAAATTCTTTCCCATGGCTAAGGACCCATCACTAAATATCAATTTCCTATCTCTCTAACTTTATGGCATATCTTTTCTCTTCATTCATTATAGTCTAGTGTCAGTGTCTTTGGTTTCCAAGTTTTGACGAACCAACATATTTCTTCCTCAGCATATATGTAATGTTTTTCTCATAGCTCCTTTTAAATGAATACCTTCATCCTCAAGTTATCAGTTTAAATATGATCTAATCAAGGACGCTTTACTTGACTACCACATATAAATGACTCCTCATTCTGTTATTGTCTAGTCTAGCCTCCCTATTTGTTTTCTTAGAGATATAAATAACTCAAAAAGATTGCTTAATCTGAATCTTTTCTCTTTTTTGTAGCTCTAAAAATAACTTTATTGCTTAGATATTACTCGTAGCTCTATGTGAACAAATATGCACTAAAGGCACAAAGGAGTTCATGATTTTGAAGAATCTTTGCAGAAAGAATATAAGGCTTAAATAAGTGCACTTGGGTTTTATTTTGTAATTGTGTAAAATACACTTTTTTTTAATAGTGAGTCTAGTTAACATTGTGTAAGTTTTAGGTGTACAATGTGTTGACTTTTTATATTACAATGCATAAATGTAAAAAGTCTTTTCTCTTTTTTTTCTACTATGTCCTGAATTAGAACACAAAGTTATGATAGTAAGGGAGCACATCTGCTTTGCTAGTCATTGAATGCTTCTGAGCAAAGTTTCTGATACACAATGAATCTTTAAGACATTTATTCTTTACATTGCTTAAAGGAAATTCACATTGGACAATTATTTAACAAATGAACTTTAAATAAGTGAACTTCTAAAATTAAACCCAAGAACTTTCTTATTTAATAGTGTACTTATTTAAAATAATTATTATCACTCATATATCAGGAACCATGAGATCTGGGAGCCCCCTTAAACACAGTAACATGCCAACACTATTGTTGCCTTGTGAAGAATTGAAAGAGATGACATATGATTTCTTCAGGAATAATTTTCTGAAGAACTCTATAACCCAAGTCTCTAATCTTAAACCCATATTTTCCAAATAAAAGTGTTTGCTTTTTTATTATCACTATTAGAGATTCCCTAAAGTAACAATTCACAATAGCTCCTGGTAAACAGTTTACTTGGTATTTCTTCAATGTCCTTGGGCTTTGGAGCATTTAATCTGTGGGTTAAGATTATGTTGATGGCCTGTAACAAATGATTCAGGAGAAACTCACTAGAGCAGTCAACGTTAGGACTGCAGACACCAACAAAGCTTTTCAGACAAATTCATAATCTTTGGATCTGATGGGTCACCAGTAGGCACTAGATGGTGTCAAAGAGGCATTAATGATCAAAGACCCCAACTTAGGAGGCATGTTCAATGTCTAATGAGAAGTTTGCTGATGCTTTTGTGATAAGAAATATGCCGTAGAAACTTAACTCTTATTTATATCAGCCCACTCATTCTACTTCAGGTTCAAACTGAGAACTGTGCTGGGAACTTGGACTGGCACTTAGCCACATGACTTTGGCTTCAAGAGGATCCACTTAGAGTAAAAAGGAGGATGCATGAATCCGTGAGCATGAAGTAAGGATTATTCTTTTCTAAACCATATTCCTTTTGAATTCAAACTTGAGCAAAAAAGGAATACATTACAGGTGACTTTTTAATTTTTTTAAATGTTTCTTCTAATCACTTCACTAATAAAAGTGAGAGATGAGGGGAGAGGTAGGTAAAACTACTACTAATATACTAAAATAATATCCTAAAAGCTACTAATACACTAAAAATATACTAAAATATACTAAAATTTAACAAAAATCCAGTCATTTAAAAGAACATTGTCAATCATAACAGGTTCTGCAAAGAGGTCATTTCATTGCAACACTGAGGGCAAAAAAATAAACTCCTCACAGGTATATATTGTCGGTAGGGAGTTTGCACATTCTTCCCATGTTTGCATGGATTTTCTCAAGGTAATCTGGTTTTCTACATTTCAAAGTTATGCACGTTAGGTTACCTGGAATATCTAATTGTCCCAGTATGAGTGTAAATGGACCCTGAGGTGTAGTGTCGTGTTTAGGGTAGGTTTCTGCATTGCACCCTGAGTGATTTGAGCATATGTATACATGTGTGTGGTATTTTTATGTATTTAAGTTTTTAAGGTAGCATTGGTTTTACAATACTGTATATAATGTAGGGGAACAGGTTCATACCTCCTCAGATGTGTGTCATCACACCACACCCACCACCAAAGCACCCATAGTCTTTTACCATAGGCCACTGGTACCCTGGGATCTTTAGATTAACTAAGACCACCCTTGGCCCTGAAGTAGTAGTGGGTTGGAAGAAGAATGGATTAATGAATATAAATTATTGTTTAATATTGGAAGAGTTTTTGGTACCCAATGAGAAGTTTGGTGATGCTTTTGTGATAAGAAATATGCAGTAGGAACTTAACTCTTATTTATAGCAATCAACTTAAGATAAAATTGGTTTCATTCTATGTAATTTCACTTAATTGGAGAGTCTAAAAATGTAGTAATGATATTAATTGAGAACTTACTTGGGATGAAAACACTTTACATTTTTTGGTTTTAATTTTTGTTAGTCTTTTAACTTTCTTTATAAAGTAATACATTTTCATAACTGAAAACTGAGAAACTATGAATGATCAAAATGAGTTCCCCTGTATTTTTCATTTGAGGCCTACCAATGACAGAGAGAGCAACTTTGTCAAAAAAGTATTTAAATTATCCTGTTTTTTAGTAAGAATACCCAAGATCAAGACAGATTTGGGAAACATTCTTTATCTCTCAATACTGTCCAGAAGAAGCAGTGACCTGGAAAAACTTTCGAAGTCTCAAATACCTTCAGGATCACCAAAAGAAAGTAAAATAAGCAGAGATATTAAAATGGAGTTGAGAACATACAATCGATTGAAGGATCAGTGATGTTGCACTGTCTATGGCTACTCAAGTGAACTAAACTGTAATTTTCAAGTATCCTGGATAAGAATTCAGAGATTATTGCAAAAGGGGAGAAAAGATATTTGGTGGCAGACACATAAAATATAGCTCCCCGAGAAAAATTGTGTTTAAATCAAATATCACAAGTGGTATGATGCCATTTTTGTATGAAGATATGAATGTAACTTGCATGTTGAATACTATAATCAAGAACAAATCATTGTTAACTCTACAAATTAAGCCACCTTTTTTTTTTCCTGCTTTAAAATAAAGCAAGTAAGACAAATGCTTAATAAAGAAAGCACCAAAGACCAAAGCAGAAGCAAAAATAATATTGCTCCAGTAAAGAAAGCTTGATATGCTACAAACCATGTTAATATCTCATGGACAAAATCATGGGTTTTAGAAAAGCACCTTTGATATTGTTCATGTACTACACGAAAATATATAAAGTGCTTTAAAAAGTGGTACAAAAACTATTTAAGACAAAACAAAGTTAATCTGTGATTTATATATCTCCATTTAGTTTCATGTTATTAATGTAAATGAAAATTTTATGAATCAGTGAACCTCATGAGGTATTTAGAAATACATTCTGATCTAGATTTTATTGTTTTTATATGAACACTACAGCTTTTATAAATGATATTTTATAAACAGAGTTTCAAATATTATGAACTCAGCAGGTTATTTTCCTATTTGCTTGTGGCTTTTTAAAGGAAGTTTCAATCTAGAAATAAGAGATCTTTGACCTGAAATAGATATTTTACACCCTTCCCCCAAGTCTAATTAGTTATGGAGAGTGACTTGCTAATCATGGATGGTCTGATGGTCTGCCTGTGTCAGCCCATCTGTAGTATCCCCAATCTGGTAGGAGACCATGTTTGAAGATCAGAACAACAGATCACGTAGTCACTGTGCTTTGTTCCTTCTTCTGCCTGTCCAGGTACCCTAAATGGCTGAAATTCGGTGAAATTCAATGGCTGATATAATAGACCAAGGCACCGCTTTAGAAAAGGCTAAGTTGTTGTGGGACCAAGCTCTTGGGACTCGGTCATTGATTCAAGAAGTCTTCAGGGGGAACAAAAAAAGCTCTAGCCAGATGGTGCTTAAGAAAAAAAAATGAAGCTCTTTCACATAAATCAGTCAATTAATATGCTAAGTCACAAAAGATAAATCAGGAACTGTCTTTCCCAACTCCAAAGCTATCATTTTCTGATGTTTCCTTGGTTTTAAATCAAGATCTTTCTCCACCAGTTTTAATGTTATAATTATGTATAAATAAAAGTACCATTATTCACCCCAGATGTTGGCATCCTGTGCTGGTGGCAAGAACAGTTAAGTGTCCTGTTTTCAACTGTTTACAATTGAACAATTATAACCTCTCTATTAATTTTTTGTCATCTATGTGGTAGTATAGGTACGCTCTTCCTCCTGAGTGGTCTTAAAAACTAAACACAGTGGTGAATTTATGGTAAAATGATTAAAAATGAAAACTTAGCTTAAGCTAAAATGAAATGCAGACATATTCAGACAAGTCTTTATAGGACTGATGAAGATGACCTACCAGTAGTTTATTTACCTCACGGCACAAGTGGCTTTCTGGGAAGAAAATTCATTATAATTATTGAAAGATGTGGGGTAAGGGAGGCTCACTAAAGATGCAAAGAAAACATCTCAGTTTCCTGAAAATAATGGTAATTCTGAGTTCAATATATTGATGCGGTTACTCAAATTTATTTTCTATATGTCCATTCCTAACAACAGTTTCATTGTACAACATTCCACTTTATTCTGATAATGTAAGTAAATGTACCAGTCCGTGGCAATCTAATACTTTACCTGAGTGACAGCATCCTTTGATTTTAGCTTAGTTTTGTGAGTGTAGGATGCTTAGGATTCAAGAAAAGTCCTAACTATAACTAAAATAATAAGCTCACTAATAATTTACTGAACAACAATATGGAAAGGGAGAGTTAGCAAGATGGAATAATTTTTTAAAGGAGGGTTAGATGATTCCATTTGGAAGGACTATGTTCTCATTCTGGACAGTAAGTTCTAAAAGCATAAAAAGAACCCTGCTGGAGATACCTAAGAATGCCCTCATTCATATAAAAACAAGATTTCCTTCCATCTTTCTTCTGTATCATTGACATGTTAATATTCAATAATTTTTTTTTGGTAGTCCTAAAATCAATGTTAAAATTCCAAATACCATTAAAGAAAGAAAAGATGCTAACATCTTTGTGTTCTTTTAAGAAAGAAGAAAGTCTTCCCAGAGAATTTCCATCAGTTTTATACCTAGAATGTTGCATAGAAGGAATACCTATCACAAGTGGAACATAAAAGGAGAATGGTAAAGATTTCTACATGTTTGAAAAGCTAAATTTGAACTATCATCTCTAAGTAAATTGCTAAAGTAAATTGTATATTATAATCCACTAAATTATAAAACCTGTAGAAAATAGTGAAAAATTTAAAAACTCAATTACATTAAGTTACTAATTTACATAATCCAAAGAAGACAGTAAAGATGACATGGGAAAAGAAAGGAGAGATGGTACAAACAGAAAAACAAAATAAAATGGTGACTGTACATCCAAACATATTAAAGTTTGTATGTTATTGATTACACTTCTTGGGCATCCCCAGAGGTGCAGGGGTTGAGCACTGGGCTGCGAAGCTGCCCGCAGGCTGTGCAGAGCCAGTTCGATCCCTGGCTGCCAGCGAGGGTCCCACATAGTGCACAGACCTCTCCTGCTGCGCTCACTGCTCCCCTCAGCTGTGTATTTTGTCAGTCTGCCTGTTCTGCTCCCCGCTCTGGCTCTGGTGAATTCTCTCACCCTCCCATGCTTCTGACTGTAGCCAGTGCTTGTATAAATAAATAAATAAATCTTTAAAAAAATGATTACACTTCTTAATGAAAAATTGTGTTAAAAGAATAGACTCTTGGAACAATGAGAACTGAGTTCAGTTCTAGCTCTGATGCTTATTAGCCTTATTATCTTGACAATTAACATAATCTTTCTGAATGCCAGTATCTGTAGAGTAAAACAATGGAAGTTTCTATCTCATATTTGTTGTGAGTTAATACACAATAGCACACTTACAATATTTCCTGGTGGATTATAAATTCACTATGTAAATTATCTATTTTTATTGCAAATGACACAATAGTGCATGTTTTTACAGTATTGCTTATACTGAATGAATTTGAAATGCATATGTAATAATTTTACATTGATAAATTCTAATCTTTAGAAAACAATTTGATATTCTTATAAAATCATATGTTATCATAAATACTTGAACATTCAGTAAGTTTGTATCTAAATCGTTTATTTGCTATATAGGATTAGTTTTATATTAAGTTGAACTTTCATTTGTTTCCTCTCCATTTTCTTAATATTTTTAAAAAATGAAAGTCCTAATATTTTACAGCTGCTTGCTATTGAATATCATTAGGAAGAATTCCATAAACTCAAAGTAATTTGCCTTTAAAAACAGTATGAGTGATAATGTAACAATCGAGATTAAAAATGTATGTTTTCAAGATGCAGATATACATGTATATAAATAAAAATACATAGATATATTTCCAAATAAACAAAGCAATGTATACCTATTATTTTCTCTCTGAAGAATAAATATTTAACTGTATGCTAAAAAAGCAATTTCAGGCTCTGTGCTTTGCAGATTCACAGCCTGGATAGCCACAGGAGATGAGTCACCTGCTCTGAAAACAGAAGCTTCTTTCCAGGAGATAGCATACTTCCATTATTTGCAGTAGCAGAGGTCATGTGTCTACCATGAATCTTTTGAACACACAATATATAACATACCACATATTTTACATATGGTATATGCAAAGATGACTTAATTAAAGATGGAATTTATGTCATCTAAACCCAAAACTTCTTTGTGCTCTATGAACATATAATATAATCATATAATGAAATAATTGTTCAAAACTACTGACTTCCATCTTTCTCACTTGTAGTTGAAATGTGTGATGTCATTACTGCTCTATGTTACTTAAAATGAAATGTATATATCAAAACATTCACAGGGCCTCCCTGGTGGTGCAGGTGGTTGAGCACAGCGCTGTGAAGTTGTCTGCAGCCTCTGCAGTGCAGGTGCAATCCTGACAGGCCTGGGAGATACCCACATGGCACAGCAGACCTCTCCTGACTTGCCTGCTGCTCCCCTCAGCAGTATATTTTGTCAATCTGCCTGTTCTGTTCCCCACTCTGTCTCTGGTGAATCCCATCACCCTCCCGCACATCTGGCCTGTACCCCCATTCTTGTATGCATGAATAAATAAATCTTAAAAAAAATAGTTCACAAACAAGCACTAAACAGCAAGGAAAATATACTAACTTCAGGGAATTCAGTTACTCATCACTCATTAAGTGAAATGTCTTTCTCAGTAACAGAATTTCTAAAATGTCTTATTTGCTTCTGTGCAATTTTTTAATTTACAATTTAGTGACTATGTTAAGTCTACTATCTGACATTAATTATTTCTCTTCAAAGTGATAGTCTAAGCTGTTTATTTAGTTAAACAGCTACAAAAACAAGGTTAACAGGAAACCAGATGGATGATTATAACTCTTCTAATAAACAGTATTTGTAATAGTTTATGTTGCCTTGAAAATTTCAGCAGAGAATAATAATCATTCTGGCTTAATCTTGTATCAAAAATAAATATATGAAGGCTTTTTTTTTTCATTTGCCAAGTGATCATATGTTAGGGACAATCATGAAAACTGAGCAGAAACATGTTGGGAAGCATATACCATAAATTTCCATCTGGGCTTAAGCTGGCTAAGAAATTGATAACCATTTTGCTACTATAGAAGAAATAGGCACAGGGTATATTGGGTTACTAAAGTGTAGGTATTTGATGTGCTGTGTTATGTTAGAACTACTTTATTTGACCTCTGTTCAGTGATGCGTTAAAAACATGAAGTATTGTACTTCCTTAGAAAGCAGACTCAATGCATTTCAACCCCATGCTGGTTGTTACCCAAAGCAAGCATGGTTAAATTATACACGTCTCTTGGTTTTAAAGGACAGGGAAAATGGGGGGAGGACACTCATTTCTCACAGATTAGCATCCTCTGATCTATTTTTACAACTAACCTAATATAAATTCAGTAGATTATTTTTTCAGTGTTGAAAAGGAAAATGTTTTGTCTGTGTTTTTAATACTGAACAGCTCTGAGAAAAATTGTCAGTCCTAGGTAATCAAATGGTTTCTCTATATGAATGTGTCACACTGTGTGTACATACTAATAATATTTATTAGAAAAATAGTTGAGATTTCTTCCAGTATATTTAAACTGAATCTTGCATACTTTTGCATTTCAATATATACACACAGTTATGCACAGATTCAGAGACATGAGTTTATTCCTGTACTTAAGTTTCTAATGGTTCTGAGTCATTCAAGTTCTTTCCAGGTACAGATGTCCACCCTTCTCCCTCTTCCCAATAGCATCATATAGCTTTGTTAGTAGGTTCAAAAGAAATAGTGAAAGCACAGTGACTAAAAATGAATAAATAACTTGAGCACTTTAACTTTACCATACTATGTGACTGCTGAGAATTTCAATTATTTTATGTTTGTGTAGCACTTTTTTTTATTCACTATGTTTGTTCTTTTTGTTGTTTGTTTTGCAGTTGTTGGTTTACAGCACTGTATATGACCAGAGGTATACTCTTCAGATATATGTACTTTATATTTTTCAGGTGACACAGACTATGTATGTGAAAAGGGAAATATTTATTATATTTCAAGCAATATAATAAAAATTTTATTGAACCTATGTAATATTTTAAAGTATAACAAATTTAACTTTTTAAATTGTTTGATTATGAAGGATGATTTAAATAATGGTTATTAGTAATTATTGCGAGATTATTATTGAGCATAATTGTGTAATAGAAATGCAAAGAATGTTAAAAATGATTGGTTCTGGGTGTCAGGTATGCAAGATGTATCTATATTTAATTCAAAAATGAAGAAATTAGATAAAAAAGAAGTGATATGCAGATTACTAATTTCTATCATGTAAGAAACATTTCATTTTCTTCAGTTCTTTTTAAAGTTTGGTTTTTTCCCTTTTTTTCATAATTAAGCAATGCAGACTGAAGTTTCTGTTCATGAAATGTATTTTTAAGTATTTTACTTTTTCAGATGCACTTGTTTCAAGGCTTGGAAAATGAAAAATTTCTACTGGCTTGAGTTACTAATATTGAACCATGTTTTTTTAACTCCACTTAAACTAGACTATAAAGGACATATTCAGACTCTCTGGGGGCTAAGCTTTTTTAAAGTCAACAGAATGCAAAGCCTTGCTTATGTAACATTCTATTTTCTCAATATTTTAAATACAAACAGTGTTGTGTAGACCCATACATGAAGTCCTGAGATGAGAGTTTCCAATGGATTTTTTGACTTTGTACCATTAGGAAACTTATTGAATAATTCATTATGGTAATGATGAATTTCTCTAATAAATGGGGAAAATGAGTTAAAAATATTTAATTCTTAATAAATTCAGTTTTTTTTTAAATGTATTTACACAACATATTTTTAGCAAGAATGGTTTCTAGTGATTTTCTGGGTGACTTCTCACAGGGGAAGGAGTTATTGGAAAATATTATAGGAATCAGAAAAGAAACCTAGAGATGGACTGAACAATTAAAAAAATATAAATTAGAATTATGAGAGATGATTTACTAAAAATAAAGAATTAGGATTTGCTTCTAAATAAAATATTCAGGTATAGAATATATTATTGTTAAAATGAAATAAAAAATCTTAGATGTTTAAGATTTCTATAATACTGTTGATATTTAACAAAAATAATGCTTATATAAAGCTCTAATTTTTATGACAGTAGTACTATATACTGTACAAGAGAATTTCTTCAAAGAATATAATGAATTCAATTTTTATGACCTTGGCTAACATGTTAGCTCTCCAGTGGGGCTTAGTAAAATGGACCACACATTTCCCTCACATCAAATGTGGGTATGATTCTCCACTGTTCTTTTCCTTTCTTGTCTTCAGACTCTTTATGATCAACTTTTCTTTCTTCATTATTCCTGTTTCCGAGCTCTTCTTTTGGTCTAAGTTGGTTACCTAAGCATTCCTACCTACCTTGTACTTGGTGATAATGGAATATTTGAGGTTTCAGGAACAAATGAATAACTTTACATGAAAATGTAACTAATAGTAGAATAGCTCTCTGTTTGCTTTCATGGCAGCTATTCAATAGTGGTTATTCATTAACAAGTTCTTTTCCAGTGTAAAGTACTTGGAAAGAACTGATTGAGAATGTAGTCTTTGTGTTCAAGTCTTCCTTTTATCTTGGTTTGTTCCCTATGTCCTCATGCCTGAAGCAGTCACTCTATTTTTGCATGTCAAACTGTTACAATTACCTTCACATTCTACTGGAAGTCATCACTCACAAACTCCCACTCAGTGGCTCAGAATCACTGGGAATGAAGCATAGTTGATAGGATTTCCCAGCATTTCAGCTCTAAGTCAGAAATATCATGCATGGCTTAAAAATCACAGACTTGAAGTCACCCTTTTTGAAAATTACACTCCCACAGAATAAACCTGTGTGCTATCACTGTGTGAATATACAGTGCTCCGAGAATTTGAGCAACCAAGCAAAGCAAAAAAAAAAAAAAAAAAAATCATAAAACATGCTTGAAGAAAGGTATAACAACTTAATTGTGACAAATCATTTTGATTCAGCTAGTCAACATTTTTCACTAAAGATTAAAGAATATGGGGGTGACATTAAACCACAGTTGAGATTATTAACAAGACTGTATAAACACAATGAGTACATAAAACACTTTGATCTTTTGTTTTTGAAAATGTACCTTTTTTAAATCACCATAATAAAAGAGCAATATAATGATACTTGGAAAGTATAAAACACCCATCCATACCCTTCTATTACTGCTTGAGTTGCACCCCTCCCCCTCAATTCATATGTTGAAGTTCTAACTGCCAGTACCTCAAAATATGACCTTATTTGGAAATATATTTGCTGGGGATATAATTAACATAAGAAGTCTTAAGAGTGAGTCTTAATAAAATATGACTGATATCCTTATAAAAAAAGGAATTTTGGACATAGGTGCATCTGTTATAGAGCAACCCCGATATTAAACGGGTTCCTGGCTGTGGGTCCTCACCCGCGCGCTTTAAAGGGACTTATGAATACTCTACTACAGACACACACAAAAGGGTTAATAAAAGGTTTATTTACAAGAGGAAAGGAAATAAGGAAAATGTACAACTCAGGGAGAAAATAGGGAAATAAAGTCTTTAATGCGTCCTACCCGATCCGACGACCTGGAAACCCAAAGTCACTCCCAGAGCTGGCCGGAGGCTCCGCGCTGGCCCAGAGCCCAAAATGGAGAGAGCCCAAAGCCCACGTGTCTGCCTTTTGTATCCACCTGGCTGCTTAACCCCACCCTCAGGTCCCAGCCACCTTCCCTTTGGTGGTGATGGGATTTGGAGTTCCCAGTGTCTTTGGCTTTGACCTGGGGTGGGGGTGGAGTCCACAAAGCCTGTATGGAATTTGCTTTGGGACCGCCTTTTCCCCCTAACACATCTACATTTGGTGACTACCATATGAAAAGGCAATGGAGGAAGATGGCCATCTGTAAGACAAGTAGAGTGTGCTGGGAAGAAACTTTTATCACAGTTCTCAGAAGGAAGCAACCATAAGGATACCTTGATCTCAGACCTCTACTCTTAAGAAATGTGAGACAGTAAGTTTCTGTTGTTAAGTCACCTAGATTGTGGTACTTTGCTACAGCTGCTGTAGAAAACAAATGCATCTTCATTACCCAGAGTTAATCTCTATTAACATGTATTATAAATTGCTTAATCTGTGACCTATTTCTCTTTTTTGGTATTTTTTCCTCATAAAAATAAATTGTAAAAAATTTGTTAGGCTCTAAAATTTTGTGTATGAACCTGAAATAATAGTCTTCCCTCTTCCTTGTAACAATATACAAATACATTGCTAAGCTAAATATAATATTTCCCAGGTTCCTTTGGGGCTAGCTCTGGCTGATTTTTCTAAGTTCTGGACAAAGGGAGACTAGCAGAAATGCTAAGTGGGATTTTCCAGAAATGACAAGCTTCCAGGATATTACACTTCCTGCAAGAAAAACAACTTAGCCCACTAAATAATCTTCTAGAAACTATCAGAAAATATGAAATTCATGGGTCAGAGATAAAAAAAAATATTTCTCACAGAAATAGCAGTAGTCAGAATATCACCAATTTTTATTCCCACTTTCCTAAGTGGCAATTCTAAGCTCTTCAACAAGGCTATGAAAAGAGAAAGAGATAACACCAACACACATGGAGCCTAAACTTTCATAACAGTCAGGCAACCTACATGCTCTTGGCCCAAGTAGGAGACACTTTTGCATCTTCCAAAACTGCATACTATAAACCACACTCAAAGACAAGGCCAGCCAAGTCATGCTCTGGGATGCCAGTTCTTAAAGGGACAGCAGGAAGAGAGAAAATTGAACTCTGTATCAGCACTGACCTGTTTATCCTCATATATCTTATATTCTTTTCTTTTTAAGATTTATTTATTTATTTATACAAGCATTGGGTACAGTCAGAAGCGTGGGAGGGTGAGAGAATTCGACAGAGCCAGAGCGGGGAGCAGAGCAGGCAGAAGGACCGAAGGACACTGCTGAGGGGAGCAGCGGGCGGCAGGAGAGGTCTGCGCGCCATGTGAGACCCTCCTGCGGTGGCCGGGGAGCAGCCAGGGATCGAACTGGTGCTGCAGAGGCTGCGGCCAACTTCGCAACACAGCGCTCAACCGCTGGGCCACTGGGAGGGGCCCATATCTTACATTCTTATTAAAATTCTATAAGTACTATTCTTTTATATATATAAATATTTATTTATTTATTTATTTATACAAGCACTGGGTACAGTCAGAGGCGCAGGAGGGTGAGAGAATTCACCAGAGCCAGAGCAGAGAATAGAACAGGCAGAGTGACGAAGTACACTGCTGAGGGGAGCAGCGGGCAGCAGGAGAGGTCTGTGCACCATGTGGGACCCTTGCAGGTGGCCTGGGATCGAACTGGTGCTGTAAAGGCTGCGGGCAGCTACGCAACCCAGCGCTCAACTGCTGCGCCACCAGGGAGGCCCTATAAGTACTATTCTTTTGGAATTTTTGTTTCAAGATCCAAACCTAGTCCTAATTGACATGCAGCCAATATGTGGCAGGGTGGTCCCCAGGAAAGGGGGAGGTTCTAGGTTTCCTGCCTCACCCAAAAGGAGGGTGGAGCTGAGCAGGGAGAGAAGAAGCTGCAGAGGAGACCGAGAAGGATGGAAATAGGATGAAGTGCCAGAAGATGACCTGGAGGAGGCACATGGAGCCAAGAGACACATGAAGAAACTGTGCTTGCCGTTTGGTCATGGACTGGTTGACTCGGATGTGGGTGAGACTTGTGGGGAGGTGACAATGCTGGTTTTTGTCTTGATTTTGATTTTGCTCTTTTCCTCCCAGACTTGTCTGGTTGTTTCTGATGCTTTTCTGTGGGTTTCCACTGGAAGATCCTTTAGACTTGTGGCAGGCTTTGGGGCCTTGTTCTGGGCCAATCCTGCTTGGGTGGACTTTTACCCAGGAGGGGATGGGTAACTTTGGGTGCTTGATTTAGAAACTAGATTCTTTGTCTTTCCTGTATTGTTTACTAATTGTATTAAAGTTCCTTTTCATTAAAGTCTCATATGTTGTGTTGATGTGGCGAATGGCAGAACCTATTTAGAACAGGCAGGTTTGCGGGGTCTGGGGTGCCTCTCTCCCTGCCCTGTAACAAATATAATTTGTACTTCTAACAACATATTACATGAAGGTAAAGGAATTTATATTTACATCATTATTTACTTATCTAATACCTTTTATTGGCCCTTCCTTATGTTTTCATTTTTCTTTTATTCAAATATAAAGAATTTTGGAGGACTTCATTATTCCATATTGTTGTACATTAAAATCATATCGTCAAGAATTGGTTAATGCTTTCCTTCTTCCTTTTGAGTTTTATTTAGCATATTTTATTATGTAAATATATTATGTGTAGACAAAACAATAAGATTTTAAATAAGTTTATAAAATAAGATCATCATTTCCATCAGTGTCTTCTCTCTCCTTTCTCTACATAAAAAGTGCTAACAAAAATTTCAGTCCTAAAAGGTAGAATAGTTGAACTATTCTTTTTTTTTTTAATTATCTTAGAGGCATGTATCTTTATTTATTTGTTTGTTTATTTATTTGTTTGTTTGTTTATACATGCACTGGGTACAGTCAGAAGCGCGGGAGGGTGAGAGAATTCACCAGAGCCAGAGCAGGGAGCAGAGCAGGCAGAAGGACCAAAGTACACCGCTGTGCCACCAGTTGAACTATTCTTATCATAATTCTTCTTGAGATGTATTGTATCTTTATTTTATTTTATATTTTTAGAATATTTGTGCTAGAAACAAACTTTCTTTTCTTTTTCTTTAAATTTATTTATTATCTTGCTTGCAAGAATTGGGGTACAGGCCAGAGGTGTGGGGGTGAGAGGATTCACCAGAGACAGAGTGGGGAACAGAACAGGCAGACTGACTGAAATAAACTGCTGAGGGGAGCAGTGGGTGTGTAAGGAGAGGTCTGCTGCACCTGGAGATGTATTGTATATATTTAAATGATATGCTTTATCATGACACCATAGTTCATTAAATTTATACCATATCTTATAAGCACCCTTTAATTAACTTAAAATAAGTTATATTTCTTAATTCTCTTTCCAAATTTGATTACTTGCATGTATATTTGTCTTTTTTTAATTCTTCCCATGATTAAGCCATGAGCTAATATTTATAAATCCAACTTCTTTTATTTATTCAATAGATAATGCCTTTGTATTAATGGGTGCCTTGATCAACAAAATAAGTTAAACGAGCCTGTTTGGATTGAATTAGTACTGATAAGTTTTCTAGCTGTGATTGAATAAAAGAAGTGCAATTATTCCTTTGAGACTGTGTCGGTATGTTTGCGAATGCAGAAAAGACCTAGTCATATCCACTAAGTAACTCCTATCTCAATAATTCACAATGCCCTTTACTCTTAAGATAATGATTCAAGATATTGGTATATTGAATTATAATGTATCTTGATATGTACACTCAAAGAGGGCATAGTAAACACATTTTAAGAGCTCATATTCATTGGCATAATAGTCATAAAATTTATCTTTGTAAATGGTGAGTTCAGGTCTACTGATGCACACAACTATTTTTCCTGTACATAACTCTGCTTGTAACTAGCAGATGAGTAGCAGAAATAGCAGCTCATGTGTATGTGTTTGTGTGTGTGTGTGCGCACGTGTGTATGCCTTTGATGCTTGTACTAACAGCTGCACAAATGTATTTAGGCACCAAGAAACAATTACCTAGGAAACATATCAAGGAAAGCAATAATTATAGGTTACATTTGCTGATATGCTAGAACTAATACTATAGAAAAGAACAAACTAGGCCTCAGAAAAAAACAGCAGTTTTCTGTTCCATGGTACCAATAATACATTCTTAATCAGGAATCACTAGTAACTAAATCATACCAAATGCCTAATAAAATGTAGGCTATCTAATAATTGGCTACTAGATCAGTTTGTTCATCACGATATTAACTAAATCCAATAGACTTAAGGTAATCTTATGAGGAAGACATTACCTTGGTACAATTCAACTCTATTATTGACACAGCTAAATCTGTAGAGGAAGGTAAAATGAAACCTTGAAATGTTCAAAAAGGATAAATGTTGCAAAACAAAGTTATCGGTAATAAACATCACTAATGCCTGAAAAATTCAGTTGGTGTTATAGATAAAAGTTCAAAAAAGTGATTATTTAACTTGGGAAAAATACAATAGTTTGAGGGTTTTATGTGGCCAAAGAGTCACAATAGAAGTGGCAATAAAAGCCATTGAAAGACAAACAGTGAGATGGATAGTGCTTGCTTTTTGGCTGATCAGCACTGAAGTGTTCTTCCTATGATTGGGCAGTCTGACACTTTGTGAAGTCTGGTGAAGTGTCTTTCTTCTGAAACTGAAAGGGCCAGATGGGTGTTTTCATAAGCCCTTGGCAGCTCAGACATAGGCATCTGATTCAGTCTGAAGTTGGGATTTCTGTTTTACCAGTCAGATTGGCTTGTCGTAGACCATACTTCTGTACTGACAGTTTACAAATCCTTTGGAACATTGTGGTGGCAGTAAAAATAGCCAGAATCTAGTAACCACAGTGGCAGCTGCATGGAATTCTAACAACTCAGCAGAGCATGTCCAGTGGTCCTGACACCAGAGGTAATTTTCTAACCAGACTCAGTGCATGATGTTATGGTGGCTGTATGCTTAGCTGTCTAAGTTCCTTTTCATCTTGCTATCTTGAATCAGCCAGTTCAGGATCCTTTCTACTCATTCCGGAAGGCATAGATATGTTCCGATAATTCCTTTTTCCTATTGAACTAATCAAAGGTGGCTTCTCTTGTTTGAATACATCAGGTATTAAAAGAAAGTGAATTTAGTTAGTGTCAATAATTTGGGGAAATTTATAGTTCTAAATTCTTCATAATAAAAATTTATTTGCTTTTTGCTAACAAAAGTTCCTTGAAACATTTTTTTTCAATTTTATTCTCAGAAAATGTTGATATATTTTAAATATATTATCCTTATATTTAAATATAAGGATATATTTTAAATATACTTACCTCAAGTGATGCATGTGAAATAAATTATAAGAGAGAATAAGCTGAAATATTACCAATCTTCTTTTCTAACCCAATATAACTTTAGAATATGGCTATCCTTAATAATAACAATGATTAAAAATAAGTTTTGTTGAGTTCTACTTGATGTAGTTATTATACATTAGCTCATTAGCTCATTCCACTAGATTGACCTTAGTTCTGGCCTCTCTTACCTTGCCTTCTAATCCAGATAACTTGAGTCTTAACATATGTGTGATCCAAAGACATGGCAATCAATGCTTTGGATCAGGACTAGTGTAGGATAGTGTATGATCAAGGAAAGGACGGCAAAAGTCTATTATCACACATACTTCATAATTTTAAAAGCTTTACAAGGGGAGTGAAGGATGGATTTACACATATACACATTTTTATATTTTACATTTTGTGGAAAAGTGATGTCAAAGTTGCATTGTGGCATATAACGTGGCTTATGACTATGGTAATTGGAAAAAATGGGAAGCAAGGAAACCTGCTGGAGCATATCAGCATAGGAGTAGAAGATGGTTGTTTGTAAACCCCTTCCATCAATTCACTGTGAATAAAGCATTCCAGGAAGAGGTAACATCATGAATAATGAAATGGATCAGTACTGAATGTTGTGTAAATATATATCCATGTGCTTCTTGTATTTCAATTTCTGGAATGTATACATGTAAAAAAATTGATATGAATAGGAGTGCTGATATAAATTACATTAGAAACCTTGGCCTGTGCTATGAAATGGATTGTTCTACCCAAGAGTGGCATGCCTAGAGTGGCATGGAATTTCTGCACACTTTCCCTATACTTTGTCCTATGCATATCTTCCAACTGGCTGTTCTAGAATAATATCATTTGTAATAAATTAGTGATCTAGTAACTAATAGGTTTCTTGAGTTCTGTTAGCCACTCTAGCAAATTCACTGAACCTAATGACACATGCCCTGGGCAACTCTGATTTACAGTCTATTAGTAGTAAAATTAGCAGTATCTAAAGTAGAGGGTGACCTTGAAAGACTGACCACTTTGCTGTGGATCTGCTAGAGCTCTGAGTGTCAGAATTGAGTTGGAATTGAACTCTTGAATACAATGCTGGTATCCCAGAAATTTTTTGTTGATGTGAGGAAGTTTCAACATACTCACACTCACTCTTACCACCATCTGAGGACACAGCAAAAGGCAATATCTGCAAGTCAAGAAAAGAGTCCTCACAAAAATCTACCATTGTAGGCACCCTGATCTTGGACTTCTTATTTTTTTTAAGATTTACTTATTTATTTATTTGTAGAAGAACTGGGGTATAAGCCAAAGGTGCAGGAGGTGAGAGGATTTACCAGAGACAGAGTGGATTTACTGAACAGGCAGATTTACTGAAATACACTGCTAAGGGGAGCAATGGGTGAATCAGGAGAGGTCTGCTGTGCCATGTGGGTTAGCTCCCTGGCCAGGAATCAAACTCAAGTTTTAGTGGTGATAGCATTGAGATTTCACCCACAAGGGAGGCCTGGACTTCTTATTCTTCAGAACTATGAGAAATTAATTCTGTTATTTAAGCCACTCAGCTTATGGAATTTCATTATGACCACCTAAGCAGACTCAGACCCCTAAATGTTAAAATTTTTACTCTATGGAGGAACTCACAACTATTCTCTCACTTATGAACAAACTGTCACCATTTTTTTTGTTGTAACACTAATGCATTTGTTTGGAAGCAATGAAAAAGGGACAATCCCAAAACCCTTATCCGTATAAAGCTCATAAAGAGAAAAAGTATGACCACATGTGAACAACTAGAGTGCAATTATGAAGTAAAATAAGAAAGCTTACTAAGGGTTTGTATATACATACATGCTAAATACAAAGGTAAAATGATGGAAGGTTTTGCATGGGTTATGAATAGTCCAGCTTCTTGGAAGAAATTTAGTCAAACAACTGTACGATTCTGGGAGGATAGTTTAAATTTTTTGGATCTCACTAACCACATCTACCTATACTTGATCTTGATATATATATATATTTCATTCTGTTTCCAGTTCTCATGGCTTACGAAGGCATGATTCTCAGCTTTATTCCACTAGAGCGGAAAGGCACATATTGACAAAGAGAAAGAGTACAGCTCTCTTGAAGGCTAATTCACAAGTTAGACATGTGCTCAATACAGATTAAAAGATAGATCTCAGAGAGACATGAAGAAATAGACCAGTAATTGTACATTTATTGGCTGAGCAGAATGGCAAACTATCAGCTAATTTGAAGTATTCAAATTTACACAGTTAATATAAACTGATACTTACTAAGTATCTGTCATTTGCCAAGTGTGCTACGTAATTTGTCACTGAATCTTACTACAACTACAAAGGCCAGGTAGAACATATTTATTTTATAGATGAAGAAATATTGGCCCAGAGAATTTAACATGGCTACAAGTACAGACATGGGATTTAAGGACAAACCTAACCATTTCCAATGCACATTTTCTTGTCCTTATTATTAACATAGTGTTCGCTAACATTTAATGAACATTTATTAGGATCCTTTTCTAAAGGTTTTGTGGGTATTCATTTAATTTTTAAATAACTCTTTTAAAGGTATACTTTTTATCCATATGTAACAGATGTGAGGAAGAGAAAAGTTGAACTTGTGTGTGACTACATAGCTAATAAGAAGTGGAGCTTGGTCAAACTGTGTCATGAATTGCCCCATATGGAATGCTATATGAATGTTGGCTAGTGTATAACAATATTAGCTATGTGAAATAACTTATTTTATAATATCTCAGTAATTTTTTAAACACTGGGTGAAATGAATAAATGATACACAATATAAAGGGTCTGACCAAACATTTAGTAAATGATTTGATTCACAAAGAGCCAAAGCAATTAATTCTGGGCAAAACCTAACCTAATCTCCTTATCAGTCTGACATTACTGCTAATAAAAAGAATATTTTTTATTTAATTGAGACAATGTTTGTATTTTGTGTTATTATCATACTGCAACCTCCACCAACACACCCATAGTCCACTGTTACTGTAAAGCTCAAAATTATAATTGATTACAAAGTTTAATTGAAATTAGCCTATATTAGCAAGGGGGGGATTTTTATAGCTATATTACATTTTATATAGATATAGTTCCATGTGATGTCAAAGATATTCTTTCTCATTTATTACACAAAAACTGAGGAGAGTTTTGGGATGTTAGTTTCATGGCTCTTTGTTACCTACACCAAAATGCATTATTAAATCCTGATTAATAAAAATATTAGCACAGCTAAGTTACTAGGTATTTCCTGCCACAGCCTCACAATATGCTTAGAAACAAGTTGTCCTGATGATATCCCAGGTCTGGAATTTACTTTGGTTATGGGTCTGGACTTCCTTCCTTTTTATGATGAGACACTTCTTTAGGAGATTCTCTTTGTACTTTTCTGCCTAGGGATTTCAACAGGTTATTTTAATTATTAGAGTTTACCTAATTTTGTAGGTTATCAAATGCAAAAGAGGACTACAACTCTTTACTTCCTCAAAACTACTTGATATTCTTTTTTTAAAGATTGATTGATTGATTGATTGAATTATACAAGAGCTGGGGTACAGGCCAGAGACGTGGGAGGGTGAGAGGATTCACCAGAGACAGAGTGGGGAACAGAACAGGCAGATGGACCAAAGACACTGCTGAGGGGAGCAGCGGGCGAGACAGGAAAGGTCTGCCACACCATGTGGGAATCTTCCCGGCTGGCCAGGCATTGAACCAGAGCTAGAGGCTGCGGACAGATTCATAGCACTATGCTCAACCCGCTGCACCACCAGGGAGGCCTAAAACTACTTGATATTCTAAATGAATGTATCTCATCTCTTCTCAAACACAATATGGAATATACAAATATATTATTTGTTGTTTACTACATGCAGAAAAAGGACTGTGTAGTGATATAGTTCACCACTGATACTGAGTATCAAAGTTATTTCTTTTCACAAAGCAGTATCAAAATTATTTCTTTTCCACTAACTATAGGTTTCCATTATTGTTCTGAAACCTACACAGAACAATAATGATAAGGCAAGCTATTTAAAAGATACAAACTGAGGTTAAACTGAAGGAAGTGCACAGTCAAGTCTATTTTTTTGTTCATTTTATTTATTTTTTTATTGTGAACATTGTTTTTACATCATTGTTTATTTGCTTTCCCCCACCCCCTCAGGTGTAGTCCCCATAGAGTTTCCTTCACCAATGCCCCCGTGCACCATCACCTCAGTCCCCTGTGCTCCTCCATTCCTCCCTCTGATCCCTCTCCCTCCTCCTCCCCTGCAGGATGTCTCTGATTTATAATTGCCCATTTTTGCTTTGTTGTGTTTTGTACTGTTATTATTTTTTTTATACTGATTGTCTTATTTGGTTCCCCTATATTCCTATGAGTTAAACCAAGTTTGTTTAATAAATGGCGCTGGGAAAACTGGACCACCACATGCAAAAAAATAAAACTAGCCCACTACCTTTCACCATGCACAAAAATCAACTCAAAATGGATAAATAATGGGAAATAAGACCTGAAGTCATAAAATATATAGAAGAAAATATAGGTAAAACACTACAAGACATACATCGCAATAACATCTTTAAAGAGTCATCACCCAAAGCAAAGATAGTCAAGGAAAAGATAAGCACCTGGGATTACATCAAACTGAAAAGCTTCTGCACTGCAAAAGAGACATTAACCAAAACAGAGAGACACCCAACTGATTGGGAAAAAATCTTTGCACCCCAGTCAACTGATAAGGGACTGATCACAAAGATATACAAAGAACTCACGGGACTCAACAAAAACAAAATAAACAATCCAGTCAAGAAATGGGCACAAGAATTTAAAAGACATTTCTCCAAAGAAGAAATGCAAATGGCCAACAGGCATATGAAAAAATGTTCACAGTCAAGTCTTATGCAGAAAGTAGAGGAAACAATAACAAATGTCTGTTCTCTTTCTCCTTTTGCATGGAACAGATATTTCTGGTGTGTTTTGTCTGTTATTTCTATTCATTTCTCAGCAGTAAAGTTTTCCTATCAAATTTAGAGTTTCTCATCAGTTTGGCCCTGGCTAGAAACCTACAAAAATGGCTGTTTAACTTGAGTCCACCATCAACCTACATAAAATTCTTGAGAAAGAAATGAATCATTCCTTTTTACCTGAAGTGGATGTGTTTCTTCAAGTCAGGTGCTCACCCTGAGCCCAAGCAACTATGACCTGGAATTATATGTGGTACAAATCTAACCACCCAGACTCACCCCCTTAGTAAAGGATCAGGACAGGAATTAAAAAGCATATGTGATTCACTGGGCAGAGTCAGTGTTCAGTAGTTACTGAATAATTTCTGTTAGATAATTAATCATACATATTAGGCTTATGTGAATAGATTTAGAGTACACGGCACTTACAGTCAGTTATAACACATTTCTAGAGATACATTTTTGCAATCAACTATGAATGAAAGAAAAATGGTAAAAATGAAAATTTAATCTAATAATAAGATTCCCATAAATGTTTTTTTGTTAATATAAAAGAAAGGCATAAAATGCTTTGAGCAAATTCACATGAATGAAATGTAGCTAACAGATATATGTAAATTTTTATAGTTTGGTAATGTAAAATATTACTTGGAAGATAAATATCTAATATAAATCTTGCTAGAATAAAATTCTGGATAAATCCTTACATAAGTCATTTATTAAAATGATTTTCTATGGCTATAGACTAAATATGAAAATAGGTGTAAATTTAATCAATTTTTCATTAATCATTATATACAAAAACATATATTTCTTAAGTTCCATAGACATATCAGACTTATCATTTAAGGTTCTATTTAATTTTATTTCTCTCTATTTATATTTACCACAATAACTGGAATGCAATTCAGCTGTTGATTCTAAAGAGATTGCATGGGGATTATGGAAGCAGCAGTTTTAGTAGGAAGTTTATAAGATAATTTTAGCTGTCTCATAATATAGGAATTCTGACAGCTGGTATAGATAAGTCCTTCTAAATATTGATTCATAAGAAAATGCATATATATTTAAAAAGTATACTTGGAATTAAATACTTAAGGCTAAGACACTATGAAATACCTATAAAAATATTAAGTATGTCTTTACCTCATATATGAACATGAACTATTGCAGAAAAAAATAACTGCATGGGATTAGACAATCATCACTAACTAACAAATGAAAACTTCATGTATTTTAAGAGAATTAAAAAAGAAATTATTAATATACTTTCCAGTGCTTATTATATTTAAACGGCATTCTAAAGAGCTTTATATTTAGATAAGGTATATTCATAATACACTGAAGACATTTCATTTCTATAGTGAATGTCATTCATTCATCCATCCATTTAACAATATTGACAATTTACTAAGCTCAAAATATTATGATAATGCTATGCAAAGGCTCACTGGTCATGTGTTGAAAAGTTGCTGGAAATACAAAATTATTTGGCATACCACTTGAACACATTGTTATGTTATTTTGGGAAATGACATCACCTGCTGCCAGATTCTACTGTCATTAAGAACAAGTCATTTGAATATGAGCTTCCATTATTTCAGAAATTAATTTTGAATAAAATATCAAGTTTTAAAAATTTAAAGAACTAAAAATTTTTTTTCCAGGTTATTTTCATAAATAAATGAAGTAAAGATTTCAAAAAATGAATATTCACATTCTTGTTCTCCTTTACTCAAGAGAAATTTCCTTTGATCCACTTGCTCAATGAAAATTTGAGTTTTTTTTTTTTTAAATATAGTTCATCTGATATCTATTTAAAATTCTTCATTATTCAAGTCCATACTGATCTTCCATTTTTCAGAATTCACACACACACACACACACAATTTTGTTGTTCTTTAACTGCTAGTGTGCTCCTGTCTATTTCACTAAAAATATTCTCAGTAACATTAAGTTGTTGTTTTGGCTTATATATAATTCTAGCATAGATAATTTGTGCCAGATTTAATGTGTTAGGAATGACTTAATTGCCTAATGTCCCCTGAAGAGACTGAAAATGTAATGAAATAAAAAAGCCAATTGTGTAGATTAAGTGGTCTTCATCGATATTTTTATACCAACTCTCAGAGCAATACCATTTCATGATAATTCAGTATATACATTTTACCTGAATATATAAATAAAAGATTTTTATAAAAATACTAGTGAAAATTATATGCAGCATGATCTGATATTATCTATTCTCCTAAATTTATTTTAAAAAGTCTTAGTCATAACACATTAAATTGATAACATGACCTGCAAATGCATTTATCAAACCCCAAATTTCAATCATTGTATGAAATAATACTTAGAGAGTAAGCTCATAGTGATGGTAGTATCAGCAATACAAATATTTATTTGGGTAGTATGCTGATTATTTTTCAGCATTATTCCAAAGGATTATAGGCATTTTGTTGTACGGAAGTCTCCTCTTCATTTTGGCTTATGGCTGATGGCCCACTTAATGCTAGAAGTATTCCTTAGCTATTTACAACCCTAAAGAAACACACTCACACATTTTTAAAGTTTGGGAAAGAGGAGGTTTGTCATTGGCCCTGGTTGAAAACTCATATGAAACAACTACTGATTATAAAATATCGTTAGATTACTTATGTAGTATTTGTGAAAATCAAGTTAACAGTATTGGGGAATATGTTGAGAGTACATTTATAGTGGTGAGTATGGTATGGGAACACACATTTGAAGAGCTATCAACCTATACCCCTAAATCATACACAATGTTGGAAGCCGACATTACCTTGATAACAAACAATAAAATTAAGAAAATAAGAATGGGATAAGAAAATAAAAATCCAGATGTAAAGAAACATTTAACCAAGCAAGAGGATACATACGACCAGGTTGAACAATCCTCTCAGTAACCAGCAGCCTCAGTCAAAGCATCTTCCTTTGTGAGGGAAATAAATTACTTTTGGAAAATTGCTGTATAAAGTATACAGAAAGGATTACTTCTATTTTCTTGTCTTTGCTAAAGAATATGACTAGAAAAAATATCTTGTTTGCCTCTTTCATCAGAAGTTTATTCAAATGACTATTAACATGAAAAAATAATGTCCCTAAATTACAACGTTGGTCTCACAGAAAAATAAACAATAATTAATTGTCTAAGGACATTATTTGGAATTATATCTCTTTCTCTTTAAAGATATTTTTTTTTGTTTTTGTTTTTAATTTTCTTTTTATTTATATATTTTTTACATCATTGTTCATTTTTAAACAATGTTTGCTTCCCCCCCTCAGGTGAGTCCCCACAGAATTTCCTTCACCAGTGCACCCATGCACCATCACCTCAGTCCCCCATACTTCTCCCTCCCTCCGATCCCTCTCCCTCCTCCTCCCCTGCAGGATATCTCTGGTTTATAAGCATCTGTTTGTTTTTGTTGTGTTGTGTTTCGTATTGTTATTACTTTTTCCCCTAATGTCTTATTTGGTTCCCCTATATTCCTTCTATAAGTGAAACCATCAGATATTTTTCTTTTTCCTTCTGGCTTATTTCACTGAGCATAATTCCTTCTAGCTCCACCCATGTTGCTGGGAATGACATGTGTTTATATTTTTTGATTGCTGAATAGTATTCCATTATATACCACATCTTCTTGATCCAGTCATCTATTTTGGGGGCACTTGGGTTAAAAAAAAAAAAGATGAATAGCAATGACACAATACATTTTGAATTTGAATTTGTGAGGCCTTTTTTTTCTTCAAGGAGCTTTTAAGAAATACCAGATTAAAAAAATTTTGTGAAACATTGATTCAAAAGAACACCTGTACCTGTTTATTGCAGCACTATTTATAGTATGTAAAACCTATTTAATAAGAGGTAAAACCTGTAAAGATATTTTTATAAAACTCAAATTCACATACATATATGATGTGAACATATGATAATAGTCAAATGCAGAGAAGCACCTCTCAAACATAAATTATGTAAAGTTAATTATATTTCTGCTGCAAACAAAATAAATGAAAGGCGCTTTTCCTGATTTCAAATGATCAAATAAAGAGAGCTGTACTTTTTATTTATTTTTTACCACCCTGAAGTTGTAGATTGCTAACTTTGTGCACAATTAAGAGCACACCATCTTAATTACTTATTTAGAATGTCTGTAGAAAACACAAGTAGTAGCAGTAGCAGAAAATGATGAGAAAAGTATATGATCCAAATATAGCTCCTAAAATTACTATCTAAGGAGCCTATGCTGTCTTTGAAAATATTTAACTGCAAGATTATCTCTACAGCAGGTCAAGCATCTTATTATCATTATTAAAACACTGGAAACTTAAGATCTGCTAAGCAGAACAAGGAAATATTTGTAAAAGTTCTTAACAATGATCAAAACATTTGTCAATGAACTGTGCCACTATTTTTCTTTGTTTAGTAAAATATTTCTAACCACCTCTACTTTTCTACAGAGTTCTAAACTGCTTTGTATTTTATTTGGATATAAACCTATTACACCCACAAAGAACAATTTTTCTACACTGAAGTATCATTTTATTTCCAGGAGATTAATGGAGCCTATATTTAAGGAAAATTATCTCTAAAACTGCTGAGATGGACATATCTCATATAGCATCCTTCTCAACACAGTATTATGCCTCTGGCAGAATTTTTCCACTGATTTATTGTTTTTAATCATGTCAATATTCTATTGACTACAGATCATTAAGTATTGCTTCAGCTACTTGCCCTTACTGTCTTGTAAAAAACAGGATATACTTTCTGCTACAGGTGGGGTATGTCAAAGCCAGAAATTGAGAGGAGTTTCACAAATTTCAATTACCAGATCAGTTTTCAGGGCCTTACAGATAAAGGACAAATTTAAGAGGGTCTTCAGGTTTTTGAAAGTAAATATTTCTCCCTCATTTGTGAAGCTATTCTATCCTACTGTCACACAAATACCAAAAACAAAAACAAACTTAAGTGAGACTTATTTTGTGCTAAGAATTAAACTGTATAAATGTGATTTACATCAAACCAAATATATATGTGTGTGCCTGTAACATACATTTCTCTTTTGTATTTAACATGCACAAAACTGTGTAGAATAAATGTAGTTTTCATAATTGCCCAAGGTATAATAGAAGTGAACATTTTTTTTTTTTTTATGAAATAAGTGAATTCCTTTCAATATATTCCTGGGTATATACATTTTAGCAAACAAAAATTAGGAAAATGATGTATTTTTAACATCACATATTTTTCATTTATTGTTCTTTTAAAAAAATTTCAGGAATGACAGTGCAGATATCTTATAAAGGTTTTGGTGAAGCACAGCTGGAGAAAGTGGAGTGGTGGCAGATAGGATGACAAGGTGGTGGGGTACTATAAAGGTCAGAGCACTTTGGTTGGGCAAAATGATCCTACGTGGGAAAGGAAAGTGGATCTAATGCTCCTGGAAGACACACTGATATATTGATATGTCCCTAGAGTACCCTGCTATAACTGTCAGAGCAATCTGAGTAAGCCTACAAATGTACTTTTGCTTTTATCTTCCTAGGGCATGGACACATTCATTGAATCACCTTTTTAAATCTTTGTTAAATGATGGGATTTTGTTTTAAACCTTAGGTCAAAGGAAAATAGAGTAAATATATATTTCCAGTAGATCACTGCTACACATAATTCAAATTCTTGATATTTTAGAGTAAAAGAAGTGAGCAAAGACACAAGGAGCAAAGATTTACAAGCATGTTGCAACACATTTTTATCCCTCTCCTTTTGTGTAATCAAGCACCTGGGAGGTTAAGAGATATACATCATTCCCAAGGCTAGGAAATTTTTGTCTTGACCAGTTCCTAGATTTCATTTATGTATGTTAACATGAAGTGCTGAAAAAAAAACTGTAATCCTTTCAAAATTTCAAACAAAGGGAAAGGAAACCAAATCACATATCCTTTATATCCTTTGAGTGTTCATAGGGATTTGGGGTTGTGGTTAATGGAATAGACTCAAATAATTTAAGGTGCAAAATAATTTGTCAAGCATAAATCTTTTTTTGCTTTTCTCACAGATACATAATAGGATAGCTTCCTTTCAAGTACATGTTATAACTTAAAAAAAAATCACATTTCAGTATATATAAGACTACAATGAGTTCTTTCTTAACATAAGGACTTAAGGAAAATGTAGTATGCTAATCAGAAGCCAGATGAAAGTATTGGAAAATAAATTTTTGAAATACTCTCCTCAAACACTATAAACTCAAATTTCTTCTTTCACCTTCCCATTTTGATACCCTGAATTAATGTCTTCTCCCTGCCAATGTTGCAGAAACAACTCCAAATCAACAATTTGTATCTATATCTTGAAAACTGTTTCTAAGTAATATATCCCATTCAAAACTTGGAAGTTCATCCTGATTCTTTTATTTCTTTTGACATCTCCCAACTGTAACATTTCTCATTTTTGCGGATTCTATCTCCAATGTATTTCTGGAACCTGTTCTTCTCATCATCATTCTGAAGTAACCACCTTCAGAAGAATCCAGCAGTTAGCAAAATCTACAGAAAACTAACAATTTTATTAAAATACATATTCCCAGACTCTGCTTCCTTATTCATCAAAGGATCTAATCAAAGAATTAGAAAAATTTGTGAACTTTTGAGAATTAAACTGTAGTTCCTCAGATTCCTATGAGCAAGAACTAAGTAAGTTAAGAAAGTTTTGTGACCTCAGTTACAAATAGTCAGAAGATATAGGAAGGTAAAGGATAAAACAAAAAAGCTATCCTGGGAGAATCATACCCTATTTAGGAAACATTTGACTTTCAGGGTAAGTAAGCTTCACAGCATAGCTATAGAATGGTGAGACTATTTTTTTCACTCCCATCCTTCCCTTTCAAGTGGAAACATTTTTTGTGTGAGTATGGTTCTTCTATTCATGTTCTACTGCCACACATTGGGTATGTATGACAGCAACAACCGCTCCTTTTATTATTTTTATTTTATTTTCTTATGTTATTGTTCATTTTTGTACAATATTTGATTTCTACCTTCACGTGTAGTCCCCATAAATCTCTTACCACCACGTCACCCATGAACCATAACCATAGTCCCGCATGCTCTTCCCACCCCTATTTTGACTCTTCTTCCTCCCCATCCCCTGCTGTATGATTCAGATCAACAGTTTACCTGCAAGTCTGTCATTGATTTTTTCTGACCCTCTGTTAAGTTTCCCCATATTCCTCTTAAGAGTGGAACCATGTAATATTTTTCTTTTTCCTTCTGACTTATTTCACTGAGAATATTCCCTTCTAGCTCCATCCATTTTGCTGTGAATGGCATGAATTTATCTTTTTTGATTGCTGAAAAGTATTCCATTATGATAAACTCTCCTTTTAGTTCTTAAGTTTCAACATCAACCTGAGCCACACAGAATCCCAATGGAGTGATAACTTATCAACTAGAGATTCCATACTTTTAGCTGTATATATTCACTGAATTTTACATTTGTTTGTCCCCCACCCAAATTATCAATTCTAATTCATATATTTCTTTTCCATAGAGTCCTTGAGTAACTTTAAACTCCAATTTAAGAATAATTAGAATAAAGAGATTAATTAGAGAAGTGGCAAAAAGATCCCTACAAGTAAGGATATGCCATATATTCTAGTCAAGCTAGGCTGTTCAGCAGGACCTAGAGTTTTATCAGTTATGTTCATGTTGGCAGACAGAATTTAAAAAGTAAAGCAATAACTGCCTAAGCAAAGAGTAAAATTATCCAACAGATATTTGGGCTCACATACCCAGTGGAAAGCTAAAGAATAACACTTATGCAAGCAGACAACCAGGCAATTTCAGATGGTTCATTCACAATAACTACCACTAAACCAATCAACAGAATTTGATCAGTATCAGAAAATTCAGAAAGGTGATTTTAAAAAGATGCCTGAGGGCCTCTCCAATGGTGCAGTTGTGAAGCTGCCCACAGTTTCTGCAGCGCAGGTTTGATTCCCTGCTGGCCAGGGAGATAACCACATGGCGCGGCAGACCTCTCCTGTCTCGCCCACTGCTCCCCTAGGCAGTGTCTTCAGTCTGTCTGCCTGTTCTTCTCCCCGCTCTGTCTCTGGTAAAATCTCTCACCCTCCTGCGCCTCTGGCCTATACCCCAGTTCTTGTATAAATAAATAAATCTTAAAAGAAATCTTATCATGAAAACTTATTAAAAAAATAATGAAAGGGTATCTGAACAAAGATCCACAGAAAGTCACATATATGTGTGTAAATGTATATAATAAATGTATTCAAAGAGAATTAATTAAAGGGAGAGAGAAGCTAATGCTAATAACTGGCAAAATTTTCAGTAAAGTTAGAGAAGAGATTTAGCAGGCCTGAGGAAATGGGAAAGAAAACAAGACAGGAAGTTTAATTATAAATGCCAAGTACAAAGTTTGAATTGTTGGATGTGGATGAGTTGATGAGGTCCAGAGTGGGGTTACAATACTGGGTGGTCAATCTAGAGTGAAGATACATAAAGGTCAGAGTTATTGAGGAGGTTCAAATGATGTCAACTTGAAGAGTTACATTAATAGCCAACATCAATTTGGAAATCACAAGAATGAAGTCATCCGAAGTTGTCTGGGGGGAAAAATTATATATAAATCTATTGAAATCACCCACAACCATAGAACTAAATTGTGTGGGGGTAGGATTGAATGATAACAGCAATGATGTGAATGAAGGTTGTAGACTCAAGTGTACAGTCCCAAGATGCTTGGGACTCTGGTTCAAAAGTGATGCTGGGAAGAAAATAAAACAAATCTTCATTTATACTTTCAGATGAGTAGAAGAAAACTAATTACTTTGGCCCAACCCTATTATCACACAGTGAAAGTGTCTTCTGGAAAGATGTTATGATGGGTAGGGCAATAGCAATCTACAATAAACCTGATCATCATTATTATGTTAAATATTAATCAAAGACATACTAAGAACTTCAATTTGTATTTTATCTTTATAATAAAAATGCTTTAACTTTTTAAAAATCAAATGGGATTCAGCAGGCCGTTCAAGGCCACGGACTCTCCATTCTAGAGCCATGGCCCAATTTGTCCTTAACCTCATGGAGAAGGGCCTGGTTCTGGTAAATGCTGCTGTGACTTACTTGAAACCTCGACTGGCCACATTTTGGAGCTATGCCAAGGCTGAGCTGGTTCCTCCAACCCCTGCTGAGATACCTGTAGCAATTCAGAGACTGAAAAAAATAGTCAATAGTGCTAAAACTGGTAGCTTCAAACAGCTCACAGTTAAGTAAGCTCTGGTGAACTGTGTGCCAGATCATGGGCAAGCATGGGCTCGTTGGCTATAATGTTTGAAGACCAATCTTTAACATCTGATTTTATTTGGTTTACTGTTTGTGTATTCTTGGACCATATGTGATCAGAAGGGTATTTGAATAAATGAATGTGTCAAAATGAAAAAAAAAATCATATGGGGTACATAAAATAAAAATGTGACTGATATCTAATTTTCTCCCTACCACCACAATCACCAAACCCATAAATGTAACCACCAGAATTCTTCACAGATAATGATTGTGTGTGTTATTTGGACTTAATGAAGCATCAGCTTTGTGCCTGTTTTGTTTGGGCAGCAGCACAGCCATCCCATTCTATTTTATATACGCTAAATATTTTACAGGATGTGAATGAATTTTGTAGATCAGAGAGAGAAAAACAATGTGCTTTGAGGAGTTTAAATAGTGCATTCCAGGGCCTCCCCTGGTGACGCAGGTGGTTGAGCGCTGCACTGTGAAGCTGTCCACAGCCTCTGCAGCACCGGTTCGATCCTGGCCTGCAGGCGAGGGTCCCACACGACACGGCAGACCTGTCCTGTCGTGCCCGCTGCTCCCCTCAGCTGTGTATTTCATCAGTCTGCCTGTTGCGTTCCCCGCTCTGTCTCTGGTGAATCCTGTTACCCTCCCGCACATCTGGTCTGTGCCCTGGTTCTTGCATAAACACATAAATCAATCTTAAAAAAAAAAAAACAGTGAATTCTGAAATGCATATTTCAGAAACTTTTGAATGCCTTGGTTCTCAATATTATCATTCCTTATTGGAATTATTTCTTATTAAAATAGGTCATTTTTAAGATTTTTTTTCTGACAGTGTTAGGTAATTTTTAGTGTGGGTGACTGGGAGTATTGCTTGTATATTCACAAGTAGAGCTGACATGTAGTTTTGTCTTTTTTTTTGTTATCTTAGTAGTTTCATGCCACATATATACCTAGCCAACCTATTGCCTATGGAAAACAAGATATATAATGTATTTATAGTCATTGTTACAAGTTTATAATGTGGTTTTGGTCTTATTTTATATGTATGTGACATAATATTAAAATATAATTTATTCTTTTTTTTTAAAGATTTATTTATTCATTTATACAAGAACTGGGGTATAGGCCAGAGATATGGGAGGGTGAAAGGATTCATCAGAGACAGAGTGGGGAACAGAACAGGCAGACTGACTGAAATACACTGCTGAGGGGAGCAGCGGGTGAGACAAGAGAGGTCTGCTGCACCATGTGGGTACCTCCCTGGACTGCTGGGGATAGAAATGGTGCTGCAGAGGCTGCAGATAGCTTCACAGTGCTATGCTTAAACACTTGTACCACCAGGGAGGCCCGTTTTGTAATTCTTTATGGACTTTTAGTTAGCCAATGAATATATTGGATATCTTTTAGCTCAGGCTGGCATTTTACACAGGTTGCATTTTAATTCTGTGACTCCTTACAGTTTCTATTAACCCATAGCATTATTTCAATACATACCATAATACTAATCTACAAAAAATTAAATAAAAAATGTATTTTGAGGAAAAGAACTTTTAAAAATCTATGAAATACTGATACAGTTTCTCTTTGGAAATGGGGGTTAAAATCAAAGTTGTCTTTAATCTTTGAAAGCAATATTTTGGTCATTAGAAGAGATGTGATCTTATACATCTGAATCATATACAGTACTGTAAACCAATGTTACTTCAATAAAAAAATAGGTAAATCAATGCATTTGTATAAATTTTAAATATACAAAATACAGAAACACTAACTTGAAGAGATATATTTACCCCCATGTTTATTATAGCAGTATTCTGAATAGTCAATAGCTAGAAACAACCTGTGTCCATGAACAGTTAAATAGATAAAGAGATGTGAGATATACACACCCACACAAAATGGAATGCAGCTCAGCTATAAAAAAGATGGAATCCTGAGCATGCTGTCATTTGCAACAGTGGATGGATGAGAGTGAATTTTACTTAGAGAAATAAGTCAGAAAAAGGAAAACAACCACCAAGTGATTTCATTTCCAGATGCACTAAATATAACAAAATAAAGTTCTGGACTACAAAATGAATTAGGTTTACAAGAAGTGAGGGAAGGGGATGGATAAGTTGGGAGAAATGACAATGGTTAGTAAAGGACAAAATCAGATATTTAGCAGTGAAGTTAATGGTATTAGATATACATGTTGATATTAAATGATGTACATGTGAAACTTATACAATGTTATAATGTAATATTATCTCAAGAAGAAATTAAATTTAAAAGATGTGCATTGACTTTGTTTTCATAAAATAATTAAATATTAAATAATGTTAATTAAAATAGTTCATGACAAATTGAAAGCTAAATAATTAACTTTATATTAAAAATTTTAGATCAAAGCCATTTTTTGAGATTCTATAGTTTGAAATAGATTCTTTGTTGCATATTGTTATATGTAACAGTTACATTATTCTGACACCTGTTAAATAGTAAGGAAACTATTCAAGACTATTGCTAAAATTATCAAAATTATCACAATAATACCCCAAACTCTACACAGGTGCAGATTAATATCCACTGAGCAGAAAGAGGAGGGGCATGAGGTTGGGTAGTAAATTACTCAGAGGAGCCATTAAGGAGAATTTTTCCTACATGATCAACATAGGCAGGGTGATCAAGATATGAAAGGTGGGAGATCCTCTCCAAAGCAAAGTTCTTGCTACAACTAAAGCAAGACTGGAGGACAGGGTCCAAGATAAGGCCTCATCAAAAAATGGGCTCAGAGGAGTCTGACTAAAATTTGGCCAAAGCGAGAGCTTTTGTTAGAATCATTGCATTTATTGTAGCTATAATTTTAATAATTACCTAGTTTAAAAGTGAAGGGTTGGGCCTCCCCAGTGGTGCAGTGGGTTGAGTGTCGCGGCCTTTGCAGTGCAGGTTCAATTCCCAGCTGGCCAGGGAGCTACCCACATGGCATAGCAGACATCCCCTGTCTCGCCTGCTGCTCCCCTCAGCAGTGTCTTCGGTCTGTCTGCCTTTTCTGCTCCCTGCTCTGTCTCTTGCTGGTGAATTCTCTCACCCTCCTGTGCCTCTGGCCTGTGCCCCACCTATTGTATAAATAAATAAATTAAAAAAAAAAAAACCTTTGCCAAAAAAAACCCCTAAAAAAACGAAGGGTTTAAACTACAAACATCTCCACACTATAAGCCTGGCAATAACTTTAATGATGATTAATAATCTTGTATATTTCTTTGACTCAAATTTGATGCTTAGCAGCAGCTATTTTATTACTTGTACCATTTTATTGCTACTTTACCCCTCAATGTAGGACGAAGTATTGTATTTTGCTGTTAACAAGCTACTAAATTTGTGTTTCTCACACAAGGTTGCCATGCTTGGTCTTTGCTGGGAAAATCATAGTAATTTGCCCTTAACAAGTCATAAAATTTATGTTCTCCATGGCCAATTTGAAGCAAGAATGTTAAATAATGTAAGCCTTATCCAGAAACCTAATTAAAATTAACACTTCAAATTATTTCTTGTGTTTGGTAAATGTACTAAGTCATTTTCTAGAAATTTGTTTCTATTGACTCCTAGTGATTTATTTGGTACAAGTCTTCAACTAAAACTTAATATCTACACATAGTAAATCACCTAGGAAATGACACAAAACTATTTTGAAGTGACTAATCTCATTATCTAGGTACCATCAAAATACAAAACAAGAAAAATTACACAAATAATTCTTAGACTAAACTTCCTACATTTGCATCACTTTAATTGGGGTATATATCATAGTTGAGCTGAAAGTGTTATTAACATAGATGAAGCAAACCAGAAACAGTTTGGTAACCCATTCTCAAGATGTAGTGAGGTATGGGTTAGATTGGTATGCATGTTAAAAGACAGCAGTAAGTCTTTAATCAGACAATGTCAAAATATTTGGTGTTTTGCTTTTTCCTTAGGAATAGCTGTAATCAACCTTTATTTAAAATGCTGTATTACTTAAATGCAGGTCCTTTGCATTTGAACTGAAAATCAGTAGGTATTAGCATAGCATCACAAATATATTTATAGTGTATACTTGCAAATTTTTAAAACACTTCTATCACTAAATTTCAAATTAATGACTAATCCTATTTTACTAAAGAGATTCAGAGAAAATATAAGAGCAATTGTACAGTTTTAACTCAGTGGCCATCCCCTTGCTAAGTTTACTTTAGATATTTTTTTAAATTTGCATACCTCACAGTGCCTAATCATTAGGCAAATTAGTGAGACTTTTCTAGTTCTTTGTAACTGAGGACCTGGAAATGAGAACTTAACTTTAAACAAGTCAATTCTAGGTCCTCTGTAACTAATGTTCCATATTCTTACTTTATCAAGATTGTATTTTTCTCGCTTCTATCTTCATTCCAAAGGGACAAGAACAACAAATCGTGCTGATGATATTTCATTTATCCATTGGAAATTTAAAGAGTGTTAATGTGGTAAGAATGGGATGTAGTGGGCCTCCCCTGGTGGCGCAGCGGTTGAGCGCTGGGCTGCGAAGCTGCCCGCAGCCTCTGTAGCACGGGTTCCACCCCCTGCCACAGGGCGAGGGTCCCCCATGGCTTGCAGAACTCTCCTGCCACCCACTGCTCCCCTCAGCAGTGTATTTCTTTAGTCTGTCTGTTCTGTTCCCTGCTCTGGCTCTGGTGAATTCTCTCACCCTCCTGCGCTTCTGACTGTGCCCAGTGCTTGTATAAATAAATAAATAAATCTTTAAAAAAAAAAAAATAGAATGGGATGTGGAATATTTACCAATGTTTTCAAGATAAATAATCAAAACATTTATTTAGCTATAAAGAATAGCAGAATCTGATGACATTTACTATATCAAAAAAAATTGGAAAATTGAAAAAAATAAGTTCTATCAATAACATTTTGGCTTTGTTCTCATTTTTTCCCTCAAAATATAGGTACATGCCATCTTTACAACATGATTCCTAAGTTATAATTTTAAAACCAGTATGAACCTTGTACCCACTGCCAGGAAAAATCATAAGATTTTTAATTTTTTTAAATTTTTTAATTTTTTTTTATAGAGGCATGCTTTTATTTATTTGTTTGTTTGTTTTGTTTATACATACACTGTTTGTACAGTCAGAAGCGCGGGAGGGTGAGAGAATTCACCAGAGCCAGAGCGGGGAGCAGAGCAGGCAGAAGGACCAAAGTACACTGCTGAGGGGAGCAGCGGGCGGCAGGAGAGGTCTGCGCGCCATGTGGGACCCTCCTCCAGTGGCCGGGGAGCAGCCGGGGATCGAACCGGCGCCACAAAGGCCGCGGGCAGCTTCGCAACCCAGCGCTCAACCGCTGCGCCTCTGGGGAGGCCCAAAATCATAAGATTTTTAAATAGGCAAAAAGTGGTAAGTGGATATCCTAATTTACCCTCCAGGTTGTCTCTACAAGTTTATAGCATTAGATATTATTTTCCAAATACAACTTCTCTCTAATAAAGGAAGACTTGATTTCCCTTCATCTTATGGAAAAAAAAAGTCAATTTTCCATCTACTTACAAATTCATTCTGACATTCCTGATTCACTATATTAATGCAGTGCTTTGAATTCTCCTTTAAATCAGTTGTAACATCTGAATGCCTCCCTTATTAACAAAAGTTTTAAACACAATGTTTGACATTCAGTTCATATTTGTGTGTGATGATTTTCTTTTAGATAGCATCGTTATTTTACCAAATATTGTATTTATAGATGCAGTCACAATAAAGTTAAGTCACTCTTATGAATTTTCTGGAAAATACCAAATAGAGATAATACTAAGCATAATGAAATTTCTTGAACTTCTCTCTCTCTCTCTCTCTCTCTCTCTCTCTCTCTCTCTCTCTCTCTCTCTCTCCTGTATGAAGAGAAACAACTGCAATTACCTCCCAACTCATTCTTCATCCATTCTCCAAATTCTCCTATCCCATCCATTATTTCTTGCTTCAGTTATCTTATCTACACTTTAATATATTCTAAACATGGGGTTACTTTCTCACACTACTATATCTCACATTTTACTACAGTTTTGTTTTTTTTTTTTTTCACAACAAAAGTCTTCCAGCTAACCTAGTAGACAATAATCCTGAGCTGATACTAGAGATGTGAAGCTATGCCTATCTACACATTATAATAAACTTTTCTGCCAGATAGATGACAACAAGTGTTGGAAGATGCATAGAATAAGAAAGTTTCTATACTTTATGTTACAGTTGTCAATGTTGGGAGTGCTAAAAAGGTGCAGAACAAAGGGGTTTGCTATAGGAATTAAATACCTAATAAGGCACATACAAGCCCTGCAGTATTCTTAAAAGTCTTTTTGAACACATTAAGGTTTTTGAAACAACACTGATAGTAAAATGGAGTTAGTTTTAGTGAACTAAGATTTCTCTCTTGAAAATTCAGTTCTATTTTATCTGAATACATATATAATAACAGAGTAACATAGTTGTTTTTAATTTTCTATAAATCTAGTATGTCTACTACTTACTTAATGATACCTAATCAAGTCTCTCCAAAATTAGAAATGAATTATTTTTATAAAGTTTATGAAGTGTCATGTCCTCTATTTTGTATATAATATTGACAATCAGTCCTGTCCACAAATTGTGGATGTGAATTTAATCAAAACTTTATTCTGAAAATATGTCATCATTTAACTAAGTGTTCAGATATTTCTTCTGCTGCAAACCTTCCACCCTTAGCTCCCCCTTCCTCTTGGTCTATTAGGCAATGTCTAGACAAGCAGGTTATTTTATTCAGTTAGCTCTGCATATTTAGAGTGCAACATAATAATCTTTAGAGGAAGAAAGAAAGTTTAACATCTTAAGGAAAAATCCCCAGTGAAGCTAAGCTAATCCTCTTTGATAGCTAGTTTCTAGAAACAACTTCCTGAACTTGATGTTGCCTCTCTTAATGTAAACCTATTCAACCCTGTGCATGTTTTAGTGATCTTCACATAGCCAACGGCTGTATTTAATAGCTAGTCATCAAGCAGAAACATAAATCATTCTTTAGTGTGTGCGCGTGTATGTGCCCATGTGCATCTGTATGTCAGTAGTGGGGGTGGACGAAAGAGAACAGAGTATGCTTGTGTGGCAGGAAAGAGGCTAACATAAATATGCAATGCTATGTGGTTAACATAGTTTACAAGAATGAGAACAAAATAACTGGAACATTTGCCTCCAAGATCTATGAAGTCACAGGGATCTGGAAAACAAAGAATGGTGGAAAGCAGAACAGTGAAACACACAAATGTTCTATTTCCATTTTCCCTATATAACTTGAAAAGACCTTTTTCTAATAACTTGAGAATGTATCAACTGGACTCATTATTTTCACATGCAGTATTCTTTTACTGGGCCTTCCGAACTATGGGCTATCACACTTTCAATTCATTTTTACCATGCTCTTTGCATTGTCTGCTGTATTTCTTACTATAACTATACACACACACACACACAATCTAACTACTTCAGGCAAATGTGCCATCTTCTGAGGTTCCTTCTCCTGCACTCTACCACTAATAGAGTGGCTTGATCACTACATTTGTTGCCATTATAGGAATAACTGAAAAGGTAGAACACTTAAGAGTAATTCATGTTGTTGATGCATTTCCCCTTTACTGCTGTTACTCACCCTCATACAACTTTTGATCATTTTCAAGATGGGGAAGTAATATCTTATTCTCCTTACTGTTTTTTGTCCCCTCTTATCAACACCCTGAGTGTCCTATAAACAGAGTAGGTGTTCAATCCATGTTGTCATATAGTAATGCGTACATTCCTCTTAATCTTTTCCTGTACCCTCTCTTTTTTTGTTTGATACTTTTATCATGCAAGAGAAATAAACTTTCCAGATCTAAACTGCAAGGATTACCCAGTGTCCAGTTTCCGAAACGAGTCATATCCTGTCACACACAGTTGCTAAAGATATATACCTCTGCTTATATTATTACTGACTCATTGGAGTGTGGGCTTTTCCTCAGTTACATGGAGAGGGGATAAGAGATCAAATAAGTAAACCAAGATACAGCTATATTTACACAAAACATAAAGTAATAATTTACTAGTAGAATAAGAAAATCCTTTAGATTTGCTCTTTTCTACTCATAAAAACTATTTTTAAACAATCTCAGACTGTCCCAAAATTGATACAGATAATATCTGCTAGAAAATTTAGTCAGATATTCATGATAAAGAATGATTTTGTTGGGCCTCCCTGGTGGCGCAAGGGTTAAAGTCTCCTGTATCAAGCTATTGCATGCACTTCACTTAGGCTTGAGTCTGATCCCAAGCCAGGGAGTTAACCCACATGGTGCAGTAGACCTATCCTGTCTTGTCCACTACTCAGCAGTGTATCTCAGAAGATCTGCCTGTTCTACTCCCCACTCAGCTCCTCTCACCCCCTGTACCTTTGGCCTATTCCCCAGTTTATGTATGCATAAATAAAGAAAAATGAATCTTTTTAAAAAAAGATTGATTTTGTTACCTTATGACAGCCCTATTCCTGTTTAAGGTATTATGCAAATCTAGGCAAATTTCATGTTAGTAGTGCACTGGAAGAAAAATTTTAAAATTACAATGTCAGCAATACTTAAAATTTGATGGGAACAGATGTCCTGAATTTAAATCAGTTTAAAGCAAGGTTAGCTTTGTGTCTAAGGGTAAATTTTCAAGTTTCTTGCAAATTTGCAATAAATGATATCTTGTCCTAAGTGTTCATGTATATTGTGAACATATTAGTTTTGAAGTGAATTTAATGTTTTTCTAACTATAAGAAATAGCAAGAGTTGTATATCTATCAATAGTGGTTATGGAATGCTAGATATAAATAATTACAGATATGAAAACAGGTGTGATAGTTAAATTTTACGTTTAAACTTGAGTGGGTTAAAATATTTCCAAATAACTGGTATATCTGTAAGGGCCTTTACAGAAGAGATTAGCAACTGAATCAGTAGACTGAGTAAAGAAAATCTGTCCTCACAAAGTGACAAGCATCATCCAATCCTTGGATTGGAGGGTCTGAATAGAACAAAATGATGAAGTAGAGTCAATACACTTTCTCTCTTCTCCAGCTTATATGATCATGTTTTCATGTCTCTGACATCATGGGGTCTGGGTTCTCAGGCCTTCCTATTTGGAATGTACTATAGCACTAGTTTCTACCTTGATAAGGCAGATTTTGAACAGCCTCTTTAATCCATGAGCCAACATCAAAGATAAATGATCTTTTATATCTGTATCATACCAGTTCTGTTTCTCTGGAGAACCCTAACTAATACAATGAACATATATGTAGATATGTATATATATACACAGGTAAACAGATATGCAGATATAGCTGTCCTATTTCACCTGCTTTGATTAGTTTAGGAACAACCTTGACAAAACTATGGAGAATTGCTTAGTATATAGTGTTTTACTCGACTGAAAACAGAATTCTAAAGGTGATTTGAATGAGTTACAGTATCTTTCTGAGTGAAACAATAGCTTGCACTCAATATATTATAGTACTACAGTGTATACTTCATAGAGAATATACTATATGTAGGGTGAGGTAAAAAGTATCAGGCTTTTCTGCCCTCCTGCTATTAGGATAGATGACAGAACCCTGCGGTAGCATGCCTGATGGCGGGCACCTGGAGTAGGGTGTGGGCAGAGGTAGATGGGATTCACCTGGGCTAAGACTGGGCTTTTAAGGGTGGTGTCACAGGGATGCCAGCAGAAGCAGAGAAGCATGAAGGACCACGATAGAAGCAGAGATAACCGGAGATCTCAGACAGAGTGAAGACTTACCAGCACCCCTGCATGCTGTGTGCTTAGTAAATCCCAATTAAAGCCTGCAAAAGCCACTGGGGGCTCCAGGACTCTCCTCCTTTACCCGTTTGTATAGAATCATAGAAAACCTGCACTGTCCCTTCCTTCCCCTTACAATGATTAGTATCATTACACTCATTTGATATATGGAGAAAATGAGGATCAGAGAAAACACGTAACTGTATCACGCTTCAAAGTGATATTGCTAGGAAAAGGGTCTGTACTTCCTAGCTCTAAAGGGCACACTTTTTCCAATATAGAAAGCTGAAACCTGAAGTGCATTCTGTTATTAAAAATATGCATTATATTTATTTACTATGCTCATTTTATATACTTAGGATAAAATGATTTTCAGAGTGTAAGCTTATGAGCTATCACATTAAACATCATTTAAATTTTGTATTAACATGAAATTAAATTGACAGTAATGTCAATTTAAAAAACAGATATTTTAAAAATAGTAAAATTATATGTAGGGTAAGGTAAAAGGTATCAGGCTTTTCTGCCCTCCAGCCATTAGGATAGATGATGGATCCTTGCGGTCCCAAATGCATGCCTGATGATGGGCACCTGGAATAGGGTGTGGCATAGGTAGATGGGATTCACCTGAGCAAAGACTGGGCTTTTAAGGGCGGCGTCACGGGGACACCAGCAGAAGCCGAGAAAGAAGTAGCAGAAGCCGAGAGAGAAGCCGAGATCCCAGATAGAGAGCCCAGATAGAGTGAGGATTTGCTGGGAGCTGGGAGGACTGCCAGCCTTCCGGCCCCCCAGCACCCCTGTCTGCCCTATGCCTGGTGAACCCCAATAAAAAACCTGCAAAAACCACTGAGGACTCTGACTCCTCCTTTACCCGGTCTGCTGGATCATAGAAAACCTGCTCAGTGGTCATTCCTGACACTACATTATATATTTTAATATCTTTAATTATATTATATACACTTATTTTATATTTTTAGTCAAAGAAGAACCTTTTTGAACTCCAACTTATTAAAGAAAATATAATAAGAAAACAATAATTGTCCTAATACTTTTGGGAAATTCAGAAATAAATGTTTCACATTATTCCTTTATTTTATTAGAATAGCTATTATTCACCATGGATTGTTCAGACTATCAATGCCTTTATGATAAAACTTAACTTTTTTACTAAAGATTTCATAAAAGTGATATTCTGGGAATTTTTTAAAATACATAATTTAAAAATTTACCTAACCATTGCCCCCAATAATTTGGGATGATAAATGCTTTCTTTTCAGTGGTAAATTACATTTAAATATGATGAGAATAGTCACCCTTATTTTAGCAATAAATATATCCTAGTAGAAATGTTTAATAATTTTCTTTCTTTCTGATTTTAATCAATTGTTGCAAACAAAACACTTGTAAATGGTCACCAGAAGATGAGTACTAGATTGTTTTTTTAAAGGTCTTTTCACAGCATTTCTCCCTCGTGTGACAGCTTAAACACAAGCATTAATAAATACTTTAGTCCTCAAATGAGGCTCATATTTTTGTACAATAACAGAACTGTCTCCTCCAAATTAATAATTCAGTGTAGAAAATGTTCATTGTATTATCAGTTAGTGGTGATGGTTATCTGAATAGAGATTATTTTACCCTTCCTGTGACTTAATTCTCCTTGGAATCAATTCAAGTGAGTTGTACTACAAAGCTGTCCTCTACATCAAACCGCCACTTTGAAATACTCCCAGGTGACACAAGTGTAATTTTGTTAAATAGTGCTTAAGTAATAAATTAACCTAGCATTGGCTTACCTAGGCCCTTGGGAATTCACTCAATGTAAATCTTTGGTAGTTTCTAAAACTTGTATAATGTGAGTCAAACAAACCCCCAGAGAAAAGTCAAGAGCCATGCATTCATGCTAAACAAAATGAGGTAACTGCTTGTTATTCACAAGCCTTGGGGGAAGATGCAAAAGCAGTAGCTACTATTAAGGAACCTCTTTCATAGAAATAGGAAGGCTGAGCATCTGGTGTTTAGGTCTCTTAATAAACATTTAACAGACTTTTGTTAAATTAAATCATTTCCCCAAGTTTATCAAACTGTCTTTACTGTACTTTTATTTCCTTAAAACAAACAGGAAACTAAGAAATGATCTGCGAAAAATGCAAAACCCATATGATTAAATGAAATGGAAGCTATATTAGTATATTCTAAAAGATACATGTATATTCAGTTTCAAGGTTGATGGTATTTACACAGTGGCTCCAGAATTTCCTAAGAGATAAGCTTAGGGATAATCATTACTGTGGAAAGGGAACAGGCTTAAAGACTCATTAGAATAACAAGCATACCACATTTTACCATGTTTGGGGCAGTGCTTTAGGGGAAATGGCAGATGGAACTTATGGGAGAGCTAAAGTATCATCCCTTTCTAAAGTAAATAAAACGGTTAAAGACTAAATGCAAAAAGAAAAGCAAAGGCCTCAGCACTGAGCAGTCCCAGGCAAGTTGCAAGACCGTCCTAGGCCTCTGTGAGTAGTGGAAGGAGGTGCTACCCTGGGTGGCAGGTATTCTGGAGCTTGAGGGTGTGTGTGTGCGCTGGGAAGAGCCCCCACCCTAAGGCCATCACCACCCTTCGCTGAGCACCCTCCTACCCACCCCACGAACCCCCCACCCTGTCTTTGAAGGGATGGGGAATAGTTGAAACAACATCTAGTCCAGAATCCAGTAAGAATGGAAAACTTTCAGGTGTTCTTACTATTTTAATAGCTCAAGGGGGGCGCAGAAAAGTGAAGAGAAGAGCCTCGAGGAGACTAGACAAACCGCAAGAGGTGCACACACCTTGCTGTCAAAGCTGCGGTCAGGTCAGGTCGGCTCAGCTCTTCCAACCGGCAGGGCCACAGTTCCCCGCCGAGTTGCTGCCCGATGCTGGCCCAGGACCAGGGGCTGCAGGTCCAGGCGGTGCCCCAGAGTGATGTGATGGGAGCTTACCTGCACCCTGGAGCTGAGGTGTTGGTGTGGAGCATGGCCCTGGGTGCGCGGGTCAGAGACTGGCTCCTTCAGAACGCAGGAGGCAAATAAAAACACAGGTGAAGAGAATTTGTGCAGCAGCACCTGAGCTGGGCCTAGAGGTCAGGTCAGGATCCCAGGTCCGCACAGCACGGGAGCGTCTCTGGACAGCCCGCTGGGCCTGGGGCTGACAGCAGCCGGCCTCCTCCAAAGTTTTCAGTGTGGCTGGAAAGACAGGGCCGGAAGGACGGTCCAGGGCTTGTTATCAGTTCAAAAAGACTCTTCCATGATGGTGGACGGCAAGAAGAGGGTAAGAATCAGCTTCTAGGACGCTGCAGGTAAGCTATGAACCAAAGACTTTGGATTACTCTTAAGAGCTGGAAGCACTTCCTTCAGCTTGGTTCCACATTTCTCAGAACGATGCGCCATTTCGCGGCCCGCGGCTGCGACTACGCTGCTGCCCAGAAGGTAGCTCCGAGGCCGGGGTGCCCTTCCTGGAGCGGCTAACTCGGAGTTTGAGGCGGTCACCCCAGTCTTGGCGCTGCCGTGTAGGAGCCTCTTGAATGAAGCTTGAGCCCCGGCTAGACGGGTTGGGCAAGAAGTCCCCCAAGGCCAGGTCCGGCATCTCCAACAAGGAGGAAAGATGTCTCAAGAAACTTCTGGTGGAAATGCACGCAAGGGCACACCCACTCATTAACTTCTTGGAGACCTTCAACCCAGCTGGTATTTTGGACAAAGTTCTGCTGAGTCCAAACTGGCTCCACCAACAGCTTCCATCACCTCACACTTCAGGAAAGCGGGGAGATTTTCAAGCAGCACCCCAGGAGCCTGACGCGGCGGGACTGGCAGCGATGGCTCTCGTGATTTTCCACAACCATCATGCCCCGCCCAGTGCGCTGGTCCATCCGCCCAGCTCTCCCCGCACCTGGGCAGCGGCGTCGCTGCGGTAACGCCGGAAAGGCGCGCCCGCCCTCGCTGCATTTCACCAGGCCAGACAAGCCTGGGCGGCCAGCTGCGGGAGCGCAGGGCTGTGCGGAGGACGCGTGGCCTGGGCTCTGCTCAGATGCTGGCGAGGCACCAGCACCTCGGCACCTTGGAGCACCTGTTTGCGCCTTGGAGCATGGCCCTGGGGGGCGCGGGTCAGAGACTGGCTCCTTCAACCTGGTCCCTTCCAGGACGCCAGGTGCCTGAGGAAGGCCACCCTCGGCACCTGCTTCATGGCGAAGCAGCCTGGGTGCTGTGAAGCATCAAGCCGTGGCCTCGTGAGGCGCAGGGGGCTCGCGGGTGTAGGACCCGACCCTTCAGCCGGAGCCTCCCGCGGGCGATGCGCCAAGAAGCAAAGCTGCTGGTGGCTTAGGCCTTGCGGGCACGCGGAGGAGATGCTCTGGGAGCAGCCTGGCGCTGCAGGCGCTGGCGAATGCCCTGCTGTAAAGGAAGCAGCAGACTGGGAGGGCGCATTGACCCACCTGCCCGAAGGGTCTAGGGAGAGGATGGCCTCAGAGGCCCAGAGATGCGGAGCGGAGGCATCTTAGCAGCCATCCCTTCAGGGAGGAAGAGAAGAGCCATCCGGCCCAAACTGTTTTCATCTGTGAGGATGAGGTGTTTGCGCCAGACCCAGTAAGTTTTCATTTAATTTTCCCCCGACTTTCTTTTCGCTTGAGATCTCTACTTCCTTTTTAACCCGCAACGATCTCTGTTGAAGGGCTTCTCAAATCTATTTGTTGTTTTCCCCGCTCATGATTATAAATGACTATGCAGAGAAAGTGGGTGGAGAGAAGCATGATTTTAAAATTACTATTTGTCGTGGTCTTTTACCCCTCATCTCTGCACAGCATTTCAATGTGTCATCTTTCTCTAAAGAGTAAAGTTTATATTGGACTGAATTCCTCAAGAGGGTAGTATGTTCCCTTTGATAAGAATCTTCCTGAGCCTAGAACATGAAAACCTGTCTCTGTCATGTTATTACAAGAGGATTCACAAGTAGGGATCCAATGTAGACACCATCTTTTCTTAGATCGCTGCTTTTGGTTCCCCTCCTGTCCGTAACTGCACCTGCTCCTTGTCACCTCTCACCTTGGAATATGTACAATGCTGTGGCTCCCCATGATACTTCACAAGGGAACTGAATTCAGTGAGGTCACAAGTACGTGACATATTTAGAAATCACTATTTTTTTCTTCCACACTAGTACCTTAGAACGTTTTTGATCACCCTTTCTAGCCTCAGATACAATCTGTTATAAATTTCCACTCTAAGAGCAAGTCTCATTTTAGTACTTGACTCCATTTGGAACTTAAAATAATAGTAATAAATTCAGTCCAGTTTAATTTAAAACTTAAATCTTACATACAGTGCAAATTTCTTCTCACCGGCCAGCTGTGAGAGCAGCCCGGGCCTGTGGAAATGTGAATGGTCTTTTCTTTGAGTCTGTCCCAATACTTCTCACACTTAGCTTCTGGGTCTCCTGTCACCCTTCACTGTATTTCTTTAAAAGATTTATTTATTTAATCATTTATTATTTTTTTGTTTGTTTATTTATTTATACCAGAACCCGGGTACAGACCAGATGCGTGGGAGGGTGAGAGGATTCACCAGAGACAGAGTGGGGAACAGAACAGGCAGATGTACCGAAGTCACTGCTGAGGGGAGAAGCAGCGAGACAGGAGAGGTCTGCTCGCCATGTGGGACCCTCACTTGCCGGCCAGCCGCCAGGGATCGAACCAGCGCTACAGAGGCTGTGGACAGCCTCACAGTGCTGCTCTCAACCGCCCGTGCCACCAGAGGAGGCCCATCCCTCCACTGTATTTTAAGAAATGACAAATTACCTTTTGTGATTTGTTATCATCTAGTGTTCTGTGTCAGCACATTTTTTCATCAGCTTATTAATGAGTTCATCTAAGGCTCCTGTGGGTGCCTGCACTTTTCCTACCTTCTGGCAGTATCCTCCACAGAGTTGCATTGCCAGAATCCTTTTCCCTGATTGGCTACCCTCTTAGATAGAGGACTATCAAGATGCTTTGAGCCTGTGATTTGTACAGCATTTTTATAGGCCAATGGGTAACTCCTACATCTTCCCCACATGTCCCTAGCTAAGATGCAGGCCACCTGCACTGCATGGCTCTCTCCTTATTCTTCCCTGTGGACCTGATGATAAGTGACACCAGATGCTTTATTCATAAATGTTCTCCTGAATTATGGAGGTGCATGTCAGACTCTCTCAAGAATTATCTCAATATGTTCTAATCTAGTAGTCCCATAGGTGGCCTGATAAATTTTTGCTGTTTATCAAGCATATGGTGTGGATAACATGATACCCCTCTGAGTTCTCTATATGGAGGTAGTGGCTGAAAGTGAAAAGGAAATACTAGCACACTTTGAGTTAGTTACTCATTGCCTCAGTTACCCATTTAAATGTCTAGACTTATGTTTGTGGACATAACTAAACTGTTTGCTCCTTTAGTACTTGTGTATAACTAGAATCTCTAAAAATGTAGAGGACCTTATCTTCTATCATTTTCAGTTTTGAGTCACCTGTCAGCTTCCTCAGGAAATGTCCCATTTAAAATCAGAGAGTTAGGACCTCCCCTCATGGTGCAGTGGTTGAGCACTGAGCTGCCAAGCTGTCCGCAGCCTCTGCAGCGCCAGTTCAATCCCCGGCCGATGGCGAGGGTACCACATAGCGCTCAGAACTCTCCTCCCGCATCCGCTGCTCCCCTCAGCAGTGTATTTCATCAGTCTGCCTGTTCTGTACCCTGTTCTGGCTCTGGTGAATTCTCTCACCCTCCCATGCTTCTGACTGTACCCAGTGCTTGTATAAATAAATAAATAAATCTTTAAAAAAAAATAAACTCAGAGTTAGCATGATAAAAATGGTTATGGTTATAGATTTCTATGCCATACTGACTAGGTTCAAGTACAGTTTTGTTATGTTTTTTGTTTGTTGGTTGATTTTTACTTTTTGCTGTACCACCTGTGACATGTTACTCAATCTTTTTTGTTTTTTGTTTTTGTTTGCTCATTAGTAACATAGGGATGACAATAACAATAACGCTAGTTAAAACCTTATACAATTACTACAACAATTCAGCCAAATTACTCCTAAAATATACCAAAAATGCATGACTTGAGAAAATGGGAAATAATATTGAGATTTGCAATTTGGGAATCACAACACTCCAGGAATTTGAAGGTTTCACACCAAAAAGTTTGAGTTAAAAATAGTCATTTGTTTGCAAGCTGGGTGAATCTAAAAAAAAATTGTAAAAGTATAAACATCTTCAAATATCATATTTTTTCTATTGCAACAGTATTGTAATCCAGTCTTGACAATTTATCTACTTCTGAACTTTGTTCTAAGAAGATTATTTGATAGGCAAGAGCTCATGACATTCTCATTGTTGAATATGTTTCATATGCTCTTATTGTAGGAATGTTTATCAGATAGTCACATTTATATACTGAATAAGGGAAGCATTAATTCAGCTGTCTAAAAAATGAGAACTGTATCTCTTTATTCTAAAAGTCTGTGTTAAAGAAATGGCTAAAGATTAAATTTAAATTGTGGAAGTCCTCCTATAGAAAGTATTTTATCTTGGGCCTCCCCGGTGGCACAGCGGTTGAGCGCTGGGCTGCTAAGCTGCCCGCAGCCTCTGCAACACCGGCTCGATCCCCGGCCACCAGGTGAGGGTCCCAAATGTCTCTCAGACCTCTACTGCCGCCCGCTGCTCCCCTCAGCAGTGTGTTTCATCAGTCTGCCTGCTCTGCTCTCCACTTTTTGACTCTGGTGAATTCTGTCACCCTCCTGCGCTCTGACTGTACCCAGTGTTTGTATAAATCAATAAATCTTTAAAAAAAAAGTATTTTATCTTTAAGTTGGGCTTAATATTTGTCTGTATAATCAAGTACAAATAGATTTATTTTTCCAATTTAATTAGAGCTGATGAGCTAATGTTTTCAGATTAATCAATTAGATATATACATATATAATTAATCTATTTTAGATGCATTTCAAATCATTTTAGTGATTAGAAAACTTAAAATATTTTTATAAATAATATGAACAAAGCTTAATTATATGCAGACTAATTTTTAAAATAAAACACAAAATGAGAATAATGATGTATAGACTGCCTTTAAATGACTTCCTTTTTAAAACATAATTAGCATTCCGTAGATAACATAGTACTAACCAAAGATGTTGCTTTAACAAGCATTACAATATAGAGTTCTTGGGCAGCCAGTTCATGGGGGAATAGACATTAAGGAAAAAAAAAGTCCACAATCCTTTTAATTAAGATATAATCTATTTGCAGTCTCATTAAAATTGACTACTATTGTTTTCAGATTATGTGAGATTCATGTTTAAGTGACCAATATTTTACATAAAATTTTGTTAAAATTCTATGTTATTTTTCTTTGATATCATTTTATAATATCAGACTTTGAGAAAGAATGGATGAACACATGGCAGGATTCTCATAAAAGATATAAAATTCTCTATTATGGGACTAAAGTTTAACTAGATGAAAGGATTAATTAAACAATTCAACAATTAGTATCAGAAATATATATGTTTCATTGAGTGTTAAGTAGTCAAATTAGACCTGAAAAGTATGGAAATTTGCAAGAGAAGTATGCCATCTAAAGAATCTGTTCATATAGTCTAAGCAAGTTATAGAATGAACTTATTACCCCTTTCTAACTGTATACACTTCTGAAAGGAAGAGTTCTGTAAGTTGATATCCAACTTCTCCTGAAGTTAAACTCTGACACACCACCCAAATCTAGGAGATTACTGGTTCATGCTACTGGTTCTAATAATGATATTAGACCATCCCTGATGTTTTTGATGCTTTGAAGCATTATTTGAAAGTATTATAATCAGATTTTTGTGGAAATTACTCCGTCTAGCTATATCAGTAGGCTTTAAATTTATTTATTTATTTAATGGCAATGATTCTTTTAATTGTGGTAACATTAGGATTCTTCCCTCAGGTATCACCATTGTAGGGTACCCACAACCAAGTCACCCATAGTCTACCAAAATAGTCTGCTGTGTTTCTTTCTCTTTGTTCGAATCCTTGCCCCATCCCCACCCATTTGGGATATTTCAGTTCTATAGTCAATTTTCAATGGTTGGCTTGTTTTTTTTTTTTTAAGATTTATTTATTTATGCATACAAGAAATGGGGTATAGGCCAGAGGTGTGGAGGGTGAGAGGATTCACCAGGGACAGAGTGGGGAGCAGAACACGTGGATTTACTAAAACACACTGCTGAGGGGAGCAGCAGGGGAGCCAGGAGTGGGGAGCCTACCTCTGCGCCATGTGGGTAGCTCCCTGGCTGGGAATTGAACTTGTGCTTCAGTGGCTGCAGATGGCTTCATAGGTTGTGTCTTAACCCCTTGAACCACCAGGGAAGCCCTCAATGGTTGGCTTTTAAGGTTGTCTTTCTCTGATTCTTACTTTGGTTTCTCTATATTCTACATTTTAGTGACACCATCCAATATTTAATTTTCTCCTTCTGACTTGTTTAACTTAGCATTCTCTCTTCCATCTCCCTCCATGTTGTTGCAAATGTCATGAGCTTATCTGTTTTTACTGCTGAGTAATATTCCATTCTGTGTATATGTACTACATCTTCTTGATTTACTCATCTGATTTTGGGCACTTGGGTTATTCCATTGGCTATTATAAATAGTGTTGCTATGTACATAGAGATAAAAGTTTCCTTTCAAAGTAGTGTTTTTGTACTTTTGGGGTAGATACCTAGAGATAGAATTGCTGGGTGAGATGGCAGAAATTTTTTGAAAAATCTTCACACTGTTTTCCATAAGGACTGGACCATTCTGCATGCCTCCTAGCAGTGTTAGGTTTCTTTTTATCTACACCCTCACCAGAACTAGTTGTTTCTGGTCATTTTGATATGGACCATTCTCATTGGTGTGATGTGGTATCTCATTGTGGCAAAAAGGGAACATAAAGAATGTCTTTTTACATTAGACATAATGTATTATGGTCTCACTCATAGCAGGAATCTAGAAAACTTAAATAAGGGACCAGGAAAATGAATATAAGAAAGTGAAAATCAAAATCAACAAAAAACTATGAACCAGAGACACTTTTTGGGGGGTGGGGGGCGGGAGGGGAAAGATTGGGGTCAGAATGGGGCGTTTGCAATTGTATGGGGGAATATAAAAATAAAATTTATTATTAAAAAAAATAAAAGACAAAAAAAAAATCTGCCAATTGTCTGTTAACACCAAAAACTTGGTATGAATTGTAGAAAAAAGAATCTGAAATATGTAGCAGTATATCCTGGTAGGGAAAAATAAGGTATTTAAAGGTAGGGGTTAAGAAAAAGAATGAAAATGACTGCTATGTGAATGTGAAATTTTTGTGAAAAGTCTAACTCTACAAAGTCCATTGTGTTAAAAAGCAACTGCATCATTTTGTAAGGTTTGAAAACAAAATTGAAAGAACAGCAAAGTTTTCCAAAAAATATCATTCTGTAGTTGTCTAGACGGGAAATAGCAAACTCAAGAAGTAAAAGATTGGCCCTTAATCAAATGATTAATTCTACAGGGAATTCACAAATTACATCTTAAGTAGTTTGCAATTATTTAAATATGTTTGGCAATGAATTGGTGTCAAATGCTTTGTTGATTTACCAAGATGTCTGCTTATGTGTAAAAGGATCAAAAATGAATCTATCTCCACTACTGAAAAACTGATTTATGTGCTTGTGACAGATAACCACACTGAATAGAGTAAGATTTCTTTGAAATAGTAGAATTAAATCAACATTACCACAAGTCACTGTTTTTACAAAATAAAAATAGGACCAAACCCCACACTGCCCCCTTTCAGGAGGAAAAAAAAAAAAACAAAGTCATATGCATGCTGCTTCAGAGTGAACTAAATTATTTTGTGGCTAATGGATGTAGTGAAAAGTTTCACATCTAATAAGAGACCTGGATTTCAGCTTTATCCCTTTGATTAGTTCCTGTGGTTTTGGAAAAGTCTGTAAAATTCTGATTCACTTTTTTGCTGTTATTAAAATGACTGTTAAGTGATCTAATATTTATCAAATCTCTTTTGAATGTTGGTGTGATCTGGGTATAAGGAATTGTTTTTATTTCTGCATTTATTTCATTAGGATGGCGTCTGTAATGGATCAGTATGAGAAAGTATATTAGGTCCTTGCTGCTCAAATGTGGTCTAAGAACCAAGAAGCATAAGCACCACCTGAAAACTTCTTGGAAGTGCACAGTCTAAGGCCCTACACCAAAATATAAATTTTAACAAAATGTCCAGATGATTCACATGAATAATAATGAAACACTGTTTAGATATTGTCATATTATTGTTAAGACCACATATTTTGTATCAATAATTTATCTTCAAGGCAGCATTGCAAGTGCCTTCTTCATATATCCATTGAAATGGCTTTAGAGTAAATTGCATTAGAAAATGTTTTTATATGTAATTATTTCCTCTAATACATTAGTTATGTTAATTAACACTACGCATATGCCTTTTTCTAAGCACTGAGGTAGTTACTCCAATTTTCAAGCAAGAGGCTATAGTAACAGCAATAACTTTCATCATCTATAATGAGAAAAGTTAAAAAAAAAGAAGCACAATACCAAATGAGGCTTCATTTAATTTTTTTTTTTTAGGTTTACACTTTTCCATATGAAATGTATAGGTCAATATTCAACTGTAAAGACACACAAACATACAATCTAGATGCCAACATCAGAAAAATGAAGCGATTAAAATGTCTAACTTTAGTCATTATAATCAAGCTTCCAAATTAGTATTATTTTTAAAACCCACTTATTTTATATTTGGGTTAAAACTGTATATTTTAGTTTCTGGGGGAAAATGACAAGATTCTCACACCCTTGGGTGATTTTGTCTAAATCAGTTTTCTAATTTATGAGTTGGTATAATTCTGATAGTAAATTATTACTTATTTCATAAGGATTAATATAATTCGAAACACTATTTTTCCTATTTCCTATTGTGTTTATTGTGCAAACCATTTATTCATTCTTTAATTTTACAGATGTATTTATATTGTATCACCAAGTAAATGCCTTATGAAATAATTAATAATTCATTGTAGTAGACTGAATAGTAAATCTTTCTTCTTCCTCCTCATCTAATCTTCCCTCTTTACCTTCCTCTTTGATTTTCCTTGATTTTTTTCTTTATTTTAAAAGGCTATTTTTTAAAAATTGTGACTTGTCCAGAAAGAAGGAGGGTGATCAAATTATAAAAGATATTTTTGCCAACAACCTGTGAGAAATCTATTCTACTCCTTTGATAAAATAGGCGGATCTTCCTTAATAAAGTCAATATTGAGACACAACAAAATAATCAGGAAATTAGACCCAAGGTAAAAACAATAATTTTCTATAATATTTTTATAGAAAAAATTTCATAGAAAAAACTCTAGCTATAACACTGTTGTATGATGTATAAGAAAGTTATTCATAGGGCAAATCCTAAGAGTTCTCATCACAGGATTTTTTCCCCTTATTTCTTTGCTTTTTATTCTATTTATATAAGAAACTAATATGGTAATTACTTCACAATATAGGTAATTCAAACCATCATATTTTATACCTTAAACTTTTACAGTCATATATGCCCATTATTTCTCAGTAAAACTGGAAAAATATTTTTCCAATTTTGAATGACACTACAAATCAAAATTACAAAGTATATATGTGACATCTTAGATTGTTGGACTATTCCAGGTAGAGTTCACAAATATTAATAATGAAATATAATACCTTAGTATCTGGGCTTGATTTTTATTTGTCTGCTCTCAGACTTCTCCACATAGGTTTCCAGATAAAAATTATGTCTATGACAGTATTTATAAAATTAAGTTTTAATTTCAAAATTTATATTTTAATTATAGACTATTCAAAAATATAGTATAGAATTTAATGTAAAGTCTAAGAAAGGAAAATAAATTAAATAAAAAGCAAAGTTTAAATAAAGTTGGATTAGCACTATCCTCAATTTTCAAAGTCCTTAACATAGGAATGTGATTTTTTTAAAAGAATAAAATAGAATCTTATCCATACATATGAATGTGACAATCACTTCTCAACAAACTCCACAAATTCATCATGTTCAAGTACATAAATCAATTCGAGGGTGCACATGATCAAAAATTAGTAACTAAGAGATTAAAGCAAAAACTTAATTTAAGAAAACAAAAGGTAAGTTCTGTTGAAATCTGTTTGGAACTTGACTTCTACAAAGTTTGTTAAATAAATATTTGCTGTAGTTTTGATGAATGAATTAAAGTATGAATGAATAAAGCAAATCTAAGAAAAACATTTGACAAATCTCTTATCTTAGAGAAACTTAAACAGAACAATCGCATTTTTTTTATAAATTGCTGGGGTTTTTTGTACCTTATGAAACTTTAAAAGTAAGTCACAATTAATTGTGGAAAGGTCACCAGATATTGAAAATATGCACAGAAAGTGCTAAAAATTTCATGGCAAAATTAAGGATATAAAAACAAGTGGAAAACATTGGTCTGTAATTTAAAAATACCACATTTATACCTCATTTAAAATTTTCTCTGGAAAAATTTAACATGAACTTTTGATTAGCCACTATGTTAAAATGGATGGTATTCATAATTTTTATAATGAAAACCACTAGAAGTAGTATTTTGGACTTTTAAATGTTTAATTATGCTTTGTTTTAAAAGTAATTATAAATTTACTTGGTTTATAATATATATACTGTGCCTTTTGCTTTTTCCTATACACCAGTCCATATTGACAGTCTTTCATCCTGTTGATAAGTGAAAAGATCATTAGCAACAGTCTATATAGTGTTCTTTCTAAGTTCACCCACACAGTTGCAAATGAAAACAAATAAAAGAAGAATAAGAAAGTTAGTCCAGGACTTTCATGAAATTTTCAAGGAAATAATTATCTAATTTTAATTGAAGTATATAAATGAGTTAATTGGCATCTCTATAAAAAAATCATGATATAACACTTGCTACATTTACTCAACTAATGTAGAATAAGTTCAAAATATATATGAGATGCATTCTGAATAGTTTTCAATATAAACTTTACAAAAAAATTGTAATTTAATTAAAACATATTTCTCAACACACGTAATGGAACAGGGAGTTTTTGACAATCCTCTCCCCTAAGCACAGATAAAAGGAAAATAAAACATAAATAAAATTTGCTCAGCGGAATTTGAGGTTCACCAACAGAGACAAAGGTCTTCCCGTAGAGATGCTGCACTATAGTCGGTAGCTTGCTGTAGGGATGAAACATGAAGAAATGAAGTTGGGCATGGCCAGTACAACAGCCATCCCAGTCTGTGGGGCCATCCCACTTGGTGTAGTGAATCTGTACAATGGGACTTTTGAGGGATGGCATGGTGCAGAGAGGCACAAAAACATATAGCAAATAAATTAGCATCAGCTAAAAACAAAGCAGCAGATAAGGGGCACAAGAACTGCACAGTTGTCTCTGAAAAAATGAAAAAGCATCTGAGGAGACATTTTATTAAATTGTAAATGATTCAGCCTCCTGCCTCCCAAAATAGTTATGAGAAAAACAGACAAACTTTAATTCTGGCATGGAGAATGATGCTTTTTTGTGGCAAAATAAAATAGAAAATGAGCAGTACCAAATAGCTTTTGACAGTTAAATGTTGCTAATAACCAGAATTTCTTGAAGTAATGAAATTTTGAATACTTTAGATTAAAGAAATTATTTTCTCAATTTGGGGATTTTTATCAATCAGTCTAAAACAGAAAAAAGATTACATACTGGAAAAGCAGTTATGTCTTACTTAGAACTATATTGCAAAAATTTTGGAAGAAAGTATCTTCCATGTTTGGTCTACAATTAAACTAAGTATAGCTAGATGTCATATACTTTTTTATACTTTGCATATCTTATGTAATTCGATACTATTTAGGTAGCATTTATGAATTCTTAAATATGTACTTGCATATATTTATAAATCAAAAGATTATATTTTCAATTATAAAAAATATGCCAGCTCCCTTAAACAAGTTGCCAAACAGTTATAACTAAAGAATGTAATTGCATAGCCACAAAAATTAATATGGTCTTTTGCTTTTTGAGACATTTTTTTCATGTCTCAGGTTTGTAATTTAGAAGGTAGAGTCCATGACATATGTTCATTTAGCCATTTCTTTTTTTTTTTTTTTTAAGATTTATTTTTTTATTTATACAAGCACCGGGTACACTCAGAAGCGCAGCACGGGAGGGTGAGAGAATTTACCAGAACCAGAGCAGGGAACAGAACAGGCAGACTGACGAAATACACTGCTGAGGGGAAGAGCGGGCGGCAGGAGAGGTCTGTCGTGCCATGTGGGACCCTCGCCGGTAGCCAGGGATCAAACCAGCACTGCAGAGGCTGAGAGCAGCTTTGCAACCCAGTGCTCAACCGCTGCACCACCAGTATCCTAAGTAAAAGAAGAAATTGAATGTTCATATTTTATACCATCAATAAGATGAATAGAGTACACCATTTCAGAATTCTACAATTGGTAATACAAAAATTATTCTATTTTGACAGTTAATCTGTACTGTTTTCCCACAGGTAAACCTCTAAAATTTTATCCTGTAAATTTAAATATACTGGTTTTACATTGAAAATCCTTATAAATCATTCTAAACAGTGAACAGATTTTTCTTACACCTTTAATAAACAAAACTATTCCAGTTAATATAGCCACCTTCTGTTCAGATCACTTAAAACCATTTACAAAAACTATAATGAGCTTGACCTCTCATAATTTATGGTACTAACAAAGTTTGAATTGACATTTCAACAGCACAATACTTCTTTGATTTGAATTCTAGTTTACTATGGTTATTACTACTATTTGATTAAGCTATAGAAATTTGCCTTCATGGATAAGTATTTTTCAGGATAGATTTCAAAGACAAATTTTTCTATGTTCTCAACTCTCTATGCATCATCTCTCCTAAAATAGACAGTATATTATTTAGAATTTGCAGTAAAAATAACAATCAGATCACAAAAATTCTTACTAGCCTGAGATTGTACCTGTTTATTCCTAAAGGTCTAATTTATGGTACTCTTTGAAGATTATAAAATTGAAGCAAGTTTTTAGGAGTCCTTTCTTTCAAGGCATTTACAATTTAGCAAAAACCAGGTGATAGAAGAAACTATGAAAATGAATAATATCATGCAGGGAGACAATGTCCCGAGAGGTTTACAGTTTATAAAAGTTCTCATACATCTCATACATCCCCTTTTCCAAGAGGATTGGAGAAGGAATTTGGAGGGGAAAAATCTTTTTAGGAATCTCCCAAGTATACTAAAGGTTTTTAAATTTTTTGTGATATTTAGTGAATGTTAATGCTATTCTATCTATATATTATTTATAAGAATACACCTATGTTCTTCAAAATTTCAGTACAAAGATTTTCCTATAGTTCATATTAACTTATCTAGATGAAACCTCATGATGCTATGCATACAGACTTTGTAACCAGTCCAATAGAAAATTGCCAGTGACAACACTGCTCATCTCGACAGATATTGTTGAGGCTCTCTTCACTTTCTATCCAGCCTTCCTAATTGATTTAGAACATAATACTTGTATCTGCCTAGATACATACATAGAATGAAGCAATCAGAATACTGAATACTGAAACATAAGTAATATCAAAAGCTTTCAGATTTAGGATATGTTAAATTTGGAGGTAAGTAGGAATAACATTTGTGCTAACATATACCTTGTAGCACAGGTAAATTGGTCTTTCATGACCAAAAGAAGGTAAAGCAAACAAAGTCAAGAACCTACAAATAAGAGCTTTAATATTGATCTCCAGAGTTTTGCAGTATAAGAGAGAGGAATTATAAGAAAAACAATCTTACAATTTTAGCTATCTGTTTTAAAGGGTATGAATTTGAGAAAACTACAAACAAATTATGTATATCATATATAGGAATATATGATTTTATTTATTACATTTTTTAGGGAGAAGGATGTGATTTTAGTTGGGAAATTTCACCCAGATATTGTTTCTTTCTCTGCTATGATTTTAGTTTTCAGTATTTAAAGTGTTTGTGTTTATTTCATTTTATTTGTCTCTCATTGGACTATAAAGTTATTGAGTATGTGGATTAGGGCATACTTATCTTCCCATCTTTCTCTTAAGTCAAATAAAAAAATTCCTATCCCAGTACTCATTTCTCAAACTTAAGGAAAAAAAAAAAAAACAGGCCAACTGCCAACTACATCTTACCAAAAGACTGTCTTGGAAACAGACTTTAAAAGAAAAAAATGTCTTAATTCCATCTATTGCATTTTATTGTCTACAGCCTGGCAAGAATATGTTTGTTAAAAAAAAAAAAAAAAAAAAAAACCTCATGTTACTAAGCAAATATTGTTTGGGTAAACAATTCTGTGTTTACATAAACTTTCTTTCACCTAAGTATTATTATATGTCTCCAGAGGACCCAAAATATAGAATATCAGAATCTAGAATGAATCTCAAAGTGAAAGGAAAAGTTGATTTCACAATCCCTCCCGATATGTTCTCTCTCTATGAAAATATACCATAAATGAGTAATTATCTGAATTAAGAGCAATCAATATCATTACACCAATTAATGTTTTTCCTACATCTAACATTCAGATAAAAATTTTGAAGATGTATCAAGGCTGAATTATAATTGTATTTTAATTTATATTAAAGTTCTCAGTATACAAATTTATATACATATACCACTATTTTGGTTTTACTCTGTTCAAAATACTATGCTTGTCTTTTGGGGTGTAGAAAAATAAAATGTAGAGAGGCATACTGGCATTTGAAAACCTAATTATAAAACTGGCTAGGTCTAAAAGGTCCTAAAATAAAACAGCTAATAAAATGCTTTGAGAGTTCAGATGATTAGCAAAAACAATATTGGTTTAAAATTGCTTTGATTAGCATCAAAGTAAAATAAACAAAGTGACAAAAATCATTCCTCATATTTTCTTTGCATTAGAAATCCTCTTTGTACTTCCTTACAACAAAAATGAATGCATGTGTTTATATTCTCCAATTAGTCTTGGCTCTATATTTTTCCTGGAAAGGTCATTATTCTGTTTGTAATATTACATAGGTATGATATCATAGTTAGATCATTTGATCTGAAATTTTTAAGAGATGTTGACTCCATTATTTATTTCCAGTCAATTAGATACTTTAAATGTCCATCTTATACTATAATTTTTTAATCTTGAAACTTAATTTTTTTTTTTTTATCAACTCTGCCCTGCAATGTCAAATATCAAATTTGGGTCACTTGCAAATGAAAGAATCTACAGGGAAATTTTTCTTGTGTGTCTCATGCAAAGGTTGCATTATCTAAATTCTGATGTTTTTTAGCTAGTGAGTCTAAATGGTCTGGGAACCAAATAAAACCATGCTATTCTATTTTGTGTTAATTGTTACTACATACACAGATGCGATATTACCTATATATTGTCAACATTTTAAAATCCATTTTTATATGTAAAAGTGAAATCTTTTGGCCAGAAAGATGAAATGCTTTAAAAAAAATCAAAGTGGCTGGGCCTCCCCGTTGGCGCAGCGGTTGAGCGCTGGGTTGCGAAGCTGCCCGCGGCCTCTGCAGCGCCGGTTCGATCCCCGGCTGCTCCCCGGCCACCAGAGGAGAGTCCCACATGGCGCGCAGACCTATCCTGCTGCCTGCTGCTCCCCTCAGCAGTGTACTTTGGTCCTTCTGCCTGCTCTGCTCCCCGCTCTGGCTCTGGTGAGTTCTCTCACCCTCCCGCGCTGCGTTTCTGACTGTACCCAGTGCATGTATAAACAAAAACAAACAAACAAACAAATAAATAAATAAAACATGCCTCTATTTAAAAAAAAAAATCAATGTGGCTAATTTTGGGGAGAAGCATTGGAGAGAAAGTGAAAGAAAAATAGATACTAAACAAAGCATGTCCTGGGGAATTGCTGCTTTGTCTCAAATATTCTTTAATCTCATCTTACATCTTCCCTGTTGTGTCCTTATCACATTTCAAACTAAATGTCTAATCCCCATCCTCATTAAAAATGCATTGTGGTACCTTAACACAATTGTTAGAGGCCAAATTTCCAAACAGTTCAAAACGCATCTCTCTCTCACTGCCCATATCCAGCCAAGGAAATCACCATATCAGGTAATTTTTCCCTTCTAAACAGGACTTTCTTTTACCTACTCTACTTCATAACCCAGGGAATACCCTATGTAGAGGAATAACATTTCTTATTTGAACTAAATTGTACAGCCTGTGACAAGCTTGTCCTCTACCTCAAGTGACACCATGTGGTTTTGAGTTTAGGTCACACTCCTCTGTGTAGTCACAGACACCAGCCAACTCCAGAGCATGGCAGGGACAACAGTTCCTGATCATGTTGGCCCAGTGTTGCGTCTCACATAAAACAACCTTCATTTCAGAACTTCTATTTGGACAGGTCAAGATTTACTCATAGTTCCACTGCACCCAGTCTTCATTCCTTCTCTCTTTTGAATGAAGGAAATCATACTTGCATTCCAGACTGTAGACTTTGTTCCCTTTTTTATTTCTCACTTATAATTCACAGGAATTATCCCTGATAATTATCTTGCATTTTCACCTTTATCAGCTTATCTGCTTTTGGGAGCACCTGGCTAGCATAATAGTGATGGCTGATGATGTTCTAGTCCAAATAGTGTTATGTTTACATGATGTTGTAGTCTATTAAGCATGTGATATAGCAACTGCCTAAGAGCTTAAAAACCAGGTTTTTAAGAAATGTTTGGAAGTCTAATTTGGTCAAAACCTAAATGTATATATATGAAATGATGTCAGAAGTGGGACTGAAGAATCAGGAAGAAACTATTCTTAAATCAACTTGTAACCAAGTAATTATGATTTAACTAAGAAATGTATGGAACCCTATTTAAAAATTTAATGTGGCATAATTGAGAAGAATGATGTTTTAAATAGAACAAGGCATTTGTGTTGTTTAGAGATTATATTGTAGTGAAATGAAACAAGAAATCAAAAGGCTTTAATCAGGCATATTTTAGAAGAAAATGTAATGCATAGACCTAAGATGTCTGCAAGCAAATAGTGGATAAAGTCAGTCAGTATGTTGAGAATCAGTTCATTGAGAAGGAATGTGGTATGGCATAGGGAGGCTTAATGAATTAATGATCACAATTGTGAACAGTTTGGTGAATTAGTGTCTAATGTTTCTGGTTACTTATATTTGTATGTGCAGGTAGAAATGGACTTGGAATATATGGGGATGCTCATTAGCATTCTAAAACATGAATTTGGAGCCCTAGAAAAAAGAATATTTCAAGCAAAATAGTTTATTAATATTAAAGTTATCTTATTTTTGAAGGTGGTAGTAGAAGAAATTACATAGAGTATAGGCACACCTTGGAGATGTTGCAGGTTCATTTCTATAACACTGTAATGAAGCAAATATTACAATAAGGCAAGTCACAGGATTTTTTTTTGTTTTACCAGTGTATGAGAAAGTTATTTTTAGACTATACTATAATCTGTTAAATATGTCATACCACTGTATCTAAAAAGAGAAAAGTACAAACCTTAATTAAATGTGACACAGAGACACAGAGTAAGCACATGCTCCTGGGGAAATGGTGCCAGTAGAATTGATGGACACAGGTTGCCACAAACCTTCAACTTGTAAAAAAAAATGCAATATCTGTGAAGTGCAATAAAGCAAAGCACTGTTAAAGGAGGTATGTGTGTATAGAAATATACTCATTCAGGAAGAGCTATGTCAGCATTTTCTGTGGTCCGTTTTAAGTTGTTTATTATAGCAATTTGCAAAATTCAGCACAAAAGTGAAACTGTGGTGCTGTTGTTCAAAATATATTAAATTTTGATGTGGTTGCAACAGATCATTCAATTAAAAGTGTGAGGGCCTTTTATGCACAAGGTTGTGTTTGAAGTTATAAATCTCATCTCCATGAAGCTAGCTCTGTGCATATGTGTTACCCTTTTACCCAAAGATTGTCATATATTATAGAACTATGGTTTCTTACCCTATTATGTCCACTGTATCTTCTACATGACAAAACTGTGTAAGTCTATCTACTCATAAACAAAATTACAGATAAAATTGATTACAGGTACCTCTTGCTTTCTGAAACTTTGCATTACGCTACTTTATTTTTTTAGAAGATATGTATTAATTAGATATACCTTCCTGTGCTTCACAGATACTGTATTTTTATAAGTTGAAGGTTTTTTTTTTCAAAATACCTCAACTAACATATAAAAAGAATACTAAAAAGAAAGTAGTGATCAAAATAAATATGTAAATATATAAATATTTACTTACAATACATTAGACAATATAATGAAGTGACCAGATGCTTACACTCATTTAAAGTGAGTTTGTATTTTAAGTAAGAAAAATCCATTTTATAGCAAAGGTATAGATAGCTAAGGAAGCTGGGTTATGGATAGGAGAGCCCTAGATTAAAATCAAGGTGATAAAATCAGACTTATTTGTACCTGGAAGATAAAGAAAAAGGATCTTAGTTGAAATAGGATATCATATCAACACAAATTACCAACTGTCAGAGGAGCAATAAAATAAAAGAACACAATACTCTCACAGACAAGATCTAACTTAAAAGTGTAATGTCAAAATAATTACCTATCCAATGACATTAATAAGATAGAACTCTTCTATATTGAGTATATTCAGATTCACTCATGCCAAATAGTAAATTTTATCTCCATTGTCTAAATATATCTTGACTATCTGATATTTCATAGATGAGTTGGAATAAAATATGGATAAGTAAAAAAAATAGTAATCTAGGATATATAGGGCATATTTCTAGGGATAGCACTACAATACTGATTAAAAAATGCAGATAATCCAAATGTCCCTCTTTAAAATGTAGAAATTTTTAAACACAGATTTATAATCATTGTGATTATGTGATCACAAAATAAATATATTTTGTGAAAAATTACAAAATATTTTAAGATGATCTCTATTAGCAAAATTAAATGATTTCACTGAATTTAGTGCATATTTAATTTAATAATCATTTTACCTAAGTCTGATAAATATTTCAAGTTTCCTGTCACATATTTTCTGTAGTTGTGCTGATTTTGCAGTGAATATCTATTGTATTAGATCTCCTTTACTACCCACTGAAGGATATAAAATACATCTGGCTCTCACTCTATCAGCCATTGATTGTACTTCCAACTCTCAACCTTTGTTCAAGTATTTTGTATCTAATACATTCCAGGATGCCTTTAAAAGGATCTACTCTAAAAAAGGAAATGTGTGCCATAGGTTTATAATTCAGAATCACTGATGTGAGTTTTCTCTATGCTCTAGGTAATTAGGGTGAGCAACATTAAAAAATACATGGTATGGTGGGCCTCCCTGATGGCACAAGGGGTAAAGATGCAGCACTATGAAGCTACCTGCAGCCACCACAGCATGAGTTCAATCCCCGGCCAGGGAGCTGACCCACATGGCCACATGGTACAGCAGACCTCTCCTGACTACCCGCTGCTTCCCGCAGCAGTGTATTTCAGTAGATCTGCCTGTTCTGCTCCCCACTCTGTCTCTGATGAATTCTCTCACCCCATGCAGCTCTGGCCTCCACCCCAGCTCTTGTATGCATAAATCTTTAAAAAAAATTAAGTGGTATAGAATGATGGAGTAAAATATAGCTCAATCAGCTATATATATTAAAGTATCAAATAGAATGAGTCCCTTGATTTAAGTTAAACAGGAATAGTCAAAGAGTTTAGAAGGGTATAATGTTAATAGTGTTTTCCCATGTAAGTATTTTGCTTTTTAATGGGAACCAAAAAATCTTAATAGAAGGAAATAAATATGCCATTGTGATAGTTTGGTAAAAGATGGGGAAAAAATCATCTTGAAACCCAAAGTTATGTAACACTGTATGAACGACTTTCAAATTACGATTGTGATAACTTTAATAGTTTGAAAGAGTCTTTGGGGATATGTTTACAGGAACAGAAACCTTTGTTATTTTGTCTAAAACATCAGTAAAATTCTACAAATCTGCAAGGATTGGCATCAAACAGATATATTAAAATAAATTATAGATTACATACCACAAACTGTAATCTACTTAGTCTTTATAAAAAACATATTGCAGATAACATGTAATATTTAAAAATTATCTAAGATACATTAACTCTCTAAAAAATAAACCAATATTCATAATAACTATATTTTATATAACCTGAATTTTAATATGTCAATCCTCTAAAATATCATGGAGACCAAATAATTTGATTTCAGCTACAAAGATTTTCTCTTTTTTTTTTTTTTTTTTTTTTTTTTGCATAAAATACTGAGGTCTAGGCCAGGGGTGTTGGGGGTGAGAAGATTCACCAGAGAAAGAGAAGGAAGCAGAACAGGCAGATTTACTGAATACACTATTGTGGGGAGCAGTGGGCTAGGCAGGGCAGGCCTGCTGCACCATATGTGAATTACCTTCATATTACATATGAACTCAGGGTGTTAGTGGTGATTGTGCTTACACTTAACCCCTAGGCCACCAGGGAGGCCCCAAAGATTTTATCTTGTATTTGTCTCTTCAATTAAAGTAAATTTTCAAAGATAAAGAATAGAACAAAAAGGGCTAACTCGCCTAATATCAAAGTTAGAATTTTCATGTCTATTTTAAGTTCTGTAAATTTATTGAAGCTAAATTCTTATCCAGAAAAATGAAAGAAATGATCATTTGCTAATGCCAACATTTCCCTCTTTATAAAAATCATACATATCTATCTCTATCCCTCTGGTTACAGGGGTAGGACAAAAGTAGTTTAAAAAAATTACGAGGGAGGAGTCGAAAAACAGATCAACATTCAAATCACAATGAGGTCTATTAGTATAAAAGCACAAAGAAATATAAGTGTCTTTTAAATGCATATTTTAGCAACACAGAAATATGGGTCAGTATCAGATTATGACAGTTCAAGAAAAAAAAACAGTTCATCAAATTTTCAAAGAACATTGAATAGGAACAATAGTTTATAGGTTATTTGGCAGTATAGGGTATCAAAATTATTTCAGATAATTAAGAGTGAACCTAACATAGCAAAATATAATACATGTAAATCTACATCCTGAAGTTAAGATTAGAAGTGAAGACAAATGAGTATATTACTAGTCAATACAAAAAGATTGGAGGAAAATTCTGAGCTGGCATCTGCAACTGCTAGGAAACAAAGGCTGTAATTGTCAGTGTCTTTCAGAGGGGTGGTAAGAGCCAATGACGATAGCATGCTATGTTCCTGAATTTAAAAGTACAGGCATTGTAAAAGTTCATAGTAGAAATGTAAATAAAACTTAAAAAAATACATAAAAGCAAAAATAACTACAACAGGACTAATTTTTATTTTACCAAAATAGTGAAACCATCTGATGGGATTCACAAAATCAATAAATTACTGCCTTTCACTAATAGAAATATAATCTGACAACATAGGTCAGTTGTTTCATTTGCATTTTAGCTCTTTCACTTTATGCTCCCTATTTCAAGAAAATAAAACAATGCCTGTCACAAATATCCTCTGTGAAATAGTTTTACTCTGGGAAAGGTTACTTGCTAGTGTGGAAAAATGAAAGCTCGGAAACTCTATCTTCAAGTATTAATATAAGGAGCAGAGGATGAGATTCATTTGGTATAATTATAGGAGCAGAACTAGGGCTAAAGAATGAAAGTTAAGAATTACATGCTTGGATTTGTTTATCCATTATATCTTTATTGAGTAATCACTGTGTGAATATTGAATATATCTGATGAATACAACAGGTCAGTGTTCCATAAAAACATGGAATTCCTTGAAGAAGTGGGATCCCCACCCTATTCAATAGACATCACATGACTTCTTAGGAATTTCTCTCATAAGTGGAAGTTGACTTTTTATTTTTTTTTAATTGTGGTAACATTGGTTTACAACACTTGATATGATGTTTAATACTGCTTCCTAGCCTAAAACTTAATGATTTTAAAGATCTATTAACTAAATATAAATACATTTATATCAATATGTGGATATAAATCTGTGTTCCTATTCTATACAATACACTTACAGTAATATTTTAGGTATACCAAAAATTTTAAATGTAGGAAATGGTTTTAACTTCAGCAATAACCATTTTACAAAATCTCAGTGCGGTTGCAGTTTTGACATCCCTAAATTCTTAATGTTAATATGAAATATTTGACCTTACTTTAAATGGATTCTGTATATCATATACATAGCAGACTTTTTTTTTTTTAATACTTCAGCTACATGGCAACCACACAGCCTGTGGGAATGATTGGTTCTTTTTTTTTTTTTTTAAGATTCATTTATTTATGTATACAAGAGCTGGGGCACAGGCCAGAGATGCGGGGGATGACAGGATTTACCAGAGACAGAGTAGGGAACAGAACAGTCAGAGTGACTGAAATACATGCTGAGGGGAGCAGCAGGCAAGACAGGAGAGGTCTGCTACGCCATGTGGGTTGCCTCTGGCCAGCCGGGGGTAGAAATCGTGCTGCAGATTGATTCATAGTGCGGTGCTTAACCCCTTGCACCACCAGGCAGGCCCCATTGCAGACATTTTTTATTGGCTTAGTTTTCCAAAAACATAGTGAAGAAGGAGATCAAGCTTACATTTTTAAAAACTACATAAAAATAACTACTTAACAGTTTCTGATAAAAACCTAAGCTTCCAGGGTTTTACTGTCCAAGAACAGATATAGAGAACAAAATATAAGGCAGCTCCCTGTGATAAATATCTGAGTAATCCAGGCAACAGAGATTGTGGATTTATTTAGGAGATTGTGTTCTGAAACACCATCACAATCAGCTTCCTCACTTAGAGTGCAAAAAAAGAGCTTGAAGTTTTTCTCCCAAATTCAAGCTACTTTTCAGAAACAAACACAAACTTCAACCAGACTATATGCTAACCTGGTTGTTTGGCTACATTTAATCCACATGGAATAAAAAAACAATTTGATGCTTTTTAAATTTTAATAAAAGGATAGGTTTTTTTATTAATAAAAACAGTCTTTAAAGTAAAATCAAGCTATCTCTATAATTGCATCCTTAAATTTAAAATCACTTATACTCTTTTTTACTAATTTTGAAATATTTAATATTTTAAACCAAAACAATTGGAAAGGTTAATCTTTGCTATCCGATTCTAAATTGAATGTATAACACCTGATTTCAATATTGAAGTACATTTCTAGGCAATAAAAATAAGTCAATTTCTGCCTGTGAGGAGTTTTTGGCTTTACAGAGCTATTAATTTGGGGAAAATATTTTTATATAAAAGTGGTCCATTTAAATTTATCTTTAATATCTTTCATTTCAAACTTTAAACTCACTCTCATCACCAGTTCCTGAAAAAGCATCCATAGTTATTAAGTTATGATTTGTCTCTCCCTAGAGTGTGCAGTTCTCCACTTTACAGCATCCATTGACTCCCCACCAGCGCTCACATATAACGCTTGCTATTTTCTGTAATTCAGGGGTTGGAAGGTGAACCAGAACAAGTTATATGTACATATTTTTCTGTTGAGTTCATTTAAAAACAGAGGCAGGGATACACATTTACATGTTGTTTGTAGTTTGATTGCCAAGCAACAACATCCTCTCCCAGCCTCATGGGAGTTAAGCACTTAAGGTAGAAACATGGCCTCCAGATATACTGTAATCTACCTCGACTGCAAGAACCAATGCAACAGATGTTGGTGTGTCCTGTGTTAACAACATTAATCTTTTGACAGGGTCTTTCAGTAAGAAAATCGCAGAGCTGGTGGAATTCTAAAAAGCATCAGTTAGCAGTTTAAACCAACCAAAAAAGCATGTCAGATAGTTTTCTCATAGTCTGTAGTAGATATCCTGGTTCACTAGGTGACTTTTTATTGACATTTTATTTTGCTTAGTCCTTAATTAAAATTTACTTTCTATTTTATTATTTTACTATTTTTTATTAAGGTAATATTGGTTTATAACACTGTATATGATTCATACTAAGTGAAATAAATCAGGAGAAAGATAAATACCAGATGGTTTCATTTAAATGTGGAATATAAAGAATCAAAAGAAAGCATTGAACAAAACCAAATCAATAACAAACCCTAGAACTCTGACTGTGGAATTGAGGCTGTAGGGACAGGGGAAAATAGTGGTGAGTGGACACAATAGTCTATGTGGGAGCACTGTTGTGTCTTGGGTACTGCCTTCATTTGCCATACTCTGAATTTCTTTGATAAGAATCTTACCTACATGACATCTCTGAGACTTGAATTTCTTTCCTCCTTTCTGCTTTCTTTTCTTGTGTTAAAGGATTCTAAGGTTAAGGACATGGCAATATATAATGGTTGTCTGTACCATTTCCCACATTCTTTAAAAGCTGACAATTTTTCCTAATATGTGATATTTGTGGTAGATTTTTCATTTGTTTAGCTCTATTCGTTTCATTCCTCTTTCCATGCTTCTCTGTAGGAAAATTGTAGTAAGCTGAACAGTGACTCCCAAAGCCGTAAACTCCTATTCTCTGAAAACTTTACTATTATGTTATTTGAAGAAAAAAAATGTGGTTTTAAGATATGATTAAATTGAGAATTTTGAGATGGAGAACTTATCCTGGATTACCTGGGTGGGCCCTAAATGTCATATAGCCTCATAAGAAGGAGGGAACGAGGGAGGGAGGGAGGGAGGGAGGGAGAGAGAGAGAGAGAGTGAAAGAGAGAGAGAGAGAGAGAGAGAGAGAGAGAATGAATATGTGTGTATTCATGCACAAGAGGAGATCTTGTGAAGACAGAGGCAAAGATTGGGCTGAATGGCTTCAAATCAAAGAATGCTGGCAGCCACCAGAAGCTGGAAGAGTCAAGGAACTGATTCTCCCCTGGTGCCTCTAGATGGAGTTCCTCTTTGTCCACATCTTGATTTTGGCCTAGTAACAGTGATTTTGGGCTTCTGGCAGCCAAGATTTTGAGAGAATAGAGTTGTTATTTTAGGCCTCCCAGTTTGTGGTGGTTTGTTACAGTGGCCATAGAAAGATAATGCATAAATTATACTTTCCTGCCTCACTGACATTGGACTTCACCTTGTAACCTGCTTTGGTTGTTAGAATACAGACATTATAGAGGTCATGAAAATGTGCACATTAGTAGGCCATCTTGCTTCTGTCCTCCTTCATTATAACATATCCCAGATACATTCCAGAAGAAAAAACAAATAGACCTAAGTCCAGCAAGCTTGTTTATAGCCAAGCTCTACCAAATCAAGCCAAATTCAGCTGAGCCCAGCAGAACTACAGCCAATCTACAGCCCTTAGGTAATATGAACAAGATATAAATGGTGCCATAAACCACTGAGAATTGGGGGTTGTTTGTTGTTCAAGTCTCGAAAGTTAATGATAATGCACACAAGGAGCCAATGATGAATATTAACCATTGTTGCCTTTTTTCTTTTGCTTTTTTCATGGTTTCTTTCTTTTTTACTACAGAGAGATATTTCTCCTAAATAAACATAGCTTTTCTGTTAAAAACATCTCTAAAGGAAATGAATATTCAGCATTCTCAGGACAGTCAGCCCTTAAATGTTGGAAGGAGATTAATAATCCTTCTCTAATCGCCTCTCTTTTTTAAAAATCATAAGTGATGTCAACATTTTTAAATGTTTTCTATCTCCAATAATATTCTTTTATTTACTTTCTGAGATGGGAATACCCTTTTGGAAATATGGAGTCTTCAATCATGTTTATAGCCATAATTGCACAAATTATTTCATGTTCTACAATATTTTAAGACATTAGATGAAGCATTTCATCACTCTATAATATTTACTTTTCTCCCTTCAGTTTTTATCAGATTTCTATTTTCATCCTTCAGATCCCCACATTCAACATTTTGCTTCTTCCCAATATCTATTTTCTTTTCCATCAAAATTTGCTTTTCTATTCTTAAGGTTGATTCCAAACACAATTCTGCTTGTATTCTTAAATTTCTGCTGTGGGCCTCCCTGGTGGTGCAGCAGTTGAGCGCTGGGTTGCGAAACTGCCCGCAGCCTCTGCAGTACCAGTTCGATCCCCGGCCACTGGGCGAGGGTCCCACATGGTGCGCAGAACTCTCCTGACACCCACTGCTCCCTTCAGCAGTATACTTCAGTCCTTCTACCTGTTCTGCTCCCTGCTCTGGCTCTGGCGAATTCTCTCACCCTCCCACGCTTCTGACTGTACCCAGGGCTTGTATAAATAAAAAAAATAAATAAATAAAATTTTTGCTGTAAAACCTTTGCATTCATTATCTGTGTTTTTCATGACTGTCATATGAACTATATGCAAGTGATTCATACTTTTATTGAACAATTTTTCCACAGTTAATGTATGTATTTAGCATCTTTAGCAGAGGAAATATGGGTATATAATAGCTGTATTTGTTTTAATTGATCACAAAGATTTATTGACTGTTTATAGATTTCTATCAGAGAAGACCAATTTCAGGAAGCTGGCAAGGAATCAAGGAATAGGGTTGTGCAGTTCATCTATTGTATAAAAGACTCAGACAAGAAAAGAAAATGGTAGCTGAAATTCAGGCTGACTGCCACCATCAAGACTTAAAATGTTACTATGAGGTGGCACAAGGTTGGAGATGGGGTATAATTTTCTATTTTGCTCAAGGGTTCCGTATAGTCATCAAATGTGCCCCTGTGGACCACATGTACCTGGAAGAGATATCAGAAAGAGCAGTTAGGCAAAGCTCTTGTAAGCTAGGTCAGGCAGACTTGCTTTGACTCTGTAATCTTGAATGTACAAAATGAGCATTGACTGAATTGTTGAATTGTTTTTTTGACTCAGAAAAGCTGATATTTGACTCATTCTTTACATTTCCTGCCAGGTGTTACAGGTGTTCTTCACTCACAGTTACTCATTATATAGTAATTTTAGTCAGTAGCCTATTGTTGTGTCTTGCTTCGGATTGAGGCAGAAATAGTAATCTTAGAATAATCCATCAAATCTCAGATGTGTATGTGGGCATGGGCATTATCGGGTCAGAAACACAGATCCATGACATATATGACATCATTTGTCAGGTTATACCAATAAGTAATTCTCATGGGTAGGGAAAACCTGTGACTTTACCTCCTGAAGTCAAAATTAACTCAGGTTACAACCTTCATATCCTCTCTTTATAATATAACAAACTTCTCATATTTTTCAGGCAAAACAATAAAAACAATGCCTGGTTTTCATTCTCATTATTGTTTTTCATGGATTTCTGTTAATTAAGCATCACTGTTCTAGTCAGAGATTCTCCTCATTGATCACTGGGTTGATCTCAAATGAAATTTCTGAATTTCCAGTGTAAGAGCCCTGAGCGATTACCCTATTTATGTACCTTTTAAGCACCCCCAGGGGCCCATATTCTGGTGACCAAGTTAATGCATGCCTATCTCAGTAACCACCACAGATCAGGTTAGTCTCTTCCCTTCCTGAAAGTCAGATTATCTCTAACTTCTATATGGATGATTCAACAATCTCTCCTTAAATGTTTTAGCCTTCCAAATTAGAGACCTGAGAAAGATAATTTTAGGGTCTATTACCCATTTGGCTATAACACTATTTCTAGGTAAGTCACAAAACCCCAGAACTCACGTACATGGAGCTTTGTGTAATGTTATATCTTTTTTTTTTAAAAAAAAGATTTTTTTTTAATAGAGGCATGTTTTTTATTTATTTATTTGTTTGTTTTGTTTATACATGCACTGGGTACAGTCAGAAGCGCGGGAGGGTGAGAGAATTCACCAGAGCCAGAGCAGGGAGCAGAGCAGGCAGAAGGACCGAAGTACACTGCTGCGGGGAGTAGCGGGTGGCAGGAGAGGTCTGCGCGCCATGTGGGACCCTCCTCCAGTGCCCCGGGTGCAGCCGGGGATTGAACCGGCACCGCAGAGGCCGCAGGCAGCTTCGCAACCCAGCGTTCTACCGCTGCGCCACCAGGGAGGCCCTGTAATGTTATATCTTTTACCTTGTTAATAAAAATATCACTCTTTCCCCACATGGATAATAGCAGTAATGAATATACTATTAATATTTTACCCCATTACATAACAAAACTGCTAAAAATAGAAGAATCAAACACCATTTGAATTAGGTTTTGCTAAGTGTGTGTGTGTGTGTGTGTGTGTGTGTGTGTATTTGGATTTGGATTTAGAAAACATTGCATCTATCCATGGGATTTTGATTATTTTGAGTGTCTGCCAAACAAGTATGTTCAGTTCTGTGATACTACTCAGCATAAACTCCTAATTAAATTTTAAAGTAAGGACATGAGACTATACTAGTCATATTAATCAAAATGGCTAGATTCTTTTGAGTTTCTTTGCAATGCTAAGCCACAGCAATTTAAAAATTTCCAATTTTGCACTGTGGAAATTTGAAGTGTGCTCATAAGTTATCTAGAAATAAGATGGTTATTGAAGTGAAGAAATTTCACATAAACTATTCGTGTCAAATTTCACTAGAATATGTTAAATTTAGCACTGGCTTTTGCTAAATGTAATAATGTGTTCACTGAGTAAAACCAGTGACAGAACCATGAATCAGTATGGTAGCCAGACTTGGAGTAGCCAGGTGCTGGATATTAATAGATTCCTTGGCAGTTGATAGTGGGTGCAGGTGGTCAAGACAGGATTCAACAGCAGCAAGTACAAAAAAATCAACAACAAAAAAGCATGTTTTGACAGAGAAACCCACACCTCAATGGCAGGTGGGCTTTTAGAGGGTAGGATAAGGGTGACAAAGACAACCCAGGTGATAGGAGGTTTTAGCAAGCTGTTACAGAAGCTCAGACAGTATACTTCCATGACTAACAGAATAGAACTATAGTAATCATTTCTTTTATTGTGTGTAAGCCATTCTGATATTAATAAAAACCAATGAAGTTGGTATTATTATTTTATAGATGAGGAAATTTAGGTGAAGACAAGTAAAACACATTGCTAAATATACAAAAATAATCAATTAATGCACTTATGTTTCCAACTTAATGTAATATGTTGGAAGACAATGGTCAAAGACCAGAACCTATATTTGAAAAAACTAGCATAGCAGGCATGAAATCATATCAGAATTCAAGTATAAGGACACAAGGCAGGAATGTGGTTACCACATCTTAAATACAAAGTTGAGGGGCAAAAATGTCTTACATTTTAAGGCCATTTCTACTAAACATCTTTGAGATAATTATACAAGCACTGGGTACAGTAAAAGTGTGGGAGGGTGAGAGAATTCACCAGAGCCACAGCAGGGAGCAGAACAGGCAGACTGACGAAATACACTGCTGAGGGGAGCAGCGGGCATGGCAGAAGAGGTCTGCGCACCTTGTGAGACCCTCGCCGGTGGCCGGGGATCGAACCGGCACTGCAGAGGCTGCAGGCAGCTTCACAGCCCAGCACTCAAATGCTGCGCCACCAGGAGAGGCCCTTTATTGGTTCTTTTCTTCCTGACAGAAGGCTTCAGAAATTCTGTTGAAGTTGATGTAGTTCCTCATTTGTGCATGTATTCAAAGTACAGATATGGGAAAGATAATCTCAACTTCTGCCTTTAAAGAGGCCATTTTCAGCTAGGATATTCCTCACTATATTCAGAAACAGATTCTCCTCAGCTTTCCTCTATTCTCAACCTTTTGACAACAAGATATGCTTTTTAGGCAAGCACATAGGTCCTTTCCAGTTTAGAGTCATATTGTTAAGAGAAACAGAATGGAAGCAGTCTTTGCCAAGTTACACACCCTGTGGAAATCTTAAAGTCTGTTTACTCCCTGAATGTGTTTTAAATAAGGTATGTGTGAATATTCTATACTCTGTTCTAACTCCTAAGCAAGATGTATAGAACATTTACTCTCCCTCCAAGCTAACTTTTAGTAAGGGGTGAGGCAACCTCTCACTTCCTGGACTTAAAGAACTAAGTGTCAGTTATAGGGAAGGTATAGGAAAGGTACAAGGGAAAGTACTACATTGATTTCGTTGAGAAAACTCACCCAGAGTTAGGTAAGATTAATCTTTCACTAGATCTTTGTACCCCATGTCTGCTCCATAAAATAATCCTACAGATATTTCCTCACTTCAGTTTAAGGGATTAGCAGAAAGCCTGCCTAGATACTGACATATGAGTCTGTCTTCATTTGTTTTTCCAGTTTGGAATAGCCTGAATTGGGACTGAACCTGTAGGTAGAATTCAAGGGTCCCTGGATGTAAAGACTGGACCAGAACATTATTTTTCTTTATACATTTATAAATTATTTAGTGTTTTTGAAACCTTTCAGAATAAGGATTTTGAAATGCAGATTGATGAGATTGTTTGAACTTCTGACTAGCTTTTGAAAAAATTCTTCAAAACCTTGCATTTTAATAGCATCATGGTCATCAAATTCTCAAAGCATCATTCTACAGCATGGCTTATAGTTTACCTCTGTGTAGATACTGACATTTGCGTTACCTCATTTGTTTCACTTGTAGATTAATCTGAATTAGAATTTTCAGAACTTGCTGGCCTGTAGTAAATCGCTAGTAAAACGTAAAGCTACTTATTTTAGTTAAAACCTTGATTTACTTATTTCATTCACACATGTTTTATATCGTTTATACCTCACAACCACAAGCTTCAGCTAGTTTAAATGATTTACAGAAAGATCCATACCTAGAAACATCACATGTGGATTTCACATGCCTATCTTCTGAGCCTGTGCCTTTGTATTTCACTGTGAGCATTTTAAAAACTGCCTACTCATAATACTTTGGGTACATCATGACCCAAGGTGATTACCTGTGTTTGAGTGAAGCAGAAGGCAGTGAAGAAGGAGGAGGAAGAAAAGAACAGGCAACCTCTGGGCTGGAAGTCCCAATCTTAGAATTTCCTAAAGATGCAAATTCTCATGATTCATCGCACTTTGAATATATCAGAAGAGTATACTTTTTGCTGCTTTACCGGGGTAACCCTTCTTCATCGAGTTTTCCACTTATGTTCCAAAGGACAAATGCCATAGGATAAAAATAAGTACAAAATTTAAGTAGGTAATTTATCAAAAAAGAAGTGCAGTGGCTTTTACATGTGTCAAATTATACCCAACCATGCTCTTAATTAAGAAAACACAAATTATAGCAATAATGAAATGTCATTGTTCACGTATATTGGGAAAGCTAAAAACTTTAATGCAATCTTTGCAAAAATGTAAGGAATCTGTGAGTATAACTTGATATGACAACTTTGAAAAAAGCTGGCAATGTTTATCAGAACACTAAGAGGACATATTATTTGAATTCTAGTTCTGGGAATTTATCCCATAATATATGAATACATGCATAATGACATAAATAGCCAAAATATTTACAACAACAATAAGTAAATGATTATATTTCTGTCAACACAGCACTTGCTAAATAATTTATAATACATTTTTGCTGTGTAATATTACAAATATATACGTAAATATATACATACCTACACATATATATGGTAGGTATGAATGTGCTGCTAGTGATAGATCTTGGATATTGATAAGTTAAAAATAAAGAAAGTAATGTTAAAATTGATGTTTTAGCATATAAATTCATAGAATACTCTGAAAATGTATATAAAAATCGTTCTAAAATTTAACTACCAATAAATGTTTAGGGAGACTGAAATCCGGTTCTGGTAGCTGTATTTCTTTTATCTTTGGTTTTTCATATTTTCATGTATTTAGTAAAAATAAATAGCCAATGCAAAAAATATATTCAAAAATGAAAAAAATATTTATTATTTTAGACATGATTCTAAGATGGCCTCCAAGATTCCTGTCTTCTGTATACATGCTCTGTATAACCCCAGCCCTTCAATGCCTTCAATATGATGGATTTAACTTCTGTAATTAGATTTAATTTTATGGTGAAGATGAAGGGATTTTTGCAGATGTAATCAAAGTCCCTAATAAGTTTAAGTTAATCAAAAGTGAGGTTACTTCGGTAGGCATGAACAAATTAGTGTGCCATTAAAAATAGGTCTAGAGATCATAAAGACGTGTGTTGGTGTTGAAGAAGCAAACTGCCATGTTGTGAAGATGTGTATGTGGCAGGAAGAACTGAGGGCAGCCTTTATTTCTGACAGTGGTTCCTGGCTAACATCTTGATCCCACCTTCATGAGGCTCTAAGCAGAGAACACATTAAGATATGATGGTCTCTTCACCCATAGAAACTGTGAGCAAATATGTATTGTGTTGCTTTGAGTTGCTAAGTCTCTATAATTTTTATTTGCAATTACAAAAAAAAATAATACAGTTGAGTACTTGCTATGATACCAGAAAATATTTAGGCACAACATGGTGAAGAAATTTTCTCTTGTTGCTAAGTAAGGAAAGTTAAATTCTACAAATTCTCACAATGTAGTTGGTGCTCATGTGTGGAGATACAGAGACCACCACTGCCAAAACAGAGTCTGTCAAATAGAAACCAGACTGTACAAGAGCAATCTTGTCCTGTATATTTCAATGCAGATTGGTGAGTTTAATCTCTCACAGAACATTTGTATTTATCATGGTTGCTTAACTATTATGGCAGATAAGACCTCCTTTTGAAAGGGGCCTCTCTTGATGGACAGAAAGTAAAAGTGACAGGCATCCATCTTACTCTAACAGCAGTCATTGCTGGGAAAATAAATATTAGTGTAATTGATAGCAGCTGAAAAAACTGGTAGCACTTTGGAAAAAAAAAGAATGAAGTCACAGAGTCATGTTCTAAAACTTTTCTATCATCTGATAAATTTTTTAAAGCACAGTTTCCACAACTTTCAGCCAAACCTTGTGTAAGATTAAAGGGTCTAAGATGGGGTAAAAGAACTAGAATTTTAAATAAGAATTTCAGGTGATGGGTCTGCTCCTTATCCACTGTCTCTGACAATTGTGTACATGCCCAGGTTCTAGCCACCTGAGATAGTGATTGAATATGGCTGGGCTGGAGCCTATGTCTCTGCCTCTAAATAACTCCTCAGGTTATTCTGAAGTACAATGCATATTAAGTCACACTGTCCTTTATAACTCCCAGTACTGGACATTAAGACCACTCACCTGCAAATGTAAAACTAAGGTGCTTTGGAAAGGAGACTCTAGTGAGTTCAGTCCTTTGTGTTACTAAATTATTTTCTCTATAATTAAGGGACTCTTACCTGGACGATATACATAAAAACATCGCTCTCTCCCTATTGTGAAGAACAAAACCCATTAATGTATATGAAGGCAAAGGCTTTTTCTTATTTGCCAATATAAGATGTTATAATATTTCATTTTTGGCTGTATTATAGATAAGTACCTACCTTTAAAATGTGATTTTTAGATGACTTTGGTGCATTGGTGTTTTGATTAAATAATATCTTTATTCACAAAGAACCATCATTTGTCTTCATCAACAAGAATAATTTGCTTGTCATTTATATGAAGGTCAATCCTGAAACTACAGGATCCTGGATAAATTGATTAATTGAAATTGTTATTCATTTTCTCATGCTTTGTTCATATTCAGTGGCGAAAGAATAATATGTGCCAAGCACACAAAAAAGATTTCTTGGGTTTATCAGCAACGTTTTGCAGTGCTATCTGATAATTATGTGTATAAACTTTAATGGCACAAAAGGAAGGTGAATTCTAAAGAATTCAAAATTTAGAGAATCTTCATAGAGGAAATAAAGATGTATTAGGAAAGATACCTCTTAGGAACTATAGGAATTTTTATCAGTTATGATGCTTTGGCTGCAAAGAACTGAATGAAGATCAACTAAAAGTGATTAAAATAATGTGCAAGTTGTAATTGCCATAACAAGATTGGAGGTGGAGTTAGTTCAGAATTAATTCAGTGACTTGAGGGTATCATCAATGAACCAAGCTTCTTTTCTCTTTATTTTCTTCTATTCACAGAGTTGGCTTTTGTCCTTGAGCACTTCCCCTAAAGGTATTTTAAAAATTACATGCTCCCAGAACATCAACCAAAGTAGGAACAAAGGGCAGGTCTTGTCTTGATTCTTTGCCTTATTAAGAGTGAGGAAACTTTTACTGGCAGGCTCATGAAGACAGTCACAGTGATTCAGAGGTTCACATGCTTATGCTAACAGAGATCCCTGGCAAGAAGAGAGAAGAGAATAAGAGATAAGCAATATGATGGGGCTTAGACTAATTCATCTCCGGGAACTATAAAGTCTCCCTAGTACCCCCCCACCCCCATGCAACCAAACATGTGAGTGCTATGTGGAAAAAGGCAAAATTCACTTTCTGTTTGTCTTGTGTTTGTTTTGCAAGGAAGATGGGGATGAGGGTGTCTGTTAGAGACAAGTAGAGATTTCAGATAGTGTGTTAATAAGTGCAACTGTTAACTACTGTGCACATTTGGGAAACAGCAACTAATTCAAAATAACTGGGTCATAGAGATCAACTTGTTTAACAGGGCACAAATCATGGAGAATATTGGGTTTATCCTAGAGCACATAGAGAACTAGAAAATGATATGGTGAAACTTGTTTATTTTGAAAGCTCATTCTAGAATGATAAGTGATTTTGGAAGCAAGCAGACCAACAAGAGGACATTGTGAAGTTCAGATGAAGGCTTATTGGAGACTACCCCCAAATATGGACTGTATCTGTGGAGACAAAATGTCAGGTTTCAAAGATACTTGAGAGAAAAAATTAATAGGAGGGCAGAGAGTTAACTCAAGACAAATCTCAGCTACTATAAGGTTCCCTTTATATGTACATTAAAAAATGTACAGTAAGAGGTAAAAACAAAATTCCTCATGTAAAACCGGCAAAATACTGATTTAATTAAGTGAAATAGTTTCAAAGATGGTAATGGATAAATGCATTTTAAGTTTATGACATAAATAAGTCACACATTTCTAAAATTTACCACATATGGAGATCATTTTAAGTCATTCTTCTAAAACTGTTGATTGATTCTTTTTTTTGAGCATCCTAACTGTAATGTCTTAAACCAGAAAAGTTTTACTTATTGTTCCCCTCAAAAAAAAAAAATCTAGCCCACCTAATTAAAAAACACATTTTTAAAAGAAAGAATCATTCTAGTTAAAAATTTGGATAGCAATTTTTCAATTTTTCAAGTCTGGTTTGTATTGGTAGCTTTTTTTTTTTTTTTTTTTTTTGCAGAAAACACTATTAAAGGTCAAGCACCATTTTCATTGAGATTGTTATGCCTTTAATTTTTTGCAGAAATTATTTGATGGAGAAAAAGGTTTATATGCTGTTCATTGAGGGACCAATCAGTAGTTTGGATAGCCTCATTCTTCTTATGAGAATAACCTCATGTTTGAAATTCAGCTGGCACTGGCAGGGATAAGGCTGTAATCTCTGCCTTTGTTTCAGTTTTCTCTGTGTGCAAGTATCAGACTCATGACTTTCAACTCTCTGGCAGTAAACTTCAACCAACTAGCCTAGCAGCTGAGAGTAGACTGAAAGAATTCCCCAGCTTTAGAGTTGAGTCCAACAGAAAATGCACTTTGGCCTCCTAAGCTGAAACACACTCCCTGTGAGAGTCAATTAAATCACAAGAGCTGTCTTTTGTGAAAATTCTACTTTCTACATCTCAGAAAATCCTTTTCACAATCAAATAAGCAGCCAAACAAGGACTACAAGTGGGAGTCCAATTATTTATCAGGACAAATAACTTCAAATAACTGAGGCTGATTTCCTTAACCTTTCTTTAATGTACAACATTGCTATTGCCTTTTTTTTTCTCTTGAAATGTTAAAAGGGATAACCCCTTTTTCATTCATTATTTGCTGAATTTTCTAGAAAGTTCAGTTATTATGTAAACATCACAGCCAACTATTGAGACTGTTCAAACCAGAAAAAGCATCTCCTTTGCTGTCACATTGTTACCCTCAGCCCCCCTCTATTTGTTCCCTCTCCCCCATATTCCCTCTGATGATGAGTATTATTTTTCCAGAGTCTAAAGGTTTGTGGAAGATATTGGAAGGAAAAGTCCATTAAAAATCATCAGGCAGCTTTCTTGTCTGCCTGTGATTATGCAGATGTTTCTTTATACAAACCTTTTCCCTTTGCAGTATGGCTGTGGCATTTCTTCCTCCCTACTGTGCCATTGTAAGAATATTTCTTCTTTCCTTTTTTTTTGCTATAATAAATTGGCCCATTTGGATATAAAAAAATCATCAAACTATTCTTTTTCATCTCTGGACATTCATCATTTTGCTAATTCTTGACATCAGGAACTATATATCTGATATTTAACATCCGTATATACAGTACATCAGGGAATATATAGACAATTATAAATCTCTTTGGACAAAATAAATATGAATTGTTCTCTAATATTAGAAGTGGGTGAATCAGATGTGAGTGATCCTGTAGTCATGATATTATAATCACTAAAACATCAATTATTTAATTCTAAATTATTCAGAAACCTTCTGCCCCACCTGTAAATACCTGGTTTATATACGGAAATACTTCATAAATGCCTGACATGATGCCTTTTTGGTTATCTTGCAAAAGTGGACTCTAATTCTTTGTATACCTGTTTCAAAATTGTGTCTACTTCTATTTTATATTATTATATATTACATATATAGTTCTTCCTCCTGTCTGAGATGGTATTATATATTTGGTAGAGAGAAAATCTTGTTTACTTTTTGTACTTTTCTTCAAATTTTTTACATAGAGCATTGCACAGGGGGATTAAAAATATCTGTGTAAATTAAACAATAGGTTTCCATAGTGAATATTTAGCAGGGATATTTATAAGGAGATATATTATGATACATAACCTCTCATTTTAAATGTGTCCAGCAAATTCATCCATAAGTAAATTAAAAATTATTACTCCTTCAAGTCATACCTTCTAAATTATTTCAGTTTTCTTTGTTAGTACAATGCTATTCCAAAAAGGGATCATTCTGAACTTTAAAACCTTTCTTGGCATGATAACATGTTTTAATTTGTTTTGATATCTGTAATATTTAATTTTATATAATATAAAATTTTCCAGACTTCATTTATTTTTCATTAAAAATCTAATTTCTTAGTTCTTTTCTTCTTGTTAACTGATTTTTGCTAACTGAATGTCTTTATATTCTATAAATCTCTTCATAATATACTTTTGAAATAATACAAATTCACATGCTTTAAGAATATTAGTTCAATTATAAAATGAATGTGGTCATTGTAAATTAAACACTATATTTTCACAGCAGTTAAAAACATAAGATGTAATGTTACATGGAAGAAAAAAAGATAATTTGTCATACCCATGTACCCAAAATTTAAATTCTTTAATGGCTTTTGACATAAATCCTAAAACTCTCTTCGTGACTCCAAAGCTCTGTATCACTGGAATCACTCATTCTAGTCTTACATCTCCTTATTCTGGGTTAAACTTTGTGACTGTTGAGTTGTTCTTTCTGCTTCCTCAAAGGGTCTGCTCAGGGCAAATCTCATTTGCATGATGCTTATCTAGTCTCAGATATCACCTCTTCAGAAAGACAGAGCCTTACCAAACAGTATAAAGTAAAATTCACTCTATCCCTCTTTTCTACATCACCTCCGCCATATAGCAAATATTTCTATGATATGTTTACAGTGTTTTCCATGAGTGATTGAAATTTTGAGTTATATTGATTTATTCATGTGTGATTTCTGATATACATCTAGAATATCCAGAGGGCAGATTAAAATCAGCATGGTTCAATAGGAAACTTGTTACTGTTTCTGAGATTTCTCTCAACTACATTGGGATATGGCAGCCCCAGAATCAAGCATCACAACCATAAAAGAAAGAGGCCATTTTACTCCTTTCTTTTAACAGTGAGTCTTTTCTTCCCCCTAAAGATTTAGAAGAATCTACCCCTCAGGTTTCATTGGCTAGGGTTGTGTTACGTTACCACTGCTGAATTAATATCTGAGGTAAGGGTAATGCAAAATCTGTGATCTCAGAAATAACTGTGCTACACGGGGAAAGAGTAAAAATCAGAGCAAGTAAATGCTGGGAAGACGAATACAATGTACAATACAACCCAGTTTTAGTTCTTCATATCACTATTGCCAACTAAAATAATTTATAGTTTTTAATTGATTTTGTTTTTCTCCCCAAACAATGCAAATCCATGAGAACAGGATCTGGTACATTTGGTCCCCCGCTGTGTTTGCACAGGCTAAGTTTGACACATAGCATATTAATAAATATCTGTTGTCAAAATAAATAAAGGTCACTCATTTACTACACATGTGCTTTTTCCTAAGTTCTACTCATCTTTCTGGTCTTAAATCTGACATTTAAATTCCTGCACCAGATTTTACTACTTTCCAAATTCAGTATCACTGAATAAATGAATATTTAATAATCTCAGTCTATCATTAAGTTATAAACTCTAAAATGTTTATCTACCTTTCCAACTTGGCCACTGTTTATATTGCCAATATTTGGCTTTATTTCTATAAGAAAACAGGTATTCACCATGTATTTGCTAAGTAAAGGAATAAATAAAGGTAACAATGCATAGAGGTTCTGTTTGAAAGCATCCCTTTTTTCAATTAATGTTACTCTTGGGGAAGAAAATTTTGGAATAATCAATTTCATATTTCAATATGATAATCCTGTGGTGACAATTTACTGTAATAAAGGTCACCATAAATTATACATGTAAATTAGAATGTGTAGTAAACAAGAAGATTGACTGCAGGAAACAAACAAGAAAGTCTGCTGAGGTTCTGCTGGTCCTCACTAAGTAAACGTTGATTTTTGGGTCTGGCCCTGTGCCATAAAAAATGGCTTTCAGTGCTCAAGAATAAAGAGGTCTTCAGAGGGCTGAGACAAGTGTGAGAGATGGTTTAATTTATGGTGAGAAACAACTGTAACAAGAACTAGAGTAATTGAAGTTCATATTGTCAGAGCAGTTTTTCCCTGGGTCACGCTACATGCAAACTCAAACATCAGAAGTGTGCATTGGTTAGTATAGATTAAAAAATAAATACATAAGTAAATAGAATAAAATCTATCTACCTGGCTATACATGTATGTATTTTTCTTTATCTTCTATCTGCTGTAGTATTTTATAAAGTTCATTCCCACTATATAAACAACCTTGCTAATTGTATGAAAGTTAATAGACCAAGACAAAAATAATTTGGGAAAATATCTCCTCCTTGTAGAAAGATCTTTGCAAATTGAAGTAGAATATTTGAATGCTTAGCTAAGTTATTAAAAAGTTCTTCTTCAAAAATCTTCTTGTTTTCTGTTTTATTCTTATCCTGATGACTCTAAGCTTATATTTTATGATAAAATATTATGTATTTATATAGTACTGTAGCAAATGGTAAATCAAAATTTCTAGAAATGTTATCCATTTTATAAATACTATTTTTTATGTCATAACTAATTATCAGTGTTACTGACTCCTGCAACTTCCCTGTTAAGAGAAAAAATATTCATCATATTCAAATTTTTGTTTTAACCTAGTTTTTAAGGCAAGCTGACTTTCATTTTGTTAAACCTTTTATGTAAACTCTAAAACGTAATTTCTATTCAAGCCCCAAAGAAGGAACACTGTAGCTTTCTATTTTATTTTACTTTCTACACTTTCATTTGTTAAGATATCTACTCAAGTTTGGCATTCCATAAAACATTTGATGTCAACTCATATTACCAGCCCCTTTTTCTTTTACTTTATTCAGCTGGACTCCTTGTCAATGAGAGCTCCTAACAACTGTGAAAACACTTTTTGTTTCCTTCAGTAAATTCAAAAGAGAGGAGTTAATTTTGCTTCGTAGTCCTTGGTATCATCCTTAATATGCCACTGCTCTTGAAAAATATATTTTCCTTATTATTTTCTTTTCTGTTTCTATTTCCATCTATACATAATGAAAGAGGTGAACTTCTAAATAAATCAATGTGTAGTAGTCAAAATAACATTGACTATACAGTGGACTTATTAACATGCTCGCCTTAGGTCTTCTAAGAGATGTTTGTCATTTTTCATGGAAACTTAAGTGTTTATATTTTACTTGAGAATGAAAGGAGGGAAGGGCATTGCTATTTTATGTGAAATAATATCTTCTCAAACCTAAAAATTTAGTAAGACATTTACAGTGAGTTTAATTATAGTTTTACTACATTGACAGGGATGATATGAAAGAGAGTATGATAATTGGTTCTAGAATGTAGAAAGTAAGGAATTCCCTTCTTTTTTCTTTCTTTGATTTTCTAGGAGAAAATGGGAGGATCTTCTAATCTATGATGGAATTAATCAGATCAGTTTTCTTGTCTGTGCTGTCTAATGGCAATCATCTGAGAAAGGAAGACTTCACAGATTCACACACACTCACACACACGACTGAGTAGGCCCTACCCGATGATTTCCATAAACATATAATTCCCTCCTTAAGAAAAAATGAGTCATGAGAGCCCCTTAGATAATTTATTGTTAAAGACACTTATTGTTCTCTGCATAGCCTGCATTTGCACACCAGTAGGAATGAATGAAACTCATTCATTTGCTGTCTCCTGCTGCTGCCACATGAACACTGGTTCCACCAGGGTTCCAGCAGTCTTAGGCACCACTGTCTTCCTCTTTAACAGAAATTGTATGAAGGATAATCTCAAAATCTCACTCAACTCTATAACTATCAGATAGGGAAGATACTCAGGAGGAAGATAAAAAATAAACAGATTGGCTGATAACCCAACCAAACAAGTAAGTGGAATCAAACTGAGTTTATAGTGACTTTACTACCCACACTTTGATAATTTGTTCCCATTTGTTGAAAAACCTCATTATCCTATTTTCTAAGTGTCCTTGCTGTATGTCATCTTTTTAGATCAACAGTCCTGAGTTCTGAAACACATGAGCAAGACACCATTGCCATGATTTCAGTACCTCTCAGAAAGTGCTTACCATGCCTACATTTTCTACTACTGATGCCCACCAAGGTGAAAATTGTTCAAAGTAACAATTGACCAAACATTATGTTTTCAGTTTTCTGTATTAGTAACACAGTCTAGATTTCCTCAGAATGACTGCTAGATACAGCTGTAAACACAGTTTTGAGGAAAGTATGTTGAAACACCCCCCCTTTCTTTTACCTTAAGGTTGGACAGATACCTACCAACTCCAGCTATTCTCCAAAAAGACAGTTCAGTCTACTTAGCATCTCATCTATTTTTGTGGCATTTATGTATATGACTCAGTGTTATGCTTCTCCTTAATGATGAAAAATACAGTCTTGATGTCATTGAAAATCATACCCTTCTCTCTTGCTAGTTTAGTGAAGAGCAGAGCCAATAACTCCTGGTGTCTGGTTATTTTCTCATAACATCTGGAATGAAATACCAATTTTTGCTTTAGGGTCTCTATTTCAAAGCAGAATCCAGCTATTGACAATTACCACCACACCAACATTATTTGTGAATTTGGCAAGAGACACATTCTCTCTTCACTTTCCCAGCACATCCACTTCTTCTTCTGTCAGTCAACTCCAAGTCAGTACCTGGAGTTCTTGATGACTATCACTTTCTGTAAACAGCCATAAAAGCTGGAGAAATTCAAGATTTCCTCTACCTATATCCATCCAGTCCCATATTTTGTAACATGGCTTGTTTGTGGATCGGTTCAATACAGGATGGAAAAAATAGAAAGTCGCATTTGGTTCCACATTCAAGTCGCATTCTCCAATTCAGTTTTACCCTTCTTAAAGTTAATACATTAATTTTTATATCACTCATGTCAGTTTCTCTATTGATTTAAAATATAAATGGTAGAAATAACAAGTGAGTTTGTGCAAACAGCACCATACTCTTTCAGTGAGACTGTTCTTGTCTTTCTCTGTCATCCCTTTTCCTTTCCTCTATGATCTATTTTTACTCAATTTCTAGGCAGAGTAGTTTAAAATTCTTCTTTTGTTTTATCCCAAACCATGATATTAGAGTCTCACTTTTTATTCTCAATGGTTTACCAGTATACTTTGTTAAAAAAAGAAAATTACGTCACTAAACAAAAATTTTAATTCAGCTGTGATTTTCTGCTTCCACCATTCATTCGTTTGTTCTTGTTGTATGTATTTGCTTAGCATATAACCTGTAAATTTTGGCATCCCATTCCTTGATTCCTATGAAAGATTAATTATTCTAACTTAACAAAATGTTATCAGAGCTATGTAGTCCTTCAACATTTCATTATCTGTCTAAGAGATTTGTGTGTACATCCTGGAAGGAAAACAAATGAGCAAATCAAAGACAAAAATACTTCTCTACACTTTCATACTTCTGCCTCACATCATTAATTAGGAAAGTAATAATATTGGGTAAGTGTCTGCCCTCACCTCTCCTTCTCATTAGTTCTGTTACATGAGAGGAAAAATTATTTTTTTTTCTTCTGAAAAATGTGAAGTTTCTCAATAGACATATCTAAGCCTACCTGGATTCTCTGTCAGAACCAGCCTATCCACAGGTCACATTTGATCTTCTCCATTCTGCTTCTATGATGTAATCTCTCTAAGTTAGCCTGCCCTTGTGTGGAATGTCACCATTATCCAGCATTTCTATGTGGCCACTAAATATATGGTTTAGTACTATTCAGGAAGGATAAAAATGTAGAAAGTCCAATCCAGCTCCAAAGTCATTTTTACAATCTAGCTTTATCTCTAATTAGTCATTATTTTCCAACTTACTAACTACATCCTCTATTTTTGAATTGGTATAAAATCTAAATGGTAAAATTAATTGGTAAGGAATAAGAATATTCCAGGGCCTCCCAGGTGGCGCAGCGGGTTGAGTGCAGCTTGGTGAAGCTGTCTGCAGCCTCTGCAGTGCCAGTTCAATCCCTGCTGTCTGGCAAGAATCTCACATGGCACTGCAGACCTCTCCTGTCGCGCCCACGCTCCCCTCAGCAGTGTATTTTGGTCATCTACCTATTTTGCTCCCCACTCTGTCTCTGGTGAATCCCCTCACCCTCCTGCACCTCTGGCCTGTACCCAAGCTCTTGTATAAAAAAAAAAGAATATTCCAAATTACAACACACTTTTTTTTTTTTTTTTTTGTGGGACTGATATATGGGATTGTTGCATGGATACTGACTGGGTTCACTCTCTGATTAGAGAAGTAGTTGAAAATTAATACTTAAGTCATATGTTAAAGCCCTAACCCCCAATAAGAGAGTGTTTAAAACATGAGACTTTGGAGTGGGTTTAGATGAAGTCATGAGGATGTGACCTACATCATGAGATTAGTGCCCTCATAAAAACAAATATCAACAAGCTTGTTCTTGCTCTGTGTCTTCCATATGAGGATATAGCAAGTAGGTGTCTATAAGCCAGGAAAAGAGTGCTCCCCAGAACTCAACCAAGCTGACATATTTATCATAGTCTTCTAGCTCCATGTTGACTGTTTAAGTCATCTAATGTACAGTATTGTGTAATCATAACCCAAGTTGATCTAGACAGTTATTTAAATTATATTATAACTTTGTTGCTGTCCCTTTCCTGGTAACCTCCCATAGCAGACCTCCCTCCCTACCTCTCCACTCAGGTTATTTGATGTGGTTACTGAAGCCACCTTGTTGAGATAATTCAACTTAATTGTGTTTCTTTCATGCATATAGAAGGTACACATGTTATTAATGAACTTTTTGCTTTTCTTCTGCAAAATGTAAATAAATTTTTATAGCAGCAGAATTTTCTAGCTGTATAGAAGGATTTAAGAAATTTAAGATTTTGAGCTTTTAAGATTTCATGGGGCAAGTAGCTTATTTTATGATTGCTGAAAAAAATTGGATTTTTACCTTTGTATTTCAAAAAGCTTATAGATGTTTACCAGAAGTGAAGGGATATGTTTTGGAAAGAATGTAAAGGACAATGCATGGTAGTAATGTGAAGAACAAAAAAGGAATACAGGGAGAGTAGTGAGAGGTATGAAAGGTGCAGTCAAATAAGTGATTGCATCAAGTGATCCACTAAAGAGAAAGGTGAACTTCAACAAAGAATGTGGGGATAGAGAAAAATATCAGGCCAATAGAATTTCTTTAACAATTGACTACATAACATCCATCTGAATTAAAAAAGTTCAGTACTCTTCTTTCTACAAGGCAAAGTTTGTAATTACCCCTGCAATGATGAATGCAAGTAATTCAAAGAAAATAGTCAAACAGGACGATGGATGACCTCTGTTCTTATCTGAGTATGCTTTGACTAGAGGATGTTGGAAGTGACTAATGTAGTATTCATTTTTCTATACTCATTTCTGTGGTACATATATTTTCTTAATATAGTCTGTTTTCTACACTCTGTATTCTGGAGTTGAGAAAACTTCTCCTCCTAAATCAATTTTTCTCCCTACTTTATAGCACAATATTATTTATATCTAAAAATAAGAACATGTAATCCTTAGTGTTGGTTTAGTAAGAGTTGTAACTGGAGATAAAAACACAAGACACTCAATTAAATTTCTTTTTTGGTCACTTGCTCAAAGATCATACATCAGTGAGAGTATTAGTCTGTCATATTACTATCACAGTGAAATCCTTAAGGAATCCTCACTTGCAACTCCAAAATAGGAAAATTGGAGTCACAGTATTTGTGGCTTATGCTACAGGACAGTAAATCCACCCAGTGCCTGAAAGATCTCACCCATTCCAAAGGAGATTCTTATGGACTCATTTATTTTTTACTGAAGTAACATTGCACTGCAACCTTAACAATGAAATTAAATAAAACAAATCTCTTGTTTGGATATTCCCCATATTTGCATCCCCCCTCCCTCAAAAAAAATATTATTTTGTTAATGACCATGTCATCCCGGGCACTATGTTCCATTCATTATGTACAGTATCACTTTAATCCTTATATGATTATTTCTAATTTTCCTGCATGTCCCCAGGATTTAGCCTGGAGCTAAGCATATGACAGATGTTCAACAAATGTTTCTTGAACTGAAAATGAAATCTTACTGGTTTCAGATTCCTCATTTGTAAAATGAAAGTGCTGGAACACTTGATTTCCAAGATCTTTTCAAGCTCTAGAAGTTTTATAAGCACAGGCCAGGGTCGAATAGTCTATTCTCATCTCAGGGGATAAAATTCAGCCAATATAAAAAACACAGCATGACAAATAAAATATTTAAAAGGAGTGCAAGTTGACATATAAATATCTCATGAAATTATTCTACACAATTTCATCAAGAGACAATATAGAGCAAATGTCACCAAGTAAATAGAAGAAAACTTAACTTTCTTTTTAAACAAAGAGTATAGATAATATTTATTACAACATATATGAATAGATTATAAATGCCAAAGGTAATGTCTTTATATTGATCTTGAATCAAAAATCCTTAGTAAGTAACAATTCTGTAATTTCATAGTCTCTTAAAGAAAACTAGTCCCTGCACAGAAGATATACAATGTAGGTATGAGGATAAGGCATAAAGGTTGAAATGTTACAGTAAATCTAGAAAATTATATTTTATTGGATGCTGGGATAAATGGAAAAGGCTGCACTAGGAGTAGGAGACAAACCACTGGAGACAAAACACTGTGGCAAAATCAGAGGTTGAGGGATTGACCATTAGGTGTGGCTGCAATTCATTTGGCAAAAAGTCAAGGTGTCAGGGTTCAATCTGAAGTAAAAACCTTTGAGTTTACAAATATTCTAAAATGAATTCAATTAATGTTTAAAACCTAATTTTGTAGACTAGAATATTACCCAGAGTTAAATCTCAATTGGCTTGAACAATTTCTAAAAATCTGAAAAGTGGGAATGTTCCCTAATACATTTTGTGATTCTTGTGCTAAAACCAAAACAAGATGATAGCTCAAGAAAACTACAGATCAATGCCTCTAATGAATGTTGATATGGAAATCTTCAACAAAATACTAGCAAATTTAATTCAACAATATATTACAAGGATTATACATTGTGATCAAATGTATTGCTTCATATATGTAAACCCATTAATGTTATATCATCACAAGAAAATACAAATTTCTTTTCTTTTAATATTGCAAGAGTTTGTAAGCATGCTATCCGCATTGCCATCCTACAGCATACTGCACTAATGTGAAACTTTCAGAGGCCTCCTTGGTAAGACAGAGGTTAAAGACAGCACTATCAAGCTATTGCCAGCCACTGAAGTTTGATTCCCCGGCCCACCAGGGAGGTAACCCGGCATGGCACAGACCTCTCCTGTCTCTCCTGCTGCTCCCCTCTGCAGTGTATTTCAGTACATATGTCTGTTTTGCTCCCCACTCTGTCTCTCTCTGTCTCTGGTGAATTCTTTCACCCCTCACACCTTTCACCTACACCCCAGCTCTTGTATACATAAATAAATAAATCTTTTAAAGAAAATGTGAAACTTTCAAACACTGTATTTGAAATCGGAATTCTTATATTTTCTTGTTTGTATCCAGTATAGTAAAGTGAAAGAAATCATGGTTTAAATTAACAAACATATAAAATTACACAAAAGTCTTCTGGTCTCAGTACCAAGATTTTTGGTTGGAAAAATGTTTTAAATGTAAACATAACATATATGTTCTATAAAAATGCCTAAGCAACTGTTTAATTCATCAAATAGTTTAAGATCTTTTTTGGTTCAATCTAAGAGAACTGAAGAAAGGTTTTTGCAAAATTTTTAACTATACTCCTTGCAATACATTATATTCAATTTAATTGTGTATGTGCATGTGTATATATACTTTGTCCTTCTGAAAATAATTTGTGGGGTAGAATTTATTTCTGTATAATTGCCTAAATATGAATATCTATTCTCACCTTCCCTTCTAAAAGGGGAAAAAAACATGTTTTTTTCTGAATGGTCATGATGCCAGCTTAAAATGTGAGGTTTCTCAGGTTTATTTGCACTTAGGAGTAGGCATGTGTTCTTCTGGCCAAACAAACATACATAAAAGTAATTGGGTAGAAAAGTATATGAGAAGATGAAGATAACAGATAACTGATAAGCATGTCTTAGACCTATTGTTTTTCCCTTCTGTTCTTTATGTAGAGTAACCTGAAGATCAGATAGAAGTATTCAGAAATGCTTTTAGCTCACAGAGTTTGAGTTTATGGTTTGAAGTTTCCAGCTGTCAGAGCCCATGTTTTAAATACTCACAATTCAATGGAAGATTGAAATACAGTAGCCTCCCCACCCCCATTTATACATAAGGGAATATGTTCTAAGAGACTTAGCAATGCCTGAAATGTCAGTCCCAGAAAAAAAATAAAATAAAATATACACTATGTTTTCTCTTATACATGCATACCTATGATACAGTTTATTTCATATGTTAGACACAGTAAGAGCAAAACAATAGCTAGCAATAAAAACGATTATAACAATATACCGTAATAAAAGTTATGTGGATATTTTTTCTCTCCCACTTCTAAAAATGTCTTATAGTATTCAGTATTTTCAGAAGGAGATTAAACTTGGAAAACTGAAACTGTATAAAACAAAAAAAACTGCAAATAAAGAGGGACTACTCTAAAGTGTACAACTGAGGGCCTCCTCTGGTGGCACCGGCAGTTGAGCACCATGCTGTGAAGCTGTCCGCAGCAGCCTCAGCAGCACCGGTTGGATCCCGACCAGCTGGTGAGGGTCCTACATAGCGAGTCTGACCTCTCGTGTCTCCCCTGCTGCTCCCCTCAGCAGTGTATTTCGTCAGTCAGCCTGTTCTGTTCCCCACTCTCTCTGGTGAATCCTCTCACCCTCCCGCACATCTGGCCTGTACCCCAGCTCTTGTATAAATAAACAAACAAACAAACAAACAAATAAATAAATAAATAAATAAATAAATAAATATTTTTTTTAAATACAGTGTATAATTGAGATTTAATCAAGTTCTACAAGTATTTACCTTCTAAGGGTCTGTGAAGTGTCCAGGATTTGTGCTGGCTTTCCTACTTCCATCAGTAGACTTGCTACTTTACCTTTAAAAATCTAGAAATATCATTGCCCTATATGATGAATATAAAGAAACCATTAGGACTTTGTTAAATTAATATTTGTTAAGTGGAGACAGGTGTCATGGCAGCCATGGTACAACAAAAGACTACTAAAGATATTTAAATAGATTTATTACAAGTCTATAAGAAAGTACATACATGTTTCAGGAAGTCCCACAGGGAAATACAGGCAGAGAAACAGGAGACCTGGGCACACACCTTTATAATGGTCTGGGGTAGTGTTGGAGGTTAAAGCTATGTTGATCAATTCAAACCACAAAGAATGGGGTTAATAAGCTCCATAGGGTTCTTATTTAAGGGGTGCAAAGGGATGGCTCAGGAAGGAAGAGAGACTGTTAATCATAAGAGCTATCCAGGAAGTCATATCAGGAACTTAAATTTGTATGTGACTCTGGAGGCTTTATCCAGGACATGTACTTACATGAGGAGTCTAGTGCTAGCTTAAGGTCCCCACAGGCAACTTGGCCAAATAAAGTGGATGTTGAAGCAGCAATGCCATGTACATCACATTTAGCTTAGCTAAGCTCACAACTTTGTGTGTGTAGTTCCATGTGTATACATGTATATGTGAAAATTAGAGTGCAAAGCAAACTTGTCAATAAATTTCTTTAGAAGAGTAAAAGTACATCAGGTTTTACCTTTTTTTAAAAAAAGAAAGATATTTAAATAGTTAAAATATTTTAATTAAATTTATACAACTACCTGACTTGTATAGTAAATAACCTCATAAATTAATCTGAGCAGGGAGCTACATTTAAAGAAATAACATCCTACAAAAATAAAAATATGAATGAGATCCAATTATTCACCTAAATTTCTCTAGACTATACTATTGATAAAGTACATTTTTAAAATACAGATAAATTTTAGAATATTTCCTTTTCCATCTCAAATGTCTCAACTTAAATCAGTTACTCATCACTATCCCCCTCCTTCTTAAATCCCAATATTTATTTGCCCTTGACCATTTTTGTCTTGCCTCTATCCTTCTTTGTTTTCTACTGATTTTTTTTTTTACTCTCCACCCTTTCAGTATAAAAATATTTAGATTCCCTCTTAAATGACTGGCATCTCTACTTTCTAATATACTCTCAAAAGAAGGATTTAGAGGAAAAAAAGAAAGCCTATTTTATGGGATTGATTTCCTCTGGTTTGAGAGTTATGGAGTCATTCTGTAACTACATGAACATTTTTGTTCTAACCAAAGTGAATCCATGCATATAATATTATATGTATAATGTATTCATCTGTAAGATTGCCTATCAGTTTTCTTCTAACTAGTTTTTTGCTAGTTATAGGCTATAGTCCTTATAGATTCCACATATCTATATTGCTAGTTTTAATGATTGTTACTTAATTATATGCCTTCCAAAATGTGGTTATTCCTAATTTTTTTCCTAATTTGTAACTGACCATCATCCATTAATATCCATATTGCTGTATTTTTCTGTTCCTAGTTGTGGCATTATGGATGTAAAGGGTTAAGTACTTTTCAATTTTAGACATACAATTTCCCCTGCAAAAATATAATCAGTTTTTAATTCCTGCAGCAATGTAAAAGTTCATTTTTCACTAATAGGAATCAGTGATAAATCTATTTTTATTTTTTAATAACATGTATTTAGCTATTTGCCAAACTTACAGTATTAAGTGTATTCTCTTAGCTTACTTTTATTTGACTACTAGCTACTCATACTTTCACTGTTGACTGTTAAAAATGATTCCCATAAAAACATCAATTATTTGCTCTGTAATCCTGGTTCTCAACTTTCTAAACTATTTCCTAGGAATTCAATTAATATTATACGATTCTACCCCCACTGTTCTCTATGTTGATGTTAATGGGTTGGTTGGATTTCATATTGTTTGTCAGGGAAAAAAAAAAAAAAAAGCAATGATTAAATCTAGTCAAATGTGATTATTTCACTCAGAGATCACAAACTTCACTGAGTTCAGCTTAAAACCCCATGCAAGATTTTACTGCCAAAACAAAATTTGGAGGAGTGTTTTGCATTCCTCAACTTCTTATGGTGAAAGTACTAGCACGAGAAACATAAAGAGAAACCTAGCGCAAATACAACGGATACAGAAAATAATAAACAATTAGCAGATGAAAGTGTTGCCTTAATCAGTTATTCCTAAGAAGAGCTCCTGCCCTTCAACATGACATTGACACAATCATTATTATATTGAATTATATAGAAATGTATTTACGCTAAGGAAATGATGTCTAGAACTCCTATAGTAGAAAACAGACTTCTTTAGCACAGACCCATTTTCAAAAATAAAAATTCTTATTGAATTGTTTTGTGTTTTTTTTTTTTTTTTTTTTTGCTTTATCTTGTGGTAGATGATTCTGTAATCTGTTGTTTCCCTCTCATTCCTGATTTCCATTTGTTCCCTGAAAAATATATTATTGCATTTGATGTCTGTGTCTTTCCCCTCTAGCCTTTCTTATCATCCCAATAATTACCCTAATATTGCCTGCCCTTTCCTGGTTATTTAATCATTTAAAAAAGGAAGAAAGGGAGGAAGGGAGGAAGAGAAATCGATAAGGAAGGAAAGAGGATTAGATTTCTCCAATTGAATTTTTTAACCTGCCACTTTACTCAAGCATTGTTTCTAATAGACTTTTTAGTGCAATCTTTAAGGGGGTTCTAAGTATAGTAACATGTCATCTGCAAATAGTGATAGTTTTGGATTTATTTTATGTCTTTCTCTTACCTGATTGCTCTAGCTAGGCCTTCCAATGCTATGTTGGATAGCAGTGGTGAAAATGGACATCCCAGTCTTGTACCAGATCTTAGAGGAAAAGCTTTTGTTTCTCATAATGGACTATGATGTTGATTGTGAGTTTGTCATGTATGGTGTTGGGTGTTTAGCTTTGTTCCTTCTATCCCAATTTTTGATGATTTTTAACTTCAATGGATGTTGAATCTTGTTAAATGCTTTCTCTGCATCTGTTCTTATGAACATATGATATTTATTTTTCCTTTTGTTGATAGGGTGAATTATATTGACTGGCTTTTTTTTTTTTTTAATGTTGAACCATCCTTGTGCTGCTGCAATAAGACCCCCTTGGTCACGATGTAATGTATTGTTGAATTTGTTTGCCAAGATTTTGTTGAGGATTTTTGCATCTATGTTCATTGGAGATTTTGATCTGTAGTTTTCTTTTGTGATGTCTTTGTCTGCTTTTGGTATCAGAGTAATATTGGCCTCATAAAATGTATTTGGAAGCATGTCCTCTTGTCTCAATTTTTTGAAGAGCTTAAGGATAGGTATTTGCTGATCTTTGAAGGTTTAGGCTTCACTAGTGAAACCATCTTGTCCTAGGCTCTAGTTTTGGGAGGATAATTTTGATAATGGTTCATTTTTCCTTGTGTTTAATTATTATGTCATACTTTGTATTTCTTTCTGATTCTGTCTCAGAAGGTTGTATACTTCTAAAAATTAACTTCATTTCTTTTAAGTTATTCAATTTATTGACATTGATATTCATAGTCATAGCTTATGATCCCTTATGTTTCTCAGATGTATTTTGTTACTTTTATTTCTGGTTCTATTTATTAATCTTTTTTTCTTGGTGATTCTAGATAGAGGTAAGTCTATATTGTTTCCTTTTCTAAAGAATCAAATTTTGGTTTTATTGACAGATCATTTATATTGTCAGGCTTCTAATGATAACTAAAAACTCTAGATTCAATCTCAAAGTTATGGTTTATTAAGATGTCAATGTCCTGTCTTGAAATAAGATGTCATATATATCTCATGCTTTTGATATGAAAGAAAAAGTTCTATGGAAGAGTAAATTTTACCAAACCATGCTGGCGTATACGACAGATCCCCAGTTTTTCTTCAATAATGAAAAAAGACTACAAAGCCATAATCATCAAAACTGCATGGTATTGGAACAAGAACAGACATACAGACCAATGGAATCGAATAGAAAATCCAGAAATAAACCCACAGATTTATGGTCAACTAATCTTTGACAAAGGAGCAAAGACTATGCATTGGAGCAAAGAAAGTTTGTTCAATAAATGGTGCTGGGAAAACTGGGTCGCTACATGCAAAAGAATGAAGCTTGACCACTACCTCACACCATACACAAAAATCAACTCAAAATGGATTAAAGAACTAGACATAAGACCTGAAACCATAAAATACATAGAAGGAAATATAGGCGAAACACTACGGGATTTGCACATCAAAGACATCTTTACAGACACATCACCCAAAGCAGTGATAGTGAAGGCAAAGATAAACAGCTGGGACTACATCAAATTAAAGAGCTTCTGCACAGCAAAAGAGACAATAACAAAAACAAAGAGAAACCCCACCAACTGGGAGAACATTTTTGCACCCAACACTAATGATAAAGGACTGATTACAAAAATCTGCAAAGAGCTGATGAGACTCAACAACAACAAAGAAAATAATCCAGTCAAAAAATGGGCAGAAGAGCTAAAAAGAAACTTCTCTGAAGAGGAAATGCAAATGGCCAACAGGCATATGAAAAAATGTTCAACATCACTTGTCATCAGGGAAATGCAAATCAAAACTACCATGAGATACCATCTTACACCAGTGAGAATGGCACATATTAAAAAAACTAGCAACAAAAAATGTTGGCGAGGGTGTGGAGAGAAAGGAACTCTCCTGCACTGTTGGTGGGAGTGCAAACTGGTCCAAGCACTATGGAGAGCTGTGTGGAGATTTCTGGACCTACTAAACATAGAGCTTCCATATGATCCAGCAATTCCACTCCTAGCTATTTACCCAAAGGACACAGAAACATCAATTCCAAAGAGCACCTGCACCCCTATGTTTATAGCAGCACTGTTTACAATAGCTAAGCTTTGGAAACAACCCAAATGCCCAAAAATAGATGACTGGATCAAGAAGATGTGGTACATATATACCATGGAATATTACTCAGCATTCAAAAAAGATAAACACATGCAATTTGCAGCAACATGGATGGTGCTGGAAGGGATCATGCTCAGCGAAATAAGCCAAAAAGAAAAAGAAAAATACCGGATGGTCTCACTCATAGCAGGAATCTAGAAAACTTAAATAAGGGACCAGGAAAATGAATATAAGAAAGTGAAAATCAAAATCAACAAAAAACTATGAACCAGAGACACTTTTTGGGGGGTGGGGGGCGGGAGGGGAAGGATTGGGGTCAGAATGGGGCGTTTGCAATTGTATGGGGGAATATAAAAATAAAATTTATTATTTAAAAAAAAATAATGAAAAAAGCTTGTCTGAGATTTTAAAAGCAAGGTCTGGGGCCTACCCGGTGGTACAGCAGGTTGAGCGCAGTGCTGTGAAGCTGTCTGCAGCCTCTGCAGTGAGGGTTCGATTCCTGGCCGGCTGGCGAGAATCCCACATGGTGCAGTGGACCTCTCCTGTCGTGCCCACTGCTCCCCTCAGCAGCGTATTTCAGTCCTTCTGCCTGTTCTGCTCCCCGCTCTGCCTCTGGTGAATCCTTTCACCCTCCCGGACCTCTGCCCTTTCATTTTTATGAAAATAAAAAATAATAAAATAATAAAATAAAATAAAAAAAGGTCTGTCTTTTGGGTAGTTGTGATTTTTGGTATTGATGGAAATATTCTATTCTTATATTTTCTTCCCTGTTTTTCAATATTGACATTAGAAATGCATATCATATTTAATGGTTTCTTATAAATACTATCATCATCATGTAAATATTTTTTACTAAATATGAGACAATTTAACCAAAGGCTATTTATATTAAAAGCTAAAATATAAATCAAGTGTAGAAATCATTGTAAATATGATAGAATAAAAATAATTACAAAATTGTTCACGTCTATTCAATCCTGCGTATGCCTTTTATAAATGCATTCCAATTCCTGATGGAAGCTAGTTAGTTCTAAAACTCTTTCCTCTCAAAATAGAAGAAAATAAATCATTGGTAGATAATATTACAGACATCAGCTGTACATACAACAGTATACAATTTTGTCAAAAGACAATAAAAAAAAGAAATTAATCTTGGGGAAGTATCTACATTTTGTAATTAGAAGATAAACTGTCAACACACTATACAAGAGGGAGGAAAAAACATCAGAGAAAGTTGAAAAGGAAGTAATGTTAAAAATAGCGTCATGAAGCCAGTGAGGAAGAGACCGATTCTAAAAACTATAAACAATGTTGGAAATAAGAAAAAGAGAAGATTACAGATGGACAGGATCCTTGAGTCATCATTTCCTTCAGGGATACTAAGGATAAGAGTCCATATGAAGCAGCCACACCTGGAATGGAGCCTGTGACATGAGGGCCAGTGTCTCAGAAAGAAGGCAAACTAGAAACCACTGGAAAGCATAGAAAAGATTAAGAAAACAATACATCAGTTCAGTTTAGTCGTTATACTGTCCATTCCCTTTCCAGTCCCCCAGGTGCTCCTGCATCCCTGGCATGGGAAGGAGAGTATATAATTCATAGTGAGAGGATAGCCTGTTTGACAGTTTAAGGACTGGGCTTGGCAATGGGGTGAGTCACAATGCCATCTTGGTAGTTTCTGGGATCTCATGATTGTGTGTGCCAGTCCTAGAGAATCAAAGTTGTATGGAGGTTTTCTGTATTGAAAATAGATCTATCATATGATCCAGAAATTCAGCTCTAAGGTATCATCCTGCATAATGCACCACTAGTTACAAGATATATGTGCACTTCTGTGTTTTTTACAGTACTATTTACGATGGCCAAGTGCCATTGAAACAACCTAAGTGCCAAAGGACAGAGGAGTGGTTCAGGAAAATGTTGTATCCTTATATAGTAGAATACTTTTCAGTTATTTTTAAAAAAGATGAATTTTGTTATGACAACATGAATGAAACTGGAGAGGATAATGCTAAGTGAAATAAGTCAGAAGGAGAAAGAAAATATTGGATGATTTTACATTTATGTGGAATAGAGAAGCAAAACAAAGGCTCAGACAAAATCAAACCAATAACAAACCCTTGACATCTGAGTGCAAAACTGAGGCAACAATAATGATAGAATGCATGGTATGGGAGTGGGGGTGGCAGGGTGACCTGAGGCTCATGATGGATGGTTGTAGAGGCTTTGATAGTGGGAATCGTATGAAAACATGCATTTGTAGAGGTTTTAACTCATTACGCCTAAAACAAATACAATGGTGTAAAACATCAAATTTCCCTCAATAAACATAATTGTGGGAAAAAATTTGATAATAAGTCATATAGAAAAAGGATTGCAAAGAAGACCATAAATGATTTTCATGTAAATTTTAAAAAGTGGTATGATCTGAACAGGTATAACATTAAGGAATTACTCAGTACTGAGTAAAAGAAAATAAATTTTATATACATGAGTTTATTAAGACATTGAGAATTTACAGCCTGCAAGTGACATGGCAGTATTTTAATAAGGTGAGGTTGTTTTTTGATGGGAAGGGAGTGACAGTAAATGCATTCAGGGTAATGTTACTCATTTTTGAATTCCTAATTCATAAATGGTAAATCAGACAGCTATGAATAAAATGGTATTTGAATTAATGAGTATAAAGGGAGAGATTAGACCAGAAAAGAGGAACCTCCTTCTGAAACACATAAAAAAAGGCAAAAGCAGGGGTAAACTTATAAAAAAAAAAAAAAAAAAAAAAACAGCCTGGAAGTAAGACAGGCTAGGCATTGTACAGGAATATCAAAGTATGGACATTTTGGCATAAGGCTGTTTTGTGAATGTAAGTAATAGGAAGAAAGTTTGGGGAGTGATTAGGATATGCTGTTTTTCACAGGAATTCTGGGGAGAACTACACAGTAACAGAAAAGGCAATTTTAAGATGTACTCTGTTGATCATTCATTAAAAGAGTAAATTATTATTTTTTGATAGATCTTTATGATCACATAATTTTCTTTTGAAATCACTTTGGGCTTTTAATTAGTGTTCCATACCATTTGTGGTCTTTTAAAGAAATATTTCTATCACTTAAGAGTCATTACAGTTGCTAAATAACTTCTAGAATTTGGAATGTTAATGTCCATATGCACTTATTCTTGGAATAAAATACTGTTCTGTTCCTAGAAAGGTAAGATAAGTAATAAATCATTGCAGTTTTAGATAATCCTATTCACTTAGTCCTTATAAATTACATTATAATTTAACCAAATGGAACAATGGACTTCTATTTCCATATCTAATATTTGATCAGCTTTTCTACTGCCAGTATTAGAGCGAACCTAACAATAGCAGATAAAAGCTATTTGCCTTCTAGATCAGTTAAAGTAGGAAATTTCTCATCATAATCCTTGCAACAGCTGTCATTAAATTCCTGCTACCAAGTGAAAGTCTGGAACAGCTGGAAATAAAGAAAAGCAGTTCGGAAAACAACTGAGTTTTGATCAAAAATGTTTCCTCACTTTACTGCCTTTTGACAGGAGTACCTCTGTGTACACACTCTCTTTAGGCCATTAATTGCCAACACTTTCTTCTCAATTTTATTCCTTGACTTTGAATTAATATTTAATGACAGAGACTGTTCTGATTTGAATTTGAATACAATTATATTGAATTCTGTAGACAAAAAGCTCTCCTCACTCTTCTCTAACTGGCAGTAGATTGAGGTAGTATGATGGGGTTAATGAAGAATGGACCCTGGATGGAAGGGGAATTGTGGTTTATCCTAGGCTCAACCATTATCTTAAAGGGATTTAATCTGATGTCTTAGTTCATTTTCTTTCAAATTCAGGTAATACTAGGCACATGGTAGGGATGTTGGGAAAATTAAATAACACAAGCAAAGCATTTATTTCAGTCTATCACATATCACAAGCATTTAATAGATGTATGTCTCAAGAATTGCCCTCTTTCATTCAAAATTTAGGTGTAGGAATGGGATTAATTTTGTTAGATGCAGGTTCTTCTGATCTTGTCGGTATATTTATTTTGCTGCAGAAAGAGAATTTTTAAGATTTTATTGTTTTAATTTTTTATATCATTGTTCATTTTTTAAAAGATTTATTTATTTTTATACAAGAACTGGGGTACAGGCCAGAGGTGCAGGAGGGTGAGAGGATTCAACAGAGACAGAGTGGGGAGCAGCACAGGCAGACAACCGAAATACACTGCTGAGGGGAACAAGAGAGGTCCCTGTGGGCACTACTGGAGAGGTCTGTGGCACCATGTGGGAATCTCCCTGGCTGGCCCGGGAATTGAACCAACACTGCAGATGCTGTGGACTAGCTTCACAGTGCTGCTCTCAACCCTCTGTGCCACCGGGGAGGCCCCCATTGTTCACTTTTAAAAAATATTTGCTCCCCTCACCCCTCAAGTGTAGTCCCCATAGAATTTTCTTCACCAATGCACCCGCGTACCATCACCTCAGTCCCCTGTGCTCCTCACTCCCTCCCTTTGATCCCTCTCCCTCCTCCTCCCCTGCAGTATGTCTCTGATTTATAATTGTCTGTTTTTGCTTTGTTGTGTTTTGTACTGTCATTTTTTTATACTGCTGTCTTATCTGGTTCCCCTATATTCCTGCTATAATGAAACCATCCAATATTTTTCTTTTTCCTTCTGCCTTATTTCACTGAGCATAATTCCTTCTAGCGCCATCCACGTTGCTGCGAATGGCATGACTTTATCTCTCTTTATTGCTGAATAATATTCCATTGTGTATATATACCACATCTTCTTGATCCAGTCATCTGTTTTTGGGCATTTGGGTTATTTCCAGGTTTGACCTATTGTAAATAGTGCTGCAGTAAATATAGGGCTATAGGTGTTCTTTTAAATCAATGTTTTTTGTGTCCTTTGAGTAGATCCCTAGTAGTGGAATTGCCAGATTGTATGGTAGCTCCCTTTTTAGTAAACTGAGGAGCCTCCAGACAGCTTTCCATGGTGGCTGGACCAGTTTGCACTCCCACCAGCCATGTAGGAGAGTTTCTTTTCACCACATCTTCACCAACATTTGTTGTTGCTAGTTGTTTTTTTTTTATATATGTGCCATTCTTATAATGGGGTTTTAATATACATTTCCCTGATGATAAGGGATATTGAAAATTTTTTCATATGCCTGATGGCCATTTTGCATTTTCTCTTTGGAGAAATGTCTTTTAAGTTCTTTGCAGAAAGGAATTTTTAAAAAGTAAAAATGTTCCTTTTTTTGAAAAATTAAAGAAGTGCCCATCAAATATTTTTCTACAATAATTAATTCACTTCAAATTCTTTCAATTGGCTTAATGTAAAAATTCCTTACCCTTTTTGAGGAAATACTGTCCTTGACACAAAGTTTTGTTCTTTACAAAACTAAGTAGCTTATATCCTGTAATTTTTATCCCCAAGGATTCATTCAATCCAAAAACTGGTTTTTGAAAAAAATTCATAAATAAATTTCTAAATGAACTGTTTTCAGCAAAATAAGTTTATTTCATTCACTAAGAAAAAACAGTTATCTTCAAGGGATTATAATGATTTTTAATCTAGTTTGCATATAAATCAGGTTCAATTGTAAGTTCTCAAAATCAATTACTAAGGAAATATTGTATTGAAATTTTATTGCATCAAAATGGATAGGTATTTGTGTCTACAATTAGGTTTCAATGATTAGAGCATGCTACTTCTTTATAGGTAGCATTATTACATACATTCTGCAAATAGTGTCTCTCAAGTTTTCATGGATTTTAGGTAAATATAATCTTATTTTTAAATTACTAATATTAAACTCATTTTTTTGCCAAATTAGCTTACTTTCAAAAATCAAGTTGGGTAAATAAAAAATAATACTGATGGGAATTATTAAGTTATCATTTCTCAAGAATGACTTCAGTTTATTTTAGCAGTAATTACTAATTTTTTGTTTAATCACGTTGGTTCTCTTTCACCATTATCATCATTTTTCTTAATGACTAGCATAACTTTCATACATTTTAATCAGTTATATTCATTTCAGTTTTAAAATATCTGCTTTTTCATATTTGTAACTTATGTTTCTTTGCTGAGACAGCCTATTTTTTTCATTTCAGTTCTACAAGCCCATTATTATTTGTTGAAACATCTTTGCGTTGCTGCTTTAAAATCTTTGTCAGGTAAGTCTAACTTCTTTGTTGAATAATTTGTTATTCATTTGGGGAAAAGGAGGTAATTAATTTACCTGAACTACTTTGGGGGTCAGAGAATGCTGGGTTTCTATTGAATGAGGGAAAATAAACCATTCTGCCACTATATGTTCTGCCAGTCCTGGATCTCTAATCATTCTGTCTTTCTCGTTACATCTTTCAGAATTCTCCTTTGGTTGCCTTTGGTGGTAGTCCCTGATTACAGCTGTACTTCACATTAAAAATTGAATTAATTACAGAAATGCCCTTCAAATCTTTTTCTGAACTGGAAAGCTTGCACTTGCTTTTTAAGAGAATTAAGTCTGGGCCCCATTCTGTCGGGGCCCAGACCTGGGGCCCAGACCTGAACATCTGGGTTCTTGCCTGAAGCAGGTACTGAATGTCTCCAGGGAAGGTTTCAAGTTTCCTATTGTGACGACTGACCCCTTCCCCCTGCTTGCTCCTTGTGGCTTGTTTGCATTGGTGGTCTCTCCTTGTTCGAGATAACGAGAGACCTCCCCCTCTGAACCCTATATAACCTTGTACACGTTCCTGAATAAATGAGACTGGCGATGATCCTGGCTTTGTCTCCACTCCTCGCGTACCCCTGTCTCATACCAAGCCCCTGCTTCCTCCCCCGGGTACCACATTGATCTGCCTGGCTGGCCGGACACATTCTTTTGCAAATTAAAAACACTTTGAAAAGCAAACCTAAAAATACAGAAATCACTTTTTCTTCTTTGTTAATTTATTTTGTAGTCAGGTTTTTTAATTTTTATTATTTTATATATTTTTTCATCATTTTTTATTTTTATACAATGTATGCATTTTCATCTTGGTAATAGTCCCTGTGAAATTCCCATCACCCATTCACCCGTGAATTATCACCATGCTCTCTTGTGCTCTCCCCACCCTTGTTTTGATCCTACTCCCTTCTCCCCCTCCTTCAGTATGTCTCTGGTTTTTAGTTGCCTGTTGATTTTGATTTTGTAGTCAGTTTTTTTCAAAAAGTGAGCACTGTAATCTCTTTTGCATAATGTTTTAAGTGAAGAAAGATAAAAATGTAGTGACTACTATTCATTTATAATAGTTTCAATGCTGAGAATCTCTTAAAAATCCTACATTTTGTACTACTGGGAAAAATTAACAAAAAATGAAAGTAAAAAATAAGAATATATTTTTTCCAAACAAAATATAATGAACTGTAATTCCAGAATCTATGTAGCATTTTTATTAAACCATCATTACATATTTTACTTTGCCTACATTTGTGAATTCCTGCTCATGCAATTTACATCATGCATCAGAAACAAATTTTAAAGTGGAAAAATTAGTGTGAACTTAATGGAATGTATACACTTGTTGATTTTCTATGATGCACACCTAAAATGTATACAATGTTATAATGCAATGTTACAGCAATAAGAAAGCCATCTCCACAACATGACATTATATAATGAATACAAAATTAAATGTGTACAATTTATTATATCTTCAAGTACTACTTTCATGCAAAATAAATAACTTAAAAATTAAAAAAATATGGAAAATTAGGGAGTAGTCTATGATATGGCTGAATTACTAAAAAGTGTTAGGAATAAGGAAAAGTGGTTTTAAAAGTGAACTAATATATTCAACTTATTACAGAATTTGGAGGTGTGACTTATTTACAAAGACTAAACAGCTGAATAATTATTTATCTCTTCTCTTCCACTTCCTATTGTCAGTAATTACTGTGTATTCCATAGAAATCACCTTAAGAATATGTTTTACAAAGTTGACTTTCCAGGCACGGATACACTGCAGAATATTCATTTGCAACCTTGTATTTTAAGGCATATCAAAACTTTTAAGTGTGACCCAGTACCTTCTGGCAGTAGTAGACTTTTTACTAATGGGAAAGCCTGCAGGATCTCAGAGCTCTTCATTTCAAATAACAGACATGATTATACATAATATCAATACCTTGCTTACATGAATTTATAATGAATGCTAGAGTTGAGTTGTTTGGCTTAAACTTGAAGAATATGCATACCAAAAGAAAATAGCAACAATAAAAGTTCTGCTATTATAATACTCTCTTATGGAATAAGTTTGCTACCTTTTTTCATCTGCTTGTGTTCTAAACTGAATGTCCTATGATTGTATACGTAAGTTACCATAATTGAAGTTCATTATGTCAGAAGTAAAAGATGTGAAGCAGTGAATCTTTACAGATAAATTTCGGCTTTTGGCAAACATTGGTGGGAGAACTATTTTGTTTAATAAAATAATCTCTTAATCTAACATTTGCCTATGAGAAAATACATATAGGACTTTGCCTTTTGTCAAAAAATATTTTAAGAGGCAAATTGTATTTAGACTATTAAATAGTTGCAATGAACCCCATACCTTTCAACTAGGGGAAAAGGAAGTCCGTGATTAAACAATCTGTTGGGCAATGCCATGTTGAACTATTCTCATTGTTTGATTTTAATTACGTGTTTGTATCAGGAAACTGATTCATATCCTCTGAATGCCATCTAAAATTACAGCCTAAAATCTAAGTGTATTTGTTGTCAAATACTTATTACATTTAGGAAAAAAAAAAAAGGTGACTGCCTTCCAGTGTCCTTAATGTTGTCGTGAATAGCTTTCTAGTTTCATATGAAGTGTTTCAAATAGAAACAAAGTTACCTTCTGCAGTAGTAGTCATAATGGTCTACCTATTTACAATGACCACCATTGCATGAATATTCCCAAACTCCTACTTGCAAATTGATGTTAACCAATTGGAAAAAAAAAAATCAGATTCTGAAACATTCTCAGTTTGCTTTGACAGACACATAGTTTTTTAATATTTCTGTAGATTAGAACTTTAAAATGGAACTTTTCTTAATTTGTTGAATGAATAATATATTAATGTTCTTCAGAAAGCTGAGATCACATGAATCATAGTCATTTTAATCTGTGGAAAGAGAAAATGAGCAGTTTCCGGAGTATGAGTTTCCCTGTGAGGTAAGCAAGGAAGAGTTTGCACACACCATTGTGCTTGTGTCAGTGCCAAAAGCTTAGTCACATACCTGCAACTACTACAAGGACTGAGTGAGCATGTCAGTTTTCATTATTTTGGGTGGGCAGCCATGACAGAGGTAAAATTCTATTATGGAAATAGAGAAAAAATTTATTTGTGGATATCTGCTGGTCACCAACTACCAGAGAATCCCCTTCTCCAGGGTGTCTGGGATTTGTGTGACTCGAAAGCCCATGTTCTGTACATAAAATTGTAGACCCTTTCTCACATTCAATTGTCCTAGTAAGAAATTCATATTGTTTTGTCACATTTACCAATATACTTTCTTTCTTGTAGCCCTTCACTAACAATACTTACAAAGAAATGTTATTTCCTTTTAGTACACCATTCATTACTTTTCAAATGCTAGACTTCCCTCCAAGTATAGGAATTTTAAAAGTTATAGTAGATAAAAATTTTAGGAAACAAGACTATAATAATATATCAATTTTGGAAAACACATTAACTTGATAGTGCAACCAACCTATTCAGGCAAGCACCTCTACTATAACAATTCTGGTAAATGTCCCTCTAGCCATGTGGAAACATTACTTCATTGAGCTAAAGCACACTGTACTCAGGAGGTGGGCCAATTTGTGGTTGAACAGGTCTAATTGGAATGTTCTTCTTTTTTAAAGAAACATCTCTTTCCAAACAACATTTACTCAGTAACTTTACTTTATGCCTTCTAGAGGTATGCCATCCTGTGTGGTTGCCTCTAGACTCATGTGGCTACATACATTTAAATCACAATTGATTAAAATTAAATTGGAAATGTATGTGTCTAATGCCAATAAAATTGCACACTCTGGAAAACATTTTCATTATTTCAGAAAGTTTTATTGGACAGTACAATATCTAGAGAACAGCATTTGAAATTTATTACCTTTATCATTAGTTGTCTTTCTAACATCATAAAGCTTTCTCTTTCTTTTTTGAGAAAGTTCAGGTTAAAATTCACATTAATTCAAGTTAGAAATATTTATCAGCATCTTACTATGTCTCACACTTTGAGAATTTAGGATAGACCACTGAACAAAACAAAGATCCTGGCCTTCAGAGAACTTTCATTTTAGCAAGACATCTAACCAAATGCAATCAATCAACCAAAACAACATTAAAAGATCCTGTGGCAAGAAGAAATGGAAGGCAAGAGGATAGGGATGCAAGAATAAGGGCCTTTTACAATTTTGACCAGAAAGAGCTGAATGATTAGCCTGGTGCTATTAGGGTATGAGTAATCCAGCTGGAAAGAATAGCTAGGACAGATACCAGCTAGGACAGAGACCAGCACAGGAGCAAAGTAGGTAAAGAAAGATGTGGAAGGAGCAGGAAAAACAGAGAGGTGTAGGGAGAATTGTACACAGCTGTATAGATCCTGATAAGTACTTTGTGGAGGAACCGTAGAATTTTGAAAAGAGAAGTGGTATTTATAAAGCATTTTTAAAAGCTCAATTCTGCTACAATGTTAAGAATAGGCTTACAGCTGGGGATGTAAGGGTAAAAGCATGGAGCTATATTTATTATTTTTCATGGTTTATAAAATTACTTCCTGGCCCCCTTATTATCCTGAATTTCCATTGTATCCTCTTCTTGGCATGATCCAGTTTACCAGTGTCCCTCTTAAAAATGTAACTCCAAGAATAGAATACAGTGCTCCAGTTGATGCAATAAGAGATGTACATAAAACAATTATTTCCCAATATTAAACATGATTTTAAGATTTAGTTAACTGTTTTTAATTAGTCACATCTTTTAAAGGTTTTGATCAAATTAAATATAATTTTATTAGATTTGTTATCAGAAGTTTCCCAATTATATAATTTGTATTTTGAAATTAAATACTAATCTTCTATTTACCCGTCTAAATTTTATCCTAGTGTTTTAGCTGAATGTTTCATTTAGGCATTTTCATGCTTTATTTAAACTTTAAATGTAAGAAAATTATCAATACATTTTTAATAACACAGGGATAGGGTTAGAGCACTGTGGAATCCTTCTGCCTGAAATTCCTATTAAACTGAAAAGATGATAATTTAGATGAAAGAAATAGAAATAATACTCTTTTTTGAAATGAATAATGAAGCATTAAAATCTCATTCAATATAATTTAAAATTAAAAAAATAATTTTGTGATTGAAAATTCATAGACAAAATCAAAATTAATTAAATTAATTACTATCCAATCTGCCACCAACTATTACCCCTGGTGATATTTCCTACCAATCAACAGAAAGAATGGTGAAAATAGTAAGAATGACATGAATGAACACACAGAATTTGGTTACATATGATTTTATCATATGGTTACATATGATTTTACTTAGATTTCAATCATGTGGACATCAGCAAAATGTATTTTCATTAAAATGAAATATTTAAATTTATAGATATGTCCTTTTTGATCTATGTTTTATATCATTTAAGATATAACTTGTAAATTACACATGTTAATAAAGATTAAGTTACAATAATGTGTAACTACCTTTTTGTATCTTCAAATAAACATTACTGGAATCCAGACCAAAGATAGATAGGTGATTGAAATGATATGATTAAACTTTTATTTACATAGGAACTCTTAGAAAAGCCAATTTTAGTGATGGACAATACATCTTCATTACTGCAAACTTTAAAATGTATTATTCTATCCCACATAGTAATATTTTCACATTTTAACTATGGAATTCCAAGCACATAGATGCAATTAATTCTTTTCAGACATATATTTATTTAGTGTTAAGCAAAAGATAAATTCCATCATATAGTCGAGTATTTGGTGTGAGTGACACCTGAATATATGAAATAAATGGATGATTTTAGCTTTCTCTCTTATCTATGGGCTTTGCATCATATACCATCATTGAAGTTCAAAATTTTACACAAATTTAAAAATATGTGTAACAATGCTTTGATTTTTGGATACAGATTATTATGCAATCTTGTGAATTTATTTAAATATGTAATATACTGGGTATGAATTTTACTTCATATTACTGGAACTCTCAGTCACGGAAAGGTAGATTGTGCTTTGACTTCCCGAGTCCTCACAGCACATAAAAGCAACATAGAAAGTATGTTCTTTGGTTCTGAGACATAAACCAAAGAAACCAGAAAATGCACTGGAAAAGCTATACACATCTTGATGCTCACTGGTGTTTTGAATAAAGTAAAATTCAATTTCTAAACACATATTTAATAAAAAATGTTTTTCTGCTGGAAAACATGTTTTTCTAATCTGACTTAGGGCAATTTAGAATTTGTAATCAAAAGACTTCAGTGGAAGAGTAAAAGGACAAAAGTAATCTCATTGATAGTGATAAACCAAAATAAACTTGCTCAATAAAACATGGCAAAAATTACAGAAGGATTTATTGGAATCAGCCATTTCTATTTGAAAGATTATCCTTGGAGAGTAGAGAATATGTTACATTTTTTTTTTTTTTTTTTTTTTTGGTAAGTAAAACAGGTTTATTTGATAACAGACATTTTGTCACAAGCTCATGAACATAATACCCTTTACCAATCTCAGTAAATATCAAAATGATACAGAAGATCTACATGGTTATAGATCAAAAAGCAGGTACCCCAGGACCAATGATGAAAATGGAACTTCAGGCAATCACTGTAACAGTTGCAAAACCAAAAAAAAAAAAAAAAAAAAAAAAAAATCTAAACAGAAGGATATAATTAATTTGTCTATGTTCTGACTAATAATGAAAGTATGGTACAAAGGGAACTGGGGAAATCATTATGGAATTGATAATTGGGGATATCTTGGACAAACAAACGAGAATATGTTACATTTTAAGAGTTCAACAAACATATGGAGGATAATAGAATGAGTGAATGGATGAAGCTTGAAACAACTTTATTTTTAAAACATTTTTATCTTTTGTTCTTCACTCATTAATCAGTGCAAAAAAAAAAAAAAAGAAACTTTAGAGTGAATAGCTCAGGAAGAAAAGGTACAAAAGAAAAGAATAGATTTACCTTCTTGGAAGACTTAAACAAAAGTGTTCATAAATGATATAAAATAAGGATTTGATTAATGTCAAAATCACAAACAATGGCAAATAAGAGATGGAATGGTTGAGTCATAATTTTATGAGTATGTAAGTCACCAGTGGATCAGAAGTCACCACATGTACAAACCAAAATAATAAACAAGTTGTTGTATCTGGAAATGCAATCCTTTCCCTCTCTCTGAATCTCCCAATTGTTACTATTTATGGACTTAAGTGCTTTTGAGATATTTTTATGAATTTCTGCAATGCTAATAAAGCTTTCAATGTCTCTAAAATGTGAATATTTGTAGTTAATATTCAATTATCAGAGCATGAATACATGCATTCTTCATAATAAAAAATATCATAACAATATGAAATTCTATGTGCTAGACATTTTTTAATATTAAATGTTTACTGCACAGTTCCAAATATGTTTCTCATTAAAAATAGTTTATCCAACCAAATTTTTAAAAGTTGTAGGTTTTTTTTTAGGAAAATTCAACTCCAATGAATAAAATCAAATAAAGATAAGGTCTCTTATATACTCTAAAGCATCAGAAAATTTTCTTGAACAACTTTAAATTTGATTTAGTCATTTGGATTATATTTACTTTGATATTATTTCTATTCCTAAAAGTTTAATATATGAAACAGAGAATATAGGTTTGTTTTATTTAATTCACATCTAAAATATAATTTCAGCTAAAAGTGATTTACAAAATTTTACCATCATTTGAATAAATTGATTTTCACTGCCCTAATCTTTCTGACAGCAGCCAGCCATTTATTAATGCTCTGTGGTAAAATAAAAGTGAAACAGTCTGTTTAATGGTAAAAGTTCCGGAGCCCCATTATCTGCAACATCTCAACTTCTAGAACACTTTATTTCCATTGAATATTCATTATTGATCTGACTATAGACCTACCCTATTTCTTGCATCTACTTAGATGGAAACTGATAAGTAATAATGTTTAGGTCTCCCAAGGATTGAAAAAATAATCCCTGTGAAGGAAGATAACTATGTTCTTTTCCATTCTCAATCCTACATAACTATATATTGATTTTTTTCCCCAATTTTCTATTCTAATGTGGTCTGTTCTCAGATAATGAAAACTGGAATTTCTTTCCCTTTCAGTTATTCTTCTTTTAAAAATAAGAACTATTGCTTTGGCACAGTGCCTCTAGGTTTCCTATTTAAAGGATTTCACACATATAATAATGACATTTTTTCTTAGGTTTTTAAATGACCTTTATGAAGGCTTATGCAATGCTTATTAAATCAGTCAGAATCTGACACTCAAAAACAATATGTAACTCTTGAATGATCAAAAAAATCAAGTTTCTGGGAATTCCCCTGATGACTGCCAATAGAGTAGTTTTGGCCAACTAACACACACTCCTCCTAAGAGCAATCAGAAAAGACAGGTAAAATTAGAAGGTGAGGGGGGATTTGTTTGAAGTCATTGAATAGTTGCTGAGCTTATCAGGTCTTGAGGAACCAAGATCTCAAAGAAAACTGACCCACTAAAGGGTAAGCTAACATTCTGTGAACAGCTTTCAGCTTCACAGAATTGCTGATTCCTGGAATGGGGGCAGAAATTGAGAACTAGAGGGTTGACAATAACTAAGAAAGAAAAGGAAAAACAAATCTTGGTTAACACATGATATATGAGGGGAAATAAAAATGGGATTGAAAAGCAAAAATTGGAGCAAAACACTCATAATTCAAGAAGCAAAACCGAAGAGAAAATGAGCAAAGCAAATTGGCCTTAATCATATTTAACAACATTCTTCCTTGAATTCTTCAATTCTATGCATGGGGAAAAAAAAAGTATGAAAAACTAAAGAGTAAATGGGAATCATTTGAAAGTCAGAAGAGTAAGTGCCAAGTTCCAAGGACATAAGAATTAAAATTAGGACACTTTCAAGAGGACAGACCCTAATAAAAACCCTAGTCTCTGTATTTGTGCCCCCAAAGAATAACACTGGCATGTAGTGTTTAGAAGAAAGCTAAAGTGAGTCATATACAAATGTAATCTGAGGTCTCCCTGATGGTGCAGGGTTTAAAAACACAGTGCTATCAAGTTATCGCCAGCCACTGTGGCATGAGTTTGATCCCGCAGGACAGGGAGCAACCCACATGGCAGAGCAGATCTCTCCTATTTTACCTGCTGCTCCCTTCAGCAGTGAATTTCAGTAGATCTGCCTGTTCTGCTCCCTACTCTCTCTGGTGAATCCTCTCACCCCCTGCACTTTTGGTCTACACCCCAGTTCTTACAAGCATAAATAAATAAATCTTAGGGGGCGGAGCAACATGGCGGTGAGGAGACGCTGCGAGTAAGATCTCCCATTAAAAAAAAGTTAATAGGGAGGAAAAGCGGCAGGTCCCAGTGAGAACTGGAACAGGGAAGATAAACAGACGACTCCAGCAAACTGCCCGAAGAAGAAAGTTGCCATAAAAGAGGACCAGAAGAGAGGAAAGCGCAGAACCCTGCTCCCCTCCCCCGCCCACAGAGGCGGCACTCTCCGACCCCGCAGAGAGGAGGAAAACAACAAACTGAAACGACCAACAAGAACAAACTACGCAGCAAGCGGGACTGTAAGTGGAAAGGAACTATTGCAGCCACCACACCCCGTGAATGAGAGCTGTGGAGAATTCTGCAGGATTTGCCGCGGAGGTGAGCTCCAGGCGCCATTAAAGAGAGACCCCGCCCCCCAGGAGGAGACCAGCACCAGCACACAGCCCCTGGCCGCCCGGTGGAAAAATCAGCTCCCCAAGGGCTCCAGGAGAGATCTCTGGCACCACCTAGCGACTTGAACCAGCAGAGGCTCCTGGAGGAGCCAGTGGCCAGCTGGGGAGTTAGCCCACGCCGGGCCCCTTCCGACCAGTAGTCTGAGCCCACAGGGGGAGCAAGCACCCACAGCCGGGGCAGACCAGGTGCGCAGAAGAGTGTGCCTGAGACCGGACGCGCAGGGAGTGTGTCCCGCATCGCCATTTTAGAACAGGGACATTTCTTCAGTAAGGACTACCTGCAGAAGGCTTCCTCAGGAGCCAGAGGTGAGTGGGGGAAGTTCGCCCACGCCAGACCCCCTCTGGCCTGCAGTCCAAGCCCAGAGGAGGAGCAGGAACCCACCGCCGGGGCAGACCAGGCGCACAGGGGAGTGTGTCCCCACATCGGCATTTTAGAACAGGGACCTTTCTCCAGTAAAGTCTGCTTGAAACTGACATATGGCTCCTGGAGGAACCAGAGGGGAGCAGAGAAACTCACCCAAGATGCTGGCCAGTCCCAGCAACACAGTGTCCCAACGCATACGGCAAATTAGAAAACAGACAGTAGGGAGTAGAAGAACCACACGCAACCTAGCAACTCCCCAGGAAAAAGCACACCACAAAAAGAAAACCAGCCCCCAGATAGCAACGACAGTAACTTGGAAGAACTTCTGAGCCTTCCAGAAAGAGAATTTAAAATTGCCATGATTAAAAAAGTGATAGAAGTCATAAAGGAAAACAATGATCAGAAGAAGGAAATTGAGTCCCTAAAGAGGGAAGTAAAAGAAATGCAGGAGACCAAAGAATTAATGGAAGAACTAAAGAATTCTGGGAAAAGCAATGAAAGCAGAATAGATGAAATGGAAGAATGAATAAGTTCTCTTGAAGACACAGAAATAAAAAGAACCAAAACAGAAAAGGAAAGAGAAGTACGAAGGAAAAAGAATGAAGAAAGACTTCGGGAACTATCTGACTCCATGAGGAAAGGAAATATAAGAGTTATAGGAATACCAGAAGGAGAGGAGAGAGATGTAGGAACGGAGAAAATATTCAAAGAGATAATTGAAGAGAACTTCCCAAATGTGAAGGAGTTGAAAATTGATATACAAGAAGCAAGAAGAACACCAAACTTCCACGACGAAAGGAAAAATACAGCAAGACACATAATAGTAAAGCTCCCAAGAATCCAGACAAGGAAAAAAATAATGAAGCTGGCAAGAGGGAAGAAACAGATAACATTCAAAGGAAAGCCAATCAGGCTGACATCAGACTTCTCTGAAGAAACACTACGGGCAAGGAGAGAGTGGAGGGACATAGTCAACAGACTCCAGGAAAACAGATGCCAACCAAGAATACTCTATCCCGCAAAGCTCTCCTTCCTCTTTGAAGAAAGAGTATGGACCTTCCCAGACAAACAGAAACTCCGGAATTTCATTACAACTAAACCCCCACTCCAAAAAATTCTACAAGGAGTCCTAAAGCCAGAACCTCAGAGGGGCGAATAACAATGAAAGAAGGCCAAAAAAAAAAGTTATTAGAAGAATAAATAAATAAAATCAAAGGAAAGACAAACACAATGGCAAATACAGATGCTAACATATCAATATTAACTCTAAATGTAAATGGACTAAACTCTTCAATAAAAAGACACAGAGTTGCAGCCTGGATTTAGAAACAAAACCCAACCTTTTGCTGTCTCCAGGAAACACATTTAGCTACAAAAGATAAAAATAGGCTCAAAGTTAAAGGATGGAAAACAATCCTACAAGCAAATGGACCAAAAAAGAAAGCAGGAACAGCTATACTTATATCAGATAAAACAGATTTCAAACTCAAAAAGATAAAAAGAGACCCCAATGGTCACTACATTATGATCAAGGGGACAATACTTCAAGAAGAATTAACACTCATTAACATATACTCACCAAACGAAGGAGCACCAAAATATATCAGACAACTGTTGTCCTCTCTGAAAACAGACATCAGAGAAAACACATACGTAGTGGGAGACTTCAACACACCACTATCAACAATGGATAGATCAACAAGACAAAAAATAAGTAAAGAAACCTAAATAAGGACCTAGAGCATTTGGGCTTAACAGACATCTATAGAACACTAAACCCCAAAAAAAACGGAGTACACATTCTTCTCAAGCGCACACGGATCATTCTCCAGGATCGATCAAATATTGGGGCACAAGACAAATATCAACAGATACACCAAGATTGAAATCATATCAACCATCTTTTCTGACCATGAAGGCATCAAACTAGAAATAAACCATAAAAAGAAGGCAAGAAACTTTCCTACCTCATGGAGATTAAGAACCACACTACTGGAAGACCACTGGACTAATGAGGAGATCAAAGAAGAAATTAAAAAATTCTTTGAATTGAACGACAAGGAGGACACCAATATCCTAAATGTATGGGATGCAGCAAAAGCAGTAATAAGAGGAAAATATATAGCAATAGAAGCTCACATCAAGAAACAAGAAAGAACTCAAAGAAGCAACCTAATCTCGAAGCTCAAAGATCTAGAAAAAGAACAACAAAAAAACCCCAAAACCAGTAGAAGAAAAGAAATAATAAAAACCAAAGCAGAAATAAATGAAATTGAAACTAAAAAAACAATCCAAAAGATCAATGAAACCAAGAGCTGGTTCTTTGAAAAAAATCAATAAAATAGACAAACCCCTAGCCAGGCTCACAAAGGAAAAAAGGGAGAAAGCACAAATAAACAGGATCATCAATGAAAGAGGAGAAATCACAACGGACACAGAAGAAATCAAAAGAATAATCAGTAACTACTATGAACAGTTATATGGAAACAAGTTTAACAATCTAGAGGAGATGGACAAATTCCTACAACTCTACAATCACCCAAAGCTAGATAAAGAAGAAATAGAACACCTAAACAGACCAATTACAATTAGCGAAATCGAAATGGTAATCAAAAACCTCCCCAAAAACAAAAGCCCAGGACCTGATGGATTTACAAATGAATTCTACCAAACATTCAGAGATGAATTAGTGCCTATCCTTCACAAACTCTTCCAAAAAATTGAGAAGGAAGGGACAATACCAAACACGTTCTATGAAGCCAACATTACACTAATACCAAAACCAAACAAGGACAACACAAAAAAGGAAAACTACAGGCCAATCTCCCTAATGAACACTGATGCAAAAATCCTCAATAAAATTTTAGCTATCAGAATCCAACAATGTATCCATAAGATAATTCACCACGACCAAGTAGGATTCATTCCTGGAACACAAGGATGGTTTAACATCCGAAAATCAATCAACGTTATCCAACACATCAACAAAAAGAAATATAAAAACCATATGATAATATCAATAGATGCTGAGAAAGCTTTCGACAAAGTGCAACACCCATTCATGATAAAAGCCCTTGAAATTCTTGGGATACAAGGAACATACCTCAACATCATAAAGGCCATCTATGACAAGCCAACAGCCAGTATCATTCTCAATGGTGAAAAGCTGAAAGCAATTCCATTAAGATCTGGAACAAGACAAGGATGTCCACTCTCACCACTGCTTTTCAATATAATACTGGAAGTCCTAGCCAGAGCAATAAGACAAGAGAAAGACATCCAAGGAATCCAAATAGGAAAAGAAGAAGTCAAACTATCACTATTTGCAGATGATATGATAATATACATAGAGAACCCCAAAAACTCCACAGAAAAACTAATTCAACTCATCAATCAGTTCAGTAAAGTGGCAGGATACAAAATCAACACGCAAAAGTCAGTAGCCTTCCTATACACAAACAAAAAATCTGAAGAAGAAGAAATCAAAAAAAACATCCCTTTTTTATTGAAACAAAAAAAAATCAAATATTTGGGAATAAATCTAACAAAAGAGGTAAAGGACCTATACAAAGAAAACTATAAAACACTGTTAAAAGAAATAGAAGAAGACACAAAGAAATGGAAAGACATCCCCTGCTCATGGATTGGAAGAATAAACATTATTAAAATGGCCATCCTACCAAAAGCAATATACAGATTCAATGCTATTCCAATCAAAATTTCAATGTCATTCTTCAAAGAAATAGAACAATTATTGATGAAATTCATATGGAATCACAAAAAACTTCGAATAGCCAAAGCTCTCCTGAAAAAAAAAGAAGGGAATGGAGGCATCACACTCCCAGACTTCAAACTATACTACAAAGCCATAATCATCAAAATTGCATGGTATTGGAATAAGAACAGACATACAGACCAATGGAATCGAATAGAAAATCCAGAAATAAACCCACAGATTTATGGTCAACTAATCTTTGACAAAGGAGCAAAGACTATGCATTGGAGCAAAGAGAGTTTGTTCAATAAATGGTGCTGGGAAAACTGGGTCGCTACATGCAAAAGAATGAAGTTTGACCACTACCTCACACCATACACAAAAATCAACTCAAAATGGATTAAAGAACTAGACATAAGACCTGAAACCATAAAATATATAGAAGGAAATATAGGCGAAACGCTACGTGATTTGCACATAAAAGACATCTTTACAGACATATCACCCAAAGCAGTGAGAGTGAAGGCAAAGACAAACAGCTGGGACTACATCAAATTAAAGAGCTTCTGCACAGCAAAAGAGACAATAACAAAAACAAAGAGAAACCCCACCAACTGGGAGAACATTTTTGCACCCAACACTAATGATAAAGGACTGATCACAAAAATCTGCAAAGAGCTGATGAGACTCAACAACAACAAAGAAAATAATCCAGTCAAAAAATGGGCAGAAGAGCTAAAAAGAAACTTCTCTGAAGAGGAAATGCGAATGGCCAACAGGCATATGAAAAAATGTTCAGCATCACTTGTCATCAGGGAAATGCAAATCAAAACTACCATGAGATACCATCTTACACCAGTGAGAATGGCACATATTAAAAAAACTAGCAACAACAAATGTTGGCGAGGGTGTGGAGAAAAAGGAACTCTCCTGCACTGTTGGTGGGAGTGCAAACTGGTCCAAGCACTATGGAGAGCTGTGTGGAGATTTCTGGGCCTACTAAACATAGAGCTTCCATATGATCCAGCAATTCCACTCCTAGGTATTTACCCAAAGGACACAGAAACATCCATTCCAAAGAACACCTGCACCCCTATGTTTATTGCAGCACTGTTTACAATAGCTAAGCTTTGGAAACAGCCCAAATGCCCAAAAATAGATGACTGGATCAAGAAGATGTGGTACATATATACCATGGAATATTACTCAGCATTCAAAAAAGATAAACACATGCAATTTGCAGCAACATGGATGGCGCTGGAAGGGATCATGCTCAGCAAAATAAGCCAAAAAGAAAAAGAAAAATACCGGATGGTCTCACTCATAGCAGGAATCTAGAAAACTTAAATAAGGGACCAGGAAAATGAATAACTATAAGAAAGTGAAAATCGAAATCAACAAAAAACTATGAACCAGAGACACTTTTTGGGGGGCGGGGGTGGGAGGGAGGGATTGGGGTCAGAATGGGGGGGCTGCAATTGTATGGGGAATATAAAAATAAAATTTATTATTTAAAAAAAAGAAAAAAATAAATAAATAAATAAATAAATAAATAAATCTTAAAAATAATCTAGCTACATAAAATTAAATCCTAATTTACTATGATCTTTCTTCCAACTCAGGGTTTCCACCAGAGAATAAGGTAAACTCTTATTAGAGATAATAACTGCATCCAGTGCTTCTATAATTTCTTTTTTTTTTAAGATTTATTTATTTATACAAGTGCTTGGTATAATCAGAAACACAGGAGGTGAGAGAATTCACCACAGCCAGAGGGGAATGCAGAACAGGCAGAAGGACCAAAGTACACTGCTGAGGGGAGCAGCAGACGTGGCAGCAGAGGTCTGCACGCCATGTGGGACCCTTACCGGGACTGGGAATCAAGCTGGTGCTGCAGAGGCTGGGGGCAGCTTCGCAGCCCAGTGCTCAACCGCTGCGCCACCGGGGAGGCCCTATAATATTTTCATTAGAGCGCCCCAGCTTCCATCAGAAACAGACCCACAAATCACCCAGCTATTTAAGTTAGAAGCCACATATTTTATTAATAATTTTAAAAGATGAAAATCTAGCTCTGTAAATTGAATATATATTAAAAAAGAAGCTCTAGAATTAAGAACTGCAATAATTAAAATAAAAAACATAAGCAGTAATTTCAGCATCCTATTACACACAGCAATAGCTAAAAATAAAGATATGTAGAAAATATTCAAGCTGACACATAGAGGTGAAGGAGGAGAAGGAAGTCAAAGAAGAAAAGAAATGAAGAAGCAATGGAGAAATTTTCTTTCTTTCATTAGAATAATATAGTTTTAAAAAGAAAAAAAATCTTTATTCTAGAGTCACAGAAGTAAAGCAAAGAAATGAAGAAGCAATGGAGAAATTTTCTTTCTTTCATTAGAGTAATATAGTTTTAAAAAGAAAAAAAATCTTTATTCTAGAGTCACAGAAGTAAAGCAAATAATAACTGAAAAGTTAGCGCCTAAAAATTTTCCAAAGCTGGCAGAAGCAATTAAGTTAAAGAAATATTTATTCTCCAAAAGTTATCAATAGAAAAAACTCAATCTCAATTAAAATCCTTGAAGACTATTTTTACCTGTATTGTATATGAAAAGTGACACGATTATTCAAGAATTTGCAGAAAGAATTCAGAAACTGGTCTACAGTTACAGATTCAGATGATTACAAAATGGTGCAATACAATGAAGAAAAATTCACTTGGCTGTTCATGTGGAAAACAAATATTCCATATATCAATGTTGCATCATATAAAAAAAATTAATGTCAAATGGGTTGCAGTACTAAATGTGAGAAAAACCATAAGTTTTCTGAAAGCTGATGTAAGTGAAATAAACATTTATTATTCAGGGCATAAAAACACTAAAGAAAAATTAATAAATAAACCTCATTAACATTAAACATTTGTCAATGAAAAATAAAATTTCAGAATTGAAGATATTTGCAGTATATCCACTCTGACAAAGATATTTTATCCAGAGTGCATTAAAAAAAAAATCCTCCATAATCAGTACGGAAAAGGCAGAATACCCTTAAAAAACGGATTTAGTAGGTAGATCAGAAAAAGAGGATATCCAAATGTGCTTTAAATATTTAAGTTATTCTTAACCTCATTATTCATGGGTAATTCTAATTTTAAAAATTCTAGATTACCACAAATCACCTAGAAGAATGGTAAAAATTAAAAGATCATACAAAGTGTTAGTGTAAATTCAAATCTATAGGGCTTTTTAGTCTCTTCAATAAATGATATTGGGAACGCAAAATGTAATTTAAAAATGGATTAAAGACTTGGATGCATGACTTGAAACCATAAAATTCATAGAATATGCTCGTCACATCAGAGACGTGTCTGGGCACTAGATTTCAATGGAAATGAAACTGAAAGTAAATATAAACAAATGGACTACATCAATCTATAAAGCTTCAGCACAGTGAGAGTATCTTCATCAAAATAAAGACAACTCACTCAGTGAAAGACGATATTTGCACATCATATATCTAACAGGGGGTTAATGTCCAAAATATACAGAAAACACCTAATGCTCAAAAACAGAAAAAAATTCTGACTTAAAAAACTGTATTGGTATCCTATGTCCAAGCAGTATTCTATTTTCCCCTAAGTCACAGGACTCTCTGGGTATAGTGTCCCTCTGGTTTCCTGTCAGGTGATCCTTTGTCCCCATTATTGTTACCTGTTAGTTAATAGTTTATTTTTCTGGATTTTTATTGTTTCTGCTTTTAATATTCATTGTTTTTTTTTTAAGACTTTTTTTATTTATTTATGCATACAAGAGCTGGAGTGTAGGCCAGAGTTGCGTGGTGGGGACAGGGGTTAGAAAATTCACCAGAGACAGAGTGGGGAGCAGAACAGGTGAATCTACTTAATACACTGCTGAGGGGAGCAATGGGTGAGACAAGAGAGGTCTGCTGTGCCATGTGGGTCACCTCCCTGGTCAGAGATCAAACTCATGCTGCAATGTCTTCCAGTAGCTCCAGAGTGCTGAGACTTCACCCCTTGTGCCACTTTCATTGTTTTTACTTAATTTAGGGCAAGTGCAGTTATAACTATTACCTTAATTTCTTTGTCAGGCATATTTCACAGTTCTTTTGGGCTGAGACTTCTGGGTGCTTTTGATTTTTTTCTTTTGTTCTAGCACTTCTGATATGTTCTTCTCTCATCACTTTTCCTTTATATGAGTTATAATTGGGTGTTTCCTTTTCTGATAGCTTAGCTCATATCCCTCCTTATTTTTGGGTTACCCATTTTTTCTCAGCAAATGTTACTTCATAGATTGGTATCTTAATACCTGTTCATTTGTCCAGGACTCTAGTGACAGTGAAGGATCATAGGCAGGAAGAACTTAGGGCAGTGGAGCACTAAAAGTTTGCCTTCAGTGATCATCAGGATTCAAGCTTCCTACATTGCTGCAGGTACCTGACTTGTGTGCTGGGGATCTATAGTGATCCCCTCTCCTAGAAGAAATCCTTTACATATCTCCATGTCTCCATCAATCTTGGGCCAACCTCAATCTCTAGGGTGTGGTTGAACAATGGACCTAGTGTTCCGTCAGCATTGTAATTGAGAAAAGGCACAAGCTGGAAATTATTGTTTGTTTTTTAAATACAGAACTTTTCCCTGGGGTCTTTGCTGTTGTTAAGATCCATATGCTTCAAACTCCAGTTCCTGAGAGCATTCTATTGTCCCATTGTGGGCCCTGGTAGGGAGGAGGGGGGAGGCATGTGTTTTCCATATCACAGCCCATTGTGCAAATAATGACCTCTCTATGAGGAGATACAGGTAACCCTGTCAATCACCTGTTAGTTAAGGCTCCCACTTTTCTCATTTGGGAAGCACAGGCTCAAACTGGGCATCACCACTATGCAACCTCATTTTATAGTGCTCCAGAAGGACATCCTCGGACCTGCATGTTGACTCTCTGCCACCCCCATATCCAGTGTAGTGCCCTGGTTTTTTAAAGTTTCCAATGTGGGTGTGTGCCTTTGACTTAATAATATTAAAAGGGGTCAGCACAGTAGTTGCCCCTCCCTCTTGTGTTAGGTTGTACTATCTTGATATCACTTTAAACACAGTTTAATTACAGTTTTTTTTCTATATCTTTCTACCATGCCTTTCCTCTTGACATACATGCCACAGTCATCTACTTCTCTGTCAGAGATTGTTATCCTAGTTTCATTGTGTTTGGTTTTGAATATATAGAGGAGGCAGGCCAGGCACCTGCACTCTGCTGCCATTTTTACCAAACCTACAAACTGAGATAAAATTCTATAACTGAAATACCTGAAATGTGAAGATATATATCTGAAATGAATATACTGTTAAACAGAATCAGAAAGATCCAATTTAAATTGAAAAGAAGTTTTTTCTGAGGATGTGAATATAGACTGATATCTAAAAAATGAGAAGGAAAATAATACAGTTTAGATTGTTCTGATTTAAGACTAACATTGGTAAAGTCGTTGTAGTAGGAAACTGAGCCTATAACAGTATGGTTACTGAGACTGTGGGTCTAATGTAGATATAGGTTTAAAGGGACCATAAGATTATTGATGTGTGTAGAGTTTGCTTTAATTTCATTGGAAAGCTATTGAAGTATTTAAAATAAAAGACCTATTAAATATAAAATTTATCATTAAGTAATAAATACTAAGCAATGTGAAAGATTGTTTGGAGAAAGAAATAGTGATTTTGACCCACAAATTAATAGGATCTATGTGTAGTCCAGGCACTCAATAAGGTGGTCTAGATGGATGTGGATCATAAAAATAGAAGTGTACAGATTAAAGATAAACTTGCAAAAATTAGGTTCTTTAAGACTCACATTTTCTGGTGGGAAATTAGGATGATGGTGTATATATCATGGGGCTGCTATAGATAAAAAGGGAAATAATTTAACCATCACTTATGAGAAAGTAGTATTTGGCTGATTAGTCAGATATTTTGAAACTATCAGAACTTGCAGAAAACACCTCAATTATTGTTAATGTATTTTAAGAAGTAGAGAGTGATATTTATAGTGATTTATCTATTCTTAAATGTGTTGATATTTCAAACTAAGTCCTTGATTTGATTAGAAACATCAGGTTACCATAAGTTAGAAGAGTGAATACATTCTGTGCTGGAAAATGAAAGGAGTGGCTCCAGTCTCAGTTAGGTCAGCCAAGAGCTAACGGGAGGAAAAATAATAGACCTAGAATCAAAATTTATTAAACCATATTGTATGTATTTAAAAAACATATTTTATATAATTTCTTCCAGGTATAAAGAAGAAAAATGTGGTAATAATTTACATTGATATCTAGACCCATCCTTAAGAGTATTAATTAAGTTGGAGTAAAAATCAAGTTTTAATTTATTTTAAAAAATAGTATGACTACAATGTTTAATTGTAGACTGTGACACGACCCTCAGATTCTTAATCCCTACAGAACATGGGAGAAGGCCTCAACAGTCACTGAAGATGTAGGATATTGACTTTAATACCCAACTCCATGCTCCAAATCCTGGAATATATATAAGAATATATATGTACTTACTCCTAGGGGAAGTAGAGCTGGTGTTAGATGGCCCAAGTCTCCAATGGAGCCACAGAAACTCTGCTTCTCTAAAGTGTTTCCCAAGAGGGCATTAGATATTGGTAAATCTTGGGCACTAAGTTCTTCCTTTCTTCTGTTCTTACAAAACAAAAGAAACATATTTTTCCATGTTATAGCTTTGTAGGACATCCAACAAAAATTACTTAAGACAAGAAGTATTACAGAAATTATTGAAACTGTTCTTTCAGTGGTTTCTTTGATGGCTGAACCAGAATTGTGCAGTTAGTTCAGTTTTCCAAAGTGCAATGCTTATGGTTTTCAATGCAATTTCTGAGATTATTGCTGTCACTTAGCAGCTGGTGAAGTTAGAAATGCACTACTCTTGATTAGATTTGGAAAACTACCTTTGGACCTTGAAACAGATGAGCAATATCTGTATAATGAGGTAATAAAACAATGGTCCCATGTGGCACTCAATTGATAGAATGGCTCTTAAACCAACAAAGCTTCTATTTCAAAAGATTATATATTTGAGATCTTTCAAATCATTCTCTGTTTTCTAGCATTGAAATATGGTGCCAAGGCATCTGGGTTAGAATTAGCATATCTCATGAACCTACAGTTGGACCTCCTTTACTCAGCCAACTGTTCCTGTCTGTGCATCTGATTCACCATCCTGTTTCCTTCCTTTTGTTGAAACCCTTTTGTTGAAACCCTTTTCTTGCTCCAGAAAATCTAGACTCCACAGAAATAAAACCTGTCTATGAAAACATTTAAATATGTTTGCGTGATAGTGGTTACATTAACTCAAGTTGTTTGAGGAGGATCATCAGTTCCAGTATGAATTAGTGTATATAAATAGCTAAAAATAAGGATCATCTGTAGCATAGCTCCATTTGTTAGAGGATACTAGTATGAGTATAGCAGTAAGGAGGACTGACAAAGTGTGGTTGCAGTGCCAGGATAATGAGAAATCACAGAAGCTGGTTAATAAAGAAGGACATATTCAGATATGTGGCCGGTATGAAAAAATATTTTGTAAGGAAACACATAGAGACAATGAAGGATTAAATTTCATTATGTCACATCCAAATGTAGAATTTTGCTATTATGGAATGCATAAACATAGGTGCTATTTTGATATACCTTACCAAGAAGTCTATTTAACAGGAATTTTTGGCTTCCTTGACCCAGTATTTAATAGATATTTTTTAAAGATTTATTTATTTATACAAGCACTGGGTACAGTCAGAAGCATGGGAGGGTGAGAGAATTCACCAGAGCCAGAGCGGGGAGCAGAGCAGGCAGCAGGACCGAAGTACACTGCTGAGGGGAGCAGCGGGTGGCAGGGGAGGTCTGCGCGCCATGTGGGACCCTCACCCAGTGGCCGGGGATCAAACCGGCGCTACAGAGGCTGCGGGCAGTTTCGCGACCCAGCGCTCAACCGCTACACCACTGAGGAGGCCCATTTAATAGATGTTAATTATCAGAAGATGCCTCCATTTTTTCTAGATTGTGCAGTTTGTTTACATAGAGACATTCACATAGGTTCTTAAGATCTTTTGTTTTTCTGCAGCATAAATTATAATTTTGCCTTTTTCATTTCCAATTCTTTTAAGTTTTTTCCTCTTTTTTTTTCCTTGGTGAACCTAGATAAGAGTTTCTCAAACTCAAGAACAAGTTCTTGGTTTCACTGATACTTTGAACTTTTTGTTTGCCATTTCATATATATATATATATATATAATATATATATATATAACCTAATTGTTATTATTTCTCACTTTTATTAATTTCTGGTTCCATTTGTTATCCTTTAACTTGTTCTTTCAGAAATAAAGTTAGGTTGCTTATTTGGTATTTTTCTTTATTTTTGTTGTGTGCCTGTGTGCTGCTCTCTAATACAGCTTTTACAGCATCCCATAGGATCAGGTAGCTTGTCTCTTCATTCTTGCTGGTCTCCAGATATATATTCATTTATTCTTTGATTTCCTTATTGACCCAGTCATTCAGAATCATTTTGTTTAGTTTGCACATTTTAGTTTATTTAGTATTCTTTTTTGTGGTTCATTTTTACCTTTATTATATTATGATCAAAGAATATGTTTGATATAATTTCTTATTTTTATATGATTTTTGAGGCATATTTTTCTCACAGTATATCACGATCTATCCTGTAAATGTTCTATGTCTGCTTGACAAGAATGTGTATTCAGTTATTTTGGGATGGAAGGCTCTGCAAATGTTTATTTAAGTATATCTTCTCTAATACTTCATTTAGTGTCTTTATTTCCTTGTTACCTTTCTTTGTAGACAATACAGCCCTTCCTGACAGTGGTGTTTTGAGGTCCCCCATATTGTGGCTTTGTCAGTGTATTTGTTGTTTTAGGTCTGTTAATGGCTGTTTTATGGTGTTAGGTGCATAAATATTAATGATAATTTTATCTACTTGATGCATTGTTCCATTAATCATTCTGTAGTGTAAGTCAGTGTTCCTTGATTACCATTTTTGACTGTAAGTCAAAGTTATCAGAGAGGTATAGAAGTCCTCGCTCCAGCCTTTCACTCTAAGTTTGTGTTTATCTTTATTTTTTAAATGGGTTGACCCATGGGGCAATAGTGAACATAGAACAAGCAGAGCACTAAAAAATGCTTCTGCATTGAGACTTGTACTTTTCTTGGTGCTCTTCAAACTCTGCAAGCACCATGGAAGTGGGTCCAGGTTAGCCTGTTGAATGAAGAGAAATTCATGACCCAGTCACACCTATTGCATGCACCAGGACTGTGAATGAAACCATTCCAGACCAGTCAGCCACAGTCAGTTTCCAAATGAATCCTGATTCATAAGTGAGATAAGCTGAGACTTGTGGAAGAGCCATTCACTAAATTTAGTCCATATTAGAGTCTAATTCATTGTGAGTTAATTCAATAGTTGCTGCTTTAAGGCACTAAACTTCTGGGTGACATCACTCCCCAAAATAACAACAAGAAAATGAAATCACAATGAATATTTCTTAATGTTATGATATGACTAGGGTAGAAGGGAAATTATGTGGAAACCTGGTAATTAGATTAATATAACATGGATAGACAAATGAGTAACTTAGATCTGTATTTTGATCTGCATTATTTGGCACTACATAAGCACATGCCATATGTAAATGATCAATGCATAGGTGACTGTTCATTCCTGGAGTTATTTAAGGTCATCTGGCTTAGTACTCAGTCTCATTTTTGAAACTGGCATAGAGAAAGCTTAATGTAAATTAGCAACTGAAAACTATTAGTTTCCAAGTACCAGAGAGATTTTATCTGGTAAAACATTTCAGTCTCATTCTCATAGTGAATAAGAAAAAGAAGTCATAGGAAATCCTGCCAAACTGGGAGAGTGGATGTCTTTCAATATGACAGTCACAACCCTGGGCTTAGGATAGGTCATTTTCTTCTGTGTATGTGTGTGTAGCCATTTTCAGAAGGATTCGATAGCTTCTAGGATGTAACTTCCATGTAATAAAAAATTGAAATCCAGGAAGATTTTTATATTGAACTAGCCAGCATTGTCAGTATTTTTGACCTGTTAGGTATTTGAAGACAAACTAAAGATCATATTTTCCTAGGTGATCCTTTTTAATAATGTTAGGATAAAGGATTCTATCTATGCAGCATTGCAATATCAAATCACAACACAGTAACACCTCATTTTAACTAATTTATTCCAGTCTGTAGAAACTCTGGACTAAGTCATTGCTTTTCTAAAACGTCAATTCCACACAGCAATTTGTATTGTGCCAGCAGCAGATGGATAGGTTGGGCCATTGTTGCTGGTACATTTAAATAAACAAAATTGGTAGGAGCCTTTAAAAATATTTGGGGAATATATAGCAGTTGGAAATATATGGAAATATAGCAGCCATAGCAGAAATATGGCCCAGTTTTCCATTTACTAAGTTATAAAATAATGAGCAGGTAGTAGTAACAGAAATCACACTTTAAACACATACATTATTATGTGTTCCATGAGTTAAATTTACTGTCTATTTGATCATCTCCATGGATGCATTCATAAATAACAATGTTGATAACTCATTGTTAACATTGCTCAAGGGAAAATTTCAAGAAGTATACAAAACCAGTGATGAAAATTATTTGTAATACAATATGAATCATCTTCTGTAGACTATATTACATACTGATTCTAATTTTAATTTTCTCCTTGAGTTTCCTCTAATAGTACTTTTATTAATATTTTAAAAATATTTTCTTAAGTCTCACGTAAGTGACACCATCTAATAGTTGCCTTTCTCCTTTTGACTTATTTTGCTAAGGATAATCCCCACCAGCTGTCCAATTGCCACAAATGGCAAGGGCTTATTTTTTTTTTTTTTTTGTAGCTGAGTACTATTCCATTGTGTTTATATATCACATCTTCCTAATCCATGTATCTGTCTTTGGACACTTGAGTTGTTTCCATACATTAGCTTTTGTAAAATGTGTTGCAATGAACATAGAAGTGCACTTATCCCTTTTAATTAGTGTTTCTCCATTCCTCAGGTAGATAACCTAGGTGTAGAACTATCTTGGTAACGATTCCTACAGGAGGTGATCCTATACATCTAATTCATATACAATATTTTAAACCAATGTTGCCCCAATCAAGATAAATAAAATATTTCCTTAAGTCATATTAATAACCAAAAAAAAAGTAAGAAAACATACAAAACCTTAAATGGACACCTTCTCTTAGATAATAAACAGTTTCTGCATTTACAAATAAAGTGGCTAGAGGGGAATTATAAAGAGGTAATGAAATTTAAATTACTATCATGATAGAAGTATGGAGAAGTATGAGAACATAAAGATCAGAATGCCAAACTTTCTAGAAGTCAGGAAGTGTTTCCCTAGGATCAATGCTTATTTGCATTTTTGAAGGATAAGAAGAGGTAGCCAGAATGTTCCTTACTTATACCCATAAACAGGTGTAGAAGAAGCTGTATTCAGGAGGGGCTTCAAGGACTAACTGCATTGCTTTGGAGCACAGGTGACAGGGCACAAATAAGCAAAAGAGATACCATTCCCATATGGTAACTCTGAAGCCTAACAATGTCCTTTTAAAAATCCTGGGAAATTGCCAGTCACCAGGTGCCTTCCCTTAGGACATTGCCTGGCAGTTTCCACTGATAAGAGAGCTGGAGCAAAAGAAACTGAGAATTTATAAGACAGCACATGAGGACTCCCAGAAATAACCAGCCAACATTTTCAGACATGCACTTTAGGATGGAGAGTGATATCTTGCTGTTAGAAGAGAGCCTGTGGAATTTGCACATTAATATTAATGAATCCTTATCTGAACCCACAGCAGATATTCTGGGCATCTTGCTATAACAAAGAGGATGTATTTCTTTGACACTTTACCTTGGGAAATATCTGGATACAAAGTAGAATTAAGACACCTTAATTTGGGAATGCTTTTGAACATGTTTATTTCTTTATAGCTCATCAAATCTCATCTCTCAGGGGGATTGCTACTCTACAGATCATCTTTATTTTATTTAGGCTGCATTTTATGTTAGCTCTTTTTTACTGAAAAGGGACACATAGATCCCTCTGAATTGTGTTCAATTCAGGAGCTCAGATAATAATTTCACAACCCCTACATTACATGGATATGAATATGAATATGAATATGAATACCAGGATGTAAGTTCCCATCATAAATGGATTTTTAACTGCTTCTTTTTCTTCTGTGTCCAGTATAGTCCCAAGCCAAGCAAAGAACAAACCCTTAAGTTGCACAGTTTCTGTCAAACACAGATTGGTTTTGCTAAAGAATTCTAACTTTATTTCCAGATGAATTGCTAATCAAGTTATAATATAGATGTGATTTTAATAATATGTTTATAAGTAGGATCTGAAAAACATGTTTTGCATCTCACCTTTTTTGAGTCATCTGCACCATTTAGTCTTTATAAGGGCATACCAAAATTTCCCTGTCATGCTAACATGAGGATAATACATAAAAAAAAAAAGACTGGTTGTCATAATTGGCAGCATAGACAATGCTCTTCAATGGATTCAATTCTTTTAATTAATATTTATCAAGAGCCCAGACGGAGCTTGGCAGTCTATGAAGTGCCAGCCACTCCCACCCTCATGCTTTTTTTGCCATCTGCTTGCTGCTCATAAGAATGGTAGGCAATTGGCCACATCAGAATGAGAAAATGTTATGTTCCAAGGTTGTCTCTCTTTTACTTCCAAATCCTTGGCTATCTCTAGGGTTTTGTATGGCTCAAGCTGACATCTGAATTATATTCAAAGGTGCAAAATTCAAAATCTCCTGGGTAGTTTAGTGTTAAGTTTAGTGTTAGTTTTCTTCCATACCTTTGGAGCCTAGTGAAACCTAGATTTAACATAAGTAAGTTTTTATTTCTAATCATTTATGAATACAACTAGGAGCGAAATATTTTTCTCACAGAATCATGGTTAATCTGGAAATTTATCTATACGATTTAAGTGGTACAAAGAGTAAAACTACACCTACGTCTCCTTGAGAAATCAAATCAAAGTCTTTTTGAGTAGTCACAAAATTTTATTCTAAATCAATGAGCTCAGGTTCATTCCCCTTCCCATTCTTTTGTTGCTACTCCGTGGAGTCCTCTGTTACAGAAAAATAATATATATACAGCCTGTAGGATCCCAAGCATAAAGTCTATCCCCTCAAATGAGCACCATAGGGTTTGCATAGAGCCGGACATTATCATTTGTTAAGTAATGGTCCCCCAACTTCTTGGTTTTCTCTCACTGACACTCTTTAACTGTTGCATGTAGCTTTTAACCCTGGGAAGTTCAAATCTGAAACTCCAAGTTATAGCCAGCCTCTGCAATCTCTGCTACAGTGATGACTTTTTTGTCTTTCCTACTGATGTTTGCCCAGACCTACCACCCCCATGAGACTATCTCCTGAAGGACTGAGGTTCTGCCTTGCCTACCCATTGCTAGAATGGGTAGAAATGTAACACCTTGTTACATTGCTTCCTGGGGCTGTTCTTCAAGACTGTCCCGCTTTGGCCATGCTTCTCATTTTACTATTACTTTTCCAATGTTCCGCCCTATTTTATCTGGTGAATAATGCTTGGTGGAAAACCTGCTTGCAAGGTTTATTGTTATTTCTCCCACTTTATTTTGAATAAATTAAATACAATAATGCAGTCACGATGAGATATATCTTTCTGCTCCAAAAAAGGAGTGGTGTCTAAGGCCAAGTGGACGAAAAATTGAGTGTAATATAATTACCTTTTCCCATTCTTACAGTTTTACCCTCAAACTCTTTGCATGTAGTTGACTTAATCATGATAATGAGGAGGTAAGGAGCAGTGACTGGAATATTTTCATTTAAAGGGGAAAGCACAGCAAATTCTTTTCATATTTATTCTACCAGATTGGCATATTCTATTTTAGCCTGCCCTAATCCTTTGAATCACTCCATCCTCTGTATAAAAAAAATCCTCTAGCCAAAATCAATCTAGATCTGGTTTCTAGGAACCAATGCAAATGGTTTTAATATCACCCCATTTTCTTCTGTTACCTCTTTCTCAGAAGTAAGACTAGACATGAAAAACTAAGTCTTCATTTAACTCCATTTTTTTGTTTTCATATATTGGTTGAATGATGGGTAACATTTAGTTCACTATTTTGACTAATGCAATGTTAATCTTTGTGAATAATTGCTCAGAGTTTCTTAAAATGTGAGGGAAAGAATAATTGCTTATGCATTGTCACTTATAGTAGGAAAAATATTTGAATGTAAAACTAAAGGAGTTATTAAACTTTTAAACATATTTTGAAACATCATTTAAAAAATCATTATGGTTAACTCAGCAACTAAGAAAGTAACAAATAAATAACTTGATGAAATTTATCTATTTGTGCAAATTACATATAATGGCAACATATATTAAGATTTTAGCTTAATATTTTTTGGATAGAAAAGTGACATTCATGAGACACATAGTAACTTAAGAGACCAGTATATTTTATAGGAGTTAGTGTACCCTGTGAAGTCTATATATTCTCATACTTATGTAATTTAAAAAATTAAATAAAATAAGTTCCACTTGCTTCCTAAGTTAGTTGGGAACTTAAAAATTAGGTTCTTAGGAGATAAACATTGAATGTTAGTTTTACAAAATTATTTATTAGTGTTTAATAGTAGTTCAAAACATGTTTTTCTATATTTCATTGATTATTTAACAATATTCCACTTTACCTTTCACTGCACAGTTTTTATTGCTTGTGTTTTACATTTGTATTGGCTCAGAACTCCTGAAGAATCAGCCTATAAAGCAAGTCATAGCCACTATCTATACCCACCTTGTGAAGGAATTTTTAATATCATGGCTTTAAAGTGCTTAATGCCTGCCTTTGTCAACACTTCATATTGTTGATATATAAAATTTGAAATGTTATACTTTTGAAGATCTGTAAAGAGCCAACCACATTAAGGATGAACATGCATCCTCAGCATCCTCAGAAAATGTGGCTGTTATATATCAATTGCTATTTTTTTCTCATCCTCAAACACACATAGGGGAAAATGTAGCCATTTTTATGACATCCAGTGTGCTGAGCTACCTATGTTGGTGATGGAAATATAGTAAGAGAAAATAGCATTCAAACAATTAAATGTGTGTTATAAAACACCTAGTTACCTTGCTCTCTTTATTCAAATGCAGTTAGAAAAATTGGGCCCATAAAGGGGTAATAAAACAAAGATAGCTTAGGAAATATGCAGTTCCATCTCCAGATTGCGTCACCAGCAAAACAAATGCATTCATTGTCTTATACTAGTTGCCTGGGATAAGAGTAAAACTCAAATTAGACAATAATCATTTCTAAAATCAACTAGTAAGAAGAGAATCATACATGTTTGTTTGCTTTAGGTGTTTTTTCAACTAGTCTAGATATTTAAATTCTATAGTTCAATGTTTCTTAAAAAGAAAGAGGGAATCAGGCCTCCTCTCGTGGTGCAAAGGTTACAGGCAGTGCAATCAAGCTATTGGCAGCCACTGCAGCAAAAGTTTGATCCCCAGCCAGCCAGGGAGTTGACCCACATGGTGCATCAGCCCTGTCCTGTCTCTCCATGTGCTCCCTTCAGCAGTGTATTTCAATAGATCTGCCTGTTCTCCCCACTCTGTCTCTGGTGAATCCTCTCACCTCCCTGAACCTCTGGCCTACACCCCAGCTCTTGTATGCATAACTAAATAAATCTTAAAAAAAAAGAAAGAGGGGATCTCTGGAAAATATTATTTGTTTCTTGAGGAAATACATTTTCATTGCCTTTATAGATCCTTATTGCAAGATCTAAAACAATCATTTGGAAGAGAAATTCTGGATTAAAAAATATATTTAATGTGAATCCAAGAAACATTTTTCAGTCCCATAGTTTGGGATTTCAGTGGGTAGAGGGAAAGACTGAGATCTGCTGCTACACGACTGGATAGCAAATAAGACCTACTGAGAAACAAAGAAACCCTCAGTGGTGAATGGAAAAATACAGTAAATTGTGTACCTTAAACTGGAATTTATCAGTACATAGTTCAAATCCAAATGTAGTAGTATGACTTTTAAGCCTCTCTTTTTATTAGCACCAAAACTTTTCATTGCATTTAGGCTGAAGGAATCTAATGACCTCAAGGAAAATCCTATCAACATACACATACATGAGTTTAAATTGCTTTCAAAAAATAACTCACAGAAATTGCAATGAGGTTGTAATAATGGTTTCATATGTCTTTGTGAATCTATGTGCATTTTCTTCTGTCATTTTTCAATATATATTAAGCATTATTTATACTATATATTTTTACTCATTATCTTTTATTACTTAGAATTCTAACAATGTATTTTGATACTCTCAGATCATCAAGTTTTAATAGCTGCATAATGCTTCATTTTGTGATTAATATTAAAACATTGTATTGTTAGTCATTTGCATTATCACTTACATTTTGCTATTACAAATACTGCTACAAGTAAACATATCATACACCTTCCCCACCACCACCCCCCTCCATATTATTCACTCTTTTCCCTTAGTTTAGTTTCTGTGAAGTGTATTGGTACCAAAGCACATGCACATATTTGATGGTGTTAATATCAAAATGGCCAAATTGGTTTCCACATAGTTGAACAAATTTCATCTCCCATAGGTAATAAATGAAAGTACCCATTTTAGTATATCCTTATAGCTATAGACAGGAATGAAAATTATTTGATTTCACTGAAAGCAAAATTAGAATGACATTCTTTTGAAAGAATACATCCTCTTCCAAGTAACTATTTTTTTTTAAATAATTTCAACAGTTAAAATATTTTAAATTCCCCAGTTTTTCTTTGGTGGCAAATATCAATCTTGACATATGTTTGAAACTTCAAACTGAATTCTAAAACTTTAATTTAGATTCCTGAGTGATTCTAATTCAATTAGTGATGGGCATTTAAGTGGTACACATAGATGTGAAAAAGAGTGATTTAGTTGATAATGTTGTGATTAAAGAACCACATCTCTGCTCACCCAGGGCAGCAGAGGCCTCATGACCTCCTGCAGAACCCTGCCAGCACCCATACCTTGTGATCTCCCACAACTTGTGGTTAGCTCTGTAAAATTCTACATATGTTTGCTTTGAATCCTTCCTGGCTTCATTTCCTATTTTCTGCTGACATTTGTTATCCTGAAAGTACACTCCTTCCAGTACAGTGTTCACATGCAAGCTTGCCTCAGGTACAGTTTTCTACTTTCATTGTTCTAGTCCCAATAGTTCTCCTGCAACTGTATCATCTGTGAACCATCACTTTGTGTTCATCCTTCCCTTTTTGCCCCCCCTCACCACCTCTTCCTTTGCTATATGCCTCAGTTTAATGCTCAGCTGCTAGTTTTTAATTTTTCTTGACCCTTTGTTTGGTTTATCTATGTTCCACATATAAGTGAGACCATCAGGTGTTTATTTTTTTCCTTCTGACTAATTTCCGCTAGCATAATTCCTTCCAGCTCCATCCATGATGCCACAAATGTCATGAATTTGTCTTTTTTGATGACTGAGTAATATTGTAGAAATATACCACAACTTTTTGATCCATTTGTCTATTTGAGGGCACTTGGGTTATTTCCATATCTTCACTATTGTAAATAGTGCTGTAATAAACGTAGGAGTGCAGGTTTCTTTTCGAATTAGTGGGTTTTTTTGTCGTTGTTGGTTTTTTGTTGATTGTTTTTTTTTTGTTGTTGTGTGTGTGTGTGTGTGTCCTTTGGGTAGATTCCTAGGAGTAGAATTGCTGGATCATATGGTAGATCCATTTTTAGTATTTTGAGGAACCTCCGCACAGCTTTCCATATAGTAGCTGTACCAGTTTACCTTCCCACCAGCAGTGTAAATGGGTTCCTTTATCTTCATTTTCTCTCCAGCATTTATTTCCCTTTTTTTTTTTTTTTTTTTTTTTTTTTGGCATGGGCCTTTCTTTGTTGAATGAGGTTATACCTCCCTGTAGTTTTGGTTTGCATTTCCCTGATAACTAGTTATGTTAAACATTTTTTGTATGATATTCTCCATTTGCATTTCTTCTTTGGAGAAATTTCTTTTTAGTTCTTTTGCCCATATTTTGATTGGGTTGTTTGTTTTTGTTGAGTTTTGTAACTTGAGTTCTGTAAGTTTTGTTGAGTTCTGTAAGTTTTGTTGAGTTCTGTAAGTTCTTTGTAGATATTCGATATCAATCCCTTATCTGTCCGATGGTGTGCAAATGTTTTCTCCCATTCACTAGGCTGTCTCTTTGTTTTGATTACTGTCTCTTTTGCTGTACAGAAGCTTTATAGTTTGATGTAGTCCCAGCTGTTTAGCTTCTCCTATGTTTTCCTTGCTTCTGGAGAAGAATACACAAAGATGTTTCTGAGGTTTATGTCATGAAGTGTCTTTGTTTTCCTCTATATATTTCATGGTGTCAGGTCTTACATTCAAGTCTTTATCCATTTTGAATTGATTTTTGTACATGGTGTCTAGTTTCATATTTTTGCATGTAGCAGTCCAGTTTTCCCAACACCATTTATTGAAGAGGCTTTCCTTATTCCAGTGTATATTCTTTGCTCCTTTGTTTTATATATATATATATGGTCTACTATGGTGTACTAATTTAATTTCACCTCAGGCTCATGTAGTTTTCTAAGGGAATTAGGTTATGACAATATGCAAAGCCAATATCATTAACCCACAACCTACCTATTCTCTTTCATTCCCTGCCAACCTGGCTGATCCCATTACACTCTAGCTACACTGGCTTATTTTTTTTTTTTACCACTCTCCTTATATCTCCTCTGGTCATCCTTTGAGACTCAGTTCATATGTGAGCTTGTCAAAGTTTTGCTTGCCCACTCTGCCTAAACAGCAGCCTCCTCTTATTCTGCTTCTTTCCACATCTCTTTTTGTTTTTCATCATCCTTGATTAATTTAAAAATTAATGCCTAAAATAGATTTTGCAACCTTTTTTTCTGTGCTGTGTGAACTCAATTATGGAATATTTTCTTATAGTTCTTAAATCACATTTACATGGGGATATTTTATATAGAAAAATTTTACTAAAAAATCAGAAGTAGAGGTTGAAACATACAGTGGAACAGAGGATTACTTTCAAGTGTACACAGCATAACACAACTACCTTTTACACTAATGTTAAAAATTGAACATCTGTGTTCAAAACACTTGGGCCATAATCACAGCTGAGACAATCTCACAGCTGATATTTTTCTTGGGCCTCACATCTCTACCATCTGGCTGGATATTTTTCTTTACCTGCATTACTCATCAATGCCAGCTCCTTCAGGTCCCAAGGCCATGCCATTCTTTTTATGAAATATTCATCAGGATATCCCAAATTATCCTAATTTTATTATGGAAAGAAATTAATTTACTTATATCAATCCTAACATATCTGAACCATCTAATAGGTATGAGGTATACCTCTGCCTAACTAGATATGGCTCATATAAGCTCTGCTCAGAAAGACATCTTCCTCCCTGAAGAATTTGGCCACCAGTCCTTAAACTGGCTACTTTAAATGGACTTTTTTTGTCATTCATGTTTTTGGTAAAAAAATTGGTGCAAATGAAAAATGAACAAAAAATGTCCCTGTATTGTTCTAATAAGCACTTTGTTCCAAAAGAAAGTCTGTTTGTAGACTTTAGAGTCAATCTATTTTCTGAGTTCACAACACCACAAAAATGTAAGTTATCTAAAAAAAAACAGCTAATGTTTGCAACTGATCCAAAGATGCATTTATTTCATCCTTTACCTCTGCCTTTCTTTGCCTGGATAGTGACTAGATATAGAAGTGTCTTTCAGTGCCTTTGGGTTGAAATTGCAATGGCAGTTTTTGTTTCTTACCTTGGTGAAAAATTCAGTTCACTTATTTTTTCTTGTTTATAATGAGTGCATGTATAACAAGTTCCAGACCAGGAATCTGGCAGAAGTTTCTTAAACAACATTCAGGAGTGATATCACTATGAGATGCTCTTAGATTTAGAATCTTAAGAATGTGTGGTTTGTCGTTTAATCTATGTGTGTACTGTGAGTAATTCTGCACCATTATGACTCCCTCAGATGAAGCAATTGGAAGAATTTAAAGCTGGAAAATACATGTGCATATATTTTTTATAAATATAAGGGAATGTATATCCACTGGTCATAATGATACATTGATATGCGAAGATAATCCTTGCTTTAATGCTAAAAAATATTATATGTACAAAACTTATTATAAGCACAAAACTTATAAAATATAATAAGTACAAAACTATCTTATAGTATACTAAAAGATAGTATTCCTTTGAGAGCTAAGTAATTCCAAGGGAAATTTGGAAGTGTTCATGCAAATTCTCAACATTTTCTCTATTTTGTAATTCCCTGTTAGTGTGTTAGTTTCCAAACTATTTACAGATGGATTCACAGAAATACACTTCTGAGGGAAGCAGCAGGTGAGACAGGAGAGGTCTGCTGTGCCATGTGGGTTAGCTCCCTGACCAGGGATCTAACTCATGTTGCAGTGGCTACAGATAGCTTCATAGTGCTGCACCTTAACCACTTGAGCCACCAGGGAGGCCCCTATTTTAATATTCTTTTTTTTTTTTAATTTTCTAGAGGCATGTCTTATTTATTTATTATTTGTTTGTTTGTTTTTGGTTTATACATGCACTGGGTACAGTCAGAAGTGCGGGAGGGTGAGAGAATTCACCAGAGCCAGAGCAGGGAGCAGAGCAGGCAGAAGGACTGAAACACACTGCTCAGGGGAGCAGCGGGCGGCAGGAGAGGTCTGTGCGCCATGTGGGACCCTCCTCCAGTGGCCGGGGAGCAGCCGGGGATCGAACCGGCGCCACAGAGGCCGTGGGTAGCTTCGCAACCCAGCGCTCAACCGCTGCGCCACCGGGGAGGCCCTATTTTAATATTCTTAATGATTAAATTTGCCACCAACCATCTATACTCTATTTTTTGTTCAGTTCCTCGGGACAATTGTAATGTGGTCTCCATAACAATAAATTTGCCATCAATACATCAATATTGTTCTAAATTGAATTTTTTTAAAGCAGTATATTTAGAGTAAATCAAACTGACTTAATTAGTTTACAATACAGTAATGTGAACTAAAATGAGAACAGTGGCATCTAGTCCTCTGCTTTGGGACCTGCTTCTGGTTCTCACTGGACCTATCTATTTCAGCTTGAGAAAATTCATAGAAACTATCTGAACTTAAATTGTCCATGTATTGAAGGAGTTAGATGAAATAATCTCTTTGTATATTATTTGATTTGGCAAAAGAATGCTAATTAAGGTCAGAATTGGGCTAGTGCTGACTTATTTTCAGTTCATTCCTAATATTTCAGTATGCCTTTCCTCTCTCCTCTACTTACTTGCCTTTTACTTTCCCCTCACCGAAGCATATAATACATCCCTCTTCAAAAGTTCTATTTAACTCAAACATTTGCAAGATTTTTTTTCTGAGATCTTGTCTCTAGCCTGTCTTTCTAACTTGTACTTTATTCATATTAGTGAAAAAAATGGACAAGTTGATTCAAAAGATTATAAAGGAATCTATAGTATTCTTTTCAGGCTGTCTTCAAATTAAAATAACCAAAAAATCTGAATCCAAAGAATTGAATTGTCAAAGGTATTTTGAAACAACTTGATGATTATTGTAGTAAGTGGAATAGTTTGAGTCTGGGAGTGTGATACCTTCATCCCTCTTCATTGTGGTCAAGATAGCCTTGGCTATTTGAAGTCTTTTGCAATTCCATACATATTAATTAATGTTTATTTCTTTGAAGAAGTCCATTGAAACTTTAGTAGTGATTGCTTGATTCTGTATATTGCTCTGAGTAAGATGATCCTTTTAACAATGATAATTCTTCCAATCCATGAAGAGAGATCTTTACAGTTCCATATATTCTCCATTTCTTTTAACAATGTCTTACAGTTTTCGGTAAGTATGTCTTTCACCTATATTGTTAGTTTTATTTCCAGGTATTTAATACTTTTTGATGTGGTAGTAAACAGGATTGTTTTCTTGATTTCTTTCACTTCTAGTATATATTTTGCATGTAATAATACAAACTGTTTTGTATACTGATTAGGTAGCCTTCCGCTTTATTGTACTGATTTATTGTTTCTAATTGTTCCCTAGTGGAGTATTTAGTGTTTTTTTTTATGTTTATTATCATGTCATCTTCAAGTAGTTATAATTTTACTTCTTTTTTATAATTTGGAAACCTTTTATATTTTTTTTCTCTTACCTATTGCTTTAGCTAAGAGTTCCAATAATAAGTTGAGAGTAGACACCATTGTCATGTAACTGATCTTAGTGGAAAAGCTTTCAGTTTTTTACCATTGAGTATGATATTAGCTGTGGGTTTGGCATATATGTCCTTTAGTATGTTTAGCTCTTTTCCTTCCCATATTGCTAAAAGTTTTCATCATAAAAGAGTGAAGAGGGATGCTTCCTAGCATTTCTTAAAAAGAAATTGTGTTCTTTTCATATATTTTTCTTCAGGTAAAATGTTAAACTCAACAAGAAAATACCATCTCTTACCTAAACATGTATTATAAATTAACATTCAAGTAGAAGCTATCTGCCTTAAAGTTTTAAACAACTTTATACCTAACATTCTTAATTTCATTTATTTGATATAGACTATATATTTCACACAATTTTCATTAATAGAAACTCATTCCTCATAGAAAGTATTGGAATACTCTGTCTCAAAACCAAATAGCATTATACTGCATTGCCAAATATTTGGAAAGAAGGGGTAGTTAAGTAATTATATAGATAGGTGTGCAAAGCTATATTTAAATAGCAATATTTTCTATATAATATTTACTACTGACCTATATAACTATGCTGAATTGGTTATATAATAAAATATTTCTAAGCCTTTTTCATAGTCACTTGTTCTTTTTGTTGTAGTCTCAGATTTAGGAGATTGAAAGTACTTCAGTTATCCCTATTACTGATCTGAAATGAAATCTTACAGTTTCAGTTAAAATTTTGGTGCCCCAAAACTTACATATATATTATACATCTTATTAAAATGAAGTAAAAATTTTTGGGTTTTTTTTTATGTCTATGAATACTACTTATTTCAGTATCACAGAGTTATAAAGAAGTCTGGGAATATAAAAGCTAGAATCAATTAAATAACTGAAAATTTTACCACCAATTTTATCATTAGTCATCACTGAAATTGAAATGCAAATCTGGTGCAGCACATGTCATGGTTTACTCTAAATGTGTTGAATAAATGTCTGCTGCAGTGATTTTCCAAATTACTCTTAGCAGATTTTATTTCCTAAATAAAAATTTACAAGGAACAACAGTGATGAATAAAATAAAACATAAAATAGATCAGTCCTTTCTCAAGTAGAAGTAGGGAGAAAATGAGACTCTTCATCAACCTAACTTCTCCATCAATCTTCATCAATTTTCACAGCTGTTTGTGAACCATATCTGGAACTCATTAAGTTTCCAAGGAACATTGTTCCAAACATCACTTGTCAGTTTCAGTAATGTAATAGTAGCTTGTATAAAACTAACCCTTCTGTAAATAAGAGTTATGAAATATGATCACCTCATACCTGTTTGAATGACTATTATGAAAAACAAGTGATAAGTGTTGGTAGAGGAAAACAAATCTTGTGCACTATTGGTGGTAGTGTAAATGAGTGCAACTACTATGAAAAACATTTGGAGGTTCTTAAAAAAACAATAGAACCACTGTATGATCCTGCAAATCTATTATACATATATATAGTATATACAATATAAATGTTACATATTTCATACATTACACATTTGTATATATTATATGTGTGTGGTATGCATAATGTTTTATATATACATATATATAGAGAGAGAGGAAATAAAATCATATGCCGAAGATATATCTACACCCTAGTGTTCAATGATAATGTGACATACATAAAGAAATATAGTCATAAAAGAAATAAAATGCTCCCATTTGCAATAACATGGATTAACCTTGAGATAGTTATGCTAACTGAAGTAAGTCAGACAGGGAATGTTATATGCTGGATGATCTCACTTATTTGATATATATGATATATATGATATATATATATATATGTATATTTTTTAGAGTAGACTCTAAAAAAATTTTCATAGATACAGAGAACAGGTCAGTAGTTGCCAGAGGCAGGGTTAGGGGATGGATACAATGGGCAGTCAAATTATACAAAACTTCCAGCTATAAGTTCTATGGATGTAATATAAAGCATGACGACTATAGCTATTGATACTGTATCATATATTTCAAAGTTGCTAAGAGAGAAAAATCCTAAGTGTTTTTATCATAAGAAAAATATTATAACTAGGTGATGAAATAGATATTAGACAAATCTAACATATATTTTTCAATATATAAATATGTCAAATATTTAAAATGAACAAATAATATTTGATTAAAAACAATTGAAAATGCTGGAGACTGGCACAAATCAGGCAGAAATATAAGGGAAGATGACCTTTGAGAAAATGATCTATGTTTGTATGGCTTTTCTCTTAAGTATTACTTAGTCCATAGGGCTTAGAGAAAATTCAAGAGATCAAGGTGAATAGTGAAGTATTATTGGATTGAGGTATGGTGTCAGAGGACAGAATTTGGGTTATCAGGTGGCTAGAAATTCAAACAATAAATTCAAAAAAGGAAGGATCCACAAAGAAATATGTAAATTTGCATTTATGTCCCTTCATGTTCTTGGCTGAACCTTTAAGTGTGCATACATAGGTTACACTGCAAGAAACTCAGCAGAAGCAAAAACTGAAAAGCAGAAATTTTTGAGGGTCACTTCAATTGCTGATCATTGTAAGGAAGTTAGAATTTGAGGATCACAACTTGAAGACATCAATATTAATAATTAACAATGCCAGAAGATAAGTTCATTTTTTTCAGAGGACTATAATAGAAGTAATGTCTATACAATATATCATCCAAAATCCGTAGTATACAGTAAAAAATACCAGATATGCAAAGAAGTGGGAAAAATTGACATATAATTAAGACATAGATTCAGATGATAAAATAACTCAGATATTGGACTTAGCAGATTTGGATGTTAAAACAACTGATAGTTCAAATGATCATCTTAAAGGAATTATTATTACTTCTTAAAGGTAATTTGTCATAATGGTAATTATTATTATGCTAAATGAACCAGAGCAGAGTCTCAGAGAGTAAATGAAATTTATTTTTTAATGAAACAGAATGGAAATTCTAGAATTAAAAATTATATTCTCTAAAATAAAATCTTAATATTTTGTTAATACAACAGAAGGGAAAGTCAATAAAGCTCAGGAAAAATCAATAGTAATTATCTAATATGGAGAACAGAGTGGAGGAAAAGGTTTAAAAATAAAAGGTATGGAGAAAATATAATTTGAAATAATATCAACTTCTCTATTATATTTGTACTTGAAGTCCAAAAAAAAAGATAATAGACTGAGAAAGACAAATATTTGAAATAATATTTGATTTTAAGGGGAATCTAGAATCTAACTTTCAATAATTGCAACCAGGAAAGTGCTTAGTGTGGAAAAAAAATGATAAGTTTTGTTAAAAGAGATATGCTGTTGTTGACTTCACCCATTCACATCTTCAGCTCCTCATCACCCCCCCCTTCCTGCTACAGGTTAATAGGACCACAAGAAGCAATTCATATTTTATTCTCAACCCATAGTGGTTGTGTGTGTTCACCTATTACTTCCCTGAAGGTCCAACTGAAGGATTTGAAACTGTTTTATCTCCCTTGGAAATTCACATTGGCATTTTTGGGAAGTTTCTAAAGGCAAATTATAAGTCATAAGTTATTAATAATCACAGAAAGTAATAGACTAAAAGCCTCAGAAGGAAGAGGCTGAGGAAAGATACTTGGAATAATAGGGGCTTGGAGAACACCCACATATTTCAGGGACTCTAAGACCTCGTGCATTCCCAGCCTAGATGCATTCACAGCTCTCCTTTCTGCCCTCACTTTCAAACTCACACAAGCAGGTAGAGTTAAAAAGTGTCCAGCGGTATATTAAAGAGTGACCCACACATAGCCAAGCTGCAAAAACTGAAAGAGTTGTTTGACTTATGTTGTTGTTTTTTGGGGGATTTTGTTTTGTTGGTTCTTTTGTGGATTTTTTTGGTCCCATGCACTAAAGGAAATTTCTGTCAACCACTAATTGACCACTAAGCTAATAGAATAAAAACTTAGGTGACAAAGAATAGACATTAACAATAAAGACAAAATTAAGACATTTTCCAATAAAGCTGAAAGAATTTGTTGCCTGTAAACCTTCACTGCAAACCCTGCAAAAAAATATTTAGTCTGAAAGAAAATGACAGAAAAGGAAATCATAAAGAGCACAAGAATGTATTTGTGTAGATAAATGTAAAACCTTATACTTTCTTTCCTTAAGTTATTTAAGTCAACTGACTGTAATGCAAATTATAAAGGATGATAAAGTTATAGAATACATACAAAATATGCAAATTTTGATTAAGTTGTATAATGGGCATAACATATATTGTTGTAAAAGATACATCAATAAGAACATAGATGACAGAAAAAATTGGGGTGGGTAAACAGATTTGTACTTGTGCTGGAAGTCTCCAAGATCATTCTTTTTTTTTTTTTTTTTTTTTTTTAAAGATTTATTTTTATTTATTTATTTATTTATACAAGCACTGGGTACAGTCAGAGTGTGGGAGGGTGAGAGAATTCACCAGAGCCAGAGTGGGGAGCAGAGCAGGCAGAGGGACCGAAGTACACTGCTGAGGGGAGCAGCGGGGCGGCAGGAGAGGTCTGCCCGCCATGTGGGACCCTCCTCTGGTGGCTGGGGAGCAGCCGGGGGTCGAACCGGCTCTGCAGAGGCTGCCGGCAGCTTCGCAACCCAGCGCTCAACCGCTGCGCCACCGGGGAGGCCCTCCAAGATCATTCTTAAATTTGATAATTTTCGTGGAAGTCTAATAGGACTCAGAATATATCGTACTCATCCCAATGATTTGATGAAGTGGAAGAACATAAACACAGTCAGCAAAGGGAGAAATTTAGAGGAAAGGGGGCAAATTTAGAGGAAACCAGACACAAGCTTTCAAGGTTCCTCTCCCACTTGAAGTCACATAGAACACATTTAGTCCCTGAGCAGTGAATTGCAATGTCTAAAATGCTGCCAACCAAGGACACTCATTAGAGCATTGATTCTCAGGGTTTTTTTTTCCCCAGTGGCTGATCATTTATGCGGACCCTGCCTGGAATGTCCCCAAACTGCAGACTCCTAGAAGAAAATAAGATGTTTAGTATAAGCCATAATGCTAGTAAAACAGTTTAGACACAAAGGGTTACTCTTATCAGTTAATAGTGGGAACCATTCCAAAAGTAAAGTTCCCAGATGTCAGTCAAACACTAAACTTGTAAGCAGGCCCTCAAAGGGGCCCTCATAGTGAGACCTACTATGTTATCCTTTTTTTTGCACATTACATGTTTTTCAGAGATATAATGTGATATAATATGAACTCTGAGCAGACTGTGACAAAAATGTATATTGTATTATCTGGAGTAACCACTAAAAATATAATGTGAAGATGTCATTTGTAATATGAAAATGCTGCACAAATAATACTTTATTAACCAAAATAACAAATGCTACAAATAGAAAATAAATACTGAAAATGGGTAGCTGTATAATGGATGTATAATTTTTGAAAATGGATTGTTCATTCTAATTAATAGGCAGAGATTGCTAGAAAGAATGAAAAAATCCAAGACAAAAAAGAAGTCTCCACTATATTCTGTGTACAAAAAGCATACTCTAAAGATAAAGAAACAGAGAGATTGAACATAAAATTATAGAGAAAAAATGCCATGTAAACACCAAATATTATATTTTCCTTTGGATATATTAGTATCAGAAAAAAATAGACTTCAAAATAAGAAGGATTGCCAAGACAGTCACTTTGAATAAGTGAGAGATTATTTTTTTACAAATATAAAGTAAAATTTGATATACTAAATATAGAAATTCACAAATCTAAGTCATATTTGGAGATTTTAGCACACCTAACTGATTGTTTATTTTGAATAAATGGATAACTAAATAAGTAGAGTATTTTAACTATACTATTAACCACTTTGACCACAGCCCTCAGTGGCAGAATAAACATTCATTCAAGTGCAGATAAAATAGTCCATAAAATAGATAAAATGTTCAATTATAAGATATTATAAGTTTAAAGAGATTTAAATTTGAAAATATCTCACAAATTATCTTCTCCATTACACTAAAAATTAATCATAATAGTATAAATACAAAATCACACACTGATTTTTCTAACAAATCTTCCAATAAAATATAAAAGTGTTTTAAATTTAATTTTTGGAGGGTTTGGGGATTAATACTTCTAAACACTAGATAAATATTAACAAGTTATATAGGGAAATAGACACTGTGTCAGTGATTTTTTTTTTATCCTTTTTAATATTTTGAGTAAATCATTGGGCTGCTAAGCCACACAATACATTTATTTATAATTTTATTGTTTCATATTATGGAACCCTCAAGTGTTGGAAGCATTCCACTCTGATTCTTAGCAGTTAATTTTGTTCAATTCATATTTGTTGAATGACTATTTGTATCTTTAGTTCAACAAATGATAACCATTTATCAGAAGAACACGAACCAGAAAATCACAGGAGGAAATTTAGAGCTAATGTAAAAAGTAAAGTCTGAGAACTATAATAGACAGACTAGTGATAATTTTTGGCATATAAGCTGATTTCTTATATGGCATATAAGAAGCTTATGTCTTATAATTTTAGCTGAAATAATAGGTTTTAGTCAGATTCCTCATCTATATTAAGATCCAGACTGCAGTGTTTTGGGATTCTATTAGGAAAAAAAAAGTTTATAATAAAATAAGAATATTTATTATATTTATATTTTAAGAATTCAAATTTATAATAAGAAGACTGGTTTTGAAGAGTAACTGTGGAATTTCATTTTTACTATCCATATATTGTTTTTCTTTGTACCATAAGACTCAGGATAATCTTTTATCTTTCCTTGATTCGATGAGAATGAAAAACCTAGAAAAAATTATTACATAAAAATATAATTCTCTTTATTTTATGAAAAAGAAAAAAGAAATATACCATAATCCTTTAGGAAAGAAATTTATCACCATAGTCTTTTCTCTATTCTCCCTTTACCTTATTTTCTTTCACCAATTATTACCCTTAAACATATTTAGTCACTAGTTAGCCCAATACTGTTACTCTAAAATTATGCAGTAGGAAAACTCTATTTAAAACCTTTCTCTCTTTCCACTTTGTCTTTCCAACAATACTTCTCTTGTGCTTTTATCCATCTGCACCCCTACTGAGATGAGGTAGGAACAAAAGCAGAGTTATTAGTGTGGAAACAGAAGCACAAAGAACAAAGAAATTTATCAAGAACATATACTTTATCAAAGATGATGGAAATAAAGCCTGTCTATGCTTTTCTAAGTCCCTGGATTTTCATGATCTTCTGCTGAGTTGAAGTTCCTTTAGAAACCAAAGGAATCTTTTAAGGCTGTCAAATAAACTGCTTAATAAAACACATACCAAATATTTAATATGGAGCATTTAATTTTGTCTAGATATATGTTTAGACTCAAGTAAATAAAGTTCATTAAAATAGAATTAAATTTCATGATTTTTTAATTAACTGAACTTTTTCTGACCATCCCTAGTATTATCATTTTTTTATTTAGTGGATATAGCATTAACAGGAAATACAAAACTAGATTGCAGTCAACTAAAACATAGTTTGGCCTCAGGCAAGTAATATAATTTTCTAAGATTAATTTTTTCATTAGTAAAATGAAACCTTAAGACTACTTTTTGGTACAAAGTTTAGAACCCTTTATAACTCTTCAGGTAGTAGCTAAGTGGTTTGGGTTAGGATCCAAACAAAGGAATAAAATAATGTATTTGGTATGGAAATAGAGAAGCTGAGTTAATTTTTGTTAATGTTGTTTTACTTTGTTATTTTTTACTAACCCTTACTTAGAACAAAATATACTTATTTTCCTGGATCCATCTAAATAAGAAACACAAATCATTATGAACAAGGAAAAATGGTGAAGCTACACTGCTGATACTGGTTCCTGTTAACTGAAGGCAATCTTTTTGAAATTTATAATGGGAAATTTCAGTTAGTTACACATTCCTGGAATAGTTGTGAATATTGATCCTTCTCTAACTAGAAACATCTTTATCCCCTATTAATCATCTAGAATTTGCAGGAGGGTAAAATGATTTGTAAGGGAATTAGATAGTTAAGGAAATACAGAGCAGTGATCTCAGCCAACAGACAAGAACTCAGTGTGTAACCGTGCTGAATACCAATTATTTCTATTCTCATTATATATTCAGAGACAGGGTAATAACCACTACATGGGTTCTATTATCCCCAGTTTTATCCATATGCCTAATTCTGTACTGGCTTCTTTCTGTCATCCCTGGTTTATAGAACTAATATTTTCAAATAGACAAAGTATCCAATGTAGTTTAAGAGTCTACCAATGCACAACACTTTGGGAGTGGCCATTCATTTTGTGTGATTCATACAAGGTTCTAGATTAGGACATACATGAAACCATGGGCAGGGACAAAGGTTTACCTGGCTTATCATAGTCCTAGAAAGTGAAAGATATAACTTAAGAGACACAGAGTTCTGAAGTAGAGACATGTAAATGTACATATAGGAATGGGAATGAAATATAAAGAGCTGTGTATCACGCATTCATATTTGACAGAGAGCATTCACCAGTGAGGAGACAGTATACAACTCAGCGGACAAACATCTCATGAGGTTGTAATTAGTCAAACCTTTGCCTAATCACCCTAATGCTGGCACAATGGGTACCTAAGCAAAGTAGTGCCCAAGCAAAGTGGAAATGGAGATAGAGCTCATGAATGGGTTCCAGAAGTCAAACTTCCACAAACATGTACCAATGTTGAGTTCTTTATAAAGTACGTCCTTTAAGGATAATAAATCTAAACAGTGGGTAGCAAATTGACTATATTGGTGCTTTTCTTCTTTCGGAAAGATCAGCCAGAAATTCATTCTGACAGGAATAGACGTGTACACTGATATGCTTTTGTCTTTCCTGCCTGAAGAACCTCAGTAAGTAGCCCTGTTCATAGGCTTACAGTGTGTATGATTCACCTGTATGAGACCACACGTAAATATGACATCAGAGCATAGTCCATGCCTTACAAACAAACAAAGTGCTACTGAGGGACTGTGAGTAAGTATCATATCACATACCACATGAGCCTAACAGAGCAGAGAAACAGTGTGTTAAAGTCATAGCAGAAATGGTAGTTTGAAGATGACAGATATGAGAACGAGGCACCATTTAATAAAAAGTAATAGAGAAGTATATATTGTATTTAATTGCATTGTATTTTAGTTCTTCATTGAAATAACATTACATTAGATTTAGGTATATATTATTAAAAACCAACATGTATATATACTACATTAAGCTCACCAACAAAAGTCCTATTCTGTCCCTCAACCATCCAATTGATCCCTTTACCCGGTTTACCAAACTCCCTCCCCTCTCCCACTTTGGCAATCACAGTTTGTCCTAGAGTCTGAACTTTAATTTTCTTTTAATAATCTGAATTAACCACTTTTGTGTGGCACTCTACTTCCAAAATGAAGAATAGATGAGTCCAGGAATAAAATGATGGTAGCAGCAATTTCCTCACTTACAGTTACTTTTAGTGACCTTTCTGGGAGTTTGCACAATCTGGTCTTGCAAGTCTGGACTCTGCAGATTTAGAAGTCTTCTCTCTCAAAGTGGGGAGCTTTTCTATCTGAGGACATTGCACGACTCCCATTGAGTTGGTTTTTTTTTTAATTTTACCAACAATAACAAATTAAAAAAAATATTTATCAAGTACCTATTGTATGATAGGTACTGTGTCAATTTTAACCATTATCAGGCAACCATATCCAATAACAGATCAATGCAGAGGCATAAAGGACCATTTATCTCAGCCCAAGTTACAAAGGATCAATTCTGACTCCCTTTGATTCACTGAATAAGGATCCAAAACAGTGCTGAATTAACTTCAAGAGATATTAAAATGTCGAAATCAACAATTGAACACAGGTATACATTGACCTTTAGCTCCAAATCCACATTTCAATACCTGCTCTGCAAAAATGGAAATGGGGCCTATGAAGATTTTATTTGTGGACTGATAGAATGCTTTGTCAGTAGAAGGGACTGTAAAGATATTGCAGGTGAGAATTTTCGAGAGTACACTCTTAGAAGACTTCTGTAAGGGCACAGCTTCTCCAGTGCCTGTCACTACAGTGAGTATAGCTTCTTCAGTATCTGATTCTAACATTCAGTATCCCTAGTGCCTTGTGGATTGTCTTATTAACTATGACTTTTATTTCCGTACTGTTGCTTTGACATCTTGGAGCCAGGCTGACTGGATAGATTACCCTCTCAGTGTTAGCTAATGCCTATATATAGAAAACAACTTACTTGCAAGAGTTTCTTTCATATACATAGTAACAGAGCCCATATCCCTTACCATCTCCTTTATCAGGCCTCACATTCTGGGCAACTCTTTACCTGCCCAAACCAGTTGCCAGACAAGTAGGGAGAGCCCTTATGTCTGAGGGCCTCCTGAAGTTATTCAAACTATCCTAACTTGAGCCTGCTTAGCCTACCTTGTCTTTCCCTTTCTGTGCAAACCACATTAAAAGTTCTTGCCCACATTTGCCCCATTATTCTTTGCTTCTCCACTGACACTGATACTTGCTCGTATGTACCACCCCGACAGTGTGGCCCCTTCTCTTCCTATCTTTAAATTACAAACAATTTTTTCATTGACAATTGTCTTCTGCCTGTTGGCCAGGCTTTTGTGTACAATAAATAGCAGTGCCCAGAGAGACCAGTAGCTTCCCTTAGCACACCCCCGGGTGGTTTCATAGGAGTACCTTCTCCCCCAGAATAGCTTTCCACAAGCACCAAGAGAGTGATTTCTGGCAAATTCTGAAAGACAGATTTCCTGCAAGTTCTACCACAACAATTTATCTGTCTTTAAATGAGCCAAGGTTATTTTCTCTCTAACAGTCTGGATCACAGGCCTGTGGGAAGGGAGACACTTCTGTAGACAATTTTATCTTGGTCTTAGGGAACTGACTGTTCCTTATATGTTCCATTTCTATGTTCATTAGAGTTCTCTTTAATTCTTACTAGCCAACACCTTGTTTTTCCAATTCTCTATTATAGTTAATGATTCTTTATGTTAAACTCACCCTGCTCGAATACTGTGTATCTCCTAATTGGAGTCAGATTTATATAGTAATAAAGTATTTGATTATGAAGAGATGAATGAGAATTCCCCATTAACACATTAATAGGATTAGCCACTTTATGAGCATTGGTTGTGTAATTAATTGTTCAGCAAATTCTTAGAAAACACAGTCCCTTCCCTGAAACTCAGTATGCTGATTGGCTTACAGTAGTTATTTAACCAATTGTCCCAAAAGTAATAATTCCCTTTGTGAATAAAAAACCAAACCTTCATTCATTTTTTACTTACATGTAATTACTGTTATTTAGTTTAATTAAACAAGGAGGATTTCAAAGTTTGTGAGTATACATAGAAAATCAAAGTTGGGGAAAATATAACAATGTCTTCATGAATTGCATGAGGATATAGGCTATCTGAATAAAAGTCATGATGTTCCTGGTAATGCAAGACAATCAATGCTTTTTGTTTAAGATCCTTATCACAAGAGAAGATCTAATCCTTCACATTACCTTGATACAGTTTCTCTAATTATTCTTAAACTTAGATGCCTGCTATTTCCATTTTTTAAACTGAAAGTTTGGCCTCCAAACAGTTGTTCTAATACACATATAAAGAGGTCATGCCATGTGCCAGGAAAAATGTTGATAGAACCATGCTATTCAAGCTTAAATCTAAGTAGGAATATTATAGACTTTTTATATTATGATATAGCTATTATAAAGCATCCTTACTTTTTTTCTGTTAATGATTTTCCAACAAGTGAACCCAAGGGAAACTCAATGTCTGAGAGTAATTTCCATAAGAAAAGTATCAGTTCTTCAACTACTCTCTTCTTTTTCCAGAAAGTTCACAGTATCTATTTAGAACTATTACAAAATTCTATAAAGAAGTAAGAAGAGACAGATCAGGGATCAGAATTCATTAGTTTTATAAATTTCCCGCATTATTTCTGTGATTTACATTGTTTCCCCATAGCTAATTAGTAGCAAAATCCTTTACACAAAAAAGGAAAATAAAGAAGTTTATGTAAGTCAGATATGTCAGAATCTGGAAAAACAGGTGTTAGATGACCTCAAGATTGTTTTTACATGTGTCACACACCAAACTGTTAAAATGCTTTGTCCACCTACATGGAGTATCCCCCTCCTTAACACTACCCTGTAACTACAGATATTATTTTTTTTTGTCATAGCTCAGAAGCATTCCGCTTTGGACCCCTTGTATGATAAAAACCTAATTTAAAAGGAAAAAATAACAGGTGGTAATGGGGAAATAAGGAGATTATGAAAAACAGAATCCCTTAATTTTAATTCTAAATTTGTTTTCACTTGCTACATTACTGAATTTCAATTCCCTATGTTGTAAAACATGAATTCTTATGTCAAATTATAAGAACATAAAATGAGCACATAAATTGCATTTTCTCACAATGTGAAAAGAACCTATACTTAGTAATAGAAATGTATTTTTCTAATAATGCCAAACATATGTTGCCCTAGTCTGTTGAGGCTGCTATAACAGAATATCATAGATTGGGTGCCTTATAAACAACAGGAATTTATTTCTAACAATTCTGGTGTCTGAGAAGTCCCATATCCAGGCACAGCACATTTGGTGTTTGATGAGAGCCAGCTTCGTGGATTCATAGATAAGCCATCTTTTTGCTAAGTCCTCATACTGTGAAATGGGAAGGGGGAAGATTGCCCTCTGGGGTCTTTTTATAACATGTTAAGACCATTCATAGGGGGCTCTTCTTTCATCACCTAATTAACATACAAAGGACCCACCTCTAAATACCTTCATAATGGGAATCAGGATTTAGCATATGAACCTAGTAGTCTGTAGCACATGTGTAAACTCCTTTCATATTTGAAAGCATGGTTGTTGAAAATGCATTTTTGTTATGGTCATATACATTTTATTCAGGCTTAAAAACAAAACTAGCATCATGGATTCCTATTTTCTTTTGCAGCTTTTAATGTATTTTACATGTTTAGCATTTATAATGATTTTCTTTGTTGACAAATACTTGATTATAATGTCAAATTAACATTAAGGCTATGGTAAATATATTGTGGATAGCTCAATGTTACATTACCGCCCTTCTGATAAATTTTATTCCCATATACAAGGGCCACCCACTGAGGTTATTAAACAATCAGTTTTCCAGCTCATTCCTTCTTCATGACTTAAGTGATCATCATCTCAGTTTACTATCTGAATCCTGGGAATACAGAGAAAAGGCAGGAATTCTTTAAGACATTACTTAGGGAAAATAATGGGGGTAAAAGGCATTACTTAAGGCGAATAATGGGGGTAAAAAGCAAAATGTGTAGAAGTTTTATGAGAGAAGAAGAGAATTAATAAATTTTGATACATTTGAACTGTATTGGGAAAAACACTTGAGAAAAGATAGGAAGCAGACTTTTTGTGATCTCAAGAGAAGAGGAAAGATAATCTACGTGGTCTTTTCTATTTTTCATTGATGCGGTTAAACAACTTGATCTTTGACCTTTTTTACTGACTTTACTAAAGAGGAAACCAATTGGTGGCAATTAGGATGTTGGCTTCACCACAAGGACACCTGCTCCAAAAGCTAAGCTGAGAGCTGATTAATTTCAAATATGTCAGCAGTTATCAGATAACAGTGTCACATCATTTCTAACCTAGGTTGTAAGCAAACCAGGGTATAGGAGTAAAAATGCTTAAAAATCCATGAATATATCAAATCTCTATTTTTGGTCACTTCTTTAGTTCCAGTGTTTTAATATTAAAACATTGGACTATTCCAAGGCTTTAACTAATGAAGTATTTATAAAAGGACTTTGAGTGGTTCTTTATATCAGGGATAACATAATGTCCAAATTTCAACACAAACACTATGCCTTTGAATTATAACTTAAAGTGCTTTATATAAACAAAATAGAATAGCACTTAATGTGCCTTCTAATAAATCCCAATTGTTTACTCCTCCTATGAATGTTTCGGACCTATAAATCCTATATTCTTAGTTGCCAATTATTATAGAGTCTTCTGCTTGTATCACTTGCCTTCTTTAATTCCCCTCTTTGGTTTCCCTATGCAGTTAAGTTGATAAGAAATCTTATTACAAGTTTGGCTTTGACATCCATGTATTGCTTCAGTCTCTTCTGGCACATATCCCTTCACTTTGTTTTCCAACCATTCTGCTCTTCTTTCAGGTTCTGAACCAGTCATGTTCCTTCCTATTGCAAGATCTTTTACCTTGCTGGTCCCACTACTGGAACACTCCTCCCTCCCTGCTTTTAGAAATTAACCTCTGCACTTGCCTCAGAGTTCAGTGCAAGATCATTCCCTCAGGGAAATTTCCTTGAGAACTGACCCCAGGCCCAGGTCAATGCCCTATTATAAGCTCTTACAGTGCCTCTTTATCCCTTGTCATATTCCCTTGGACCCTGGGAATCATTGCCTCTCTGTCCAACTAGAATCTAAATTCTAAACTCCCTTTTGTTCATCAAAACATAAATGCATATTTTTTGAACAAATAAATTACAAAATAAATTACAAGTAAGCGAACATCATTAAAGTTATCATATGATATGTGTGAGTACATTGCATTTTGGTCAAATACTTACAAGTTCATCATTTTAGGTTAGTTTAAACCAAACCAACTTCAATTGCAAATCACTTAGCTAAAGTCCTTTCATGGTTGCATATAGGCAACTATATTTCCTTGTCATTAAATAAAAGTGTACTAAGTTTGAAAAAAAAAAACCTCATAGGGAAATAAAATCAACAAAGTAAAAGTTACTTCCCTGGGTGAAATTAGCACACCTCAAAAGAAATAAAGGCAGAGTAAATAAACAGAAAGCTAAAATGATATCACAGTGATGGAACAATCCCTCATTATTAGGAATTAATAACTAAAATATCTTAAATAAAGCTCAAGATCTTTGAAATAGAAGAGGACAGGTGGCTGGCATGCATGCAGCAGTGAGCTTACATTGTGGATATGAATAAATTAGATTGAGAAGCCATTTTGTGAATTTCATGTGGAGATGTTTGGCATTTATCATGTGAGGAAAATGTAATTTTAACATTATTTTTCTTAAAGGTGTTGGCAATATAAAATCATTTTTATAATGATTAGCCAATAAAAAGAGACCTGATATTGGAGTACAGAGACCATATTTTACAATAATACAGACAGCCAGGACTATGTGACTTACAATGGGATTAAGTTTAAGGGAATAGCCATATGATAGTTTAAGAGAATAATTGTCAGAGGTACTAATTTATACACAGTTAAGGGAAAGGGTCAAAATGATACTTGTTATAAGGCCTATTGAAAGGGTAACATTAATAAGCACATCAAAAAGGAAGATGCTATCAGACTTGGTCAACCTACTTATTTTCATACCTTATTATTGCTTTTTGTTTTGTTGTAGCAAAAATCCCTACTGGTTATATTTGGTGCCTTCATAAGCACAAAAATACAAACAATTTCAGGGATTAAAAAAAAGGGCATTTTGCACTGGTGTGAGCACTTGGGACTCAGAATGACTATTGATCCCTACAGAAACCAGTCATGTAAATCAAGGTTTTCTTTTAATTTACTAAATAAAAATTCAGTGGCATAGCATGAAAAGAACTAAGCATAAATACTGTACTCATTTTTTCTACATGTTCCTTAATCTGCCAATAATAAATCAATCCAGCAACAAATTTAATAGCCAATAATAATTTTGGAATTTTTTTATAACCTATGATGTCATCTATAAAAGTGATACACAGTGTTTAATTGTTTTCAAAATGTTGGCTTAAGTTCTGTTATGATATTTGAGAGTTCTACAAGCAATTAACTAAAATTTAAATTTTTAAAGTATATTTTAATTCTTTAAAATTGTAAAGAGAGACAACATTCACAGCAAATGTATTTTGTTAAAGTGTAGCCTTGTAGGGTCACTAATACAAGAAATTGTTCTTCAGGGTTAACTCATTTTTTTTGCAGATCTTAAAGAATGTTCAGCCATCTGTGCATATACTTGAACTTTTTGGAAATGTTATTAATTAGGAAAGCACAATTAAGACAATTAGGGATAATTATGCATGAACTTGGTATTAAAGGATATTGAAGAAGTTTTTTAAAGAGAGAGCATGGTGTGCTAGCATACATCTGATGAGGGGTGTGAATATACACATCTAAATCATATAGGTTTATAAACCAACATTACCTCAATTAAAAATAACAGAATTAAAAGAGAGAGAGAAAGCAGTTCAGAACTGCTTCTTGATTTTTTAAAACAAAACTAAGACCTGAACATATCCATAAAAATCAAATCAGTACAAGAGATTATATTCTTCCAACACAATATACCCAGATCAAGCTCAGCTAACAAACACAAGGTATATTGATTCAACAATTGCACACACAAGACTAATAAAAATAATACGGCAAAATAACAAGTGAACAACATTATAGTATAGAGTACTAACACTAGTCAATTTTTTCTTGCTTCATTTTGTTTTTTACATTTTAAAAGGACAGTTTTATTAGGAAAAGGAGAAACAGAGAGGCACCTGTAGAGTCACAGGCAGACAGGAGAACTGCCTGGGGTTTTATTTTCTATTATATTTATGATAAGAAATATAAACAGTACTTCACTCTCAATCTTTGCTACCACTACTCCTTCACCAAGCCAAATTAGAAGATTCTTCTGAAACTACAAGTTACTCAGTTACTTGTCTGTGTTAATCAAGATGTTCGACATATTGTATAGTCACATCAAAATACAGCAATGAATATCATCTATAAGTGTGTTTTTTAGCCCTTGGTTTCAGTTTGTCACTTATTCAACAATATAACTAGCTTTTTCTTAATTAGCATACACTAAATAAATGAAAGTTTTACAGATGAATTGAGGTCCAGCTATTTCTACTTATTTTACAGAGAGTTTCCATTGAAAAAAAGAAAGATAAACGGAAAGCTACTAACTCATGTGCAAGTGTTTAATAAGACACTTGCTTTTAGGGTTTTACATTAGAATATGGGTATGTTCAAGACTGGATAATTTTAATAATGAATATGAAATTCTGCATTAATAGAAAGTTGAATGAAAGCAGAAGCTACTGTAACCCATGGTCTATATGATGAGTTTGAACCACTTTATTTCATAAAACACTAGAGTGTGTGGATCATGGAGTCAAACTACCTGGGTTTAATACTAGAACCAGTACCTAACCACTACATGGTCGTAGGCAAGTAATCTAACCATTCTGTACTTTGGAATCTTCATCTGCAATTCAAGTTGATATGATATCAAAAGGAATTATTTTCTGTAAAACAGTTCCAGATACTTCAGTAATTGGTACATAAAAGTCATTTTTTAATATCTTCCTAAAATGTTAAAACTGTGTCATATGAAATAAAATTCTATTTTTTTAAACTACTAAAATGGCTGGAAAGATACCACATTTTCTTTTTTACAACCACTGGTTGAAACCTAATTTTATCAAAATTATTTTTTGGTCAACTCCCCTCTCATCACCATTCAAATGGGCTCCAGATTTCACGCCTTGTTGAGTTTATGACAGACAGGTATGTTAATAAACACGCTGACATATTCTCAAGTCTAGTGTTCCACGTCTAAATTCATATGGAATGTCTTTTACTACATATAAACAAGAACCCCCAAATGTGGAAAACCACTGATTTAGTCTAACTTCCAGTATGTAGAAGGGGTAAAAGAAGTTCAGAAAAACATAATGGCTTGCCTGAGGTTACGAAGATTGTGAAGGAAAACACACACATGCAAATCTCTTGATACCCAGATCCTTGCCAGTATATGATGTCACCTTTTAAAATGCCTGACTCATCTCTTAATGTGACTATACTGTTGCAGAATTTCAGAATGTTATTTGTGAATGTGATATGCTTTTGGAAATCTTAGCAAGTTGTGTTTTCATTGGTGGGGATCGTTTTATTAACTGTATTTGTCAAATCCTAATCTTTAGTTCTTTACCTATGTATATAGGAAAGCATGTTATGATGATAAAATCATAACTGATTTTATTATTTTTTTCTATAGAAAGGGATATTAAGGTGTCAATGAATTTGGCAACCACTAGCTATGGTCCCAGGAATACTATTTCAGAGTAGTTAATTCACAAATGATTCAAAAATATCGTCCTAAGTGTGGTTCTAAAACTTCATCCACATTTTCTAAGGGCCTGTAAATTTTTTTTATTATCTGAAGTCTTGTCAACAGCTGTAATACAGGAAGCCACATATTATCAAGTTCAAACTGGTCAACTGATTTTTCTAGTCTATCAATTCAAGTTATACATTATGTTTCTCTCACAAGGGCACTCCAAGTCAACACTCCAACATTTCATTAGATAGTTCAGAAAAATGTTGGCATATTGTATTTTAAAGACAATATGAAATTTATTTTTTGTTTCATTTTAGAAGCCTCTGAGTACTTTCCAAAAACTGTCAGCAGTGTGATTTCAAGCCATATGTTGCATTTTGCTACCAATTCCCATTGAAAAGTAATTATCTTAATTCTTTATACTTGTATTTTTCATTTGTAATAAACAACTTTTTTTAGATTTACTCAGCATTTTAATTTGTTTTTATTATTGTCTTTGGAATTTTTAATTATGACTCAAATCATATCCTGACCAATCAGTTCCTGGAAGTCTTTTTGCACTCAGTTTGAGTCAAAATCGTAGGTTTTACAAAAATCTCTATTATACCCAACTTGTCATCCATCTGTGAGCATATTTTTTTAAATCTCTGATTTTATTATTAAGGCAGTTTTTTGTGAATAGATCAACTATTTGAATAAACTATCTTCTTTTACTGGCTTAAGTTTTAATGTATTTTCAACTTAATGCTTATTGGATATTTATATAAACATTTTTTCACACATATAATTATAAGGCACTGAAATTTCTATTGTAATAGAAATTTTTATTGAACTTTATTTGTAATAAATGATAATAATGATTAATACTTATAGAAATATACAATATAGAAAAGAAATATAGTTGACAATAATTAAATTGTTAAAAGTAAAACACCCAATTTGTGACAAACTACATAATAGAAAAATACTAGTTCATGTAAAAAATAAATCAACTACATAATTAAATGTTATGATAACCATGTTAGTTAAAATTGGATACAGATACATAAGCAGAAAGTAAAAAAAGTGATCAGAATAGTATTGTTTTAAATTGTCCCAAAAATATCATAGGCGGAATGGAAGAAACAAAGCCATGTTTTCAGAGTAAAATATGAAGATGATGGATGAAAGATTGCAAGTATTGTTAGACAACATGATTACTGGTGATGGTACAAGATGTCCGAGAGTACAGAATTCTGGCTATTGCTCCCATGCATCATACATTATTTCTCTTCTGCTGTGTACTTGCACATCTTTTTCATTCCTGTTTATGCCACTTCTCTACTCATTTTTTCCCAAAAATTCCTTGACAAACTTTTTCTCCTTCAAATATCAAGTCAAGAATTACCCTTTTGTGAAGTACTCCCTGACCCACCTGGAAGGCTGGGGGATTTATTCTTCTGGTTTCGAATTGGTTTCAATTACGATGACCATCTTAAACCATTGTTTTTCAGTCTTGACTACACATCAGAATCATCTAGTAAGTTTTAAATATATTGATGCCTTAAACATATTATCCTCAAAGATTCATATTTAAGTGGTATAGAGGTACTCTTGGTATTTGGGTCTAAAAATATGGGAAAAGAAAAAATCCCTTTCAACACAAAGTGATTTTAAAGTTCAACAAAATTTAAACACCGCAAGTATATCTGTTTCTTGCTGCAATATTTGAGTTGTTCATTCAGGATTCCTACATATTCTAGGTAAATGTATAGAGAGTTATACAAAAGAGATACCCTGATCTCATGGTACTGGTTGGGAACCTGAATTTATACCAAAAAAGAACAAAGGATTGGGCCTCCCCAGTGGTGCAGGGATTAAAGGTACAGCACATCAAGTTATTCCCTGCCACTGCAGCATGGAGCTAACCCACATGTCACTGCAAACTTCTCCTTTCTCACCTGCTGCTCCCCTTATCAGTGTATTTCAGTAGATCCCCTGTTCTGCTCCCTACTCTGTCTCTGGTGAGTCCTCTTACCCCCTACACCTCTGTCCCACACCCCAGTTCTTGCATAAATAAATAAATAAAAATAAATCTTTAAAAAAACGAACAAAGGCTTTACTAGGAGACCAACTGAATTGGAATTGCAACTCCCTGACTTACTAAATATGTCTTTGTATAAGTAACTTGATCTCTACAAGCTTCAAATTTCTTGTGAATTTATTGGATGATTAAATGGGATATAATATTTATATATGTATGAATTAACAATATTGTCTAATACAAGGGTGATGTTAAATCATTAAATAACTATATTTAATGATTTAATATTTACTATTTAATAACTACTATAGTTATTTACTCATTACAAAAAATGAGCATGTTTTATGTGCAAAAAGCCATCCTAAAAACTTTAATATATTTCATTAATTTTCAGAAAAACCTAAAATAAAATTTTGAAAAAATTATAAGTATATTTAGTATGAGGAACCTATGGTACAAATAGGTCAAATAAATTGCCTACAAACCTGCTGAAGATTATAACCCCTTTCTTTGTTTAGTTAATCCCTTTGATTCCTTCTAATTTAAGAATCAGCACTTCCTCTGAAAGCATACACTGACTTCCCTGAACTATTCTAAGTCCTATGTTATTGATGATATTTGCCTTGTGTTTCTTGTAATACTTAACAATGCATATAAAATTATTCTCTACTGCCTGTCTCTCTACAATACTACATAGTTCTCTGAGAATGAGAAATGTCTTTTTTTTTTCAAAATTACTGTTCCCTATCCATTGCCTGACACATTTTATGTACTTGAACAATAGATATTGAATAAATAGGATAACTTAAAAAATGAAGTAAGTTTTGCATAGTGTTGCTTTATCATTGAAAATTAGTGCTACTAAACAGGCACTAATTCTTAGTCCTTAAAATAGAATTTAATCTTAGAAATGTAGAAAAGTCTACAATTACATGAATGCCTACAATGTAGAATTCACATTCATTTTGTTATTGAAATAAGTTATGTGACCTCTTCTACGTGATATGTATATTTGCTCTTTTCTGATTCTTTATCCTTGGCATATGAACAGGATGCCAAACTGTGGGGGGCCCCTGGTTCTATCCTGGGAACATTATCTGGGCAGGCACTGGATTTATAGACCTACAAAATAAAAGAGGGTTTCATTAAGTGATAGACCTTCTGGAATTTGAGGATAAAGTTTCAAAAGCCTCAGGCATGCTTTGGCAATTCTTGGCAATGATGCACCATACTCAAAATAGGAGAGTCAGAACTTGTTCCAGGAGACTTTAAAAGATAACAGTACTAGAGTTCTGGTGACCTTCTAGATTATCAAACTGTGTCTCTTCTCTTTTAGCTAGCTATTTTCACAAAGCCCTCTGAAAAATCCCTGTAAAAATACTTTTTTTCTAAATGACAAAATTTTAATAACTAGTTTATTAATGGGTAAGTTAAAGCTAATTTGGCTTAACAATATTTCTATAATAATTTATTTTACCATTTTCAATGTTATAAATGAAGTAGTAATTAAAGGAGGATGATAGTTTTCATATTTAGGGTAAAGATCAGTGAATATTTAGATATCCCAAAATTAATTGTCAACTAACCTCCCAATATAAGTTACTCATAACCAAGCAAAAACTAGCAATCAGTATTTGAGCATTTGCTTTTAAAATTATTTTCTAGAGGTTTATCCTTGTTATATGTGTTGGAAAGAAAATAGTTCTATTACAAACTGCATAAAATATAAATTTAGTAGTGGAATCCAAAAAGCTGAATACAAACCTTTTTTTTTCACACCTGCTAAAGTTATCTATTGACTAAAACCATCAACAAGAAAAATGATTCCAGTATGTTTTCAGGTACATAAGAAATAATAGAATTTAAATGAAATAAATGCTAAAGAAATTCAGAGAATAATCTTTTCAAAAAATTAAAAATGTGTAAAATTGTACTATATATAAAACTTACCTATTATATGTCAATATATAACTTTTCTGTTTTTGTGGGTTCATTAGTGTATTTTCTGAGTATTTGATAGCATATTCCTGTATATTGATAGACTGTGACCCAATATTTGTGAGGTCTAAATAAGAATGACCCTAAAGTGACTGAGCAAATGATAAATCAGGTAACACTTTGTTAGAGCACTCAGCAAAAAAAAAAAAAAAAAAGGATTTCAGTGATGAATCAGCTATTAAAAACAACAACAAAACCATCCTGAGTTATGATGCAAATATTCTCAGATCATAGGAAATTTCAAACTACCAACAGTTTACTGTGAAAATTCCTAAGTATGTAACAACCATGTTCCACTGTGCATAAATTGTCTACACCCCGAACTCACAAGTCCTCATATCTAAAGGAGAGTCTTGAAGGATAGGCTTGGCTGGCAGTTTTTATCTTTAAGCATTTTAATCACATCATTCCGTTTGCTCCTTGACCATGGTGTGTCCCCAGAGAAGTCAAATGTAAGCATTACGGGTTTATCTTTATAGGTTATCCACTTTCCCCCACTAGCCAGCTTCGGTATTATTATTTGTCTTGAATTCTTGAAAGTTTCCCTCCTGTGTGTCTTGGTGTAGGTCTCATTTCATTTAGCTAGCCAGGTGATCTTTTATAGTCATGGACTTGTGTATTTATTTCCTTCAGATTTGGGGGGGAATTTTTCTCTATTATTTCTTTGAATATGTTCTATATTCCCTTTTCTCTCTTCTCCTTCTGGAATACCTATTTTCTTATATTGCCTTCCCTCATGGAGTAGAGTAATTCTCAAAGTGTTTCTCCTCATGTGTTTTATTTTCCATATTTCTCTTTTTTTTCTTTATGTGTTACCATTTTTGAGGTCACTGATTTGATCTTCAGTTTTTTCCTACTCTAATTCCATAGCTTTCTCCAGAACATTTTTATCTCCTTTAATGATATTTTTTATATCTTGCATAGCCATTATTATTTAAAGCTTCAATTTCTACCTTCTGTTCTTATTTTTATTTCTCATGACATACATTTGTCTTTCTTCATTTATTTATGTAACTCTGACCAGCTTTTCTGAATATTCTTCCATTTCTTTGAATTCTTTATCTTGGTAGTATTTTTTTAAAGATTTATTTATTTATACATACAGAAACTGGGGTGTAGGCCAGAGGTGTGGGTGTGCGAGGATTCACCAGAGATAGAGTGGGGAATAGAACAGGCAGATATACTGAAATATACTGTGGAGGGGAGCAGCAGGTGAGACAGAAGAAGTCTGCTGAGCCATGTGGTTCAGCTCCCTGGCCAGAGGGATCGAACTTGTGCTGAGATTTAACCCTTTGTGCCACCAGGGAGGCCCCTGTCTTAGAGTTTTGAGCTCTGTATCTGACAGGAAGAAAAAAATCTTTCATATCTTTGTAGTTAGACTGTGGAGATCTGTTCTCTCTGTGGGATGAAATCATCCCTTGAAGACTCAACATCTCAGTGCTATATTTTTCTTTCTAATTTGTTGCTTTCTAGGTTGCTGCTTTTTTCAAATGTACTAAGGATTCAGAATTTTCACTTCTCCAGCAGTGGCACTGGATGTGAGGGAGAACTGATGTTAGCTGCTGTGTCAGGGGTGGGGAAAGGGCCTGTGATGGTCCAGTCACTAGTCAAAGTAGTATGTGGGGTGGGTATTTTTGACACCACCAATAACCCTCCTCTCTGGGTTTCCAGGTCCACATATCTACAGTCTGCAGTAGGACCTTTAGTGCCTCTTAACAGGAGTAGCTAAAGTCCCAAGGGATCTGAGTAGGATCAGATCTGCTCTGTACTTTCTTCTTTGTTGGGAGCCCTACCTACCTAACTCACACCAGACTTCTGTACATAGCTCCTCACAGTCGAGGGTGTGCTTCTGTTGCACTCAACTTTCTCCTTCCCAGGGCCACCAGCCAAACATAGGAGTACATTTTTACCCTGCAGGTTTCTACCCTTGCAGCAGTCTCCAGGAACCTCTCTCTACCCATCTTTTGTTGTACAGAGTTGAATTTCCTCAGTTTCCCTTATGTCATTTTCACTTTGTTGTGTCCAGGAGGCAGTCCATTTTCACCCAGGTCACAGGATTCACCATGTCAAGTACCCCTCTGGACCACCTTAAATCATCTTCTAGGAGCAAAGCAGGAAATGTCCTCTGACACCGTTTTCTCCTCTCAAACAATCTATTTTAACTTTTAATAATGTATGAGTTTGACAAGTGGGATATAAAACTCTGAAAATTTAGCAATCAGTTTACAAGGCCAGTACAAACCTGCTCAGCATGCTACTAAGGCTTCTTGTTACCCCCATTGCCAATTTATGACTTGGAATTGCACACCAAACTGAAAGAATGCTCTACAGAGATAAGTCAAAGATCACTTCATAAATCTGCTAAAACTTGTAGCCAAGGTCACTATCAGGATATCCCATGCCAGTTTTCTAGCCCTATCTATAAACAACAACAGAAACAAAGTTGTGAGTATCTGTTCTTTTAGGCCCAGAGATGTTACCAAGTTTAATTCCAAATGTAGTGATACTGACTATAGGCATACAGAAACAAGCAAGACTAGACATATCAGATACATTCTATTCTCTCTTGTTGTTTCATTTCCTGAAAACATCTGCTGCCAAACGCTGGTCTTGAGAACAGAGCCCAAGATTTAGAATGCTATATGCCCCAGTGATGGACTAAAACTAATTGGAAACACATTGATACTTTCTCAACTAAAATTTTTCCTCTGCTCTTGGCACTATGGATATTCTCATTTAATCTTGCTAATTTTTAAATATGTCTTATGTTTCTATTCTAGACAAATCTAGAGCCTAAAGAAATTATGTAACTTGCCATGATACACAAGTAATAAATGTCAGAGGAATTGAACTTAGACCTTAAAACTGTGCTCCTCAAGATTTTATTATGCAGCTTAAGGTACTCATGATGTTTATGATAATAATGACTGACATTTATTGAAAAATACTTATATAATGAGTACCGTTCTGAGTGTTTTACATGTACTAACTCATTAATACACATCACAGATAAAACATTCCCTCAATTCTGAGCTATTACCAGTGGTAGACACACCACTGATTAAGTACTGCATTCAAGGAAAAATAGAACATGTACTATGTTAAAAGTCATATTGATTATATGGTTGAACCTTGACCAACACAGATTTAAACTGCGTAGGTACACTCAGATTTTTTTTTTTTTTTACAGTATAGTACTGTAAATGCATTTTCTCTTTATGATTTTCCTTAAAACATTTTCTTTTATTTATGTAGCTTTCATAAGAATACAGTATACCGTATATAAAATATACATACAAAGTATGTGCTAATTTACTATTTATGTTGTTAGTAAGACTTCAGGACAACAGCAGGCAATTGGTAGTTAAGTTTTGGGTGAGTCAAAATTTCTCTGTGATTTCCTGCTGTGTTGAGGCATTGGTACCCCTAATTCTTGAATTATTCAAGGGTCAACTGTATAATACATCTCCAACTAAAATATATAAACATAAAAATGTTTATTTTTTAATATTTAAAAATATTTAAAAATGAAAAGCTATGCCCCAGGACCAGGAAATATGGACATTAACCCTTGTATTACAAGGATGTCAATGAAAGAAAATCTGAACTAAGACGCAAAGATGTAATGGAAAATAGGAAATGGAAATTCTAGATTTCTTGAAGTCCATACAGATTCTCAAAATTCCTGAATACACAAAGTTCCTCCCCATTGAAGGACCGTATGTTTATATTTGGCCCAACTGAATACTCCTGGATAATCTCCCTATTATAAAGTTAGATTTTGCCAGCTTTACTTCCATCTGCAACTTTAATTACCCTTTGCCATGTTACCTAACATTTTCACAGCATCCTTGGGTTAGCATATCCACATGTTGGGGGCAGGGGCATTATTCTGCCAACCACAATGACCAAACTGCAAAAAATATAAAGATGTATAGTCCTTCATTTGACTTAAAAAAAATACTAAAGAAGTATTTCAACTTACCTGGCAAAGGCTATCTGCCCCTTATTGTGGTAAATAATAAAATTTGGAGTCAAGCAATATATCATAGAAGCACATGTTTTGAGTGAGATGAAAAGGTGCTGACCTCCTTTTAGGATGGTTCTTAATACACATCATAATGCTAGCTGATTCCTCCACCTCCTGTCATAGTCGTACAATCCTTTGCATATTCTCTCAAAAAATACAAACTTCATATCGTTCTCTGCCTGTAGAAATCCTCATAAGTCTAACCATACCTCAGCAGTACCTCAACGGTACCTTTCTGTTTGTCTAAAAAAGTAATAAATTTCTGGAATTGCTTGCTCTAAAATACTCAAACTTGGAAACTTTCATTTTTCACTTATCTACACTATTCTTCTTTGTCATCTATTTAAAGAGTTACTGCAGGTGCTTTTTAAAAAATATTTATTTATTTATGCAAGCACTGGGTACAGTCAGAAGCACGGGAGGGTGAGAGAATTCACCTGAGCCAGAGCTGGGAGCAGAACAGGCAGACTGACGAAGTACACCACTGTGGGGAGCAGGGGGCGTGGCAGGAGAGGTCTGCAGGCCATGTGGGACCCTCACTCTGAGACCAGGGATCGAACTGGCACTGCAGAGCTGCAGGCAGCTTTGCAACCCAGCGCTCAACTGCTGCGCCACCAGGGAGGCCCCTGCAGGTGCTTTTTATAATCCAGTATATTCTGGTCTCCCTGGTGGTGCAAGGGGTTAAGCACCACACTATCAAGCAATCCACAGCCTCTGCAGCACGAGTTCAATCCCTGCTGGCCAGGGAGCAACCCACATGGCGAAGCAGACCTCTCCTGACTCGCTTGCTACTCCCCTCAGCAGTGTACTTTGGTTGATCTCCTTGTTCTGTTTCCCAATCTCTCTGGTGAGTCCTCTCACCGCCCTCTCCCCCGTATCTCTGGCCTGTACCCCGGCTCTTAAAAAAATAAAATAAAGTCCAGGATATTTGATCTTCTTTAGAGAGATTTATGATTGTCAAGTTTACTTTTTAGTTTAAGTTGCTTTTCATATGTCATTAATAGAAGATGGTTATAATCACACCTCTAAGACACTTGATTTTTACAAGAAAATCTTAATTCTCAAAGTGTATTTTATATTAAAAAGGAATAGATGAATCAAGAATTATATTAATAATGATTACATTCTAAAATAAATGGTTAAATTATAACATAAAATATAAAAATTGATGACCTGGCATATGCTTTCTCATGTTAGTTTTGTATAAAATGAAATGTGTCTTAAGCATATTTATCAACATCAGTCCACTGCTCTAGCAGGGAGTTAAGAAACCAACATATGACAGTGTTCTCAGAATAAAGTGTTACCTCATTGTTGGGAGAGAAATTAAAAAAGGTAACCCTTACTTGTATGCAAATAAGGTGACTTATGATGTCTATATTTGGTAAAATCAAATTATACAAGGACAGTGGAAAATTTGAAAGTGGTGACTTATAGCATAGATGTTTGATTTTTAGCTTAGAGATTTTATCCATTAGATGAACAACTTCATTTTGTTCTAAGGATAACTTTTTAAACTTCATGTTTCTAACAATTATGGGCACTTATATTACTTTTCTAATAACACAATGCTAATATTCAGTGAGTTATTCAATAGAAATTCATGTTGTTTCTCTATAGGAAAAACTCATAAAAAGTCCATCCATCTTTATTAGATTTTTTTTTGATAGTTACTATTTTTACAACTATAAATATCTACTAGCAGTCTTCTTCTGGTCTGAGTTACTTGAATATAAAATAAGACTTTTTTATTGGATTTTTGAAAAATTTGCTTTGCCAAGAAATTATACAAGCCTTTTGAAAATATTCTTGTAAAGCATTTTATCATCTAAATTACTAATTTGCTAGTCACTGGTAAACTATTTCGTTTACACTTTCAGCCTGACTAACTAATACATTTTTTTTAATGAAACTCAGAAATGCTTAGATTTTTCAGGATTTCTAGATCTTCGTCCTTTACCACTCTACCCTGTTTACTTGAGCTTCATGTACCCTCTATAAGTGTAAGATTCAAAAAATAAAATGTGGATCCTATACTGTCATATGAATAATAATATAACCATTTGCTACTGGAAAGCCACACCCAAATATGTAACAGCTGCCCAAAATTCAGTATATCCAGAACTGAATGTATGATCTCCTTATAGCCAGCTAGCCCTTTTGTGTTCCAATGGCAACATCAACATCTACCTAGTTGTATAAGAAAGCAGATCATCATCTGTGTATTTCCCTCTCCCTTAAACTTTATATCCAATCTAGCATCAAGTCCCATCAGTTCTTTATAGAATATATTGCAAATGCTTTAATTTCTCATGTGCTAACTGGATTCCTCACTCACATCAACATAATCCATCTCCAAACTATGATTATTTAGCAGAAAAAAAACCTGATACTTTATTTGAAATCATTCCTCTTAAAGGGAATGGAAAATGCTTACCTATTGGTTTTATAATAAAACTCAAAATTTTGATTTTGACATCCGGGAATCTGATTTCTCCCTACATCTCTAGACTCAAGTTAATTCACCTAGTACTGTCCCTATGCTTCTATTTTCTAATAATGTCTTCCTCCTTCATATATTTAAGTATATTGTATACTATATAACCATGAGACATTTGCATAGGCCATACCCTTAGCCTGAAATTTATAGGCATCCCCTCTTTACCTAACTTTTATTCTTCATTTTATGGCTTAAATAACAGTTCCTTATAGACAATATTACTGAGTCAGTGGGTTAGAGTGCATTATTTTCTATGCTTTCTTCACTCTTAAGTCTAAAATTATAATGTAATAATTAGCTGATTTATGTAATTTATATTATTGTATGTTAGTTATTTTTGCCTTTCTTTGCCTTCAGAATGTAAGTTCCATAGGAGATTATGTATATATATATATATCTGATGTGTTAACACGACATAGCAAGATCCTTTACACAGATAGTCAATAAACACTTATTGAAGAGACTGAATAAATGAATACAAAGATGTTGCCTAATTTGTTACCCCTTCTAAGAGAATTTGTTTTATTACGGGACTGAGTCCAATTTCAATTAAAGGGAATAGCAAGTGCAAAGCCATAGAAGAATATAAGGACAGCATATGTTGGTAATAAGAAGTGATTTCAAACACAGTGGACTTGGAACCCACTGTGGGAGAGGCAGAGGAAGAGACTAGTTAAGGTCATATTGGGAAGCACTTTTACCATACTAAAGTGTTTTCCTTTCTCTTCTAGGAAACAGTGTGCTATACAATATTTAAATAGGCAGTGGAATAATCAGTTTTTTAAACCAACATTGGTGGTATTATGAAACATGAATTAAAAAATTACTATAGTTATTAGAGCAAATAGATTTTATCTTTTTTTATCCATTCCTGTAAATCATGATTATAGATTACATGTTTCAAAATGGAATCTCTGAAGAAAATGCTGTTAATCCAACAGAGATGAATGTTGTATGTGGGGAAAGATGTGGTATATGAGTACAAGAATCTTAACACACTGGCCAAAGGGTAAAATTTGGGAGGGACCAGTTCCAATAGCCCTGGGGCATTGCAGTAGGGGACCAAAGAGAATGCTTAAGAAGAAATTTTAGAAGTAACAACATTGTGGCATCTTGAAAAAGATAATTAGGAATCAGTGACATGAATTAGTTTTCTTGAGTCTGAAAGAAACTGCCCATTCTTATAATTTGGTTTATATACAAATAGGAGTATTGATAAAGTAAGGACACAATAGAGCTGTTTTTTCCTTCTATCTACACTTTGCTGTCTCCAACCTCTTTTTATTACAATTTATTAATGTGTTACTTTTTTTTTGATGACTGTCTTTGAAGATTAGTAGCAACAATTTTCTTTTGGAGTGCTCTTAGAGCAAAAATATAATATTGGTTGAAAAGGAATAAAATAATAGTTATCAAAACTAATATATTTCATATATGAATCATAATGTTATTTACTAAATCAGTGAATGTTCTATGACTCTTCTGAATTATTCTCTTTAATTATTAAAATCAACAAACATTTATTTCATGGACTCTGTTTTACCTGGTATATTCTCATTACCCTCAAGGGAAAAAAGGAAGTATTTTTCCACATTTTCAGAGTGAAATTAACTGCCTAGAAACTATCCCTCTCCCATAGCCCTCTAAGCCAACCTACTAACCACTGTTTGCTCATAGGAAGGAAGTGGTTCCATCTAAGGCTAACAGCCAAGAATTTTGCATTCCATTCCAATCATTGCTTCTGTTACTGATTTATTGAGTAATATTAAAAAGCAATTCTGCAGATTTTCTCTATGTCCTACTGAGAGGGAAATTCCACTAATGTGGGCATGTCCTGAGACATGAAAAAGAAGTAGGTGGAGACCAGAAATATATCCCTGGTACATATCACAAATGTCTCTAGAGATGGTTCACTACTGAGTAGCTGCATAGAGACATGACTCAGCCAGAGTTTCTGCAAATGGCTGTCTGGGGCAGCTCTGAGAGTGCTGGCAAGATTGTAGTCAGCCAGTTTCCTGGATGTAGACGAGAAAACTGAGCCTTTGACTCAAAGGCAGTGCTCTTTAATCACAATCTCGTTCACTAACTTACTTGAGTTTTTTGTCAGCACTACAATATTAAGAGACAAGAAGTCTTCTAACTGCTTATGATAATCCTCAAATATTATCAGTGTACTTGACATAGATGGAAAGAAGTTATTATTTAATCACTTGGCATTAAATCTCCTCTTTGTAATAGATTTGTTGGTTATTACCTTGATTTTTTTGCAGTTGGAAAGTGAGAAAGTTTTTGTTGGCATTTTACTTGCAATAGCAGATATGAATTTTTACATTGGTAGTTTGGTTAGTCTGATATTTATTTTGGGATTATGTTCACAATACCGAATATGAAGAAAATTTTTTTTTTGCCCTTATATATCATTGTGTTACTCTGTGCCCAATTTGTATGACAGGAATTGGGCGATTATGGCCAAGTGCAATCACTCTGTGTAACACTATTGAGCAATCATTTCGTGATCCTCAGTTTGTGGGAGCTTGTGTCAAGGCTCATGTGACAATTTATTTATGGCTCTAAAATAAGACACTGTATTTGCTTGCTGTGTCACTTCTGCATGCCTTCTGTGTACTTATTATTACAATGAGTTTATATTTGTGAATTGAAAGATGACTAGTTTTAACTGCAAAGTTAAGTTTAAGCCGCCAAGAAGTTACCAGCTGTCGCTAATTGAGATAATTGTCATTATTTCAGACTAATAATTTCAGTTCTACCTAAGACAAAGCCTTGAAATGGGAGTGCACCAGTGGCCATTCTGATCCAAGGATCTCATCAAAGTATCAGTGAGTTTCTACACAGATAAAATATTTTTTAAATATTTATCTTTATTTATTTATGCATATAAGAACTGGGGTATAGGCCAGAGGTGCAGGGGTTGAGAGGGTTCACCAGAGACAGAGTGGGGAGCAGAACAGGCAAATCTACTGAAATACATTGCTGAGGGGAGCAGCAGGCAGATAGGAGGTCTGCTGTGTCCTGTGGGTTAGCCCCCTGGCTGGGGTTCGAACTCACACCACAGTGGCTGGCGATAGCATGATAGCACTGTGATTTTAACCCCGGCACCACCAGGAAGGCCCCCAGATAAAATAATTTGCAGTAAATTTTCTAAGTGATGTGCTGCAAGTGAAAATAAATCATTTTGTTCAAGATAGACATTTATTCCTATGTTGTTGTTATAACAACAGAAAATGCTAAAATATAACTTGTATAAGTTCATTCATTTATTCATCATAATTTTTGAAGTTACTCCATTTCAAGCATTAGTGTAAAGAATTATAGTGGGGCCTCCCCGGTGGCGCAGCGGTTGAGCACTGGGTTGCGAAGCTGCCAGCAGCCTCTGCGGCGCCAGTTCGATCCCCGGCTACTCCCCGGCCACCAGAGGAGGGTCCTGCGTGGCGCGCAGAACTCTCCTGCCGCCCGCTGCTCCGCTCAGCAGTGTACTTCGGTCCTTCTGCCTGTTCTGCTCCCCGCTCTGGCTCTGGTGAATTCTCTCGCCCTCCTGCGCTTCTGACTGTACCCAGTACTTGTATAAACAAACAAACAAATAAATAAATAAATAAATAAATAAAAATACATGCCTCTTTAAAAAAAAAAAAATTATATTGGTGGGCCTCCCTGGTGGCTCAGGAGGTTGAGCACAACGCTGTGAAGCTGTCCACAGCCTCAGCAGTGCCAGTTCGATTCCTGCCGGCCTCAGAGCAACCCACATGGCATGCAGACCTCTCCTGTCTCGCCTGCTGCTCCCCTCAGCAGTGTATTTCATCTGTCTGCCTGTTCTGTTCCCTGCTCTGTCTCTGGTGAATCCTCTCACCTCCTGCGCATCTTGCCTGTACCATGGCTCTTGTATAAATAAAATAAATCTTAAAAATAAAAAAAAAGAAAAGAAATTATATTGGTGAAGGAGATAAATCTATTGTTCTCATGAAATTTACATTCTAATAGGGAAAAAGGGAGAAAGAAGTGACCAAGAAAGATAGGTGATGATGATAGCTAGCTAACTAGCTAGCTAGCTAGCTAGCTAACTAGATAGATAGATAGATAGATAGATAGATAGATAGATAGATAGATAGATAGATAGATAAAGAATAAGTTATGGAAACTTTAAGCATCAAAAAAATACAGTAAATATTGTCTAAAAATTAAAAAAAAGATAAATGTTAAAATAAAAATAAATACAATAAAATAAAATATATATATAAAACATCATAAAATGCAAAGATAAATAAATGTCTACATAATAAAACAATGCATAATTAATATAATAAACATAAGTAAATGAGTAAGAAGCAACCCTCTGAAGATCTGTTATTTTAATTGAGATCACAATGACTGGAAGCTAAGAATCTTGCCAGGATGGAGGAGAGAGGATTCCCAGGCAGAGAGAACAATAAGTTGAACACTCCAATGTGAAAACAAACTTGGAAGTTTTGCAAAATATAAGTGTGAAGAGTCAATGATAAGCTTAGTTAACAATGCAGAGTTATAATATATAATTTAACTTGCAGTTCATAGAGAAAGATAACTTGAATTTGAATCACTACTCTGAGATATGAAACAAAAGTTTCACTCTCTCAAAAACTGTTTCTTCAACAATTGTTTTCTCATTTGCAATTTGGTTTAGGAGATTATTGAGAAAAATAATCAGGATTATTGAGAAAAATAAATTAGTTAATATATGTAAAGTGGTAAGTGACTTTAATTGAATAAATATCAAGACAAAAGTCTACGTACACTGCAATAAATTAATATGTGTACATTAAACCTATGTAATATCACATATAACACTAGTAGGTATAGCAAGTATAAATAATATAGATTGGATTACCTCTAAAACTCTGAATTTCTGAAAATGACAAATAACAAGTAATGAATATCTGATTCACTGAGGTATAAGATTAAGGTGGAGACAAAGTGTTACTCGAAAAAGCTCTGCAATGGTTACCAATGGACATTGGTTCTATTTCAGTGTTTGCTGCATATTTGTTTTGTTATCTAAACAACTCACCATCCACTCCAAGTTTTGGTTTCTATAGGTATAATGAATGTATTAGCAACCTAATATCTAACATCACTGGACAATATAACCTTAAAGACCCCTTCTAACTCAAGATTTTAAATAGTGCAGATAATTTAGGAATTAAAGGTAGCTTGAATAAAAGGTGACTTATGTTGATTTTAGTTTAATTAAATATAGAATTTTCAGAAGATAAAACTGGTTTCTCCTAGAAGAGAAACTAAACAAATGTTCTAGATTAAGAAGAGTGACTATTGGTAATTTGTATAAAGATATATTATCACAAGCAAAGTATAATGATTATAAATTCTTTGTTTAAATCTATTTTCTTTTCATTTAACTAATTTTATATGCCAAAATAACTGTGGACAGGTTTTTGCAATAACTGTTTCAAAAGACACCAGACAGCCACATAAGGAAACTCTCTAAATACCTGCACTGAGGAAAAACAACTAGCCTAGACCTCATTGAAATGGTTACACATTAGACAAAAGCCATTATTGGCATTGGAAATAGTATCATATGGAATGTTTAGTGGGAATACACTGATTAATACTCTTTTCGTGCCATAATTAAAAATAACTAATGTTATCACTACCTCATCATATGAGTAAAAGTTATCTACAAACAATGTTTCATCACATCACAGAAGAAATGAATGACAGGTGAGGAATGTACTGGCTTTGTTTCATACAATGCAACTGAATAAGGAACATAGGCCTAATGGTTTATGGAAAGTCACATACAAATAAGATAAGGTCAGAGTCAGGATCCACTTAAAATCCATTAAAATGTCATTGAAGTCACCGGTCCACTCCACATGAGAAGGTAATTATACTGTCTGGTGATAAAGAAAAATACCCTTACAAGGGCATGAAGTGACTTATATGATTGTCAAGACTAGGAAATGCATGGAAAATTCTACAAGATGTTTAATACATGTATTCTTGCTTCTTTGTGAATTACATATCCATTTATTAAATTACAAGGCATAGTGTATAATAAAGCCATTTTTAAGTTCATATATAAACTTAAATTAGAAGGCTTATGTGAAAAAATCCAATATATTCTTTCTTTCATAAACCATAACAATTTCTACAAATACTTTATAGAATATCTTGAAAGTGTTAAAAAAAAGATTGCTTTGTTATATTATTCAGATGTTATTTAAGGCTATGAAAAAGTATCTTTAACAAAGGGTATATATAGATATATATATGTGTGCATATATAAAACATAAATATAATTGAAAAATATTCAGCTCAGAAGGGACTCATATATTTAATTCTATAGGTAAGGAACTATGATCAAGTGTTAAATAAGAAAAAGTGATTAATCTTCCCTATACCACACAAAATGTATTTAATTTTTAGAATTTCCTAGTTTCTCAAATGTCATGAACTCATTGAACATCCAGACTCTAATAAACAAGCCCTCTTGAGAAAAATTTTATGAGTATTTGGTTTTTCTTAGTGAGTACATCTTCCCAGTGCAAGACATATATTCACCAATGTGAGGTAAGATGAAGGAACAGTATCTCCAAACAAAAAGTGGGGCCAGAATGGTGAATCTTAGTTAAAAATGGTTCAATATTTGTATTTATACCCTTAGTATATTTATACCCTTAGTTCAATATTTGTATTTATACCTTTTCTCATTTAATTTAACAAAACTAAACAAAACAAAGTCTAGAAATAACTACAGGGTTGAGGCTGCTAGAGAGGGATTATGGGGTAGGAACAAAATGGGGATCCCAATCCTATAGGGTAAAGGAATATGGGTGCTTTGGGGTAGGTGCAGTGTGGTGATGCACATCTGAGGAGGTGTGAACCTAGCCCTCTAAATCCTATACAGTGATGTAAACCAGTCTTAACTCAAAAAACTAAGTAAATAAGTAAAAGATTTTGAAAAGTGATATTGAAGCATTATACAACAAATTGTACCAAATGTGACTGTTCATTGAACCATTTCTAGAGGGCAGAAAGCAGATAGTAAAGTGGTGCTATTGCAACAAGGTAGAAAAATTGTGGCCTAGAGAATGTGAGAAGGCAGAAACTGCTGAAGAGAAAGTCAAAATGCAAAACTACAGGAAGGTTCAGAACTGGAAGTACCACTTATAATTAAAAAAAAAAAAAAGACAATTCATAGTAGGTAGTTAGAATAGTTACTCTTTTAGCAGTCAACTTGTTAACTCTAGGATGAAAAACTAATCTTTATAAGGATGATTGCATGTATAGAAATAGCCACCCTCTAGTAATACCATCTACATTCTGATATTAGGGATGCAAATGTATATAATGCAATTCTCTGACCTTATCCTAAGCAGTCTGGTAATCAGCAAATATCTCAGACATTAGAAAAATTCATATTCATGACTCATCATAAAGGATAACAGAAGTTCACTGGACAGTTCATAAAAGTTTGAGAAGTGAAAAATCAAAAGTGAAAAAAATGACCCTAAGGAAATAGAAAATTCACCAAAAAAGAAATTAAAACATATAGTAGCATCAAAAGACTTTTTTAAAAGAATATACTGCATCCACAAAATAACAATAGGATTCCAACAAAGAAATTTTCAGAGAACAAAAAGATCTCTTAGATACTAACAACTTGTTGTCCTCAAAATAATTCATTCAGAAGTTTAGAAGATAAAAACCAAGGAGATTTCTCAAAGGAAAACAAGATAAAATACACAGATCAGTGCTGCAATTGAACATCAAATTAATTAAAAGTTCAGAGAAAAAACAGGCAGTAAATTAAACAGTAATCAATGACAATAACTTCTGAGAGATGCAGGCACAAGGTAGTGTTTTCCACTATATGTAATCACTGTATCTTCTTTTGCCTGCTCTTGTCTTTGGAAGAAAGTAATTAAGTCTACACCACTCTCAAGCAGGGATAGAGAACAGGAATTAATCTTCACAAATTAATCATCACCTCCAGTAAGGGAAGTATCTAAACATCTTAATTGGAATTCTTCTGGAGGAAATCACTGTCTCTTTCCCAGTTATGTATTCATTCAATCATTTATTTATATCAGTATGGACTCATGTATACTTATTTTATATTTTGTAAGTATATAAATAAGTATATGTCACTTGTTTTTGTTGCTCAAATTGTTCTAGCTCTGGATTGGAACTCTTTTTTTTTTTTTTAAATAATAAATTTTATTTTTATATTCCCCATACAATTGCAGCCCCCCCATTCTGACCCCAATCCCTCCCCTCTCGCCCCCGCCCCCTTAAAAGTGTCTCTGGTTCATAGTTTTTTGTTGATTTTGATTTTCACTTTCTTATAGTTATTCATTTTCCTGGTCCCTTATTTAAGTTTTCTAGATTCCTGCTATGAGTGAGACCATCCGGTATTTTTCTTTTTCTTTTTGGCTTATTTTGCTGAGCATGATCCCTTCCAGCGCCATCCATGTTGCTGCAAATTGCATGTGCTTATCTTTTTTGAATGCTGAGTAATATTCCATGGTGTATATGTACCACATCTTCTTGATCCAGTCATCTATTTTTGGGCATTTGGGTTGTTTCCAAAGCTTAGCTATTGTAAACAGTGCTGCTATAAACATAGGAGTGCAGGTGTTCTTTGGAATTGATGTTTCTGTGTCCTTTGGGTAAATACCTAGGAGTGGAATTGCTGGATCATATGGAAGCTCTATGTTTAGTAGGTCCAGAAATCTCCACACAGCTCTCCACAGTGGTTGGACCAGTTTGCACTCCCACCAACAGTGCAGAAGAGTTCCTTTTTCTCCACACCCTCGCCAACATTTGTTGTTGCTAGTTTTTTAATATGTGCCATTCTCACTGGTGTAAGATGGTATCTCATGGTAGTTTTGATTTGCATTTCCCTGATGACAAGTGATGTTGAACATTTTTTCATATGCCTGTTGGCCATTTGCATTTCCTCTTCAGAGAAGTTTCTTTTTAGCTCTTCTGCCCATTTTTTGACTGGATTATTTTCTTTGTTGTTGTTGAGTCTCATCAGCTCTTTGCAGATTTTTGTGATCAGTCCTTTATCATTAGTGTTGGGTGCAAAAATGTTCTCCCAGTTGGTGGGGTTTCTCTTTGTTTCTGTTATTGTCTCTTTTGCTGTGCAGAAGCTCTTTAATTTGATGTAGTCCCAGCTGTTTATCTTTGCCTTCACTATCACTGCTTTGGGTGATGTGTCTGTAAAGATGTCTTTGATGTGCAAATCACGTAGTGTTTCGCCTATATTTCCTTCTATATGTTTTATGGTTTCAGGTTTTAAGTCTAGTTCTTTATGGATTGGAACTCTTAATTTAGTTGTGTCGCTTTAAGGCATCTCATCTTTTCACTGATGTGTCTTCATCCTGCTTTTTGAACTTTTCTTTAGTCTTTGGAACAAAAAAAAAAATGATCTAGGCTTATCTTTCTTTTCACCACCGTCCTGGCCCTGGAGCCAACCATTTCTCTAAGGAACCCTGGTTCATTTTTGTTGGTGTGTAGTATATAGAAACCAAAGTCTGGGTGTGGGATACATTTGTTGCTACTGCAGTGTTAGTGCTTCTAGGACTCAGTGTATAGGGGTAGGTATATATGTATATATATTAATCTATTTATATAAGTTCTATATCAGGGTTTCTAGAGAAATAAAACAAATAAGATGTGTGTATTATTGGAAGAGATTTATTTTAAGGACTTGACTCATGTGTTTATGTATGCTGGAAAGTACAAATTCTAAAGAACAGGCAAGCAGGTTGGAAACCCCGAAAAGAGCTGATGTTGCAGTTCAAGTCTGAATATTCTGTGCTACAGAATTCCTTCTTGCTCAAGGGAGGTCAGTCTTTTTGTTCTATTCAGGCTTTCAACTAATTGGATGAGGCCTATCCACATTTTGGAGGGCAATCCGCTTTACTAAAAGTTCAATGCATGTAACAGAAAGGAGAATAAAGAATTTCCCTCCACTACCAACCACTTTGGCATTATACAGAGTAAAACTAATTCTTTGAAGGTCTCTATATTTCAATAGCAGAAATAGTGAGTTTTGACTTAGAAGTAAGGGTGAGATGCAGACAGTAGAAGAGGAAAGATGATAAGTGGCTATTTATTTATAAGAGTATGTCAGAAACATTTTGAGAAATGTTATTACACTAAGGGGAGAACTTATTTGATTTAAGCCATTGTAGAAATTGACAAATGTAATGAAATATGGGTCATTAATATGAATTATTACATTATAGGTTGTGATGCCTGAAAAAAACTGATTCACATTTAAGTTTATGTCAGTCTGTGATTTTTAGATCTCAATTTGAAAATGATTAAACAGCAGAAAAAAGGGTTATTTTTCCAAGTTTCAATATGGGGCAAAGTGTTAAACTTTAAAAACAAAGTTTGTGTAATTATCCTTCAAAATCTGAGAAGTTTAAAATATGGCATATGCCAGGCTTTACTATTAGCCAGTGCAATGTTTTATTCCATCATTGTTTAAAATATTTCCAAAAGTTATTTTCACCATTAAAAATAATGATTATAGGGTTAGAAAGACTTAAAGGGAAATTAAAAATATTAAAATATGCACATTTTGCATAAATGTGTCATTTAAGCAAATGACACCACAGAGTATTTCATGTATATGGTAAAGTATATAAAATACATAAATTCCATGAAGAAACAATGTTTTGAACAAAAAGCTTACATTCAATTAAGAGACTTGAATGGAGGTAAAATAATGAAATATTTCCTAATATTGAAGGTTGTTCCACTTTAAAAACCTGTTCATTATGGTCAACATAATGATAGACAAATGATAACAGAGACAAATGATAACATCAATAAGTGGATATACAAGTTCAGTTTGTACTGGCAAAACTGAGGTCATGCCTTCCATATGCCTATGTGCTAATAGACTTACAATATATTTTCATAGTTAATCTTAAATTTTATAGAAGCAGGAACAGAATATTCTTAAAAACTTTTAATGGTACACTTTTCCAAAAATATATGCAAGTTTATATATGGGTGTTGGAAGTGTGGTGTTTTAAAAGGCAGGAAGAGAAATAGTTAATTTTGAAAACATAAGTCTCATAAGTAAAATATTACTCAAGTAGTGAAATTTCTGCAGCTAAAGGTACACACTTATGCTTTCTAAGGGATAGGGATCAGTAAAAAAAAAATTCAACAACAGCACTTGATTATATGTTCACAGATCAATGCCTTTGTACAGGGTTTACTTTTGTAAAACTTTCACATTTTCTATAATCATGAAGTAAAAATACTTTTTCTCCTGGTTCAGATGGATTTGTTCTGAATATGCTCATAATTACATAAGTTTTACATTAGTCTATCATACATCATAGCTTTTAAAAACTGAATAGTTATTACTGATGATATTTTTATGATTCTTTCTTCCTTTAAACCAAACCTATTTTCTGAAGATGTATAAATACTGTTGTTGTTTTGAATGATTACAAGAACTTGCTAATTGAGGGTAACTTTCATATAAATTGAAGAATCCTTTGGTAAAGCAAGTTTTCAAAACTCATGCTATTAGTAAGGCATTACATCATGCCAGGTTTTGAATATATGAGATTATTTTAAATAAAATGGGTCTTAAAGAGATTTAATATTAACTTAGAGAATAAATAGATTAAAATATGAAATTACAATTAATAAAAAATTTAGTTCTTGAAAGATTATGTTCTTTTTGCTTCAAATTAAGGCCTTGGTAGAAGAAAACTAGGATGGAAGAAATCTGAAAAACCAAAATTATATTCAATTTCTGGAAATAGAAAATCTCTCCCTTTCTGTGCTATGAATTGCTGCTACTGGTTTCTTTTTAATAGTGTTTTTTTTCCATGCTTAATGTGATAGGATTTTCAGAGAATCATTTCAAATTTTAAAATGAGAACACAAAACATTTTTAAATTTAAAAGCAAATGAAAAAAGAATTTAAAATTAATTCATACGACCTGCTGCTAGTATAGTTGATTATCAAGAATGAAGGCATTCAAATGTTCCCACAGTTTTCACAAACTCAAATTAAAATTCAAATATGGCCTGAAGGGGAAAATACAAACATAATTACCTTTGGGAGTAAAGTTATGAACATTGAAAAGTGGTTACTTAAGAAGCCTGTAAGAAACTGCACATGATGAAATGCAACACCATCATGATAACACATTATTTTTTTAGGATTTTTAAGGTTCAGAAAACATCCTGGAAAGAAAAGCAACAGCCACTTAGCTAGCAGTCACTATGTACCAAGAAGGCTTCTCTGGTGGCTACAAAACTCTAGAATCCCTACTTACTGGCTCTGTAGCAGTTGGGACTCAAGAAAACTTGCACACAATTGTAATGTTAAATGATAAGCAGAGAGATATACAAATTTAAGGAAATATACAAGTGATATAGCAGGTGTTAACACTTTATAGTATCTAATTAATCTAACTAGTAATTGTTACAATTCTCATTTTATAAAATAACAAAACTAAAATTGGATATCAGATAATACTCAAAATGATATAGTTAATAAATTGTCAGAGATTTAAATAAAAATTTATTTGACATTAAAATCAATAAAATTGCTACTCTCTATATAGCATCCAGAAATGACTGGATTATTGAAATGAATATTCTTCAGAAAGGATTTATTTGAAGTGACCTCAATAAATGACAAAGAACTTGCCAGGTGGATGAGATGGGGGAAAACAGAGGCATAGTAAGTGAGACTATAGAAGTATAAAGAATCATGGTAGGATCACAGAACTGTAAGATTAAGGCATTGGATATATATGAAGTTGAAGGTGCTAGAGGAAGAAATGGGTGAGAGGAATAAGAGATTAATCCAGACCAGGCAGCAGTAAGGAATGTATGAGTCATGAAAATAAACTGGAATTTTATCCTTCAGTGAATGAACAATAGACTTTTCAGTAACCCTGGTTACAACTGGCGTAACAGGTAACCTGTAACTTGCTGCATTAAAATCAGAATGGAACTTCCTTGATACTGATGAACTACATGCTACTTTGGTTTGAATTCATTGTGACAATTTGCTTCAGGATTGGCATTTTCCGTATTTATATAAGTAACAAACTAGACGTTTGAGAGAATAGAACCAATTTATATAATTATAAATGCACTTGGATAGGGATGAAAGAAATCACATGAATTTTTGTTTTTTGAATGTGATTTTTTTACCTGGCCAATTTATTAACTCCTCCTGCTTTTTCACCCATATTTCCTGAAACCCTCCTCCATCTATGTGCTGAGGTTGCTCATTAATCATCTCAGTTCTAATTATTCTAAAAGATAAAAAGTGGAATTAGTGAGTCTGCTCTCAAGCTGTCTATAATTTCATGTTGAAGATAAGATGTCTACATTTATAATTCATATCTATATCTATGAGATAGCATTTAATGTCCAACAAACACAGAATACCTTTTCAGGATCTAAATAGCCTAGTAGAAAATAAAAAGGTCTCCACTCCTCTTTCCTATTTACTGGGCTCTTAGATTAATGCACCACCCATAGAGAAAAGCAGAAATAGGCAGATTTCTGCTCTGAAATAGGCAGATCTGAATTCATTGCCTTGGATTGTGATTTGGTTACTTGTTTGCATAATGGAAAGATTATGTCTTCTTTTTAGGGTTGTTAGGGGTCTTAAAAGAAAAACGCTTTGCAAAATATCCATTAAATAATGCATGGTCTTTAAATCACACTCCCTTTCTGGTATACTTCTGTTCTAGAATTCAAAGAGCCTATAGCAAGTAATACCATCCATCAAGGAAAAAAAATATTTCATTAAAATATACCTTGAAAATTGCATATTTTATGCCATGTTTGATAAAAAAAATAAAAATTGTATATCCTTCTTTAAAGTTATTAAATGTCACTTGAAATTTTAAAGCATTAACTATCAGGACAAAAAAAAAAGTACGTGGAGTAGCTACGTACTTATGCTAATGCTTTTCAAATTTATTGCACAGCCCTATCTCCTGGAAATCACTGGAATAAAAGCCAAATCTGTCACATAATTTTCATTGTGAGAATGTGTCTGCTAGGATGTGAAAGTCGTTGTTTACATAATTTAATATTCTACATTCTAATCAATCACTTATAGTTCATGAAGAGTTGAAAATTGTAAAATCTGAAGATTACATATTCAAGGCCTTTGACCTTGCTGAAAAGCTATAGATGAGAGTCAATTAGCCATAACTAACAGTCCTAAATTCATTGCTTCAGTTGGTTATTATTTTTGAGCCTCATTACGCACATCTGACAATCAGAAGCACTTACACAAGCCTCTCTTGGCTCTCTTGTGAGAATAGATAGGGGAAAGGGTTTTGTACTCCCAGGTGAAGAGAAAGAGAGCTTTAGATATAATAGATCTGTAAGAGCAGTTTGCTTTTCTTGGAAGAAGATTGACAGTGGGGTTGTGTGTGCATAAATTTGATTAACAAAGATCATTTATCAAATAACTTATTTTGCAACTACAGTTGCATGGAGCTGTTAGTCTCAAAGAATGTACTCCACCCTCACTGAAGTTTCACATGAAATACTCCAGTAAGTTCAGAAATATAGATACATTTTACCCGTGATGAAAGTGCCAGTGATCACAACACTTCTTGGCTTTTTCACCAGCACCTGATGCCTTTGTACTGAAGAAGTCAAGTCATTAACCAACTCTTAGTACTGAAATTATTTACTGTTCTTCTTTTATATTTGAAATGCTGTAACCTAGGAATATTAGAGTTGGCACTCTTTTATTTTAGTTGAGTTGAGAAGTTTGGCACTTTATTGTGTTTGAGATATTTAAGGGGATTGAAGAAATGTTGAAGAATTAAGTTTTCCATTTTCTAAGTGCTTATACACTCACCTGATCTTACATAACAAAGGTAAAAAGAGGCAAACAGTGAAAATTTTCTTTCCTGTCAGTTTCCCTCTCTAGAGCAAACCACTGTCACCCGTTTATTTTGCTTAATGGCAGGGATACTATAATTTGGGAAATCTAGAATCCTAAATCATATCAGCAGAGAAAGAGTTCAAGCATCAGGCATATTGGTTATCAGTGAGCTACTAATGAAAGTCGAGATATACTAAAATTATGGAAAAATTAAGAATGATCTTAGTGGAGCAAATGCTAGAACCTATCAACTATGCAGATAGTAATTCCACACACAGATTTCTAGAATAAACCTGTTTGACGAGCTTGTTCTCAGAGCAGCTAAGGTAAACCCCCCCAAAACTAAGACTGATGTAAAAGAAATTTGAAACTCAGACTTTCTAAAGATACAGTTCAGGAAATTTAAAGGACTGGCATTTGGTAGGTGAGAAAAGGAAGAAGAAAGGAGAAAAGAGTAGAAAGGAGAAGGATCAAAGGAGAGACGAAACAAGTGCAATGCTTGCTCACAAGGCAGCGAGTCAGTCATACCTGAGTTTCTCTTTCTGTTCCTATATTTACTTTTCATGTGGCTGGGTAAACCTACAGCGCTTTAACTGGTAAAATAGTAACTTAATTAAAGAGTGTGATTCATAAGATACAAAGTGTCTCTATATGATCAGGATATGGTTTATCTTTTCCATTGACAAATATTAATTTGGTTGATAAGACAATTTTCAAACTCTGAACGACTGAGATTCTTTTTAAAGATTATCCCTATGGCTCATATAATGGGAAAAATTCTGTTTGCTTTAAATTTGAAATAAGAAAATTCATATCTGTACAACCCATAAAGAAAAGATGGGGACATTGGTCCAAATCAGTCCAAGAGTTAAAGTTGAATTGCTTTTGTTCAGGATCAAAATTTAAAAATATTAAAAATAAGTTCTTTATACTTCATCAGAGAAACTTCAGCATGTAAGATACATACCATTTCTATAATATCTTAATGAGAGCGCTTCTAAATATTTTAACTTGGATGTTTTCCCAAGATGTATTGATGAATGCTCACTTTGTCTTTAGTGGTATAGTTGTTGAGCCTGTAAATCTACCTGTTAGGGGCTTTAGTTATAGATCCTGTAGATGCATTCAGTGTTCCCTCACCCCTTTTTCAAAGTGCTTACTCGATTAGCTCTTGTTTCCTACCCATAAGGACAGAGAGAGTCAAAGACTGCATCCTAATAGAATGGCACTGGCTACCAGTATGTCTTATGTAAGCCACGTGATTTACAGGTGTTTTAGGTTCCTAAGCAGTTTGAAGAAATAAGAGCAAAGGTAAGTCTTATTAGGGATACTTATTGCCACTCTTAAAATTTTACTCTAGATCCAAGTTTCAGACAAGCATGAGCACTATTTGCGTCCTTGAACTTGAATCTTTTTTGGGTAATGCCCAGCACTATTTTAATGACTCATTTTGAGGTGTGCCAGATGACAGGTAAATGTTTCAGTACTAAGCAAATACCATTAAATGTCTCAGTACTAAACAAATACTATTCAATTAAATACATTGAAAAGAAGTTTATGCAAGCAAGATAGAGGGAATTACAGCACAGGTTTCATAGACTCTGATAAAATCTAAGCTATTTGTCATAGCCTTCAAAGCCTTGTAAGTATGTGTGAGAGACTGAACTAATTATTTGGGCTTTTGTATAATGAGTTTGGTAGTAAACTCCCTTGTTCACCATTTGACATGCTTTCATCTTGCATTTCTTTATTTTAGTTCCATGAAATTTAAAAATAAAATGTAAAGGTATTTTCTACCTTATTTATTTATAGATTAATCAGTATCTAATGGCTTCATATTTCTAAATTAATAATCACATAATTTATTAATGCTCATAGCAATCTCTTGTTTAATGATTCATTCTTTTCCCTTCTTCATTTATAAATTCTGACTCTGATATTAGTAGGAAGATAATCGTGGTCAGTATGTAACTTGGTTCTTAGTTTCAGAAGTATTTCAGAAATGTGTGCATAGTGCTTACTTATGTTTACATCAGATTTTAATATTGTCAGATGTACTATGTTAAATTCATTATTACATACTTAGGTCAAAGAGCTATTCACATTTTTAAACTTCATAAAGATTGTTTAACTCTACTGTATTATTTTTTTAAATAACACATCCATTGGACTGCAAATTTCTTTCACAGATAATTGAAGGTAATTGGTCCCTAAGATATTTTTGAACAGAAAATAAATTCACATTCTTATTGGATATGATCTTTCCTATCGCAGTTATACAGAGATTAAGAAATGTGTTTATGTTGACTGGTCATAAGAAGTGGTGCTGAGACACACGGAAGATGTGTCTTTAGCACCTCTTCACTTTCTACTACCTGAGACTTAATTCACCTGTCCCACTCCAGCAATGATTCTACACTCTCAGAGGTGTTTTCTATGATATAGTTTGTAAGTATTTAGCTGTCTGCTTCACTTCATAGAAAAAATTATAAGGAACAAGGTAAAAAAAAAACTCATGTTCCAACTCATGTTGCCTCTTTATAGTGACATCTGCTGGGCAGTAGCCCTCAGTGATTTTTAAGCAAGTGCAGGCTCACTTTGTGGAGGTCAAAGCTTATTTCTTCCTCTGTTCAAATATCCAGTTTATTGTAGCCCAGATAAATAATTTTCATATAAACATCAACATGAGTTCCAAGCTTAGCTATAAGTAGAGTTGGCAGTATACCCGGTCCCCCGTGTCTAGACTTGTAAGCCTCTATCTGTTGGAATAATTCTGAACAACCTCCCTCCACAAAACTGTAAAATAATTTCTTGTAATTATGTTTTTAGGAGTATCCTGGACGGAAGGATACTGGATAGAGATCAGGTTGAGAGGTCAACAGAATCACTGTATTCGACACATGCAGGAAACGCAATAGGAAACAATACCCATTAAAAGGATAACCTCCTGCGCCAAGACTGTTGGTTTATCTTGACCGGTTTTAGAAAATTTGCTCCAGGAAAAGGACAAGATTTCATGCCCTTTTAAAAACGCATCTCTTTGCCTTAAAAGGATGTAGCACTCTTCCTCTGGCAAAACGCTGCTTTGCACTTTGATATTTACAGCCAAGCAAAGCCAGTGTCGCCTTCCAAGAGCAGCCGGTAACAAACAAAACCTTGGAGCGCACCCTGCAAGTTGCTCACTCCAACACCGGCTGCGAAAGAAGCGAGTAGTTCAGCTGGTCTCCTGGCCGGCTGCAGCGCGTTCCTGCCTCTCCAGGGCCAGGAGCCCCGGGGGTCGGCCCCGCCCGCCGGCCGGCTCAGGGCTGGCTGCCACGCTCTGCCGGCGCGCTCTGGGTGGGGCCTCGTGGCCGGAGCGCAGCGGTCGGGTGTGCAGGGCTGGTGATGCGAGCCGGCTGGGCGGCGCGCCGGGACAGCCCGAGACGCGCGCCGCGTAGCTGTAATCGGACACCCGAGCGTTCGCCCCCAGCGCCCGACCACTTTCCATTCACTCCGAGGTGCTGGATTGAGCGACGCGGAGAAGGGCTCCGGGTGCCTCGGCCCCGCAGTGCTGGGGATTCCTTTACAAAGAAACTCTGAGGACCGGGAAGAAAGAATTTCACCGCTGGGACGCTCTGGAAATTAAGGTCTTCGGGGAAAAGGACTGGAGACGCGCGGATCGAAACCAGTAGCAAATTGATGACTTTTCCGTGCTGATCTCTTCCCACTTCGGTGAGCTGAAGTCGTTCTTTTAAGTATTCGCATGATATATTAGGCAAAATGTAGCATTTGAATCTGTGTGTTGACTTTCCACGCATCCGTATGCTCAAGATTGGACATTTTCTTAAGGGCACATGTGGTTTGTCAGGGAAGTGTCTCCTTTGCTTAAGTTGTTTCTTTTGGTTATGACACCTGCGGACAGATTAAAGTTGAGTATTTCATTATCTTCTAAGGCAAAGTGCTCTAGAGGACAAACGATTTCTTCTCTTACATGTTGTCAATATTTGATCAGAAGTGGAAGCAACAATCAGCACGTCTGTCTGAGTTTCAAAGGGAAGAAGTTTTAAAATATGGGGGTGGGGGAGGTATGTGTGAGACACTTGGCTTGAAGTCACTTCTCATTTCTAGGTAGACTTGAAATCATGTTACTTTGTATGCTCGCTTCATTTCACCTGTCATTTCATCTTCTATATTATTCTTCGTAATTTGTGGCAAATGTCTTAATAGTGGAGACATGTCAAAGATAAGATAGTGATAATAACAATATGCAAAAATGTGTAAATATTATCTGCCTGCTTAATAAGGAGACAAAGTTTAGACAGGTATATGCGTAGCTTTTTTGGGGGTGGGAGGGAAAGTGGGGTCTTTAACTGTAAGGACAACAAAACCAGGGAGCAAATTACTAAGGGCAAGTCACCCCATAAAATCAATTTTCTTCCAAGTTAATTTAGGGATGACAGGGTGAAGAGGTTGTGGAAGCAGGAAGAAACTATTTCTTTTGAAAATTAACAACGCAAACATCTCTAGGGTTTCTTCCATCTGTGTGGTAAAAGAAACAATTTTGTGTTTTACTCTCATGACATATGTACTATCTAAGAAGTCAACTTAAAATTTTTGTTTAAAATGGTGTGCTTGATTGAATTGTTCTTTTTTCTGTATTTTTGAGGTGCAGTCTTTTACATTTTTAGTGTTTTTTTAAATCGAATAAAAATTAGTGATACTGTTTTAATTGTAGAAACTTTGGTGTACCCTCTGAAAAGAAAATTTTAAATTAAACTCTGTCATGCCATTTTATTGTATGATTATGCTAGTCCCAAATTGATGAGATTTTTTAACATGGTCCTAGAGTTATTTTGCATATCATTGCCACCAGATAACCCACAGGTTTTTCTTTGCACATTACCTGATCTTCTTTGCTATTCAGACCTTAGCTAATAGCATGTATCAGTTTTATAGCTACATTCTGAAACAGTAACACTTGTCTCTCTGATTTATCTTTTGAAATTTTGAAAGCCTGCTTTCAGTTTGATTTATGTAAAATATGCATTGACAGATACATGGTTCATTAGATTGCTCACAACTACTAGGTCATTGGTTTGAATTTGGCAATAGTCCATGGTTACCTCATCTGCATCATTTAACAGCTGCATGGTCATCTGTATAAATTGGCAGATAACTGTTTTGAGTGATCTAAGATTGAACACATGTAAAATGTGTTTGCAGAAACACCATTTTAGAAACAATTACTTTAAAAACCTAAAGTGTATGTAGGTGAATGAGTATATATGAATGTTGCTATGACTGTATTATTCTAGAAAGAGAAGTTTTAATTCACTAACATCTATTGCTACACCATTTTCAAATCATTTCAATGTAACATGATTTTGTTTTCAGGGAAGATCAACTAAAGTATTTTCCTCTGGGAATCAGTAACTTTTTCTTCACTGTATCATTCATTGTTAATAGGCATTATTTTGCAGAAAGATGAAACAGTTTCTCTTTTTTTGCAAAGACATTCAGGCACAGATGAATCAAATCCAAATTTTCACAGTTGAGACCATCATAGCGCCTCCTACAGTTTTTATGACTGTAAAAGTTCAGATAGGTCTTGTGAATTAGGGTACTGATACTCTTGTCTAGATTGCTGGTTTTTGTGAATTTGTTTTGTCCTTCTAAAATTGTGAAATGAAATATAACAAATTTGTTATTTCTATTTTAAAGGAATTTCCCCTTGGATAATAAGTCATAAATCTGAAGAAATGGCATTCCCAGCAATTTGCCTGTTGGTTGGAATATTTGTTTGTTCTATCTGTGTAAAAGGATCTTCTCAGCCCCAAGCAAGAGTTTATTTAACATTTGATGGTAAGAAAGTTGATAAACATTCTAGAAAATATGTTATTTGAAGTTTTTATTTCTTATCTAGATTCAAAAATTAATAAATTTAAGATAGAAAATTTTATCTTAAAATATTTACTAGACTGCTTTTTGTATGACATGGCTATTTTAAATTATTGGTTAATTGACAAAACCCCTCTATTGTGCTTGTTTAAAAATGTTTCACATGTGACCTCCCCTTTTTAACGTTTCTTCTGTTTGCGTTGTATGCATGGGAAGTTTATGAAGACCTCAAAGTGTGTAAGATATTTTTTAATCTTAATATTCATCTGGTTATGTTGAGAAATAGCCCCTATGTGCTAATCTCTATCAGCAGAAAGATCTATACAGGTTTAATTGCTAAAATATTTTTCCTATTAAATTTTGGGCCTTAACCTCAAAAATGTTGTGTCCATATGTTTCTTCTATAGCCACAAGAAGTTGTTGAGGGACACAAAATCTCTTTATTAATTGAAAAGGACCTTAAAGAGTAGTTTGAAGTATGTTTTTGATTGTTACTGTATATACTTGTTCAGGAGTATAGGGAAATGAGTAAGATTTCAAATTTCTACAAACATAAAATGTGTAAGATCCTCTTCGGGGATGGTTTGCCAATATATGCATATATGCATGTATGTACTTCAGACAACTTTACTGATAGATGATGTAGGTAAATCAAGTAACCCATACTAATTAGACATATGTAATAAGAGATGGATCAGAAAGATCATCCTTCCAATCAAGGTCATTCGTATTTTTTATTATTCTTTCAACACACTCTGCATAAACCACAGGTCATAGAGCATTTGTTTCATTTTCTTTTGAGAAGTAGTATACTCTTAGATCTTCTGATAGTTATCTTTTCTTTGAAATGCTGTTATTTTGAATTTCAAACGGCGATATGATTGAGCTATATCAGCCAAGTAACTCTCTCCTCCTTAACTCACCAAGTACTTTCCCCAAGGTCATGATAAGCACTGAAGGAGCCTTATTTTTTTTTAATTTAATTTTATTATTTATTTATTTATTTTTAAAAAAATAAATTTTATTTTTATATTCCCCATACAATTGCAACCCCCCCCTTCTGATCCCAATCCCTCCCCTCCCGCCCCCCAAAAGTGTCTCTGTTTCATAGTTTTTTGTTGATTCTGATTTTCACTTTCTTATAGTTATTCATTTTCCTGGTCCCTTATTTAAGTTTTCTAGATTCCTGCTATGAGTGAGACCATCCGGTATTTTTCTTTTTCTTTTTGGCTTATTTTGCTGAGCATGATCCCTTCCAGCGCCATCCATGTTGCTGCAAATTGCATGTGCTTATCTTTTTTGAATGCTGAGTAATATTCCATGGTGTATATGTACCACATCTTCTTGATCCAGTCATCTATTTTTGGGCATTTGGGTTGTTTCCAAAGCTTAGCTATTGTAAACAGTGCTGCTATAAACATAGGAGTGCAGGTGTTCTTTGGAATTGATGTTTCTGTGTCCTTTGGGTAAATAGCTAGGAGTGGAATTGCTGGATCATATGGAAGCTCTATGTTTAGTAGGTCCAGAAATCTCCACACAGCTCTCCACAGTGGTTGGACCAGTTTGCACTCCCACCACAGTGCAGAAGAGTTCCTTTTTCTCCACACCCTCGCCAACATTTGTTGTTGCTAGTTTTTTTAATATGTGCCATTCTCACTGGTGTAAGATGGTATCTCATGGTGGTTTTGATTTGCATTTCCCTGATGACAAGTGATGTTGAACATTTTTTCATATGCCTGTTGGCCATTTGCATTTCCTCTTCAGAGAAGTTTCTTTTTAGCTCTTCTGCCCATTTTTTGACTGGATTATTTTCTTTGTTGTTGTTGAGTCTCATCAGCTCTTTGCAGATTTTTGTGATCAGTCCTTAGCCTTATTTAGAACTTAAGAGTTGTGTGAGCTTCTAGTTGCTTCCTTAGCTGCTATGCCCACATTCCCCTTAAAACCTTGACTGTCATATTAAATTGTAAAGAAAAGAAAAAAGTAAAATGTTCTTTTTTATTTTTTAATCTTGCATTTTGATTATACTTTTTTCTTTCAAGTTGAGAATTATGAAAACAAATTTTTAAAAAGGGATGAAGGAACAATATGTTTTCCCTCTCATGCTCTATATTTCCTCTCAATGTATAGGAAGATGGAGTAGTTTCATAGATAAGGTAGCTAAATCTGTTTTCTCTTCATTCAAAATCTACCTTCTTTCTTACCCAAACATAGTCCAAAATATGTAAATATTAAAAATAAGTGTGTCACCAGAGATATTTCACAAAACCTACATTTAAAAAATATAATTTGTCTTTCACAAAGGAAATTAAGTAATACAACCTTTTAAAACCAATCTTCAATAATGTTAGAACAATAATTGCTATATAGAGTAACTAGAAATTTATTATGAACTTTTAAAATGCTATACGACTAATATTTTAAGTGCTCTTAAACTCACAGCACATTCTTGCAGAATATTGACTCTAATTTATGACATATGTAGAATACAACATGATAAAATATGCTATTTATCTTAAAGAACTACAATTCCTGATAGTTCAAAATTTCTGAGTTTTAATAGTAATTAATCAAAGAAATACAATATCACTTAATTTGATACTCTTTAAAGAGATATAGCTACAGGGAGAATAAATTTACTGAAATACCACAATTTTTAAATTCACACAAAAATGTCCTAAAATGAACTATATATATAGACAGGATGTTATAGGATAAGTACATCAGACAAAAACATTTGTTAAAATTTATAAATTGTTGTCATTAATTCATAGTCATTTTTCAAAAGATTTCATAGTATATATACTTGAGATACCTGTTCCAGTTTCTTGTTATTTAAAGTTTCTCACTGTTTTTATGATAAATTTACCTGGTATCACACTTGAATAAGTTACTAAATCCCTTTAAGGTAAGTTAGCCTTAGCATCAAATATAGAACTTTCTACAAGGTTGACATATATATGAATGCATATTTGTTTAAATACATGTATATATATATATGTGTGTGTGTTTGTATAATGTTTATATATATATATGTATGTATATATATTATATATTTCCTTCTTGCATTTAAAAAATTTCATTTGACTATTTCCCAGTCAAAAATCAATGGTTGGAATATATTTTGAGGAAATTCAAATAATTTCAGGTTACTTCAGGCAGTCTTTCATATCTTTATATTCCTTCATAATTACTTGCCCCCTGACATCTTTGTCTTGAAATCTTCTCCTACACTGTAAATTAGTCCTCTGCCTGTTCTTTTCTCTGTGGAACTTTAGAAGAATCTCCTCAGTTTTTTTACTCACAATCAAGTTAAGAATTACAGTCAATTTAAAGGTATATGGAAAAAGATATCTCTTCTCCCATGTAAGTTCCATTCCTCCTTCTTGTGATAGATTGATGGAGTGATAACATTTGGGAAACAATGATTTAGGATTTGCTTTCCCTATTGATCTAGTGCAAGGTCAGCCAGATGGTCATCAGTCCTATGGGAGAATGAACTTAAGATGTTATTAATTAGTTGTTACATTTGTGCTAGCTACTTTGCATGTTGAAAGAACTGTGTATTAGATTCTGTACTTTTGTAACATTTATAATTTTCACTTTATTCTAAATAGCTTTTCAAAGAATATAAAGATCATGCAAGTGCTTTTGATATAAGTTGAACTTTCGTTGGAAAAAAACAAAAACCCAGTAGCCTAATTCACATTTCATAGCATTATTGCCATTGTATTTTTTTCCCAGAAAATCTTAAGACTCTATGAGAGTCATAAGGAAAGGACTAGACTACATATTTACAATAGGTAAAACTTTTGTTGTTTGCTAATTTACTAGAGAAAGCATTGTTGAAAAGATTCTCCGTTACCCAATAGAGACTTTAGCTTGTTGTTTTCTACATGACTGGGAATAAATATTATTATAGTCTGATAAAAGACATTAAAAATTGGATATAATTTTAACAAAAGGTTTCTGAGCTTGAGAGAAATAGAGATATTGTCTATATTGGAATAGATATAAATATGATTAATGAGTTTAATCTGTTGAATATTTCTATTTCAAAATAAGGTAGATTATTATAAAAATAAGATTACTTTCTCAGCTAGTAATTCATTTTGTGAATTTAAGATATTCAATTTAGTGACATAAAGTCATTCATAATATTACCTTAGCCTATGTCTGTAGGATCTGTAGTAATGTTTCATTTCTGATGTCAGTAATTTTCATTTATTTGCTTTTATGTTCTATGAATCTATATCATGGCACATTTTCTCCATTTTATTGAATTCTTCAAATCAGCTCTTATTGTCATTGTTTTTTTTTTTCCTATTCTTTTTCTGTCTAACATTTCCTTGATTCACATTCTAAAATCCAATTGTTGCTGCTTTGTGTTTAATATCCTTTTTGTGAAACTTCTTAGAATGGAGTTTTGTCAGTGATATAAGAACTTTGTTCTAATATAACCAGTTATGTTACAAATTTCCATTGAAACATTGCTCTAACAGTGCCCTATGTGTGTCAACAAAGTGTATTTTGATTATCAGTCAGTTAAAAATGGCTCATAACTGCCCCAGCTATTTTTGTCTTATTCATGGCTTATATAGATATGTATTGCAAAGTTTACAAACATTGCGTATTTTTATATAGGTTCCTGTTATAGATCTCCAGTTTAGTTTCTAATTATCAAAGGATATACATCAGAGGCTGTAGTTCTTTGAAAATTGTATTCTGTGTTTTTAGGATACAAAGTTCTATTAATGCCAATTATAGTCTATCAGTTGATAATGCTTTTATATTTTCTATATCCTTACTGATTTCTGTCTACTTAGTCTATCAATTACTGACAGAACAAATTGAATATTCCAACTAAATGGATTTGTCTATTCTCACTTTCATCAATTTCACTTCATGTTTTTGAATTTCTGCTGTTAGGTACTCTCCTATTTAGGAATGTTATGCCTCCTGATGAACTTACTGCTTTTCTGTTATGAAATATGCTTGATTTTTCATTGTCATAATCCTCATTCTGACACATATTTTGTCTTTATAGATAACATTTATCTTTCTTGAATTGTTAAAAAAAAAGCACATAAAATTTTAGTTATAATTTACTGAGGAAATGATTGCCATGATTCCAATTGTGTCTAGGAAATTAGGCTTTTCAGTAGTTGTTTCCTTACTAATTAACTCTGAAACTTTGACAGGACATTAGTTCTCCTGACCAGTTTTTTAAAAAAAAATTAGACTGTTACCTATGAAACTCATTTTTATGGGGATTTTATAACTTTCAAGCTTACTTTTGTTTTATAAAAATCGTCTCCTTTGAGAAAGTTTTGTACAAAATTCCCTTCACTACATTCAGGAACATTTTGTGTGAAGGACTTGAAGTATGTGAACAAAACAAAACAAGAGGTTTTTTTTTTTAAATAATGAATATTTGAATCATACAGAACTGGTTTTAAATAATGGTTGTCTCTTAATTTCTGGGTATACTACATTGGGGTAGTTACTCGATCTCCCCATTTCAGATTATTATACTCTGTAAAATGGGAATAAAACATACTTCATTGAAGTGTTTTGAAAATTAAGTGAATTAAGTATGTAAAGTGTGTTTTGTTTATATAGTATGCATACCGTTATAATGCATAAAGGCTTACATTCGAGTTAGTATTTGTAAATTTCTTTTTTTTAAGATTTATTTTATTTATACAAGAACTAGGGTACAGGCCAAAGACACAGGAGGATGAGAGAATTTACCAGAGACAGAGCAGGGAGCAGAACAGGCAGATGAACCGAAAACCCTACTGAAGGGAGCAGTGGGCACAACAGGAGAGGTATGCTGTGCCATGTGGGTATCTTCCTCACAGGCCAGGAATCTAACCCACGCTACAGAGGCTGCAGACAGTTTTACAGAGCTCCACTCAACCTACTGTGCCAAAGGGGAGACCCAGTATTTGTAGATTTCTTCAAAGAAGAAGTATAGCCTAGATTTTACACTAATTAGTTCCCCTTTGCTAACAGTATATACAATGCTGTATATACAATTCTACAAAAATGTAGAATTAACATAAATTTTTATATCCCTTATCAATATTCCTCCCCCAGACAATATTATTTGAGTATATTACAATCCAGTGAACTTTGGTTAATTTGAAACAATGACACATGCCATGTACAATGAAACTAATAGTCATTTATTTATCATAGCACTAGAATATAAACAGCATTAGAGGAATTTTTGCTATTTTGTGATCATAAAGCTTCAAACCCACCCCCTACTATATAATGGCTGGTCAGATATTTACTATCTACCTCTAAACTTTTTCCACATTATACCCCAAATATTCAATGTACTGTGGGAATTCGTCTTTTATATTAATCCTTTCCAATTAATTTCCAAATCTCCTTCTATATTCTAATTCTTTGCCAAATAGATATTTCATCTCTATAAATTTTATTTATTTGTATTCAAATATTTATTTATGCATACAAGAACTGGGGTACAGGCCAGATGTGCGGATGCAGGGGGTGAGAGCATTCACCAGAGAGAGAGTGGGAAACAAAACAGGTGGATTGACTGAAATACATTGTTGAGGGGAGCAGCAGGTGAGACAGGAGAGGTCTGCTGCACCTTGTAAGTCAGTTCCCTGGCCAGGGATCGAACTCATGCTGCAGTGGCTGTGAGTAGCTTCATAGTGCTGACACATAACCCCATGTACCACTGGGGAGCCCTATATAAATTTTAGAGATGATATTTTTTCCCATTAATTTTTGGAAATGCTTATTCTGATTTTATCCAATCTCTGAATCAAGTAAGTCTGTGTTACTACAGTTTCTTTTAATTCCTCTTCTCATGGTCTCAGTTAAATGTCAATTAAATATCTTAAAAAATATCTCCCTGTTTTAATAAACCCTCACTCAACAAGGAGTGCTGTGTGAATGAGCTCTTGCATCCCTCCTGAGAGTGCCATTGAACTCAGGAAGAGATTAATGAATGTAAATGTGGTCAGATATTATTTGAATCATAAGGGGTCTAAAGTGGTTAGGACTAAATTTGTGATGTAAAGGGAAAGTAAAAATTGTTATAAAATATAATTTGAATAAACTATGATGAGAAATTGCAAAGAAATGTGGCCTTATATGTCTATTTTTTCTATAATATGTATTGTATATCTATTTCATAGCCTTGAATTGAAGAGGAGGAATTTTAAGTATGATAAAGAATGTCTGTTGAAAAATATTAGCATAGAAATATGTTACAGTGATATAATGATGGTCTCTTTTTAAAAGATTTTAGAAATAAAAATTTGAAATCCATATTTTCCTGATAAAAAAAATTCTAATTGTTCTAGGGGAGTTTTCTCGGTTTCTAAGGATCTTGAATCTATTGGCAAAAGTTCAGGTTATGATGTTAAACCATTCCTAAAGATATAAGATTCCTACACTTGGGAACAAAGAAGGAATGCTTCAATGATATGAAATCAGAAGAATGAGCTTAAGTGCTGTGTTTATTCAGCCATCCAGCCAAATCAATTCCTTGGGGGGAAAATGTGTCATATTCCATAATTATACATATATTTGTGTAAATATTTATTATTGAACTATAAAATGAAGATGAATCAGGTAATGATAGGTGAATTTACTTTAAATTCATCCACATGTTGATCAAATATGTTGATGTTGTTCACTTCTGTCAGTAAAATGTATGTCATAAACCCTATCTTTGCAGTTTTGATTTTGAAAAGTATACCTAACACCAAATATATCTGTTATGCCATCTTCCATAAAAGATATTTTGTCCTCCAATATTTTATTTGTTTATACAGATATTTTGTTTTCATTTTAATAATTACTTACATTGATATTATCTTCAAGCCATGCACTATCCTAAATACCTCATATTATTTCATTTGATTGGCTAACTAGACTGTGAGTAGGTACTATTTTTATCCTCATAAAATGAAGGTGCAGAGAAAATAACTTGCCTGAGTTTACAGGGATTGCAAGGGACTAGATTAAAACACTAGTAGTCTAACTCCAGAGCAGAGACATTTCTGTAGCTGCTGCTAGAATTAATTTTAAGTTCCAATAAATCATAATTAATAAAGGGATGTTTTCCAAGGAAAACATTCTGTAAACACATTTTAGCATGTTCAAGTTGTTAAGAGTTTCCATTTTCTCTTAGAACATCAAACCTTCCTGAAAAATAAAGGGAAAAATAGCAATTTTGATATCATTCTTAATTCTCCCTTCAATTTCATATTCACCAAGGTGAAGATGAGGGAGTTACTCCTCTGACACATATTTATTTTGTTACTATAGGTCTCCCTTTATGGCGATAGAAGCAATACTGAGCCTAGACAAAGGATAACTATACAAACATTTATTCATTCTCCTCACCTCGCTTTGCAAATTTATCATACATGTCTCCATAAATTCAATGTAGGCTACAATATCTCTTAAAGAAAAAAAAAAAAAGATTCAACTATTCTTTTTTTATGGATACCATCGTAGCATCAACTACGTAAAGCACTGAGATACTTAATTTTTACATTCCTAAATATCTTTTATATACCAATGTGAAAAATTTATCAAATTGGTTTTAGTTGCATTATTATAATAGAAATACAAGTATTAAGAAAGAGAGCTGCAATTTTTGAGCAAATTCTGGCACTCCTTTGCCTTCTGCATTTTCATTTATGTGTTACTGAGGATCTCTGTTAATGAAAACAAGTTTAAAAGCAAGGAACAGAAAGGTTAGACGTTTTCTAATATAGAGTATGAGTTGGCAAGAAGAACACATAAAAGACAGAACTAAGTGCTAAGCCATGTGCTATTTTAAGGTAGCACTAGCCCTGAAACAATGTGCTGAGCTATAAAAGATGGCAAATACATCCTACATTTCCAAGGTGCATGGTCTTCAGAGAGAATCATTTCAACCTTACCTCCTTATCCAGTAGGAGTTAAGTGTCTTTGAGCACTCAACAGAAATATGTTAATTCTGCAGAGTCCTTTTTACTTTTTGGAATATTTCCATGTGTTATCTCATTTATTGCAGAATGTTTGTGAAATAGGTAGAGAGGCTATCTTGCCTAAGGATCTACAACTTGATGGAGACAGACAGGATTAGAAGTGGGAAATGGTGTAAGAAGAGGAAAGGTAATTATGAGATGTGCTATAGAGAACCACTCCATAAATGTTTATTAGAAAATCTACATAAAGGCCACTAATGCAATATTAACAAAATTACTTCATTGTGTGTGTTTTCTAAAAGTATGCATGAAACTATAGCCTTAGCATACCTTAAGTGTTTATCAACTACTAAACATCAACAGATTTAAATATATTGGAATTGCTCATAAATTTTCATTGAAAAACTTGAGACAAAACATCAAAAATATAAAAAATTCATATTTTTAATTTGTTGCTAATCCACATAAATCAATGAAAATGTTTTCCTTGTCTTATATTTCACAACTTGCAGGTATTAAAATCAAGAGTTTCATTTGATGTCCTTGATACATCTGCATTCCATTGTCTCCTTTGCCAGTCCCTAAAATAGTATATTCTAGTCTGCTCATTTATGTATTAAGTTAGAGTGGCAACAGTCATTAAAATAATCTAAGATCTGGGTGGAAGTGATAACAGTAAAAGCACCTAATAGTCTTGTCTTTCTCAACTTTAAGATATACTGTCATTTCAGATTCTTCGTAATAAATGTATAAAATATTCTACCTAATTAATTTCAAATTACTACCTCATTGATATCATTTTTTATAATAAATGAGTAGGGAATAGACTTGAAACATAAGATTGCTCATTTTTAATCTTATATATAATATAATGGCTAATGTCTACATAAAATTGATAGACTAAGAAGTCAAAACAATATAATTTTAGAGAAGATAATTGCTATTTCTCTAAGAAGACCAGGTTGCTGATCACAAAAAGTTTCTGTAAGAGTAATAGTGCTAAAGAAGCAGTTTCTAAATTCTTTCATGAAAAACATCTCACTTCCTTAGTATGTAATATACTTTTGAAAGCTAGTTATAGAGAGAGAATGATATATATCAGTGAAAACAAATGCATTATCTGTATGCACATGTGCGCACACACATCTACACACAGACACACTCTGCAAGTAAAGATCCATTATATTTCAATGCAATTGGTTTTTCCTAAGTGTAAATTTTTGTAAATTCATGTAAAAAAATCTTACATCTCAGGAAGAAAAGCTGTTGTATTCCTGGTGTCATTTGTATTTTTTCTATGGTTTCTTACTCTAAAGTTATAAATAGGACCTCCCTGGTGGCCTAGAGGTTAAGTCTCAGTGCCATCACTATGGCCTGAGTTCTATCCCCAGCCAGGGACCTCACCCACATAGTGAAGCACACCTCTCCTGTCTTGCCCGCTGCTCTTCTTAACAGTGTGTTTCATTAGATCTGCCTGTTCTGCTCCCTACTTTGTCTCTAGTGAATTTTCTCTGTCCTCCCCATACCTCTGTTCCATACCCCAGTACTTCTATGAAAAAATTAAAAAAGTTACAAATACTACAAATTTATAATAATGATCAGTGTGATATATAATAATTAGTAGTTAAAATATCACTGTATACTTGTATATGTAGTAAATGCTAGTGCAGGTGAGCTGAGGAGTAGATCACTGAGCCTTGCCTTCCTTCCATTACTGAGGGCTAATAATATTGGGCATAAAATGATTTTCTGAATAACAATCTACCTGAAGGAGATCATTCATCCTTAGCACAAATAATGGAAACATAAAAGGAAGTGAATATATATTATAAATGATTTGCTCAAGAAGTAAATACCTAAATTTTCTTATCTTATTTCATAGTCCTTGATACCTTGCTATCCACAGTGCTAGTAATTCTATAATTAGTATCAATTGCCAAGGAGTTAGCTGAGTCCCATATATAGCATAAGAAACATCTTTCATTGTATACTTCTGATTTCTAAAAATCTCACTTCACAACACATAGATTAGAGAAGAACTTCTGTTTTCTAAGTAGATGTAACTTTGTACAAACTCTGTGAAGTGCACCAACCTGGCACTTCAGTCACTATTGAAATTTGATAATAAGTATAATGGGTCTAAAGATTTAAAGACAGCACTAACCAAATTAGAAACTGAGAGTAAGGAGAGTTGAACATAATAATCTAGAATTCCTGACTTTGCCTTTTTGGGTCAGGTGTAAGTGGAATATGTGACCACAATTTCTTTTAAGTGCCAGAAACTATTACATGTAAAAACATAGTTCCAGGGGCCTGCGTTGTGGTACAGGGGTTAGCCTCAGTGCTACCAAGCTATTGCCAACCCCAGCCACTGTGGCATGGTTAGATTCGGGCCAGAGAACTAATCCACAAGATATATCAGACCTCTTGGCTCTCCTGCTGCTCCCCCTCAGCAGTGTATTTCAGTAGATCCACCTGTTCTGCTCCCCACTCTGTCTCTGGTGAATCCTCTCACCCTCACACCTCTGGCCTACACCCCAGTTCTTATATGCATCAATAAATTCTTAACACTGAGACCTCTTGTTTAATGAAAGCGAATAGCAAGTGATTATAAAATATAATATTTTATTGGATTTTATTGTGGAATTAAATTTATGGCTATAAACACATCAGTCATTCAATAGATTGGATTGAACATCTTTTAATAAATAAACTTAAGATGATGACCAAGCACAGAGAAATGCTGATTGTGCAATGTGGTGAATATTTTGACCTCTTTTTGTTATTTTTCCAACCTATTAAATGTATAATAGTGTCATAATTCAAGTAAAAACCCAACTTCATGACAAATTATCTCTTGATTTGAAGACATTGGATAATTTACTATGTATCAGTTGCCAATAGGAGCCTTAAGCATTCCTCAAACATAGTTCAACCTACTTTTACATTCATACATAAATATTATAAAATAATGATGAAGACAATGGAAAGAGATTAGTGTCTCATTGTATCATATATGAACCTGGGTTCAAATAGGATCATTGTCTATAGAAACAGCCTTTTAGAATCAATAGCTTACAACTTATTTTGATTCATCCACCCAGATAGTCACTCTATAAATTCAGATGTATGAGCTTTCCCAGCCAAACCCACTCAGATTATTCTGAATAATACTCAAGCCAGAATACTAAAAAGGCCAGAATATTAAACTGGAATAAAACAATGAGTGTATTACCATCACCAAAAGAGCATTCTGAAATTTATTAGAGGAAGCCAATTAAGATGTTATTTTCAAGCAAAGGCCTTGGCATGGCTTCAGAAAGTTACTTTCTGGAGTTGGACAGGGTTTAGCTGGCACAGAGAGCAGATCTTTAAGCTTAGCATCTTGACAGCTTTAATACACATGCAACTGGGATTTTTTCTTTAAGCTGTTCTCTTAAAAGCCATGCTTCCTGCCAGTGTTCAATGTAATTACATCAATTCCACTTTCCATTAGTACGCTAAACCTGCTGATATGACTGCAGTTTAAAAACCGTTGTGTGAAAGTGTAATTATGCATATATTTCAGAGGAATCTGTTGATGATTATGTTCTATGCATTTTTATTTTTTATTTTGCTATCTATAGTAGGATAAGCAAAAAAATCTTTATGCTATTATTATATGCTTTGGCTGTTCATTTAATTGTATCAGCTACAGTGATGTAAGCAATTTTCCATTACAGGAGGAAAAGAACATTTACTAGGTTATATTTTGTTAAAAAGAAAGAGCAGTACATGTGACTTTACTATAGAATAATACAATATTCTCATTTCAAGTGAAAGGAAAAGATTGTGTCCTTTTATAATGTGTTTTTTTCAACAGTTTGTTTTTATAGAATCTTTTATAGTAGTGCTCTTCGTTGGTTTTCTTCATATCTTTCTTTCTGATATGTATTTGACATATCTCTATATGTATAATTACATATAGATATTTTGGATATTAAATTAGAAATTTAAACAGTAAGATAATTTAGCAATTTTTCACCTTGCATTTGTTTTCCTATATCATCTCTGGTTTTTCCTCATTTTTAATTGAAGTGAGAAAAAAGGTTATCAAGCTTAGCTTGGAATTATTCATGAAATAGTGACAACTTCAGTGTCCAGGTGCTGATGGATTACGTAGCAGGAATGGAGTTAAAGGTGACCTAGAAATAAGATGCATCATTTATTTGCACTTTGGAAATGAAATTCGGTGCTGTTAGCACTTAGGTGAAACTGTCTTTAAAGCAAGTAATCATCTTTGGTTTCTATATTTTACAGTAAATATTTGATACTGAGGTAGAATTTAAAACCTTTTCTAAAATTGCTGCTGGGTTAAAAAAAAAAACTACTAAAACAACTAAAGATAAATTTTCTGAGTCTGTTAGTAATGTAGATAGTTTTCATGTTATGTAAGTATCTATATTAAGTTCCAAGGGTACAAATTATGTTCACTATAAAGTGGAAACTGGAAAATTTGATTAGAATTGATTGTAAGCAAATTATGGGTCAAGATGAGACAAAGCTTTTAGGCTTCTACAAAGAATGCTGTGTCCATCTGTCTCTTACCCCTTTGTTCCTCACTCATCAGTCCTACTTTAGAAAGATTCTGTTAATACATTATTTAATTTTTTAAAAACCCAAAGAACAGTATTGCATTTCAGGAATATTGTAGAAAGTGAGAGCCCCCCCCACCCCGTGTAATTCCACATGCTGCTTCTATAGGTACAGAAATGTGTGGCATGAATTGTGTTTTAGTGACCGCCAGTAGTAGTTAGCAGGATAAGGCAAATACCTAAGGGTTACACAAGGCACATTTGGTTGTGTGCCATGAAAGAGGCCACAGAAATCATAGGTGATGACAGTTTTGAAATAAAAACATTTTATATTGGTTTAGAATATTGGCTTTAAACCCATTTCATAAAATGATTATAGTTTTATCATGGTGAACTGGATTGAGAAGGGAGTTCTTTGGCAATGCCAAGGAAAAGGTTATTGCACTTAACTAAGGTCCCTTAGCTTCAGGGACAACCGCTTTTGCTGATTTTTGTTTTGTTTTTTTACTTCCAAATTCTTAGCAGTGCCTATAACTATGCAGAATCACTATGACTACCTGATAGTTTACAAAGAGCTTGACTCCAGTTTGCCAAACTGTCTCCAGATGCCCAGAAGATTTAAAATCCTTCACAGTCTATAGTGGTGGTAGGGATGGGGGACTGTTTTTAAAGTTTTCTCCATTCCTTCATTTCGAAATCTCCTGTTTGCTAGCTTTTTCTCTCTTAAAATATATGTCTCTGTTTCTCTCCTCTGTAACATCCCCCCACACACACAATCTTGGCCACATTTTAGGGGTAGAGCAATGACATGTAGGTGCCTATCTTAAATATCTGAGGTTCAAATTAAGTCGTTTTAGAAATATCTTTCAAGCCCCCCAATAAATTCCCTACCAGAGGTTAGAAACTCCTTTCTCTGGGCTTTCATTTTTAATAGCAGTTTGCCACACTATCATAAGGCTTTATAAGACAGAAGAAATTAGATCAAGAAAAAAAGTCTATAATTCTGATAAGGTTAAACCCATGACAGTACAGTGATTCCCAACAATGGCTTAACTTTAGAGTCACCTGGGAGCTTTAAAGTTCTGATGTCAGGGCCACACCCGAACCAATTAAGTTTCTCTAAGGGTGGGGTGTGGAAACTAGAGTTTTTAAACTACCCCAGATGATTGCAATGTAGTCATGTTTAGGAACTGCTGCCCCCAAATCCCTAAAGTTCAGTTTGTTAGAGAACATGAAATTGCAAGTAACTCCTTTTAACAATAAAAGAAATATGTCTTCAGTCCATTGCTCTAACAGTTTCCAGGATAGTTAGTCTTTGCCAGCCATTAAAATTTAGCCCCTTTTCTATGCCAGAGAACCATCATTAGGTAGGCAAGATGCAGCTTGAGTGTTGACAACCCATTAAGAGTGAACAAATACACTTCATTTCTGGGTGGAATATGAAGATCCATTTCAAAGCAATGACCTAGAAAATTATGTTCTATTTCCTTTATATTTTGAAATGTAGTGACATCTCAGTGATATTCTTGACAACCTAAGCTAAGTCTTGATTTAGGTTATGTCATCAGGCCTCACATGGAGCCTGCTGCTAGGAGAATTAAATAAGGTTAGTACAATGGATAACTCTCTCATAGACAGTTTCATTTGCATGCCCTTTGTGTCTAATTGGGGGATAACAGACTCTCTAGAAGGTGAAAGGATTTTGTACAATAGTGGCAATGTGGGGACAGTGAAAGTGAATATAAATAGGGAAGTTTTGTTTTTTTTTATTTCACTCAGGAAACATTTCTCTCCTATGGTAATGGGAACAGGTATCTTATCCTTTTTCTATATCTTTCTATTTCTTCTCTCTTTAATGACATAATAGATATTTTATACCTGAAAATAAGAGAATGAATGAATTGTACTTGCACTAGCAATTTGAGATTGTTGGAGTAGAGCAGAAGTATCTCAGAAAGCACACACATACGCAAAGATGAATGTAATCCCATCAGCTGTGTTCCAGCATTATAAGGAAGCAATGATTCAGAAAGGACTTTCTTAATAGTCTCTTAAATTTCTTCTTGGCAAATGTCTTGGGTTAGGTCTCTGCCCTTTGTTCTGAGTCAACTATTGTCACAAAAGCAGGAAAATCACAGGCTAATGACTTTCATTAGCTTATGATATTTCCAGGAGTAACTGTACTAACACAACTCCATGTGTTTCAAAATACAAATTTTACAACTGTACTTCTCTGAGTGGCTCCAAAAGTTGCTTTTCTGAGCAAAAGTTACTTCTGCAAAATACTGGGATATATACATTAATAAATTGTGGGGTCAGTAGTCAAAGAGTTTTTGTTTTTCATGGAGTATTTCACTTATTATTTTTGTAGTATTATACATAAAACTTAAATAATTATTTAATTCTAACTTGAGAATTGGAATAATTGTTTGACTCTCTTGTTATATTGTGGTTCCTGCTTCATTTAGGCTAACTTACTAAAGTGAAGTGTAGTAATTCCTTTTACCACCCTCTTTAGCAGGCAAAACTGTGACTCATTTCCCCCACCCAATTATGCCAGAACTGTTTAGTGCAATGTGAATGCAAAATGAAGTGTTACAGTGCAGTATTTCCCCAATTTATTTTTAAGTCACTAAAGCAACATAGCCAACATCTTCTCCTCCACAGAACACATACTAAAACACAATTTACACATTTTGCATACCTCATTCTTGTCTCTGTGTTATCTCAGTAGTGAAGTGGTAAAAGGTGATAGAATTTTTATAGTGTTGTGCAATAAACTAGTCAGGAAAGAACTATATTTTATAATTTTTATATAGAGGGACTTTATATTTAATGGATAATTTATAGAACAGTAGTGAAAAAGTCCTTCTAACTGTTACTTGTTAGTAACAAGTTACCTGTGGGTAACCAAATGCAAACAATTATTTCTGAATATCCATTAATGAAGGCAAATGTATGAGCCTAGGTCCCCCCAGGATCAGATTACTTGGGCTTGAAATCTTGCTCCACCATTTATGAGCCATTTAACTTATGATAATCCCCTCAATTTTCCTAAGTTAATTTATTAAGCAACAAGACAAGGATAATACTAATTCTTATCTGATATTATTGTGAATATTAAGTAAAGCATGTAAAACAATTAGATGACACAATAAAATTATGCTAAATGTTAGGGATTATTGTTATAATTTTGCACGAAGTGAGGGAATTAAAAGATGACTAGGATATGCTCCATCCCCTTAAGAAATATATTTAGAAACAATGCTATATTAAGAAACACTGTTCTATATGTGGAAAAGTGTGTGTCTAGAAAAGTAGATGTAGGCTCGCTCACACAATATTTAAAAATGAATTGGCTGCTAACATTTAAGAATCAGGACATTTTAGTTGATGTATATTTCTCATGTTTCTTGAGAAGTCAAAAAACCCAGCAAAAGTAGATGGGTTCTGAGCAGGGGTGTTTCCTTTTAGCCTGGCTTTCTTATTCATGTTACCTGTTATGATACTCATCTGCATGGAATTTTCTACTCTTGGCCTAGAGTGGAGCACAGTGGCAGATAAAAAAATAATTTCTAATTAAAGCAATAGATTTTGTAAAAATACTGTCCCTCTGATGATACTGGGGCATAAAAGAAAAAAAATGAAATTTTCTTTCAGGGAAAACACAGTCAGAAAAAAGGAAGTAAAAAAATATGTAAACTAGGTTTGTAGCATATCTTCCATATATATATATATATATATATCATGGTCTTGATGCCAAACTGAATAAAATAACACACTTACTTGTGTTTCTGTTTATGACATTTATATGTTGTGGAAAAAATAAGTTGAGAAAGTAGGGCATATAAGTCGATTTATTTAATGAAGGGAATGAACAGCCCAACTTCTTTTTATACATATGTATCAGTATATATTGTACGCATGTGTGCTTATATTCAGGTTTGCGCAACACACAAATCACCTATGAAATAACTTAAGCTATGTTGACAGACTTCAAGATAGAATTTATCATGCTGTTACTCTTGATTAACAGTTGTAGATTTTTGTTTGTTTTTATCTCAAAGAATTAATGTGCAGGCTGTGGCTGGTGACATGAGAATATGTTCTATTTTACATCTAAAAAAGATGATAAAATTTTAATTTAGTCATTTCAATTTTAATTTAATCTAGTGTCAGTTACCCTCGGTTCTGGCAGGTTTATTTAAGGAAATAACCTTTTTAAGTATCCCGGTACTGACAATGTTATTATGGAAGTCTGATTTCCAAGTTTTGTGAGCTGAGGACTTGTGTGACTTTGTTCTACCCATACTGTGCTACATACTGACAGACAAAAATCATTGCCTGGTGTATACATCCTGACACATACAGTAACTGTTTTATTATTCTGTTTATTTTGACACATCTTTATCTTTGTTTCTGTTATGCTTACATGAAGCATAACATTACATACCTTAAATAAGAATTATTTCAAATGTAGTGCTCAGGTTTATAATTATTTATAACCTGGAGAATTTAGAAAAAATAGATTTGGGAATGGTCAACATAAAGTGGATCTATATTCTTTTGTTATTCTTTATGACAGTTGGCAGGGATTTTAGCAAGGTATATCAAACAGTAACTACAAAGAAATAAAATTTCTGAGCTCATGAAGAGCTTAGAAAGGCACCTCATTATGTATTCATACCATATTTATGCCCTACTCATCTCATCTTTACTATCTGACTATGTTATCAATTAATATAGGTACTACATAGCAAACTGAAAAATTTCTTTAAAAAAATTTCTAATTGATATAACACACAATTAACATTACAAACCATTAAGTTTCAGGTATATATCACTGAGAATCAACATGTATATATACTACATTAAATTCACTGTGAAGACTCCAATTATTTTATTGTATGCTTTATTATACCATTTTAAAAGTAGTCTTAATTTAAATGGTTATAGTTAAACAGAGTAGTAGTTTGATCTTTAAATAATAAATGCAACCTTCTTTATTTGAATTTCTATTCGATTTTTGTCTTCTTGGGTATCAAGCCATACAAGCAAGCAACTTCAAACTGTTTAACAGCATTTTTCCTCAGCTGTTATTTCTCTGCTCTTCTGTTTTTCTGATTCTCATTCCTACTCTCTCTCTGTCTCTCTCTGTCTCTCTCTCTCTTTTTCTTTTTCTTTTTTTTTTTTTTTTTACCTTGGAGCACTCTTTTCTGTGCGTGTCCTGTCACAAACACCTCATGCCATTTTTACTTCAGTTTTTTTCTCTAGTGTTTATGCAAGGCAGCCAAGCTCAACCCAAGCATTAGGCATGTCTGAAGATTGTAGTGTAAAACTTTCCTTGTAGAATAAGTGGATCTCCAGAAGGAAGTAATGTCTCCTATAGTTTCTAGTCTCTTCAATAGAGACATTAAATCCTTTTGAGATCTACTTACTCTACAAGGCAAAGACAAAAAAAAAGAATCCTGATTTTTCAAGATTGCTTTTTTGGTATTTTATATTTTGATAAGCATTTTCAAGTTTGTATCTCCATTCACTACCCCATAACCCTGTATACTGTTCCACAACCCAGAAAATAAAAATGAATAATTTGTTTATTTGTATTTCATTTTAGATCTCTATTTTTCCAGTAATTAGTAAAAGGGAATTTAGAGGAATAAGTCATGAATAGAATTACAGAAACTGTGAGCCAGTGGATTACTCAAACCATGCAAGCTGCTGGACAGTTCCACAGTTTCTTGCTACCCAAGGGGTCTGTGTCTCTTTCTTTCTCCCTGACCCCCATCCCTCTCTGGTGGTGGAGTTTTGTCACACTGCCATATATAGTCTCACCAGGATTATATTAGTAGGAGTTTGGAATATAAGACACAGCATCAGTAGAGGATGAAGAAGTTGAGGGACTCTGGGAGAAAGCAGATACTTGCAACTGGCAGTAGAAGCCATGACTAAGACCTAATTCACAAAGAAGCAGAAAACAAATTGTTAGCACAGAAGGAAGAGATGCTAAAAGATGTAGGCTAGCTGGATTACAGGTTGGCAAGTACTAGAGTAGGACCTAATGGGCAGCCCTGTGACAGTCATTTCTGAAGAACAACCACTAGGGATTGAAGGAGGGTCATTAGAGTGCTAGTCTAATAGTTACTAAAGCTAGTAGTGTCTTCCAGCTGAGATTCCAATTCATTATTAAGCTGTTCTAGATGACTGCAAAGATGATTATTTCCCTGTCTATTCTATTTTTTAACTTAAACCCAATTACAAAAGACAAACTAAGATATACCTGTTCTTTATGGTAGGCTTGTAATTGAGACTAAGTTAAATGACAGTATCCTGGAATAGTAAAATGAGGGAGAACTCCACTAGTTAGAGTGAACAAACTACAAAGAAGAGTTTTTACATGACTGGTATCTGATGAAAATGATGATGCCAATGGATACCTAGAGTTACATTGTGAACCTGGTTTTTATGGAAGTTTGAAATAGTTTCAGGTTCTCTGCAATTGCATCATTATAAACTAATAAATGAATACAATGTTTGTAATTGTAGAACTCTTTAAAATACAATGATTTGCTATTTAAGTGAATTAAAATCAAAGCAATTAAATATCATATTGTAATGTGAATGATAATATTGTCACTATGCTAAAAATAGTGTAGAAATATTGAATATGGCCAGTATGAAAAATACAAACCTTACATTTCACATTATTATATTCTCTATATTTACCATTTATTTCATAGCATTTTAGAAGATTTTATAAAAATATTAAAGTTTCCCAGACTTTATGCATATACTAATATATTCCTAATGACTTTATGTATATACTAATACATTCCTAATATATTCCTAATGAGGGTAGACTCGTTTGTAGTAGAAAAAATTTTAAATGAGAAAATTGGTATAATTAATTCCTATAGAAAAATTTTGCCTTAAATATCCCTAAATCAAATCATCACCTTGATTTTTTGAGATCACAGAGATATTTAAGAAAATGAGCTGTTTGTGTGGTTAACCAGATATTTTTTTGAGGCAATCTCCTTTGTATGTTTTTTAAAGTCCATCATTGTTTCTATCTAGATAATCAATACATTGTATATGTTGTTGAGACACTTATGTTTAAGTGTAATGACTTCTGAAATTTTCTAATCGCTCTGTGCTAATGTGTAGTTGTGCATATTAGGAATTTGTATTAGTTTTATTTATCAGGGATTAGAATTTAGGACATTTTTATTTAAAACATTTATGAAAGCTTCTCTTTGTTAATTATGGTCAAGAAATGCTTTTAAAATATTAAAGGATTTAAAAAATTAAAAGATTGCTATATCAACATTGGACACAAGGAACACTGCTCTATATTGTCAGTCTACATAAGGAAAACTAATGAGGCTATAAAAAATACTATCTGTTTTATTGGATTTTTTTAAACTAGTGAAACAGCTGGAAAAACAGAGTCAGTCGGCTGGCTTCCATTTTCCATTGCTTTCTGCTCTTTAAATTCAGATTTCTTCTTATTCATGACCACATGCTCACCACACACAGACTTCTTGGTTTGTTACTTTAAGCCACATGGAGATTAAGCACCCCATTAGTAAAGACTAGTTTAGGTAAAGTTTTAGCTAAAATAAATGGCACTTTCAGGAAATGTAGATTTATGGAGGGTGTGTGTGTATGTGTGTGTTTCTTTATGGGGGGGGTTGTTGGTATAAATCAATAAGGAAGAAATCAGGTCATGGTGGTTAGGTTGTGTGTTATTAGTGGTTGAGGCATGTTTTATGTTGCAGTATTATTTCTAACAGTCTAAACATGGTAAAATGCTAAGTGGCATCCTGGTGACCGGAAAAACTATGCAATCACTTTCCTATATTTAGAATCAGAATTTTATTGCTGAAAGAAAAATTAGACATCACTTAATATGACTATTTTACAGATTACAGCTGAGGCCCAAATTGAATAAGTGTCTTGGCTACTAGGCATAATAATTTTTACTGAATATACTTGTTACTTGTCCATGGCATTTCCACCTTATTATCATTTTGTGGAAATTGGAAATTCAGTGCAAAGGATGATAAAAGAGAGGTTAAGAATGGGTCCAAATAGATTTTAAAAAGATATAATCATAAAAGTTTGAGAGCTGAGACTCCATTTTTGAACCAAATATTAGATTATTTATCAAAATACTGCTTGAAGTTAGTATTTAAAAAGTAAATAAGTACACAAATAGTGTACAAATATTCCTTTTTTTCCATGCTGTCACCAGAATTTATTTGTTTTTTGCTTGTTTGTTTAATATAGGTCATTCTCATAGGGGTAAGTTGGTATCTCATTGTGGTATTGATTTGCCTTTCTCTGGTAATAAATGATGTTGAACATTTTTTCATGTGCATGTAGACCTCCTGTATATATTCTTTGGAGTAATGTAGGTTTTTGGTCCGTGCATTTTTTGTTTGGATTTGCTTTCTTTTTTGAAACTATATGAGCTTTTAACAGATCTTGGATACTTTTTTAGATATATGATGTACAAATATTTTCTCACATTTGGTAGGATGGCTTTTCATTTTGACAATAGTTTCTTTTGCTCTGCAGAAAACTTTTAGTTCAATGTAGTCCCATTTGTTTTTTTTTTTTCTTTGTTTTCCTTGCTGTTGGAATTGAATCCCAAAAGAGATTTCTGAAGCCAGTCATGTAGAGTGTTTTGCTTATGTTTTCATCTATGTTTTTTTATGCTTTGTGGTTTTAGTCCATTTTGAATTAATATGTATGAGAGAGTGGTCTTGTTTCATTTTTCTGCTTGTGGCTGTCCGGTGTTCCCCAACACCATCTGTTGAAGAGACTTTCCTTCTACCGTTGTATTCTCTTAGCTCCATTGTCATATATTAACTTTCCATATAAATCTGTGTTTATTTCTGGAGACCCTCAATTCTTTTCCATTGGTCTGTGTGTCTATTTTTATTCCAGTACCTAACTGTTCTGATTACTATAGCCTTATAACAATTTTTCAAGTCTGGGGGTGTGATGTCTCCATTCCTTTTCTTCTTTGTCATGATTTCTTTGTTTTTATGGGGTATTTTGTGGTTCCATATAAATTTCAGTAATATTTGTTTTAATTCTTTGAAGAACTACATTGAAATTTTGCAGGGATTACATTGAATCTATATATTGTTTGGGATGAAATGGACATTTTAACATTAATTCTTCCAATCCATAAGCATGGAACATCTTTCCATTTCCTTATGTCATCTATATCTTTTAGCAATGCCTTATAGCTTTAATTGCATAGGTCTTTAAAGTCCTTTGTTAGGCTCATTCCTTGGTATTTAATACTTTTGATGCAACTGTAAGCAGTATTGTTTTCTACTAATACAAACAGTAGTATCATCTTGAGTATCATGTGGAGGGAGAGGTTGAATTTACTCTGCAGTAGGTTGTACATAGTGAGGAGGGACACTTACCAGGAGTTTGAGCTCAATAAGGACCACAGAGGAAAGACAGCAGAATCACTTACATCAATAACTAGTAAGATCCTTCCTCTGTCACTCATGGACCTTCAGTAAATTACATAAGCATCACAACATGCTGGATCTGAAATTTCTCTGGAAATTAGCAGAAAGGTTGAACATCCAAGGCTTATTTCAAAGGGGCAGAGCAGGCAGTCAGCTCTGAACCAAGAGATGAAAGAGAAAAAATGCACAAAGGAGTTAGATAAGGAATTCCTGGGAGAATTATAGTTGTGTCACATCCAGGAATTATGTTCTGAAGCAAGTCCTCAGATCTTAAGAAGGCCTTGGTAGCATACAGATTACACATATATATATATGCCTCTTTAATAAATGTGCTAAAATGCATTACCACAAAAAGGTCAGAAAATAATAACTTTTTCCCTTGAAATGTACCCATTTAATGCACGCAACAGTTAGCTCTTGTTGGGATTTTGGAGAAAGGGTAATATTTTTTAAAAATCCAGGATCTCTGATACTGAACTCTAGATTCTTCTTCAGTATTTTTGGAGCTCCATGAACTTTGTAGTTCATCATGTGCTAAGCTAGTTGGGGAAAGTTCAGTCACTATTGAACATATGTGTTTCAGCCCTCAGACCAACATATTTAAAAAGTAGAAAGTATATATAATAAAGTAACTCAGCCAAACCTCAAGTGAAAAGCAGCTTTGGTCATCTTTGAGTCTTTAGATTTGGTTGTTTAGAAGTGGTTTCTAAAGTTTATTTTACCAAGTACACTTTCAAGATTTTAAGTTTTCTGAACTTACTTTCATTTTCTTCATGCACTTTTGACCTCATCATTAATCTTTTTATTGAACTTTATGATCTATGTTGAAAATGGTACTGCAAGTAAATAAGAGTGGTCTTTGCAGACTATAAGACCCTTAGCTTCCTTCAGGAACATTTGCCCATAGCATCCGTTAGAGAGACAATTTCAGAATGGAAAACAATGTGTCAAAAACACTTCTGAGAATCTTGAGTAGACAGATTATAAATACAAATGGTTTTTGCTTTATATCTCCAAAACTTTTAATAAACATTACAAAATTACAATACATAATAAATAAAAATAAGCTTTCTTTTTTTTTTCTTGCCCTATCAAGTTATGGTGCAATCTTACCCAGTAGTGACAACAACAAATGTTAAAGATTTATGTATTGAAAATGTGCTAGATTAAATTGGACAAGTGCCTAGATTGTCAGAAACAACACTTTATACCCACAATGTCAGTGCCTTCAATATGTTGGACTTCAAAAAACAAGTGATTTATTTTAACACATATCAAATTTGATTTACTTCTGCACATTCTAATTAATTTTTCCAATTACAAGAACAATATGTTACATATAAGAAAAGCAAACATCAAAAAGCTGAATAATATGAATGCTAATTTTGCTTAAAAGTGCCAAAGATGTAATTTGAATTATTGTTTGCACACTCCCTACCCCATCTGGTTTGTTGACTGATTTAGTTATTTGTGGTTGTGTTATTAAAGATTGTCATAGGTGAAAGATATATTGCCAGGCATTATTTAGCAAGGTGCTAACAAATAAATTCCTTTTTCTTCTTTTTTTACAGTAAATATGTCATCACTTCTGTTGTTCCACTTTAAGCTACATCTCTGCCTTTAAAAGTTGTACCTTAATTGGAAACATAAACAATTATTGTGATTTGTATTTACATAATATAAATTAATATATATTACAAATAAATGGGTAGCTGTACCTCTTTAAGAAGATTATACTTTGAATATTAAATTATAATTTAGAAACTAGCAGATGTCCTAAGTCTATCACAGAGATGTGTGATAATGAAATAAAGAAGAAACTGACATTTTCTATATTAAAAATAAATCATGAATGACAAGTAATAATTTGCAGATTTATTCATAATGCAAAAAGGTGATCATATGTAACATGAAGTATTCAAGATTAGGATTACTGAGACCTGGATTCTAGTTTTAATTTTACTATGTCCTGTTCCTTTAAATTTCCTAATCTTTCTTTCTCTCATATCTAAATAACAATAATAATGCTGCCCTTTTCAAACTGAGTTATTGAGAGATCAAATAAAAAGAAAAACGCATATATCTTTGGAATATAAAATTCAAAACTCACTTCAAATATAAGCTAAATCAAAATACACATTAGCATTTAACTATGAGTCGAAACATGGTATATTTTATCTCCTTAATTGGACTTAATACATTTCTTTAGTTATTATGGTTGTACATATTTTAAATATTTATTATGTCCAAGAATAATCAAAACCAATTCAAGGATCTGTATACTTATGAGACATGTAAGAGAAATAGTAGCATAGACAAAATGTCAGGCACTTAAGGATGATAGTAAATCTCCCTCAACCTTTATTAATTATAATATAAATAAATGCCCAGTGTTTATCTCCCTCCTTTCCAATGTCTCTTCACTACATTGGTTTTGTAAAATAGGTGTTCATGTCATTAATCTTATATTAACACAAAATTTTTCTTTTTAAGTTTCCTAAAGGCTATCTCAATAATCAATTCTGCTTTATATAATTCAAAGTGAAGAATTTCAGTAGGCATCTTTCTGAAATGTTTATAATATATAAATCCATTAATGTTTAAAACATATAAAGAAACATCTTCAGATAGATATTAATCTGTATTTCTAAACTACAGTCTTTATAGTAATATAAAAGAAAAAATATTCTCATTAGGATGTCTAAGATAAAAAAGTATATTTATAAAATCTGTATATTAGACAGTTCAGTATATGATTGTTGCTTTAGAATGATGAATGTATTTGGAGTAGACTAAGACTTTCTCCCAAAACATGTAATTGCTAGAAAGTGTCTAATCTCAACTACTTTTATACTCAGCGTAGGCAGAGCTTTGGAGTCATACAACAAATCTGTTGTAATTAATTCAAAGAAATGTCAAATCTGTAAACAGCATCTCAATAACTGCCTTTGCAGATTGAAGGCAATAGTCTTTAACCTTTGCCTTGAGGCTACTATATTGTTTAATACTGTAATTTGTTAGACATCCTGCCAAGGCTTTGATTTGGGGATTTGAGTCATCCATTTAATCTTGTTTTAGAAACTTGAATCATTAATTTAATCTTTCTACTTTTTTCTAAATTCAGTATATTTGCTGAAGATAAAACATAGCGAGGAGCATAGAAAAACCGTTACAAAATTTCAGTGGGTCATTCTTTGCCCTCTATTGGTGTTTGCTTCCTCATATTGTCTATTTCTAGCATAACAAATTGAAATAATTGTTTTGGATGTTATCTAAAAATGGGTAAGCTCAGTCTGTTTAGAGATTTCATAATCGTGCAATTAAAATATTGTGGTCATTTAAAGATTTCAGATGAGATAATTTAAATTTACAGATGTGTCATGCCTTGCATTTTAGAATTATACTCTAAAATTACATAGCTAAATAAAAATAGAATTCTTCTCAAGAACTATTTTAGGTTAACTGTTTAGTAATGATATGTGTAAGCCAAGCACTGAGAAAGTGGAAATATGTCATAGTTAAGTTAAAATTATCTATCAAGTGATTTTTACATATTTAAAGATCTTATCGGTTGGAAAGAGAGAAGAATTGATCAATATTTGATATCCAGAAATATCCTAATTTTTAATATTTTTCTTCTTATAAAAAATATGGAGTTGGTTAGATGTTGAACTACTTGTGATAAGGTCAACTAAACAATTTAACTTCTTAGCACAAGGCTGGTATAATAAATTTTAAGACATTACACTTAACTGAATCATAGAATTATGACACCTTGCACACCCAGCAACTTCTAATATTTATTTGCCATGGGAGACCTTGAAAACGCAAGGAGTCTTTGAGAAGTTTAATCTTTGACTATATACACATTCAGCTGAGCTGAGCCTTTTTTTCATAAATACATAAGACATGAGTACATACAACATATAGTTTAATTTTATTAAACAAATACCAATTGATAAGCACTTACTGGATGTTAGGAATAAAATAATTTCACAAAAGTAAAAAAAAAAGTAGACTTAATATGGGCAAAACTTTATTAATTTGCTGATTGGTCTTTATTGTTTGATAACATCTTTAACAGGAGATGTATTCACAAGTGATTAACTATCCTTCTATTTGAATTAGTTTGAATGGATAATGTGACTATCTCTAGACTTAGTAGAATCTTACAGAAAACACAGCTGCTCTTAAGTCTCAAGGGGGAATAAATGAAACTAAAAATCAATGTCACCAGCAGGTTTGTTGTAATAGATGCTTAATCCTGCTGGTTTGTGTAAATGAATGGCTCACCAGGCAATGACAAGAGAGTCAGATTAAAGTACTGCACTGCCCTGGTGCAGCAAGGCAAACAAATATGTAAAATGCTGTATTTTGGAGGATGTGAGGGGGGCAGGAGTGTGGGCAGGATTTCATAGGAGCTTATGCTAGGATAGAGTATTGAAAACAGAATTTAGACATAAACTTACACAGGTATAGCAATCACTTCCAATTGACTCATAAATTAAAAACTCATATTATCAAATAATTGTTATTTTTTTTAAATTTAAGCAACTATGCTTTTAAATGAATTCATCAAATTACAGGTTTTTAATAAAGACAAATAATCTTTATACAGTTGATCTAGGGATCAAAGAGGAAAGAATGGGAAAAGAGTTATATTTCAACCAATGTCTGAAAACATAAAAGAAATTATATTTCAGACACCAGGTGATGTCTTTCCAGAGAAGTAATACATAAGAAAAAATTCTGAGTTGCCAAACACTAAATAAGTTAATAAATTTAACCATAAGAATAGTCTTTCTTTCTTCTCTCATTCTAAAGTGGAATGTTATCACAAATCTGTAATCTTAGGTAAGCTTGCAACTGAAATAATTCCTGAAAAGAATGACTTCAACTCAATAGTAAAATATTTTTCTGATCTTTATGGGAACCAAAGATTTTCTTAGAAGACTTTTAAAAAGATGCCCAATCTGGGTTTTTTTGTTTGTTTGTTTCATATGCTGGTCTTAATGTTTATTATTTTCTGTTCTTTGTGCAATTCTCCATAAAGCCAAGATATTATTATGACCTGGTTTGTGATGTGTCATCTCAATTGCATGACCCATATGTAGAAATTTACAGTGTACTTTAAAGCAGTAATAAACATATAAAGAAATTCTTCTCAAAAGAAACATAGCCACTTCAATATTTCTGTTGAACATGTGGCTATAGTTTACATGTTGGTTATCTTGTACCAGTTTAGATAAAGAACAATGCCAGTGTTTGTATGAGAGCAGATTGCTTATCTTCTCACATCAACACTTTCCCTTCAAGGTTGAAGTTTTTTTAAGACTGGCCTTTCTATTTAGACTACTGGAAATTATTTGCTGCTCATCTTCATCATACAATTATACACATCAAAACTCTATAAACACAAATATCTTAATGTCTTTACCATATTGGAGCATAGTATTTTTAAAATTACATGTTCTCACAGCATATCTCAGGTTTGCAAATTTGAGTCCACATATTTTTTTTTCACTTGAAATAATATTGGTTTACAATACTGTGTATGATTTGAGAAATAGATTCATACTTCCTCAGATGAATGTCCTCACAACATACCTACAACCAAAGATCCTATGGTCCTTTACCCTAGACCATTGAATCCCTTCCACCTTTTTCCCCAAACTCAACCCTTTATGTCCCCCTTAGTAGTCTCAATTCTATAGTAATATTTCTAGTGTTTTATTTTAGTCTTGTCAGTTCCTTGCTTTTTTTACTCTATTCCACATGTGAGTGAAATCATCCAACATTTGTCTTTCTCCTTCTGTCTTATTTCACTTAACATAATCCCCTCCAGTTCCATTCACATTGTCATGAGTGGCAAGAGTTAATCTTTTTTATAGCCAAATAGTATTCCCTTGTCTAAATATATCACATCTTTTTAGTCTACTCTTCTATGCTTGGGCACTTAGGTTGTTTCCATAATTTGGCTATTGTACATGGTGCTTCAGTGAGTATAGGAGTGCAAATATCCTTTCAAATTAGTGTTTTTGCATGCTGGGGCCCATGATTTTTTTTTTTTTAATAGCACTTTAGATAAAGGCTAATTACATTAGTGTTAAATGTTCTCTCTGGTAAAGTAAAAAAAAAAAAACTTTACTTTCACTTACAGTCTGATAATCTTGGGGCAGTCTATTTTCTTACCTATAAAATATGAAATTCAAAATGTACTCTTTTTTATTATTTATTTATGTATATAAGAACTGGGGTAGAGGCCAGAGGTGTGGGGGTGATAGGATTCACCAGAGACAGAGTGGGGAATAGAACAAGCAGATATACTGAAATACACTGCTGAGGGAAACAGCAGGTGAGACAGGAAAGGTCTGCTGTACTATACCTCCCTGGCCACAAATCAAACTCATGCTGCAGAAGCTGTGGATAGCTTCATAGTGCTGCATCTTAACCCCTTGCGCCACCAGGGAGGTCCCCAAAATGGATTCTTATATTTAAAATATTTCAGACATTTTTAGGGAAAGACATTTATTGAATAGAAAAAAGTTAGTTATATATGCCATATATAAATTTCTTTTGCTTATCACTTTTTCATGAATATTAAGTACAAATAACCTTGCTAATAGATTAGGATTAAATTTGAAACAAAGTTCAAATGAAGAGTACTAAACTAGCAAAGCAAATGTTTCTTACAAAATGAAATTTCTGCTCAAAAACTATCCTGACACTGACTTTAACCCTAGAGATTAGGCTATGATCCTTGATTTTATAACAGTCTAAAGACTCACACTTAGTATGCTCTCTAGAAACATTTAGGAACTAATGGCAACCAAGTGAAAAAGAAAAATGAGCGATGTTTTTTGCAAAAGAAGAGGTAATTAATGGCATGAGCTAATCTTTTTGATGCTGTGGGCCTTTTCCTTATTATTTAAAGATGCGCTTTGATATTATAATGCACCACAAAGCAAAGAAACTGTTTCTGAAGCATGTCTTAGTGCAAATTGTGCCTCTGTATTTGTGTCTAAAGTAGGGGTAATAGCAAGAAGTAAGCATGAGTCATAGGACAAAAACACAGAATGTCATTCCAAAGAGAGAGTGGTGACCTTATGTCTGAGAATGCAAAAACTGAAATGGAGAAGTAAGTAGCCTATTATCAAAAGATAGTATAGTGAGGGTAAAACTAAATTTTTCTCCAAGTTTGTATCACTGGATTATATTATGATTTTTATTTGGTATTTCAAGTGCATTACTTCTGCTTCAATTTGAAACTATCCCAGATGAGTCAGACACAAACCTTCCTGGACTTAGTTCTGTTATTTGTGATTTGGATCAAGGGGGCCTATAAGGTATTGAGATTTGGAACAGAATATAAATTCCATGCATACTGTGCTGTGCTGAGACAGAATCAACTTTTTAGGCCCCTTTTAATTTTGGAAAGCAGCTGTTGATTTACTAGAATTAACACTTGTGAATTTATACATTTTCTGTTGGTGCTATATATAAAATGTACAAATAGAGTGTGTTGTGGTATTGTGGTATATTAGCAAATACTTGAGCGGAAAATATCAAATATTATAGTAGTAAAGCTTGCAAGAAGTCATTTTAACTAGTTTAATTGATGCATGAGAACATTTTTTCTTACAGAATCTAGAGCAATGGAATGGCATAACTTGGAAACCTCATTCTCTTATTTTTTAGGCATGTTTACCATCACTCCTTCTGTTGTTTAAAAGGGTTTAGGTTAATGTCATTTATTGATAGTCTTATCCTTTTCAGGACCTTTTTTTTTAGTGTTCATAAGTCTATATTCATTTCTATGAGAAAACTGTCCAAATAAAACATCAAGTCTAAATTTTTTCAGATAACACTCCCGAGTTCTATTGGATCTCCTTTATTATAGGACTTAAACCAAAAAATGCAAGAAAGAATATATCCAATTAAAACAAGGAAAGAACTCTTGAACCCAGTCATGCATGCAAGAAAAAATAAATTGTTTGAAGTGAGACATGAGGTAATTGTGATTCCTCAAGGGAGAAATCAGTACTAATCTGGCTTCTAATGTTCCTGTTGGAGATGAAAAGCTTCGTTGACATTGGTGCTTAGCGAATCATATAGTATTTGATAAATACCTATAATGATTCAGGAGCGCTATTAAATTACTTTTTTCATGTAACTATATTTTAGCAAGTATGTAAATTATATAAGGCATGGTTGACAGTGTAAATTGCTAGAAATAAAAAGAGTTCCCTAAAAATCCCTGAATATATTTGAGGTTTTACTCAATGTTCTACAGTGATTCAAACTTCTTGCTGCTTTCCAAGAAAATGAACATACTGGTAGGTGTATTATATTTCATATCAATAAATACCTCGCAGGAAATGAGCACTCTGTTCATAGACATGCTTAACACTTCTCATTTTGAAATCGAGGTTGTTTGAGATTTGAGAGGAGCCATTTTCATGGTCTGCTACATACAGTATTGAATCAATAGTATTTAGGAAAGTAGGTGTAATAATCTGTACTGTCAGCTATAATTAAAGTCAACTGTGACTGTGGTTCATTTTCATATGGTTACAGTAAATTTTGTCCTGCATACATGACATTTAAAAGAAACAGTGACTTCTTGTGTGTCTAAATGTTTCTATATGCTATCATTTCCCCCACTGTTATATTTATATTTTATTTAAATATAATGTGGCCAAAAATATTTGGTATTAGATTAAATTAACAGAATAACATGAGTAGATTATTTCATGGTGTCCCCAGTAAATGTTATTTGTATCCATAATGGACAGACTTTTTAACCTTTAATGATTCTTAGCAAGCTTTGTTTGTTATTACAAGTTTTAAGTAGCTTGACATTTCCCCCTCACACTGTCTTTATGTTAATGCACTGGCTCATTGGAGGTTTTTAACCCTACTCATTGGTTATCTTCACAAGGAGCAATACATATCTAATTCTCTAACCATATTTCAACTTGCTGTTGCTGCTGTGAAGCCAATTGTAAAGGCAGGTAATTGTTTCCATCATTACTAAGATAAACACCATATGTAGGAGAGGTTTGATTTTTCCATGCTGTAGAAGATAAGCTCTGAGACAATGTACAATTGTAGCATTCAGTTTCCTAATCAATTACACATGCATAATTCCTCCAATGATGCCAAAACTCATCCTTTATTTCCTGTAAGCAGTGAATAAAACTCTGAGTGAATTCAGAGGAAGTACCAATCTATTTTTTTGGAAGATGGGACTGCTGTATTGGTGTTAAGAAAAAATGACTTTATCATAAAGTGCATTTCAAAATTTATTCATTTGTTACAGGTTGTTTTTGAATATGTTAAAATGATCAAAAAATTAACAAAGAAACTATAGGTAAAGCAGTTATTGGAAGTTCCTTTGGACAATTAATCATGCTGGTCTTGTTGCCTTCTTAAGTAAAATGATCAATAAATTTGAGATTTTTGTGTGGGGTTTGAGTGTTTCCTTTAGATTAGAATTAAATTCAAAATAAAGTTCAAATGAAGAGCACTAAACAAGCAAAACAAATGTTTCTTACCGCTATGTCTGCTCAAATGCAATGAAAATAATATTCAGGGGCCTCGCCGGTGGTTCAGTGGTTGAGCGCTGGGTTGCGAAGCCGCCCGCAGCCTCTGTAGCGCCGGTTCGATCCCCGGCCACCGGGCGAGGGTCCCACATGGCGCGCAGACGTCTCCTGCCGCCCCCTGCTCCCCTCAGCAGTGTACTTCAGTCCTTCTGCCTGTTCTGCTCCCTGCTCTGGCTCTGGTGAATTCTCTCACCCTCCCACACTTCTGACTGTACCCAGTGCTTGTATAAATAAATAAATCTTAAAAAAAAAAAAAGAAAACATTCAGGCATGCAGTTTTTGATAGATTATTCTTTATCAGAAACCCTACTATACATACTAGTAACCAAGTTAATTTTAATTATGTATCATCAAAGTTATAATATCATTAGAATAATTATTGAATATTTACAATTGAAGGTGGTCATTAAAGGATATACTGATTTGTTTGTTGCTATAACATAATGTACTTCTGGATAACGATATTGTTTGTAAGTGAAAGTAAGAGTAAACATTTTAGTTGCATTTCACCCACCAAATACAATGAAAGTTGTTTTTTTTTTCTTAAGGTAACATTGGTACACAACACTGTATATGACTTAGGGAAATAGTTTCATGCCTCCTCAAGTGTATGTCACCATACCACATGTACCACCAAAGCCCCCATCATCCTATGATCTAGACCCATTGGGCCCCCTCTCTGCTTTGTTCCACTTCAAACCTACCTCCTCTTCTTAGAGCCTGAATTCCACAATCATATTTCTATGGTTTGTTTTATTTTTGCAAGTTCCATTTTTTTATTTTATTCCACATGAGTAAAATCAGCTAGTATTTGTCTTTTATCTTCTGACGTATTTCAGTTAGCATAATCCCCTCCAATTCCATCCAGATTGTTACAAATGGTAAAAGTTCATTTTTTTTGATAGCTCAGTAGTATTCCATTGTGTATATATACCATATCTTCTTAATCCATTCATCTGTCTTTGGGCAAATAAATTGTTTCCATAACTTGGTTATTGTAAATAGTGCTATAATGAACATAGGAGTGTCTATATCCCTTCAAATTAATGGTTTTTCATACTTTGGGGAACTACCTAGAAGTGAATTTGCTGTATCATATGACAGATCTATTTTTAATATTATTTATTATTTTAAGACTTTATTTATTTTTTGCACAGAAGAACTGGGATGTAAGCCAGAGGTGTGAGAGTAAGAAGATTCACCAGAGACAGAGTAGGGAGCAGAACAGTTAGATCTACTGAAATACACTGCTGAGGGGAGCAGAGGGTGAGACAGGAGAGGTCTGCTGTGCCACGTGGGTTAGCTCCTGACCGGAGATTGAACTCATGCCGACATGGTGGGATGTCGAAGTGGTAGTGCTGAGAATCAACCCCTAGGCCCTATTTTTTAATATTTTAAAGAAACTTCATAATGTTTTCCATAGGGATTGGTCAGTCTACATTCCCATCAGCAGGGTAGGAATATTCCTTATTGTCCACACCCCTGCCAACATTTGTTGTTTCTGATATTTTGGATGTGGGCCAGCCATTCTCATGGGAGTGAGGTGTTATGTCATTGTAGTTTTGATTTGCATTTCCCTGGTTATAAGTGATGTCAAACATTTTTTCATGTGTCTGTTGACCATCTGTATGTCTTCTTTTGAGACATGTCTATTTTGCTTTTCTGCACATTTTTTGACTGTTTTTTTTTTGTTTGTTTGTTTTTGTTGAGTTGTATGAGTTCTTTGTAGATCTTATTGACCCCTTGTCAGATATATGATGTGCAGATATTTTCTCCCATTCAGTAGGGTGTCTTTTTGTTTTATTGACAGTTTCTTTCACTGTACAGAAGCTTTTTAGTTTGATGTAGCCCCCTTTGTTTATTTTTGCCTTTGTTTTCTTTACCATTGGAATTGAGTCCCCAAAGATATGAAACAAATGTTGTGGCATGTTTTCCTATGTATTATGTGGCTTAGGATCTTACCTCCAAATCTTTAATTTACTTTGATTTACTCTTCATGTGTGGCATTAGATTGTATCTAGTTTCATTCTTTTACATGTGACTTTTCAATTTTTCCAGCACCATTTGTTGAAGTGACTTTCTCCATTGTATAATCATGGCTCCTTTGTTGTGGATTAACTATCCATGTATGTGTAGGAAAGACTCTGGGCTCTTGGACTGTGTGTCTGTTTTATTCTCATGTAATACTGTTTTTGTTACTGTAACTATAAGATATTGGTAAAAAATAGAAGATCCAAAAAAATGGATCCAATGGAAATGCTCATAAATTAGAAGAATTAACACTGTTAAAATGTCCATTTTACCCAAAACAATATACAGCTTCAATGAAAATCCCTATCAGAGTTTCAATGGAGTTATTCAAAGAATTAGAACAAATGTAACTGAAATTTATATGGGACCACAAAAGAACCTGAGTAACCTAAGCAATCTTAACAAGAATGAAGTAGAATGGAGGTATCATGCTCCTACACTTCAAATCATAGATCTTTGAATGATTTCTGTAAATTATGTAACATGTTTCTGAAATAAGCAACCATTCTGATTTTTAAACATAATCACCACATCATTTGAAGTTCATTTATTCATTTAACAAATACTTATTGTTTAGTATTTATTATGTGCCATATATGGTTACAGGCATTCAGAACATATAACTAAACAGAGCACCTCCACCACAGTGCGTGATATAATGTGGAAGGATACATAAAAGGGCAAAACATGACAAATAAGTAAATTCTCAGTATTTTAGATGGTGACAGTTACTATGGAAGGTAAATAAGCAGAGTAGAACAATGGTGTTCTACAGGATGAGGGAGGGCAGTTGCAGCATTAAAATGATAAGCCAAGTGTCTCCTTGAGACACTGAGACTTGTAGAGGATAAGGGAAAACCAAAGGGATATGTGTGGAGTGAGCATTCTAGACAGAGAAAAGAGCCAGAACAAAGGCCCAAAGGTGTGACAGAGAATTCCTGGCATATTCTTAGAAGAAGGATAGTGTGGCTGAAACAGTAAGAGATAGAGTAATAGGGGGATAAAGTCAGAAAGGTATTGGCATCTGAAGTGAGAGATTCAATAGCTCTAAAACAAACAACAGTGTAAACTAGTATTATCTCAAAAATATCAGCAAAAACAAAACAAAACAAAACACAAAGGTGTTGGGCTAAATGAAGCTGGTTTGGATCTTAATAGGACAACACTGTGGGGAACTGAATTTCAGTAAAGCAGATAAATTGTATGAGCCTTAGGCTCAAGGTTAGGTTTGACTATGTGTCTAAACTCATTTTAAATACCAGCTATACTCTCTGTGGTTTGCATTCTGCTATTCTTACTCAGCATTGAAATATGTGATGGTCTCCCCTGAACCCAATGTTCTTATATACAACTATGTTCCCTAGTTCCCAGAGCCACCACAAATTCAAGATGTCTTAGTCTGAACACCAGCTACTACTGAGCACAAACTCCTGTCCTTGCCCTGTCCTTAGTAAATGGCAGCCTGACTTATCTCAGTTTCCAAACCAGGCACTTGAACAGCATTCTATTTTTCAGAATAGTTTTAGGTTCATGCCAGAATTCTGAGAAAGGTACCCAGCTTTTCTCTCAGCTTTTCTCAGTCCTCTCACTTCCTCCATTGTCAATATCCTCCACTACTGGTACACTTTGTACAATTGATGAACCTACATTGATACATTATAATGATCCAAATACATAGTTTCCATAAGGCTTCGATCTTACTCTTATATAATCTATGAATTTGGACAAATGTATCCAAACTTTTATCCATCAGGGAGTATTTTCCTTATGGAAATACATTCTTATTTCCTTTTTCAGCCACCCCCAATGTGATCAATTGCTTTGTCCTGTATATCTTACAGCATAAAATTTCTTAAACTTCTCTATGTCCCAATATCAATTTTTGTGAAATTATATTCATTTTTATTCTATTAACTTGAAACAAATGTCATGTGAAAATAAAATTCACATTGATGGAGGCATCTCTGATCATTAAAATTGAAAGAAGAATATAAATTGTAAACTTGTCAATACAAAAAATTTTAACCAAAGTTATGATTTAGATTGAAAGAAATATTTTTAAACTAAGAGGGAATTCATTACATAGAACTTTTGAAACAATTCAATCTTTACCCTCTTTCTGTCATGTTGCTTTCTAAATACCGTATCCAAGTTCACACAACATCAGTCATCTTATATTTTGAAAGTTGTGAAAGAGTTAATTTGCAAAAATCTTTTATATGAAGAATACTTAGTTACAATCAAATTTCTCATCATAAGCCTAGATGGTGAAAAAAATTAAATTATATAATCACTGGCACTATGTAAAGATATAATTTAATTTTCAGAACAGAAAAAAAAACACAGGGTGAGTGTATTTTCCTTAGTACCATCTGTTACCTAATAAATACTTGAAAAGAGTAAAGTTAAACTACTATTTTAAATATCAGTGATCATTATTACCAAATGGTATGAAAATACTGATAAGAGATTAGGTGAGGGAATGCATAGCAATTAAAATCACACTTAAGAATAATCATTTCAGGGATTAAAAAAAAACTTTAAATAGGAAAGTGTTTCTGCTGAAGCAAAGAACCTTAGGTTACAAATAACTTGGCAGTTAGAGGAGAATGAAGCAAACCATTTCAAATTTGAAGAAGAATTCAGTAGGGCATGACTAACAAATATCATAACTGGAATATATAATAATTTGTACACTTATTAAAAGTATATGGTATCCACTTTAAAGAAAGTTCCTAGTGTAATTAAGAATGACATATGCATGTTTCCTGTGATATTGTGGTTTAAATTTTGTAACCAACTATTGTCAATATATATTCATAATTTCACCATGATCTTTTCTAAGGTAACTCTAATTGCTTTGGACTTTACAAGGCTGGCTCAGAAGCAAGCTGTATCATGTAAGAAAAGTAATCTCCACCACTTATAGCTAGCTAGTGACCATCTAACATGACAGATGGCGCCCTGCCTGTCCACAGCAGCTTGTGGGACAAAGCTGAATGTCAACACCACTGGGATGTAATTATTGCAATCTCTTGGGTCCAGTTCGACATGACCCTGAAAGCAATTCCCCTAAACTGCTGGGAGCAATGCAATGATGGAAAGAGCAAAGAAATGAGAGCTTTGAGACCAGCAACATTTTCATTTTACTGACAAGTGTTTTCACACTGCTTGAGGATAGGTATTTTGCATGTGACAGATCAAGTTGACAAAATTGTGGGACTTTCAGTGCTGCCTAATTTAGATGTATAAAATTATTCTTCCATTTATATTTCAAGAGGAATTATTTAATGATCAAAACAATTTTTGAAATATCTTTAATGGTTAAGATGGAACATCATTTCAATTTTGTTCAATAATGAGTTTATAAGGCTCTTAAATTTTGGGTTACAAATTATAAATTGCCACCAAAAGTTATTTAGTATTTAAAACAATCTTATAAATTAGATAATTGTCCTTAATTTCAATTTATATATGTGGTAAGGGAGTCACAGAGAGGTTAGTTATGATGCAAAAAATTGATAGTTCCAGGGTACAAACCAAGCCATCTAGCTTCAGAGTCCCCGTTCTAAATGTCTTTTCCCTTTTGCTCTATATGTGTCTTTAAACTGATTAACTTACCTGTGTAGCACGGTAGCACCTGTAAATCTTATGGAACTTAATAGTGAAAAAAGATAATAAAAGTAAATATAAAATTCTAAAAATAATGAAAAATTGATCTTTAGAAAAATTATTCATATATTTATGAATAAATCATAAACTTCTCCTCAGAAAGATGTCTTTAAGTACCAGACACACACACGTGTGAATGTGGGCACATGTGGATGCACACACACACACATATAGTGCTAAAATAAGTTGTATTACTAAAAAGTTAATATCACAAAAAGCTATATTATCATATGACTTTTAGTGTGGGGACCATTATAAAAATATCACTAAAATGTTTGCGAATTATGAATAGTGCAGATATTTCTATGTGAGGACAAGCATCTTTAAACCATGCTGCTAATGATAGTTACCAAGAACTGAATTCTTTTTGTTGTCTTATTTAATCTTCCAACAACCCTTGGTGGATATGCTTTTTATTATAACCACATTTTGCAGATAAGAAACATGAGACAGAAGTTAATAACTCACCCAATCTTTTATATAGTATAGAACAAAATATTACCTATGCTTTAAAAGCAATTGCTATTGATGTAGATGTAAGTCTGATATTTTCTCAAAGGTCTTCCTATTCAATTCAATTAAACACTAAGCAAAGGGGCAATGATAACTTAGACAACTTGAAGAATGCACCTAAGGAATTATAAATGTTGTAAATACCATTATTGTGACTTTTCTTATTGATTTTGTCAGAACAATCAGTAAGGTAATAAAAGCAGTGGAGACGTGTTCAAGTTCTCAAGGAATTTACAGTCCAATTGATAAGGTTACTCTCACTTTGAAAAGTTCTAAAACCATGGATAATAAATCCTTTCATCTTTTTAAAATTTTTTATTGAAGTAACATTGAATTATGCATTAGCTTCAAGCATGCATTATAAATGAAATCTGTGTATACTATATTGTTCACCACTAAAAATCTACTACTATAAGTACTTAGTGTAAATTGAAGTATCATAAGAGCCTGAGGGGATGATTGTAGCCTGATTATTGTGGCCTGGCCTCCATACCACTTTGCGGAAGGGACTTTGAGGTAAATCTTGGCTCTAGAATATGAATGAGAGAAAGGGCATTCTGATTGGGAAGACACCAGCAAAGACAAACTTCATGATACACTTAAGGGTTGGAAAGTAGGAACTTCCGCTCTTGCCTCCTACAATCTGTTTACAACACAATTAGGTGTCTTTTCAAAATATCATTGAGTGTGCTTCCTTGTATTCCACAATTCAGGGGTGAATTTCACTTAGAATCAAAAGTCAAATGCTACAAAAGCCAATGAGTCCTTTCTTGGAGATGTTACACATTCAACAGTACTGTAGACCAAGGAAGGTGATGTTAATAAGTGAACCAGTCAGGATGAATGACAATGGAAAGGGCTTGTTCTTTGAAGAAACAATAGGAGTGGTGGAGACTGTGGTTCCTTCTAATGTAATGTTTGCTACTCCATGCTAGTTTTCCACATGGAAGCAGCATGAGTATTGCCTGATGTTCTGGACTGTTTAAAAGAATCCAAAAATCTGTATTTTTATGTCAAATCTCCATTTAAAAATATTTGGCTCAATAAGAGTAGTAATAAAAAAAAAAAAAAGCACTGTGCAGACAAAATACATCTGCAAGACAGATGTCCAGATCAGAATCACAGGCCACCAGTTTATGACCTCTGCCCTTCTCAGTCTGGCTCTGCCTTGCTCTATAACCACAGTTCATACTACCCTTTCCTCTGCTCACCACATACTCACCACAGTGGTCTCTTTCAGTCTTACTTTTTTTTTTTTTAGTTCTTCCCTACTCGAAGTCTTTTATGCTATTTGCTTTCTATGCCAACAGTTGGTTTGGGTGCCACTCATTTTTTAAACCTCAGTTCAGCTTTCACTTCCTCATAGTCAAATTTTTCTCACCCCTATCTAAAATAACTACATCACCCTTTGTTATTTGTCTCTTTCCCTTGTACTAATGGCTTTCAGTGTTTTGGGGGGATCCCTGAAGGCCCCCAGAGTCCTGCGGAAGAATTCACAAATTTTCATTACAATAATAGAATGAAATTTTCTTTTTTCATTCTTACTCTTTTATGAATATACAGTAGAGTTTTCCAGAATCATTATAACAGCAAGTGATGCGGACTGAATGCAGAAACAGATATGAAAATTTAGCTCTCTTCTATTGAGTAAAACATTAGAGAGGGCCTCCCTGGTGGCTCAAGGGGTTAAGATGCAACCAGTGAAGCTATCCGCAGCCACTGCAGCATGAGTTTGATCCCTGGCCGGCCAGGGAGCTACCCACATGGCGCAGCAGATCTCTCCTGACTTGCCCGCTGCTCCCCTCAGCAGTGTATTTCGGTGAATCTGCCTATTCTGTTCCCCTGTCTGTCTCTGGTGAATCCTCTCACCTCCCACACCTCTGGCCTGTACCCCCACTCTTGTATGCATAAATAAATTTTAAAAACAAAACAAAACAAATAATGTTTTGTATTAAAATATAGTCATAAAATCATAAGTATTTATGGGTTTTATGGTTATTTTTAATATAGTAAAATATTTAAACCTAGTATGTATATAATATAATAATGTGTATAATACATAATATTTTAAACTATGTAAAATATTTAAGAGTAGAATAAAAAAAGTGAGTTAATTTTTTTTTCAAATAAAAACTATCGAGTTATTGGTTTATAAGTGATATTCATCACTAAAATTGCCTTTCTTATTTAGTTGTTTCTTTTACTAAGATACAAGCACCATGAGAACAAGGACTTCCTTGCATTCACCACTTTAATGCCCTTCACCACCTAGAACAATGTCTGATGCTTAATAGACACTCAGTAAATATGAGTAAGCGAACTCATAAATGAACATAAGATGTCTGAATGAGAGTTATGTTTAGAAAGATAGGTTTGAGCTTGCTCCATGGGATGTTTTCCATACAAGGTAGTGATTATAAAACTGATTGTGCTGTTTGTGCAGAAAAATTAAAGGTCTTCACTTGGGAAGGGAAGTAATAAGATGAAAGTGGCATATTAGAAAGTTTTTTTTATTTTGAAAGCTAGACGCAATAAAATCATCTTTAAATGTTTCTTCTTTTTCCCATATATCTACATCAACTCTTCTACCTATTTTTTCTTGGCATTTTGGGTAGGCAGAAGTTTTTGAAACCTTTGTGCATTTCTTATGGCTGTGAATACATATGTGCTAATGAATGAGGTCACATCAATTTAAATGGAACACTGACAGAAAACACAATTTAGTTCATTAGTAAGGCTTGAAAAATTTATAGCCAGAAACTCATGTTGACTTTTATAAAGGAACATAAATTAAAGGTGACCAAATCCTGTTCAGAGAACAAGTATTAAAGTCTGAACTCACTCAGGCAAAAATGCACATATTCCTCTAAGCAATCTGTTAATATAAGGCAAAATGGTGTGGTATCTGTGATGTGATTTGAAGGGCTCAAGGGGAGGTCTTTCTCCCTCCCACCCAAGAGGCACAAATGTCTAAATTCTGCCATTAGAGAGACATTGTTTAGTGTCTCTTTCTGATTTACAAATCTTTTCTTTAGATTTGTAAAACTTCAGGAATTTGGAATCTGGTAACCAACTTCTGTGTTTAATTCTGGTTCCATGTTAAATTAGCTGCATGATCTTTGAGAACCAATTGAATGTCTCTATGCTTCAGTTTTTGCATTGTAATATAGAGATTCCCACAGAGTTGTTGTGAGAATTAAATAACCCATGTAAAGTAATTAGAACAGCTCCTGACACATGGAAGGTCCTCTGGCAGTGTTAGTGTCCATTGTTATGGCTCACTTACTGTGTAGCATAGGAGATGGGGTGTCAAGGAGAGTCGTTTTGCAAGTAAATGACCAAGAGACCCTGATTAAATCACTTAGCATGTGTAAGCTTTGATTTCCTAATCTAAAAATAAGAGAAGAAAAGTCTGAATTTAGTTCATTTGAAAGGAAGAAATTCTATTTAATGCTGGATGAACTGAATGAAAGAAATGAACAATGACCTTTAAAAATTATTATGGCCCTTGGTCTGAGGCAGTTTATCAGAGGTTTTAGTGCAGGCAACAGCTACTGTGGAATCATGGAAGAGAAGAGGAAAATTGTTAGTGGCATCAGACAAGACAGAAGATAAAGGAGCTTTTCACATAAGTAGAAGGATTTGTCATGTTACTCTGATGAAGCAAATTAATGCCAGGGAAAGAAGGTACTGATTCCATAATGAGCGCATGGTGCTTAGTATACAATAAGGTAGCATATTAGAAACAAAATCTTGAAGATCATTGAACTCTACAAATATTAGTATGGATTTTTACTACAATAAAGAGAGATTCTGAAAAGTTCCGAGCATTATCATCTGTTCTATAGGAAAAATAACTAGTAACAAGGCAAAGGAAGAACTGGTAAAAATAAATTCTGGGAAATAATTTAGCTGGTAAGAAGAGGGAATTGGAGTTAGAGTTTAAAATGAAGGGATCCCAGGGCCTCCCCTGTGGCGCAGCTGTTGAGCGCTGGGTTGCAAAGCTGCCCGCGGCCTCTGTGGTGCCGGTTCGATCCCCAGCTGCTCCCCGGCCACTGGAGGAGGGTCCCACATGGCGCGCAGACCTCTCCTGCCGCCCGCTGCTCCCCTCAGCAGTGTACTTCGGTCCTTCTGCCTGCTCTGCTCCCCGCTCTGGCTCTGGTGAATTCTCTCACCCTCCCGCGCTTCTGACTGTACCCAGTGCTTGTATAAGCAAAACAAACAAATAAATAAATAAAGCATGCCTCTATAAAAAATAAATAAATAAATAAATTAAAAAAAAAAATAATAATAAAATGAAGGGATCCCAGATTAGAATCCATTGGAATTCTTTAGTTTAAAGAATGAGGGAGGACAGGTCAAGAAAGATACTAAGGTCTGAATCCCAGAAACTATACCAGTGATAATAAGTGAATAGTGCTTTCAGGAGATACTCTTTTGGGGAAAGAAAATAAAACAACTAACAATAAATATTATGATTCTAAATACCAGTAGGCGGAAGCTTTATTAATCAAAAACATATTTGAGTTGCTTGTGCCTCTTCTGATGACTGCATCAGGGTCTGGCATGGAGGACATGTGTGGATGGGAATCCAGCCCTGATGGAGGGGTCTGGTGTGGAATCTGGAAAGGCAAAGGATAATGAAGAACTGGAACTGAGGCTCTGTAGAAAAACATCACCTACTACACGTTTTTACTTCTGTGAGAGTTTTTATGAGACGATAAATGTTAAAAGTAACACAGAAAATGTGTTTAGCATTTAAGAGCTGATCTATGACCAAGTAGGTTTATACATCAAGCAATCTCTTCTTGTCTTGTAATGAGATGCTGATTTTCCTTGCTTCTAAAAAACACTTTCATTAACATTTTGCTAGCTAATTACGGTTAATTATGAACATTAAATTCATATGTGATTACTTACAGCATTGCCAAATCTGTGTGAGAGAGAGGGGAGGAGGTATTCTAGCTCATTCATCACAAGTTGCTAAATATTGCACTGATTGTAATACCAGGATTTTATATAAAAATATCCTTTTGAAAAATCTCCACTATCCTCATTGCAGTTGAAATTCTAGTTTTGCATAATTTATTCCATTAATACACACAAATCATTTTATGCTCTTATATTTAGATTGTAGAATAGTAAATAATCTTTCCTGATATATAAAATTTTAAATGTGCATTTTGTTATGTTTTTGTTTTGACATATAATATGGGCAAACCCCAATTTACAGGATAATTGTTTTCCAAAATGTCGGGATTTGCCCCAGGTCCTTTTACAGCTCCTGGTATAGCCACAATAGCATGCTTAAAATCACCCAGACATCAGTTTGGATTCTTGCAATCTGCCACTTGTGAATTTCTCCAGACTACCATCACCTCCTTCCCCTCCCCAAAAAAACAATTTCGACAACTTTTTTTTTGTATATATAGAATTATCTTGGATTCCAGAGAAGGGAAATTATATGGTTATCAGTTGGTTAGGAATGTATGACTAATGGAAATCTATCTTAATAATCAAAGTTCTATTTGTAATATAAAGAAAGGAGCTATTAGGGGTTTATCTACTGTTCCTGGTGCTGTCTCTAGTCTTCAATTTGTTTTGTTTGCATTCTCTGGGAGAAAAAAGTGCCACATCCTCTATTCTAGAAGTCACAGTTGTGAGATGACCCAGAGACATATAACTTGACCTACACAATGGTAAAGAAATGATTTAGTTGCCAACAGTTTTACATTTCAAGATTTTATAATAAAAATTAAATTGTCTGTTTCTTTGAAGCATTGAAAACCTGGCAGTGCGGAGACTATACAGTAGTTAAGAAACGACCCTTCCCTATATGAAGGGCATCCACTTTCCTATTTCTACTGCCCTCATCATACCTTACATTATGCTAACGCTGAGACCAAGACATACTTCCTAATTATCATCAGTCTGTAATGTCTTACAACCTACTTGATTCAAGTGTATTTTTTACTTGATCTCTGAAAGCATGGAGAGCTCCCCCATCATTATGTCTTCCACCAAGAGAAGGATATAAATATATTTATACATATGGATATATAAAGAAATTATTAATGTGCTCCTTGAATTCTAATGCTACTCTGCACTCTCATTTTCCTCCATGGTTTTAGCACCATCACATCCCTCCTACCTGTACTAGCAATTCACAGAGTTTTTAAAAATAGTGCCTGGGTCAGCCAGATAGAGAATTATGTGGACATTTATGCTTTTGACACTGTAGATGAAAGTAAGGATAAAGTTAACTTCCCGATATGAGGATATATTTGTGATTTGTACACTGTATTATTTTGAAATATTAACATTTTTATTAGAATGTGGGTCCCAATATAAAAAAATTGCTTTGTGTATACGCTAACATAGATATATTTTCTGTTTGTAAAGACATATTTTGATGATTTCCAGATATTTTCCTACAACCATAATTTAGAAAATATTATGAATTCCCAGCTTGTCACATTAATTTGATAATTTTATTTCAGATATTAATAAATAAATGCTTTCTAAATAAGGAGTCATCCAATAGACATTCCAACCCCACCCTTTCCCTAGAATTCTTTTTTTTTTTTTTTTGGCCTATGATGAAACTAGCTCATCTGTCTTCACTCAGAAGCTCCATGATTTCCACAATTTCAACTTAACTTTGCTCCCTGCATTCTCTCCAACTACAGCTAATTGACAGATGCATTAGCTTCTAAACTAAGAGACTTCAGAACTTGCCTTTGTGGGAAGTTCATATTCTTTAATTTTTCCACCATAGAAACGTTATGTTAAAAATGCAGTGTCTGTAAGTGCAAATGAATATTCCATTTATTTTAAATGCCTCATGTTTTGAGTAATTATTTTTTTTTTTAAATCTTAAATTTTATTTTTATATTCCCCCATACAATTGCAAACGCCCCATTCTGACCCCAATCCTTCCCCTCCCGCCCCCCACCCCCAAAAAGTGTCTCTGGTTCATAGTTTTTGTTGATTTTGATTTTCACTTTCTTATAGTTATTCATTTTCCTGGTCCCTTATTTAAGTTTTCTAGATTCCTGCTATGAGTGAGACCATCCGGTATTTTTCTTTTCTTTTTGGCTTATTTCGCTGAGCATGATCCCTTCCAGCGCCATCCATGTTGCTGCAAATTGCATGTTTATCTTTTTTGAATGCTGAGTAATATTCCATGGTATATATGTACCACATCTTCTTGATCCAGTCATCTACTTTTGGGCATTTGGGTTGTTTCCAAAGCTTAGCTATTGTAAACAGTGCTGCTATAAACATAGGGGTGCAGGTGCTCTTTGGAATTGATGTTTCTGTGTCCTTTGGGTAAATACCTAGGAGTGGAATTGCTGGATCATATGGAAGCTCTATGTTTAGTAGGTCCAGAAATCTCCACACAGCTCTCCATAGTGGTTGGACCAGTTTGCACTCCCACCAACAGTGCAGAAGAGTTCCTTTTTCTCCACATCCTCGCCAACATTTGTTGTTGCTAGTTTTTTTAATATGTGCCATTCTCACTGGTGTGAGATGGTATCTCATGGTAGTTTTGATTTGCATTTCCCTGATTGCAAGTGATGTTGAACATTTTTTCATATGTCTGTTGGCCATTTGCATTTCCTCTTCAGAGAAGTTTCTTTTTAGCTCTTCTGCCCATTTTTTGACTGGATTATTTTCTTTGTTGTTGCTGAGTCTCATCAGCTCTTTGCAGATTTTTGTGATCAGTCCTTTATCATTAGTGTTGGGTGCAAAAATGTTCTCCCAGTTGGTGGGGTTTCTCTTTGTTTTTTTATTGTCTCTTTTGCTGTGCAGAAGCTCTTTAATTTGATGTAGTCCAGCTGTTTATCTTTGTCTTCACTATCACTGCTTTGGGTGATGTGTCTGTAAAGATGTCTTTGATGTGCAAATCCCGTAGTGTTTCGCCTATATTTCCTTCTATGTATTTTATGGTTTCAGGTCTTATGTCTAGTTCTTTAATCCATTTTGAGTTGATTTTTGTGTATGGTGTGAGGTAGTGGTCAAGCTTCATTCTTTTGCATGTAGCGACCCAGTTTTCCCAGCACCATTTATTGAACAAACTTTCTTTGCTCCAATGCATAGTCTTTGCTCCTTTGTCAAAGATTAGTTGACCATAAAAATGTGGGTTTATTTCTGGATTTTCTATTCGATTCCATTGGTCTGTATGTCTGTTCTTGTTCCAATACCATGCAGTTTTGATGATTATGGCTTTGTAGTATAGTTTGAAGTCTGGGAGTTTGATGCCTCCATTTCCTTCTTTTTTTTTCAGTAGAGCTTTGGCTATTCGGGGTTTTTGGTGATTCCATATGAATTTCATCAATAATTGTTCTATTTCTTTGAAGAATGCCATTGAGATTTTGATTGGAATAGCATTGAATCTGTATATCGCTTTTGGTAGGATGGCCATTTTAATAATGTTTATTCTTCCAATCCATGAGCAGGGGATGTCTTTCCATTTCTTTGTGTCTTCTTCTATTTCTTTTAACAGTGTTTTATAGTTTCTTTGTATAGGTCCTTTACCTCTTTTGTTAGATTTATTCCCAAATATTTGATTTTTTTTGTTTCAATAATAAAAGGGGTGGTTTTTTTGATTTCTTCTTCTTCAGATTTATTGTTTGTGTATAGGAAGGCTACTGACTTTTGCGTGTTGATTTTGTATCCTGCCACTTTACTGAACTGACTGATGAGTTGAATTAGTTTTTCTGTGGAGATTTTGGGGTTCTCTATGTATATTATCATATCATCTGCAAATAGTGATAGTTTGACTTCTTCTTTTCCTATTTGGATTCCTTGGATGTCTTTCTCTTGTCTTATTGCTCTGGCTAGGACTTCCAGTATTATATTGAAAAGCAGTGGTGAGAGTGGACATCCTTGTCTTGTTCCAGATCTTAATGGAATTGCTTTCAGCTTTTCACCATTGAGAATGATACTGGCTGTTGGCTTGTCATAGATGGCCTTTATGATGTTGAGGTATGTTCCTTGTATCCCAAGAATTTCAAGGGCTTTTATCATGAATGGGTGTTGCACTTTGTCGAAAGCTTTCTCAGCATCTATTGATATTATCATATGGTTTTTATATTTCTTTTTGTTGATGTGTTGGATAACGTTGATTGATTTTCGGATGTTAAACCATCCTTTTGCCCCTGGAATGAATCCAACATGGTCGTGGTGAATTATCTTATGGATACATTGTTGGATTCTGATAGCTAAAATTTTATTGAGGATTTTTGCATCAGTGTTCATTAGGGAGATTGGCCTATAGTTTTCCTTTTTTGTGTTATCCTTATTCGGTTTTGGTATTAGTGTAATATTGGCTTCATAGAACGTGTTTGGTATTGTCCCTTCCTTCTCAATTTTTTGGAAGAGTTTGTGAAGGATAGGCACTAATTCGTCTCTGAATGTTTGGTAGAATTCATTTGTAAATCCATCAGGTCCTGGGCTTTTGTTTTTGGGGAGGTTTTTGATTACCATTTCAATTTCGCTGCTTGTAATTGGTCTGTTTAGGTGTTCTATTTCTTCTTTATCTAGCTTTGTGTGATTGTAGAGTTGTAGGAATTTGTCCATCTCCTCTAGATTGTTGAACTTGTTTCCATATAACTGTTCATAGTAGTTACTGATTATTCTTTTGATTTCTGCTGTGTCCGTTGTGATTTCTCCTCTTTCATTTATGATCCTGTGTATTTGTGCTTTCTCCCTTTTTTCCTTTGTGAGCCTGGCTAGGGGTTTGTCTATTTTATTTATTTTTTCAAAGAACCAGCTCTTGGTTTCATTGATCTTTTGGATTATTTTTTTAGTTTCAATTTCATTTATTTCTGCTTTGGTTTTTATTATTTCTTTTCTTCTACTGGATTTGGGGTTTTTTTGTTGTTCTTTTTCTAGATCTTTGAGCTTCGAGATTAGGTTGTTTCTTTGAGTTCTTTCTTGTTTTTTGATGTGAGCTTCTATTGCTATATATTTTCCTCTTATTACTGCTTTTGCTGCATCCCATACATTTAGGATATTGGTGTCCTCCTTGTCATTCAATTCAAAGAATTTTTTAATTTCTTCTTTGATCTCCTCATTAGTCCAGTGGTCTTCCAGTAGTGTGGCTTTTAATCTCCATGAGGTAGGATAGTTCCTTGCCTTCTTTTTATGATTTATTTCTAGTTTGATGCCTTCGTGGTCAGAAAAGATGGTTGGTATGATTTCAATCTTGGTGTATCTGTTGATGTTTGTCTTGTGCCCCAGTATGTGATCGATCCTGGAGAATGATCCGTGTGCGCTTGAGAAAAATGTGTACTCCGTTTTTTTTGGGTTTAGTGTTCTATAGATGTCTGTTAAGCCCAAATGCTCTAGGTCCTTATTTAGAGCTTTAGTTTCTTTACTTATTTTTTGTCTTGTTGATCTATCCATTGTTGATAGTGGTGTGTTGAAGTCTCCCACTACGTATGTGTTTTCTCTGATGTCTGTTTTCAGAGAGGACAACAGTTGTCCGATATATTTTGGTGCTCTTTCATTTGGTGAGTATATGTTAATGAGTGTTATTTCTTCTTGAAGTATTGTCCCCTTAATCATAATGTAGTGACCATTGGGGTCTCTTTTTATTTTTTTCAGTTTGAAGTCTGTTTTATCTGATATAAGTATAGCTGTTCCTGCTTTCTTTTTTGGCCCATTTGCTTGTAGGATTGTTTTCCATCCTTTGACTTTGAGCCTATTTTTATCTTTTGTAGCTAAATGTGTTTCCTGGAGACAGCAAAAGGTTGGGTTTTGTTTCTTAATCCAGGCTGCAACTCTGTGTCTTTTTATTGAAGAGTTTAGTCCATTTACATTTAGAGTTAATATTGATATGTTAGCATCTGTATTTGCCATTATGTTTGTCTTTCCTTTGATTTTATTTATTCTTTTAATAACTTTTTTTTTTTTTTTGGTCTTCTTTCGTTGTTATTCGTCCCTCTGAGGTTCTGGCTTTAGGATTCCTTGTAGTATTTTTGGAGTGGGGGTTTATTCGTAATGAAATTCCGGAGTTTCTCTTTGTCTGGGAAGGTCCATATTCTTTCTTCATGGAGGAAAGAGAGCTTTGCGGGATAGAGTATTCTTGGTTGGCATCTGTTTTCTTGGAGTCTGTTGACTATGTCCCTCCACTCTCTCCTTGCCCGTAGTGTTTCTTCAGAGAAGTCTGATGTCAGCCTGATTGGTTTTCCTTTGAATGTTATCTGTTTCTTCCCTCTTGTCAGCTTCATTATTTTTTCCTTGTCCTGGATTCTTGGGAGCTTTACTATTATGTGTCTTGCTGTGTTTTTCCTTTCGTCGTGGAAGTTTGGTGTTCTTCTTGCTTCTTGTATATCAATTTTCAGCTCCTTCTTCGCATTTGGGAAGTTCTCTTCAATTATCTCCTGGAATATTTTCTCTGTTCCTACATCTCTCTCCTCTCCTTCTGGAATTCCTATAACTCTTATATTTCCTTTCCTCATGGAGTCAGATAGTTCTCGAAGTCTTTCTTCATTCTTTTTCCTTTGTACTTCTCTTTCCTTTTCTGTTTTGGTTCTTTTTATTTCTGTGTCTTCAAGAGAACTTATTCGTTCTTCCATTTCATCTATTCTGCTTTCATTGCTTTTCCCGGAGTTCTTTAGTTCCTCCATTAATTCTTTGATCTCCTGCATTTCTTTTACTTCCCTCTTTAGGGACTCAATTTCATTCTTCTGACCATTGTTTTCCCTCTTTAGGGACTCAATTTCCTTCTTCTGATCTATCACTTTTTTAATCATGGCAATTTTAAATTCTCTTTCTGGAAGGCTCAGAAGTTCTTCCAAGTTGCTGTCGTTGCAATCTGGGGAGTGGTTTTCTTTTTGTGGTGTGCTTCTTTCCTGAGGAGTTGTTAGGTTGCGTGTGGTTCTTCTACTCCCTACTGTCTGTTTTCTAATTTGTCGTATGCGTTGGGACACTGTGATGCTCGGACTGACTGGCATCTTGGGTGAACTTCTCCGCTCCCCTCTGGCTCTTCCAGGAGCCATCTCTGCCTTCTGGGGGAGCTTTCTGCTGGTTTTAGGCAGTTTTTACTGAAGAAATGTCCCTGTTCTCAAATGGCGAAGCGGGATGCAGTCCCTGCGCCTCCGGTTTCAGGCACACTCTTCTGCGCACCCGGTCTGCCCCGGACGTGGGTGCCTGCTCCCTCTGTGGGCTCAGACTGCTGGTCGGAAGGGGCCTGGCGTGGAATAACTTCCCGGCTGGCCACTGCAGAAGCCTTCTGCCCTTTCAAGCAGTCTTAAGAAATTTCCTGTTCTATGGGGTGTTAGTGACTTTTTTTTTTCCTGGTCACTAGGTGGCGCCAGAGATCTCTCCTATTGTCCTTGGGGGCTGTTTTTCGTCCCCCCACCCCGTGGGACAGGGAACAGAGCGGGAATGGTAGGGTACACCTCAACAGCTTTGGGGTGCTGTGCCTGCCTTGTGCCCCACCGTCGTGGAGAACCCACGCCCCGAATTTTCGTGCCCCGGGTCTCAGTTCCAAAGCCCTCAGTTCCAGGACGCGGGCTGTAGCCCAGTTCAGTGGCGCGGGAATGGCGCCTTTTGCACCGCTCCCGTGCCTGGGTGCCTGGTTCCTGCTCACTCAGGGAGGGACCTTCACCTCAGTGAGGACCTCTGCGCGTCTCCCCGCAAGCCTAGGTCGTCTCCCCGCAAGCCTAGGTCGCCGGCGCGGGTACCTGGGCAGCCGCGATTCCGGTCTGCACTTGCTTTTCAAGCTCCCGGAGCGCGCCGCGTTTCTGCGCCAGCTTACCGGCAGCCCGGGCTGTGTGCGCGTCTCCCGGGGTCTTTGTTCTTCTCTAATGGCGCCCGGAGCCGTTCGCTCACCGCCGCGGCGAATCCTGCAGGGTTCGCCTCAGCTCCCGTTCACGGGGTGTGGTGGCTGCAATAGTTCCTTTCCACTCACAGTCCCGCTTGCTGCGTCGTTTGTTCTTGTTGGTTGTTTTGGTTTGTTGTTTCCTCCTCTCTGCCGGTCGGAGAGTGCCGCCTCTGTGGGCGGGGGAGGGGAGCAGGGTTCTGTGCTTTCCTCCCTTCTGGTCCTCTTTTATGGCCACTTTCTTCTTCGGGTAGTTTGCTGGAGTCACCCGTTTATCTTCCGTGTCCCAGTTCTCACTGGGACCTGCCGCTTTTCCTCCCTATTCACTTTTTTTAATGGGAGATCTTACTCGCAGCGTCTCCTCGCCGCCATGTTGCTCCGCCCCCTCTGTTTTGAGTAATTATTTTAAGTTACTGTGAAGAATGCTATTAGAATTTTGATAGGGATTGCATTGAATCTGTATATCACTTTAGGTAATATGGTCTTTTTAACTATAATAATTCTTCCAGTCAATAAACACAGAATATCTTTCCATCTCTGTGTCATCTATTTTTTTATTTTTTAAAAAAAATTTTAAAGATTTATTTATTTATTTATACAAGAACCAGGGTATAGACCAGATGCATGGGAGGGTGAGAGGATTCACCAGAGTGTGTCATCTATTTATTTTTTTTTAGCAGTGTTTCAGTTTTCAGTGCACGGGTCTTTCATTTCTTTAGTTAAATTTATTACAAAGTATTTAATGCTTTTTGATGCAATGGAAAATGGTATTGTTTTCCTGATTCCTTTCTGCTAATTCACTGTTTGCATGTGGGAATACAATAGATGTTTGTATATTAATTTTATAGCCTGCAACTTACTGTTTCATTTAAGAAGCTGTAAGAATAAGTTTCCTCAGCACCAAGTTAATACTTGTTTCTTCATAATTCTCAGACAGTTTTCATTCTAAATAGACCTCTCCAGCTGCCCTGGCACTTTACAGGAGTGCTGATGTAATTACGCATTGCCATTATTGTGGAATTCACTGATAAATCAGGTTTTACCCAAGTGACATGATTACTTCTTAAAGACCTGTAAAAAATAAATAGAAGAAAAGTAATTGTTTGAGAATTTGACTGCATATCTTTGGTTAAACTAGGAGACTTTTAAGTGTGGTTTTATTGTGCATATAAATTTTTTTTAATTTGATTATTAACATAATATCACAGAAAAGACACAGATCTCCTCATATAACAACCTAGCTATATGTTCTTTAGAAATTATTTAACTTGCCTGAGAATTACCTTTTATGTGTATTAATCTATGTTCTATATCATAACATTGGGCTAATAAAGTATAGAGTCTAAATATTTATTTTACGTATGGAAATGAAAACTTTTTAAAAAAAAAGTGTGATTCTGACAGATCACTGACACTTAAAGGCTGAGGAGACTTTAGATACCATTTCACACTTTGATTTCTCAGAGAGCTTAAGTGACCTATTAAAGATCATAAAGCTAATTACAGAGGAATTTAAAGAAATACTATGTTAGGAAGATTAATATCATACCAAAGTATATGTAAGTGCCATATTAAGATGATTAAGTTAATGAGTAAAAACATGTAAGAGATCATTTCAGTATTCATGTGATTAAAAACAATGATATGTGGTATAGGGTGGTGGCAATAAATCTAACAGAAAGGATGTGGTTGAGAATTGGGAAGACAGTAAAAGGGAATGACAGATGTTAATCCAAGGTGTCTGGAGGAATCATAGCACCTTTATCAGTGCCAAGCAGACAAGGCAAAGAGCTGATCTGTACATAAGATAAGGAGTTCTGGTCAACATAATATATGCTGAGCTGAGTTAACCTTAGAAAAATCAAGAGATATTTAGTAGACATTTGGGAAAACAAAATTTTTGTAACTCAAGAGAGAAGTACAATCTAAATTGATATATTTAAGAACCATATGTATCTATGTGGATCTATGGGAATCAAAACTATTTCATCTGATTATAATATTTTGGAGACCCTAACATGTGGGAGGTTGTTTGTTTTCTTTATTAATATTACTTTAACCTCATACATTGTATTAGTTTTTCTTACTATTCCTCTTGTCAATAGATAGTTGAGATTAATAGCTACCCTTGCAGTATTAAGTTAAACTTTAAATAAAAATCCTATAAGGAGAGATATAGGAAAAATACTGAGAGGTGTTTAATTCAACATTATGCCCATAGAATCTAGTGATTGGGAAATGATATATACACAAAATATTCTTTAAAAGAATAAATACTGTTATTTCAATAATAGGTTTTTCTTTTTGAACTTTGAGCTAGTCTTTCTTTTTTATTATATTATTTTTAATTTAGGTAATATTAACCTGCAACACTATATATATGATTTAGAGGTACAAATTCACACCTCTTCAGAGGTGTGTTTCCACAACACACCCACCACTAAGGCACCCATAATCCTCCATCTTTCTAAAAGCTTTAACCATTTAAATTTATAGCTATTTTATTTGTTTTAACAAATGCTGGATTCTGGCTTGGTACATATTTGATTTGATAGAATGCCACAAATATCCTTATAAAAGTGTGATGTAGATATAAAATGAAGTAACTTAACAAAGTTTGAGTATTTTATTGAATATTTAAAGCAGACCCAGAATAGTGAAAACCAATGCAAATAACGTCACAATAGCATGTGACATCATGCTATTAAGTGACAAGTATACCTGAAAATTACATTATTGCAAATGACTGAATTATTTCTAATGCATTTGTAAAAAACTTTCAAAACTAACTGGTCTGGAAGCAATGTCCTTCAAAAATACTTTACAAAATAGATTGCTTTTCTTTTTAAAGATACACATTCCTATGGTTTAGGAATAATGGATGGATGAATAGATTTAAAAAATAAGTTTTGCTAAATATAGGGAAAAAATTTTTCATGGGCCATATACTCAAAATTTCTTTTGTAATGCCATTTGAGGAAAATTTAATAGCATAGAAATTTTCATTTTTCATGTGTTTAGTCAGTTGGATGAAGGCCTTTGTTAATTAAGTGAAAATCCATAATATTTCATCCAGTATGTCTTTGATTTAAAGTCACACTGATATAAAGCTGTGTTAACATTACTAACACTAAATAAGCATCAATTAAAGAAGAAATGACAAAAATAAAGAAGAATTGTCAAAAAAAAGGTACCAATAGGCAAATAAGTAGTCACCAAGCAGTTGGTCTCCCTAATCAAAATATTGCAAGCCCCATAGCACCTGTCTTCATGGTATTCCAAAAAAGAATAAGGCAAACAAACAAAGGTTTGTGTGGGTGGCCTTCTACTCACTGTTCATCTCTTGTTTGCATATAATTCCTGGTTCTGTTTCTGTTTCTGCTGGAAGAATAATGGTCATAGGCCCTTGACCTCTGCAGTTTTGGATCTCACTCAACTCTGTTTTTTTGCCAATTAAATTTAGATCTTGCTCCCTGGTGAGATTATATTAGCATTATTAGATAGAAATAGGATAGCACCATTATCAAATGGAAACAGGCCTGTGTAACACTGAGATTGGACAGAGCCATGTTTTGTCAGTTTTCTCTGCCGTGTTGTAGCAGTATTTCAAAAGGCACAGTTGAACCTATTGTATGTCCAGACCCTCATATTAGCAGAAACACCATAATGCTGTACACTGGAAAGTAGCTATAATAGAGATGGTGACAAATCTTTAAGAAACACTAACGGTTTTCCTAAATCTCCAAAATCTTAATGAAGAAACCAGGAAATATTATAGCTGGTCATCAAGGAAGATCCAGAATCTTTTTTTAAAACATACTTTTTATAGCTATAAATGTATGCTGCTGCACCACAGTTATAGTTCATTTTATTTGGTAATGACTCAATAGTAGTTGCTTTCTCCCAGAAAATAGTATTGTTGCTGAATGGTAAGTGGGATAAAAACATTAGACTATATGCATTTGCTCAGCATACATTTGACTTCAAAGATTATTTCCGAAGAATTAGATTTACTTGAATAAAAACTAAGAAAGCGTTATATAAAGAGCCCTTTATATTTCATACCTTTAATTAAAATATTCACTACCAAGTCTAAATATGAATTTGTAGCCCAAATAGATGAAACATTCTCAGAAACCAACTGTTTAAAAAATAAATTGTATTTGGCAGTCTTACAGAAGGACTCCTAAACCAAAACATATGTGAAAGGTGTTGGAGATTTCCAAATTTCAGTTCAGCTCAGAAACATTTTCTGTGCCAGCCATTGAGCTGGGAGTTGAGCTATCATCACCAAATAAGGCTTTGTGCTTTGTTTCAGAAAGGAGCTTACCCTTCAGTAGGCTGCAGAGACATCCAAATGAAGGCTGTCAACATACTTTGACAAAGGCAGGGTGCAAAGTTTCAAAGTCTGTATCCCCAAGTTGTTAACATAGAAAACAAACACACTAAGCATAAGCTCAAGCAGACTTTATATTTTATTTAAATCTCCCCTTTTTTTTTTTTTCAACATAAGGAATTCTGTCCGTGCAATTGTATGGTATTGGACTACTTCTGTCTTGATTAGAGAGGCTCTTCTAAGCATTTGTGAACTTACTAAATCCACCTGAGGCTGGTAAATCTTTAGAATGAACTTGAAAGTGATTGAGCACATGATCAGGTATTCACCCTGGGGAGCCTCTTGGGTATTTTTCAAAATCAACCAAAAACTTTGAGAGGCATACCAACACTTAACAATATGCTTGTTAGAAGCAGCAAAATAAGTGATTTCTAGACCCTCAGACAATTGAGAAAAAAACTAAGTATGTATATCTAAGGGTATAACTAGGATAAGCCATTGTAATGTCTCACATAGTTAAATTATATTTCTTTTCACATAGAGAAAAAAAAAAGAGGGGGAGGGTATCATCTTGAGTTTTCACTGATAATTATTTCTCTTGGATTTATGGTCTACTTGCTAAAATTTGATGGATGTCTATTTCAGGAAGTTTTAGACAAAAGTTTCAAATGAAGAAAAAATATGAAAGAGAAAAAGGTGAAAAATGTAAAGTCTGTGTAAAGTCTGTGACAGGGTCAAATAATGTAACTCTTAAGAAACCCAAACTTCACCTTCTTTCAGTACTATTCACTTCTATATGTCTGTATGCCTCTGAACTCTGGTTCAGCTATATTTAAATTTAAATTGTGTGGCAAAATTATCTCCTCCCTAAACCAAGATTTCTAAAATAAATGGAATAGAAAACTAGAGAGTTACCTCTAATTCATGTCTGCTGTAAGTAAAACTGGATCTGGCCTGGGCTAAAATGCATTTGATATAATTAAACATCACAGTGCTGTGTGAGAGTATTTAAGGATGGTCGCTGATCTCCAACTGGCAGTGTCATGAACTTTGGTGACTCAACCTGCTGTAATTCAAACTTGTTTTCATTTATCTTAGTTACTTAAAAATTTCCTTTTTCATTTTGTACACTTTCACTTGAGCATGTATAATTTGTAAGCACTAGTATTTACTTATAAAATGGTTTCTCATCTATAAAAATAGGGACTGATGTTCCTCCTCAAAATTTCTGTGTTTTTTTATGAATTTACAATATATAACTCTCATCTTAAATGGTCTTGGTAGTAGTATTCTGGTTTGTTGTGCATTATAAAGAGAGTTTTCAGTTTGGAATGTATCTGGACATATATATAACTGAACATTTTCTCTAGGGCCTAGTGTCTGGTCATCAGCTAAGCCAGATTCTGTCATGAAACAGTTCAGTGATTCTCAAACTTGCTTGGATCTCAGTATCATTGGAAAGATTTATTTAAAGTCCACATTCTTGAGCACCACCCACAGAAATTGTGACAGTAGTTTACAGTGGGGTCCATGATACATATTCTTGTAAGACTTTCCTGGAAAACTATCTTATATACAGATAGATTTAGGCAACTACACCAGCTAGGGTAGCAAATGCCTAATGTTATTTTCAATATGTCATTTCTATAAGTTGTGACTTTCAGACATGAAAAAAGGTGAAATTAAAGCGCGATAGTACATCTTAGATAACAGAACAAAACTCCCCAATATCAGAGTCCAATATCTGAAAATTGTGAAAGTTTTAGGGAAAAAAAAATATCAAGTGTTTGATTCAGTTTCCTACTGTGTGAATGAACATACAATATCCTTGGTCATATTTCGAAACACCCTGTAATGGGGTGTTCAGTAATGGGGTATTAATAAATATATCATGCAACTAAGACATCAGTAAATATTTGAGCTGGTAAAAATTACTAGTTTGCTTAGTTAGCAAGTGGCCAGGGATCTACAGAAAGGGAAGAGTTGCTCATACTATCTAGAACATTATTTTTGATTGATATAAATATTTATAAGTGTATTTATATATGTTTATGTATTGGATAGAGAGAAACCTGATACATTTGTATCATGTTATGACTACCATTTTTAAAATTTCAACTCTGACTATCAGTGCCAAAAATTAATGCACAACAAGCAAGTATTTTATTTAAGGAGAAACAATTCTGGGGTATTCTGGCTGACTTAGCAATGAATCATGCAATTTAGATAGTGTTTTTTTTTTCTTTTTTCTTTTTTTGTATTTTCTTCCTTTTCCTTTTATTGTAACTGCTGGACGTTTATGAAATTATCATTTGTTGAGTAATTTGTTGGGCTTAAGAATATAAGGCACATAGACATTTCCTAAAAATTGAAATTTCCTATGATAAAGGGTCTCATGTCACTGACACCAGCCCTGTAACACTTGAACCACTGATGTGCTTTTCTTCAAAGTCAGGATTTGACTCTAAAGAACACATACATTGACACACCTACACAGGCATATGAAGGCAAAAATAAACAAAAATGGATTGAATTTAGAAGTTGATGTATGTTCTACATGGAGATGAAGAGAAACTCCTTTTTTTACTTCAACATATATTGATAGTGAAATTTGTGAGGCCAGGCTCTCAGTGACCACTCCTGCTGATCCCATTATTCAGAGGCATGTGGTTGTTAGAATGAAATAAGAGGGAGGAAAAGGGACGGAAGGGGAGGATGGGACTCATGTTGATTTTGCTTTAAATGCTCAACCCCAAGGGCTGTAATTTTCATTCCAAAGCATAGGGGAGGTAAATGGAGTGACCAGCTAAGTTGATAGCACCTTTAATTTCTGCTGTACTTGGTGGCATAACAAAAGTGGGGATCCTCTTGGACTTCCTGCTAAAATCCTAAGCCCAGGGGAAGAATCCAACTCCATTTTCTTTTAAATTCTAGATCCTTCAATAGTACAGCCATCTAAGTAGATGTGTTTTACCCAATAAGAGAAGTATAAGTAAAACATGATACAGTTTATAGCATTTTTTCCAAAAAAGAATTTATATCCACAGTGTTCCTTTGTTTATTAATACTCAAACGCTAAGCCTAAAGTACTCCATTTTTATTGGCTTAAATTCCTTTTCTGACCTACTTTTCCCAGCCATTGTAAGATTGTGTGTCCTTTGAGAATCTCTGGCTGGTGTGTCAACAGGATTTTGAATGTTGTGCAGCATGACAAAGCCAACCTTTTTTAGTATCCTAATCCTTGCTTCCTCCAGCTTACCATTTTGTCAGTTCATGATTAATTCACATTCATGTCCCTTTATTATCTGGGTGTGAGTGTTTTGTATATCATAAGCAGAATGTTTTATCTGCTATACTTTGGAGAGAATGGCCAGAACATAGCAATATGCTAAAATCAACCTCAAGGAGTTTTAAATTCAGATTGTCTAGCAAACTCATTGCTAAACATCTTTATGAAACTGGAAGAACAATGAATGTTTACTTGCATATCATAGGATGCTCCTCAAAAAATAATAATTTTAAAGCTCAAAAATCTGTTAGCAGTATTTAATTAAAAGTTCCTTTGCTATTTTATGAAAGACTATTAAAAACTGTGTTACCTGAATATACTTAATTCAAATTCACCCTGCATATGATCCTTTTTTAAGAAGAAATAGATTCACAAAAGTTTATCTTTTTATATAAATACATGATAATGAGACTGCTAAGTAAATGCAAGTCTTGTTAAAATATTGCATGAATGATTGAGAAAAGTTTATTTTTTAAAAGAACTTCATGCTGAAGTAAAATCTAAACAGAAGCAAAATTTCCCTCGCTTACACTGTATTTCAACTGAATATTTTAAAGAAGGGAAATTGTTAACTTTATAGTCTCCTTTTATTGCTCTCAGTTCCCTTGAGTTTGCATCATGTTGGTTCTACTGCAGTTGTCTAGGCTTGTGAGTAAGATCAAGGACTCTGGTGTCAGATGACCCAGGGAGTCAGGCCTGATTCTCAGTTGATGCTATGAATGTGGGCACGTTATACAAAGATCTGTGCCATAGTTTCTCAACTATTTAAGAATAAAAATAATTATGTATGATAATCTTCCATTTCAGTTTGTCAAGGATAGTCCCCATTTATGCCAGTTTTCCTGAAGTAATTACTACTACCTCCATCTTTCACACTCAAAAATGTTCCACTTTAAAATAATCAGTTATAGTCTAGTATATCAGTATCATGAACAGTAAATGAACTGATCCATACAATGCAAAGGGCTTAGACAGAATTATTACTTATAAATATAAAAATATATTTCTTGTCAATTATAATTTCAATTTAATGAAACAGGCTTGACAGGAAAATTCTGAAAGGTTGTACATGCCATATCCTTATGCAATAGTGTAGTGTGGTAGCATGAGCTTCCTAAATGCCCTCAAAATGTTTGTTTACAAAAAATCTGGTTGTGTTTTCTCTTTAATCAAAATACAGAAACAATGTTGTTCTATCAGTGGGTCCATAATCCAAAAATTTCAAATTAGAACAATAAGATACAAAACTAGAAAATAATGTTATTGGTAGATAACGAAGTAATGTTATTGGACACTTATCTTTGTCTCTCAAGCAGATATTTTAGGCAAATAATTGGTTTTATATTAGTAATAATATTACTGGAGTTGTTAAACATCCTCCCCATAAAGAGAAAAAACAATACAGAATGCCATCCATTTGTACAACTACTATTGGCTTGAAGTTCAGCTGATAAACATCAACATAACTGTACTGATATTAGAATATTGAAAAACCCCAGGAGACCCTTTTTCAGCTTGTTCACCCCAAGAATCTTGGTTTCACCCAGTGTCTAGCAATTAGGTTCATTTCTGATTCAATGATGCATGCCCAGAACTTGACTTCAACTTAAGATTGTTACCTTTCTAATGGAAGTTAACTGTACTAATCCTTTAAGAGCCCCAACTAAGTGGATGGCATGGCAAATTTTTTCCAAAGCATGCTCGGATAAAGGAGTACTAAATCTCCCCTTTGCATGTAAATTCATAAGCTGCCTTCTTGTGCAGGTTCATATGAAGCCAGCAAAGAAGGGCATATGGGAACAATTGGAAAAGCTGTCATTTTCTTTGCTAGCATTTTGGGGGGGAATACATGATTTTCTAGGGCTAGAAGAATATTTTTTATCAATAACCACTTGAAACACATAATCTATTTTCCAATATAATTTAGGTTTCAAGTATAAAATGATACTATATTAGTTTGAGCAAATCATTTTTTTCATTGCACAGTAACCTGAGTTTTCATTATGATGATTACGACAATGAAATTATTTTGTTTACTTTGAAAAGATGTCAGAAAAGGATCTCTTTTTTTCTTTTGAAGAGATCTGTGAGTAACAGCTGAGATCAGCTACTGTTCCATGGGGATAAACATATATTTCACACCAGCAATATCAATAAGGTCAAGGATTAAAATGCACATGTAACAATAAGGTGAGGACAGACATATGAGAGAATCTTGACTCTCCACAGGGAGTGCTCTCAGAAACCCAGCTGGGCAATGTAATGAATGGATTCCTCCTCCAACACATTGTGTCTGAGTCTTACAGTGCTTCAATTTGGAACATTGTGTCAGTATGTTTGTGTTAGCAGCCTCAGTGACTCTTTAAGAGGGCAAAAAGCACAGGTATTTAGAAAAGACAAAGGATTTTAGGAGTGTGAATTATATTAAACTGTTTTTCTTTATCACTTGGCATCCTTTGTGGCTATGTGGACTATGATTGCCTGTTTCTTCTCAACACGTTCTAATCGACTACCCGTATGTTCTGATAGCACATACCCAATGTGCATTTTCCCCCTCCTGCTCCATGAAGACTTAATTCTCCTTCCGTTACTTTTCCCCTTTGAACTCAGTGATTATTTCAATGGCACTGCATGTGATAACTGAATAAATGGCTCCCTGAAAGATAGCACATCCTAATCCTGGGAACCTGTGAATGATACCTTAAATGGCAAAATGACTTTAGGGACTAAGGTGAGTAGATTATCCTGGATTATCTAGGTGAATCCTAAATACAGTCACAAATTTTCTTATCAGAACCAGAGAGATTTGTCACAGAAAAGGTAGCAACGTAACCACAAAGGGAGAGATTGGAGTAGATGAGGTGGTTTCAAGCCAAGTATGTCAGTAGTCCCCAAAGCTGTAAGATTCAGGAACACATTATTCACTTGGGCTTCCAGAGCAAGCATAGTCCTGTCAACACCTGAATTTCAGCCTTGTGATAGATACTGCTTTAGGATTTCTGGCCTCCAAAACTGTAAGAAATAAATTTCTGCTGTTTCAAGTCACAATTTTTTTTTTTAAAAAATGTATTTTATTTTGTATTTTTTTCTTTTTCCCCCATTTTTTACAGCGTTTGCTTGCTTTTCTCAGGTGTAGTCCCCAGTTCACCTGTGCACCATTACTGTAGTCCCTTGTGTTCCTCCCACACCCATCTCGATCCCTCTCCCTTTCCCTCCGCTGCAGAATGTCTTTGATTTATTGTTTTCTGTTTTAATTTTGTTTTGCTGTGTTTTTTTCAATTATTATTTTCCTGCTCCTTTATTTGGTTCCCCTATATTCCCCCTATAAGTGAAATCATCCAATATTTTTCTTTTTCCTTCTGGCTTATCTCACTGAGCATAATCCCTTCTAGCTCCATCCATGTTGCTGTGAATGGCATGAGTTCATCTTTTTGTTTGCTGAATAGTATTCCATTGTGTATATGTACTGCATCTTTTTGATCCAGTCATCTATTTTTGGGCATTTGAGTAGTTTCCAAGTCTACCTATTATTTATAAAGATGCTGCAATAAACAGAGGTGCATGTATACTTTTGAATTAAAGTTTTGCTTAATGGTGTAATTTGTTATAGAACAAGGAAACTAATACACGCTGAATCAGAGACTGTACCTGTATAAATTTATATACCATTTCTCTTTTAAAAAATAATTTTAAAAAATCAAATATAGATACAAAAAAGTATAAGAATCTTCAGTGGAAATGAGTTATCACGTGTGTTAGCACAAGACTACACTTGTATAACTACCAGCCAGTTTGAAAAGTGTATATTGTCCCTTATGTCCTTCTCAATAACTGTTTTCTTCCTTCTCCTGAATGTTACTGTTCTGACTTCTAATGCTGAAGCTTAATTTTGTTTAAATTTGAATTGTATATAAGTGGAATTGTATGGAATATTTCATTTCTGACTTAACACAGTATTTAAAGAGACCCACTGACATTGTTACAGGTAGAGGGATAGAAGGACTTTTTTCTTGTCTATTGGTCAATAGTAACCATTATAGGAAAATATCATAAAGCGTCTATCCATTTTCCCATTGGTATACATATGTGCCATTTCAGTTTCGGGCTATCTTGAATGAAGCTGCAAAAAAGATTCTTACATATATTTTCTGATATATATCTAGGGAGTGAATGACTGGGTCATTTAATATGCATGTGTTCATATTGAACATATGAAGGTAAATCATTTTCAAAGTATATATACAAATTTATATTCCCTCCAGCAGTGTATAAAAATTCTTATTGTTCTGTATCCTTGCTAAATCATAGAAATGACCATCTTTGTTTTTTGTTAATTATAACAAAAAATTTGTATGTATGTAGTAGTCTCTCATTGTAGTTTGAATATGCAGTCTGAATTTTAATGAATTTATAACATTTTCAAATGTCAATTGGTCAGTTGGGTATTTTGTAGGATCATTATTTTAAGACATTGCTTATTTTATTTTAGTTTATATTTTTCCTATTGATCCTCATGAATATCATCCCTTTATAGGTTACATGAGTATACAAAAGTTCACCTATTATTTAGCTTAACTTTTTGTACATTTAATGATGTTATTGTATAAATGGAAATTCCAAACTTTAATGTATTCCTACTCATCATTTTTTCATTATGGTTTATATTTATGAAATCTTTATTCTGAGGATATATAGGTAAGCTCTTATGTCATCTTCTGGAGGGTGTGTTGTTTAACTTTTTGATCTATACTAGACCTACTTTCCAGAAACAATATGCAAATTTATATCCATATCAATGGATATTGAAAATATCTGTTACTCTTTATCCTCATCTGTAACATTTATTTATTTTTTTGTCTTTGCAAAACCATTATGGTTATTATCTACTTCATTCAGTAGTACCAACTTTTAAGTGTGTTATCATGGATATGATATTTTTATCGTGCATGAAGTAGAAGCCATGAAAAAAGTAACATATTATAACCTAAAATAAATATGACAAGGCTTTGAAATCAGAGGAAAGTAACGTCAGCAAAGGTATTTTTCTTAGTACCTAGCTATTCTGCAAAACATAAGTTCTTTAATTGCCTCAGTTACTAAATCTTAGGCTTGCTACTTCTCTGATTTTAAATTCTAGGTGGTAAATCTGGTTTTATAAAAGAATATCTACAAAATACATATTCTTATAATGTTTTTCATGTAGAACAGCAGTAACTGTAGAAGATTAAGCAATTATCCACTCATGGTTGAATTGGGTAGATATAACTAAATTTAGAAATTTAGCTGCAAAATGATGTTTTGTATGACATTCAAAAGCTGGATTAAAGCAACAGTAAATTCTCTTGTGTTAAGAAACATGTTACTGAGAAACAAGATAAAGGGGAGGGTGCTAAAGTGGATTTATGAGTGATTCTGTCATCTCCCCATGTAAGAGACTGTGTTTGATCTCAAGAGAGGGATTGTGGAATTAGAAAATGACAGAAATCTTTAATTCAAATTCTACAACACAGTCATCATGAGTGGATCCATGATAGATTGAAAAAAGAAAGGAAAACATGAGATAAAATTGACTAAGACATGAGCTACATAAATTATGTGTAGAAAGATACACTAAATTAAAATAAGATAAAGTAAGGAATGGTGAAAAAGAATTTGCCTGTTTTCAAAATATACTTCACAAACCAATAGAGACAGTAGCAATTCTTTGAAAAATAAAAACACCAAAAATTATAAAAGGAATGAGAACAAAAGGTTATTTTAGATCTTTTTTTTTCTTTCAAATATATCAAGACAAATAGTATTTGGTAGTATCCCATGACTGTACTTTGAAGGCTGTTCTATGTCCATGTTGCAGAGACATGAAAATGTTAAAGTTATCATTTAATAAATAATGATGTTTAAATTGCTTGAGTTTATATATAATATGTCCTAGATAAGAAAGGAGATTATTTGCTATTATATACTTTTGATAGGTGGAGGCTTTTCATCAAGAATTTCCTAAGATCAAGAATTAGGGCTTCAAGTTCAATTATGAGTCTACAAGCAGGTGGCACCACTAAAATCAAAATCCAAAAAGAATACGTCTTGAAATATATTTTTTCCTGAAAACTTTATTTTCCTGAACTGAACTTTAGGTACTTGTATTCTGTTTTTTGGGGGGAGTATCAAATTAGAGCAAGCTAGAATTATACAATTGCAATTTAGTTAAATATATATGCTTAACAGTTGTTTGAAAATCACATGATTACTTCTTAGACCCTAGAAATAGGTTCATGTACAGCAGTGAAAATAATATCAGAAAAGAAGAAAAATTACAGATTAAATGGGGAATAATTCAAAGTGTTTGGGGGTAAGATTAAGGGTAGTTTTAGAAAATCTTAAAATAGGAAAATACCAGTGCTGGAGAAGATTTTATTAATATTAACTTTAACCCTTCTGTTTATAGAGGCAACAACTGAGGTTATGTGAGATGATATGCCTACGAGTAAAAGGTTATTTCTAAGAACAGGATTACTGTTGCGTGTCTGCTACTGACTCTTCTACTAGTAAATAGCTCTCCAAAATGCCATGTTGTCTGCTTGTAGCCACAATGGCTGTCAAGCCTGTGACCTCAGTAAGACCTGTGTAGATTGCTTAGTATTGGAAACCATTTCAATTAACTGCAGCATTGATTTTTTGTTTATCCTAAATGTTTCGCAAGCAATATGCCAAGTGAATTTGCTCTTACTAATTTTGGAAAAAGTACACATGAATATCTGTACCAGAGCTATTCAAGTGTGGTCCTCTGTGTCTGGTAGAGAATGCCAACAGTTGTTGCATTCACAGTGCAGTTAAGAAGGAAACCAGAGAACAGATATAGCAGAGGACTTTAATGCCTATTGGATCTAATCTTATGAAATCTGGGCTGAATTGTTGTTTAATTTTCGTTTATCTAGATATTCAATGTTATTTTCCATTACAAAACATCTATCTTTTCCAGTTAATCTTTTGAAAAAGATAAGTCTGTGCCATTTTTCCTCACATTCCCTTTCTGGTGAATGACAAATAGTTAAAATCAAGCAACACTATCTTCTAGGACAAATGATTCTTCTCCCCAAACCTTTTCCCAAATTGAGTTGAAATTGAGGACCTTTTCAGAGAAGTTAAAAATGTTTTCACAGGTCAGGTATAGTTTTCCAGTCATTATAAAGCATTCTGGATGATTGGATAATAAATTTGTAGGGGTCCTTCCTATACTTGTGGAACTAGTGAATTTCATTGAGTTTAATATATGTAAAAATGTTTTTTAAAAAAATAAATAAAACCAAGAAAACTACTCTAGAATCCAGTGAAGCTTTCTGGCATTTTAATCCTGACTCTTTCAAACCCTAGTTATAATCTACCATCTGCATTTAACTCTATGCATAGTTTCTTTATGTATACAAGACATAAAGTACCATATTATATATATATATATATATATATAATCATATATATGTTATCTCATAGTACAAAGATTAAACATGTAATTAAAATACTTATCTCAATGCCAGTAAAATAGTATGTCATTAAGAGAGGTAACTCATTCTTTTCCTTTCTCATAGGACAAAGTGATACTGGGGAAAGAATTTATGGAATCTTTAGCATTGTTTACACTTTATAAACATGGGAAAGCTAACAAGGAAAATAAAGGCAAAGGAGACTAGTAAGAACATAGCTGAGAAACATATTTTTTAATCATTATAGACAGTTACACTCAGGGGCATAAAGATTGAGGAGGAAATACTTGTTGGACTAGGAAGGTAAACAAGGGTCAGGTCATGAATGACTCTGCTTAACATACTAGTAGGCACAAAATTTTCCCTTTAGAAGGGACATTTATTGTCTGAGTACATGAACCCCTTTCATCAAACATGGAGGGTTACTTGCATGGATTCCAGAGTATCAATCCAGAAGTTGCATGTAGCATTTTAAGATATGATCATATATGATTATTTTTAGAAAAAGTCAGGTCATCACATTTGGTAGATTTTTCAAGTGCCCCATCCTGCTTCTATCAAGGATCGATCTATTTGTTTAGGAAATATACAATCACTGAATAGATTTAAAGTGGAACAGAAATGCTGTGTGCAGAAGACATGGCATGATTAACTTTGGGATGGTAGTTAACTCAGCTAGGAGCATGTGAAAATGCCACTTGATCTGTAGCGTGGAGTCTCTGAATCTCTCCCTAGTTCTCAGCCTACAGACTGGACTGCAGTGCCCATGTTTTCACAACATTTATTAACTGTTTGGACAAAGGATAAGACTAAAAGCAGAAAGACAAGTCAGAGATGGCATGATGAGTGTGTAGAATTAAAGAGTGATAATTGGGATGAAGAAGAGATGACAGGTTTAAGAGGCATTTTAGAGGTAAATCAGCAAGACTCAGCAACTGATTGATTGGCTGTGAGGGAGGAATTGAGAATGATTTCCTGATTTATAAGCTGGAAGATGGATACCAGTGTCATCCTATGTCTTTCTTTAAAGGCAGTTTTGTTTACACTGTATTGTATTATCTTATCCTAAATGCACTAGATCTCTCCTTCAAGGATGTTGGTTTCTTAGAGTCATTTTAGTTTTTAATCTTTATGGTATTCTCAGCAGCATTTGGTTTAGTGATATTTAGCTGAGAAGTATTCAGGAAATACAAGATTTTTAAAATGTTAAAGATGCCACAGAATATGTAGTGAAGTCCCCAGTACCTAAATGAATGGTTAGCTTTTGTCTCTCATTTTCAAATTTCCTGACAGTGTTTCCCTAACAACAGTTTTCATTTTAAGTGTGAGAGCAGTAGGGATCCAAGAACCGCTCATAGATGGCCAGTTAAAAGTGGAGTGCTCTGGCTGCTCTTTGTAAACTGTTGGACAGACAGGGTTTGGGACTGGAGGCTCAACAAGAGCAGTTTCTCACTGATCTACTTTGCATTTTGAATTTCTGATTTCATTTGGGAAGTTCTGCTCCTCAACCAGGTAGGGAATATACCTTCCTGACAAAACAATTTTTCACAAAAGCGATACAGACATTTAGAGGGATTTTTCATGTTGACTTTTACTTTTATTGAAAATTACGCAGTTACTTGTACAGTGCACTTATACCCTCAAGTAAACATGGTTTGTGGATAGTCAAGTAGAGTTCAAAGGGTGGTTCCCTGACAGTTTAAGATGCTGTAATAAAGAAAGTGCTTCTAGATGGGCCTCCCCTGGTGGCGCAGCGGTTGAGTGCTGGGCTGCAAAGCTGCCTGCAGCCTCTGCAGCACCGGTTCCATCCCAGCCGCCAGCGAGGGTCCCACGTGGCACACAGACCTCTCCTGCTGTGCCTGCTGCTCCCCTCAGCAGTGTATTTCATCAGTCTGCCTGTTCTGTTCCCCACTCTGGCTCTGGTGAATTCTCTCACCCTTCCACGCTTCCGACTGTACCCAATGCTTGTATAAATAAATAAATAAATCTTTTAATAAATTAAATTAAAACTCTCATCTTGGCATGGGGAATAACAGTTATGAGCGATAGTTACTATACTCCAGGGGGTTCACACTTATTATCTCTTTCAATTAGCAAAGTCACACGATGTGATAGTTATTATTTTTCCATCATTTAGGTGGGGACACTTAGACACTAGTAATTTAAGTAACTTGCCGAGAGCCACATAGTCAGATGAACTGCCGAGAGTTGGGCATAGAGCTCTCTGTCTTAAAAATCCAGACTTTATTCCAGAAAAAAAAATTTAATTATCTCTATGTTCTAGGTTAAAATGATTTTTGGATTTAGTTTGTACTAACTTGAATTAATTTTCCACGTGGACATTAGAAGATAATCTGTCTGTTTTTGTGTTTATTACTTATGAACAATAAAGCTTGCAAAGTTTTAAAATTAGGGAAGTATGACCTGTATGTCTCTTAGGTGAAATGAAACCAAAGGTAAATGCCTAACTAGAAACCTGTTTATCTAGTCTTGTGGTTTCAGGGCATAAAGTGTCTTGTTTGACTTAATCTTACTAAATCACTTGAATTGTTTAAGGTGAAATTCCTCAAGTAACACTATTCTAACTGTCTACATCTGTCATTTTGCCTAATAAAATATGCTTTGCCTTTTTGAAAGTCAGGGATAAAAATGGCTATAAATCAATGGAATGAAGTTCCCTTCATGTTAAAAAGGTGACCCTGTGTAGTTAATGCCCAGGTCTATCTTTTGGTTTCTAATAGCTTGTCACTCGGTCTTTTAAGTACACCTTATATCTGCCAAAAATTTTTACTGTTCCCTGAAAATAAAATAAACAGTCCTAGCTACTTTTTACTTTATGAGGCAACAGCATTTGGAAAATAAATAAGCGTTGAGCCCTGTATTCTGTTATTCTCCTTGGAGTACATGCAGAAATTATATATATATATATATATATATATATATATATATATATATATATATATATATATATGTTTCCAAAGGAAAAGGAAAAGTGTAACTGTGATCTTCTCTGAAAGGTTGAGTGATGCTGCATCCATTCCATCTCAAAATACCATCATGTGAAATTTGGAAAGAAATGGCTTCCAAGTCGAGCATGAAGAAAAGAGAAATGCCTTGAATATACATTGAAAAGCTATTGTGTACATGATGAGTCTTGTGCTTTCAAAACTGCAGGAAACATGGTTGGCTCCTTTGTGCTTCTTTTGAAAAGAATCAAAGGGTAGCTGTATTACTATGTAAAGGCACACTCCCAATGACTCTGTTTAAATCTCCTCTCCAGCAGCTGAACACTACAGAGTCACTGACCTTGAATTTTAGACAGTGTCAGGGGAGAACTATACAAGAAGAAAGGAGAAAAGGGTACTTCACAGAATGACTGACGAATGTGTTTAAAGCAAAATGAACATGTCTCCACTGTCCTCTACATTTCTCCAAACTTGTTTCTTTGTTTTGAAGCCAACTACAGTAACTTGGCTAAACAATGAGTCATGTTAAATTAAATAATGTTTAGATAAAATAGCTGTCTCTTTAGGAAAACACTGTTTCTTCGTTCATAATGTGTCTGGTTCTTAAGAGTTGAGAATTTTTATGATATACAGTTTATTATATTTTTCCTGTGCTCAAATAAAATGGGTTTAAAATTTCATCATAAGAAAGCAGAGTTCAAGAATTTTGATTGGTGGGGGGAATTGGGTTGTTAAATTCCAAATTCTGTCTTACTGAAGGTTGTGGGTGGCCTTCCATCATTCTGAAAGAATCTGGAGATCAAAAAAAATTGGCAGTATATATCTGTTTTCCAGTTAGTAATTATTGGTGTTTCTTTCCTTGTCTAGTTCAACATTTTGTTAGGTGCAGTAAAGCCAGACTCCTGTATGAGAATGTATTTAAATCACAGAAGTCTGCAGGAAGTTTACACTGCCTGATTCTTGATTAAAGAGTAATTACATTTCTCTAAACTGCAGAAGGTTGAATCAAGCTATCTGTGTTATCAGACTTATTTCTAACTAAATGCATCATGAAGAGTAATAGTTGAATTTTTCCTCAAATTTTACTCTATACATATTTATTCCTATTCAGTTAACTTATAGTTTAGTTATGCAATACACAAATATTTGTTCTACTTTATTCACTTCATATTGTATCATAAAATAATCTCACTCTTGAGAACTCTTCATTAGCATGTAAGTGATCTTGTCATCTCCTATCTGAAATTTTTTTCCATTGGCACCTTAAGCAACTTTGGGAAAATCTCGCCATCTTGGTATGATATACAGGGAGCTTATATCTTTCCATGCTGCATGTGTGTGATATTCAATAAGATATTCTTTCTTGTTGATTGATTCTTTGCTTATACTTGCAAAAAAAAAAAAAAACAACCATGTTCTGTTCTTTATCAACTCTCAAAATTTCTAATCATTCTTATATATCCCATCTGAGTGTATCTATACAAGCTCTTGCTACTTCCTGATAAATGCTTGTTTCTGTATTAACTCATATTTATCCTTCAGGTCACAGCTTAGATGACACTTCCATACATAAGCTTTTTCTAACCTCTGATGTAAAGCAGCTATCCTTGCCTTAAACACTTACCCTATCTTTTACTATACTGATCATTGCCTTAAAATAGTGGCACAATTAATATTGGTTTAATGAAGAAATGGAAATAAACATTTACTTTTTTTAAAAGATTTTTCAGTATTTCCAGGAAGACTTTATCATTCTTCTCTGATTTCCCTTTCATTTTCTGAATCATCTCTTTATCCTGTAATTGTGTGTATACCTCCACACTAGACTTTCCAATTTGAGAGGACATATCAGGTTTTCTTTTTACCTAACCCCAGCTCATGCACTATTTACTGAATAATTGAATAAATATGTACCCAAAGAATATTTTAATATTGTTCAGAGCCTGCTGTACTATATAAAACATAAGCTTTATGACACAGAGAACTAGAGTATGAAGAATCAGAGAACTTTATGGGGATGAGATGGGGCAAGAGACCTTGTTCAGGGAATGGAATCCTGCTACTCTTACTATATATAATCAAGTGCGCTGACTAGAAGTTCCCACGGGAAGCCCACAGTGTATACAAAGGAAGTTTTACTGAAAATACGGAAATCCAATAAATAATATAAATATTACAGTAGATAAGTGTTAAAAGCTACTGTGAAAATCTTTATATGATGGTTCTAGTGTGGTTGTTTTGGTGGCTAGAGAGGGAGAGTGGGGTACATAAGTGGGGTACATTGTATTTTCCCTGCTCTGGGATTTTGCTGGCATAATGCTGATTGTCACATCTTTACCCCTGCCCACTGTACTCACATTGGTCTGCCGTATTGTATCTGTTTTTACATTTCTAGTCTTACCAACGAAGGATTTATTAGTATTAGTATTTTAGAATATTTCCTCTTAGTCTTATTTTCTGTGAATAATTTTTAACAGTTTTCTTGTATTGAATACAACCTGCTTTTAAAACCTACCATCATGAAAAAATGTTTCCCATATCTTTAAATCTCTACAAACACAATTATGACAGTATAGTTTCCTACTCAGTAGAGGTAACTAATTTAGACCATTCTTCCATTGTTATTATACCCCTCCATTTATTTATATATTTATGTATAATGTATGCATGCATGCATAGATTTATTGCCTTTCTGTTATTGTATTTCTGCTGTGGTTTTACTAACTGCAGAGACCCAGTGCTCTCCAAAGCAACTTTTCTAGAAGTGTCAGAGTCCTAGAAAAGGGGCGTCAGATGAAACATTTCCTCCACCATAATTTATTTCTTTGTTTACTTCTCAAGTGGACACTGTAAAACTGAGGTCTCTCTGACAGTGGGAATGTCATTGGCAATGCTTTATCATGTCGTCTATGTTGTCCTCCATAGCTTGGCAATAGGTTCAGATTTGATTCTTCTTTCCAGAAGTTACTGCCTTCCAGCTAAGAAACTTTAAAGATATTTGAAATATTACCTAATTGTGTATTCTCTATATTCATGTTAAATCTAGTAGTATAGAGGCTGATTTTTGAGTCATGCTTAAGTTTATTACATAGCTTCCCACATAAGTTACAAAAGAATGGTGTTTAATGTCTTTCCAGCTTGCTTTCATGTCTCGCTAGTCAGGTTAGACAAAGGGAAGTCAGAATTTATAATTTTCCAGTTTATCGAGTCATACAATACTGATGGAATGTGCTTTTGGTAGGAGGGAATGAAAGTCTTGGTTTCTAGTTAACTTAATTTTCCCAGAAAAGATACAATTGTAATACTGTGGTTATATTTCTAAGATAGTATTTTTTAAAGGCCTTTTGTTTCCTGTCAAATACAGAATAATATGAAGGATTAGTTTTACAGATATGCTACAGCAGTAGATAACACTTGTAAACAGTGAAAAAGGAATTATTTTCACAGGCATTTTTGTGCTTCAGGAAACTTTAGAGGTCATTCTGGTTAATATATAATCTCAATTCTTCTGTATATTTCATAGTTACAAAACTGAAGGTAGGTAGGCAGTGGGTGGAGATGGGAGGGCAAACCAAGACTTGCGTCAGCAAACTGTGAAGCTAAAATTCCATTCAGCCTAGTCCACTAATTCCAACACTAGTCCATCTCCCTAAATATGCATTACCATTTAATAGTCATAACCTATTTGATAAACCCTGATTTTTGAGATTTGATAGCATTTTTTCTTATTTTCTTAGTATATTATTAATCTTTAAATCACCAACATTAAAAGATCATAAAACTCAATAGAGCAGGAAAAAGACAGATTGTAAATGAACACAAACTTTGTCTCATTATTCAGACATAATTTCAGCTGCAAAGACACTGGGAAGGGAAGGTGGGTCTAAGCAGTAGTAGCCCCCCACTTCCCAAATCATGGCATTTAGACCATGATCTTCCAAGTAGTTTTTAAGATAAGAGAAAAACACAAAGAGAAATGAACAAATATCAGAAGACTCATCTAGAGGATCAAGGAAGCCTTTTTGAAGCAGTCCAATATAAATTACATTGAAACTACTGCCTGAGTTATGAGTTGGAGTTAGAAAAAGCCAGGAAGAATTCTGGCAGCAGGAGGAGAACATGTACAAAGACTTCGAAGTAGAACAGAGGAATGAATGCAAGTCTGAAAATGCCAAAGGCTAGATGAGTGAGAACACAAAGAAAAATGACAAATAGCAATTGTTGAGATTTTTCTCAAGTAAGATAATCCTGAATCAGGTGATGGCAGGTCTCAAAGGCCATGTTAAGAATTTTGGATTTTATCCTAAAGGTAAGGGAAAGCCATTTAACACCATTAAGAAGAGGAAATTTCAGAGTACAGTGACCATGTAAATTAACATGCAAACCATGAATCTTTTGAGAGTGAAAAGGTGATCTATTGAAAATTTTGCTTAGAAAATAGCTGCAAACTGTGCTCTCTGAGGCAAACTAGGTTGAGAATCCCCCTTCTTAAAACAGCTCCTGTTTGTTGACTAATTTTCCCTTAGATGCAACTCCTTAGAGATGCATTCAGGGTTCATGGTTGCCCTTCCCTGCCCAAGCTCACTGAAAAGAATTCTTTTCCCTCATTTCTTCTTTCATCCAGTTGGCATTTTGTTTCCATTTATTGTAGTGGGGAGAAAAAGCAGGGTGAGACTGGAGCCATAAGAGGGTGAAAGAATTCACCAGGAATTGAAGGATTGAAGAATAAAAAAGGCAGATTTATTGAAATACATTGCTAAGAAAATCAGCAGGAAAGACAGGAGAGGTCTGCGCCTGAGGGGAATTTCAGGCTATCTTTTATCCTCTACTTTCACAGGCTTTCTAACTGGGGTTGCCAGTTTGCACCAGTCATCTTTGGGGCTGTCTGGTCTCCAATTCTGGCCTTGACACAGAAACATGTCCTGGCCTTTGTTTCTGCATTCCTGGAGCTGGGCTGGTTTTTCTGGCCATGGTTGTCAGGCTTATGGCCATGTCCCCAATTTATTCAAGTCTCCCAAACCTGCCTGCTGACTGGAGTGGGACCTTAGTTTTTAAACATATTAAATTGAACCCCATTACTTAGCCCTTCACGCCCATCCACCAAAAACCTTTTATCCTCTGCATGAATCTATATCTGACTCTGAGAGCCCTCTTTATGCAGCCTTTCTTGGATTTGCTGTGATAGTTTAGTGAGAACAGCATTACTGAAAATTTGATCATTATTAAGTTTGGAATGCGGTCTCCCTCTAACTCCACACCAACAAACTGGCAAAGAAAATTTGAGAAGTTGAGGCACTCTTACACTACACTTGCTACTTCAGACTCACGTGCTGAGCAAGAACATGATAGAAACTCAAGAAATAGCATTGAGTTGTCTACTGGATTTGAAAAGCATCTGGTTTTCCAAATGAGGTCATGCATCATAAAGGACCACCCGCCCCCCACTTGCCTTGAATCCTGGATCTCAACTCTTCCATTCATTTTGGTGTGACCTTAATTAGGTCATTTTAAATTTATTGACCTGTAGTTTATTTGTGGAACAGGAATAATATTAAAGCTTAACACAGAGACTTTGAATGCATATTAAATGAAATAAATTTATAAAGCACTTACTGATAAATCCACAAGTGATATTTATTTGGGGCTATGATTTTATTTTATTTATTTTATTTTTTTTAAGCAAATGTGGTTTTAACAACCAGCCTTAGGAATAAGCTCCTATAGCTTCAGTTTGCTGGTTTCATTGTACTTATCTTTATCTGCCTGTTTTTCTAAAGGGACAGATGAAGTTAAGTTTCTGACCCAATTTCAAAATAGTGAGCCTCAAGGAGAGGATGGGTCATTTAAGCCCACTCTACTTAAAATTCTTCAGAGATAAGACATCCAGGAGAGGAAATTATCCTGTCAATAGCAATATCTCTGAAGTAAAAGCTATCCTAAGGATTTGCTTTGAAACACATAGATGTGCATTTTGCCTGAGGGAGAGCTGAGGTTAAATTGAGGAAGATGCCCTGGTGAGTTGCCCTAACAGTATATTAGAATTTAAGTTGAGACAGGATGTTTTACTATATATTATACTATGTTATGAATGCTACAGCAGTATATTGACTATATTCACGTAGATTTAGAAGCGTATATTACCAGCATTTATGTTTTAGGGAAACCTATTGTTCTCCCAGCCTTGGTTAAATTCTGAAGGCTTACAATAGTTTCCATTACAAAGAAAATTTCATGTCAATACATGCATTGCAGGTAAACAAATTGTGCTGCAAATTATCCCTGCAGGAACATTGGCATGGAAGGCATTACAGTAATTTTCCATCAGAGAAATTTTAATAATGTAGGTTTCAGGATAGAGCATACAGTATTTTTTTAATACTGCTTCTCAGATTTTCCCAGGCACTTAGAGACCTACATTGCCCTTTGTGGGGCCACTGGATTTTCTATTAGCACATACTCTTTAGCCAGAGTTCCTTCTCAATCAGTTGAGCATATCCTAAGAAATAAGAAAACCAGCTGTACATCCAATGCTGTAAAAATAATGACATCATTAAGGTTTAAAGAAATGTAGGACAGTGCTACTCTTTAACTTGCTTAGATGAGAGGCCAGTAACTGTGATATCCTTTTCTCCTTGTAGCCAAATCATTAAATCAATCTTTTCTCTAACTGTGGCCAAGTCATTGAATCATTCTTTAACTTAAGTTGGATCTACAGTAAACCAAAGGGTGCATTCTTCAGTCATTCTTTCCAAGGATAAAAAATCCATAGTGCTTTGAACTCATCTCTTTACTCTAAAGAAAGTTTTGTTTTGTTTTGTTTTTTATTTTCCCAAGACCCAAAGTTCAATTATGTCTACTAATAGCAATTTAAAAGCATTTAAACAAAATAGCCTTGACTTCTAGGCTTCTAAAAGGGCACTTCCAAAGTAAATCTTCCTTGTTTAACAGCTGTCAACTGTCAATGAACTACAGGTAATTAAATTTGAAGATAGCTTTATGGCTCAGAAAAATAGATAAAATCCTTGGACCAGAAAGGTCTTAAGTTAATGTAGTTATTTTCCCCTTTGGTATTTGAATTAATGCAAGAAACTGATTGTTTCCTAATGAAACAGGTAAAGAAAAGAAGAGAGCCACAATTATTTGTTACTTGCAACTTAAATCCAGTTGAGCCCATTTTCCCAGCTAAGATCACACACTTGGTCTTATTTCAGTATGGATTAGAAAGAGAAGGGGAAAAAGAAAAAAAGACCACCTTTCAAAAAAGAATCCAAACTAGGGCCTCCCCGGTGGCGCAGCAGTTGAGTGCTGGGTTGCAAAGCTGCCCGCGGCCTTTGCAGCACCAGTTCAATCCCTGGCTGCTCCCCGGCCACCGGAGGAGGGTCCCACATGGCGTGCAGACCTCTCCTGCTGCCCGCTGCTCCCCTCAGCAGTGTACTTCGGTCCTTCTGCCTGCTCTGCTCCCCGCTCTGGCTCTGGTGAATTCTCTCACCCTCCCGCGCTTCTGACTGTACCCAGTGCTTGTATGAATAAATAAATAAATCTTTAAGAGTTTTTTTTTTAATTTTTTTTTTAAATAGAGGCATGTTTTTATTTATTTATTTATTTGTTTGTTTGTTTTGTTTATACATACATGCACTGGGTACAGTCAGAAGCGCGGGAGGGTGACAGAATTCACCAGAGCCAGAGCGGGGAGCAGAGCAGGCAGAAGGACCAAAGTACACTGCTGGGGGGAGCAGTGGACGGCAGGCAGGAGAGGTCTGCGGGCCATGTGGGACCCTCCTCCGGTGGCCAGGGAGCAGCCTGGGAGCAGCCGGGGATCGAACCGGCGCTGCAGAGGCCGCGGGCGCATCGCAACCCAGCGCTCAACTGCTGCGCCACTGGGGAGGCCCAATAAATAAATCTTTAAAAAAAAAAAAAAAAAAGAATCCAAACTAAAACCATGGTGAGTGGGGAAAGGTGGTAGTTAGAGCTTGTGAACATTCGAAGGATGGATCAGCTTTTTGCATTTCTATAACAAAAAAAAAAAAATGAAAACCTTAAATCCAAGTGCCTAAATAATGCAAGTTTTCTTCTTGTTTCTTGTCTGGTATATCAGAAATAGTCCTATGATAGAGCTATTCCTAGGTTACTTCAGTAATTCAATGCTTTCCTACAGAACTCGGCTTTTTTTTTTTTTTTTTTTTTTCTGGATTACTGCTTGCTACTTACAGCTAGAAATCTTTGTAGCCGTGACTGCTGCAAGTAGTTGCTCATGTACCATTGTCTAGAGGTAGAAAAAGAAATTACCTCCTTGTTTTCTTTTTCTTTTTTTTTTTTTTTTTTTTTTTGGTGGCTAGTTTTTAAGACACAAAAGAATACTTCTCTTTAGATCTTTGTAACCAAAAAAAGCCACAAGGCCTGATTTAAGCCTCTTATGAACTAGCATGATGGGACCTTACAGGTTGGCATAGATCAATTCTGCTAAAAGGGAAGGAAGGAAAATATGTTAGGCTCAACATCAGTACTGTCTCCTGCTGAAAGGACATAATTCTTTACTGTGTGCTGGTGGAATATCCTTTGATCCTTTGAGCTATGAATTAATATAACTAGTGTGTAGATGAGGAAATTGAAATTAAGGGATGGAGCCAAGATTTCAACTGAGAAGTGTCTTATTCCACTTACTCATTCCACATCACAATGTTTCCTGAACATCCTGATTCATCTTCATTTTCAGTTACTATTGTTCTTTTTTCATCTCACAATCAATGAACCTCTGTGCTTTGCTTTTCACCTGAGAGGTACTCTTCATCGGAGCTTCTACACAGTTTCTTTAGGTTATGTACACTTAGAGCTTCACACTGTCCATGAGAACTGGCAGTCTCTACCTTCAGATTTGATATTTCTAATCACAAATTAATTGTGTAGTTTTGCATGTTTGTAGGATATTTCTGCTTTGATTTGAATTTGCCAACACTTTAGTAATCCCTCTGCCAAAAATATATCCCTTATAGTAGTAAAGGCAAGCTCATTTCTCCTGTTCTTAGTTTACAAGTTTGGAAGGCATTTACATCTTCCTTTTATCCCAGGACCAGCTTGACATAAAATCATTACAAATCCTTATTTTAAGTGTTTTTCATATCAGTTCTTCTTTTCCATCTCTAGTATATGAAGTCTTTATCAACATCACATCTGGAAAAGCATCTCTTAATTTTCTACTCTTACATGCTCCAAAAGTATCTTGCACTCTCAAAAAGGTTACTTAAAAAAAAAAAAAAGATTTGTATCATTGTTTTAATTTCCTGACCAAATAATTTGAGTAGATCCTACATTTTAATAAAATGAGGCACTGAATATATTAATAAATATAAATCAAGCACTGTAATTCTCTATTTTCTCCGTGTGCAAAATTTTTTCCTATATTTCTGGCTGAAGCTTGATGTCTTGCCCTATGGCATAACAGATTGTTACTCAGGTACCCCTCCAGACAACAGGATAGGTACTCTTTTCATTACTTGATGTGTGTTAGCAATTTATACTTCACAGCACCTCCGTGATGGACTCACTATTATTATCCTGACTTTACATACTAGAGTACAAAGGGGTTAAGGAACTTGCCAAGTACAGATGGAAATGAAATGGCAGAGACAGTATCAGACTCCAGTGCTTGGGTCCCAGAGACCATGAACTCAGTTATATTTTTACAGAAAGAAATCATCCAACCTTATGTCTTTCATAAGATGAAAACCAAACTATAAAATACTCTGAGTTTTAGGTAAAATCAAGGCTGCCTGTGTCTTCAGCTTTTATTGGAATCTGTGTTTTCTCTCATGTTTTGAGCTCCTGATTTTTTTTTTTTCCTATCTCAGCAATATACTCTAGTCTAACAGGATTTTACTTTCTTCCTGAATGATATCCCATCATCATCTCTTGCTCTGTCCATGAGGGAAGCCGTTCTAGTTTCTGGGCCAGTGACACCACCACTACCAATGGTGTTCCCTGTCTGTGAATGATTCTAGTGAGGTTCAGTAACTGGGTCAACATGCTGCATCTCACATCTCCTATTTCCAAAGATGTGTCATCTAGTCTATTGATTCGATGATCTTCTAATGCCTTTTGTTTTTGTCTCCTCTTAAGACTTACTCTTAATATTTTTCTGAAAAACTTTTTCCTAACTTCATTATTCCTTTCACACATAGAAAATCCTTTCATTTTATGGACAGAATATCAAATAGTATGCTTTAGGGTAAGAGGGTAGTAACTTTATGGATTTAATTCCTTAAATTAAAAAAAGGAAAATCTGTATTTTATCTAATAGCATGTCTTTGTTATAATTATTAAATATTGATAATATTAGCACTATTTATAATAACTATTAGAACTTAATAAATAGATTGAATACTTTGTTATGAATAAATTGAATACTACCTGCATTAATTAAATTGATTTCCCTGGGAACTCTGTAGAAGTTACTACTAAAGTTGCTTTTTACAAATGAGGAAATTAAGGCAGAGAGAGGTAAAATAACTTGTTTATGTTGCAGGAAGTTTAGAGCCACAAGCTGACTTCATAATCACTATGTTGATTATGGTATTTTCAGATTATTTGCTACATATAAAACTACTCGAAGGAAATTATGGAAGACAGTTTGCATTGGTGAACCCAGAAAAAGGTCAAATTTGTGACTTCTCTATCTTCATATATTGGCTATAACCCACATGCTCACAGAATATATACAAGGTTTCCTATGGGAATTCTTGTAATTTCCAATTTTGATTTACAGTGAACAATAGCAATATCAGAATATCTAGAAATTATTTATAATTGAATCACTAAAAATTTAGAAATAGTTTGTCGTCGAGCAGTAATTGCCAAAAGTAGGTCTTTTGTAGTTTGTCACTCTCTTAAATTCATAATCAAAAGAACAAATAAATCCTGAACCATTCAAAGGAAAAGACTTAAATCATGCAAAGGAGCATTCTGACTGAAAAAAAAAATGAATCTGCCATAAAGATGATTGATTTTTTTTATCATCATGATGCACTCATATCTTCAAAGTTTAGCTATACAGGCACATACTTAAAATAAAGGAAGTTAAATAACAAAAGTCACTGATCATTAAGATACTGAAAATGTAAAAATTCAGAACATCTGATAATTCTTATTTTCTTTTTTTATATATTCATTTCTATAATCTTATTTAAGTGACACTGCATTTTGAGTGAGTTGTAATGAGTAGGTTTACTTGCAAGTATTTTGTAGAAAATATATTAAACTAGTTATAATCATGTTGAGAAGTATAATAGAGTAAAAAATAATAATCCTAAATGATAATAATAATTATATTATTAGTCCAATAATAGAACATTAGGAGAGGCTAGGATGACATACACGTGTAATTGTTTTTAGTTTTTGCTCAGTATGCTCATTTACTATTTTTTTGATTGATCTCTTTTAGCTAGTTTTAAGCTAATGGCAGACAATAACAAATATGAGTTGAAATTGTCACAAACTGTCAATAATTTTTCTATCATGTAGTATTCAATAAGCTTTGACATTGCATTTATTGTTTTATGTATTTTTTTCAGCACGGAGACAATAAATAAAAATATCCACTAATTTAGCTCTACTTTAAAATTATTTATTATTGTAAGATGAAATGTATCTTGATTTTTTTTGGTTAATATTTCTGTAAACCTTTTGATTAAAATAATTAATTCATAGAACCAAGCTACTCTAGTTTCATTTATGCTGTTCACTATTTCAGAACTTCGAGAAACGAAGACATCTGAGTACTTCAGCCTAACCCACCACCCTTTGGACTACAGGATATTATTGATGGATGAAGATCAGGACCGGATATATGTGGGCAGCAAAGATCACATTCTTTCCTTGAATATTAACAATATAAGTCAGGAACCTTTGAGTGTAAGTTTATCATTTTTATGAGGGCTGTGTTCACTAGGTGCCATTGTCTTTAAAAATTTCAAATATTAATGCAAATAAAAACTTATGTATTACATTACAATAGAAAATACCGGCTATTTGTCAATAGTTGGATGTTAGTACTTATTTCATGGACTGAAAATATAATAAATTCACTTTTTCCCATATAGTTTCACAGTTTTTAATAATCCAAAACTTGAAACTAAATGAAAAATTATTTATACAAATGTATACACAATCCTGTGTATATGTGAGAAAAAGAGAATCATGGCATAACATGAAAAAATGATCAGCTTGAAGAATGAACAATGTTCTCATCTGTATATAATCCAAGAAGGTCTTGAAAGGAACAGTTACTAAGTATACGCTTATTTGAAGATTATAGACTGTTTTTATTCTTCTATTTCACAAGAAGGAAATAAGTTGAGCTTCACTGTAGTAAAATAATAAGTATAAATTAATTATCAATTTATTGCAGCAAGAAAATAATTTATTATTTTACCTATGGGCAAGAGGCTGACAATTAAAAAAAAAAAAAAAAAACCTTCTTCACTGGCAGACCTGACCAAACGTTGTGATGATTTAGAATGCTAGCACATTACATCAGAGGGAGAATCTCTTGGATTATATATTTGTTATTTCAGCTTTTGAAGTATTTAAGAGCCTGTTTTAATGAAGTCTACCAACCCAGCTATGTAGATTACCAGAAATAATATTAAACTGATATAGCAATATAAATATAACTCCATTGTGATGTAAGCAGTTAAAAAAGTCTACCATAAATCAAAAGGAGGAAAATATACATTATATTATGCACATTTGTTAAAGAAAAATTAATGGAAGAAGTAACATAATTGTTAGAATAAAATAAAATCACTGTTTACTTCATTTCATGAAATGAAAGAATAAACCATTTGAAATAGAAGTATCAAAATACCTTGACGTCAATCTGTTGCCATAAAGTAAATGAAGAGCACTGAACTGCCATATACAAAAGTGAGATTATACAACCTTTATTTTCCTTTCTGAGCAGGTTTTCTGGCCAGCATCTACAAACAAAGTCGACGAGTGCAAAATGGCTGGCAAAGATCCCACAGTGAGTACTTAAAAATCTCCAAACTTAAATATTTGGTCTTTGAATTCATGTACCTTGAATGCAGCCAAATGTGAAACAAAGGGTGTTGGCATTTCAAATCTTCTGCTGGACACATGGTAAAAATGTAAATGCAAAGAGATTGGAGCTCTCAAACACTGTAACTAAGGAATTCCTGACAGGGTAAAAATGTCTTGCCTTGTATTCATTATTGCACTCTGACACTCTCATGATGGATTTCAGTAATAATCCCTGTTCCAAGTGGATTCAACCTGCAGAATTCTCAGCAGGCTGCTGAAATAATGATAATGCAAGTTTCTGGAGCAGCTCCCAGATACCATGTGGGCTTTTCCAAAGACTCTTTGCTAATGGGTAGTGGTTAGTCGGCACATTCCAGAGTTATAAATCACCAGTGATGACTGGTATCTTTGTTAATTGAAAATAGCCATAGGAACAAAATCAAGACAGATAGAAATATCAATAAATGTTCAGTAAGCAACACCTATGCAGGTTGTATTCTTTTAGGTGGTATATTTTATATGAGCAATCAAGGAATTAAGATATATAGATTTCTACAAATGATTTGTTGCAACTAAAACATAATTTTTTAAAAAATAGAACAGGTGACTTATGCACATAGTCATTTAATAATTATAATGAAGCAAAAATATGATTTCATCTTTTTAGTTTCAAATCATGAAAATTAACATGATGGAGGCAAGTATCTAAATCACTGCTCTTACATGAATAATTTGTAAAGGATTTTCTTTTTTTTTTTGTAAAGGAGTTTCTTATCTATTCTTTCAATTATTCAGTCAACAAATGTGGTAGAGCACCTATTATGTGTCTGGTACTGTGTTAATTGCTAAAGACATAATTTATAGCAAAAAGGGCAGAATTCTGTGGCTCTCATCAAACTCAATTATCTGTTATATGCTGAGGTTTGGCAGTGAGAGTTTCAGAGACATCAAATTAGTTCAAAAAACAAAAAAACTAATATTTGTGAAAGGAGAAATGTATAAATGAAACTTATTTTTATCTCATTTTGTTTTTTAACAGTATCACATATAAGGTCTGAAAAGGTCTAGCTCAAGGCAGTCATGAAAGACTATAGAGTAGGATCTCTGTGTCTCATTGAGGGTGTTCTTGGCAAAAGAGCTCAACAGATTGATTTACTATGAATCAGTTTCATAATTCACATTATGAGAGGAATTTAAAAACTAGCAGTAGGAGCTTAAGGGAGCTTATTTGCTATCCACGAGATCTGCTGGACCACAGTCTAAATGGAGAAATGTGAAAGAAACATTGAAAAAGATACATTACAATTGCCTTCCAGGGAACCATTTGTTGAATGAAGTATAATGTTGTAGGGAGGCTTTTGTATCCTCTGAAGCTATTACTTCAGTAATTGTGCATGAATTAAACCATTTTTTTTCATTCACTAATGTAGAGATTTTTCTTATTCACATGTATCCAATCATGTTTTGCCTTTTGCCACGGTAATATCCCATAGCTATATAATAGCTGGTTTAATTATTCCTTGTTCAAAAAAGATTTTCATTTTCCATTCATACATACTGCCATGGGCAGAATATGTGGCATTTAAATACCTTTGCACATTTTTCTTTCCAAAAATTGCTGCTGATATTCTGAAGAATCTCAGCTAAGTTTTTTTTTTTTTTTTGTCCCTTTGGGTAGGGCATGATGTCTGAATAAAACCATTAATGCATTTGGATTAATAATTTTTGTAGTTTATTCATTATGCACATATTTAAGTGTATTTTAGTTAAATTAAATCGTTCTGCTTTTAAATATTACGTTAAGCATCTACTAAGCAAAAACGTACTTGCCATTTACCTCTGTGTATTCAAATTCGTCATGCCCCATGTATATCTAAATGTTAATATTTTATACTCTAAATAAATTCAGCTTAAACAATAGCACTGTCAAATACTGTCAAACATGCCCAATGAAGTAAGATTATAAGAGATGATTGAAAAGGCAAGTAGAATTATAGACATATATTTAGACATACATGTGTTACGTACACAGTGTCAAACCTGTTTTATTAATTGTAGTATATATTAGTTTCCCTATTTCTGTGACCATATTATCCTAAAACTACTTGAAAATGTATTTTCTTTAGGAATAAATTCATCAAAACACCTTATTCCACAAGCCACAGAGAAATAGACAAGAAAAAGTATAAGAGCTTTTTAATTTTTCTGTTGCATATTCACAGTTCACCTGTGATCCAATCTATATTTTTAAACACATTTAGCTTTAAATTATAAAACTAATATATGTTCAATACAGAAAACATTGAAGGATTAGAAAAGCATACAGAAAACAGAAAGTAATCTATTATTAATTCTTTGATCCTGGAGTCTTAACATTGCTGTGCTTAATTTTCTCTCTTTGCAATGGGCCTACTTATACAAAGTATTTTACTGGGTTTTTAAGGGGATTAATGAACTAATATTTTCAGACAGCAGTAAACATACAGTAAACACATAATAAGTGTTATATTACAGTTAAGTAAATTAAATAAAATTGCACTACCCAATATATTAACTTAAAATTTGGGGGTATAGTCTCCTGGTATTTTATTATTTGACATGTGTATGTATGTAAATAAAATGCTACTTTATTCTGCATATGTTAGCAGCCTGATTTTTCAGTTAGCATTCTGCCAAGAAATAGTTTTGAAAGAGAAACAGTTAAAGCATTTGTGGTACTGAACTTCACTGTAATCTCATTCTTCAAACCTTTCATGGTTATCTGCTATGGTCAGGGCTTGTACTAAGCTCTGTGAGGAATAAATGCCTTATTTCACAACATTGAACTGACAGTTGAAATAAAAAATACATATGAAAGAATCTAACATCTGACACTTCTGTGGTCTATTATGTGCCAGACACGATTCCAAGAGCTTTATTAGTACATTGCTCACAACAAATAACATTATCACTGGTCACAGATAAAAGGATTGAAGCATAGGAAGGCTAAGTAAATGTCTTAAATTCAAACAGCAAGTAAAAGATAAATCCAGAGTTTGAACTCAGGTCACCTGGCTCTAAGATTTATATGCTTAAAACCACTGACTGCTGCTCATCTGAAAACTATGGCATGATGACAGACCAACTTTAATTGCTTCTCTAGTTTCACCACACAATAATCCTCTATCCCCTGTGGGCATTATTCCCCAAGTAAATCCTGCACTGTCATGCCTCCATTTTTGAATTCACGCTCTGTTTTCTTTTGGAATGTTGTTTCCTTATGCTTTTGCCTGTCAACATCTCTAGCTTATTCTGCAAGTCCCTGCTCAAATGATGCTCCCTTTCAAACCTATACACCCAGTTCAGCATTGTTCTTTCTCTCCTCTCTCCTTCCATAGCACATTGTGAAAAATATAACCTTTATAGTATCTACCAATGCCTGATGTATTATGCCCTCCTTTCACTGAAAGCAGAAATTGAATCTATTCATTCCAGTGTTGCTAGCACCTTGTATAGTGTTTGCATTGAATGAGTTCAGTAAATATTTGGTGGATGGAACTGACAGGATTGCAGTGGTCTAGGTCAGAAATGATGTGGACAGAAACTAAAGCAGCACAATGGAAACAGGAAAGACCTAAAAAATGATTTTCAATAATTAACTGGTTTCTTTTTCCTTTTGTGTTCTCACGTATAGGTAGATGGAGAGGCACTCTGATCATCAGATAGCAAGAAAAGCCATGTCATTGATAATCAAGCCCTTCTCATAGAAAAACTGGATAATGGAGGGAAGCTTGGTTAAAGTCTCAGTTCAGTTACTTATTAAACCTATAATACTTCCTTTACCTCTTTGAGACTCAATTTGCTCCTCACTAAAATAGAACTAGTACTTTAATTGAAACTTTGCTAGGGAGATTAAAGACAACACCAAAGGATTAAAGACTCTGTAAACATTAATAGCTGCTATAAAAAAAATTCCCCTTTGACAACTGTAGTTAAAAGTATGAGATTCAGTGATACACATATCTGAGTTTGAAAATTTGCATTGCCAGTATCTGGCTATGTAATCTCAAGGAAGTTAACTGAAAAGTTATAAACCTCATTTTCCTAAAAGGGGTTAAGTTGTTGTAAATACTGAAATGAATGCAAAATGCCTAAATAGCCTATATTATGCTCAATGAGTGTGAGTTATAAAGGTGAAAAATTAAGTCTCCTGACAAATTGAAATATATAAAATGATTATTCCAATGTCTTGCATATAATACTGAACAAATATTCACCATAATGTGCATATATTTAGTATACAAGAAAGTATAATCATACACAAGAGACAAGTATAATCTGTATTTAAAAATGTAATAGATATTAATGACTTCTTTTTATTTACAAATAGCAATGATTCATTATGGTAAAACCTACAAAATTCAAGACAGGGCAGACATAACCTATTTTTAAGTGGACTGGATTGAATTCATGCGTTATGGGAAAATAATAAATGTACAATCACAAAATGATTAAACTTATGTATGTGAAAAAATAAGTCATTGCTCACAGATCCCTTTAAGGCAGACATATTATATACACATCTATGATTTTTCTCCAGTGAAACATGTTGTCATTTGCAGTTATATAATCAATTTCCAGTTACCTCTATAAATAGGTGTCAAGATAAAGTGATACTTTATATTTGACAAAAATCCTCAATATTCTAAAATTAAAATAAAGTGTATAGTTTGATCTTTGAGAATTAATTTATTTGACAGTACAGTTAATGATTGATTATTTGATAATAAAAATCCATAAGGAAACATCTGTATAAAATTACTACAAATGAAAAGCATCTATTAACTGACAAGTAATAATGGACATAAAAGGGGCCTCCCTGGTGGCACAAGGGATTAAGCACCACACTATGAAACAATCCACAGCCTCTGCAGCACGAGTTCGATCCCCGGCCTGCCAGGGAGCAACCCACATGGCACTGCAGACTTCTCCTGTCTCGCCTGCTGCTCCCCTCAGCAGTGTATTTCAGTCCTGCCTATTCTGTTCCCCACTCTGTCTCTGGTGAATCCTGTCACCCCCCACATCTCTGGCCTGTACCCCAGCTCTTGTATGCATAAATAAATAAAATCTTTAAAAAAAAATAATGGACATAAATGTAGGAAACATTAAATAATATTGACTTTAAGCTAAATTTAACTTCTATTTTAGAAAAGTTTGTTTGTAAATGTTTCTAATAATATGAATAATAAATGTGCATTATACAAATTAGTAAAATGCATAGTATCTGAGAGAAAAAAAAAATGTTTTCTGAGAACCCATGGGAAAACCACAGTTTCCTTCCTATTCTTAATTAAAAAAATAGTGTCTGGTTATAAAATCAATTTTAATAAAGTTCTTTGCAAGGACAATGACTTTCTGAAAGTAGCAACATTAAATCTGGGCATTAATTAATTTTCAGTCAGCAAAGAATAGTGAGTCTAGCAAATGTGGACTGTGCATTGATTAATTGAGTCGTAGAGTTCTGCATTTGGTGCTAACCATGTTCAAGTACTTCTGCAAGGTCATAGTCAACTTATAATTGCAATCATTATATTTCACTGAGTGAATAAATGCCCTTTCCAGTAGCTGGATTGAGAGCAGGTAGAAAAGATTTTAAGGATCAAGGGTGAAGAGATAATGATTGCATCATTTCCCACAGAGAGTGCTCTCATTTTGTTTAAAGTTTGTTTTTCTCAGCAATTGTGAAGGCAATAATGTCAGCCATTGTGTACTAATGATAATATGTACCGTGTGAGAGCAGAATTTCATTCAAAACATGTTTTTATAATACATATGTATTTATATAATGTTTTGAAGAAAATGTTTTGAGGAAATTGTTGTACTTTTCAATTTCTTAACTTTCTCAGGTAAATAGTAAGTTCATAAAGCTTCAGAATATAAAAGTTTACAGCATATTAAATATTAAAATATGAGAGAGACATATTTTACAAATTATCTAACACTACTTTCCTCCTGAAATAAATCAATGGAGATTGGTGTTGTACTCTTATTGTCTCTTAACAGCAAAAATGATCAGACAGGAAAAGGAATAACAAAGTATCACAGTCACACTGAGAAATATCACTTAAAGTCAGTGGGTTGCTAACTGCTTATTTACCTATTCTTTCAGCACGGCTGTGGGAACTTCGTTCGAGTGATCCAGGCTTTCAACCGTACTCATCTGTATGTCTGTGGGAGTGGTGCTTTTAGCCCCGTCTGTACTTACTTGAACAGAGGCAGGAGATCAGAGGTAAGTGTCATAATTTTTCATTCTTAGTTAAGGTGTTAGTACAAAGATTTCTTAAAACTCTGTTTTAGAGTAAAAACGTAGACATATCATCAGTTGCTATAAAATAGTTTCAAGCCCTTTAAAAGACAAAATGTATTATTACATTTGACTCCTGTCTGCCAGGTTACTCACAGTGTAGCCTTTTGCCCTCAACTAAATATATGTGTATTTCATTGAATAAGTAATATATAGAGAAGCATAATTGACATGTTTATCATATATAAACATTTCCTATATGTTTATACATTTATTAACTTATATCTGTATGATATATAAATAGTAATTATCTTTTACTTTGAGAATTATTTTGAGTGGAAAGATGCAAAAGATAAAAAAGAAAGAAAATGGTGTAATTTCATAATTAATTCAAATTTCAGGCATTTGTGATATTTGTTCCAAGTTATAGAAATATAGTATAAAATTGCTTTCTCAAACCTGTTTTAAATAATTTATCTTTCAAAATTGGTAAACTTTATGAGATACACACCTGTAGTAGATGTAAAAGTAGGATGCTAGGTGCCTTTGCTGCAATGAACTTTATATAATTAATACATTTTTTTTTTAATAAACCAACATTGATGTATACTAGACTCTTCCGTCTTTGTTCTTACATGGATTAAAATGACTTGGGATTCTGTCAATAAAATATTTTGTGAAAGTCAAATATAAAGCTAATGAATAGTCAAATATAAGACCAATTGAACTTTACCTATAATGTTTAAGTTGTTACAGTTCACAAATATTAACAAAGAAAACCATTCATTAAACCAGTTTTTCCTTATGTCTTTTAATCAAATGTGTTTCTCCACTTACTATAAATATTTAAAAAACTGTATTCCTTTGAATTATATTTCTTTTGTTTCATTATGCAACTTAAATCTAGAAAATTCACTCCCTAAATGAAGCCTTAATTCAATTTTTATACATTAAAATGGAGTATTTAAAAGATTTTATACATTATACATTTATACATTTTATACATTAAAATGGAGTATTTAAAAGCAGTATTTAAAAGATTAAATACTGCTACTAAAATACTTTATTAACTTTGTTTTTCTTTAATAAGGGTTGCTCTACTTATTAACTTTATTTTTTTAATAAGGATCACTCTACTATAGTACTAATATTATTTAACAATGATTCTCTATATCCCTTTATTATTAAATTTTTTCAGACATATAATTTGCACATATGTATTTCTTTTTGGAATTAAAAATCATTTTAAAAGAGTAATTAAAGCTTAGCCCTGAATTGAAACATTTCCAGTGGCTCAAGATGATATGAAATATATAAATTCTTAAAGAAAAAGTAAATCTATGCTTCTTGAAAAAGTACAGTTGGCTGCATTGAGCTTGTCATTACAACCACATGCCTGTGATCAATTGATTAAATAAACTACTGCCCCAGACGTCTGCAATCTGTCAGACACTCTGCTGAAGACTGAACAGTCACTGTACAAGCCAACAATAGCATAGGATTTTTCAGAGCACAGAATTCAAATAAAGTCATTTTCCCATGTACAAATTGCCCACTATGCACTTTAAGGCTTAATTGGAAAGTCTGTCCAAAATATAATCTCCTTTGGAAAACCAGCATGGAATCAATTTTAATCACTTTGCTAAATATGAACTACTTTAGTCTCACTTCAAAAGATATGTTTCAAAGAGGAGGCATTTCCATTAATCTCTTTAAATTATATCTGAACACATTAAGAGCCAATTTAAGTATGGGAAGGGTTATGAATTTTAAGCATTATATAATTTCCTTGATAGTAATCTTAAGTCAAAAGATTTCACCATAGTATCATATTAATGTAGTTATAGTTTCTATAAGTCATAAAACAAAATAGAATGCTCAGTGTTATCATTTAATGTATTTATTTTTCTTAATTTAAGATAAAATGTCAGCTAACACACTTGGCCACGTGATGAAGAAAGCTGTATTTTGAGATACTTGTCCTTTTTATTCATCACTAATACTGTATTTTGTAATGACCAGAGGTAGTACTTACTGCTAATACCTTGTATTTGTACTAAGATAGGGCATTTTTCATATATTTGAAACCAGTTTGAAAATGAGCTAGGTTATGTGGCACTCACATTAAATACTCCATTTTATTTCTGAGACAATATCCACTGCCTTTTACCTAGCTGAATATACAATATATATCTTTGGCAGTGAGAAGTTGAAGATGACTCATGTATGTACGTTTTCACTTTCTCAGCAAAGTATATAGCTAGGTACTGAGCTAAGGAGTTAGGATATTTGATTATAGTGACAATGGTCTGAAATTATTATTGGAAGAGCCAGTTGACAAGAATGTACTTGAAAATTTGCCTGCAGCGAGGAAACCCATTTTGAGTTGGTGATTACAGATCTATGCTATGTTGGATTACCTAATGCAAAATGTGTAATATTTTGGAGGCAGGCATAGAGAATATAAATATTCTACAGATTACGAATACAATGAAAAGGTCAAGGATTCAAGGAAACAATATTTTGGGCAAAAAAATTGGAATTAAAAAGCATGGACTCTGAAGTGGTTAACAAAGTCAAGAAAAGAGAAGGCTGATGAACATTTTAAAAAGTAGAATATGTAGGAGATGAGTTTGACAAATTCTGGCAGGATGCTTGGATTAGTGATTATTCAGGTCGACCACATCCCTTCCTGGTGATGATGTGATCTAGATTATAACTGTGAATACAAGGATGAGGAATGGAGAGGAAGTCATTGGAAAGCAAATTATACCTAAGCAAACTCATCAGTTCCTCCAGTGCCATCTCTCATTTATTTAGTCAAATCTATGCCCTTGGCTTTAAAACCACAATCAGCTTTATTAAATTTTATTGTTTTTCTTCAAGTTATTGTTACTTAGTTTATTCATGATATAAATGATGACTTCTAGAAAGCTAGGAGTTACCTTTGGAAAACCATATTTTCTTCATCTGTAGAGTTAATTAATTGAAGAGGATCATTTTTAGGACCTCTCCAGGCTAGAAAACTGTTTTTTTTTTTTTTTGTTGTTGTTTTAAACTCTAGTTCCTTTTGCCTCAGGGATGTTTTGTCAATGCATCAAGCTCATTGTGATAGAAATAAACTAGTTTTAATTTCTTTAAGTAGACAAACTTCAGAATCATCTTTGTTTTCTTTGCTTCCCAAACTGTTTCCAATTTGTAATTGTTTGTCACGCTCCGTTGATTTTCACTTTACAAGTTCTCTTATAAAGTGCATCTTTACTGTTCTAACCACTGAGATCCTGGCATTTCAGATTACTATTAGTTAAATATTGGACTATTAAAATAGAAAAAAATTCTTGAATCCAGTGACCTTTTTTTAACTACCACTCTTAGTCTTCTTTGAACATAAGGTAAGTCCCAATATTCTTAAAGCAGTGTTATAATCCTTTCTTTTCCATAATCAAAAATATTGAAGTTGTGTTTCCTTCAGTATAATTTTGAAAATCCTTAGCTTAATAATGAAGGTACCCCATCATTTAATGCAACCTACAAAAATGGTAACTTTTCTCTTTGAATTTTAGTAGTAGATTTTACTAACTTTATGAAGTAGAAGATAAATATTTATGTGACAAAATGTCTTCTCTCAGTGATGCTCCACTGCCCATTATGTTTCACATTTAACTCATTGGCCCCCACTCAGGATATTCCCTAATCTTATTCTGTGTTAAAATTTCCCCCTAAGCACTGAGTGCCATTTTGCATACTCTGTTTTATAGACTCATTCATATATATATATATATATATATATATATATATATATACACACACACACATACATATATATTTATTTATTATTATTTTTGCATAGAAGAACTGAAGTGTAGGCCAGAGGTGCAGGGGGGTTAGAGGATTCACCAGACACAGAGTGGCGAGCAGAAGAGGCAAATTTACTGAAATACACTGATAAAGGGAGCAGCAGGCAAGACAGGAAAGGTCTGCTGTGCCATATGTGGGTTAGCTCGTAAGAGATTGAGCTCAGGCCATAGCAGTGCTAGCACTGAGACTTACAGTGCTAGCACTGAGCTCTACACCACCAGGGAGGCACCTATATACATTTATATTTTCTACCATTAGATTATAAATTACTTTGAGGTAAAGATTTTTGTCTGTTTTGTTTACTGTATTCCCTGTATCTCCAATGTTCTTTCAGTGCTTGGCATGTAGAAGATACTCAATAAATACATTTTAAATAAGTGACACTTTTTAATCTGAATTATGAATTATTTTGTTGATTCTGGTATGTTTCATATAACAAAATTAATTGGTAATATAAAATTTTATATTTAAATAATGTCTTCATTAATTTTGAAAGATCATGAAATTCATATACATTATTCCTTTATATACATTGTGAACTTTGGGTCAGTGTCCCACAAAACTATTTGATATCCAACTGGTTTGCTGATGTTAATTTGAGGAAAACTCCTTGGTGAATGTGCCTTATAGAAAATGTAATAGAACTTGACTTGCTGAAGTTCACTATTAATTTAAAGGTGTGTTCTTCATATAGTTCAAGAAATTCTTACTATATTGAATTGGAAAGGCATAAGCCACCTAGTGATGCTTTGTTTCACTGAAGAACAATTGGTTAACAATAAAGTGAGTTTTATTGTTATTACATTTTTGTTTTATAATAAAGGATCAAGTTTTCATGATTGACTCCAAGTGTGAATCTGGAAAAGGACGCTGCTCTTTCAACCCCAATGTGAACACAGTGTCTGTTATGATCAGTAAGTGGAAAATGAAAGAGTGAAGTGAAAATATAAAAATTAAATATAAATAAATTCATGACATGACCTGCCAGTTTTGGATAATAGCTTTTGAGTCTGTGAGTAAGATAATACAACAACATTTGTGCATTGAGAAATAGAAATGTTCACCTCTCATTTCCAAGATTATTCATGATTAAATCAAAGCATATATTTATAAATCTCATATGGCAGTGATATCATTCCCAGAGCAAGTCAGCCATTTACAAAATAGTATTATGTATATACCTATAATGGTGTATATTTTTTTTTAAAAATCAGTATTTTCTGTAGGTGTTTTTCTAGTATTAAATATGCCTATTTTCTTCATATTTTAGCAATACTTTGCAATTTATTACAAATAGGATTTATTTCAAGTAAAGCAATAACGAAGTGCAAGTGTTAGCTATGTACATTCTCTATGATGTCTAGAAGTTTTTATATAAAGAAGTAATGGTAAAGCCATAGTTTTACTTTCTTATTTTCCATAAAATAAATTAAAGCAGCAAATCCAACTACTTGCTGTTACAACCATTGACATACCAGTGTCTTTGATTCTCAATCACTGATGATTTTCTTTAACTCAATAGGCATTCTATTCTGGTTAATTATGAGACTTCTAGAATCTGTGTGACTTAACATGACTTGATTGTGGTGACAGATCTTGAATTTCAGTATACTAAATATATAGTAGATATTTCTCCTGCTGTGCTTTCCTATGTATTGCCTGGGATAAAACTGATTCATTTGACAATAGAACAGGTGGAAAAATAATTACTGTGTTCAAAATGTTTTCCTTTGATTCATCTAAAGAATCAAGTCATCTCTCTTTCTCATATCTGGAGATTACATTAAAATAGGTACATCCAGCATTTCCATTAACTTGGAAGTTATCCCACGAGTCATTTTCACATGGTCATTTAAATCAGGCAGGGAGGAGATGAAAGTATAACAGGACAAAGAAAATTAGAAAACTTTGAAACTACAAGATATGCAGTTATGTCCAGTTATGTCTAATGTGAGAGCTTTTCAAGTTTCTAAATATTATTTAACAGAAGTAGTGTCATCTTTTCTTCATTAGGAAAGAGATTTTATTCACTTTTAGAAACTGTGTAATATAAATGGTCTAGTTAATCTATTGAATTTTCACTTATTTCAAGTTAAATGTTATGAAACTAAACTTGAAAGATTTGTTAACACTCATCATGGGATTTTTTTTTTTCTGATCACACATTATGTAGAATAATAGAGTTCAATCAAGGCATTATAAATTTTCTTCTTAAATTGTGATAAATCATTTAATAATTTTGCCCTTAGAGAACTGAATGTATGTTCAAAATGAAAGTTTGATAATGGCCTTCATTTTCTAACGACCTAAAACTTCAATTATCTTGTTTATATCCCTATATTACCTTTTAATATTTTTATAAATAATATGAGCAATATAATCAAATAAATTCCTTAAACTATTTCCTTTCCTTAAAAATGAAACTAAAAAGATCATGACATTTGTATTTATCATTTCTTTGTTTTATTATCTTTAAAATTATCTCCAATATTGCATAGTAAATTTGTATAGAAATCTCAGTTTGCCATATAGTACTTTATACCTTTGGTTAATTTGCAGTGCACTAAATAAAACAGATTGATAAAACAGATAGATACTTCTACCTATTAGAGTGCCAAGACACATGGACATATAGAATTCAAAATTTCACAGTACAGTTGTGGCTTCTAGCCCACTGTGCAAGTTTAATGTTATTTTGCTATTTTCAGTCACCAGTTTGGCACAATAAATTCAGATGAAACCTCTCAAAGAACCTATCAAAAAACCCATGAGAGTTTTCTGGTCAATGGATGTATAATTGGAAAAGAAAATATTCTTAGATTAAGGTTAAAAGGCATACATTTATCTTTGCATAAACTCTACAAATAAATTCTAAAAAATATCCTACCCTCACACAAAATTCTTTCCAAAGTAACTTAGAATTTGAGACAGGAAATGAAGCCAATTAGACATGCAAGTTTTGGACATAGCTTTTAAGACACAATTATAAGGTGGTATGAAGGAGGATTACAATCAGTCCTCTCCATGCCATCTTCTGAGTGTCCTTTTAGTTTTCCTTTCTGGGAACAGAATTGATAATTAATAGATATATTAATTAAATAATTAAACAGCATTGATTACTAATAACTAAATCTATTGGATAGCAGAAATCTGTAACTCTTTGTTTTGAGGGTGATTGGGTATAACCAAATGTGCAATTCTTAATTTTAAAATTATCTTAATTTAATAACTATTGGATCTATATCAAATTTGTATAGATGCTCACCAATGTCCACAGAATTTTAATGTTAAATTATTCAAAACATTTTCATGCACATTTTTGTTATTTTTCTATTATCTGTTCTTAAAGCCTTAGGCCTCTATCTTGGATCTAGAGCTGGGTGACACAATTCCTACCATACCCGTTTGCTCATTGTTAGGGGTTCAGTTGATAACCTAGTGTTCACATATTAAAAACATTCCATTATACATTCTATTCTGAGAAACTGGTTTGCTTATTGCTAAAGAGTGAGCTTAGAATATTCAAAATGTTCCTGGCCCACCAAAATGACCATTATCTGAAGGTAACAAATGGAGTAATTCTAGAATATCAATCAAAGAACATAGCTACTTGGTGGTTCAATGAGCCAGATATTATAAATTTTATTCTCTTTTGAACATCTATAGTTCTATATTCAAGGGACACATATACCAATTTCATGTTTACTTTCTTTACTAGGATAAAAATTGATAGAATCTTAACACATCAACTAAATCAAATTGTACCTGTATTTAGATTTTGCCACCAATAATAATTGTATTAAATTTCTATATCTTTATTCTAATCTCTATGTTCTATTCTTTAGGCTCAATATGTTAAGTCATATATGACTTATTAACATATTATTAATGTAATGTTAATATATTATGTGTTGCAGTTCAAAAAAGTAGCACTTTGTTTCCCTTATAAAAACTTGTAGCACTAGGGCCTCCCCCATGGCACAGCGGTTGAGCGATGGGTTGCAAAGCTGCCCACAGCCTCTGCAGCGCTGGTTTGATCCCCGGCCACCAGATGAGGGTTCCACATGGCGCACAGACCCCTCCTGCCGCCCTCAGCAGTGTATTTCATCAGTCTGCCTGCTCTGCTTTCCGCTCTGACTCTGGTGAATTCTCTCACCCTCCCGCGCTTCTGACTATACCCAGTGCATGTATAAATAAATAAATAAATCTTTAAAAAAAAAAAAAAAACTTGTAGCACTAAAATTCAAAACACATTTCAAAGATTAAATCATTTTATCTTTAGTAGTATTTTGATAATTTTAACATGACCTCCATGTTGTAAAATAATAATAATAATAACTGTAGTTTCAATACATTTAATAAAAAGGTATTACAATACATTTATTAAATATGTATTGGGAATTTTTGAGATCATAATCTACTTCCCATATTTTACAGAATGAGAAAATTGAGATTCAGGGTGCTAAATGGTTTACATCTCTCTCCTAGTCTAACTGTTACAGAATTTTTATTTGTCAAAGGAAGTAATTAATTAAGCTATTTTCTTGTCTTCCCTATGTATCCTATTTCTGCATTTCTCATGTACACTGTATAAACAGAAGTATTTGAAACAATTAAGCACAGACAGGAATTTTTATTTCTATGTAGAATAAAGTTCTTTTGAGATTTGGTTTAAAATAATAGTAATCATGAAGGTACTAATGAGTCATGAGATTAGGCAATGATGAAACCAAATTAAATGTCATCTGTTTGTTTTTTAATTTGGTGGACAATGGAATCCCACTACCAATTTTAATTATTCTGTAATGTTTGAAATGCTTTAATAAACAAGTTCCCCTTAATTTTCAAATGAACCTTAAAAAACACTTAAAAATGTGTTGACATTTCTTATTTTTCATAGATGAGGAGCTTTTCTCTGGAATGTATATCGATTTCATGGGGACAGATGCTGCTATTTTCCGAAGTTTAACCAAGAGGAATGCAGTCCGAACCGATCAACACAATTCCAAATGGCTTAGTGGTAAAAAAAAAAAAAAGATATTTCATGCATTTTTGGAAAATAATGCTTTAAACTAAATTATTGAATTACATAATGATCATTAGGTTAAAATGATTAAAAACTAAAATGTCAGACCATGCCATAATGATATTCTGTACTCCATACTTTTAAATATGTATACAAACACATAATTGAAATAGTCTATAATTCATATCCTAACTCTTTATTAACCAATGTACTTATAATGTGTATGAATAAATAAAAGTTACAATGATATACATCAATCATGTCAGTACCCAAGAATCTTCTTTAATTGCTTGGTTATAACAGTGTTACAATTATATATGCTATTGATGTAATTTATTATGAATATATATTTTAGTAATTTCATATTTAAAATTTTTACTAAACTTATGACACACATAATGAATAAAACATATTCAGGAACTTCTTTTTCTTTTACACTTATATTCTAAAATTATCAAACTGGTTCATTTACTTTTCATAATTTGACTAGTACTTAATAGAAGTCATAGGTAAATTTGTGACCAATATTCAACTGTTTGCAGTTTCTTGAGGTCAGATGGAATTCATATTATGAAAGGTGCTTATTTGACTTTAATGTGCAATTCCAATAAGTTGCTATTGTTTAGAGGATGAAGAAACCACTGAGATTTTTGTCATTTCACCCTGGGGAAAGTTTCTTGCTGACCCTAAATTTGACAATTCACTTAATGTTGCACAGTTAAGTATGAGTCACCACAGCAAAGCTTCTTATTTCGCTGATAGGCCAGCACAAGAAAGCATTGATTGTCCATTTACTTCTTCCAGTACATCTGGAAACAGAGTATTCTAAAAGTTGTTTTGTTCCTGAAATAAGGAATCCCTCTATGTCTTCAAATGACTGCATTTTTCCTTGAAATGTTTCCCCTTCATTTCATATGCTGTATTTTAAGAAAAATGTGTTTTTCAGATCTTGGACTCCCAACTCCTCATTCTGCTTCAGTGAATTTGAGTTTATATGCACTAGATTGAAAACCACAGTTTGAAAAATAAACATTTTTCCTCTTAAAACAGCCATCGGGTTCCAGGGGAAATAACTGGTAGTAACACTTTTAATTTTGTAAAACTCATCAATTCACAAAGAATTTTTGCATTTACTGCACTTCCAGAATGTAATATAGACAGAAAAACAGTTTTAGCTAACTTATTATAGCTATGCATTGTGGCACTTGACAATCCAAATGTGGTATGTTGAGTGAACAATTGCTGCTTTTAGACTTTTTGCCTTTGAACATTGAATTCTTCTTCTCTACTAAACATGAAAAAAATGTGTGCCTGTGGTCTGCTTGAAAGAACAGTAGGTAGACTTTCATCATGATTACACAAAGTCTTTGTGTTTTATTCCAGAACCTATGTTTGTGGATGCACATGTCATCCCAGATGGCACTGATCCCAATGATGCAAAGGTGTATTTCTTCTTCAAAGAGAAACTGACTGACAATAGCAGAAGCACAAAACAGATCCATTCCATGATTGCTAGAATATGTCCTGTGAGTATCAGTGTTTTTCTAATGTGAAGACTAAGAAATTCAAATTATAGGAATATGTTTTCCAATAGTTTACCTTTCTCTTTTTATTATGTCCTGTTACAAAATAATGAAATATTAAACAGAATTTTAATTTCATGTTTATTCACAATGTATTTATGAGATAAATATAACCTATTTCAGTGCAAGTCTTAATTCAAAGACATATTTTGGTGGTGGTTTTAGTTTTGATTAACTTTTGCTTTCCATTTAATGCAATAGTATTAAAATGAATAATTTTATATTACAGAAAGAAACAATAATTCTTATTAATAAACTATTAAAAAAAACCTCAGTAAATGTCAATTATTGAGAAATTGTCTATACCAGTGAAAATTACAGAAACTAAGAAAATACTTTGGTAAAATAAAATTCTATTTAGAACCAGTAACCACCTCTCTTAGGTATACATAGTAAGTACACATAGCAACAAAGAAGAAAACTTATGCTGTCCCATATAGGAGTTTTATAGGTTTTTCATAACATATTTACATCCTTCATCATTTTCTTTAAGCAAATAGTGTTAATAATAGTTTGTCTTTAAATATTGCATTATTCCACTGATTGTGGAACTTACCTATTTCTCAATCATTTGGAGCAAGTAAGAAAGCCAGAGAAAGGGGTGAAATGCTTCTGGGCATGCAAGAAAAAACACATCATTAGATTCTATTTGTAAAGGTTTCAAATGCCATTCTCTCTGTCCTGTTAGAAAAATATGTACATTAAAACATCCAACTAGAGATAGTGAAGATTAAATGATAATGCTGAGAAATGAAGGACAGAAAATAGAACTATTAGGGACCATCTGGTGTAAATAGGAACCCACACTCCTGACCACAGGAGAACCTGCATGCTTCTCTGCGTACTGTAACTTATGTTCATTTCAGAAACAGTGAGCTATCAAGAAAAGGCAAGCAAATTATGTATTTTCCATAGCGTCTTAATGAATATTTTTGTCATATATTATTATAGTTAGAAAACTTTAGAGCATATATTTATTAAATTTATTTATTGAAACATTTTCAGTTGATACCATGCTATAACATGGCTTTCATAAAATACACTGGATCTTAATTTTTTTTAACTTGATATACCGATGTGGCTAACATTGCTGTTGTGCAGGTTGTTGCAAATTCTCATGTCAAAAGAATTCAAGTTAAATTTTTAATACACTGAAATATTTTTTAAACTGTCTGAAATGTGTTTATAAATGTTTCAGAATGACACTGGTGGGCTGCGTAGCCTTGTCAACAAATGGACTACCTTCTTAAAAGCAAGGCTGGTATGCTCAGTAACAGATGAAGATGGCCCGGAAACATACTTTGATGAATTAGGTACATAATGTGAAATTAAAACTGTTTTATAAAAGAGTTTGTAGATTTATATAGTTTAATAAATTCTTGGAAGAAGGTATATTTTCTGTGAATTAATGATCTGGATATCTTTCACATTTTTTTTTATTTTTTAATTTTGCTCAAGTGCGCCACTGAAACATTTAGTTCATAAATTCACCATGATATGTGAATGCATGTGTGAGAGAGAAATATTTATAAAATCTTTCTATAGGTAATGATATGCCTTTTGTTTCTGAAAAAACAATTATTTTCTAAGTTTCTTTTCTAAGTGAATGTGTATTTTATATTAAAGTTATAATACTCTGATTTGAAATCAGTTTTTATAAGAAATACAGGATTTATTTTTACTATTACAGCTAGTGGACAGAATAGAGGTTAGATAGAAAAGTGTTGGGGCCCTACCCTGGTGGTGCAGAGGTTGAGTGCTATGCTGCGAAGCTGCCAGAAGCCTCTGCAGTGCCAGACGAGGGTCCCACATGGTGTGACAGACCTCTCCTGCAGCATCCGCTGCTCCCCTCAGCAGTCTGCCTGCTCTGCACCCCATTCTGGCTCTGGTGAATTCTCTCACCCTCCTGTGCTCTGACTGTACCCAGTGCTTGTATAAATAAATAAATAAATATTTAAAAAAATATATTTAAAAAAAAAAAAAGAAAAGTGACAGGGCAGAAATCAGCCTTGTGCTGCAGTGGAAGCTCTTTTTGGTGACCCTGTGACTAAGTATTTTCAGCATGTGTGACATAAAGAGGCTTATATCCAGGTCAAATAAGGACTAACAACCTAATTTTTTTTTTCTACCAAGGGACAGTTCTCGGTTTAATCAGGATAACTTAGTGTACAACTATTTAGAAATGACTTTTCCTTTGCACTAATTCATTAACATCTAAAGTGCCAGTTATTCTCAGATTTTGAGACAGCTGATGAGATAAGAAATAAAGATGCATTGCAATATGGAAAAAAGTATTGGTTCTAACCATTTTAAAAATTAGAATATAGAATTGGTTTTTCAGAAGCCATTAAGTTGATCATATAAACAAAAGTTTCTATATCATTCGTGTCTTAATCTGTTCACTTATTATCGCTCCTACCCTTTCTCCCCCCACCCACAATCCACAAATTCTTTGCAAGTTTGTTTATGTTTTAGTGACTTTGGATGTTCCAGCCTTTCTTTTTTAGGGAGAGCTAAACAGTGTCAACCTTTGTTCACATATGAAAAGACTGTGGCTGTTAATTTATTGCTTAAGGTCCTAAATTTGTAGTGAATTTCTTCATACTTTGAACTCAGCAAGATCTTTATGCAAAATTATCACTAAATCCTGGCCCTTCCTATAATCATGCCAATTTTTTTTTTTTTTAAATCAGAAATCTACTTCTGGGTTCTGTCATATATTACTGTGCCTTACTATCTATCTTTCAAATCTGTCTTCATATACTTTTAACTTGATGTTGAAGGAATTCTTGATTAAATACAAATATCACTAGCAATTAAACCATAAGCCAAAAAAAACATTTTGTTTTACATAAAGGAAAAAAGTCACTGGAAGAGTTGTCTCTCAACCTAGGTCAACAATAAATTGAGGTCTGTATTTTTTTTTTTATTTAAGAGAGTAATATGTTACCATTAAAGGATATTTACAAAATATCGACAAAATAAGAAACAGGAAAATTTCTATAGCTCTAATAACCTGAGATATTCTCCAGTAATGTTTTTATTATATTCTTGTATATAGTTCTAAGTTTTACTTGGCTCTAGTACATATTATGCCTTTTCCACTTAATATTATTTCATTAGTATGGTTTCCATAAGGTTGCAAAGTCTTCATAAATCTTTTAAGTGTATTTATAATCTTTAATTTTACTTTACCATGTGTCTATCACATAGTTGTTTCCAAAAAATAATAATGTTGCAATAATATCTTTGTAAATGATACTTTTCTTAGTTAAAATTATTTTCTTAAGGTAACTTTTAAAAATTAGTTGTAATTGGAGCACTTTGAAAGAATAATATTTCCCTTTTATAGAGGATGTTTTTCTGCTGGAAACTGATAACCCAAGGACAACACTAATATATGGCATTTTTACAACATCAAGGTAATTATTAAATAGTTATTGATTTTATCCATTAAGCAATATTTATATAAACAATTATTTAAGAAGCATTTTTGCTTTGACTTTTTATTTTACATAGCATTTGGGATGCAAACTCCAACTTTATTGCTTTTGTGTGATTACCAAAGCATATTTGTGCTGAATTAATGCTTTCAAAGTAATTTTGTGCAAAGTATTTATGTTTTTTTTTATTTTTCTCAAAGAAGGAAAAATGTGAATTATAATGCAGAAAGAACATATATAAAGTATTTTAAGGAAATCATTTGAAGAATCGTGATTCAAGTAAATTGTGTGTTTCTTTAAAATTAGGTCTCCTGGAACAATATGAGTGATGACTCTTCAGAAATACACAAAACACTGAACTAGTTTTTATGTCCTATATGATAATATTTCATGTTTTTGAATATTTATATTATTTCCCTGGGATACCCAATCTCAATTATTTTTATTTCAGAAGGTTTACTATGTTCTTACCCTTTCTACACACATTCCTGCATACATATATGTTTTTAAACGTTGAAATTTTTTCTATAACTTATTAATGTCTGCTGTCTCCGTAGATTGTTTTCATGCTTTGTTTACCAACAAATGACTTATTTCAAATGAATAAAAGTTTTCAGCTATACAAGGTGTATCATCACATTCAATTTTTTTCTTGATGAATTATATCAACCTTTTTTGAAAAACTTTGCCATGTATTTTTTTATTGTATTTCAATTAAGAAATAAGAAAATTGACTTTCTGTTTGATTTTTTAGCTCAGTTTTTAAAGGATCAGCAGTGTGTGTTTATCATTTATCTGATATCCAGACTGTATTTAATGGACCTTTTGCCCACAAAGAAGGGCCCAATCATCAGCTGATTTCCTATCAGGGTAGAATTCCATATCCTCGTCCTGGAACTGTAAGTATTCAGGAAAGTTTCCTTATTATTTTATTTTTTGAAACAATGTAATTTGATAACAACTGAATACCATGTTGAAGTTTATTGAATGAAATCATAGGCTCTTCTAAAATGTTCATTATAATTTTTCAACTCATGGATTCCATATTTGGGATTTAATACGTGATAGAAGTTGTAGCACTCTCTACAAATTTTCCTAAGTTCTATTACTAACTCAATTTCATTTATATTTTAAGACAACTGGGTGTGTTAGGACAGAGATATTGTCCTAATTTTATTGGCATAAAAGCTATAGCTTGGAAAGTGCTTACATTTCAGTGGCAGCCTAAGAATTTGGATGCTAGTTCTGTTTCACAACTTGTCCTTATATTAAGAAATCTCATCTGTTTTAATGAAGGAATAACCATGTGAAAATTAATTTAGAGAATACTCATGGGGAGATATTTTAATTTTGAGGTATATTTAGTTTAACATTACATGTTATATATTTATCAAAAAAAGGCAGTGGTACGTGTGCACAGATAATTACTATAAAAGTGTTGTTATAAAGCAAATATAATTTTCACAAAATAATATACAATTTAGATTTATTTAACTGTATGCAACTTAAGCAATTAAAAATTTCCTGAACTAAAGCAAATTTTAAGAAAGTTATGTTCCTCTTGGTTTCCTAGGTAGGCAGCACAATGGTTAATTATTGATATGTATGTATATAGGACAATTAACTTCTAATTAACTTTGGAGACTTATAGCTATTGCTACTTATCCATAAAATAATTAAATCAATTTTAAAGGCCAGGTTAATGATGACTGGTAACCAAGTTCTACCTTAGAAGTCACAATCTTTTTGTAAATGACCTCACTTTGATGTTCAGAGTTCAACAAAGAATGGGCAAATTATTTTATATAAACACGGAAAAGAAGTCAACAGAAAATTACATCCTAGGGTGCCTCTATTTGGAGTGTGTTGGATGAGAAGCACTATTACATAAGAGAAGGGAATTGAAGGGTGAAACTCAGCAACTTTTAAATTCCATTGTAACTCAAAGCTCTCATTATTACTTTCAGTGCATTTCATACATTTCCAAATCATTCACTGATAACTTATTCAAAGATAAATCATATTTTGGAGAAAATTACTTACTATTTGATGTTGATGACTAAGTAGTTGTTTCATTCTACTACAGACCATTCAGAAGTGATTATAATTGCATATGCTTTTATCAGCATATAATTCTATTGAAATATAGATGGGGTTAGCATTCAATAAATCTCCATTGCCGCCAAATAAAACCTTGCAAGAAAACCACAAATAAACAAATAAAACAGATAAAAGAGAGACTTGCTAATTGATTCAGGGTTCTAGGCCTGAGAACATCAACAAGTGTGGCCTGGAGCTAGCTTGTACCAGCTCACAAGATCAGATTACATGTGCCTTGCCTCAAGGACATCAGAGTAGAACCTTGAAATGAGTCATGGTGGGAGTATTCACACCAAAGAAAATGGTCAGTGCTACAAATTAGGGATTTTTTTTTTAAGAAACTCCCCATTATCCCTCATCAGACTCTTCACCTAAATGGCAACTCCAAAGGACTGTGAGGGTCACAGAAAGCCACCTATGTCAAATAGTTATTATTCCACATAAAATGGGGTAGAGAGACCATTTTTACTAAAACAAAATAAACCAATCCTATAATAGAAAATTCTGCTAGCAGTCCTGCTTTTCTCTATTTCCAAGCTCCTAAGGAAAAGCATTATATTTTCCTGTTGGGTTGTATGGAATAAGCCAGAGGACTTAGTGACACACATCTGGAGCAAACTCCATGAAAAAAGGGAGTAGTCAGTACTTGAAACATATTTCTATAATGTGGTTTTCTACATCTGGTGCTGAGACCAGAACAGCTCCTTTAAATTAAAAAAATTGTCAGATGAGTGATCCTTAGGGAATAAAATCAGCAGGGTGGAGGAATGACCTCTGGAACTCCTCCTGGAAAAGCATACCTTCCTGAAGATTTGGTCCCTCCACCCTTCACTGAGCAATGCAGTATGAAGTCAGCTCTCTGACTTAGAATGGTCAGTGTATGTCTATTCTGTCTTCTCTCGGCTTCCAGGACTTAATATCCTGCTCATGTAGCCAGAAGACCTACAGCCAACTGACCCAAAGCATTCCCTCTTGTCTCGGGTTAAGAATGTTGCCTCTGAAGTCCTCCCAAAGATAGATCAACTTTATTTCCCTGCACAGTAGTTCAGTTGCCAGGTCAACTTCATAAATATATGACTGGAGTCTTACGGAAGTGACACTGGCAGAAATTTTATACTCTCATTCTAATGTTCCCTGTAGGTGCTTCTTTTAAAGCAGGGTTGATAGCTGTGTTAGCAAGCTGCCCCAACCAGCAAGTCAGTAGGAAGAAGCCTGCCAATTGTGTCATAATGTTTTTCCATAAGTAATTCAAGTTTGTGGAAGAAACAAGACACCTTTGGTATGTTGCAAAAGGGCAGCCAAAAACTGCAGCTTCTCTCTGTGGCTGAGCTGAATACTACATTATTCTCTTGCAACATGTATAAGCTTTACTAGAAGCATGTGTTTGCATATACTGTCTTGTTAAAGAAGAACCTATTAAAAGTGTTTAGTTTTAACATAGATTTATTACTGAAGTAGAACCATCTGATTTGATTATCATGCTTTGAACATATCTAGTCCCAAGTTCAATAAAATACCACAGAAAAATCATGATCCACATAGTCCAAGGTGGCAAAAAAAAAGTTCTTTGTTAGCACTTTTGTTGAGTAGATGCACTTCCTTTAATTTTGTTTTTTGTTATTTCACTTTTATTTGTTTTTAGCTTGTATTATTTCAGTTCATGTTTTTAATTGTATTTTTATTGAGATAAACTTGGCTGAAAACATTGTATGTGATTCAAGAATATAGGTTCACACCTCTTCAGATATATGTTACCACACCACCCCCACCACCAAGGCACCCTCTTTACATGCATCTTCTCTTTGTTCTTACATTAGAAGTATTTCTATTTCTTATCACTGTTTAAAATCATTCAGTCAGTAAATATTGAATACAGAAGGCAAATAGACATGAAAAGTCAATTACTTAGTGTTTCACATCGTTATTAAAAATATGTGAATAAAACAGACATCAGATATTACTGCAGTTTAGAGATTAGTGGCGGGTTATTCGTTGGGAAGGCATCAAACAAGCATGAGTCTGAACTGCTGGCTGTTGATAAGTAAGGAAGGATTTTCAAGCAGAGTTTACAGCATATATCACAAGGCAAAGATGAAAATAAATGAGTCCTAGGATCTCTGCATGGGCTAGTAGAACTGGAACAGAGGACTCTTGCAGGTAGTAAAGGATAAATGTAAGGAAAGGATCATTTCTAAAGCCTAAGTGCAAGTCGTCAACTGTGTCATTCTTTGGGCTTTAAATAAAAGGCCTAGACTGCCAAAGGTTTAAACATAAGATCACTTACTCTCAGATACAAGTTTCACAGACCAATGTTAGAAACTTGTCCAGATTCTGAGATGCCACTAAATCCATCTGTTTATCCATATACTACTCATATTTCAAGTGTCAGTTCAAGCCACCACCTTCCGCCGCCCCTCGACCATGCCAAACTCTCCTCTAGTTTTGCATTTACTCTCTGCTATCTGTTTTTGGCCTCAATTACTACCTGTTCCCCTCCCCCTTTATATTCTATGATCCAATAATTACAATTCCCTAAATACCTCAAACTTTGTTTACATATCTCTAAACTGGTTCACCGACCCTAGCAGCCCATAAGTGCTCCACTATTCTAAATTTGCTCAAAAAATGTTGACTCTTAAACATGTACAGCGGTTGATTATAAATCAAGCTGTTATTTATTTATATTTGCCTTAAATTATTACTATATATCTTGTTATTTTGCTTGAGCGTGTCCATTTCCTTACATCAAAATACTTTGTGAATAAAAACTGTCCAAATAATGGAATATGATTTATATATCACTATGTTTTTTTTTAAGATTTTATTTATTTATTTATAGAAGCCCTGGGTACAGTCAGAAGCACAGGAGGGTGAGAGAATTCATCAGAGACAGAGTGGGGAGCAGAACAGGCAAACTGATGAAATACACTGCTGAGGGGAGCAGCAGGCACCTCAGGAGAGGTCTGCTGCGCCATGTGGGACCCTTGCTGGCGGCCGGGGATTAAACCTGCGCTGCGGAGGCTGCGGGCAGTTTCACAGCTCACGGGCAGTTTTGCAGTCCAGCGCTCAACCGCTGCGCCACCAGGGAGGCCCAAATATATCACTATGTTAGTACTGAAAACAAGTATAATGAATGTAAGGATTAGGACAATATTTAGGTACATTGGAGAATGGCAGATGCTCAGGAATATCTAAGAAATGGGAAAGAAATTATGTAAGGGTAACAATCGCTGATTTTGCTATAACATGGCTTCTTTATTGTTCCTAGCAGTTCACCTATGTTTTAGTAATTAAAACACTTCAAATGTCTTTACTCAAAAAAGGAGTGCTTATCACTGCTCGATAAACTGAAAGCCAGAACTGGGAAAGAACAAACACTTCAAAAAGAAAAGTTTAACCAAAATTACTTAATGACTCTATGTAGAGTTAAATTTCTCCTCTGAAGAATTGATACATAAGCCTAATTAGTCATCAAAGGCATTATTTTATGTTAGCACATGGATGTTATGTTATCTTGAGATTTCAATACACATGATTTAATATATTACAAGGTGAAGGACAAATCCTATCTTATTTATACTTGCAGTATTATGCTGAGCAAACATACAAGTCCAGATAGAGAATCTGCAAAGGGTGATTAAAGATTATGCCATGAATCAATGAAGTTAATTGTCAAAAGAATTGTGATTTAGAAAATAACCTCATACTAGGAAATGCTTGCTTCTAAGTAAGAAGTTTATTGTGAATATAAAGAAAAATGCCAAATTGGGACTATTAGGATCGATAAAAAATAGCTGATTTGAGTTGATTTGTTTGGGTTACTTATTTAATAACTACAAATTTGGACTACCAAAACATAATTTTATATGAATTTCAGTTATTGTTAAATAAAACCCAGAAACTAGATACTTACATATTTAATAAGCTTATCTCATATGAAAATACGTGCTAACGAGAAATGATACAAGTAGCCTAGTAACGCATGCTAATTTTGGATCTTTCTAACTCTTACAAACGAATGCTTGCAAATATTTAGGGAGATATCTCAGCTTGGCAAGCCATAATTAGTGGTGTTTTAAGAAGGACTGGAACTATTTAAATTGCCCATGCATTTGTTCTTTCCATGTTTTCATTCAGTGAGCAATGTAGTTCCCTTTTTCCATTTTGTGTGAAGGATGAGGGTAGAGAATACCCATAATTCTATACTTTTTTTGAAGCATGGAATACATCCATCACCTTAAAACACCCTCAAATGAAATTCTTTGTCCTCATTTGGTCTTCACTGTGGGCAATTTTTAAACATGTATATTTAAATAAAATGCTTCTTCCTAAAAGAAAAACATATGAGTCCCAGATGAAAGTGTAGTTAATGGGATAATGAATAAGAAGTTTAGTTTTATCATCTTGTTTTTCCCTCCTTAGTGAAGACAATTATTGCTTTCTGTTCCTTCTACAAAAAGAATACTATATTTCCTAGTCCTATAAAATTTTTCAATAATGTTAACTGCTCAAAGTTAGTCTCAATATGTAAAATGGATGATGCAGTCTTTATGAGCAAGGCTGCATTAGTCATTTGTTGGCTTATTTGCAAATGTGGGTCTGCCTGGCACCAGTGACCCAGAGGAATGAACATTCTTGGCTAACTGTTGCAAGGATTTAACCCAGAGGTTGCCATGTTTTGTTTTATCCCTAAAGTTGTTTTTCTTGTTTTCATTGGTGAACATTAAAATTTTGGCAGGTTTCACATAAAATTCCACATTTTCATCTTCTGTTGAAATCAGCCATACTCAGCTTATATTCCTGCAGACAAGGTACTGCCTAGATACAAGTTTTCATTGTCCCTGTGAATAAGGCCTAATTTTCCAGTCTGTGTTGTCCACATTACATCCTACTGTTTACCACAGATGCTGTACCCACTGCTGTTGGTCAGGAAGCTTGCTTCACTGCTTTCCTTTTACCTAGTACCTCTCTAAAGAGGATAAGTGAAAACTAAAGCAGAAATGCTATTGTTTCAAGAAAAATAAGACATTTTTTGTTTCTGAAAGTAAAGCTACGGACAGATGTCTAATAGGGTTAGACAAAGCATGTTGAATTCAAAGATTACACTCAGCTATGTGAATATAAATAGTTCTTATAACTTAAACACTTGTATCCTATTAATGAGTGAGTCTGTATTCCAAGTTTCAGCAGCTACCAGCCGACCCTTGAGTTTGGCCTCAAATGACCTATAAATGGAATCTTCTCCTCAGAAACCCTTGCCATGTTCCCTTTCCAGCACCACTGTAGCTGTCCAGCAGTCCTTTCTCAGATCTCATTATTTCGTTCTGTCTGACCCTTTAAACTTGATGCTCTATCTTTCCTCTCCTAGCCAGAATTGAGAGCCCTGTTTCACATAACTCACAGAGCAAAATTGAATATCAGATGTAACAGACTCCCTCATTAAATTACAAATAGTACACATTATCAAATATCTTTTTTTTTAACTTTGTTAAAGGTCTGAGGGTGAAACAATGAACAAAATATACCTAGTTATGATCAACACACAGTTTAATTTCTAGGAAGCATATACACAGAAAGACAGGCACAGCTAATATAGAATATACAGTTATGAAAATAAGGTTGCGAAGAAAAAACAGGCTAAGAAGAGCGTAGGTACATGGAGCCAATTTTAATGTGTCATCACCTTTCAGGAAGTAACTTCTGAACTGAGAGCTGAATGAAGCAACAGAGAATACCATAGAGTTGTCTGAAGAAAGGTATTCCAGATAGGGAACAGCAAGAGCCTAGTCCTAGAAGGGTTGTATATTTGAGTCTCAGAAAGTGCAGAAAGTACTGTGGCACTTGTAGATGCAGACAAGATACATGCATAGGCCTTAGGCGATCCAAAGCTATTGAGGTTTTATTCTAAGAGTAACTGAAGTCTTTTCTAGTGGGGAATAATCAAGTCAGATTTACCACATCCAGTCCAAGCTCCAGCTTCTAAGAGTTCTCTTTTCAGAGGGGGAATCATAAGGACTAAATCCTCGGCACATTAGAGATGTGGTTGAATTTGTTATGATAATCTAGTTTATGTTTGTCAGTAGCAGCATTAGATTATATCTACATTTTTTTTTCTAATAATACCATGCCTGAAAGAGATAAGAAATAGAAATGGATGAGAATAGTGAAAGTTATATGACATGCAAAGTGGTATCATCTTCTCTCCAAAAACATTCAGGTAAATTAAGTGCAGTTAGCTTCATTTGAATGTTCAAATTATGCATCTTGTACATTTATTTTCTACAGATAGTACTATATATATAGTCCTGCTGGTTTCTCCACAATAGGTAACAAATATAAAAACTTGGGTTTCTAAGTATTTTGAAAAGTAGGGCCTCCCTGGTGGCGCAGGTGGTTGAGTGCTGCGCTGTGAAGATGTCTGCAGCCTCTGCAGCGCAGGTTCAATCCCAGCCGGCCAGCGAGAATCCCAGGCGAATCAGACCTCTCCTGCCTCACCCGCTGCTCCCCTCAGCAGTGTATTTCATCAGTCTGCCTGTTCTGTTCCCAGCTCTGTCTCTGCTGAATCCTCTCACCCTCCTGTGCATCTGTCCTGTACCCTGGTTCTTGTATAAAAATAAATAAATCTTTAAAAAAAATAAGTAAAGACCTTTTGTTTATTACTGGCAAATATTTTATTGACTTGACCATATATATATATATATATATATATATATATATATATATATATATATATATATAAATTGTTTGCTTGTTTGTTTTAGTGTCCAGGAGGTGCATTTACACCCAACCTACGAACCACCAAGGAGTTCCCAGATGATGTTGTCACTTTTATTCGGAACCATCCTCTGATGTACAATTCTATTTACCCGATCCACAGAAGACCCTTAATTGTTCGTATAGGCACCGACTACAAGTACACAAAGATAGCTGTGGATAGAGTGAACGCAGCAGATGGTAGATACCATGTTCTTTTTCTCGGAACAGGTATGTATTTGAGCTCAAATTTTATGTGTAATAAAAAGAGTTTGGTAATGAGGGCCTTGACATTGGAAACAGAAAGATTTCAATTTTGCTTCTATCTGATATTCTCAATGAGGAATTTAATGTCTTAGTTTCTGTATTTGTAGAAATAAGTTACTTTATAGGGTTGTTGTAAGGAATAAATAGGTTTGTTTACATAAAAATGACCATTGAACAGTTCCTGACACATACTATAGCAAAATATAATACTAATGAGTCGAAAGAAAGGAAGGGGAATTACTTTACCTTTTTTAAATAACATTTTGATTAACATTGGTCTACAGTGTTTGCATTATGGACGTATAGGGCCCCCTTCACTTGCCTTTGCCATAGAGCACCCACCACTAAAGCACCACCACAGCGTCTTATGCAGGATGGGAAATTTTAAGTCCACCATCACAGCCTCTTATGCAGGATGGGACATTTTAAACATGGACAAATATTTCTCTCAAGTGAAACAAAAGTCTGTTGTCTTTTTTCATAAATGTCATCTCTTAGTGATAAAGATAATGATACATATATATTCAAAATAACATTTGAAAATGAATTGAATAACTAAAATACAGGTGAGTTTTTTGAAAATTTTAGTGGTACTATTTTCAATACATTAACAATTTTTAATTTGTTATTTTACTTTAACAGACATATTGAGTGAAAGTACTCTTATTCATGCATGTATCTGATATGAATGACTAGCCTTGTATATTGTAGAGCAGTGGTTCTCAAAATGTGGTCATTTGATCAACAAAATACATATCACCCAAAAGCTTATTAGAAGTACAAAGTTGGGGGCTTCAACTCAGAAACTTTGTATAGGTTACTCAGCCATCTATGTTTTTACAAATCCTCCAGATAATTCTGATACATAATAAACTTTGAGATCCACTATTCAAGCTAACAAAGCTCTAGTTTTCTGGTTAGGCAGTAATTAATATCTTTCAACATCTCTGTAAACTTTTTAGGCACTAATGAAATTTCTTGTTGTAATATCAATACTATTCCATGAAACTTGGTAGTTTCTCTGCTAGTTTAATGCATAGATGTAAAAATGTATCTGTAAACCTCATTGAGAGGTAGGCAGCAGTAGAATTTATATTTTGAGCTAAAGAATGAATTGCTCTCAGATGTCAGTTTGATAGATATTTTTACTAGCTAAATGAAATTGCCCAAGTATGATTTTGTTAAAAGTTCTTATTATATCCTTGTTTATTCTTACACTTAAAACCAAGATCTAAATACTTCACTCTCACATAATTTCAGTTTGTACAGAGCTGAGATTGAGAAACTTCTGACAGATACTATTTGGCATTCTTCCCTACCATTGGACCTAGCGTGTGCTTTCAATGGTCTTCCCTTTGCCCCATATATAAGGTATAATTCTTCCTTTCCAGAGTAGCAGGCCCCCACTATACTTTCAATTTTATCACATCCCACCATTTTCAGAACCTTTCTTTATCAGTTATATTCTTATTCTCGTCATTCTTCTCTTTCATCCTTCTAACCATTTTCATGCTCAGAAGTCTTATGCAAGGTTGTGGAGCCAGACCTAAGATTTCACCCACTGCCACCTCTGTGATGCTGCTGATTTTGCAGATGTCTTTAATGATCTCATGATAAGAAAATCCAGTGGTCATAACCAGTGAAATACCTTCCTTTGCTCTTTGCATCATTTGCCATTGTAGAATCTCTCCCTACCTGTTGCTTCAGTGAGGAGTTACATAGATTCCCCTTTTCCCAGGCACGTTTTTCCATTACTCTAACTTTTCTCACCCATGAATGTGGCTATTCCCCTGAGGTTCTTCTATTCATGATCCTCTTCTTTGAACATATTCTTTTGCTGTCTCATTCATTCATCTGGTTTTATTTACCTATTTTGTGCAAACAAGTCCCAAATGTATATAAATAGTCATTGCCTGAGCTCAATATTTGCATTTAATACTTACTGTTAGGTAACATGAAATGTATGATTCATTAATATTTCAAACCTCATGCTTCAAATTCAATTTACTCACTTCTGGGACTCTAGTCGGTGCTTAATCCAGTCTCCTAAAAATGTATTCTTAAACTACACATTTCCCTCAAGATTCCATTTCTCCTTATTATATAACTCCCCTTTAAGCATATCACAGTAATGGGTAACCTCAAGAGTCTTTGTCAAAATGAATTGAAAATCATAACTCTGCCTATCGATTTTATGTAATGAAATAAATTCATAAATGACAACAAAAGCTAATCGTCAAGTTCATGTAACCTGTGATCTCCCAAGATATAAACTCCATGTAAATGACTACCAGGAGTTGTTTTTAGCCTTATCTCTGATCATCCAAGGTGTAGTTTGCATTTGGAAAAACAAAATCTTTTCCTAAAGTGAAGCGGTCATTTGGAGTTACTTCTCCCTACTGTCTCATATTACTCAGAAAAAAAAATATTCTTTTTTTCCTTTAGAATCCTTTCCTAAAGGTAGATTTTGATGATATATTTGATTTTTTTCATGAAAGTCTATAAAATATTTAGATTCCATTGAGGTAATTTTCCAAACTTTATAAGCTGTGCAACCATGTTTACTCAGATAGAAGACAGTAACAAACAAGTTTTGCACAAATTCTTTGATTTTTCTTACCACATGAGTATCTGGCACCTTTACATAGACTCTGTATGTTGGTACTTAAACACTTTTGTAGTTTTCAAAAACAGTATTTAGGCATATGTTTCAAATTGTTGTGGAAAGCTTCACTAATGATTGCTTACCAACCACATGAGTTGTTGTAGACTGTATAGGAAAGTGCAACTATGACAATGCCTTTGCCAAACGCATCTCTCCGAAGAGCTGGTAACTGACTTAACAATTGAGCGTTATCCTTATGGTCATATCAGACCACATTATAATTTAAAAACAGTGATTTCAATTTATCTGACACTCCACTAACCAGTATGTTTATATAAAATACTTGTTGTCCTATTAGTTCTTGGACTGCTGGTAGAATTTCCTCAAAAGGGAGTTCTCTGTGTTTGTTTAATGCTAAAGGTAAATAGTCTTTTCAGAAATGAACTTGTGAGAATCATAGGTGTACTGTTCCCGGGATCTCTTAACTTTCTGTATCTAAATCTGAGGAAGGATATGTCTTGGGTATTACCAAATACCTAAGTATCAGCAAGCCCTTCACAGTTATAAATAGTGATGCTCCAAATGTTGCCACAATGAGGCAAGTTTCTGTCATGGTTTCCCTTTCTGTGTACCATTATGGGAAACTCAATGAAGACATTAGTTGTAAAGGAAGCTATCACAGGAAAAACTTATGTGACAGTTTATTGGAATGCAGATAGGATGTCATGTAGCTGCATTTGCTTTGATTATTATGGAAGATTTTTGTAGGTCTCACAACCTCCATAGTAGTTGTGTGGGCTTAATCCCTGGTATCTTTTACAATTAGCGCATTACAAAACACTACACTCGCTGAGGCTGAGCTTGAGAGGCTGATCATCTCTCAGCTGAAGGCTAGCTGTCTGTGGAACTGCCTCGTTATATTTTTTGTGCTACTAGATGCCAAGAGAGACAATAGGTGGGTGGGTGATTGGGTGGGTAGATGGATTGATAGATGTAAAGAAAATAAAGAAGAGAAGGGAAGGCAAGAGAAGGAAAGGAAATGAAGAAAGGAAATAGACAAATGAGCTTTGTCCTCTCATCTTTTATCATTGTCTAGTGTAGGGATCAACAAACTACAACCTGGACCAAATCAAACCCATTGCATGTCGAATCCATAAGCTAAGAATGTTGTTTAACATTGTTAAATATTGAAAAAATAATAAAAAGACTACTTCATGAACAGTGAAAATTATAAGATTTTTAGATTTCAGTGTCCATAAATAAAGTTTTATTAAATTACAGCCATGTCCATTATTAACATTTTGTCTGTGCTGCTTGTGTGCTACATGGCAGATTTGAGTAATTACCACAGAGAACTTTTGCCCCACAAAACCTAAAATATTTATTATTTGGTCTTTTACTGGAAGTTTGCTGATCCATGTTTTGTCATTTAATTTTATGTACAATTATACAAAACTTAATGCTTAAAGCTATTTTCTAATATGTAAATATAAGACAGAATTCACAATGTTGGTGAAATAAGTATTTCTTCTTTTATCTTCAGCCAAAGTTATATGATTATTTATTATATTAAAACTTAAACTAAGAACCAAGTTTACTGCTTTATTTTCCTATTATTCCTGCTACCACCCTCCCCAAAAAAAAACATGGAAAAGATATATTTTAAAATCTGTGCTTTGTTTTATTCTGTAGTGCTTGTAGATATTTGGTAATATAGTTATGGTTTTTTGTTTGCTTTAGTTCTTACTATTAGAGGTGTGAGTATTTTTGTGTTTCTTTTTTTAAAATATTTTAAGAAGGGCTATAAAACAGCAGGCAAGTGCTCTCGTAGGATTAACATTTCTATTTTAACTATTGCTAATATCCAGGCATTTGTTCTAAGCCAAATGTATTGCACAGTGAAGGGATTTTTGCCTGTTTTCCTTTTGCTTCTAGAGTTATGAAAATATTTAGGTGTCTGGGTCAGGTTTCAACATATTCTGTCAAATTTATGTTTTAGCACTTTACATGATTCTGAATGACATGTGGTTTCTGATGAAAGAGTGAGAATATTCTTGTGAATGGATGTTAGAAGTTTAGGATGATTTAATACCATTATGATTCTTTAATGTAAGGCTGATCCATGTAGAGTTCTGCCAAAATTTTTATATAGTATGTTCTGTTTCATGCTTCTTACTAGCTTCCGTTTAACTGAATGAGTACTGAGTTAGAAAGTTGGCTCCAGTAAGTTCTTTGAAAATGTGTTTTGAAGTGTGTGCCACATATGTGGCTAAAGCCTTAATATGTTTGCCTTCCAGACTTAAAGGATAACTGCCTTCATAGTAATCAGCCAGTTCTGGCAGTTTCATCTCTTGGAATGGCACACTTAATGAACTGCAGAGCCAGGCATTTTGATGTTTAAAGAATACCCTAAAATACTCCATGTAAAATTTGATAGCTGGAGCAGTGTTTTTGAGTTCAGAAAAGACTCAATTGGATACTGTACATAAATGTCAGTCTAGGAAAAAGATCTAGACTTCTCCTTCACAAGAAGTAAGAAACAAATTCCTTATAAGTCACTCATTTTTAATAATTCCATGGTTCACTGCTTTCTGGAACAGAATCTGGAAATATCTGAGCATTTAACAAGGATTCTGCAGGCATTTTCACAGTAGGAAATACTAATGAAACAGCACAGTGATAGCTAAATTGATGAGAGAAAGATGATAAATGAGAGTATGATGACTGTTTGATCCTATAGAAGAGTAAGGAAGGAGGAATATATGGAGGTGAAAAGGGGAAGATAGTTCACACCATGATTGTTAATCCAGAGATGACTATTCTCATTTAAATTTTACCTTAAAAAGACAGTTTATTGGGCCTGCCCAGTGGCACAGCAGGTGGAGTGCTGCGCTCTAAAGCTGTCCATAGCATCTGCAGCGTGGGTTCGATTCGTGGCCGGCCAGGGAGAAACCCACATGGTGTGGTAGATCTCTCCTGTCTCATCTGCTTCTTCTCTCAGCAGTGTATTTCAGTTGTCTGCCTGTTCTGTTCCCCACTCTCTCTGGTGAATTCTTTCACCCTCCGGCACCTCTGACCTGTACCCCAGTTCTTGTATACATAAATAAATCTTTTTTAAAAATCTGCAAACATAAATTACATGATTAATCAAAATGAAATTCAAAAAAAGGCAATGTATTAAAAATAAATGTGTGGCTAATTGCTGAAAAACATTATTTCATAGAGTTATTTTCCTTTAAGTTACTCTACAGAGATATTCTTTTAAAGACAGCATAAAATCTCACATAACAATTACATAAATTATAATATTGTGTGGTATGACAAATTTGAGGTTTGAAAGATTCACTCCCTTGTGGAGCCTGATTGTAATCCCCCTAAAATAAATTTTAGTGCTATAAGTTTGCCTGAATTATCCATTTATTACTTAGCATTCTTCTCAAAACACAAAAAGTCTTCTTCAGATTTTTCTAATACATTATTGCTATTATAATGATGCTTGTTAAATTTATTTATAGTGCTTACACTTTAACAGATATGTTATTGAATCTCCTCCAACCCTTACAACTACCTTAAGAAGATTTGTGAGGATGTGGACTCGATGGAGGTTAAGGATATTTATCTGATTTACCCGTTGCTGTGAGTAATATTTAGAATAGTGCTTCATCACTCAAAATTATCACTCAGTAGATATTTGAATGAATAAATAAATGATTTCCACTTATCCACCATACGTTTGGTCTGAAAGTCACATAAGTCAAAATCACATAAATGTTTAGTATGTGATACAACCAAAATACGAACACTTATCTGATTTCATATCCTGGGCATTTATCTTCACATTACTACATCATTTATCATCACCATTTTATATTATTGTTCCTCTTAAGAAATTAAGGTGATTTCATCTTTATTTTCTCATTTCACTATGAGCTAACCTCACATAATTCTGATGTGTCGACATCCAGCATTCGTATTGGCATTTCTGTGAGTGCCATCACTCACATTCACATCCACACGCCGTCATCAAGTCTTCAGGTGAACAAGACAACTCTTACAAGGTGACAGGGAAGACTTTGAACAGACTGGATTTGTGTATAAATTTGTGTTGATAGAATTTAACCTAGAAATCTTACATATTTTTATGTCAGTCAATTTTTAAATATTTAGGAATGAAAGAAGTAATATTTTGAGGGGAGAAGATAGGATGCAGAAATGGAGTAGGATTTCACCTTAATTTTTGACATATCACTGAATCTTTGAGCATTTCAGAATTTGTTTTAAAATGGAGCTTATATCTGTGTTCACAATATCTTGTACATTCAAAAGTATGTACATATTATATATACATATATGCATAAGTTATAATACATAATGCATATAGATACATATATACATAAAGCATACCTCTATTTACTTTTTTAAAATGGATTCTGCATACATGATTTAGAATTTGGGGAATTTCAGAATGTCATGCAAGGAGATAATGCCTCTCAGCAGGTGGAGAGATGGGAGTAATTTGCTGCTGCACAAGCTCTTTTAAAGACTGACATTTTCCTAAATAACTTGAAAAAAATCTACAGCCAAACCTCATCTCTGTACATTGCATTCATTTAACCCCTTATCCATATGAATGTAAGAAAAATATCCAACCTAAATACATTAATTTATGAAATCTTTTATCTGTATATTGAGAAGAAATAACCAGTCTGTGTTCTTGTTCTTGATGTGCTGCCAAGTTTCCCTGAGGCCAACTTGGCAGCCTTTGTCACAGGAGAAGAATTCACAGACTACTACTCAGCCAGATCAGGTCTTCTCTATTTAAATATGCAAAGAAAGTTTAGAGCTAGCTGTCAGGATTTTGTAGAAAGTTAACCTTGAAAATACCGTATTGAAAGGAGAAGAGTTCAAATTGTGAAAAATGGAAGGAATGTTTCATTTTAAAATATAAAAGGTAGCATAAATTGGAAAAAAAAAACATTCAAAAATGGAATATTTGAGGTGAATCTGTGATAATAGTCACGTTTCATTTATTTGATCTCCTAGCTCATTGAGGCAACCTTAGTTTACATGGATCTCACCATCAACCATTCAAATCATAGGTGTTTGCTTCTTCAAGGCTGAAAGAGTCTTTCCCTTTAATCTACTACAATGGGGTTTCATATAATGTAGCAAAATCATAGTGCTGATATGCCATCCCCTTTCCATTACTCTGCCGGTTAAAAGTGAGTCACACATTCCATCTGCGTAGAGAAAGTTATACAAAGGTATGACTTATTACAGATTACCTTAGGCTGGATAAACCACTTCATTTAGGCTGGATAAACCACTTTTTTTAGGCTGGATAAACCACTTCATTCTATAGTTAACTTTGGCAATGATGTGGATAGAGACAGAGAAAGGAAGGTCAGGAGACTTTTTATATGCTATAAGCAAGAAATGAAGAGAAGCTAAATTAAGCAGGAGTGACAAGTTGGAGGTGGAGAGGGATTATCAGATAATTAGTAAGAGGTCCAGAGATAATTAGTAAGAGGAAAGGACTTTTTTCATGGCATATCTGTCCTTTCTAATCACATGTTATGCATCAGACATTGAATTTATCACCTAAAATATATTATCTCTTTAAAACCTCACAACACCCCAGTGAAAGAGACTCATTACCCCCTTACAATGGTGTAAACTGAGACTTTGAAAGGTTAAGTGACATGCTTAGAGCTATGAAGCAACTGGGAGGAGTAATTAGATTCAAACCCAGTTTTGAGTGAAAGATTTGGTGTACCATAAAATTGGGAAAGTCAAAGAGGGTGTTATGGAAGATGCACTTCAGCAGAGAGGGTTGTGCTAGAGATGTAGATAGGGGAGTCCTTCACATTGTAGGTGTTAACTGAATTCATGACAATCCTAAGGTCACTCTAGGAGACTATGCAGATAATAAGTCAATACTGGGAAGCTCAGGAGGAAAATAAAGACTATTTACCTGGAAGGAGTGATCATAAAAGTAACAGGAGAATAGAGAATTATCATGCTGCCTTCAAGAAAAAAATGGAAAAAGGCAGAAAAGAATAATGGTCAAGGTCATCAAAGGTGTCACAGTTCTATGCTGCTGTCCTCATTTCCCTGTCTTTTTACACACCCATTGCAGTGGAAAGAAAGAGATGTTAACAGAAGGATGTAGGTCTAGGGTAACATGGGCAGGTAAATGGTGGGTTAAGAAATGATGAAATGAAGAGTGGTGAAAGCTCCTCTCTTTATCTAAACAACCAGAAACCAAAGGAGATGTTGCAGACCATTTCTTCATGTGGTAAAACTGTGATAACTAATGCAGAATAGCTTATCTTCTGATAAAAATGGTACAGGAAAATGAATTAGTGGCGATAAAAATTTTTAATACCATATTACTAATTCTGCAAAACAATTAGGATTCGATACAAATAATTAGTCCCAATTTTTCATTTTTGGAAACTTAGTTGTTGCCACCTGTGTAAGATCAGAAAAACCTTACGAGGACATATACCTGCATTATTCAGAGTAAGTCCATTTGTTTTAAAGTTTTAATAAGATCTATAAAGTAGTAAGGGATAATAAAATATGATTTATAAATTTTAGTAATTTTCAAAATACTGAAACATTAATTTTAGTTATTTCTGAAAACATTGAGTATTCTGTAGTTGTATCACCAAGAAATAACTAATAATCCATGCGTTGATGGATTATCACTTTGTCTAATAAATGTTTTTTAACCTCACAGAGAGAATTGACTTCTATACCTAGAATAAACAAATATATTCAAAATATGTGAATACATTAGTTGAACAAATAATCAAGTCAGTTTTTTTAAAAGGCATGTTTACTATTTTCTAATTTTTTATAAACCTCAACTAAATTAACACTTATAATTCAGTCACCCTTATGTTACACTAACTCAGTAAAATCATTAGTCTTCAGATTTGTCTTTTAACTTTATTCCAGAAATTTATTTCTTAATAACCTGTCTAAATGTATAACTCCAAGCTTTACATGGATGTATAGATAGAAGCATGTCTGTGTTTACCTGTAAAATTCTAGATCCGTCCGCATACAGCAATGTGATATGACAAATTAAAATTTCCAGAAATTTTCTTCAAAATGGCTAATACTAATTTTGAATCAGTGTTTCTCAAAAACCTTATGAATTACAGGGAAAAAAATTGGAATTTTTGTAAGGTTTTTTTTCTTTTTTTATGAATTGTCATGTAGGAATCAGGGGAAATGTTCCTATACAAAGGTTCTATCTAAAAACTTCCTTCTATCATTTATCAGATACAGACATTGAACAAATTAGATGACATCTCTAAACCTTCTTTCCTTAATTCTTAACCTACTTAATGGATGAGATATGTATGCAATCTCATTGAAATATGAAGTGAGATAATGTATGCAAAACCTTGAATTTGCTGACAAGAAATTAGTAAGCATTCAACAGTACATATGTTTCTATATAATAGCTATATATTTTATGAGGCAATTTATTAAAATCAATCATATGTTTATGATTATAAACATATAAGTACATATATGCATTTATAAATATTTTAAAATTTCTGTTTTTTAAAGATTTATTTATTTATTTATACAAGAACCAGGGTGCAGGCCAGATGCGCGGGAGGGTGAGAGGATTCATCAGAGACAGAGCGGGGAACAGAATAGGTAGACTGACGAAATACACTGCTGAGGGAAGCAGCAGGCGTGGCAGGAGAGGTCTGCTGTGCCATGTGGGACCCTCGCTGGCCGGGATAGAACCCGTGGTGCAGAGGCTGCAGACAGCTTCACAGCACGGCACTCAACCACCTGTGCCACCAGGGGAGGCCCAAATATTTTAAAATTTTTATTATGAGTCCTGATATTCTTTTCATGAGACATACGGAATGAACAAAACACATAAATGTCTCTCCTTTCATAGATTTTATGTCCTTTAGGAGAAAACAGAAATGAACAATATCTGTATAGGTATTTTACAGTATTGCTTAAATTTGAGTATATACTATGTAAGAAAAAGAGAGAGATAAAAAACTCTAATGATAAATCATAAACTGAATTGGTTGGTAATTATGGGAGGTATTTCATTTGTTTGGAAATTATGGATAAAAGTAAATTTGGTGTATAAGAATAGCTATTTCCTTATATCCATTGCAGCTCCATGTTTTATCATTATTTTACTGTCTATATTAAGTGGCTCTTTTTTGTAATTTCATAAATCACACACAAACACACATGTGTATTTATATATACATATATATGCGTCAATTTTTTAAATATCTTATTTTTTGTTATAATATTCTTAAGGATTCTCTCAGTAATTTAGCACATTATAAACTCTATCCATTTTATATATTATTAAGAAATTTAAGAAATGTGTTATTTTAGCTGAATTTAGGCAGAAAAAAATTAAAAATCAAAAAGATATATAAAAAACTAATTCAGTAAACTTTTTTATATTTTATTTTATATATCTTTACATCATTTTTCATTTTTGCACAATGTATGCATTTTAATCTTGGTTATAGTCCCCATAAAATTCCCACCCCCTTTATTTTGACCCTAATCCCTCCTGCCTTCCTTTCCCCCACCCCCATCAGCTGTCTCTGGTTTACAGTTGCTTGTTGATTTTGACTTTTACTTTATTATAATTAGTCTTTTTCCTGGTCCCTTATTTAGGTTTTCTAATTTCCTACTGTGAGTGAGAGTATCTGGTATTTTTCTTTTTCTTTCTTGCTTATTTTGCTGAGCATGATCCCTTCCAGCTCCATCCATGTTGCTGAAAATTACATGAGTTTATCTTTTTTGATTGCTGAGTAATATTCCATTGTGTATATGTACCACATCTTCTTGATCCAGTCATCTATTTTTGGGCATTTGGGTTGTTTCCATAGCTTAACTCTTGTAAATAGTGCTGGTATAAACATAGGGGAGCAGGTGCCCTTTAAATTAATGATTCTGTGTCCTCTTTAACAATTACAAGCACCACCTCTTTAATTCTCCAGGGAGGGCTGGTTTTAACTTGCTTTTGTGCCACACCTGCCTGAATTACTTGAGCAAATGACTGGCAAAAGTCAGGTGCCTCTCCCTGGAGCTGAAAGATAGATACACCAATCTTTACCATGTAGACTGGGAATGAGATACATATTGTTTCCAAAAGATGTCTCAGTGTGTTTTACAAAAAAGAAAAGAAAGTGATTCTAGATAGGCCTAAGTAACAGATATCCACCCCAAAAGTCATAATTATTATTTACATTTTACACAAACTAAGCAGGCTTAAGAAAAGAAGGAAGATATTCTGCTTCATTGTAATAATATAAAGCAATATCTTAACTGTGCAGAACAATAAAAAAGATTTATATTTGTGAATGCATTCAAGGAATGCCATTCTCACCAACCCTAAAAAGAACACATTTGATAGCTACGTTATCATCTTCAAACTAAAGGGTACAGAGATAGCTTTATGTAGACATAAGTAATTGGGTGTTTTATGGACATTCTGGAATGCATATCTCTCAAGGACTAGCATTTTAATGGGAGCACACTACTCAAAAAACCATAAATTCTAGATTGAACTCAAGTTCTATCACTATTTTTGCATCCATACTGGTTATAGTGTCTGATTCACTGAAGGTACTCAATAATTTTATGTTGAATCAATGAGTGAAAATGGATAAAAGACAAGTCAAATCTACTTATGTACTTAGTAGTGAATGATATAGCCTGAGTATACCTCAGAAGTATTTCCTATTATGGAACTGAAAGATTTGTGAGTGTGTTGAAAGAGCATTATGGCTATTGGTTTCTACCCTAATTGTATTATGACAGAAACTATCCGATAAACATGTACTTGTTTGGGGAGTAGCCATGAGTGGCTCCACACATATTGACTTTGTCCAGACATCACAAATATTTGAAACAACTTTTAAACATTTGATAATTTATTTTTCCATTAAATATTAGTTTATGATGTGCTTTAGAAGTGATTACATTGAACTAAATTAAATATATCTTTTGACAACCTGAACTGGAGGTTGTGGAGAAGTGTCAGTAAATGTGTAAACAGGAGCAGAAATTCACAAAGAGCGGAGTCTTGTAAATAGTGTCAGCTAGAGTTGTGATATTTGTTTCTTAGAATGAAAGCACTAAAAATCTTAGCTTAAGTTGTTGATCAACTATTAGAACTATCCATTAAACAGTGCCATTAAACAGTGTCATCTCAGTGAGGTCTGCCTTTGTGGTAAAATAACTGTATAATCATGTGCAATTCTAAACACCATGTTTTATTTTTTTTCAAATTTGGCAAGATTTATTTATTTATGCAGACAAGAGCTGGGGTACAGGTCAGAGGTGCGGGAGGATGAGAGGATTCACAAGAGACAGAGTGGGGAACAGAACAAGCAGATTGACTGAAAATACTGCTGAGGGGAGCAGCAAGCGAGACAGAAGAGGTCTGCTGTGCCATGTGGGTAGCTCCCTAGCCAGCAGGGCATTGAACTCGTGCTGCAGAGGTTGAAGAGAGCTTCATCGCACTGTGCTTAACCCCTTGCACCACCAGGGAGGCCCCTAAACACCACATTTTAAATAAGATAATGCCAAACTGCAAATTCTCATGAAATCTGAATTAACCATGGTTTACATTGATAATTAGCAATGCCACAAGAATTTAAAGTTATCCTATTCATATTTGAATGCAAGCTACCTGAATAACTTTCAATTTCTGTATATAAAAACTATTATGGGGCCTCCCCTGGTGGAGCAGCGGTTGAGCGCTGGCCTGTGAGGCTGCCCGCAGACTCTGCAACGCTGGTTCGTTCCCCAGCCGCCAGCGAGGGTCCCACAAAAAAAAAAAAAAAAAAAACACGTTATTATGTATATTTCTAATAGAGAAAATGTGATAAACTGGTGAAATGGAACCAGTATAATGAAGAAGTCTTGAGATTCTAACTTGTAAAGGACCAAATTAAGTCTAAACAAGAAAAAGTAAAGGTATTAAATTGCTATTTTTTCTTATAAATCAGATTTAAATAATATATTTTTATCATAGAACCAGGCACATGGTATATATCTAGTGAAAATACTTGTTTTTCTATGAGGATCTGCTTTTCCATTTTATTTAAGTTGATTTTCAGGTAGAAATGTTAACAACCCTTACTTATATTTACGTATATTTTTGCAAGAGTTTCAAACAAGTTAACATTCAGTTTTATTGTAGAAAAATAATTTGTACCTTTGATGGTCTCAAAATAAAATGGAAACTACTCATTATTAGCAAAATAAATAATTAAATAAAAAGTCAAACAATAATTTAAAGCGATAGTCTAGCTTTTATAACAAATCTTTTTATAAGCCAATTTTTGGGGGTTTTGTCTGTTTTAATCATACTTCCTATTATTGGGGTAACATTGGTTAACAACATTGCATTTAAGGGTATAGATTTAGGGGTATAGATTCATACCTCTTCATATGTGTATGTTACTACTCTACATCTACCACCAAAGCACCAATAATCCTTGTAACTGCTTTTATATAATATTTTAGAAATGGCATGAAAAATTGTTTTTGTTATGGGTTCTTTCAGAAGAAATGATAATATATGCCAAATACTGCTCTAACTTAAAACATTTGGTAAAAAAGAAGGCAATTGTCTCATTTGAGAATGCTTAGCTAATTATTTTCAGAGCTAACAGTTTTGTAATTGGGAAGCCTGTAATTAAGATTCTCTTTCAATCAATTTTATTTGGAACTTGGGTTATACACAGTTTTTATAGTTTCTAATGTCAGCAATCCTTGCAAACTGTAGTAGAGAACTGTAAACACTGTTATGGTTTCTTTAAAAAAAATATGTGACGTCTATGACAACATAATCTGAAAGTAAAGATGGCTTCACAGTCCATCCTTCCCACTCACTCTCACACACACACACACACACACACACACACACACAGATATCCCCTAGCTGTTATAATTTCAAGGCCTTCATATTAGGTTTTTTGGTATATCTATTACCCTAGAAATTTGTACTGCTCATTGTAATGAATTGCTAATAGAAATTGGAGAACTCTTCTAAACTCATTATTTTCTTTCAGTTGTGACATGGATCTGCATAGCATCCCAATGTTTTTAAATTCCAGTTTCTACTTGAATACTATCTTCCAAAAATATAGTTCAAATTGTTATAGGACTGATTCTAAAGAAGCCAATCAGTGAAATAACGAAATTTTGAAGCTTTTTATTTACATCAAGAACCTGTGAAGCTTAGGGATTGTTGTTTGAGTATGGCTTAAGTAGTGAATTATAAGCTAAGAGTAATAGTTTGAAATTTCTAAGATCATGCACTTTTATTTGTCAAATCACTCACAAATGTGCTATAACACTGCATCGCAGAATCTCAGCTAGTTTATTTTAAACTTAAAATTAATGTGATTGATAAAGTGGCATAACTCTATACTTGGAAATTGCTTATGTGACATATAAAAGTATTTTTAAAATGTTAACATAAAAGAATATTTTGTATGAATTACAATTATTTGGGAATTTCTATTTTTGGCAATCTTTAATTGGGAAATATTAGTAAATTTTTATTTGCTTCAGTTTATTGGACTCATCTAATTTCAAGCTTTCCCCTAAATTTAATAATATCCAAAGAAACATTCCAACATTATGAAGAAAATTGTGAAAATAGAATTATTCTATGAATAGGTCTCTATCCCTGAAATAAAGCCACACTTTTGCTACTGCTTTGAAAATCTTTTGAATCATGAGTGAAACATTTCACTGTTAAGCTTTCTCACAGCTACAGATCAAATGTCAGTTTCTAGTTTGAGTGATTTAGAATGCAATTATTATAAAAATTCATTCATAGTAACCTTTTGTCTCAGATAATCAAGTCACTATGTGCCAGTGTTTACAAAAATATGATAGTGTCACATTATAATGTTGGTTTGGAGAAGTAAGTAATATTCTTAAGGGCCAGTTAAAGTTATGCATTAATATTTCAAGAGTACATATTTGGTTCAAAACAATTTTTTCCTTCCTAAGATATTGGGACATTTTTTTTCCTTCTCTCATCATTATTGAGACAACCTAAGTAAAAGATTTCTAGCCATTAGGATGAGTTGCCCCAAGTCCTGTTTGAACAGGTGGACTGAATCTTAGAGTCCTGTCCAAATGATTTGGCCCACCACATAATAGACAAAAAATATTAGCTCCTGACTAATAACTTTCTTACAATTTCCTGGGGGGAGAAGACTGAGAGCCAGAAAGCACTGCTGGAATGTAACCTGTCTGTTCATGTCCAGGCGTAACCCAACCCAAAACAAGCTACCACACTGTTCTCATTCCCTGCCTCATGGATCTGCCCTTCTCCTCTTAACCTCTTCAAGGAGCCAGGCTAAATTTTCCTTTCCAATACTGGTTCCTTCATGCATTAGTCTATTGAAATTAAGCCTCGCTTGGTTCAGCTATACCTAGCACTCTGGTGAATTCTTTCCCTGGGGGGCAAAGGACGCACTCTTTCAAATTGGGGCCTGTAATATTATGACTACACCAAATATGTGTAAAATACAAGGTGTTCATATCAGTTTCTTTTGAATTAAACATAATCTCAATTTAAACATATGAGATTTAGAATAAAGCAGCATACTGTAACTAGTAATAGCCTTTTGTTGAGTAGGAAATCATACAAATAATATTTTAACATTTAAGCCTATCTTTCCTTTAAAAAATAAGGAATCTTTCCTTTAAAAAATAAGTATTGTAACATCTTGTTTCTTTCTTTGATTTAGATCGTGGTACTGTGCAGAAGGTGGTAGTTCTTCCTGCTAACAGCTCTTCCAGTGGCGAGCTCATTCTGGAGGAGTTGGAAGTCTTTAAGGTTTGAACATCTCTTCAATTAGTCTCAGAACATGCATGACGAATGGAATTCTTTAATTTTGCAGCAACTTGGGAGGAAAAGATATTTGATAAATATAAAATAAATGTATTTTATAAATTTTTAAGGGAGAAAACATTAGATAAAATGAGAAATAGAGAACACATTTTTTTCTAAAGTGTTTTTTTTTTACATTTCAAGTATCTTTTTTTACATTTTTCAACTATCATCACAACTTGAAGAATTTTGGTCAGCATTATTTTTTGAAAAATGAGTTCTTGCGGACAAAGTCTAGATTTGCCATGAAAGAGCTTTTATCATTTGTTTCACAGCTCACTGAAACTCAAATGCTTTCCTATTATTGCTAGTTAGATAAACTTTCTCATTTTTTTTAGGCAGGGATTTCAAGAAAAGCTGCTTTGTTTTCTCTTGTTTATTGCTTTTAATTTGATTGTTCCTCTAGTTAAAACAAATGCTGTCTCCTTACCACTCTGAAACTTCATGTTCTGTTTGAACTTGAGATTTCATTGTATTATCTCTTTGTCCTTGTTTTTGGTATTAAAGAAAAGAAAAACAAGTACAAGGATAAAAAGAGGTCGTTCAATCCTAAATGATCTCAACTGCTCAGGAAAGTGTGCTATTCTTTATTTTATCTATTAGCTTGGGTAGCAGTTTTGTCTGTCCTGCACACCCTTCTCTTCTTAAGAGGTAGGTCATTGTAATTCAAGTGGTGCCTATTATCAGCATTGGGAAAGATGGTTAAGCATAGCCAGAGTAGAGGTTAAGATTGCAAAGAAACTTTGGCAAGGAATCAATCCTATTGCAGACTCCTATTTCTAACTCAACCATTTAAGAAACAATGACCCACACAACAAAAGACCAGAGTCAGCCTATAACAGAGTAAAAATAGCACTTCTGAATCCCCAGGAACAGACTATTACTAGTTCAGTAAGCTGCTTTGTTTAGTGGACACAGAATGTATTGATTATATTAATATATTTTCCCATAGTCACCCAAAATATTTAATTGAATTTATAAAAAGTACTCAAAATGCAATGTTGTTAGATTATATTAATAAATCTTAAATATGAAGAAATATTAAAAAAACAAACAGAAAATCCAAGGAATTCTGGTAAATTTTCAGTATATTATTAAATTTACAATTTTTAAGGCTAGATTCACTGCTAGACTCACTTTGCTCACTTTCTTTATTACATTAACATTGTACTCATAATATGTTAATTGTCTATTTTCAGGTGTCTTTCTGTGACTTGTTTTTTAAAGAAATTGAATTTTTCACTAGATTAACCAAAATTGAATTATATATAAAATATTTTTTCTCTTTCAATTCAATATGAACAACTTGACTGACCAAAAGAAAATAGATTATTTATTCTGGAGTATTCTTCAAGATAGCAAAATTGCCATGTTGTAGCACTTCACTTTTAATTTTGATATATATATATAAATAATTTGATAATAAGAAAACATTGAGTTTGACACAAACACAAACATATGTTATAAAAAGTTCTTAAAGAAAAAAAAAGTTCTTAAATGTGCTATTTTGCTCATGTGTTAGCTACTTATGGTCTGTTATATGAGTTATGTTGGTGTTATCATCATGAAGAATAAACTCCCAGTGGAAAAACAGAGTCAGTCAAAATGCATGTGGGGATATCATCCCAAAAAGATACTAAAAATGTCAGTTTTCTTATGGATGTATGTGCCAGAGATTGATAATGGCTAAATCAAGAGACGCAGTTACCAAATACAGTTGCTATCTTCAACATGGTGTTTGTGTCACATTTTCTGAGGTGAGGTAAAAATAATTGGGTGTATATGATATACTGTGATGGCACATAGGAAATAATGCATTTAAATTGCAAAAAAATCTGTAGCTAAGTGTCACACTGATATTCTACAGAAAATGTAACTTTTAAAAAACAGGCTCTTTGTTTTTAGAGTGCAGAGCCACTATCTTCTTTTAATCCTCTGTGAAGAATAGTTTCTGAAATATTTCCAGCTTTCCTAAACTTAACTTGAATTGAAGGTACAGCTATTAGTAGTTGCCTAAGAGGATCTAAGGTAAAATACTTTGTGTGTGTATTTGTGTGTGTTTCTGAGTGATGATCAAAACTTACTGTAATTGATATCACCATCTTCTTTCTAAGTATTTGTAAATACAAAACAACACCAGAACATAAAATAATTGTGGGTACAGTTGATTTTGAGAGTTTGTTTCCACTTGAATTTTTCAATAAAACTTCATGAATTATTTTCAGGTTATCTCAGGTCTAATTTTTAATCTTTAAAAGGAACTAATAATGTCTAAGAAGTAAAGTTGTAAATAGAATGACTTTCAAAAAGAATTGCTATTTCAGAAAACTCTTAGAAAGGCTAAGTCACATTTATTAAAAGAGGAACTTTTCAAAGGATACTTCTTTGTTTGAAACAAAAAGAATTAATGATACATTTTCTGAAGCAATATTTGGCAGATGAATAATAGTATCTTATAGAGAGCACTATGTTGTGGAAAAATAAAATGGGGTAGCATTTTACAGCCTCCCCATTTGAATACCCAGGTCCTGAGTTTTCAAAATATACTTTTCACTATTCCAAAATATACTTTTTTCAATTCTCTCAACGTTTTTTGTTTTTTTTTTTAAATTTTTGCTGTCTGTATTGATTAATGTGTTGTAATTCCAACTATTTAGTTTAGGCATATATTTATGTAACAAATCCTTCCTTCACCCAAAGAGGAAAGTAACTTTTTACACAAATATTACAAAATTTTGAAAGTATGAATCCATATAATGAGAAATGATGATTTCATGAATTTTAAAAGAAAATATATTTTACATGCTAAATTTTTAAGTATTATTTTCAACTAACATGTCTTTCTAATCTTTTAGAATCATGGTCCCATAACAACAATGAAAATTTCATCGAAAAAGGTAAAAAGAGCCCCAATTTATTGCCTTTATGTAAATAATTGTGTTAATATGAAAAATATATTTTATAATTTCTGAAAAATTAATTTTAGTATTTGTATAATAATTCTGTTTATACCCAAATTACTGTTAATTTTGATGTAGCATTTACTAGCTACTAGTGGAAAACAAAATAGGTAATGTTTGCATAAAGTCTGTCAGAGCAGAGCATATTACAGCAAGATATTCCAACATTTTGTATAGCCTATATTTTCAAATATTACAGTATGTGAAGCTAACCAAGATAAAAATAATCTTTCTGAAGGAAGAATTTAGCATAATGTTTGGGCTATTATAACATCACTAACATTCTCAGGAGCTTGAAATGAGTAATCAGACTTCTTTTGAAACCCTGCTGTTGTCACATGTTTGAAATGTGTGGTGCATTCTTTTATGCTTATTTCTAAAGAAGCACTATTTTTTTAGCTTATCCATGTCATTAAAAAAAATCTGACTGTCTCAAATGTAAGCTATACTAGAAATCAGAATTTGGGGGGAAATGCTTCATTTTGATTATCAGAAATGTTTTAATCTTCTACTCTGTGACTGAACATACAAATAAACAATAATCAGGAAGGAAAAGCCTAATTCCAGTCTCTAAAGGTGCAAAAATTGTACCTCTTCAGCCCCCAAAGGTGATCTCTCTAAAACAAAACTTCTGAGGATTGGATGATTGTAGTCAAGGAAGTAGGCTTCAGAGTAGAACTGACATGCATCTGAATCCCAATCTGACCATAAATTATGAACAAATCATTTAACTTCAGTGACCTAAGTTTTTGCCTCTGCAAGGTAATGCCTTTCTCACAAATGAGTTAATTTATATAAGTTGCCTACAATAAAGTGGGTCCTTGGGAAATGCTGTTTGTTAGAGCCTAAGTCTTATTTTTCTTGGAATATGGAATAAAGGTTTTATGTGTTAGCACAACGGCTGACATAACTTAAGTGCTCTTCACCATATTTGGTCTGTTACAGATGAAGAAGTATTCCAAAGTCAGTCTTGTACTCTTTTCACTTGACTAAATTTTATGAAGAAAAATAAATAGGGTATAACGGACCTAAAGATCTCATCTGTAAAAATGTTTGGATGGTACATAACGAACATTTTCCCAAGTAACAAGAAGCTATTTGTCATTTTCCCCAATGTCCTAGGGAGCTGATCTCAAGTCAGAATTGTCTTTGAAGTCAGCAGGGAAGGCCTTTGTTTACAGTAGTTAAATGGAAAGAAAAAGTTTCCAATCAAAATTCAAAATGGACACAAAGCCATTTGTGTGGCATAATAGTCTTATACACAATGACAAGCTTCAACTTGTAATTCAACTTGTGAACTTCTAGTTCACAACCCGGTCCATAAAATTGTAATATAAACATGCACCTACATCCAGGAAAAACTGAGTATTAAGTATTTTTTCAACATAATATATATAATCTAAAATGTTTAGGCCAGTTAGATTCAGGGCAGAGTAATTTGACTTCTTTTGAAATTAGTTTATAGTGGAATACTGCAGTTTTTTTCCTGTGTGAAATTGCCAGTGTTGTTTTATGTATAATTTAAATACATTGTATTTAGTGCCTACTTTAGTGCTCAATTTTATTATCCCAGATTTATGCTTTTTTATTCCCTAAGATATTCACATATTCCATATAGCAGAAAATAGTTGAATTAATTAAAAAGATAATTTCCACAATGAGACTACCTATATAATTTTCTCAAGTAAACCAGTTTCCTAAAATATTTTAATGAGCTATTCCATTCACTCTGTTATTTATTAATGTACTCAGTGAAAACTGATCCCAGCCCTACCTACGGAAGTTATTATTGTCAAAACAAAAAGTAGTTTTTAATAGTTTGAATATCTCGACTGATGATCAATCATTTTCATCACAATTTATGAAAAATTAGTTGAGTCAAACAATTATTTTACATTGACATAATATGATTAGATGTGATTTGAATGACTGATTAATATTTATAGCTTATTAGTAGTTTTGTTTATTGACAAATACTGCTACTTTGAACATTTATTCAGTGCTTATTAGCCTAAAACTGTTCAAAGTGTTATATGTGGAATTAGCTCCTACTGCATTTAGTTTTTACAAAAATTATGTAAGTTAGATGCTATATTATCCCGTTTATCAATAGGAATCTAGGATTTTGAAAAGTTACAAAGGAGTTGACATGGGATTTTAATTCAAGCAGTCTCCCTCCAGAGCCTGGTGGACCTGTGATGCCCCATTGATTTAATGTTTAAGCTGTATGTGTTCATAAATATGTATAGATGTGCGCATGCATATGTGTATGTACATGAATACAAATTGCAGCTTAGAGATTCTTAGCTAACTTGAATTTCATAGTATCTGTGTTTTGTAAAACAAGGAGTATCAATTAAAAATTTATCCTTTTAGCTCCTGAGAACCATTTTATGTACAATTAAAGGAACTGGAGAAGTAGCCTAAGACTCTTGACACCCTATAAGTAAAGGAGGATAAAATCTTTATTTACATCTTACTTAGAGTAACGAACAACTTTTGATATCTAAATAAAAATAATAATATTCTATAAATAAATTTTGCATTGTTTTAATGAATAATGTATCACTTCCAGGGCACATGGAATTTAAAAAAATTACCTAATACTTGCTGTCTACCTTTTTTCCTAACTTAAAATTTCCCTTTATTTTAAACTTGACATTTTCAAATTTACAAGGTATTGGGTTGCCAGACTTGAAGAATAAGAAAGTTGTCCTGTGCTTTGCCAAGAGACAACATTCAAAGAAAGAAAGAAAACATCATAATTTAAATCTGCAATATATTAGCTCAAATCTTAGAGAACAATGAATCCCAATGTCTAAAACACATTACCATTCTACATAGAACTTTGAGCTTTTTTTTAAACAGGAAAGTGGTAATGTTATAGGCATATTAATGTAGGAAAATTCTATTTATTTTGGCTTTATACCCTTCAGTACTTTGCTTCTCGTTTTTAGTCTATTTCGAATGAGTCCAAGGGTTTGTGTGCATGTATTATAATGGGTTCCTGCTGAAAGTCTTCTTTTAACTTCCACATCTGAAATAAATCATCATGATTCCTTTAATAGCAACAGTTGTATGTGAGCTCTAATGAAGGGGTTTCCCAAGTGTCACTGCATCGCTGCCACATCTATGGCACAGCCTGTGCTGACTGCTGCCTGGCCAGGGACCCTTACTGCGCCTGGGATGGCCATTCTTGTTCCAGGTTCTACCCAACAGGGAAGAGGTGAGTACTAAACATTCAGCTGAAAATCAAAATTGATGTCACCACATCTTCAGAATCAGTTCTGTTGTGGTAGTAGAAAAGATGGCTCTAAAAGTCATAGCAGCTACATTTAGCACTTAGCAGCATATACTATTTCACTGAAGAAAATGGCCTTGCTTTATAACTTTATATTCTCAAGATATGTTAGAACACATTTCTTTGCAAAAAGTTCTTTCTCCCTTTGTAGTTCTGAGGCAACACAGTTGCCCCCCTGAAATTGATCAAATATTTCAAATAGCATTTTAGCTATTTACCTAACTTCTATGTTTCATTTTCTATGATACAGGGTATCTTAAAATTCCATCTTCTTAGGGTTTCCATGTGCTGCTTAATTATCCTGTAATCCAATCCTTGTCCTAGTTCAGGTAACAAGCATTGGTCCAGGTTGAGTACCCTGATTTGTTTTCAAAACAAATTTATTGCCATGATTTACCCTTTGGAATAGTAAGGGAATGGTTGCTAATTAGAGTTAAGAGAGAAAGGCAGACTGAACCAGCATGCCTTTTATCACAGCAAAGACTAAGAAAACTACTCTGAACCAAGTTGGAATAAACCATCAGTAGCAAAATTGTTTGTAGAACAAAGAAAATGCAGATTCAGAGTCAATCAAGGTCACAGCAATTTTCAGTTATACCTAGATATGGATCATGATGAATCACAGGACCAAAACCCCTAAAAAAAAATAAGTTTAACTGGAGAGACCAAATAGGTTCGGCTATGAGCACAAATGATCTTGGTATTTTCTGGTTCCTTTATCCTCTGGTATAGATATAAGCCTTAAGTCTATTGACAGATTAAATAACCTTAGTGTTTGTGCATATCAAAATTATTCTGATCCTTTTCTGTACTAGTGCAACATATATGTATCATAGGAAAATAATTTATCAGGCAATGGTCTCGAGCTAGGCATATAACAGGAAAATCAATAACACACAAAAGACAAAAGTTCCTTCCTTTAGTGATAATAAATTCTAGAAGGCAAAGGTAGATAATAAATAAATAAGGAAACCCTATAGTATATCAAATATTGATAAGGTCAGCGAATTTTAAAAGGCAAAGAAGGGAGTCAGGGCTAGTGGGTAGCAGGGGGTGTAATGTTAAATGGATGTCAAGGGATGCCTTCTGGAGGTTGTAATATTTGAATAAGGACTTGAATGTGATGAAGAGAGGCACCAAGGCATTACTGGGGAGAACTGCATTCCAAAAGAAGGACCAGAAATCCTTGTAATTGGGTGTACTGGGATTGTTTAAGAAACAATATCAAAACTAATGGGACTATTCTGGAATGAGAAATGAAAGGGTAGGGAGAAGCAAGGTCAGAATGTCAGATGACATAGGACTTAATAAGTCATTGAAGGACTTTTGTTTAGAGTAAAATGGGAACCATCTGAGAGTGTTTGACACATGAGTGATACTATTTGACTTTTGATTGAAAAAAATCACTCTGGATGGGTTTAGATGGGACTCCAGCCCCAGGATAGGAAGAGAAGGGGTGGGAGGAATGGGAGAGAGGCAGAGGTAGAAGTTGCAAGACAGTCTACCATAATGATTTTGATGAGTTACATGGTTTCTTGAACAGGGATGACAGAGGTGCAGAGAGAAAGTGGTGTGATTCTGGATAGAGCTAGAGAACCTACTGCTATATTAGATATGGAATGTTAGAGAAGTAGGGGGCTGAAAATGAACCATGTCAGAAATGAGCATTATGAAATATATAGATCCCATTTTTGAAGAAGGGAAGACTGTGGAAGGAACAGGTTCATGGGGAGAAAAAGCACATTAAATAATCGTGCCTGTGAGATAGTCAAATGGATATACTACACAAGTAGTTAGACATAAGAATGTGGAATAAAGAGGGGTATCTGGACTGGATAATATAAAAGTATTCTGTATTTAAAAGAATGAGATAGGAAGAGATTTCCCATATTTTAAACCAGGAGGATTTAGTATCTGTTTAAAAACTCTGTTTCTCCCTGTATTTTTAAGATTTATTCAAGTCTCTGGCCTTTTTTTTTTTTTTTTTTTGATTTATACATATTATTTCCAGACCTCATTACCCTTCAATATTCTGTCTTTGCACTGGACTGGAGGTCTGAACCTGGACAAAAAGTGTAAAGGAAGAGCATTACAAATATAATTTAAAAAAAATTGTGACTACTGTTAACTATTTTTGACCATAGTTGTTTTTGTAGTGCTGATTATTACAGCAATATTTAAAAATCATCACTATAATTTTTGTAAGATAATACCTTTTTTTGGTAAGTAGTTCTAAAAATTTATTTTATTAACACCTGGGATACAGTCCTCAGTCTGTTAAACAGATCCATTATCCTGTCTTAGAAAGTGGTATGAGGACCACGAAATGAATCTTACCATCAACCCATAGCAACCTAAACATGAAGAAATTGAAGATTAGTACTTCTTCCCTACAAAACTTTCAGACATTAACTTTGGCCAAGAAGTACTTTTATTTAACAAAGAATATTTCTCAAGTAAAATCCATACTATATGTACACTGTCGTGGCATATTTGAGATTTTTTTTTCACATTTTAGAATTTTCTGCTGAAATGAGTTGATTCACTTGTTCTCATATTCTCTGACAAATTATAACCCCAACACTATCCTAACACTACACTATCCTAACACTGTCCTAACACTACAAATCACTACAAATCACTACAAATCATGATCTTAGTCATGTTCTTATAATAAAGAATGGAAACTTTTAATTCTTTACTCTTATAATCTTATGCCTGGTATTAAATGATGTGTCAAAGGTTGAGAAAGTAAGTAGCAGCTATTTAAAAAGCTGTCTTAATGATATCTACCAGTGTCTTGATTCCATCAAAAAAGCCAAAAATAGGGCTTCCCCGGTGGCGCAGCGGTGGAGCGCTGGGTTGCAAAGCTGCCCGCAGCCTCTGCAGTGCCGGTTGGATCCACGGCTGCTCCCCGGCCACTGAAGGAGGGTCCCACATGGCTCGCAGACCTCTCCTGCCGCCCGCTGCTCCCCTCAGCAGTGTACTTCGGTCCTTCAGTCCTTCTGCCTGTTCTGCTCCCCGCTCTGGCTCTGGTGAATTCTCTCACCCTCCCACGCTTCTGACTGTACCCAGTGCTTGTATAAATAAATAAAAATAAATCTAAAAAAAAAAAAAGCCAAAAATAAAAAAAAAACAAAAAACATTGGCCTAACCATACTTTTTTTTTTTAGATGTTATTTGGGCTATTCTAAACTCCACACACCTTTTTTTTTTTAAAGATTTATTTTTTATTTATACAATAGTGGGGTACAGGCCAGAGGCACGAGAGGGTAAAAGGACTCACCAGAGACAGAGTGGGGAGCAGAACAGGCAGACGTACCGAAAGCACTGCTGAGGGGAGCAGCGGTAGGACAGGAGCGGTCTGCCGCGCCATGTGGGACTCTCCCTGGCTGGCCGGGAATCGAACCCACACTGCAGAAGCTGCAGACAGCTTCACAGTGCTGTGCTCAACCCGCTGCACCACCGGGGAGGCCTAACCATACTCATCTTTGACCACCTTTTATAATTCTCAAAATTATGTCCAAACTAGTAAAACATACATTTGCAGCGACTGCATAACATGTGTCCTGAATGAATTAACCTTTTTTCTACATTCCCTATGTACCATTTTTTATCTTTAGAGAATAACTTGTATTGATGAAAGTAATCACTTGGAATGTTTTCTACATTCATTTCCTTTAATAGTGTTCATTATCTGGTTTTATTCTGCTTGTCTAACTGGAACATCAAGATCACTTAGAAAGACTCATAGGCACAAATACAGAAGCTTGTCCTTTGTGTAGAAACAGAGAAGTAGAGTTACATTTGAAAATCAATTATTTGATGCAAATTGTTGAATATCATTGATTCAGCAATTTCTCTTTTTTAAACAAAGATTGTTCATAGTAAGCAACATAAACATTATTTTCTACTTTGCCTTCAGGTATCATAAATATTTGTGTATTTGTGTCAAATGCTACAATTTAATCTCAAATATTATTTATTCTAGATTCAGGCATGTAAGTAAAAACTTTAAGACAACATAATCAGTTCAATCTTTTAAATATCTGTCTTTTATACAAGAAGAAAATGATTTTGCTTTTTAGCTGAATGAATAGCCTATAATGCTTTCCCAATGCTATACAAATGCCTTCAAGAAATATGTACATACAAAAGGTTCAGATGACTGCCCTGCTGAAAATGTTGATTAAGTGTCTCTACAAATTTATAGTATCAATGAGGGAAACTAGCAGGAAATTCACATAGGAGGTTCATAGTCATTCTATCCTAAGTGGTACTTGGAGAGAGATTGAATGTATTCAGAGTGAAAGACAATGGTAAATACACACCTTATCACTGAAGCATTGAACTAGAAGTGTCAGATAGCAGTGCTAGAGAAACAGACCTCTTTTCTTTATAATTGCTCAGGCAATCAAACTGTGAAGTTAAAAAGGCAATCTTTTAAATGTGGTATAATTAATAATGTTAATTCTAAGTTAGTTGTATAAATTTCTGCACTTACAGGAGAAGTCGAAGACAAGATGTGAGACATGGCAACCCACTGACTCAATGCAGAGGATTTAATCTAAAAGGTATTAAATGAGTAATGATCAAATTTGGTAAAAAGTAGCCATGTTCCACATCACATTTCAGTTCAGGAATCCATTGTAATATATTAGGTCTTTCATTTTATGGAAAGATTCACTCTAAAAATTCTTAGTACACATAGATGATAATTAGAAATTAAATGTTATTTTTATGTTAACTGAGATTATGTAAATCAAGCATCTGATTACACAGATGCCTTGGGTATGTTTATTAGTAGGTCTTTCAATTTAATGGTAATTATAGATATTCTTAGCTATAATTTTCCTTCTGAATCAAAAAGGATTTTACTTTTTCATACTTTTTTTTCTCCTATATTCCTGATTAAGGTCACTTTGATTTATAGCACTATATATGATTTAGAGCTTTAAGCTCATCCCTCTTCAGATGTATATTATCACACCACACCCACTACCAAAACACCCTTCATCCTCAACCATAGTCCACTGAAGATCAAATGAAATAGCACCTTATTTGTTTTAAAGTGTGCATTTCTGTGACATTAAGTGCATTCACATTGTTGTGCAGTTATCACCAGCATCCATCTCCAAAATTGTTGAATCTACGCAAAGTGAAATTTCATGCTCATTAAGTAATAATTCCCTATTTCTCCCAGAATGGCAACCACAATTCTACTTTTTGTCTCTGATATTAGCTACTCCAAGTACCTCATACAAGTAAAATCATATAATATTTGTCCAATCATAACTGGTGTATTTCATTTTTTTTGTGTGTGTGGGACCCTCGCCAGCGGCCGGGGAATGAACCGGTGCTGCAGAGGCTGCAGGCCTCTAGCATAATGTTTTCTTTAGGGATCACTCATATAATGTGTCAGAATTTCCTTCTTGTTTAAAGTTGCTTAATATTCCGTTGTAAGTATGTGCCACAATTTATTTATCCACTTATCCATCACTAGATTTTTATTTCCACTCTCTCATTTTTGCAAATAATTTTGCTCTTAGTTTATTGTAGTATTGCAACTAAAACAATTCTATATACATTTCACAGTTTTGCTTTGTGTCTTAGAATTAATCTAACCCTTCCTTCCTGTACTTACATGGAGATATTATGTCATTGTGCTTTTCCCACCAGTCACAGCCTCCGCCCATATAATCCAACACTTTACCAATCAGAAGTATCTCCAGGCACACCTTTCTCTGGATCCCCAGGGTGCTACAAATGTGCTATTGTTAACAATTACTACTGACACTTTTATTTCTAACCTTCTTGAATCTAAACTTTTCTTTAGTAAAGAATAGCATTCTTGTTACTAACTACAGGTGTAACATGGTGGTCCCCAGGAAAAGGGGGGGTTCCAGGTTTCCTGTTCCATCCAAGGGAGGGAATAAATTCAGATCACCGTTTCTCTATTTACTGAGTATTTCCTAAATGCGTGTGTCAGTTCCCATTCATAGCGGTAGTGTTCAAAGTGCAAGGAGTACTGGCAGTGGAAATAATAATGACTTTGTGTCAGAACCTGAACTAAGTGCTTTTTTTATGGATAACCTCATTAAATGCTCAAAACGACTATTACCCCGACTTCATGAATGAGGATTTTGTCCAAGTCTGAACTACCAGATGATTATATCAGAACTTGTGTAAAAATATCATCATCCATTTTTTAAAGTCAAATAAAACTTAGGCACACAGAGTCAGGTAATTTGTCTAAGGTTGCGCAGGCAGTATTGGTGAAGTCAAGAATCAGATACCTCTGATTCCAAGCACTGTTCTCAACAGCTACATTCCACACTTTGCTTTCCACCTCCTCCCACCGCTTCTGAATCTCATTTATATAACAGGGTATGGAGTGTAGGGGTGGGGTAATATTGCCTGCCGCTTAGTAACTCTTTAACTAAGATATGTTTCTTCATATAGCACTCAGCCTCAGTTTTCTCCACCAAGAAAACCTAATTCACAAGGTTTTGTAATAAATAAATGTTCAGAGTTGTACTAATTGCATAATTGGAAAAGAACAATTCTTGAAGAAATATGAACCCCCTTTGTTTTCCTCTTCTTCCCTTTATACTAAACAAAACAGCTAAATAATGTATACTAGTCATTTGTTATTAAGTGATTAAGACTTCCTTTAGGGGGCTGCCTGAGTTTATCACAATTTTATTGAGAAATAAATGTACATATAGAATTTATTCTGAACATTATTGCTTCTCTCTCTCCTCTCCCTCTTCCTTATTTTTTGCTTTCCAGCATATAGAAATGCAGCTGAAATTGTTCAGTATGGGGTAAAAAATAACACCACTTTCCTTGAGTGTGCCCCCAAGTCTCCACAGGCATCTATCAAGTGGCTGTTACAGAAAGACAAAGACAGGAGGAAAGAGGTGAGTTTTGCCGCACAGCAGCAATCAATCAGGGCTTTGGAAAGAGCATTAAATCAACATCCTTCAGTGAGGTTCAGATCAAACAAAAAAGAAAAGGCATATGAACATCCTTTTATGTCTTTGGGATGACAAGTGCCACCTTCTTTAAAATCCTTTGTCTGCACAGTTGATGGATTAATTAGAAATCCTGTCTGCCTGCTCACCTCCATAACTTGGGGATTGAAACAAGAGCTTGGGCATGCAGACACGTATTGATGCAAGGAAGCATTTGTAAAGGAAACAAGATGTGTGCAAATTCAGAAGCCAAGTTCTCACACAACAGCACCTTTGTGTGATTCACAGATAAAAGGGGGCTTGGAAAAAAGTTCAATTTTCTTTAGCAAGAAATTGCTCTATAACCTATGTGGTAAAAAGCATTTTTCTGCTATGTGGTAATGTTTCCATTTATTACTCATACTCTCAGGTTTTGTTTAAGAACTATATGGAGTCATTGTTTATGGAATCATCGCCTTTTTTTAGTGATATAGATTTTAAAAAAATAGATTTTCAAATAAAAGAGTACTTATTTTGCCTTTTCACTTGGAAAGAGCTGTTTTAAAAGAGGAAGATTATAAAATAGCATAGAGTAAAATATTATAAATGATAAATTCCATAAATATTGATGTTACCTTGTCCTGACAAATGAGAAGAAATATATATAAAAACTTAGGGTAGTCTCCAATGTGATGCTATTAGCAGTACATCATAAAATCTGTTGGAGCAAAGGGGAAATTGGAGCCTACTACATTTGTGTGTATTCTTCTGTTATGGGTAGTTGTGATACTACAAGTTAAGTTAAATAGGTTTTTGCAAAGTGAATATAATCACAAGCTATAAAGCACAATGCTACATCAGAGTTACTGAAATAGATATTGAATCTCTGACCTGTCTATCCAAATATGTTAAGAGCTGTTTAGAAAATTGTGGGTCCCGTGTCACCAAAATATTAAATTATAGACTGATGACCACTTGCTTAACAAGAGATTTAACTATCTGAAGGAGCTGGATGGACTGCAATGTGCCTTCTTATCCAAGAATTCGATAAATTTTTTCATGAAAAACATTTCATTAAATCTGTTTTCTTTGCTATAAAATCTGTCATGAAATAAGTTTTGAAATTTCTAGAGTTTAATTATTTGAAATTCTTATGAATGAATCTGGAAAGTAACTGCCTCGCAAAGTAACCTGAGGAAAAATTAATGTGTGATGATTTTATAGACATGAATTTATTAGAATAAAGTATGACACTCAGATATGAACAATCCTTCTTGGAAAAGTCTGGATATTTGCATGTAAATTGAAAATCTAAAACTCAAACATGGATTACCTAACATGGATAAAATGTTTGTCTTTTATTCAGTACAAAGTTCAATAGAATAAGATAAAATAAGTGAATATAATTACAGCTGTTTAAATTTTTACTAAATGAGTATATGTAGGCTTGAATACATGTCTTTGAAATTAATAGAATTTAAAATGTAATAAGTGCAAACCATTATTACTTCATTTTTAAAATATGAAATGTATTAAAAATTTCATTTATCTCTGTTGTGTAATTTCAATGTTTTATTTCAAGAATGTGGAGACCTAAATATTAGCTTCTTGATTTTTCTTCAAATCTCAAACGCATTGGAATGTTATAATTTAATACTCAAAACCTAAGAAAAGTTTCAAACTTTAAGAAACATTAACTGTTACAAAAATCCTTTCTGCCCAGAATTTAAAGCACAATTGTACTTTATTTTAATATAGTAAAATTAACTATTAATATTTTAATAAATGTATCCTAATTCTTCCTTAGTAGTTTACACAAGTGACTCACTTCTTATAATAATTTAGCTAAATATGATTTTAAAAAATTAAGACAAATGCTAAAAACTCATGGAGAAAAATGCTAATCATGCACTCTAACACAAAATAAAAACTAAATACTCTCTTCCTCTCTGCTTCTAACCTTTATTCCCACTTCCTAGTGTATAGAGCTACCAAGAATTATATATTCCTTCTATCATTTCTCTCTCTCTCTCTCTCTCTCTCTCTCTCTCTGTCTGTCTGTCTGTCTGTCTTGCTCTCTCTCTCTCTCTCACACACACACCCATTCACAATTTCATATCAGTACCTTTGGAACTACTTCATTTTTCTTGGCTGCATAGGATTTCTTTGTATAAATATAACTTAAGATTTTGTTGTTGTTTTTTTTGTTGTTGTTTTCCCAAATTATCTTTATTGAGGTCAAGTAGATTTACATCTTTGTATTTGTTCCAGAGGTTATAATTTCAAACCTCTACTAAGACATACTTTGACACCTAGCACACCAATCATGCCCCAGCAATCTTCACCATGTTTCTTTGGACTCCTTCCCTCCTCCACTCTCATTCTACTACCCTCCCCTTCTGGTTGCATCAGTTTTGCAATCAAATGTTGAGTTTATTTTTGGTTTAGGATTGGAGTGATCCTTTGTTATCTTTTTCCATAGTCCACATATAAGTGATACCATCCAGTGTTTATCTTAGCACTATCTTTTTCAGTTCCATCCACATTGCTGCAAATGACAGGAGTTTATCCTTTTTAATAACTGAGTAGTATACCATTGTGTATGTATGCCACATTTTTCTGATCTGTTCCCCTGTCCTTGAGCATGTACATTGTCTCTATAACTTAGTTATTATAAATAGTGCTACAATGAATATGGGATTACATATATCCTTTTGAATTTGTGTTTCTATATTCTTAGGGTAGATACTATGAGTGGGATTGCTGGGTCATATGGAAGATTCATTTTAACATATATGAGAAACCTCCTTACCTTAAATTTTTTAAAGTTATCTCCTGGCAAGCTCTTTTTTTCCCTTCTTATATAAAACATGATATAAATAAATATTGGGGTATTTTTGAGAGTATATCCTCTACATAAATTCCTGGAATTATAATTTCTGCACCAAATATTATACATATATTAAAGTTATGTTATCTTGGCCTCTAAAATGTTTTCCAATTTTTCTGTAAATGGGAAAGAATTTCTCTTCATTCATTTCTGAAGGCATTTCTACATTATTAAAACTCTCTTTGAGGCACATTAAAACTTCACAAATCAAATTAACATCAAAACATCACTTTATAGGGCCTCCCCGGTGGCGCAGCAGTGGAGCGCTGGGTTGCGAAGCTGCCCGCGGCCTCTGCGGCGCCAGTTCGATCCCCAGCTGCTCCCTGGCCACCGCAGGAGGGTCCCACATGGCGCGCAGACCTCTCCTGCCACCCGCTGCTCCCTCAGCAGTGTACTTCGGTCCTTCTGCCTGCTCTGCTCCCCGCTCTGGCTCTGGTGAATTCTCTTACCCTCCCGCGCTTCTGACTGTACCCAGTGCATGTATAAACAAAACAAACAAACAAATAAATAAATAAAACATGCCTCTATTAAAAAAAAATCACTTTATAGAGATAGGTAATCAGTTCTTCTTCCTCTAGTCCCCTTCTATTATTTCAATACTATACCTTTTATGTGTGTTAGTATTTTTTTTTTATTTAAAACAACATTTCTCTGATTTGGATTTAATTAATAGTAAAGAATGCATGTACACAGATTTACCATTAGGAAAACATTTCACATACATTCCTTTATTTTGACTTGAGTCAATTATTTTTCTTCTCAGTGAAAGAGCATTCCAGAATTTACAAGTCAAGGAAACCCTTACCACTTAGGCTTTTATTTGTCCATTGACAAGCCTATAGTTGAAACTGTGAGGAAGATGTATTTAAAGCAGTTAGCTGATACCCAGAAAATGACAGTTTTTTCTAGTATAAATCTGCAAAATATATATTAATCTCTAGCTCTCTACTACCTTTATTTGGAAAGTAAAACAACTTAGAAGACAGAAGACAATGACATTCCAGCTTATTTTTACTCATTATTTACTGTAAGATAATTCGAAAAACCCCTTGGCAATGCTTAAAACTGCCTTTTATGTAAGTCTTAGTTAAGATGATATTAATTTATTCATTGAAAAAAAGCAAAACTCAACCCTTTAGTTGTAGCTTTATGTTTTTACAAACACGTGAGTAAATGTGCATATAATAAAAAGTAAGAACTTTATGTAGCTTTTTTTATAAACAAGTGAGTAAATTTGCATATAATAAAAGGCAAGAACTCATGGTTTAAATAGATATTTTAAAGTATCTGTGAATTTCATTTTTTGTACTGACTATGTGTGATTCACATTCCAAAAGCAACCAAAGCTGATGCTTATATGTAGAGTAATTCCTTCTATCCAAAGGGAATGCATTTTCAGCTATTTTTAGATATGTAAGTAATAACTTACCCTCTCTTTAATAAATTTAAAGAGATACAAGATCTACTAAGCAAAAAAAGTGTGTCCCTACAAAAGAAACCAATTAGTACGTAATGCTTTTGCTAAATTTGTGAAAGTCAATAATACACTATATATATGGTCATACATTTTTAGAAACTATGGAATTGGGTTTTAGAATTTTGATGTGTTTCTTAGGTCAAGCTGAATGAACGGATCATAGCCACTTCGCAAGGACTCCTGATTCGTTCCGTTCAGGATTCTGACCAAGGACTGTATCACTGCATTGCAACAGAAAACAGCTTCAAGCAAACCATAGCCAAGATCAACTTCAAAGTTTTAGATTCTGAGATGGTAGCAGTTGTGACAGACAAATGGTCCCCATGGACCTGGGCCAGCTCAGTAAGGGCTCTACCCTTCCACCCAAAGGACATCTTGGGAGCATTCAGCCACTCTGAAATGCAGATGATTAATCAATATTGCAAAGACACAAGACAGCAACATCAACAGGGAGAAGATTCCCAAAAGATGAGAGGGGACTATGGCAAGTTAAAAGCACTCATCAATAGCCGGAAAAGTCGAAACAGAAGAAATCAGTTGCCAGAGTCATAAATGTTGTCTCACCTGGGGCTTAAGCTTACTGTAGCAAATAGTCCATCTTTAATTACCAAATTTAGAATCTTAGGTTTTACCCATGGAAACATCCTGAGAATGGTGATCGCTCACTCTTAAAGTGAATGTTACATGAACTGAAATAAGCATGCATTTCCTTGTATGATATTGACTAGCACTAGACATGTCATGGTCCTCATGGTGCATATAAATATTTAACTTAATCCAGATTTTATTTATATGTTTATTTACCATTTCTTCAAAATCAATACAGTGGCTATAAAACTAAAAATTTTATATCCCTTAATTGAGCAAGGGCCATAACCCTGGATCTTCCTTTCTTGTTTTAGGGGTTTAGATTTCTTATTATCAGCAATTTTATATGTGAAAACAAAATGCCAGGTTTACAACTTTTACATACTAAGAGTTGTATAAATGCATGTGATAGAGTAACTGTAAGAAGGAATGTAGAATAGATAAGAAAAAGGGAAGAGGCATCTAAAAGTTTTACAGAACCTGAATGATCCACAAGAGAAAATAATTTTGTTTCCAGTGAAATATATAATTATTTTTTAAGATTTTAAATGTTGTCAGTTGCTGATATCAATCATTATTTTTTGTCCCCTTGTTTCAAGAAATAAAATGAATGACCCTCACCATAAATACCTTCATTGGAACTATGTCAGTAAAGCATTTAAGTTTATATTCTTACGTTATCACCTTCCAAACAAAAGTGCTTTCTTTTCTTGGAAGTTATTTAAGTTATTTTTGACTCAAAGAATATAATCTTAAACTGTTTGATTACTGTGTTTGTTCTGACTTCTTGTTCTGTGTGACAATTTAAACAATATATGAAGAAAAAATATTTGACGTATCAAACTTGTATATGAGGGGTGAAATACATTGGAAAAATATTAAAAATGCAATGTTATTAAGAAGTTTGTAAAAATTGGTTATTTTTTTTAACTTCAGTAATTAATTTCACTGATTAATTCTCACATCTTTCTTTTTTTATTTACCAACCTCACATAGCATACACATTTTTAAAAGTCACCAATTCAATTTTTATGATCCTTTGTTTGTTCTGAAGAGGTTCTTAATATGTCAAGAGGTGAAAAAATTAACGTAAATACAAATAGACATATGTTCTTTAAGAAGAACATTGGTCCATTATGTTCAATGGTATTTAAATACAAATATGGTAAGTTTTGTGATGAGTAATATAATTATCTTCTAATTTTATGTTTGAATCATTTTTTTAATAATTTGGCATTGAGTTTTTTTTGTATCAATTAATGGTTAGATGAGAAAATATGAAAAATTTCCTTATATTTTCTTATTTCTCAAAAATCACAATATTTGCTCTTGCATGTTATTGAATTTTAAAGACATTTTCATGATTCCAAGTGCAAACAAATTGCATCATTTATTATTAAATCATGAAGGAGGTAATCAAGGTAGATATATCATTTTTTAAAGCACTACACTCAAGAACTAAGATTATTGTCAAAATGAATGTTATGATTCAGAATATAAGAATATGATATATTATTTAAGTGGCAGTAAATTTGTGATGTATAAGAGGAGACTTCCATGGGGCAAAAATAGCCTTACAATACCCAACATAAAATTCATTAAAAAAAAATTATTTTAAAAAGCGATTGTTCAAAATATGTATAATTTTAAAGTAATTCCTAAAGCAGGTTATTGAACAAATGGTTTACCTGTTTTAAGGTTATAATTAGATTTTTTACTCCTCTATATGCACAAATAGAAATGTTACAGTAATAAGCCAAGATCATCTTCAGTATTTATGACCAACTATTCAGTGAACAGAGTTAGAACTGCCAAGTATAAAGAGAATTTTCTTTCTCAAATATATTAACATATGAATGTTGGTGGTTGGTTGGTTTTCTTTTGTGTAGTTTGACTATTCTATGACTTAATATGTTTTTCCATTGCATTGTACATAAAATTTCCTAGAAATGCACTTTTTTTTCAAAGTGTAGTTTTGTGAATAGATTTTAGCATGATGAAAGTGTCCTTACAGTGAATGTTCACTCTGTAAGAAAACAAATGTAGTTAGTACATTTAATATTTAATTGGGTTTTGAAGAATAACTTGCCTGGTAAAATAAAACATGTTGAATTCCTCGCCAAAGCCATTAACTTATTCTTAATCAGTTTGTAAATGCTTTTTGACATGATAGAAACCTACTTAATTTTATAATTTCTTTCTCTTAAGTTTTGTTTATTTACATATTCATTTTTGTGAAAGTAATGCATCTGGACATTTCAAAATTCAAAACTTCCAGAAGGATATACATGGAAACCTCTCCTTATACCACTACCCTTGTTTGCCCAAGTCCTAACCTAGAAACATCCAATGTTGTCAACTTCTATGTGTATTTTGATATTTTGTACACATGCATGCAAATTCATACTGTTTTCTCTCTTAGAGGCAGCTATCTGTAGAGGTTAATTCAGACTATGTTGTGTCTACAGCAGAAAAAAAAAAAAAAAAGTATAATTTAAGAATGCCTGGCCTGAGGAGCCAAAATGCCTGGATTTGAATCCAAGCTCTTATCTTTGGAAAGTAATTGAATTTCTTCCTGCCTTAATATTCTGTCCAACTTCATATTGGTAAAATATTAGGACACAAAATATCATAAAGTTATTAATCAATAAATGTCTTAATTTTTTTTTTTATTTAGAAAGTGACACCTTACTAGAACAAGAACTCTCAGTTGTGTTCTTTGTCAAGTTAAATGCCAGTTATCCAAGGTGAGGAAACTGCAGTCAGTGGATCAGGTAATACCTTTACAGGTTAAAAAAGGAAAAAAAAAGCTTTTATAAAAATGAGGGGAAGAAAGCAACAGTTAACTAATAATTCTCCTAGCAGATTTGAGTGGCAAAAGTATTAGAGATTTCTTCTGTTTACTTGTGGTCTTTCAATATAAAGTAATGTGATGGGAGAAAAAAGAACAAAAATTTGAAGTTATCTCAAATCTTCCAATCTGATGATTCTGCACTATTCATAAATTGCCTCATTATTTTTCAGTATCTCCCTCAGTTAAATTTCCATTTGATTTTAATTTAAAATATTTTCAGTGATTTTCTTATAATCTAAATGCATTTTAATGTTTTATATTGCCTATCAAAGTGAAAAAAATTAAAAGATGGCAGATTCTTATATCTATTCTTCTAACTTAATTCAAGAGAGACCTTGAAACTTTATTTTGCAGCAAAGTTAAGCTTGTAAATAAGTCTAGACAAGGAAATAATCAGACTGAGCAATAATGTTTACTTAGCCAGAACATTGAGAATTTTATTGAATTTTATTCATGATAACAAATCTGTAGAAAGCCGTTATGGAAATTTTTTTCCCAATGATCTTTTGGAAAAGAATACAACTCCCTTTGGCAAATCAAAAACAATTTTAACAATTATATGTATGTATCATTATGTGAATTTCATTATCAATACATTGCTTTTCCTACAGGGGCTCTGATATGTATTTCAGTTTTAATGGTTTCAGTATTACTTTCATCACCCACAGGTAATAAGAATTCAAAGAACTAGCTCTAAGAAAATGCAATCTTCTCTCTAGTGACTAATGTATTTGTATGTTCATCTCATAATATAGCACTTCCCACACAGTTTGAATTGTGTATTTCTCAGGGCTATTAGGTTGCCATGCTTGAGTGTTTCTTACATAAAGTGCTATAAAAGAATGACATTATAACAAACACATTAAAACTGTTCATCCTATGTAAGGTTACCACTCAACCATGGAGCATAGAAGCAGGATGAATTGTATTTTTTAAGTGTTTTGTTTTTCCTGAATTATTTATACAAAAAAGTCATTCAAACATTTTACAAAATGAATAACAGTGATTTCTGCATGGCAAAATGGATATGTAATGGGATTGTTATGAAAAATAGTAAAATTTATTATCATTATTATTATTATTATTATTATTACTTCAAAATGAATCTCAATTTCTTTTTTTTTTTTTTAATAGAGGCATGCTTTATTTATTATTTGTTTGCTGGTTTGTTTGTTTGTTTTTTGTTTATACATGCACTGGGTACAGTCAGAAGCACGGGAGGGTGAGAGAATTCACCAGAGCCAGAGCGGGGAGCAGAGTAGGCAGAAGGACCGAAGTACACTGCTGAGGGGAGCAGCGGGCGGCAGGAGAGGCCTGCGCGCCATGTGGGACTCTCCTCCGGTGGCCGGGGAGCAGCCGGGGATCGAACCGGCGCCGCAGAGGCCGCGCGCAGTTTCGCAACCCAGCGCTCAACCGCTGCGCCACCGGGGAGGCCCTGAATCTCAATTTCTACTTCAAGTTCCCTTTCCAACCTCTCCACTTACAAGTGGCATAGCCAGGGATAGTTACATCTTTCTTAATGAATTGTTGCTTTCTCTAATATTGGAATCATATAATATCTATTACATATAGTAGTTGTGAGAAATCAATGAGTTAATACATGTGAGAAATCCTAGAGTATCTGATAAAATCTCAGTAATATATGCTATTATTCTTTCATCAGGAAAGCAAAATCATTTTTTTCAAGTATTTGAGCATTTGTTTCTTTCTACTTCAGATTTCATCTAAATGGGCCAACTGGTATTTTATGCATATGAGGCAACATTATTTTTCTATTTAAACGTTGCCGTCCATTCACAGATGTTCTCTCAGTTGTTTCTTGTCACTGATGCAGAGACCTTCCAGAGCAGATGAGGTTTCCTCTTTGTCCAATTACACTTAAGGGAATAGGAATTTTTCTGCTATTCTTGCATCATTCTGGGAGACAAGCAGGTCAGTTCCACCCAAACAATATGTGTGTGTGTGTGTGTGTGTGTTCCTTGCCCCTTCAGGATCTTGTACCTTCTGAAGACACAAAACTGAAAGTGAAGTAGAAATACAGGATCCACAGCCCTTACATGCCACCACCCCTTCCCCCAATTCACCCTGAATCTCCATGGCCTCTGACAGTGTTGTCATTAAATATCTCTCATGAGCTTGAGCAATAGATTTCATTCTTTAGCAGTCAAGTACCCCCAAGAGAATTTTGAAAAGCTATGTAAACCCAAACACATATATAAGTTAACATCCAAATTTTCAAACCTTAAATAGTTGCATAGAATATAATTTCCAGTATGACATAAATTTTGACATTTTACAATGAAACATCTATTTTCTAAAATGACAGCAGTAGAAACAAAATATAGGATTTGGTTCCCACCATCATTTTTAAATGATAAATAATAAATTTTTAAGAGAAATTGTATATCATTCCTATTTCTCCTTATTCATATTTTTAGTCTACTTGCACCACACGAATGCTATCTTCTTAAATTAAGTTTTATAGTTTGAAGTTGTTGGTTACCCTCTTACACATTTCTGCAACAAAAACATGTATATTAATTCTTATTTAAAAATCCTAAACATGAATATTTTTAGATTAAACTGAAATTATCAATTAATATAATGTGAATACAGATCATGAATATATTCTAAAATTTAAAACTCATTAAACATAATAAGTAAAATATTGAAAATGCTTATATAATGAGATCTATGGAGCTTCTTTTCCTTCTATTAATTAAATTACCTGTGAATGAATCTTATTTGAGAGAATGAAACAAGGTTCAACAAAATACTATTTCTGATTTTTCATTTTAGATATGAACACATGAGCAAAGTGCTTACATAATTATAAGAAGGAATTAGGTTCACTATACTGCTGCTGCTCAAATATTTAAATATCCTTTGAAGAATATACTCACATCATTATTATTACAATTTAGTGATTAATAAACTGACAATTTTGGTTATGTTTTTTATAATTTTACTAAAAGAAATATTAGGGAATCATCATCTTCTCAATTCTTGTGCCAATACTTCTAATCATACAATTGATAGATATTCTGGCTCACTGAGGCCACAACATGATTTTTCACGGTAACTCTGTAATAGACTCGCAGCAATCACTTACAGACCGACAGTGGGAGGCAACTTAACCTCTCTGTACTTTTTGGGTTTCTCATCTGAAAATTGAGGATAATAATATATTATACCTCATACGGTTCCTGTGAGGGTTAGTATCAGATTTTTATATAAAGTGTTTATGAAAATCCTACCACATGGTTAAGATATTAAGAACTCATGCTATTATCACATGCTGTTATAAACTCCTCCTCTTCTTTCCTGCAGCTAGAATATGCAGAAAATTTCAGAATGAGATTTATTGCCTCAGGAGAAAGTAGCTTCGTTTTCAATACTGAAAGCCAAAACAGTCCAATAAAAATCCAAGGACCATTAAAGACAATGTTGTTAGGATGCTTTAAGACAGGCTGGGGTCACTTGGACAGTGGCTGTAAATAACCAAGGAAGCAAACAGCCTCTACAGATGAGAGTCCACAATAAATAACCTTACTGAAGATTCAATGTGACATGATTAAGAGAATAGCTATTAGCAAAGACCAGCCGCCTTAATGGCTCTGTTACCTAATCCTGATTTTATTTACTGGGCATGTGATACACTTTATCCTGCATTTAGAAACAAACTGTCTGAGTGAAAGACAACAAGTTAGAGAATGAAGTGTGTAGTGAAATCTCCTTTTTCAGAAGAGTGAAATTGCAATGTGGGAACTCAAATCTTTGAGAGGTCATCAGTGAAGCAATGATTCTGGCGTTTGTAATGAATCCTCACAATGGACTTCCAGCCATTGTACTAGATTACCATTTTCCTCTGTATGTTACACAGGAAAACTTTGAGTTTCTAGAAAGATGGTCTCTGGATTAACTTAAAATGACTTCATCAGACTTTGGCTTTGAGCATGGAGGTAAATCGGGTTCCTTCTCAGAAACAAATTATAGTTACTTGTGGTTAAAATATTTATGGAAGATAAATTTGAGGAAGAGAAAGAAGGAATAATCTGATTCATTTCTTTACCTCTTCCTTAAGAACGTTACTGGGTACCGGCCACCCCTTACACCAAAACCACAGGAATGAAACATTTACAGCCAGAGAACAGCAGGGGGCGCGCTTAACATGTTCTGAAATTGTTGGGACTTGTTTTTCTTTTTTTTAATTTGTCAGTACATTATGAAAATCTGGCCTCCTTGAAGTAATTTTATTTAAAAAAAAAAACCAACACAGCTTTGTAATTCCCCAAATTCATTTACCCCTCCTTTATCCCACATGGTTTGTCCATACTGTTTTATAGAATTCTCCTTTGTTATTACTTTTAATCTCTGATATTTGTAACTTGCCAGCTATAGTGCGACGTTCTAATTTCAATCACTTTTTATTCCTATTTTCTAGGACATTGATGTCTATAAACCAGATGTTTAATGAAAATGTGATGCTTCTCTTTTTGATAGTATAGAGTAAATCCTTTTAAATTCTAATTTCAAACTAATAAGGTACCATTAATATTTAGCACTATATCACAAATTTAAGAACATTAACAGTTATTGGTTTGAAAATTAATGGATAAATGGCTATGATAAGTGGAATACTCACTAAAACTTATCACCAAACATCTAATAAAAAAGTAATAGTCTCAATTCTTCAAGGGAAAGTTACCACAAATATAGAATATTTGTCAATGACTATGACATTTAAACAATAGTGAAGTAATTCACTGTATATTACAAGGACAAAAAGAAAATGATTAAAATATTGACTTTGTTCTGTTAGTGTTCTGTCAGCTATGTGAGTTCTATTTGTCCAGTAGTTCATCTAAGTACCACAACAGTAATTATTTGATAGGCTTTGTTATATGGACTTTACAGATGGAAAAATAAACTCAGAGCTAGTAAGTTGCTAAATTAAGATTGGAAGCCATATCCGATTTTTGACATACCTCCCAAGAAGTAAGAGTTGAGAAATGAAGACTTTAGAGTAGTAATGAGGGAGGGTTTCATGATGCAGGAAGGGCTCAGAATGGGCAGTGATGCATAAAATTCAGAGAGGTTAATGGGAGGGAAGAATATTTCTGTAGGTTTAGAGATAGGAAACAGTGAATATGTGAAAATATCCACTGTTAAATTCTGAAAGTTGAAGTTATAGCAGAAATCAAGTGGGTGAGCAAATGGAGTAAATGATAAAATAAATTTGGTCTACTATTTGGTTTTGAGAAGGGCATATTTAAGAAGGGAGAGATGAAAGCTAAACATTTACTTTCATAAATGCACTGGTTGCTTCTCAAAGAAATTCAAAGTGAAAAGATTCCATAAGGAGTCAATAAGATTAAAGTGGTAGAAGAATAATATGCTCTTATCTTTTCTCAATAACTCAGTGGTCTCAGTGAAACTACGCATGTGTCAAATACATATGTGTACATCTCAAAACATAAAAGGCCCTTGATTTTAGATTTTGTTTAATTGGGTAATTATTGAATAATTGTAATATTGCCAACCTAGTGCTTTAGGTTTTTATAAAAGAGTAAGTAATAATAGTGACCTAATGATAGTAACACAATGTAGCTAACTTTAATGGTATGCTTACTAATGGCCAGGCATTGTTGCTTATATTCATTATCTTGTTTAATTCTCATCTTGAAACCTAGAAACTAGGTATTATTATTAACTTTTTTCAGGTGATAACACCAAGGCATCATATTGTTAAGAAATTTAACGTTGATAACAGAGTTAGAAAATACAATGTTCCAAACTATGGTGCTCTGTTACATTATAGTGAGTCATCCATAGGTACTCAGAGACGCAGGTGACCTTTAAAATAACTTACTTTTGTGAGAAATATTGAAGTATTATCTATAAATGCCAACTTGGCATTCTTATTTATAAATGTTTGTCTTTGCAGATATGACTTCATTGTATCATATTAGAATTTCTAATAACTAGCAATTGTACCAACAGTAATTGTAATGTCACTGGATATCACTTTTATCATATAAAAAAAACAAAGATTAAGATTGTATAAAAGACTTCCCATTTGGAGAAATATTCACAGTGTCTGTGCACAATTTGGGAAACTCAAACAAATTTAATAAATGTAGGGTTTAAGAATAAAAAATATCTAAGGCAAAGGGAACATGTTGTCAAGACACACTGAAACAGCTGGCCCCAGAGAACAAAATGTTTTTAGTTAAATTCTAATCTCTTTCAGATCAGGATATTTTAAGGTAAAAAAGTGTGAGGACAGATGGTAAGACTGGGGTGGTCCCAAGAACTGTCACACACAACCATTTTACAGATGATATAAATTGAGACCCATAAAGAGGTCACACATTTTGTAATTAAACCAGTCTCCTATTTTTCAATGCACTACTTTTTTTCCATATACATAAGTCACCTCAGAGATAAAGTTATTAGTGCAGAAAAGTGTATACAAGACCAAAAAATTATTCTTTTCAGCTGTTAGCATGAAATAAGCAAGAACTTAAGTTTCTGTGATTCCATTTTATGGTCTGGCTGCTGTTCAATTGCACTGTCTAACTAGGCCAGATATTTTTGGTCAGACTCATTTGGCATTGCTGAGCTACACATGGCCTCAGTGTAAAATGGGGCCAAAATAAAGGGAGAATATACTTCTCTTTAAACCACAGTTTCTCCTGGGTGAAAAAATGAAGAGCTTAACCCTCAGGATCACAAAGAAAAACCTTCTCCAATTTTCCAACAGTAGTTGAGAAATATCTTGTCAGCATCACTCTCTTTTTTTATTAGTATTATTTTTAGTTGAGGTAACATTGGTTTTCAACACTGTATGTGATTCAGAAGCATAAGATCACACCTCTTGAGATGCATGTCACCACACCCACTACCAAAGCACCCACAGTGTTCCACCACGGATACAGAATAGAAAAGTCATCTGAACAAAAGTCATTACGAGTCTGTTGTGCTCTGCTGTGCCTTTCCTTTGCACAGGAGTCGCATACTACGGCCTGTCAGCTGAGTGGGTGTACCTCTAGCCTAACTCTACATCATCACTTCCTCCCAAGTCCCTTCCTTTGCCTACCTCCCCTGTGCCTCTATCTTCTTAGTTCCAGTACTTCTCAAACTATAATGTTTAATGAATCATGTCCAAACCTAATTAAAAGGTAGACTTTTCATTCAAAAATCTAGGGTTGCTCTAGAGGTTCTGAATTTTAACAAGGTCTTGGAAGATGCCTATATGCCAATTTTCAGATTACACTGAGTTTCAAGACTAGTTTTCTCTGATCACTGAGACACAGTTCAAAACTTTCAATCACCAGCAGGGAAAAATAGTTTTATGTGTAACCGTTCCATTTCCATGACATGAATACTATCACCATGGCTTCTGATAGGAGGTTTCTGAATACAGAACTAGGAAGGGATTTGCACAATGGCTTTCAGAACTGATTGTAAGAAACACTGAGAGACCCTCCACAAATAAACTACAAGGAAGGGTAATAAAACTCAAGAAAAATTTAAAAGGAGGAAGAATGTTGATGGTCTTATCATCTTTTTTATGATTATTTTTAATTGAAGAGATACTGGTTTACAATATTGTATGTTATTCAGAGGCACAGGATCACACTTCCTCACATGCATGTCCTAATACCACCATCCACCATCAAGGCACCCAGAGTCCTGTCATACTCTGTAGAACTTTATTATAATTTTGCATCTATATTGTCTTCTGTTGCATTTTTCTTTGTCTCATATTTAATTGGGGTTAGTTCACTAGACATTAGGCCATAAGTCAGTGTCCTAGATGACAGTCCTTTATATTTATAGGAATTGATATTTTAAAATAGATGTTGAATTGCAAATGGAAGGAAGGAAAAACATTGAATACATTAAAATTACTTTTAAAGAAAAAGAGATTAATTACATTTATAACTCTTAAAAAATAAGACTTGGCCCTCCCTGGTGGCCTAGGGGTTAAGTCTCAGCACTATCACTGCTCTGGCCTGAGTTAGATCCTGGCCAGGGAGCTAACCCACACATGGCACAGCAGACCTCTCCTGTCTTGCCCACTGTTCCCTTCAGCAATGTATTTCAATAAAAATCCTCCTGTTTTTCTCCCCACTCTGTCTCTGGTGAATCTGCTCACCCCCATACCTCTTGTCTACACCCCAGTTCTTCTACACTAAAAAAGAAATTAAAAAAAAAAGACTGATAATCTATATGGCAATTATGATATTCTGTTTATAACATTTAAGTGACCAAATATATTCCTCATATATATTTGGTTTTCATCCACAGTTGCTGATTCACAGTTCCCCAAAGCCTTGGAATTTCCTAAGAGTTATGAGTGATAAAGGTGTCTTTTCTTATATTAATGAAGTGACTTTTTGGAAAGCAGTAAAGGATGGGGCTGCTTGCCAGGAACACCAACCATGTGATTAGAAGATTGAAACTTACAGTTCCATCCTCAGACCTCCTGGGCAGTGACAGGGGCTGGAGTTTTAAATTGCCATTTGCCAATGATTTAATCAGTCAAACCAAGGTGATGAAGAGCTTCTGGGCAGATGGACAAGTGGACATTTAGAGATAACGGCATACCTAGAGAGGCCTGGAAATTTTGCACCTGTATTCATGCCTTGTCCTATGCATTTCTTCCATTTGGCTCTTCCTGAGGGAAATCATTTGTAATAAATGAACTACCTAGCAAATACATGTGTTTCCTGAGATCCTTAACAAGTTAATCTAAATGTGAGAAGGGTGTCTTCAGTACACCCTGGGCTTATTGCTGGCGTCTGAACTGGGGGGCGGTCTTGGTAGACTGAGACCTTAACCTGTGGAGTCTAATACAATTTCTGGGTAAATGGTGTCAGCACTGTATTGAATTGAGTTGAATTCTTAGATATACTACTGTTGTCTGAGAATTGCTTATTGGCATAGGGAAGCATACGCACCATCATGTTGGCACTGATCTCAAGATACCTAAATATTGATCATCTATCATTTTTAAGGAGAACAGAGCAAGTTTGTGTTTTTTTTTTAATTTCTGACACTAAAATACAGGTAGCTCTCCTTATCTGTGGATTTAGGACCTGGGGATTAGGTATCTTCAAATTCAACCAACCATGTATAAAAAATATGTACTGTGTGGAGTGGTTGTGTCTGTATGGTTCATCTACAGACTTTTTTCCTTGTCGTTATTCTGTAAGCAATGCAGTGTAACAACCATATTTATAACATTTACATGATATTAGACATTATAAGTAATAGAGAAATAAATTAAAGTATATGAGAGAATGTGCATAAATTATTTGCAAACATTACCATATTATATATATTGATATAGGCCATGGACTTCCTGGGATTTTTGATATCCTCAGGGTGGGAGTATCTTTGAGCCAATACACCATGAGTATAGCGGGAGGACAACAATTTTCTCCAAAATTGTGAAATAGTTGTGAAGCAGCCTTCCAGATTTAAGTTGAAGGGAAGGTGGACAATAGAATTCTGAGAGAGACAAGATTCTATAGTAAGGATCTGCTTATAAATGGAGATTAAATCTAGTTAAAGAAGCAGAAAACAGAAACCATACAACTTGTATTAGAAGCAAAGCTGTTAGAATTGTGTAAGGATTTTTCTTCACATAATTTAGGTTCACAGACAATTAAAACAAAGAATTAAGTGATTGTCAAGAAGTATTGAACAAGTGGTGTTTAATTCTGTTTAACTGAAATTCACATTCATACCTGAAAATGTGGAGTTCCCGTACAAAGCTGTGGGTAGAACAATCTTAAAGTGAAAGGGCAATCTTAAAATTATATATGACAATTTCCTGAACTGGATGTTTCATTGTATTATAAGCTTGTCAACGTTCAGTCTGTCTTCAGGTTTTCAACCTGCTGCATGCACACACACACCCCGATGCCACAACATTTCAAGTGGCTTCTTGAGAATGTTGGAATTTGACTGATTTATATTGACAAAAACAAGAAATGTAAAAGGCAAGGCTATGGTCTAAAAAGTCTACATGCTAATATAAATGATAGTTTTATCACAACATCCAAGCAGAATGATAAATTATAGCTGAATATTGCTTTCATATTCTACATCTCAATGGCCATCACAGCACACAAATGGAAAAGTAGTACATTGTGTTGTTCTCAAATAGGATTATTTACTGCTATCATCATTGCACCACACTATAATCACAAAAATATAGATTCATATGTCCAACTCTGCTTCTCCAATAATATTTACCCAGAGGTTGAGTCTTAGATCTTTCTTCAGATAAGCAACTAAAATATTTTCTTAACTAATGGATAGATAATGATGCTATCAATTGCATCACTTCTGCAAATTCATCTTCAGACACCGTATTCAGATTACCTTCAAATGTGCATTTAAGTATCAGATACCAGCTAAATGTCACAGGGAGAAAAATTAGACTAATCTTGGCGGTCTGGAAGAACGATGTTGTCAAAGGTCATCACAAGTCTGACAAAAACAGTCCTCATTCACAGTGCCTGTCAGCACCTCCATTTGGAAGTAATTTGGATGTTTGCAGTGACCCTGTCAATTCCTATTGGCTGGGCAGTGACCTTGACCAGGGTGAAACCTGTTCAGTGTATCTCAGACAATGCAGTATAGGTGGAATCTGGGAAGACAGATGGCAGTGGGGTCAGAGCAGAGGAACTTGTCCATCACTGCTACCAGAGATGAAGCCAGTCAACAGCACAGTTCAACTGACATAGTAGCTGTGGTTTGCATATGACACAAGAGAATTGACTTCCCCTATTTTTAAAGGTTTGCTACTGTCCCATGATCTTAGAGCTCGTGAAACTGATGAGTAACTAGAAAAGAAAGCATAACTGTTGCATTTTAGCAACAGACTAGATATTTCATTATTTGTCTTTCACAATAGTAGACTATGTCTTCATTGTGGATAAATTCCTGATCAGAAACTATGACATTTTTCTGCACTACTAACGAAATTGTTTAATAAGTGTAATTATTGCCTTAATCATCTAATGGAAACAGCCCTTTCCTTTAATTCCCTCATATACCTTTACCAAATCACCCACAGTTAATACCATGAATTATAACTGTGATAATAGGGAATATTATTTTCTAAGTGCTAGATTTGTAAGACTACAAAAGCAGTTACAACATAGTCTGGAAATCATTAACCTTTGATAAAATAATCTGGATTTGCTTTTGTAGTTTCATTAGCAAATTTTTATATACAAACTAGGAATGGATAGGTTATTAAATGACAGCATAATATTTTATTTTATTTTATTTTTTTTAAATTTTTTTTTTTTAATAGAGGCATGTTTTATTTATTTATTTGTTTGTTTGTTTTTGTTTATACATGCACTGGATACAGTCAGAAGCGCGGGAGGGTGAGAGAATTCACCAGAGCCAGAGCGGGGAGCAGAGCAGGCAGAAGGACCGAAGTACACTGCTGAGGGGAGCAGCGGGCGGCAGGAGAGGTCTGCCCGCCATGTGGGACCCTCCTCTGGTGGCCGGGGAGCAGCCGGGGATCGAACCGGCGCCGCAGAGACCGCGGGCAGCTTCGCAACCCAGAGCTCAACCGCTGCGCCACCGGGGAGGCCCGACAGCATAATATTTTAATTCTGGGCTCTGAGTCTCTGTCATCCAAAAAACACAAGATATATTGATGGGCTAGGAACCTAGTGGAAAATACATTTGTCAAACTAGCATGAAATGATGAATTAATAATAAAATATACTTTCAGTTACCTGTAGGATGTTTGACAATCTTGAAGATAATGTCTAGGGCTGAAGATCTTTTCCCCTTGACTGCCTGAGCTCAGACATTTTCCTAAATCTTAATCATTGGTATATTCCTTGTAATGTTCTTGGACCAAACAATAAGAGAGGAAAATAAAAGAGGCAAACCCAGGTAATCAAATCCAACCGAAAATGAAGGAAAAACAATGTGAATTTATCTCATAGAAGAATGTCTAACAGATGATATATTTAAATTGGTTCCCTGCAATATAGATTACTCAGTATCCATGTATAGCATTAGATTTATGCCCCAGAGATGTTTAGGGTAAAACTAATCTTTAGTAAAAACTCACTGAATTGTGCATCTTCCCTCATTTACCCTAGTTCAAATAGGTGTTTGCTACAAGGTAAAATGCTATCTTATCTAGATACCAATATGCAGACATTTATGGTTTAGTTATCAATTTATTTTTGCCTTTGGTTATTTTTTTCATAGCAGGTAACATCCTACAAATGGCTTTTAAGATAATGTACTATTTTTACTAAAATGCTTTGCCCAACTGAACTTGAGATACCTACCATTAGGGTAGAGCAGCTCTAATAAAAATGTCCTCAATCTAGCTTATTCCAACTAAATTTACACTACCAGTTTTAATGTGCTTATTAAGAGATGGACCACATAGTGTCACTTGCTGTAACAGAATCTGTAGATTCAATTAGCCACCTAAAAGTGCCTAAGGCTGCAGGATTGGAAGGATTGGAACATAACCTGCTAAATCAAGCCCTGGGGGATCCAGATGAGAGTATGTTAATTTTTGACACCACTGTACAGTATTCAGTCCCATTTTAATTAGCAATAAAACATTGCATTAGCCATACTGTTAATGAAACCATCCAAGACAGATTCTGCCTTTCCTTAGAAAAGATTTAAAATAGAGCTAAAGGTAAAAAAAAAAAAAAAACAGTTGAGCAGAAGAAGCAAAGACATTAATCTTCTCTATCTTATTAAGCCATGGTTTATCTCCTAAAGACTTGAATTCTGTGATAGCTGCAGGCTTTCTTATTTTTTGCAGACTAAAAGAAATTGCCATTTTTGAAGTGCTAATACCACTGTAAACATAATTCATTTTATTGAGTTTTTATGGTTCCATTGGAGAAAAGGCTGTGCAGCTGTTGTTTGCTAAATTGTCATTTGTTGGGTTAAAAGTTCGTCCTACTCATTCAGAGTACGATCACTGCTCAGAAATCAGATGACCACACCAGAGCTGCATACTATATGGATCATATAATTTGTTTTGGATCAGTTTCCTTCCAGATGCTAAAATCTGGTGTATTTATTAAGAATTGGCTTAAGCCCTGATTCACTCTGGAGTTCAACTGAAACATACTAATTGAATGGGATCCATCCCAACACATATGTCTCCTCCAAGCTGAAAGTGATTTAAGGTTTTATGGCAGTAAGTGACCATTGGGTAGATTTGTACTCATTCTCAGCAGTTAACATGCAAAAGTGCTTCCACCCTACAGAAAAGTTGAGGTGAATATTTCCCAGATGGCTTTTCAAGACAGAGGTTTCTTACAAAAGAAGAAAAGAACACTTTTACAAAGTCCAAAGAGCAGCTCCTATTTAAGCATTTTGATGGACAAATTCAGGGGCACTTTTAAACTCTACAGGGTGCTTTTAGAATATGTTTGGAATGTAAATACATGTTAGCATCGCCCAGCTGCCAGCTGGCTTAAAGCCTGACCTTTCATAGAATGTTCATGTTTTAAAGCTAAAAAGAAATCTTAGTGATCATTGGGGTCAAACTGTTCCTTCACAGAAAAGAAAAATGGAAGTAAGGTAAGTAAAGTAATGCACTCATATAACTTGGTTTCTATCTTAGTGTACACATTCTCTCCCATTCCAGGGGGCACCCTGAGTTCTGATGGATGGGCACCACTCAGCACCAGGGCACTTATAGTGACAATTTCTCTCTAATTATATATTCCATTTTCTCCTTATTATCTTAATTTACTGGGCATTTATTCCTGGTCTCCCACTTCTTTCTTTGTTATCTTATTTTAAATATATTTCCTAATTCTAGTCCTAAGTTTTAATTATATTGCTGTAAGACTAGCCTACTGAAACAAAATTCTTAGTGAATACTTAACATGATTTCTGATTTTTCTTATTTTGACTAAGAGTGTTTATTGTCCACAACAGTTATCTGAAAAATGTACTACTTTATAATGTTTGGTATCTCACTGTTATATATTTAATTTTATTTTTGATGTTTTTATTATGCAGAAGCAAAGACCTTACATCATTTAGAATTCTCCACGGTATCTATTTCAATGATAAATTATCAGATAATTTCAACAGGTTGATTTTCTATCTAGATCTTTTAGATCTTTGCCTTTCACTTTAAAAATATGTTCAGTCAGGGGCCTCTCCTGGTGGCGCAGCAGTCGAGCACTGGGTTGAGAGGCTGCCCACAGCCTCTGCAGCGCCAGTTCAATCCCCGACCCCCAGCGAGGGTCCCACAAAAAAAAAAAAAAATGTGTTTAGTCAATCAGAGGACTGCTGGAAATAAGTTTAGGTGGAAATACACTTTGAAAACACAGATTTATCTGTGCACGTAGAACAGGAGAGGGACATAGATGCTCCATTTCATAGTAAGATTAGCTAATCCTAGTATTTAGCATAGACTTTCTAATGTTTCGGTGATTTAACTTCCCTACCCACTTGAGATATTGTCTCAAATCATCAACTACATATTTTCTTCCACTTCTCACACACACACACACACACATACACAATCCCACTACAGCTGGAGTACAAAATACAAAAGAAATAAGAAGTTCATTTTAATGATAAAAGTTTACTTAATCTTAAATTATGTATGTTCAGAATTTGTGTTGCAGCTACAACCCAAAATGAATTTTAGAAATATTATGCTATAATACAGAAATGTGTTATCATCTTAATCTTAATCTTGAAGGAATTCATAGATTATGGAAGTGAAAGTGGCCTAGGACAATAAAAATCCTGTGTAAGAGCAGAAGAAAATGTTCACGGTAAGACACAGATAAGGAAATGTGTCATATGGAGTGGAAATCTGATTAACAGAAGGCATGATGACGTGAGGAGATTGACACAGAGACCAGTAGGAAGAGGGCACAGAGTTCATTGACACAAGGAACTGCTCATACTGATGAAATGATTGATAAATGCCAGGGGTGTAAAATGTTAAATAATCATTACTAATGAAGACACAGGATTGTGCTATAGGATGAAGTCATTTCTTATAACGGGGGAAAATGGATATTTTAATAAATAATATTGATAAAGGTAACCCCTTCCTCCTTCCTTTATTATTTTTAATGTTAAATGGATCAAAGCAGTGATGTAGGATATGAAATCATAAAAGTACCAGAAGTAAATATATAAAATCATTTTGAGACTAACAGAAAGATCAATTAACTCAACTACACAAAAATAAAATGTAACTATAGGGCACAAACATCATTTAAAAAGTCAGTTTTCAAAATTCACATCATTCCTTTTGGCTGCTATGAAAGGCATACTTTAGTACCAGTAATTACAGGTACTTTCCAAAGGAAATCTGAAGAGATTTTTTTTTCTTTTATAATAAAAGACAAAAAGCAAAAGTAACATCAGTGTTTGTTTTGTTCCTGCTGTTATAGAGGCAAAAAGCTCTCAGAGAGAGTATGGCACTGCTCTGAGAGCTACTTTATACAGACTGTGTTTTTTATTATATCATTCTTGCTTTTACTGTATGTTCATATTAGTTTAGGTTTTATGTGTTATTTGGCATGATTTGGTAGGTTTTTCTCTTAGTCTTGGAATGCTCAAAATTGTTATCATGTAAATTAATAGCGATTGCTTCTTTACATGATTTCTGCTTCTGAAAGTTTTCATAGGAATGTTCTACTTCTGAATAATGGGGAAATCTATAACTAGTTTTCTTCCATATGAATGTTGTAACCCAATCTTCTCACTGATATGCTCTGTATGTTTCCATTTCCATCTCTAATTTTTTCCTCTCCATTATCCTCATTCCTTACCCAGTCTCTTCTTAAAGGCTCAAAGCCCATACTTTATTCTCTTCCCTATTTTGTTTTTCAGTCCTAGTCCTGAAATTTTTCTTTCATTTATTTTCTGTGTATGTGTTACTTCTCTGTCTTATCTGCTTTATTGATAAATGAGAAACACCAATAGCAAATCCAGAGAGGACTTATAAACAAAATTAATGAGAAGAAACATTTTTTACAAGTGATTAAGGACTACAAAAATATAAATTCATATTTTATATTTTACATAATATTATATTTTATTATGATTACTTTTATGTTATTATGTTATTGTCATCATTATATGATTGATTCTAATATTTGGATTTGAAGTTATTAATAGTTCTATGAAAAAAATTTAAATTATGACACTAGACCATAAATGATAATCCTTAACTTATATATGCTGCATTAAGAGAAATGCTCAATGAAAGGACACTCCTCTCTTATCTTGGTGCATTCCAATCCACCACCAACTCATATAAAAACATGTCTCCAAGGAGGCTGATTAGTTACTCATAAACAAAATCCAGATTATGAATATTCTAAGAGATCTATAAACCTCGTGACGCTATTAATCACATTTTTCTTTGACTTCTTTCTATGGTAACCTTTGCATCACTGATTGTCCAGCAATTATGTGTTCATTTATATAACTTTTCTTATATGATGCCTCTTTGAAAGAAGTGATCACAGTTTTGCATTCTCATGTCCCCATTCCCTACCTTAATGCTCATAACACATGGTTTGTTTAGATTATTTTATATTTGCAAAAATGAAAAGATAAGAAATAAATTTAACTATGGGAATATTATACATATTTTGTTATATAATTTTTTCACAATAATATTTGTAGTAAAATTAATCATAACAAGATACCCAAAGATACTACATTACCATTAAAGCATAGAATTGAAAAAAAAATGCATAGTATTTACTAAATATAGTTCCATCAATATCTGTTCACAGTGCCATAGTTACTACCTAATGCTAATGTTCACCATGATCAGAAAATTATTATTTTTTAATATTTTTAAATTTATTTATGCATATAAGTGCTAGTGCAGGCTAGAAGTGCGGGGAGGTGAGAGGATTCACCAGAGAGAGAGTAGGGAACAGAACAGGCAGACTGATGAAATGCACTGCTGAGGGGAGCAGCAGGCAAGACAGGAGAGGTCTGTAGCACCATGTGGGTTAGCTCCCTGGCTGGGGATGGAAGTTGTGCTGCTGTGGCTGCCTGTGGCTTTATAGTGCTGAAACTTAACCTCTAATGCCACCAGAGAGTCCCTGATCAGCAAATTATTATATTCTTGATGATACTTCTATTTTCTGCCTAGTGGGGTATTAACTGACATCTATTGTCATGATTGGAACCTATTATCACTTCAGACCAACAAATATTTGCCTTACTTCTTTGCTTTCTTGTTTTTAAAATAAAGAAAAGAAATAATGTGCTAAAAATTCTTATAAGAAAATGAAATTGCTTTCTTCAAAGTAGGAGTATTTTGAGGCTCAATCTTTTGGCTTTTGAATTATTGGTGAATTTGTAATATATACAAAACTTTTTAGATAAAACACTAAGAGAGAGGGCCTCCCTGGTGGCTCAAGGGTTAAGCACCGCACTATGAAGCAATCCCCAGCCTCTGCAGCACGAGTTCGATCCCCAGCTGGCCAGGGAGAAACCCATATGGTGCAGCAGACCTCTCCTGTCTCGCCCACTGCTCCCCTCAGCAGTATATTTCATCAGTCTGCCTGTTCGGTTCCCTACTCTGTCTCTGGTGGATCCTCTCACCCCCTGCATCTCTGGCCTGTACCCCAGTTCTTGTATGCATAAATAAATAAATCTTTAAAAAAAAACACTAAGAGAGATAAAAAATAGTTGTATGTTTATGTATATAATTGAGTAAAATGTATGTTAATAAAATATACATTTATAACTGAAGTCTATAGATAAAATATGCTATAGGTTATATATACTAATAATAAATTAGTAAATAATATTTATCTGAGTAAAAAAGCATAAATAGTAAATACAGAATATAATATGCTAATGAGCACATTAGTTTTTTGTTTGTTTTGTTTTTTAAAGATTTTATTTTATTTATACAAGAACTGGTGTACAGGCCAGAGCATGGGAGTGGGGGATGAGAGAATTCACCACAGAGTGGGGGATGAGAGAATTCACCACAGAGTGGGGAGCAGAACAGGCAGACTGACTGAAATACACTGCTGAGGGGAGCAGTGGGTGAGACAGGAGAGGTCTGCTGCTCCATGTGTGTAGCACCCTGGCCAGCCAGAGATCAAACTTGTGCAGCAGTGGCTGTGGATAGCTTCATAGGTTGCGTCTTAACCCCTTGTGCCACCAGGAAAGCCCCTAGCAGGCATATTAGTTTTGACTAACATAAGAAGTTGCCCCTTAATTATAAATTAGTAATGAATTAAACACCGTATTATATGCATCAAAGCAAGATGTTGGCAAACTAGTCCTTAAGGATAGTTTAATATGCCAATTTTTTTTCCATTTAACTCTTGTTTCAGGTTCTGTTGGAAAGTGGATTACATCTCCTAGGTTCGCCTACGCTCTGGCTTATGGTTAGATCTGGTCCCAAAAAGGTACTGGCAAGAGATGAGAGGAAGGGAGAAGACAAAGTCTGGAGCATTTATTTCCCATGATGGCTTCCATTCTGGGATAATTTGTTATTATGCCTACACTTTTTTTTTAATATCCTAACTTCTGTCAGAGAGCTTTATTTCCATGGTTACCTCTCCTATCAAGTTCTGAAAACACCACAGGACTTCTAGTTTAAAGATGGTGAAATGAACACACACATCAACATTTCTGGCTCCTATTCAAAACTGACATTGTTTGCTTTCCAAACAGCTCTCTACCTCCTGGGTTCATAGTGAATTGGGGAAATTTAAGGGACCCCTGGGAAACAAGGGCTTTATCTTTGTGATCATCTGTAATTGGAGTATGGGTAGTCCCTGGTATGTTGTGTTAGCACAAATAGTAAAACTGGCACTGCTACTAAACTGGGATGAGATGCCAGTGGAAAAGGATGTTCTAACTGATGGGATGTCACCAGCACTTGAAAGGAATGAATTAAAATACATTCCTAAATTGAATGGCCCTTGTGGATCATTACTAAAGAAAAAAAAATATGGTCTGAAGGGGATATATCATTAATTCAAGGCAAAATATGAGAATCTCTGACATTTTTATGAAAACTTAACCACCTGCCCCCAGAGGGGTGAGGGAGGTGAGGACCAGGCTCTCCCTTTATTAAGACTAGGGAACTTCAAAGAGATTGAATTCTTAGTTTGGAAAAAATCTTCTGTACTATAATGGAAGTGTTATAGGACAGAGAGAGGGTCAGCCCAAACCCCGCAAACCTGCCTATTCTAAATGGGTTCTGCCATCCGCCGCATCAACACAAAACATAGGAGACTTTAATGGGAAGGAACTTTAATTAAACTAGGAAACAACACAGGTAAGGCAAAGAGTCTAGTTTCTAAATGAAGCACCCAAAGTTACCCATCCCCTCGTGGGTAAAAGTCCATCCATATGGGATTGGCCCAGAGCAAGGCCCCAAGGCCTGCCACAAGTCTAAAGCATCTTCCAGTGGAGACCCACAGAAAAGGGTCACAAACAACTGGACAAGCCCGGAAGGAAAAGAGCAAAATCAACATCAAGATAAAAGCTGCCATTGTCACCTCCCCATGGGTCTCACCCACATCTGTGTCACCCCGTCCACGACCAAAAGACAAGCGCAGCTTCTTCACGTGTCTCTAGGCTCCATGTGCCTCCTCCAGGTCTCCTGGCTCCATCCTGCTTCCTTCCTCAGTCTCTTCTGCCGCTTCTTTTCTTCCTGCTCAGCTCCACCCTCCCTTGGGTGGGGCAGGGAACCTCCCCCTTTCCTGGGGACCACCCTGTTACAATCCCCCCATGGCTCTGTCCTAAATCTTCGTGGTCGCCAAATCTGTTATAGGACAGGGAGAGGGGCACCCAAACCCCGCAAACCTGCCTATTCTAAATGGGTTCTGCCATCCGCCGCATCAACACAAAACATAGGAGACTTTAATGGAAAAGAACTTTAATTAAACTAGAAAACAACACAGGTAAGGCAAAGAGTCTAGTTTCTAAATGAAGCACCCAAAGTTACCCATCCCCTCGTGGGTAAAAGTCCATCCATATGGGATTGGCCCAGAGCAAGGCCCCAAGGCCTGCCACAAGTCTAAAGCATCTTCCAGTGAAGACCCACAGAAAAGGGTCACAAACAACTGGACAAGCCCGGAAGAAAAAGAGCAAAATCAACATCAAGATAAAAGCTGCCATTGTCACCTCCCCATGGGTCTCACCCACATCTGTGTCACCCCGTCCACGACCAAAAGACAAGCGCAGCTTCTTCACGTGTCTCTAGGCTCCATGTGCCTCCTCCAGGTCTCCTGGCTCCATCCTGCTTCCTTCCTCAGTCTCTTCTGCCGCTTCTTTTCTTCCTGCTCAGCTCCACCCTCCCTTGGGTGGGGCAGGGAACCTCCCCCTTTCCTGGGGACCACCCTGTTACAGAAGTAGATAAGAGTATCTGCTGGTGTTGTAGAGCAACCCCGATACAAAACGGGGTGCCTGACTGTGGGTCCTCACCCGCGCGCTTAAAAGGACTTATCAATGCTCTACTGCAGGCACACGTGAAAGGTTAATAAAAGGTTTATTTACAAAGGGAAGGGGAAATGAGGAAATGTACAGCTCTGGGAGAAAAGTGGGAGACAAAGTTTTAAATGAGTCCTACCCGATCCGCCGATCAGGAATCCCAAAATGGCGCTCTGAGAGCTGGCCGCCAGCCAGGAGCCGTGAAGCCAGGAGGCGAGCGATCGTGAGCCAGAGAGCCCAAGGCCCATGTGTTTGGTTTTTTTATATCCAACCTGGCTGCCCAACTCCACCCTCCCTTGGTGGTGATGGGATTTGTCTTTCCCAGAGTCTTGATGGCTTTAGTCTGGAGTGGGGGTGGAGTCCACAAAGCCTGTATGGGATTAACTCAGGACTTCACTTCCCCCTAACACTGGTTTGCCTTGAACTCCTAGATTACCAGGAAACCACTGAGCCTGAAGGCCATTCCCACTTATCAAAAGATAATGGCTGTTCCCTGTGCATCTCTGAGATCATGCAGAGTCTGAAATGAGATGCAGGTGCTTTACAAAACTAGTTATTCTCTTAGCCTCTATTCCTTTTTCCCCTCTAGGTTATCACACTGAGGGTCAAATCCCAGCCCAGCTCATCTGGAATGTGCTGGGCCTGCTGGGGGGAGAGCAAGTCCTCAACCACCCTCAGGGGCCTCTAAAACAAAAATCTGATCCTTTGGAATTTGGGCCCTGGTCCCCAGAAGTCTAGTCATAGGGTGTGGGACGTCCCTTAAGGGGTGACTCACATCAAATGTTGGGATTCTTGAAGAGAGCTGAGAACTGTTAACTAAGCAGCTCTCTCAAAACCTTCCTGGCAATTAAGGAAGTGTGACCTTCCTCAAAGAGAGTCTGGTCATTTGGGTTGTTTCCATGTTTTACCTATTATAAATAGTGCTGCAATAAACATAGGGGTACAGCGGACTGTGGTGATGTTGAACAGGTGCATTGGTGAAGGAAATTCTATGGGGACTACACCTGATTGGGGGGGAAGCAAATAGTGTTTAAAAATGAACAATGGGGGCCTCCCTGGTGGCGCAAGCAGTTGAGATGCAATCTATGAAGCTATCCGCAGCCACTGCAGCACCAATTCGAACCCCTGGCCGGCCTGGAAGCTACCTATGTGGTGCAACAGACCTCTCCTGACTCACCCGCTGCTCCCTTCAGCAGTGTACTTCCGTCAGTCTGCCTGTTCTGTTCCCCACTCTGTCTGTAGTGAATCCTTTCACCCCCACATACACACCCCTCTGGCCTGTATCTGGCCTGTAGCTCTTGTATGCATAAATAAATGTATCTTTTTAAAAAAAGAACAATGATCTACAAAATAAATAATAATAAAGACAAAATGTTATACCAAAAAAAGAAAATATATATATATATATGATTATACCATAAAAAAAAAAGAGGGTCTGGGTTGCTGTTTTGCAACCATCCTCAGTTCTCACAGAGGAAAAGATCATTTTGGAGCCTTTGGTGGACTTTTACAGGCCTTTAATGCTGAATGGGGAACGGACCAGCTTTCTCAGAATTTTTCGGGGCTGTCTTTTTCTCCTCTCTGTGTTGCCTTTGTAGTTATAGTCTTGTAGTGCCTCAGGGTGATGCCCCTGAAACTCCCTTACCCCTGGGCAAGGTGTCCCTATTTACAATGCGCAACCCTGCTCTCACCAGGTGTCCAGGATTACAGGGTCCTTGCAGGGCTGCAGGTGCCCCTGGTAGATGCTAATGGCAGGAGGGCAGAAAAAGCCTGATTTTTAACTCTTTTACCCTACAGTAGCACATTACAGTTTTCATTATGCTTACATGAAAAATGAGAAAATTTTTGAATTATGTTTTGAATTTGATCGGGGATTGACTGACTTCCATAGTGTGGGACAAATCACTATTGAAACATGTTAGCACATATGTGTTACCTTCTGTGTTGGCAATTGCACATAATTTCTCCTCCCCTAGTTTTGCCACACCTTGCCTCAATCCCCATGCCATCCTTCGGCACTCCTCGCTGGCCGCACGGAACCCTTGCAACAGTGAGAGTCCAGGGGACTATCTTTGGCAAAATACCTACCGGGAGGTTCTAATTTAGGTTCCACTAATCAGGAGCACCTGTTTGAGGTTTGGAAAACACATAAAAAGCTGAGGCCGTTTGGTCGTTCTCGTAGTTAGATGAGAAGGTTTGGGCAGAGGTTTTGCTACGACCTCTGGGCATTTTCCTGTGAATCGTCTGCCTCAGTTTGCACATTATCATCTAATCCGGTGGTTTGCAAAACCTCATCAGCACCCAGTGGGAACCTGCAAAAATGCAAATTTTTGGACCTACTCCTGACCTACACATTCAGAAGTTTCCAGGTAAGTGTTTTCCTGAGTTCCTTCATTGATTCTATCTAGTAGTTTCCTCCTTATCCATGAGGGACACATTCCAAGGCCCCCCAGAGGATATCTGAACCCTGGTACGTATTGCCTTTCTCTATACAAATATACCAGTGATAAATTTTAATTTATAGGTTAAGCACAGAGATTAACAACAATAATAAACCAGAATAATTCTATCAATATACGGTAACCTTAAGTGAATGTGGTCTCCTGCTCTCAAAATATCTGACTTATGTAATATTTTTGGACCTTGCTTGACTGCATGTCCCTGAAACCTTGGAAAGTGAAACCTCTGATAAGGAGGGAAGTGCTGTGGACCAAATCTGAGTAATGCTAAAGTCGGTTTGAATGCAATAGATAATGGTCGAATTTTTAAACTGGGTTGGTTATTGGAATTACCAAGAATGATTCTGAAAAATACAAATTCCTCAGTCTTACCATGTACCCCCAAGAAATAAGATTCTCAAGGAAGGGGGGTCTATCAGTCCGCTCACCCCAAGCCTTGGTGATTGTGCTTTCTGGGCAGGATGGGGGATTGGTCAAGTATTGCTCTGTGGTGTTCTAGTTTCTGATTTAAAACAACACTCACTTTGCCTTGTAGTTGCAAAACAAAGAAAAATAGTGCTAGTTAATAAAATCACTGTCTTTTATGGACAGGTGTGCTCATTTAGCATAAAATGCCTTTTAAAAACATTCACATTCTATAGTTTTGTGTTTCTCAGTATTCATCAAGGATGATTTGCATCACAATCACTGATTGTCTAGAAATTGTAACTACCTGGGCCCCATTCACACTTAATTGGATCTCTGTGCTCTCAGGACACGTTTAACAAGCACATCAACAAACACAAATTTGAGAACCACAAACAAATTTTTCCCTACACTATGCTACCACTTCCCCAAATGTATGCAGATGGGCCTTCCACAGGCAGGGGAACGCGTGCCTAGAGTCCTGGTGTTCGATTTTGGCTTGTTTGCTCATGAGTAAACTAAGGTATGGAAATAGATTGTCCCTACTTTCACCCTCTGTTCTAAATGTTGTGATAAAATTGCGTTTCATCAGTGTGTGCACATAGGTGCTTCCAAGGCCAGAAATGATGTGTCTTGCTTTCCTGAGTTATCTACTGTATTGACTGGAGGCAAATATTTCAATTTTATCTTTATTGGCACAAAACAAACGGAAATGGAAGGGAGTTCTGTAAATATTCCGTTGCTATTTTGACCCATTTCTTACAAACTTGTTTCCTTTTTACTCAAAGTATTCAAAACAATTATATTCAAGAATGTTAAAAGAAGTGAGCATTTACTCAAAAGAAAATATTAAACAAAACATCAGTCAGTATCCAAACATTCCATTTTATCTTAATGTCGTTGTTAGTTGTAAGTATTCTTTATTAAGCAATATGGTCTATACTTGTACTCTATTCATGGTAAATGTGTTTCAAAGTTCAGGTTTTTTGTTGCTATTAAGTTAAAATTTGTCTTAGCCTATAAATAATTACAAATAATGCATACACTTAGAGTGAAACTTGACCCATGTTGAGAAGCCTCTAGTACCATATCTTACATTAGTGTTCAGTAAATGTTCGGGTTTATGGTAATTAGGTACTCACAAATTATTTCTAACGTAAATGATTTTGAAAAGTACTTTTTACATGATCTGAATAATCAGCGGTAAAGTTTTCCATGGCATTGGAGTTGCCTCATTTTTCCTATAATTTCATGTTTCTTAAAATAATTTTTCAATACCCTGAAGTGCTAAAAATATTCCAGATAAATTAAGAATTCTTTAGAACCTGTAAATAAAATTGTGAGACTTTATTTCCTTTTGTAATGAAGTTTCGGTGGGTGCAGAGATCATCTTTTTAAAGAAAAATGTATCAGAAAATGTATTGGTAAAGATAAAATCTACCAAGGATTCAAAACTGAGTAAAAATTCTCAAGATGTTTGGTGACTTAATCTGGAATCGGTGCATAAATAGTGCTTGTTTGTCGGCTTTTCTTGTCAGTTTTTATGATGTTCTCAAAAGCTGCTATAATAACCACCTTATTTCTGGTATATTCTGGTCTGTAAAGGAGCCTGAGTTAATGACAATGGAAGGGCAAATCACTGGTTATGGTCCAATAATCCCAAGTCTGCTTCAGGACTGCATTCAGGATTCATCAAATAGCTAGATAGATTTCCATTTGAAAAGAAGTTTGTTCTTTAACATTTAATTTTCCTTATTTATTTTGATGGTTTTAAACTTATATTCATAACCTGTGGTGTTTGATAGTGGTTTATATTGTTTTTTGACCTTTTGAATACATTTCATTTTGTTACCTCTAAAAATAATACTGGTACAATAATACATATATATATATAAAACAAAACATGCCAAACTAATTTCAAAACATATATTTTTTATAAATTATTCAATATTAAAATTCTTTTCTACCCATAAGACTTTATTTACCAGTTGTCATAAGAATTGTTAATGTGCTAAGCAGAAAAGTAATGTTAAGAATTTGACATTGTGGGATTCATTTTTTTTTTTAAGAATAAAAGTTATTTTATAAAAAGTATTCTGGCCTAAATTTAGTTGATGTGATTACCCAGCCATGTTAAGAAAAAGTAGATTTTACGTTTAATGTGACTCTTAAAATTATTTGTGTGCATTTGAGAAGCATATTAGGCTTGAATATAAAATCAAATTTTTCTTGGTATTTTGCTGAAAGTAAAGGCTTTTTGTAAACTAACCAAGTGTTCTAGAGAATTGAGAAAACAATAGTATCACATTAAAAAGTAGTGGATTTGCATTAGATGTGCTTGATTCTTAGTTTAAGTTCTGAGTCAGACAACCAGCCCTAAGTTCTAGGTTTTGTCATAAGTTGCAGATTCATTTTAAACACAAACATGGGTCAGATATACCACCCCAATGATTATGACAAGCTTTTTCTAAACCATGAGCACTAGTGAAACATCAGTTATTGTATATTTTCTCATTGTATTTATGTCATTCTAAAAAACATGGGTTCTTCACTTAATTGAATAATTTTTAAAAGAATTAGAAAATAGAGTATTTGAATAAATTCTTTGAAGCTGTGTTTGCTACTCAAGTCTATAATAAAAAACAAGCATATCATAGTTTAGTAAACTTTATTTTCATTTTGTGGTATTTGCCCTAAACCGTGTGAAACTAAAAAGACTCTATACATCTGAATTAATGAAAAAATACAGTAAGAAAAGTTCTTCTAGCAAAAAAAAAAGACTCAAAATTCCTATTTCCAAAATTTTTGCTCTTAGACTAGTGGTTCTCAAAGTCTGAACCCTGGACCTGTGGCAGCATTACCTTACTACTTGTAAATAATGCAGTCTTCAGGTCCCACTAAGATGTATCGAATCAGAATCCCCTCAGTCTGAGTTTTGAAAAGCTCCCCATGTAATTCTGATGTATGCTAATGTTTGAGAACAAATGTATGGACTATGGGAAATACATTCACATAGTTAAAATAGGTCTGAAAGTAAGCCTGTGTAGATTCTGGGTAGACTATTCCTCACAGATCTCATTTGGGAAAGTTTTCAAGACCCCAACTAAGATCAGTTGATAGAATCTCTGCCTTAGCATTGGCATTTTAAAAGTCCTCTGGTAGTTCCAGTAAGCAGCAAGATTCTGAGACACCAATATGAGTTTGTGTATTTGTTATATGGCCGATCACTTGCTGAGTCTTTAGTATATTCTAGCATGTGGTTATTCCTCTTATCCTTTTCTGTTGACTCTGAATCCCTGCTGTTCCCTATCAATCCCATTAGCTGAAGTAGCGAGAGTCAAAGGGAGATGGATCAACTGGCTTTTCTATGAGTTGCTTCCATTTGGAGAACTTTTATATTCACTTTAAAAGCCAGCTTGTGTTCCTTTAAATTATTAAACAGACTGTACTATTGAACTCCTTGCATTTTGTCTTTCCATTCTCAATCCATCCCCCATATTGCAGTTACTGTTACTTTTCTAAAATACAAAATTGATAGTGTAAAACTTTTAAACATACCAAGTGTTTGCATAACCTGTGCTTGCATAACCCATTGTTCTCCTCCCAAATTTCTTCTATGCTAGAGCCTTACTGAATGTTTAGTATATCATTTTAAACCTAGAATGTTTCTCCTGCTATCTGGAGAACGTACAGTAGTCTCTCTACCACAGAACACTGCTCCCTGATAGATGGTCACCTCCCCATCATTCATTCACCCATGTCTTCGATATGATTGCTTCCACAAAAGCTTCATTGATCATCCTAGCTCCAGATACCACTCTGATATACCTTGGAGTCTTTCTTATGACACTTTGTTACACTAGCTTACTTATCTGCAATTTTCAGTGTATTAGAAATTAAAGGTAGTATTATTATGTTTATTGGTAATTTTTCATTTCTACATCTAGCCCAGAGACTACACACATTTTCAATAAACTTTTATTGCATAAAAAGATGAGTTTTAAAAAATTGCAAATTGCAAGTTAACAAGAAGCAAACCAAAGAAAAAAACATAAGTAAAAGTTACACATTAGTGGTGCTAGGAAATACATAGGTACTCCAGGTAAATGTCCTTTTCCACACCTTTGATCCTTTCCTTTCATCTTGTGTGAAATAACTCTTGGCAAAATATTTTCAAATACGTCGACTTACTGAAAGACTTCATTTCCTTTAATTTGTCAGCATTTCCCAAACTATGTTCCTCAAGCACTAGAGTCACAAGTTTTTAATAGGTATTTCATATAAAATTCTCTGGTGAAATATGCTTGGGAGGCTATACTGTATTCAGTTTTGTTCAGGGCAGTCACATTCAGAATCTTTGGCAGTCTCCAAAAGAGAAAAATAAGAAGCATCTCTTTGGAATTTTCTTGAGTGACATCTTACAGAATTGTCAATTTTTCTAAATAGTTTGAGAAACATTAGTTTACAAGTATCTATAAATTTTCCAAGAAAGATAAAGGGGAAAAAAGAAAGTGTCAGAAATTTCCTCCATCTCTCAGATTATTCTGTGAATTGTGTGAAATTTGTCAACTCAAAAAAATGACACATTTGTTTTCAAGGCTATTTAAAATATTAAGTGCATGCAGTATATAATATGATATAGGTGTGATCTTTACACATTCTTGTTGAACATACAGTTCACTGAGGTGTGTGTGTGTATATATATTTTCTACATTAAATATTACATTTTCTACATTAAATATCTATGTTGTCCAGCAAAACCATTCAATACACATATATACACACAGGAAATTATTGAATGGTTTTGCTGGACAACATATATAGATTCCTTCATGAGAGAAGACAGAGTGGGGAAAAGAGAAGCTCTCTTCTTTGGGTTCAAAATCTGGAGATATTGACCAGAGGCTGATATCAACCATCCTTCTTATCTTTTTAAAGATTTATTTATTTATTCATTCATTCATTCATTCAAGCACTGGGTACAGTCAGAAGCACAGGAGGGTGAGAGAATTCACCAGAGCCAGAGCGGGGAGCAGAGCAGGCAGAAGGACCGAAGTACACTGCTGAGGGGAGCAGCGGGCAGCAGGAGAGGTCTTTGCGCCATGCGGGACCCTCCTCCTGTGGCCAGGGAGCAGCCAGGGATTGAACTGGTGCTACAGAGGCTGCGGGCAGCTTTGCAACCCAGTGCTCAACTGCTGTGCCACCAGGGAGGCCCCATCCTTCTTATCTTGTGGAAAAGTTTGCATAAGAATGAAGTCATTACATAGGGAACAGAAAAAGAAAGAGGCCAGATAGAGAAACTGAATCTGACTGTTTTGTTACAGAAGCTGGATAAAATGACCTCAAATTGTACTTAAAGGGCAAACCCAGAATTGTACAAGTTCTGCCTCCTAACACCTAGGCATGGAGTAAACTGTGTTACCCTGCTGTAAACTGGCTACAAGAGAGAAGAAATGAAAGGGAAGTACTTTAAAAAAAAAAACACAAAAACCTGCTGTAAATATACTAATTGTATCACTGTAGGTATATGAGGGGGGCATGGAATCTTCTTTATTAAATGAATATAGCACATGTTGTACAAATGTTTTGTAGCAGGACTTATCAAAAGTCCTTAAAATTCTAGGAGAAGGATATAGAACGTTATTTACTTCCAATTTGTTTGACAAAAACTTACCCTGTTCTCCCAATTCTTGTCTTATATAATACTATGTTCCGTGGGAAACTTATGAGAAATGGTGAGTTTGAGTTTGTACAAAGTAAAATGAGTTCAATATTTTCTACATTAAATATTAATACACATTTTAAATTCTTATTCTTTACAGTGGGTTCTTTGTTGAGGTTATAAAATATTCTTCCTGATAAATATTGCAATTTAGTGAATGTTTTCTCAACATAAAGACCTTATTTATTATTTTTTTTTTACAATGTGCTTTCTTCTTCAGTATCAAATGAGTGCTTAATCTGTGTTAAATACTGCTAGGGGGAAAGGATGTCTTGAGCAAACTCCAAACAGGTTTTGTGGACTCCACCCCTGCTGCACCAAAGCCATCCAGAGCCATTGAGGTGTTGATGAACACCTTTTTCATGCACTGAAATACAAATTTAATAAAGCCTTTTATCACATTTGAACATAAGTTATCTATGAAACAAACCCACAACTTTTTAGAGTAGTCAAGAGCCAATGCCTTAAGGGGAGGCCTATAGCAGCACTATTTACAATAGCTAAGCTGTGGAAACAGCCCAAATGCCCAAAAATAGATGACTGGATCAAGAAGATGTGGTACATATACACCATGGAATATTACTCAGTATTCAAAAAAGATAAACTCATCAATTTGCAGCAACATGGATGGAGTTGGAAGGGATCATGCTCAGCGAAATAAGCCAGAAAGAAAAAGAAAAATACCGGATGGTCTCACTCAAAGCAGGAATTCAGAAAACCTAAATAAGGGACCAGGAAAAAGACTAATTGCAATAATGTAAATATCGAAATCAACAAGCAACTATAGACCAGAGACACACTACAGTAGGGAGCGAGGGAAGAAGAGGGATTAGGATCAGAAAAAGGAGGTGGGATTGTATGGGAAATATAACCAAAGTGAAAATGCATACATTATGCAAAAAGGAAAAATGATGTAAGAATATATACAATAAAATAATTCATAAAAAAAAAACCCAATCCAGATGTGAAATGGGTTGCCTGACTGTGGGTCCTCACATGTGCACTTAAAGGGACTTATAATAAGACTCAACTGCAGGCACACACAAAAAAGGTTAATAAAAGGTTTATTTACAAAAGGAGGAGGAATGAAGAAATGAATAACTCAGGGAGAAAGAGGGGGAAATATATTAGTGAATGTGCCCTACCAGTTTTGCTGACCTGGAATCCCAGTGGCATGCTGAGAGCCAGCAGAAAGTCAGGAGGCCAAGAGGACCCCCAAAGCCCACATGTCTGGTTTTATACCAAACCTGGCTGCTTAACTCCACCCTCTGATCCCAGAAGCCCTCCCTTCGGTGATGATGGGATTTGAAGTTCCCGGTGTCTTGATGGCTTTGGTCTGGAGTGGGGTTAAAGTCCACAAAACCTGTGCAGAGTTTGCTCAGGACATCCTTTCCCCATAACAATACTAGTGACATCTTAGTGATAGGGACACATGAGTGAACCTCATTGACATAATTACTACCTATATGGAGCTAATATGTAAGAAAAACTAGCTGTTTTCACTATTAAATAAAGTTAATATAATAATGGGCACAATTTTAGGGCAACACTAATGAGATTTTTAACCCTAAATCCTTTTCCCTGAATTATTACAAGTACTATGCAAGTAGAAGCCTGAATTGTTTACCTGGATATTCATTATTTGAGTTTCCCACAGCAAAACATATTGTGCAAGGAAGACACATCATTATATGATCAAAAACTCACCTTTGATTCCATTAATCCCTCTTCAAACAACCCTCTTCTTTTAACAGGGGTATACAGAGTCACCATGACAGCAACACCTTAGCTCAGCCTAGCTTTTGATTATGGTATTACATGATCTGAACTGATATTCTAAACACCCCATACGACTGTTCCAATAAAATAGGTAGTTATTGACTATATAAGATTTAATGCAGTGATGAAAATAATGTTGGAAAAACATGATCAATTTCCATAAGAAAAGAAATTCTGGCAGAATAAGAACTGCTTAGCAAATAAAACTGTAAGAATAAGATTTTTCAGAATGGAATTAACAGAGGTGCTTGAGGAATTTGGTAAGCCATCAAGTATATTTTTAGAAATAACTTTAAAAGCATTCCATAAAAGCCAAATAGAAAGGCAGTCATATTTTATCACTTTTTTTTTGAAAAAATGCTACCCCAAAGGCATCAGCTTGCTTTATTTTCAACAAATTAGAGCATAACTGAAATTATCTAAATTTTGTTAAACATGTTTTTATAATTTTAAATTTCATTTGTCAAAAAAATCCAGTCAACCTGGTTCATCATTATTTCTTTGTTTATATATTTAATGTATTTATGCATACAAGAACTGGGGTACAGGCCAGAGGTGGGGGGTTGAGTGGATTCTCCAGAGACAGTGTGTGGAACAGAACAGGCAGACTGAACGAAGTACACTGCTGAGGGGAGCAGTGGGCAAGTAAGGAGAGGTCTGCTGCTCCATGTGGGTAGCTCCCTGGCCAGGCTGGGGATCAAACTCATGCTGCAGAGGCTGTGGCTAGCTTCACAATACTGTGTTTAACCCCTTGTTCCACCAGGGAGGCCCTATCATTATTTCTTATAGATTTTTTTTTCTCTATTATAAGGGGATTCACTTTAAAGTCTTTTCATTATCAATTTTTCTCAGATAATGCAGATTTCCTACACTGGCATTCTCCTAGTTGGAACATATAACTAAAAATCATGACAATGGGGGTCCTAATTTCACAATAACGGAGTTCTTGATTCTGATTTTAGAAGTTATAGTATGCTTAGGGTCTCTTAGAGATTGTTAAAATACTGAACTTTTCATCCTTAATAGGATAGTATCAATAATTAGCTCCAAGTACTTGGCAAGGAAAACAATGACCTTTTGTGGTAGGCTGAACAATGACTCTCTGAAGATGTCTATGTTCTACTCTCTGGAACCAGCTTGCTTTCCATGGTTCAAGGAACTTTGCAGATGTGATTATGGATCTTAAAATGGCTGAGAGTCTCCTGGAATATGTAGGTGCATCCAATGTAATCACAAGGCCTTTATAGGGGGCAGCAGTGGGGTTAGAACATATATAGGAAATGGAAGGATGGAAAGTGAAGTTAGAGAGATGGAGTTTTGAAGATAGAGGAAGAGGCCAGTGGACAAGATATGTAGACAGCCTCCAGAAGCTGGTAAATGCAAGAGAACAGATTCTCACCTGGAATGTGAAGATTACCTGCAGTTTTATGGACCCATTTTGGACTTCTGATGTCCAGACTTGTCAGAGAATATATTTGTATTGCTTTAAACCACTTATTTGGTGATTACCAAAACAACAAAGGGAAATCAAAATAATTTCCTTTGGAATTTTCATGCTTTCTGCTTTACTGAAAATTGAAAGAAAATTTAGGCTCTCCCTAATTCCTTTTCAGGAGGAGCTTGGCAAGGAACAGAAAACATAAATAGCTTTCCTTTTGTAACCATGTTTTTCAAGGTCAGTTCAAAATCTTTTCCTTCATGAGCCCTTAAATCATTCTCTGTCCTGTTATATTAGGCTCCTTTTATTCACAGTGACCATGGTTCTGAAGGAGCAATGGGGATAAAAGCAGCATCAGGAAAAAACTGCAGTTGGGCTGCAGTGGATGATCATCCAATTTATATTTCCACCATATTATTCGGTGCTTGTTTCATTTTACTTTTGAATAACAATTAAATACTTATCTGTCTCCTCTAGCTCCTCCTTCTGCCAGAGGTTAGAGAAGAAGCTTCTTTGTCTATATTTTCCATTATATATTCATCATCGTTATTGGCAGCATCATGTTCATCATTACCATCTCTCTTGTGACTTATAGTAGACAATATTTCCACCCTACTTTCAATACGTTAGGTATATTGTACATATTACATGTAATAACTCATTAATGTGCAACAATGGTAGGATGACACAAAATTATTGATCCATGTTGAGACTAAGTAACATGATCGAGATCACACAACGGGAGGTGGAAGGCCAGAATTCAATTTCAGAAAGTTTAGCTCTTTATCACTATTATCTCCCCAAATAGAACTCTTCACAGAGAAGTTACAAGTATTCATTTGAAAAGCAACTGTCTGTGAGTGTCACACACTTAGAATTAAATGTAGAATTCTAAATATTACTGGCGTAAAATGACTTAGGAAATAATTTCAATATCATAATTTGTGTTCTCTCAAGCCTCTATAGCAAAAAATTAAAAAAAAAAAGTTCACCAAAATTTTGTCCTTGACCTTTTGCGACCTAAATTTATCAGAATTTATTTTGGGATATCAGTGTTATTGGAAAGAATATATACTTTATTTTTTCCCAAGCTTATTGAGATTATATATATGTAATTGGCATATAATTGTCTAATTTTAAGGTATCCAATATAATAATTTGACTTATATTGTGCAGTGATTATCACAATATGTTTACTTAACATTCATCTCACACTGATACAATAAATTTAAAGTATTTTTTCCTTCGTGATAATACCTCTTTGGATTTAGTTTCTTAACTATCAAATATGGCATACATCAATGTTAACTACAGTCATGTTGTATATTGAATATACTTCTAGTACTTATTCATCTTATAACTGACAATTTGTACCTTTTGATGACCTTCATCGAGTCTTCCCTCCTCTCATCTCTCTCCTCTGATAACCACAAATCTGACATCTTTTTCTCAGCTTGGTTTTGTTTTCATGTTCCATGTATAATGGAGATCATATAGTATTTGTCTTTGTCTGACTTACATCATTTAGCATAATGCCCTCAAGGCCCATCATAGTTGTAACAGGGTTTGATTTCCTTTTTTATGACTAAGCAATATTCCATTGGATAGACTAAAATATTTTGATAGCTGTGGATAAACAGATACCTAAAATAAAGTGGTATATTTCATGTTTTGACTATTACAAATAACACTGCTGTGAACATTAAAGGGCAGAAATCTTTGGATATATTCCCAGATATGGAGTTGCTTGATCAATGTTTGAGGAACCTCCATATTGTCTGTACTAATTTATAACCCCAGCAGTGTACTAAAGTGTTCTTTTTTCTACAAATCCTGGAGACAGCATGTTATCTCTTTTCTTTTGAAGTAGTCAACTAATAGGTATGAGGTGATATCTCCTTGTGGTTTTGATTTGCATTTTCTTGATGATTAATAATATTGAGGAACTTTTCATGGACTTACTGGCCATTCATACGTCTTTTTGAGGGGCCTCCCTGGTGGCGTAAGGGGTTAAGACACAACTTATGAAGTTGTCCACAGCCTCTGCAGCATGAGTTCTATCCCCACAGCCGGCCAGGGAGCAACCCACATTGTGCAGCAGACCTCCTGATTCTCCTGCTGCTCTCCTCAGCAGTGTACTCTGGTCAGTCTGCCTGTTCTGTTCCCCACTTGGTCTCTGGTGAATCCTCTCACCCCCAACACCTCTGGCCTGTACCCTAGTTTTTGTATGCATAAATAAATCTTTAAAAAATATGTCTTCTTAGAAAAATTCCTATTCAGATATTTTGCCCATTTTAAAAAGTAGATTATTTGTGTGGTTTCTTTGTTTTGTTTACTGTTAAGTTTTATGTGCTATTTATATATTTAGGATATCAGCTCCTTTTCAGATAGTCAGCAAATATTTTTTTCCCACTTTTTAGGTTGTCTTTGAATTTTGTTGATGATTTCTTTTGATGTGTCAAAGCATTTTCATTTGATGTATTCCCACATGTTCAGTTTTGTTGCTTGTGTTTCAACTGTCATATCCAAATAATCATTGTCAAGATTTATGCTATGGAGTTTTTACTGTATGCTTTCTTCTAGGATTTTTATGATTTCTGGCCTTATATTTAACTCTTTAATCCATTTCAAGTAAATTTTTGTGAATGCTATAAGATAGAGATCTACATTCATTCTTTTCCATGACCATTTTTTTTTCTTTATTGAAATACATTGGTTTACAACTCTGTGCATGATTAAGGGGAAAAGGTTCATACCTACTCAGATGTATGTTAACATACCACTCCAATCATCAAATCTTCGCAAGCCTAGAACCACTTACTGAAAAAGTTCTGTAACAGGGTGGTCCCCAGGAAAGGGGAAGGTTCCCTGCCCCACCCAAGGGAGGGTGGAGCTGAGTAGGAAGAGGAGAAGCTGCAGAAGAGACTGAGGAAGGAAGGAGCAGGATGGAGCCAGGAGACCTGGAGGAGGTACATGGAGCCTAGAGACACGTGAAGAAACTGCGCTTGTCTTTGGGTTGTGGACCGGGTGACACAGATGTGGGTGAGACCCATGGGGAGGTGACAATGGCCGCTTTTATCTTGATTTTGATTTTGCTCTTTTCCTTCTGGGTTTGTCTGGTTATTTCTGACCCTTTTCTAAGGGTCCCCACTGGAAGATGCCTTAGACTTGTGGCAGGCTTTGGGGCCTTGCTCTGGGCCAATCCCATTTGGATGGACTTTTACCCACAAGGGGACGGGTAACTTTGGTTGCTTCATTTAGAAACTGGACTCTGCCTTACCTGTATTGTTTCCTAGTTTTATTAAAGTTCCTAACCCCTTAAAGTCTATGTTTTCTGTTGATGCGGCGGATGGCAGAACCCATTTAGAATAGGCAGGTTTGCGGGGTTTGGGCTGACCCTCTCCCTGTCCTATAACAGTTCTTGTACCCTTGTCAAATACTAGTTGTCCATATATACATGGGTTTATTTCTGGGATTTACATTCTGTTCCTCTGGTTTATGTCTGTCTCTTTATATACCAAAATCTTACAGTTTTGACAATACAACTTGATAATATAACTTGAAATCAGGAAATGTGGTTCTGCCATTTTGTTCTATTTTCTCAGGATTGTTTTGGCTATTAAGATCTTCTGTGGAGTTTGAAATGTCCTCTCCTGAGTTTTGGGAGATTTTTGAGAAGGATTTGTGTGATTCTTTGAGTGTTTGGTAAATTACACCAGTGAAGTCCTCTAGAACTAACTTATTTAGGAAAATTTTGATTACTAATTCAATCTGCTTACTAGTAAATGTTCAGATTTGTGTATTATCCTGATTCAATCTTGGTAGAGTCAATCTTAGCTTCTAAGATTTTTATTTCTTCTGGTTGTCGAGTTTATCAATATATAGTAAAGTTGCTTCTGTATATCAGTTGTAATGCATTCTTTTTCATTTATAATTTTGTTGTTTCAGGTCCTCCTTTTTATCTTGATTAATCTAGTTAAAGATTTAACAATAGCTTTTTAAAGAATGAACTTTTTTTTTTTTTAGTTCTATAGGTAGTTGGGACCCTTATCGTCTATGATCTTGATTTCCTGAATTTATAATCATTCAGTGGTGGTACTCTCATACTTTGCCTTAGAAATACTATGAAGTTTGGTACATTGTAAATTTTTTTCTTAAGGGTTATCTTTTCTAAATTTATTTTTTCTCTACTATGTTCCTTGTGTCCCTTTGTCCCTGTACCTCCCTTTTCCCTCCTAACCACAGAGCCATCAGGATGTTTGTTGATGTCTAGCAGTTTCTGAAAGCATTTTGCATTGTCAAATTGCCTGCTATAAAGATGCTCAATATTTGTTTTTGTTGTTCTGACTTGCTTTGAAGCTTGTAATTTTTTTCAGACTTCTCCATTTTGCTGAAAATACTTGTATTTCATACTTCCTTTTGGCTAATATTCCACAGTATATATGTACCACAACTTTTTGCTCCATTCATCTATAGAAGGAGATTTAGGCTGCTTTTGTGTCTTAGCAGTTGTAAATAATGTTATTGCAAATATCATTGAACATATGGTACTACTTGATGGTTTCATATTTTGTGAATGTATGCCTAAGAGTGGAATGGCTGAGTCAGACAGTTGTTTCTATTAATTTTTTAAAATATATACAAATTGCTTTTCTTAATGATTTCACCAGTTTACGTCCCCCACCAACAATGTAACAGGATTCTTTTTCTCCATATCCCCTCCAGCACTTGTTGTTGAGGGTCTTTTTGAAATCTGCCTTTCTCAAGAGTGTGAGGTGGTTTCTCAATATAGTTTTAATCTGCATCTTTCATATTAGGAGTTATGAGACACATTTTTTTCGTATGTCTTTTGGCTTTCTGGATATCATCTGTAATGCATTGTCTGTTTATAGCTGTTGTCCATTTGTTAAATGGATCATTTTTGTTGTTGAATTATGAGTTTTTTATATAGTTTGGTTATTAATCTCTTATCAGTTATATACTGTATAAATATTTCCCCCATTCAATAGGGTATCTATTTGTCTTATATTTTTCTTTTGCTGTATAGAAGCTTTTTAACATAAAGTAATCATAATTGTTTTTAATTCCCTTGCTTTAAGGATTGAATCATCTAAAAATCTATATTGTTAATACCAGGGAATATATTTCCAATGGTGCCATCTATGTAAGGTATTATAGATCTTACATCTAAATATTTAATCCATTTGGAATTAATTTGTGTATGGTGTTAACAGGTAATACAACTGCATTCTTTCAAGTGTGTCTTTCCAATTTTCCCAGAACCAGTTATTAAAGATTATCCTTTCCCCATTTTATGGTCATGGATGTTTTATTCATAAATTTGGTACTAGAATATGCATGTATTCATTTCTGGATTTTGATTCTGTTCAGTCAGTCCTTGTGACATTTTTTTACACCAAAACCATACTGTTTTTAATCCTCTTGCTTTATAGTAAACTTTAAAGTGAGGAAACATGATATTTCCATTTCTCTCACTTTTTCTTAAGTTTGCCTTTGCAATTCAATTCTTTTTGAGGTGCCATTAAATTTCAATATTTGTTGTTTAGCTTCTTTGAAAAATATTGCTGACATTTTGATGGGGATTGTAGTAAATTTGTATATCATTTTAGCAAGGAGTTAGTCATTTTGATTATACTAATTCTCCTGTCCATGAGCGTAATATTCTTTCATTTGCTTATATCACTATACAATTCCTTTAATAACACGTAGTTTTCATTTTATAGTCTTTTATCTATACAATTAAACTCCTTTGTTAGGTATTTAATTCTTTTTGAAGTAATTATAAATATAATTATTAATTTCTCTTTTGTTTTTTGTGTATAAAAACTATGGATTTTGTATGCTGAATTTACATCCTGCCATTTTACTGTGTTTATGGTTCATAATAATATTTTATGGATTTTAGGATCTTCTATATGTTACTAAAATATCCTGTCTGCAGATAGTGATAGTTTTATTTCTTTTCCTATTTAGTCTCCCTTTATTACCTGAGTTTGTCTGATAGCTCTAGCCAAATGCTGTAATACTGCAGTAAACAGAAATGCGGACAATGGGTACCCTTTTCTTGTGCCAGGACATATGGGGAAAACTTACTGTTTTGCACCATTGAGAATTATACTGGTTGCTGTGATATATAGCCTTTGTTATATTGAGGTAGTGTTCTTCTATTCCCATCTTGTCCACAGTTTTTGTCATAAATGGATATTGAATGTTATTGAATCTTTTCTCGGCATCTGTTATTTTAATCTTTACACTTGTTGATATGATATGTTACATCAATTGATTTATGTATATTAAGACATCCTAGCATCACTGTGTTGAAGCTCACTTGATCATGTTGTATAACCTTTGTGATAATAATATTCAATTTGATTGGCTACTGTGGTGAAAGTTTTTGCATTGATGTTCATCAAGAATAATGGTCTGTGATTTTCTTGTGCTATCTTTAGTTTTGGAATTATGGTAATGTTGTCATCTTAAGATGTATTAAGAAGGATTCTTATACTTTGTGTCTTTAAAAACAATTTGAGAAGGGTGAGCATTTGTTCTCCTTTAAAAGTTTCATTAAATTCATTTGTATGGCCATCTGGTTGTGGTCTTTTATTTTTCAGAAGATTTTTTATTACTGTTTCAATTTCCATGTTTGTGATCAGTTTTTTTTTTTCAGTTTTTCTTTTTGAATTAGCCTTAATAGATTTTGTTGACCTAGAAATCTTTCTTCAAGATTTTCAATTTTAATAGCATATGGTTATTCATAGTAATTTTGTATAAACTTTTGTATTTCTATGTTATCTGTAGTGAATTCTCCTCTTTCATTTGTGATTCACCTTGTTAATATTTTGTGTTTTTGTTAGCATAGTTAGGGTTTATTTTATCTTCTCAAAAAAATAAGCTCCTTGTAACATTATTTTTTTTTAAATTTAATCTCTATTGCATTTATTCCCACTCTTATTGCTTCCTTCCTTCTAATTTTAGGTCTAATTTGTTCTTCCATTGGTCAGTTGTTTATTTGGGATTTTTCTTTTTAACATGGGTCTGTATTACAGTTTACACTAAAGACTATTTTTACTGCATTCCATAGATTCTGGTAACATCATTTTTATCAGCCTCAAAGCTTTTTTAATGTCTGCTTTGATTTCCTCTTTTTCCAATTACTATTAAATCTTGAAGATAAAACAGATACAAAATGATCAACAATATTATAGACTTTATATATTCATGATCTCCATTAGCCTATCAGTAGATATGCCCTTAAAGGATTATTTTTTTTTTCTAACCATGTGCTGTGGAACACTAATCCCCAAGAACTTTAACAAAGAAATACTACATTCTTGTTTCTTAGGTATTCGTACTGTTACAGGGCAAACCCAGTATGAAATGGATTGTCTAACTGTGGGTCCTCACCCATGTGCTTAAAGGGGCTTATAATAAGACTTAACTGCAGGCACATACTAAAGGTTAATAAAGGGTTTATTTACCAAAGAAGGGGAAGTGAAAAAATAAATAACTCAGGGAAAAAGAGAAGGAGATAAATTGGTGAAAGAACCCTACCAGTTCTGCTGAGCTGAAAAGCCCAATAGCACACTGAGAGATGGGGAAAAGCCAAGAGCCCCCAAAAGCCTATGGTTATATACCAAACCTGGCTGCTTCACTCCACCCTCAGTTCCCAGCAATCCTCTCTTCGGTGATGATGACATTAGGGATATGTAGTTTTTAGTGTCTTGGATCTCTTTGGTCTAGAGTGAGGGGCTAATCCATAAAAACCTGTGTTTGTGGAGTTTGTTCAGGGCATCCTTTCTCCCCAACAATACTGCAATCTTATTTACTAACAGCTGAAGAATTCTACACTAAAGCAACTTGCTTAATTTTATATGCTCCATCTAGTTCTGCTCAGTTATTCTCATAGTCAGCTCCCCTTTTTCTTTGAGTAAATGCCATTGACATTCTTTGGAAAGGGTAGTCTAGGATCATATTTTGGAGAACAGTGCACTTTACCATTTAAAATATACTGAGTTCAGAATAAAGTAATCATTACCAAATTAGAAAGTTTCTATTTTGTTTTAAAATTATTTTATTTTGAATTTTTAATTCTCTGACAGGAAAAAGTTCTTGAATCTTCTGACTGGAAAAAGTACTTTAGGTTGCATTAAATATTATCTCCATTGTGCAACAGCTAGACTAAAGGAAAAAAAATGGGAGTGTCCTCTATTGTAATAGAATGAGGAATGTGAATTAGAAATTCTGAATTCTGGTTGTTTACTGAAGAAGGTGTAACCTTTGCTTGGGGATTTAAAACTTTGTCAGTTGTCATTCTGGATGCACTTAGGTCCACTGCACATAGTCCATAAAAACTGAAAGCATGTTTCGTCTAACCCAAATGCTAGTCCCAACTGGCAGGAAGATATCCAGGAATTCTGGGCCTGACTCCTGATTCCCCAAGTCCCTAGGCCAGATGCAAGATCACTGGGGAGATGTGACTGAAGAGGATGATTAAGAGGTTGGCAGTATTATATATGTAAGTCACAAGGAGATAGGGTCCTGGTGGGTGTGCCTGACAATGAGATATGCAATTTGCTAAATACCCCATGGAGGGACTATGTTTGAGCAGATAGCCAAAGGGTGCCCCAGGGACTCTGAGGAGCCAAGCTGAGTCAGTTATGTACATAGAGGACAATTAGGTCACAGGGAGCATTCTCTTGTAGGCTGGAGTTGCTTGGTAATAACTATAAATTTATAACAGATAAGACAGGAATATTTACACAAGTTTCAGCATTTGGGAATGCTTGCTCTTACCATGAAAATTATAACTCTTACCAGAAATTATCACTGTTTGCATATGTACAGTTATAAAAATTCTTGCAACACTTCCATTTTATTGTCTTCTTTTGTCATGCAATTGAAACTTCCTGGTTTTAATTATCTATAGTCATTTAGGCTTTTGTTCTTATGAAGTTAATTAAAATCAATGAACTCTTATCAAGAAACCACCATGTTCAGATAAACACTCCAGACAACAAGGGCAATGTCAAAAGAAGTCAGTTCTTAAGGACTTTATCCTCAGTAAACTTCAATTTAGCTGCATGCAAAGTCTGGCAAGATTATGAAATGCGTCACATTGCTTAACAGATATTTATCACTATGCACTAAGCATAGCATTATGTACTACGTACCATTCAGTTTTTTTCAAACCTACTTATTTAATCTTCATAATGAATCAATGAATAAGAATTTTACTCACATTTGCAATTGTAGGTTAGGAAAGTGAGGAATAGAAAGGAAACTAATTTGCCCAATGCCCTATTAAGAGATGGAAAATGGGATTTGAACCCAGGCATTCTGGCTCAGGACTCTGTGCTCTAAATCAGTGTTACTTCTCAAATCATATAAAATATAGGTCAATTCTTGTGTATCCCTGTATTCTAGTGACCTATGGAAGATCAGAAAAGTGGGGAAAGGCATAGCTGGATATGTGATTATACAAAGTGATCACCAAAAGGCTGGTTTTTGGAATAATTTGAGATACTGTGACTCAATCTCATTTTAGACTAATTTTCTTTTTTAAAGATTAATTTATTTAAGCATCCAGGAGCTGGAGTACAGGCCAGAGATGCGGTAGGGTGAGAGGATTTCATCAGAGACAGAGTGGGAGCAGAACAGGCAGACTGAAGAAATACACTACTGGGGGGAGCAGTGGGCAAGACAGGAGAGGTCTGCTGCACCATGTGGCTTGCTCCCTGGCCCCCATGGCCAGGCGGGGATCAAACTCGTGCTGCAGAGGCTGCGGATTGCTTCATAGGGCGGTGCTTAACCCTTTGTGCCACCAGGGAGGCCCTCATATTAGACTAATTTTCTTTTTCCTTGAGGTATCAAAATCTTTTTCCTAACTACAAGTAGATTTATCATTTGAATGCAGTGACTTTTTCTACCTGGCTGAAATTCCACCATCAGCTGTCATTTCCAACGAAACAGTTATGTTGAATAAATCCACTAAACAGACAAGTTTCTGGATATGTTTCTCTTGGTGATCAGTTAGCCTGTGTGATTATAGTATTAAAATCTATTATGTTTTGGGCCTCCCCAGTGGTGCAGAGGTTGAGCACTGGATTGCGAAGTTGTCCACAGCCACTGCAGTGATGGTTGGATCCCCCATCGCTGGGCGAGGGTCCCACATGGAGCGATCTTTCCTGCCACCCGCTGCTCCCCCCTCAGCAGTGTATTCCATCAGTCTGCCTGTTCTGTTACCTGCTCTGGCTCTGGTGAATTCTCTCACCCTCCCGAGCTTCTGCCTGCACCCAGTGCTTGTATAAATAAATAAATAAATAAATAAATAAATATTTAAAAAAAAAAAAGAATCCATTATGTTTGCCATGTAGTTTTCCCTTCACACATTCAGGAAAAAGAAGTTGGTAGGTCATGCAGTAGAGGAAGTTTCATATTATTAAAATGCCGCCAAGCCTGAGTTAGTCTATTTCTCTTGCCCCAGAGGAGTGAGGTGCAGTTCTTCAAAGTTCCAGTTTTGAATGGTGCCACAGGAGAGATTCTTACTAATCCCCAGCCTGAGTGATATTCCCATACTACCCCACTGCAGTCACTCTAGTGGAGCCAATATTTCATTGATAATGGGTGGAAGGATAATGGTGAAGATGTTAGGAACTGCTACTTGGTTGAGCATAATAGGGAAACATACAGAAATATGGAACTGAACATTAGTGCTGAGTTGGACTTTACAGGCTTTTTAACCTCATCAAGATTATCTGCTTGCTTATTCAGGTTGCAGTAAAGCTGGAACAGTTAAGAGACTTTCCAAGTCACAGCATCCTTACAACATTTTTTCAGTTTTTTTGATGTATATGATGAGGTTTAGTTGATGGCCTTTCTTTTACTCAGCTAGAAATCTTGAGTTACATGACCTTTTTTTTTTTTTTTTCCCCTTTAACTCTCCCTAACACTCCACTCACTCTTAGACAATCTGGATTCCACCGCCACGGTTTCAATGCTACCATTCCCCTGCAAGGTGTAGTGTAAGGAATTGGGTGCTAATCACCAGTGTTTCCTTCCCAAAACACTCCCTTCTCTCGGCTCCCAAGATTATCCCTCTCTTTCTATACCTGGTCTTCCTGCTAGTTTCCTTTGAAAATGCTTCCTATTCCAGGTGCTAATTTAAAGTTAATGTTTCTTGGCATTCTGGTTAGGGCAGTCTTGTACTTTATATACTTCCTTAGGGTTAATTCATGTACTTCATTTGTAGCTCTTCCACTCCATCTTTTAAATGCTACATAAAAATTGCATCTGCCCTTGGGAAAAAAAATAGCATTCTAAAATTAAGCCCCTCTTATCACACAAACAAAACCATATCTTTTTAAGTTGCCTGTATTGGGGATTGGTATATCCATCACTTTGCCCAACCACCAAAATAAAAATTCTCTTAGATCCCACAAATTAATGAACAAATGTAGTTGATACTCTTTCTTGAATACTTGCCACAGTCACTACAACTAAGAATGCTAATACCTGTCGTAGAACGTGTTACAACATTCTGTGATTGATTCCCTATATGGCAGCAGAATAATCATTCTAAAATTTTATCTAGTCATGTCACCCTCTTACCTAAAACACTCAACATTCCCATCTTGGCCTCAGTAATTCTAGCACGCCTTTGCCTGTTTCATAGATTCTTCCCTTGTTCATAGATTCTTCCCTTGGCTAGAGTCTCACTCTAGCCAATCCTAACCTGAATTTAGGCTGTAGATGTGGGAAATGTTTTTGTACCTGCACTTGAATCACTCTCCCATTTAATCTTTTCAAATGATGTCAGTTCTGCTTAGCATTCCTCTCTACTCACAGGTGTACCTGTTTTGATTTCATTAACAATTTTTTTTCTGGTACTTCTTTCTGTCTGATTGTTCCACAACCTCTGCCGATCTGATTAAGGCAGGTACTGCAATTTCCTATTTGTATTCTCCACTAAATTGAGCACTACTTGTATTGATCTTTTTTTACACCTGAGTAAAATGATCAAGCCACGCATAGACTATAGAGAATATAGGAAAAGTACATGATGGGGGAAAGTAATTTAACACATTTCATTATGATTTCCCTAATGTCTCCATGTATTCAATGTATTTTTTATGATTTTGCTTTTATAATAAGCCCTCATTATATATAAAACTAAACACAGTACAATTTTGATTGAGAAAAGTGATCAAGATGGTCTTCAAAGCCTACAAAATAATGTGTAATAATTGTTTGGAATGGGAATTATGAATTTTGGGAGAAGAGTAGTAAAAAATGGCCGGATATTACTTAAGGGGCTGATCAAATATGACAGTGTTTTTCCTTAGGTCCAAAAAAATTTTGGGAGCCTCTCTGGTGGTGCAGCGGGTTGAGCGCAGTGCTGTGAAGCTGTCTGCAGCCTCTGCAGCATGGGTTCAATTCCCAGGCGGCCAGGGAGATTCCCACATGGTGCAGCAGACCTCTCTTGTCTCACCCAATGCTCCCCTCAGCAGTGCTTTCAGTTTGTCTGCCTGTTCTGCTCCCCGTTCTGTCGCTGATGAATCTGCTCACCCTCCCCACGCCTCTGGCCTGTACCTCAGCTCTTGTATAAATAAAAAATAAATCTTTAAAAAAAGTTTAAAAAATTTTCGGAAGTAATGAGGTCTTTAAAACACCAAGAAGAAATCTATAAATAACCTTTAAATATAAAGCTGAAAGAGAAAAGTTATTAAGTAAATGTGCATGTTGTTAGATCCCATAGGAGACAACTTCTGTTTTCCTTAAGTAGAAAATTCATTGTTTCTTAATTTAGAATGTCTTCAGTTTTAATAATTGTGGTATTAATAAACCATTTAAATATTTGCAATTTCTCCTGTGTTTCAGCTTGGTGTAGGTTATATTTCTAAATGTTAAAACCACATTTGAAAAAATATTATTAAGCGTAGCACTGGTCATTTATATATATGGATTTTTTTTCCTGCTGGGTTGTTTTAGGTTATTTAATATGCTCGAAGAAGTAATTTTTCTCCTCTATTATTCTTTTGTGTTATGTCACTAATTAGATAATTACTCCCTTGAAGGCTTTTTATAATTATCTAATTTCTCCCATAGCAAAAAAGATAGTTCCAGACACATAGAAGATATTCAATAATATGCTTTGATTAAATGAGTACATTTGGAAATTTCTTCTGTTTAATGTTTGCAATGTTAATCACCACCTTTCACTCTATCTAGTCTTTAGCATATAATTATATCAAAAGAAAGCCTGCTACCTCAGATGATACTAGGTCTGTGTTTCCTTCAAATCCATCCAGAATTTTAGGTTAGCTTAGGTAAGAAGTCATTGTGTATGCATGTGTACATGTACAAACACACACACAGCTATTGAATATAGAGGATAAAGTTGATGTTTTCATTCGGGATGATATGTTGCTCATTCCCCATTGAGTGCTGCTTGAAATTCCTCTCCACCCACAAGTATTTTCTTAAGCGATATCGTATATGCATGAGTCTCAAATATTTCTTTTCAACATTGTTTTTATTGTGGCTACACTATCTCCCTCCCTCTCCATAGGGGACACAATTGTCCTCATCTGTGAAACATGTCATATTAAAGTGAAATAAAGGAGTATGGGAAGCTACCTTATACCTGGGTGGAAGGAATGAGGAAGGATAGTACAGAAAATTCTTTTCTGAAGAAATAAGGTAGAAGGCTGAAAGATAAATAGAAATGATAATGTTCTGGTTATTTTACATTGTATATTGTTATTCCTAATGTTATAGCACATAACATTAGGATAAAACATAAAATAAGAATAATCATTTGTTATTAACTCATGTTTCTGGTGTGGAACAACCTCCTAGTGGTCTTCCAGATCATGTTAATATGAATCTATAGACTCATTCCAATCCAAACCACTAATTTTTAGGCCATACCATTATGACCATTTCCTTTTCTCAACATATGCATCTGAGAATTTACCTTGTGCCTGACCCTATTGTAAGAAGGGGAGAGGAGATTGTATACAAAGCTGAGAAAAATCCCCATTCTCTTTAATCTGGGGTAAGGAGAAAAATCTCAGTCTGTCTCTCTCTCTCTCTCTCTCTGTGTGTGTGTGTGTGTGTGTGTGTGTTTGTGTATTTCCATAGAGGCTGTACCAGTATACATTCCCACTAACAGTGCATGAGAGTTCCTTTTTCTGCACACCCTTACCAACACTTCTTATTTTGGGTCTTTTTGTTTTGATATGGGTCATTCTCACAATGTGAGTGGTATCTCATTGTGGTTTCCATTTGCATTTCCCTGATGGTAAATGCTGATGAGTGTTTTTTACATGTGCCTGCTGGCCATCTACACATCTTCTTTGGAAAATTGCATTTTGACGTCTTCTGTCCATGTTTTGGTTGGATTATTGTTTTCATTTTGTTAAATTGTATGAGTTCTTCATACATAGATCTTGGATATTAGCCTCTTGTCAGAAGTATGGTGCACAATTTTCTGCAATGTAGTAATGTGTCTTTGTGTTTTAGTGATAGTATCTTTTACTGTGCACAATTGGTTTGATGTATCGTTGTTTATATTCTCTTTCGTTTTTCTTGCTGTTGGAGATGTATCCAAAAACATCTCTGAAGCTTGTGTCATGGGAGTTTTGACTATGTTTTTATCTATGTGTTTTATGGTTTCTGTTCTTACATCCACATCTATTTTCATTTTGTGTTTTTGTGTATGGTATGAAATAGTCGTCCAGTCTCTTTTGCACATGGCTGTCCAGTTTCCCCAACATCATTTATTGATAAGATTTTCCCTTCACCTATGTACTCTTGGCTCCTTTGTCATAAAATAACTGCCCCTACAAGTGCGAGTTTAATCTTGCTTCTGCATTCTGTTCCATTCATCTGTATGTCTGTTTTTGTTCCAGCCCCATTCTTTTGTTCCAGCCCCAATGATGCCACCATTCTTCTCTTTTGTCAGGATTGTTTTTTGTGGTTCTATATGAATATCAGCAATGTTTATTCTATTTCTTTGAAGAATGTCATTGAAACTGTGATAGAAATTGCATCAATTATGTATATTCCTTTTTTTTTCTTTTAAAAATGTATTTATTTATACAAGCACTGGGTACAGTCAGAAGCTCAGGAGGGTGAGAGAATTCACCAGAGCCAGAGCAGGGAGCAGAGCAGGCAGAAGGACCAAAGTACACTGCTGAGGGGAGCACCCGCTGGCAGGAGAGGTCTGCGCGCCATGTGGGACCCTCCTCCGGTGGCCGGGGAGCAGCCGGGGATCGAACCGGCGCTGCAGAGGCTCACTGCAGAGGCTGTAGACAGCTTTGCAACCCAGCGCTCCACCGCTGTGCCACCGGGGAGGCCCCAATTATGTATATTCCTTTAAATAAGATGTTTTAACAAAGCTAATTCTGCCAATCCATGAAAACAGACTCTTTCCATTTTTTGTGTCCTTTATTCTGTTAACATTTTCATGGTTTTCATTATATAGGTCCATCACCTCCTTGGTTAAGTTTACTCCTAGGTGTTTAGTTCTTTTTCATGCTCTTGTAACTGGATTGTTCCTTGATTTCATCCTTTTCTAACCCATTGTTTGCATATTGGAGTGCAACTGAATTTTGTGCAGTGATTTTGTAATCTACTACTTTGTTGAATTGATTTATTTCAGTTTTTCATTTTCGGTAGAGTCTTTAGAATTTTCTATGTATATTTATCATGCTAACTGAATGTAATGACAGTTTTCCTTCTTTCCCATTTGGATTTCTTTTATATGCTCTCTTGTCTAATTGTTCTAGTTACAACTTCCTATACTATGTTGAATAGCAGTGATGAAAATGTACATCCTTGTCTTGTGTAAGAACTGATAAGCATTCAGCTTGCCACCATTGAGGAAAATGTGAGTTGTGGGTTTGTCACCATTGAGAAAAATGTTAGTTGTGGTCTATGTCTCAAAATGGCCTTGATATGTTTAGATATGTTCCATCTATTCCTATTCTTTGAAGGCCTTTTTCATAATGAAATATTTAATCTTAGCAAATGGTTTCTCATATAAATTGATACAATCATATATTTATATCTTTCCTTTTGTTGATGGTGTATTACATAGTTTTGCTTTTTTTTTTTTTTTTCAGATGAATCATTATTCATTGAATCATTATTTATTATTTATTATTCATGAATCATTATTTATCCCTGGAATAAATCATACTTGATCATGGTATATGATTCTTTTAATGTGTTATATAATTATGGTTGCTAAGATTTTATTGAGGATTTTTGCATCTGTGCTCATTAGGGAAATTGGTCTAGTATCATAATTGGTCTAGTATCATAGTACCATAATTGTAATTAGTGTCATAAATGTTGGCCTCATAAAATGTCACAGGGATATTTGTTTTCAATTTTTTGGAAAAATTTGAGAAGGATAGGTATTTGCTGATCTTTAAAGGTTGGTAGAACTCAGTGAAAGTTGCTGGTCTTGAACTTTTTATTATTGCTTCAATTTTTTTTTTTTTTTGGCCTGCTATTATTCTGATCAGGTTTCCATTTCTTCTGATGCAGTCTCAGACCATTGTTTATTTCTAAGAATTTGTTCATCTTTCCAGGTTATTCAACTTACTAGTATACAAATGTTTACCGTAATCTCTTCTGATCCACTGAACTTCTAAGGTGTCTCTTGTAACTTCTCTTTCATTTCTGATTTTATTTCTGAGATTTCTGCATTTTCCCCCCTTGTGAACCTAACTAGAAGTTTCTCTACTTCCTTGATCATTTTTTTGTGGCTGTTTTTCTCTTTGATTTCGATACTAGACTTTCTTTCAACATTTCTTGTAAGGGAGGTCTTGTGCTTACAAACTCCGTTAGCTTCTGTTTGTTTGAAAAGACCTTTATTTCTCATATCTAAAGGAGAATACTACCCAACAGAGGATTCTTAGCTGGGTATTTTTATCTTTAAATATATTGAAGATATCATTCCTTGTCTATAGTGTTTTCTAAGAGAAGTCAGATATATGCCTGGTCAAGTTTCCTGCTTCTTTCCCCGAGGACGCTTCAGTATTCTTTGTCTTGAACTCTTGGAAATTTCACTGTATATCTTGTTGTAGGTCTCATTACCTTTAGGTAACCAGGTATTTTTTTTCAATCTTCAGGATTTGCTTATTTGGTTCCTTCTCCAGGATTAGGAAGTTTTCCTGGTATTTCTTTGATTAAGTTCTATAATCCCGTCCTCTCTCTTCCCCTTCTGAAATATCCATTATTCCTACATTGCCCTTTCTCAGAGTCCAATTTTCTTGAAGTGTCTTTTTTTTTTGTATTTCTCCTACCTGTGTTTTTCCATTACCATTTCAAAATCACTGATTCAACCTTACATTTGATATATTCTACTTTCGTAGCAGGCCCCAGAATTTTTCACCCCTTTGTTGATCTTTTTATAAGTCTCATCTGTCAATTTCTTATTGAAAGCTTTAATTTCTATCTTTGGTTTGCATTAATTTTTACTTTTCAATGCATTCATTTGTTTTTGTCTTTTCTTGTATGTCTTTAATCTGTTTTCCTATGTTTTTCCCATTTCTTTGAATTTATTATGGCAACTTTGAATTTTATATCTTTGAATTTTTAACTTTGAATTTTTGTATCTTATAGGAAGTAAAGATCTTCTGTGTCTTTGTCGTTGGATCTAGAATTTGTTTTCTCTGTGTAGTAAAAGATTCCTTAAGGACACAAGGTGCCTTGTATTGTATTTTTAGTCTGCCCTTATTACTATTTTAAGGATGCAAAACTTCATTTTTACAGCAGCTGGCTCATTAGCATTTCCTGCAGTGGGCTTGGAGTATGCTGAGTGAAGTTGTATGTTGGGGAGAACTGATGTGTAACTGCTTTGTCAGGAGTAGGTGAGGGGCTTGTTGGGGGGCTTCCAGTCACTGGTGAAATGGTGTGCCAGGGCAGTGCACGCCTGCAGTGCTGCTGATAGCCCTCCTCTCTGGGGTCCCAGCCCCATCTCCTCAGTGCGTGAGCAGGGCTCCCAGTGCCAGCTCTCAGGATCAGTTCCTGGGCATGGGGGAGGGGCTGCCCTCACTTGGCACACTGCTGCCTTGTTTTGCAAGCATCTTCCCTCAGCTGAGGATGTGCCTCCGCACCAGTCAGTTCTCCCCTCCCTAGAGCCAGCAGCCAAGCGCAGGAGCACAGATGTGCCCTGAGTGTCCCCTCTTGCCTCAGTCTCTAGGCACCTCCCCGCACTGCATTTTGCTGCATAGAGATGAATTTCCTCAGTGTCTCTTCCATCATGGTCAGTGCTGGTCTCTGGTGTATAGAGTTGCTCTAGCTTCTCCCCAAATCCTGAGATCTCTCTCTGGCCCACTGCCCCTCTGGACTTCTTCAACCCTACTCCTAGGAGCAAAGCAGGGAATCTCCTCCACCACAGCTATCTTCCTTGAATCTCTGGATTACACTTTATTTATTTTTAAGATTTTATTTATTTTTGCATAGAACTGGGGTACAGGCTAGAGGTGTAGGGGGTGAGAGGATTCAACAGAGACAGAGCGGGGAGCAGAACAGGTGGATTTACTAAAAGGCACTGCTGAGGGGAGCTGTGGACAAAACAGGAGAGGTCTGCTGCACCATGTGGGTAGCTCCCTGGCTGCAGATTGAACTCAGGCTGTGTGGTGAACCTTTGTGATGGTAGCACTGAGACTTAACCCTAAGCAACTGAGGAGATTCCTCTGGATTACATTTTAAATAGGGTGATTAGGCTGGGTGATTTTATTTTTAAGCAAAAAAAAAAAAAAAAAAAGTCAATGTGTTAGGGAAAAAGCTATTGCCCCATGAAGTACTCATAGCCCCATGAAGAAAGAGCAACATAGATGTGTTGTGGAGTGTGCCTCACAGGCTGGTCAAGCTGGTCAGTGAGTCTAGAACTGAGTGGTGCAGGGAGAGTGGAATAGGGACTAAGGTCAGAGTTAGTGGTTGTCCCAGTCACCTGGAATCTTGAGAGGTCTTTTATGAACTTCGGCTTCTATTCTGAACCAAGGTTTTACTCAGAGGAGTGACACTGATGAACATGTGGACAGGGACTACTGAGTTGGGAATAGAGTGGGGAAATAGATAGGAGAGTGGCAACAATGAAAGCATTCTTTCCCTTTAGGAAGGGCTATGGTTGTGTTGCCCACTTACTATAATACTGCAATTGCAACAGCAAATCGATTTTTTAAAATTTTTTTAACATTTTTTTTTAAAGATTGATTTATTTATACAAGAACTGGGGGATAGACCAGAGGTGTGGGAGGGTGAGAGAATTCACCAGTGACAGAGCAGGGAGCAGAACAGGCAGACAGACTGAAGACACTGCTGAGGGGAGCAGCGGGCGAGGCAGGAGAGATCTGTCCCGCCATGTGGGTTTCTCCCTGGCTGGCCGGGAATCGAACCCAGGCTGCAGAAGCTGCGGGCAGCTTCACAGCACAGCGCTCAACCCGCTGCGCCACCGGGAAGGCCCAGCAAATGAATTTTTGACACTTGTTTCAATTTATCTAAAGACAGGAAATATTTTAGCATAGTTATATGCTCAGGTGGAAGACTTAGCCTTAGATAAAATAATCATAGTTCCTATACTGATATGGAAATAAAGAGTTTAAATGGATGTACATAAAAAATAACCATTTTGGGTAACTAAAAAGCAATTGAGAAACTTTTGACATGGGGCTAATTTGTGAGTTAGAGAGTGACGATATGGCTGGCTGCCTAAGCAAGACTTGGTAGAATAAAAACTGTCCCTCAGTCTCCAACCAACAAATAATAGGGATGTGATCAGCATAACCAAGGTTGGCAACTTTTCAGAAACCCACTTTACATGTCTTTACACTTTGCTATGGATACTCTCAATATTGAGAAGTCTTTTCCTTACTTGATCTTGATATTTGCATTTTAATAGTTACTAACACCTGTTCCTATAAATTACCTTCCCTTCTTTAACTTGCTAAGTCTATGTAAATTATTCTACCACTCATTCTGAAGTTGCTCAATTGAATAACTGCCTAAAAATATTAGTACCCAGGTTTTGATGATCTTGCCACTTTTAGTTTGGGGGCTTTCATTTTAAATCACTTTGCCTGTGTGGAATATCATAATTTGTATGAGATTCTGTGTCCACTTGGAGGTTACATGGGCTTTTATTTGTACCCTAGTTTGCGTGGGCTCTGGATGCCCTGCATTTATATTTGAGATTTATATTTGAGATGTCGACTTTAGGTGGCAGCGAGTACCTATGTAGAGTGAAAGGAAGATTCAAAATAAACAAGCTGCCTACAGCTCCATTTTTAGTCACCTACTAGGTGATCATCTAATTTAAGATAACCTTGTTCTTTTCCAGGGAAGCACTAATGTTAATGATAAAAGTAGAATGCTAAGAGTGCCTCTGGAAGAAGGAAAATGATCTAGAAATTTGAAAGCAGTTTCAAGTCTGTAAATGTGTTTTCCTTCTACTTACCCAGCTTTTTCTAATCTAAATAGAGATCCTAAATTTTGATACTACTGATGCAACCTGTCCTAAAAGATATATACCTTATACTGAGACACTAGGAAAGATAGTCAATATTCCATAATCTTTCAGTCCACTTCAATTCATTTTAAAAAACAATCTCCCAGTTTGTTGCAACTCTTGCTAGCATTTAGTAACAAAAGACAAAATTAATTTCTATAGATAAATGAAAGATAGGAGATATCACTGGTAGAGGGGAGATCTTAGGGTCTTCAGAAGCCAGTTAAAAAAAATCAGTGACTCTTCCTGCTTCATTCTGTTTTGATCCTTTGAAATGTTAAAAGTTTTAGAAGGAGTAATTAATTTATTATGAACTTAATCAGGTGTTTTTCGGTGTAAATGCAAATCTGGAAGTGGGATTTGATGCAAAGGAAAGAGGAAGCTTAAATATATAGGACACTACTAGAAATTGGGAGTGGGGTATTACTGGAGAGAATTCATAGGGGTATATATTCACCTCCTTCAAAATGAGGATTCCTTCAAAATGCAGCCTTCTGTGCATTACCTTGTGTCATACTTTCCAGCAAATAGACTAGGTCACAACCTTTGTTGAGGAATATGCTACAAACTTTTGTTTCAACCAGCTACCAATCTGACAGTCCCCTTGTATTTCCTTTTCACATATGGATTTCATGAATGTGTTCATGTGGTGCCTGCTGTAACTGGAGATTTGAATCCTTTTCCATGTAAACTCTAACTGTAGTGATTAATTTGCATCTTAAAATAAGTTTTATTGTTGGGAAACACTTTGCAGGTATGAATCTATGCCCTTGCTGGGAATATAAAGGGTCTATTAGGTTGTTGCTGAGTCTGAACCACTGGTGCTGTGGCAGTTCCAAGAAAGTAGGAAAAAATCTACAGACAGGATCCTAGAAGGGTGGAGGGAAGTGTAAGAGGACAAATGTGACACTATCTGCCTTCTGTCACGGGGATTTTAAATGTGACTTCAACGTTTCCTGTTTTTCTCTCATGAGAGCCAAGTGAGCTTTAATTCAGAGGGAGTAAGAGACTTTGTGATACCCAGTATAAAATCAGTTAAATGTTTTATTTGAAGTAGAGAAATCTGCACTTGCCCAGAGAAGCCAAATATGGATGTTAGCAAGTATCAGTGAGAAGTGAAGATTCCTGCAGCTTCAGGGCCCTGAGGGGAACTACCAGAAAGGATTAATTAAGGATGGCCTGCGAAATGTGAGGTCTCCAGCACCCTCAGTCAGTCAAATGGGGAGGGGGAAGACTTTGAAATGATAACAGTAATCAAAAAGCACTTGTGTAGTGTTTTATAGTTTACAAAGCAATTTTCTATTTAACCTTACAGACCTCCAATTTAGATAGTCTTACCCATAAATTATAGATGATAATAAAGTATTATGAGATTCAGAGAGGTTAGATAACTTAATTTTGAACATAGAGGAATTATATTAAAACTAGGATCCAAATCTTTTTATCCTTTCTCATGGTAAATACCTTTGCTTGTTTAACCATTGGTATACTGTTAAACTAACTGTAGGAAGAATTTCATATGAAATATATCTATGCATGTTATATTAGTGATAGGGCATGTATTAATAAATTGAAAATCATGTCAAAACTTAGGCCCCGTCTTTCAGTAATGAAGTAATTGCTTTCCATTTAATTTTCCATAATTAAGCCTATATTTAGGATTAAAAGGTTTTGTCTGCCATCTAGTGGAATTATGACAAACCACATGCAGAAACAAATTCTTCCCTGGAGTAAGGTTATCTAATCCATTTGTTTCTGAAATTTTAATCAATGTCTTCATTATCACCTCATACTTCAAAAGCTTTTTTATGTGCAGATTATTTCTTATCTCAAAAAGCAGTATTATGTCATCTTGATTATTGAACAACCTAGTTCTGGACGGCCATATTTGACTTCCTAAACAATTATCTTATATTTTTCTTCTGAATCTCCATGTATTCCTCCACTAACTGAAGTAAAATTCTTTTGGCTATAAATTTCCACGGCTCTTTATTACATCTTTTTTTTTTTTTTTTTTTTTTTATAGAGGCATGCTTTATTTATTTGTTTGCTGGTTTGTTTGTTTGTTTTGTTTATACATGCACTGGGTACAGTCAGAAGCGCGGGAGGGCGAGAGAATTCACCAGAGCCAGAGCGGGGAGCAGAGCAGGCAGAAGGACCAAGGTACACTGCTGAGAGGAGCAGCGGGCGGCAGGAGAGGTCTGCGCGCCATGTGGGACCCTCCTCTGGTGGCCGGGGAGCAGCCGGGGATCGAACCGGCGCCGCAGAGGCCGCGCGCAGCTTCGCAACCCAGCGCTCAACCGCTGCGCCACCGGGGAGGCCCTCTTTATTACATCTTAATGGTAAAAATCTTTAGCTTATTAATGGTACTTTTCTCATACCTAACTTCTCCCTACTCTTACTCAGATCCTTGCTTTACTGTTGAGAGAATCATTGCATCTACATAATTACTTATTTGGAGAGAGTATTTTAAAATTGAGTTATTATAGACAATCTCATCTTCAAGACAGCACTGTGAGACCTTTAGACAGGTGTGATCCTATTTGCCAATGATTAAGCAGGAACAGAAATAGCTGATCTCACAAAGGCAGGCAGATTAGGAAATGAATTAAAATTCAAGTCTGTGTGACTTTCCACAGAGAAGCTGCACTAGGATCAGCTGGGAGCTTTTGAGGAATGCAGAACCTCAGGCTCCATCTACTTTATTCTATCATGCTGATTCTTTATACAGGTCCTTGAAAAACTTATAATTTGCTATAATATAAAATTTTAATGAGAAACAATCTTATGATTTGGAATGTTCGGCACATAATAGATGCTTACTAAGTATTTGCTGATGAAATTTTGCTGAGGCCACTAGTTTTTCAAAATGTATTGTTCACAAAATTCAGTTATGTTTGATCAGTTGTTATTTGAAGAACCTAATAGATTTTATTAATGACTGCACCTGATTGTAGGGACTGAGATACAGGGAGAGGAAAAAATGCTTAGGGCCACCACTATCTTTTTCCACAGCGAATAATGTATTTTTAAGAGCAAAATTTCATGCTATTAAGATTGATATCTCTCAATTATCATGATAAAGTAGTATAAATACTGTGGGAAGGTGAATAGTTTGCCAGAGAATAATAAAGTATCGAATATAATGGAGATTAAATCATTAGTAAGATATCTGACATGTAAGACAGATTTTCAGGAAAAGTTAGGGCAGGGAATTAAAGGAACATTCAGTATTCACTGAAAATGATAATAGTTCAGGAATGTGCAATATGGTCTAGAAAGTTAAAATTATGGCCATTATAGTGATCAGATGATTAAGGAAAGCAGGTCAATGAAAATCAAAGAATAGGACAGATAACTATTTCAAATATTGAGTCTTTAATGTGTACCTCTTTTAGTCCTAGACACTATATTCATGCATAGATTAAATGGGTGGTGATCTTAGTGATTAGTATTCCAAATCATAAGATTGTTTCTCAGCAAAATGGCAGCATCCAACATTGTTTCTTAAAAAAAAAAAAAAAGTGTGCTTTGCATTCATTAGTAATTATTCCTAAGGAAAAGGAATCATGGTCGTAAAACATGGGAAAACACTGAACAGTAATTTTTCCTCTTGGAGATTTATAGCGCATAAAAGTCTTGAGAAGCCTTCCAAGAAGAAAGCAATTGAATAAACATTAAAATTATCCAATGGTTTGCTTTTTGAATTACTTTAAATAGAAATTTGTTTTTCATCTCAATATAAGGCTATATTGGTATATAGGAAATGGCCTTGATGCAATAGTATCTTCCAAGCATACTACCAGATGCTATCCCAGAGAATTTCAGAGAACTTTAGATCAAATAACATACTTCAATTATCACTAAAAACTCGAGAAGTTAGGGGAAATAGATGGGAGCAGTTTACAAACTTTGTGCAAAATGGAAGCCCCACACTCCCTGAATCCCGAGGTTTATAATTTTCATATGTCCTGTCTCTCTGTGTTGCATTGGCCTGCCTTCTTGATGGTGAGGTGGTAAGGGCATTAAAGCCAGAGTAAAACTAGAGTGGGGTCTGAGTATATAGGACCATTATTTTAAAATGTTTGGTCAGATTTCTATGGGGAAATATGTACCATAACATACATTGATATTTCAAACAAGTTCTAGAAAATAGAACATTTTCAGAAGCCTGCTACATGGTCTGACAAAAGCTGAAGATATCTAAGACTTTTGCATAATTTATTTCTATTTATAAAATGGTTCCTCAGAAGCTGCAAATAACTAAATTCTCTAATAGTTAGGAGTTGGAGTTTATCAAAAAAACTCACCATTTATTCCCTATCTTTCTCTGTCATTGTAGGCCCGTATTTTCATAAAGTCCACAGTTCTCAATCTTGTAGACGGAAGATAGGGTAAGACCAGGGCACAGGTGTCGAATTGGCATTTAGAACCTAGACAGTTCCAAGCAGCACAGCTCTCAATTGCACACTCACCTTACTCACTCATCAATTATGAAGACACTCATTGTCCACTACAAATAAAATTTCAGGTTTATAATCAATTCCCTTGTTCCTGCCCCCTATTCAAATTCAGATATCCAGCAAGCAAGCAATCTAACCTGGTATTGTTCCCAGAGTAAAGGTCTGTAACTATTACAGCTAATATTATATTCCTTGTGATATAATTTATGTAATATATAATTCTGGATTCTGAGCAAGCTCTTTTTTCTGGTGGATTATTTCCATTTCAGGTAAATTTTAGGGAATATTTCCAATTTTAAGTATCTTCAATTTTAAATATGTTCCCTTCCCTTGACCTATCTGCTACTTTACATGCATTAGATATCAATATTTGTCATGAACATTGCCAAGCAGATAAAATCACACACTCTAGAAAATCCAGCGGGTATAAAGTTAGTACCACTTCTCTCTTTATGCTGATGTAGCTTTATTACTGTCAGAAAAAAAATTTGTAAGCTCGACAGGACAAATACAAAAAACTTCATGGGCTATTTATAGTAGTATTTTAAAGTCTGGTGGGTCTCATCTTCGTATACTTGTAATATCTTTTATTTCTTAAGGTCTTCTGTTAGTAAATCAAACCAACCAGCAATAGGTCAGATGGAACAGTTAGTTACACAGTCCAATTTGAATGACTGATCAGGACTTTTCAAATTTGTGTTTATGAAGTACTTAGGGATCTTGGTAATCTAAAGATTCTGGTTCAGTAGCTTTGGGACAGGAACCTGGACTCTGCATGTTTAGTAAGTTCCCAGGTGACACTGAAGTTACTGGTTCAGGTTTTAAACAACTAAAGAAACAAGATTTTAAGATACTTGTTTGTCTTAGCTGTGTCAGTTCTCCTTCATGTATGTGTAGAATGGAACATTTGTGAAATATGAGAAAAGTTGACCAGCATCTGAGAACTGGGAAAATAATAGGAATAAGTAACCCACGAATAGACAATAATAGCTAATGTAAAATTTCAGTAGCAACATCAAACAACAACGAAGTCACATGCATTCAAAAATTAAATACAAAGTGATTTGTCTAATAATGGAAGCATTTATTTTCACAAATATTTAAAAATGCAGTTAACTTTGAATCACAAAGGAAGGGGAAAGCAGTGTTCCTCCATGTATTTGATAGAATTATAAAACACTCATTTTCAATTCATTAGGTCAGCTCAATGCAAATACAGAAAAAACAATCATAGAAAATCTCTAGGCATATGCAAAATAAAAAAATATTGATCATTTAAGTTAAAAATCCATTTAGAATGACAGGCCAGAAAAGGGTAAAGAGAGCACAACTACAATTTCACATTGGACTTCAGAGAATCAGAACTGTCATTTGAAACACTCCTAAAACTCCAGTAAAAAGGTGCTTATAATACAATGGGGTTAAAAGATTGATACAAATATCCAGCACTTTACAAATCATCAGCACTTTGATAGAGTAAATTATCAGGGATAACCAATCTGTCCATAGCTGCATATTTTCCTGAAATGATTGTCCTTTGCCATTTTTTTTCCTGAAAACTAGAAACTACATAAATTGTTTTTTTCTGCATTCACTTATCAGCAACAATAAACATTACTCCATGTTCAAATTTCTGTAGATGCTCTAACTTATATTAACCTCTTTCAGATGCTATAGTTCTCAACCTGAAGTTAGAGACAAGTACTATAGTTTTTTGGTGGTTAAACATTTTGGAATGAAAAATGTGCTTCCATCAAAGACTGCAGCTTCTCTATGGAACAAAGCATACAAAATCAGCCATGTACCAATAAATATATTTAAACATTCACCCTCTAGGAATACCATACAATTTTTCTGGGGCTAAGTAGCAAGTTACACATATAATACATTCCCAGAGATGTCTCTCACACTCTTATCCTATGTGTGCACGAAGGTGTGTGCACATACACTATCCAAATGCAATTTCCATATTTAAAAAATCTACCGTTCTTTAAAGAATATAGTTTTCCTAGTGGGTATTTAAAATTATAATCCACTCTTCTTTGTGTAGTATTTTTTCATCTTGTACATATTTTATAGAATTTAGAGTAAGAAAATGCTGAAGATTAGAATGTACATGCATTATTTAAACAATACTAAAGACAACTTTTCCCTGACCTAGATACTATGAGATGCATTTCTGTACGGAGATTGAAAATCTAAGCCATTAGCTAGATACATAAATCTTATGGGAGTTCAACATGTATTTTCTCATCTAATTCTTCAAAACAACTTTGAGTTCAGCACTAATTAGCTAAAAAATTAAAGAAATTTCTATTATAATTCTTGAATACATGTCAAAAATACCCTAATGCAAAGAGTAGACAGTTCTCTTAATTTTCAGGAAAGAATGTCTAGAATCTCATTTACATGTCAATATTGTAGAGGGATAGTTTGCTCCTCAATTGACTAGAAAGATATTAAATCAGTGTATTTTGAGAATTTTCAAACTTCAAAAAAATCCAAACTGGCAAGGTCTCATTTGGGATTTTCAATATTTACCCTATTTACTCTTAATAACACTTTGTCCTACAAATATGTGTTTAAATCACAAGAATGTGGACCATCTTCCCTTTCTAGAAGGAGGTGTTTAGGAAAAGTTCTGTTCTCCGAAACAAATGAATCCTGCTAAAGAAAGCAGGATTACATGGGTCTCCTAATGCAAAGGGAAGATCTTTTATAGTCGAGTACTTAGGTCTTAATGTAATGAAGCAAATCTCTATTTTTTCCCTTTTCCTCCAACTTATTTGAAAAATTAGTTCAAGAAAGTAGTTAAGACTGAATTCAGAAAGACTATTTTAGAAGGAAAAATGGATTGTAACAGAACACCTTACAGGTTTTTGTGACATAATAAGAACTAGACAAAGCACAGGAATTGAAGACAGAACATCTTTTAATGCTTGTAACTAGTCTTTCTGAGGTGACCATGAAAGCAAGGATTGTTACAGCTCATAATTACTTATGCACATAATATTCTCTGTAGTTTTCCATACAATAATCCTTTTATTATCATTTACATCTCAGTACTAGCACAGCATTATGAAGTTGACAAGCATTAGATTATAACTGAGCAGAAAAATAAAATCTGAGTTCCAGAAGAGCTCATGAGGAAAATGATAAGGTCCACCTGTATACCCAGTGACACAAAATATAAGCCCATGGTGTTGTAAAGAAAATGGCTATATTGCTTGCTCTTGTTGTACAAAGATTCCATGGAGAAAGAAACTTACGATATAATAAATGGCTCATAACTATCATTTTTCAATTCTCAAATGTCTTTCAAAATAGTGTTTATGAAATGTAATGAACTGACACTCCTAACTAAACAGGGAGCTACCAAGGATATGATAGTGGGAGTGTGTTCCTCTCGATAAGGAAGACCAGAGTTTAGTGTCCAGGATTTTTCTAGAACATCCACGCCTCTGCTGAATTTGCCACCAGGGAACCAATTAGTGAATCAGTACCAAATAAAAATAATTGGTTCGTGTGTGAGCCAGTTCCTCAGAAACTGAACTCATTTCATTTGGGTAAATGATACGTCTTAAATCGTGCTGGGTTTTTTTGTTCAAAGTATGGATTTTAATGACCTTACTCTTGTTGCTTAGAAAAAGAGTGCCACCATTTCTTCAGCTAAAAGATGGGTTTGGTAAAAAGAAACCACATTAAATCTTCATTTTTGTAGGTCAACATTGGCAAAGTCCTGATGTAGCTGTACATAACTGTAGACTCATTTGCTGCCTGAAAAGCAGAAGAAACATTGCAACTTGTCAGGAAGCAGTGGACAAACAAAACAGTAATACACACATTCTTTATATCCAAGTTTATTTTCCTATTTAGCTGAATTTCTCAAGCTGCAGAGAAAAGTTCTCTTACGGACTCCAAGGGTAAGTCAGTTATCTTCCTATTCAAAAGGATATGTGGAAGGCTACTCCCAACAGCTCAAAGAGACAGGTAAGGAGTCCTAACTCAATCTGCCCTGAAGGAGCATTTGTACTATGCCTGCCTTATAGAGGTATATACACTTCTGTATATCAATGCCAGTGGAATTGATATCTAAAACACAGAGGCCTAACTCACCTTTGTGATGATTTGGTTGCACTGTGCTGAACTCTATTTTCTTATATTGTTACATTCAAAATATAGCTCATGAATTGTAATCATTCATTGGGGCTTCCACAGAAAACAACCATGGTTCATAACTTGATTTTGAAAATGCAATAATCCTGTTTTTTAATATGCTATCTTCACTTTGCTAATGTTAATACTTTATTTCAGTTCTCTAATTGATTTTCCCTCATTTTCTTTTAAATAATCAAGAAATGTAAAGTCAGAATTCTGCATAGTGATCTGACTTATAGACCTTATTTACTCATTCAGTCTTCCTTTATGTCTTAATTCATAATTAAGCATTTTGAATTTTGGAAGATATATTAAAAATATTTTGGTAGACATGTCCAGAAATATTTGCAGCCTAATTATAACCCCTCTTTGATAAAATGAAAAGAAGTAATCACTAACACAACACATTTATGATATATACTTACTTATTTTACTTTCTTCGATCTGCAGGCACAATATGCAATCATAAAAGCAACAAACATCACCACACCAACACTGAGTAAGATCATTTCTACCAGGCCAAGAAGGTGTATATTTCCAGTCACTTTCTTTCTGAACATTTCTGCCTTCTCATCACCAATGGTAGCAGTCTGTAATCAAGTTGTTAATTAACATTATTTGAGTGAATTGTGTGGATTAGTGAAGCAAAAATATTCTTAAGTATCCCTTTAGTATCTCTTTGGTCTAAACGCCTATATGGGTGTTAGCTGCGCACACAAGACAAGCTAGTGGAATCCCTTTGCATGTCAAGGAACGGAATAAGTCAAAGTGGAGTAATTGGAGTAAAATATAATCCCATCCCTTTAAACACATTACATAGCACCCCTCAATACACTAGGAGTCATTTGATTTTCAGAATGGTCTTAAATAGTTCATGATTTTCTAAAGGATGTTTCCCAGTGACAGAGTGGGGATATCAAGTGTCAAAAGCTTCAATCCCTCTAAAGACATTTAGCAAGCAATAGGCTAGCCTGCCAGTGCCTCCTCTAACCTGGCCCAGTCTGTCTGTGTTAGCACTGTAATATCAGTGAATCTTGAGTTATTTACAGTTACATGTATGCATGAGTCCTTCCTCAGACAAGTACTACAAAAAACAAAACAAAACTGTATTTTATAGATATATTTTGAAAATAATCTTGCTGAAAGAAAAACACTGAAAACTAGCACAGACTTGATACTGCTGTGTGGCTTGTATCTCTCTGGGCACTGGAAACATCTGCAACTTCAAATGCTATGTATACTTAGTCAATTTTGAAATAGTAAAAAGTTATTTATTGAGGTTAACATTGGTTTACAACACTGTATGTGATTCAGAGGCACAGGGTCACACCTCCTCAGATGTATGTGACCACACCCACTACCTTGTAATATAGATGGAAGTTGACTATGTTTAAAGACTAATAGATAAAAATACTAACCTCATTAAGCCAAAGAATAGGCACAATATAGTCATGCTTTAGATTCTTCATTGTCCTGCAATGTACATTTGAAAATGAAAATATATACTAATATTAAACACATATATCTTAGAAATTTTAGTAATTACTAGTGTAAATGTTCAGAAATTAATTGCACTTGAAACTTGGTTAAATTTCTTGATTTTTGTTCCCCATAATGAAATTTGCAATTTTAATGAGCTGTTTCTCAGACATCTTTTCACTCTTAGAAATCTTTCTAATACAAATTTCTAATTAGATTGCTGTATTCTAATAACAATAACCCTTTCAAGAGACTCACTCAATTTTTTTTGCTGGTCTGACCAATATGTTGACTTGCAGCCGTTTTGCAAATTGTAAAGTGAACCCAGTTATCTAAAAAAAAAAAAAATGATTTTTAGTTTTTCATTTTTTTTGAAGATTTATTTATCTATGCATACAAGAACAGGGGTCTAGGCCAGAGTGCAGGGGGGTGAGAGGATTCACCAGAGACAGAGTGGGGAGCAGAACAGGTAAATCTACTGAAAGCTGAGGGAGCAGCAGATGACAGGAGAGGTCTGCCATGCCATGTGGGCCAGCTGCCTGGATGGGGATAGATAGAACTCATGCTGTAGTAGCTGGCAATAGCTTGATATAGCACTTATAGCGTTGAAACTCTAACCCCTGCGCCACCAGCAAAGTTCCTTTTTAGCTTTTTAAAAAGACCCTTCTATTATAACTTTCACTGTTATATATAATTAAGAAGAATAAAATACAGTATACATACATGCATACACACCACACGATTTCTTTGCCTAAACTAATGTCAAGGTTTTAGTTTGATTTAAAACATTTATCTGAAATGATTATGGGTAATCAACGACAATGAAACAGATGAGTTCACATAGTTAAGTTCTTGGACTGTATACACATGGTCAAGTATACTTATTCAGAATCCATGTATCACCAGTTTGTCTATCATTATTTAAACAGAAACATTACTAGTAAAATGCTAGCATTTCATTTTGAAAGGGAGAATATTTAAATAATTGCTTTGCTGTAGGAATTCTATAGATTATTGAAACTAATAGATCTTGCCCCAAATTTGCACATACATATGAAATATTGAGTCCCTCGTAATATACAACAGTACTTGTAGTTAAGTAAAACAGCCTTAATAGTAATTTATAACAAAAAGTTTTCAGTTAATTATAGGCATTTCCATCATCAGTAGTTCTGAGCTATAGACAATAAAAAAAGTTTCTAAAAGTTCCTATGCCAACAAACTTAAATGGAATTACCAATAAGCAGCAATAGGAAGAAATCAATGCAATTTTCACTGAAATGGAAAAAAAAAAAAGGAATTTATCAAGTTTGTGATTCAATAAATGTGGATAACCAGTAGAAAATTTACTTTCTTTCAATTTTGTTTAAAAAAGAACTAAACAAATCAGGTCAATAATATATTTACTTACAGGTTCCACATCTAAGAATGTCCTATGTTCTTCTTCATTTGGATGTAAGCCTTCAAGAGGGATTAAAATTTCAGGAGACGCATGTAGAAAATGAGGAAGTGAAATGTACACAGGTTTTCCTGAAAACAAGTTTTAAGAGACAATTGGGACAATCATTTCCTCATTTCATATCACTCAGAGCAGAATTCCTTAAAAATAAAAAGGGGAAGAGAACCCAATGTCTATGGTAGAGAAATCTGGATGCCTTGATTGGTAGGTGTGGTGTGGTAACATTCAGGAGAGAGGTGAGATCCTATACTGCTGAACTATACATAGCATTATTAAAGAAAAAAAGTTATAAAATGAAAAAAATGCATGGTTGGATTTAACATTCATGTGAAAAGGAGTTGGAGATCGATAGAACCACAGATCACTATTGTAAAATAAAATTCTGTATCATCCTAATAACCACTTGATTGGCATTTACAGTTCATTTCTTAGGTGTTAATTTTCAATATGTAAAGTTTAGCTTATGAACACAAAGCTTTAACCATATATATTTGTTTCAGACAGTAATCTGTTAATGGACTAAGAATATCTTTGAGAGCTTTTACTTCCTTTACCCACATCTAATCCAGAATAAAAGGAATGAGCAAAACAAGACCAAAATTACATATTTAACTTAATTCTTCTACTGAAATACATATTTCCAGTTTTGTCAGGAGAAAAAGCTAGAAAATTGCAGATGGATAGATTGGGATGCTCAAAGTATTGAGCATGATTTTTATTTTACCTTAGTCTAAGAGGAATTCATGGATTCCACATAGCATTGGAAACCATCAACAAAATATAAAGGCTATATGTGGAATGGGGTAAAATATTTGCAAGCCTTTTGTCTAATGTCCAAAACATAAAAGGAACTGACACATGGAAAATTGGAAAAAAAAAAAACCCAAAAACCTAGAGAATGGGCAGAAACCCCCAAATCAACATTTTCCATAGTAGCACAGGAAAATATCAGTGTGCTTTTATCTAATAACCAAGTTTTACAAAACTAATACACATCTGGAACCTCATGAACAAGGACAGAAAGTAAGGACTGTATTTTTTCGTTTTAATTTTAAATTTTTGAGGAAAGGAATCCTGGGTAAAGGCTATATTTTAAAGAATAATGCAAATTGTCAGGGGATGTGATATTGAGAATATTTACTCACCTTCTTTGCATTTGCTGATGTCTAGTACACCATACAATGTACAATTTTTTGAGATAACTTTTTCTGTGCAGAAGCAATGGTTGTCTGGATTTTGAACTGGAGATGCAAAGGCCTTGGGTGGAAGAACGAATCTAAACACAGGGATTCCTTTCAGATCAATCTCACCTCCAAACACAGCATAGATTGACCTAAAACACAGATGAGTAAAAGCTATTTAAGTTACCTGAACTCTATGCTAGGGATTTTTTCCCCCTTAGTTTTTTATTTTTGCTTAACATTTCATGACAACTTTTTTCCTAAGAATTAAGTCATACTAGAACTCAGAACCCAAGTAAGCTATTCTTACATTTGTTCTCAAATACTTTTGGGAGCAATTTTTGCCTGCGAGCTATAAAGAACACAAAATCTATACATATACTCAAATGTCCTCCTTATGGACATTTCTTGTTAATTTCTTCCATAAATTTGTATATGAGCCTCAAATCTTTCATCTGTGCCAAGTTTAAGTGAAATTTTGGTTTTCAAAATTTACCCTGTAGAGAAAGGCCATCTCCTCCAGGGAGGTGTGCATATAAGTGCTGATGAAGCTCTCATATGCTTCCACCATTTACTAGCATCCAGCAGAATCTAGGCAATGTGTGGGGCTGTTGTTTCTTCTAATCCCAGATAACCCTATAAGAAACTTGCCTCTTCAGTTTTACAGATCACTAGAAGATTCAGAGATGTTAAGTGCTTGTCCACAAACACAGAATTTAGGAACAGGGCTAGGATTCAAGTGTTTGGTGTGATTTCAATGCCCGTATGGTATCTACTGGGCCCCATCAATTTGTAAAGATGGCATGGATTGTGCTAAGAGAAATAAGTTAACAGGAGAAAGACAAATACCAGATGTTATTTACATGTGGAATATAGAGAAACCAAAATGTCAGTAGAAGTCAAACCAAGGACTCTAGTTGCTGACTGTAGAATTGAGGTTACCAGAGGGATAAAGGGGAAGGGACAAGAACAAAATGGGGAGTGAGCACAATGGAACAAGGTGGTGGGTGGACTGTGGGTGCCCTGGTGTTGGGTGCAGTATGCTAGCAACTCTGGAGGGGGAGATCCAATACTTCTAAAACATACTGATCTAAATCAATGTTACCTCAGTAACAATAATAATAGTGGTAGTGGCACACACTAACAATCTCATGCATCATCTTCTGTAGACATTAGAAAAACTGGGCATACCATTCTAGACTTGGCTTATTAAATAGACTGATAGTGGAGTAAAAGAAGGGAAAAATCCTTCTTGTTTATTTTTTTTTTTAAATAGAGGCATGCTTTATTTATTTATTTATTTAGTTTGTTTGTTTATACATGCACTGGGTACAGTCAGAAGCGCGCGGGAGGGTGAGAGAATTCACCAGAGCAGGGAGCAGAACAGGCAGAAGGACCGAAGTACACTGCTGAGGGGAGCAGTGGGCGGCAGGAGAGCTCTGCGCGCCATGTGGGACCCTCCTCCGGTGACCGGGGAGCAGCCGGGGATCGAACCGGCGCCGCAGAGGCCGCGGGCAGCTTCGCAACCCAGCGCTCAACCACTGCGCCACCGGGGAGGCCCAAAATCCTTCTTGTTTAGACAAGTAACACAACCAATGCTTCTGTGCTATCTGACATAACCTAAGTCCTTGATTTTTTTTGATTTAATAAACATTAATTACACATTATTGTATTCATTGTCACTAAAACAAGAAAAATTTTCTGAACTATATTTTCTTTTTCTCAAATACCATGATAATTAACTATTAAGTATGAACTTTTTGGTCTGCATTTTGTCACTTGGGGGAAAAGTTTTAGCTCACAGAAATACATTGTTATCTTTTCTTACCTGCAAATGTCAGAGGAAAAGAATTGCAACACCCGGCTCTTCTCAACAAAAGGTGGAAATGAGGCTCCATCTGTTTAAAAGTCAAGTCAGTGGCAAGGAATTAGATGCGATGTGTGTCCTAGAAAAATCTATAAATCTCTATCTCAGCATGGTTAGCAGAAATTTAGTGCAAACTGAATATGTAATTTTTTTCTTTTAGGTTTAGTTTTATGTTTTGTTGTTGGAAAGAAGTTTTCCTAAGACCCTCTATTCTTTTATTTTCCCACCACTATCTCTTACTCCCTTTGACCATTCCCTCCTCAGAAACCTCACATTGTTTATGTGTCCACTAGTCTTTTTTTTTAAAGATTTTTTTATTTATGCATTCAATAGCTGGGGTACAGGCCAGAGGTGCGGGGGTGGGGGTGGGGGTGAGAGGATTCACCAGAGACAGAATGGAGAACAGAACAGGCAGATTGGCCAAAGTACACTGCTGAGGGGAGCAGCAGGAGAGGTCTGCTGCGCCATGTGGGTTGCTCGCTGGCCAGCTGGAGATGGAACTCGTGCTGCAGAGGTTGGGTCATAACCCCTTGAGCCACCAGGGAGGCCCCAGTGTCCACTAGTCTTTATAAGTATTTTGCTTTGTTGAATCATATGCTATGTAAATGTGCAACATTTGTGTTTGTCATTCTGACTTGCTTTACTAGATGCAATTCCCTCAAAGTCCTTCCCATTTGCTGTTTCAATGGCAACATTTTATTTTTCCTTGTAGCTAAATACTATTTCATTGTGTGGATATATACCACATCTTCTTGATTTAATATTATCAGTGAGAATTTAGATTGTTTTCATGTATCAATAGATAATGCTCTCATAGATAATGCTGTAATAAACATTGCAGAATATTTTTTTTTTAACTTGACAGGTTCATGTTCTTCAGATGGATACCCCAAAGTGGGACTGTCAGGTCATAGAATACTTTCATTTTTAGTTTCATGTAAATTAGATCCCTTCCCAAAATGGTTGTACCAGTTCATATTCTCATCAACAATATAATAGGGTTTGCGTTTTGACTGATATATATATACACACACACGCACACACACACAGTTTATAAGTATCTAGTAACTACATTAAAAAAAGTTAGATGTATTTTACTCAACTCAATATATCCAAAAATATCCCAATTATCTTAGTTTCAACATGTCATCAGTATAAAAATTAACAAAATCTCAAACTACATAATTTTCCACTACAGTGAATTTTGGTCACATTTCATGTGTTTAAAAGGGACATTGGAATAAAGCCACATGGTAGAGACAGCTACCATATTCAACAAATCTGTATACTATAGACATTCATTGGTATGCAAGTTAAATTTCCTCACTCTTTAACAATAAGTTTTAAAAATAATGACAAAATCTTATGTTGTTGAAATGGTAGCACTTTTCTTGCCATTTAGAATTCCTATTCAAGTTCTTACTTTTGATAATGATTCACTAATCTGTCCTAATGGCTGCTGAATAATTTTTAAATCACTTATTAAATTTCCTTATTAGACAGAATTTCCTGAAAATTGTGTGAAAATCTGTAACACTGAAAGGCTGTTGGTTGAGTTTACTGAATTTCTACTTGGCATATACTGGAAATGTGAAGAAACAGCTAGATAATTCATCCTTTTGCTCCTCAAATCAATATCACCAAATGAGTAAACACTGAACTTCTTTGTTCAAAAGGGTACCACCCTTCTTCAATTATGCACTACACGTTTTCTTTTTTCCTCCAGGAAATGTATCAACCTTCTGATCCTATTATATTTCACTTATGATCTTGTGATAAGTGAAATATAATGAAAGATCAGAGAATTTGACCCTGACATTGAGAGAACTGGGTATTACAATTTAGCTTAAACTCTCCAGATAGGTCCTGAATGGGCACTGCTACAACTGCTTCCCAATCCCTAACCCCTGAAATGAATACAACACAATGAAAGCTTTAAAAATAATTTTCTGAAATATTATTGAAGATTATGTCACGATTATGTCTAGTAATTATTATGGGCAAAAGAGAAAGAGCAAATATGAACAGATCTTTAAAAATATTCAAACATAAATCGAAAATATGTTCATATTTACTGAAGAAAGTAGAGGAAACACTTAAATCATAATGAAAACACACTGGAAACTTTTGTTTCATTAGTCTCTTTTCCCTAGTGCTGTAACTAAGAATATCTCTCACAGGGATCACATCAGAGTTTGCTGTTCTGCTCAATCTACCTCTGTTCTTAAGTTGTTTTCCTTCTACTTTTCTCCCAATTTTAACTTCATACCTAATGCTCCTGTGTTTATACTAATGTTGTAAGTGAATGCTCAGCTCCTCCTGTGAAACTTCCCTACTGCTTAACTTTAGACAGAATTCAACTTTTTTCAGCCCATAAAAAATCCTATTTTGTGGCAGCACTGTATAGTCTCTCTGTATCTAAGGACTGAAGTGTTACGCTTATACAATTACTAGAGTTAGGAGTATTGGGAACTTGCACAGTTTATTTGCAGAAATGCTTTAATTAGAATGGAATGTCTTCAAGTCCCATGGTTCAAAGTGCTACAAAGCAAACTCAACAGTTTTTGATATTTTTCCTACAAGTACATGACAACAAAGTTAAACATACAAAACTCAGTAATACCTTTGGAAAAGCAAACATTCCCTGTTTTTTAATTCCCTTTTATGTAACTTTGAATTTAAACTTTCTTCATCTTAATTATGTAATTTACCTGCAGGGTATTGCCTAACCAACTTTGTAAACATCAGGCTTCTGCTTCTTAGTAGTTGAAAACTCACCTCTGAGTTTAATTACCTTGTGGTATTTGATTCCCACTGCTTTTTAAAAATCTTCATTCTTAAACTAATTTGCTTTTCTTAAAGGAGAATAAGTCAAGCCTAACCACACTTTTTCTTTTTTTTTTTTGAAAGATTTACTTATTTTGCATTCAAGAATGGGGGTACAGGCCAGAGGTGCAAGGCGTGAGAGGATTCACCAGAGACAGAGGGGAACAGAACAGGCAGATTGACTGAAATACACTGCTGAGGAGAGCAGCGGGTGAGTTAGGAGAGGTCTGCTGTGCCAAGTCTAACCACACTCTAAATCTCAGTTCATAGTACTCTGTAGCCCCCATCCAAAATGTTCACTTTTACATACATTTTTCATGATTAATAAGCATCTAATTTTGACCCCTCCGAACATATCAGCTAATGAGATGTCAATGCAATCTGTCACTTTTTTAAACACAATTTGTCGTTGATGATTTCTACTCTTAACTCTGATCATCTTACTCAACATAGATGACAGTCTTGTAACTCTGATTCTATCTCAGCAACCTCATTAGTAGTAGGCTTTACATTTTGTAATCATCTATCTTGTATTTCTATTCTTTTAACTTAAATGGTCTCTATAGTCTATACAAAAATGTGAACAGGAACTACTTCTCTAAGGTTTTTTAATGTCTTCTTAATGATGACAAGTCATTAAGTTAAGCTTTTACAAAGCAAATCATCCCCCTAGAAATGCAGTAAAAGCTAGTCCTTGATGGTTCATTTTCAGAAATCCCATCTCAGTAGTTAGATATACACTTAGATATAGATATAGTCTGTATAAGAACAGAGATTCTGAATGATGTTTGGGGGATATCAAAATAGGTAAACTTATTCCCACAACACAACACTGTAGATGTGACTGCATTTTTGAGAGAGCAAGTCAGCTGACCAGTGATTATTATCATAAAACAAATGCTCTTACCTGTACCATTAACCATGTCACAATAACTTGGCCAATAGGAGAGAGTTCTTAGGAATAAAAAGAAAGAAAAATGAACAAACATTCTCATTTTAACAGTACCTTTTTTACATTACTTCGTCTATCATGATTCAACACTTTACCTAGAATAATGACTAGATGTGACAAAGGCTAACAGCTAAATTTCAGAAATGTTCTAATAATTAGGTCCTATTTTTGGTCTGATGCTTTATTTTGCTGAGATCATTTAAGTGGCTAATATCATGAAGTGGACAGATTCTAACAAAAACTGCCAAATGTTTTTAATTAGAAGTTATATAATACTCAATTCTGAAAGAAGAAACTTGAGAAATATTTATCAGAAATTAGGTCTCTACTTAAGGGAAGATTATTTTTCCAAAAGGAGTAGTGAATTATTTGGTAGCTTGTTGAATGTTCACACTGAATAGGAAGAAAAGATAAATTGGGTCACATATAAATGGTATGAGGGAGTAGAAGGTGGGGAGAAAGAGCAGCAGGTGTTTGATCACAGATTGAAAATGTAAAAGTCAGTTATACTTCCCCCTCTGTTAACCCTTGTATGAGAACTAGCATTAAAGTATAACAGTTTATTTATTTATACTTTGGTATGTAGGTTTTTATATATAATAATAAAATATACCAATAATATAGCAATAAAATATTTTCTCTGAATCTTCAGAATATTTTGATCATGGGAAACTGATTTTTCTTAGTCCTGACCTATCAGCCAATGACATGCTAAGTGCTTCATTTCTAAACACAAAAACCTGTTAACTATCATGTCAAAAATGATCATGATTAAGTTAACCCTATCATAATCCTGAATTGATGTGAAATTCTACCTCTAGTTAGGCGCACTTAGCAACTCACCTCTAAAGCACTCTATAATGTTGAAATGGAGAAAATGTTCCTCAGCATAAAAACAGGGCTGTGATGTCTCATGAAATGAGCATTTTGAATTGCTTGTTTTCCTCCACTAGACTTTTCTATGAAAACATGTTGACTATGGAAGGAAATTTTACACCAGTGAATATTTAACTGTTGTATACGATATTTAGTTAGGGACTCTGAGACTAAGGTTATTTAATTATAACATTTTCTCTTTTGCTTTTTATTCCTTTTTCCATTTAATATTGGTCTGATACACATTTTTGAGGGTTTTTTTTGATGTTTGTCAGAGTTCTTCCTATTTTATATATATATAAAAATGTGTGCATGTGTATTTTTTCAGTACAATGATATAGTGGATGGAGTTTATAAAGTTTTCAACTTATATATAAGTTGTGTGTGTGTGTGTGTGTATATATATATATATATATATATGTTGTGTATATTCCAGATGAATAGGTAGGAGCTAGGAAAACAATACATGGAGATACCTCATATTTGAGTTCTATGTAAATTTTAGAATTGTACTAAAATACTAATTCCACTTATAAACTGATTAAGGTTTTAAAAAGCTGAGTATTTCAGGAGAGTTTTGTAGAGCCTAAGAAATGAAAGTGTTGATTCACTAAGCTTCCTTTATAAAGTCATGCCACTGGAGCTAAAAACTTGAGATTAACTTAAATATTTAAAAACAGTCAGTATATTTTTCTACCTGCTAAAAGATCAATTGATACACTGATTTTCTTCCTTTTACCTGTGATTATCTAGTTGTATGGGAGTAGAGATATGTATCCCTTTGGATTTTTTTTTTTATATGAAAAACCTGTGCATAAAGGTAAACCAAACCTGAAAGTGGGAACAATATTCAGTTACTAGTTGTCACAAGAGAAGGGTTAATATCTGGAAGAACAGGAAAATCCAGGGCTGAGATCCAGGTAGGCCTGTCCCACAGGTCAGTAGCTGTACTGTACTGGTTGTTAAACATATACCCTCCTTCCTGTGAGTGACCTAGTAACACACACATTTCACCTGGATACTTACTTTTTACCTTTATACGTGTCGATTATGGCAACTTTGCTTATGTCGTCTTTTCCATTGAAAACTTTATAAACTCCATCCACTGTATCATTGTACTGAAAAGATACACATGCACACATTTTTAGAACAAACAATATTTTGCAAATTATAAAAACAATTCACTTTGCATTTCTCATTCTGGTCATTTGCAATTATTTTAAATGATTTGAAATATATATCCAATAAGGCCTTAATGTTTTAAAAATATAATATATGAAAGATGCTTAGAAACAAGTGCTAGATGCAAAGACAAGGGAAGAAAACAAGTTTCAGAAGTTGACATGATCCAAACTCTGGTACTCTGTATACCAGGAAGGTAGTTTTGATCATTACTCCTATTACATTGAGGTGACAAGATATTGAACAAAACCTATGAATGACAGTTTTCTAGAAATATTCTAAATGTTATGCTTAATAAGTGGTTATAGAAAATTAGGTTTGTAAAATTAAGAGAATTAGCCAAGGGAAGAGCTATGAGTATTTGAGTTTGAAAAATAACTGAATCTGTGAGTCCTTAGGGTATTTACATTCATATTTAATTGACATATAATGTTTCGGTTCTAAAGATTATCTGAAAGTAAAATAATAAACTGGAGGATTTTACAAATATCACATAGTGCCAAATGAAATCATACTACAAGCAGATCATTAAATTGGAATTTGACTATTTATATTTCAGAACTATATCACCAACTTCACATTTTCCTGTATCTCCAAGCTTCCATTTCATGACATTAGTGACCTGCTATATGTTCTTATAGACAAACTGATGATAATTTGATATATATGAATACATTTAATTTAAAAATGATGTATTAATCTGATTTTTTTGAGGAAGGATATCAAAGTTGAAATTACTACTTAATGCCTTTCAGGCTTAAAAACTAATTTTAGACAAATTGTGTATCTGAATCTGGAGGCCTGATTAAATCGTAATTTAAAATTTAACTGCTCCATTCGAATCAATAGACTTTCCAAACATGAAAGTTTCAGCCATGTAAAAGAGGGACTTTTAAAAAAATAGGTATGCATTCCCAAATCAGAAATAGGATTAACACACTGTTACAAATTTATTAATTGCATTTGTTATTCATTCACTTTAAAATAGACCCTTCCCACTCACCGGATAAAACACACCAATTTGCCACTCACCGGATAAAACACACCAACTGTGGTAGGGATAGGGTAAGGAACCAAACTCAAGAAAGGATCTGTATAGCCCCACAAGAACTCTCTCACAGTTCTGTTTTGAAACAGGGAAGACTTTGACTTTTTGATAAGTGAATTAAGTAGCACTTGAACAAATGCATTTGGATAGAGATGAGGTGCAGCCTACAAAACACACAAACAAAAAATAAAACACTGTTGATGTTGTTTTATTTTTTAATTAAATCCCAATATGATTTTCAGCAAATACATGAAATCCTAGACGTGAAGTTTAATAAAAATTTCTATTAACTGTCTCTTTAGTTGGACCTAGAAATATTCTGCAGTAGTTTTAATTTGACCAATATCTAATGATTTCCTTTCTCTGCCTCAGAGTTGGCTACAAGAAAACATTCCATGTGAACTTGTTTTTTTAAAGATACACTTCAGGTGTCTTCTAATTCAGTTGATTATTATGACTGTCATCTTTACAAATGATCGTATCTGCATTCCGAATAACATCACGGGAACACATTTGTCATTCTTATAAAAAATAAATAAGATGTAAGAATGGTTCTAACCATGAAATTATAGTGGGTCCTAGAGTACATCAAAACAAATGATTGTGTGTCTACTTACTGCTACAGCCAGATTGAGAACAGTGAGAGTGTCATTCTCTGTTCCTACTGACATTGAAGGTTCGAAGATGGCCTCATTAGGCTGCACAAAAGAGACTGTGTGGTTCTCAGTATCTTGGGTTATATTTTCTTTGGCTAAATAACGAACTCTGAAAAACAAAAGCAAATATTTTAAAATTACCATCTCAAGTACACTTTAGGCCTCAAATACTTATTCATTCATGCAACACATGGTTTTTTAGTACCTAGAAGAAGATGTCAGAAAGTATGGCAACCAGCTGGTTTAAAATGATAAATAAGCCAATGCTAGTGCTCTAACAAACTAATCCTAAGTGGTTTAAATTTTCAAACAGGAAATTAGTATAGCAGGAGAAATGCATTACAGAAGTTTACACAATGTCCATGGGAGAACCCAGAACATTTACAAATCTAGGCTTAGGATGAGTGTCAGGTCCCATTTTGATAGCAATTCCATGTAAATTGTCTGAATGATGAATAAAAGGAAAAGGGTTGAACCTATCCCATATGTTTGACCTTTATTCTGAGGTTAAGGAGGAAAAAGTAGGAACATTTAAAGCAGCGAGAATATTAAGAGCACGTTTTCTGATTTTAAAAAGAACACCCAAAATGCTAGCTTTTCCAAAACCTTTGTTAAAGATAAAAAATGGGAAAATAATAGCCATTTTTAAAGGCTATAGACCAATTCTCCATATATGGGATATTTATTAGTTATAAGTTCCTAGGTATAACATCTTGATGCTGCAGGGTACCAACTAATTTTTAGGGAGGGGTAAAATATGACTACTATGGAGAAAAGTATTTCAAAATATTCACTGATGTGAAATAAGATATATAGCATTAATTGTACTATCACATATTTGAATGTGTAGGTAAGATAAATTTAGACATTTCACCTCCAATTTTTTTCAGTCTTTAACACATTTTACTCAGGCTTAATATAAATTCCTGTAGGGCAGGATTAAGAGTATTTTGTATCAGGCCTCCCTGGTGGAGCAAAGGGCTAAGCACCGCACTATGAAGCAATCTGCAGCCTCTGTAGCACGAGTTCAAACCCAGACAGCTAGGGAGCAACCTACATGGCACAGTAGACCTCTCCTGATTAGCCCACTGCTTCCCTCAGCAGTGTATTTCAGTCAGTCTGCTTGTTCTGTGTCTGGTGACTCCTCTCAAGCCCCACATCTCTAGCCTGTACACCAGATCTTGTATGTATAAAAAAAAAGAGTATTCTGTATCACCAAGCAGGTGCCTGGTACACAGAAAGCCCCTAATAATTTTTTTTTAATGAGTAAATGACTGATAGTTTTTCAAAATTCATTCAAAAACTCACTTTGAAAGGTATTTATTAATTACAACATAATTATATAATTACATTATATATAATTTAATATAGTTTCACTAAAGCTTTACTACATGATTACTTGGATTACTATAAAAATATCTAAAAATCTGAAACAGTACCCAGGAAGTATATTGCTAGTCAATTACTGTTTTCTCTCGGATAACTGCATTTTAAAATTAGATTAAAGGTCATTAACATTTCAAACTGTAGAACTTTAATTTTTCAGGAACATCTATGCATATATAATAATTGAAAATGTAGCAAAATAATTGTGACCCAAATTCTAGAGCTTACTTAAACTGTACTTAAATATTTTACCAGCAGATGGCACTCACTAAGAGAAAAAGCCTTAAAACTGATGTGTGTACTTTTAAAAAGAGACCTTAGTCATTCATTTTAATTCAAAATGAGGGGATATACAGGTTTTCAAAAGTGTAGATTAATAAAGTAAAAGGGAGGCATTTTCCCTAGGATTTTTGGTCCCAAGATTGGTTTTTTGTTGTTTTGCTCTGCTGTAAAAGCAAAGTACAGAAAAGCTTATGTTGGACGTGAGAATATTCTGAAAGAATTATCTAGCCTTCAGAGAGATAATATAATGTCTCAATCTAGGCAATTTCATTCTCTGACCCATGTCCTTTTCTTGTTGATCAAAGTTTCATCAACCTCACTTCAACATGCATCAGCCTGTGGTCCTGTCTGGGGAGGGACATTCTCCCAAACACAATTTCAAATGGATTCAGGGTATAATTTATGAAGGCAATTTTACCTGAATACCTAGAAGACTCTCAAACTACTAACTTTTTCTGAAAGGTCACTAGCTGTCTCCCCTTGTTAAGGCATCAAAGCAGACATTAGTTATTTTTCTTGGTGATAGCACATAAAAAGATGACCCCTAGCTGATCAGAAATCACTTTATAATTATCATATAAATAGGAGTTAATTGTTTATAAACTTTAGCTTCAAATTCATCTTCTCTACGTCAACTCTACCCCCAATGCTTCTCTACATAAAGCAAGTGTATTTACCCCATTCACCTTATGTTTCTTAGATAAGCTTCTGGATAAAATATATCTTAACTGTTACCTAGCAGAGATGGATTAGAGTCAATGTTTTTGTTTCTGTAACCAAGTACTATTCTTAAAGCTAAAAAGGTAAAAAACCTTACCCTCTTCCCACAAATAATAAAACAGAAAATGAGTTCTCAAATTATAGTCATTATTCTCTTTACTCATACTCTTGTTATGATTTAAAAAAAATTATGCTTGGATTCTCATTAAACCACAAGTGCAATCTAGATTTTCACACCATAGCTACAATATTTTTGGAAACAAAGATATTGATAATGGGCTTTTGCTAATAACAAAAACTAAAAGACCATGAAAAAAAAATTTTCCAAGGTAAGAATTTTTTGTAATAATGGAGACCATATCTTCTTTAACAAAGTTGTAAATAAGTATAGACGTGATAAAAACAGAAGATGGCAAAAATTGCAAACCGGAATAGACACCAAGGCAATTTATGTAGCATGTGCTAAGGCAGTGGCCACTCCCCTTACACTTACTGTCACTGTAAATGTTGACGGTGAGTTAATCGATGGAAAAGAGAAAATTATATAATTATAAAATATCTGCCTAGGCATATAACTATAAAACTATGAATTTTAAGAAATAATCACAAATACGAAGTTTTATGGTAAGAATTGATCACGGTGTATTCTAGTTGTAATTATCCTTGAAAGAAAATCACATACTTGTTTAACACATAATAACAGTTCCTGGGGCTGTGTGAACACAGACCAATAACTAAACATCCACTAGTGTCAGTTAGTTGTTTTAATTTACAAAGTGAAAAGTTCTGCTAATCATTTCTCCCTAGTTCTAATTGTCTAAGATTCTATTCAAAAGTGTGTTAAGCTATAAGGGAATGCACGATAAAAATTACAGCACATTCAGTCCCAGTACTTGGGAAGATAAAAGAATGAAATTATTAGATATACATAAGCACCTAAATGATCTGGGAATGAGTTGGAATAGAAATATTTAGCAAGTACTGCTGTTATGGGATATCAGTTTAATTTCATGGTTCTCAAAATTGAATCACCGAAAAGGTTTGTAAAGCTCCTTGCTGGGCTCCAAACTAAGTCACTGACTTACTTGGCCGGGGTGGGGCCTGAGAAGATGTACTTCTGCCCAGCTCTCAGGTGATGCTAACACTGGGTCTAGGAACCACATCTTAAGAACCATTGATATAACATTTTAGAATTTTAAAATACTTTGGTTTTTAAACTTGACATTTTTTCTATTCAGCATGCATATTTCAGAGTTGCTAAGAATATATGTTACAGGAATAAAATATCTGAAATTTCTTAAAGGTAATGCAGCTATTTGATGTTGCTAAATTTATTATAATAATCTTTTATTTCTTACAATTATTAAACTAGGATTCTATATAGACACAGATTATTATGTTTATTTTTGAATAGAAAATAAGTACATGTCAACTCAATGGCTTTTGTCAAGTAAAAGTTTTCGGACACACATATGGTCAAGGAAAGAGTGAGGCTTATCTGTGTGGACGTGCTCACCTGTATGTGTAAGGACCTCTTTGCTTAAGCTTAATTTTGCTACCATTCTTCACCACTTCATCTGGATTTTGCACATGAAAGATCCAAAACTGTCTGTATACATCTGAGCCTGCTTTAACCCAATTTTGAAAAGCAATTGTACCATCTTCAAGAACAGATTCCTAGTTAAAAAGAAAACAAGTCTGAGTTATATTTGTAGTAATTAATGGGTACTACTGGGAGTTTATAACCTTTACTTAGCTAGTGATGGTATCAAGCTCGAGTATCTTGTTCATGAGAACCTTGGAAACTTTGCCACATACATTCAACAGAAATGTTTTTTTAACAAATTATAGCAACCTCTTAAGTTTTTACAAAATAATCAGTGTGTAATACTTCAGAAATGTCTGTTGATTCTACACTTAATCTTAGCCAAAAGGCAGAGAAGCAATTGAAATGTGCATTGATTTTTAAAGTCAGCAATTGACAAACTTCACAGTGACCCTATGGCAATATTGCAAAAGCAGAATTTATTAAGCAAACTTCATTAAATATTTCAAAAAGGCCTTATTAGTTGAACATTAACTTTTCTTCCTTCAGTGAGACATATTGATGAGGCAAAAGAGAAAAACAAAAATCAAGTGGTATTGGAGGCTTTTTACTTTTCTTCACCAGCTGGACACTTCAGGGCATGATTACAATTATTTCAAGAAAAATACTTCTGGATGAAAAATGCAAATTTCTGCTCTTTTTAAGATTCTGCACAATATGGCTTTCCTAACTCTACATGTATTTGTTGCAACCCAATTTACATGTTTCCAAAAAGAACACTAGTCTAATTCATTATTATTAGGCTACTAATTTTTTTATTTTATTTTTTATTGAGGCAGTGATTATTTGCAACAGTGTATATAACTGAGGGGTGCAGATACATACCACTTCAGATATATGTATCATCCCTCACTCTAAGAGTTGTGGGATCCAGTGGAAATTTACCAACCCCCTGAGGATCAATTTCACGTGTATAAAAGGAGGGTATTATCATAGATGCTCTCTCAGTTACCTTCCCAGTCTCTATGCCAAAAGTCCGTGAAGCTATAGCAACTAATAGCAAACAATGGTGATTTTGTAGCAGGTAGTATTTCCAACTCACTGGGAAATATGCCCAGGATGGAAAACTCCAACATACTTTATTGTGCTAGAGGAAGAGGAAGAGAAATATTTCACAGAAAGGGAGCCTAATGTATAGGAACAAACTGACCTATTTGCTTCCTTCACCTGGAAGTGTTATTCACAGAATGATGGATCAGAAAAGGGTATAAACATTGTCACATTTTGTAGCAGAGCTGAGGCTCCAAGAAACCAGGTGTCTGGCCCAAGAGTAACCTAGGCATACTGGAACATGAGAGCCCTATTCTCTGACCCTTACTCTAGTTTTCTTTCATACCATGCTATTGCTGTCTTGTTTTCCTGTCACCCTCTACACTTAGTTGGTAGAAGTAAAATTAAGTTTCATATCTTCAGGATATTTTACTTATTGCTTAATGCAAGAGAATAAGAGAATTCCTTAGAGAACAGGGCAAGTAAAATTCATTTCAAAATTCTGTGCTGTTGCAACCCATGTCATTGGGTATACTGGAGTTGCTAAATTGATGAAAAATTTTTATTTTTATACCCATTGTCCCTGAAAAACTTTTTATTTGCCCCTAAAATTACTATTTCCACACAAACGAGCCCAATAGTAAGACAAAATTAGATATAGATAGTTGAAGTGTTGTTGCTGTTCTTTTAAATGTAAAGGTGTTTGATGAAGGTGTTGAGGCTGAAATATATGCAGGAGTGTAATGCTATATTAATTTATGCATTCCAAGAGACTTTATGAGGGAAAAATTAACATACACATTCTTACTCTCACTGTAAGAATATTAAGGGCTGGGCCTCCCAGGTGGCGCAGCGGTTGAGCGCTGGGTTGCGAAGCTGCCCGCGGCCTCTGCGGCGCCGGTTCGATCCCCGGCTGCTCCCCGGCCACCGGAGGAGGGTCCCACATGGCGTGCAGACCTCTCCTGCCGCCCGCTGCTCCCCTCAGCAGTGTACTTCGGTCCTTCTGCCTGCTCTGCTCCCCACTCTGGCTCTGGTGAATTCTCTCACCCTCCCGCGCTTCTGACTGTACCCAGTGCATGTATAAACCAAACAAACAAACAAATAGATAAATAAGACATGCCTCTAGAAAATTAAAATAAAAAAAAAAAAAAAAAGAATATTAAGGGCTAATACAAGACAATTTATTAAGTACCTTTCAAGGCACCTATATTAACTCAGATCTTAATGAACTCTAATAGAATATACTTGGGAGAACAAAACCTCTCCCTAACTCTAAAGTGTGTGCAAAAGACATTGTAAGTGTATCGTGTTTTTCTTTAAAAAATCATGAATCACTTTATCTGTTGATCTTGATAGATTTTTAAAAATGAGAAAATTGAACCACATATAGTTGAAATGAATTGCTGAGTTAGCAACTACCTGATGCCATCCTTTTTTTCCCTGAAGAAATGAACCTTAAATATATATATATAAATTTTTAAAAAATGGGCCATATAATTAAGCAGATAATGGAGAAATCATTCTTTTTGCACCAATGTTGTATAGTTTCCATAACTTCATGATTGAGTGAAAAAGAAAAATATTGAAATATTCAATAATTGAAAACTTTCTTCTTAAACCTGACACTACTATAGAAAGAAAAAAATTCCTTGAGACAAATATCTTGAAAGTTCCTATACTTTTTAAAGGAGCAAAAGATTTTATGTCCAAGTGAATTTAAAAGAGCTTGATTTTAAATTGAATTTGGGCTACCTATAGATTTGTCTTTTTTGTCTTTTGCTAAATTTAAAGTACAAGCCTGATAATAAAATAATTTAAGATCTTCTCACTTGGTTGATTTCACTAGTGTGACTCACTTTAAGTAGATAATCTATCCAGTGACTGGATTTCAACTTGGTGACTTTCTTCTGGCATGTCTCCACCTGGGTCATTGACCTTGAAACTTCAATTCTGTTACTGACCTGATATACTTTCAAATTGAAGTAACATCTTCTATCTAGTCAAATGCTTACTTGATCATTGCTATTACCCCAACCAAGTATAGTGTCATCTTCCCTCAAAGCATAGAGTGAAGTGATTAACAATGAAACTAGATTTATGAGTTTAATCACCATTTTGATCATATGCAAATCATTTAAACTTCAGTTTCTTCATCTGTCAATTGGGATAGTAATAGTAATAACATTAGGTTAAACGACATGAAATTGCATCTTTAAAAGTCAAAATGAATATAATTAAAATATGTATCCTTGTGTTATTTTAAGGATTAATAAATGTGCACTTTGAACAGTATTAGCACATATTAGCATTCAATAAATGCTAGCTATAACACATAAACCGATTGCCCTCTAGAGGGAGAATTCTATCATTTACTACTAGACTGCTCTGTTTTGTTTATGTTTACTCTCTACACCAGTCATGTGGCATTTCTTTTTCTGCTATTTAATCATTTAATGTTTTCTCTCCTGTGAAATGAAAACATCCTTACAAAGAAGAAACATCTGAAAATCTTTATCCTCCTTAATCACTACCACAACTTCTTCACTAGTAGAAAAAAGACTACTTCCCTTCATGGTGTCTAATAGTTAATGTCATAAGAAAATTAAAATTTATTTAAAATTACCTGTGCTATACAATATTCACTACACACTTATGAAGCATATTAGTCTCATGTGATAAATTATCTTTTATAATGTTCACTTTTTTTCAGAGTGCACTGATAGTTTCTGCATTCACAGCAGCTCATGCCATTGACTTTAATCTAACAAGATTGCATAAACCTAATGGCTTCACACAAATCAATAAGAAATCATAAGAGAAAAATACTGGTTAGAAACTTTTAGCTATAATTTAGAGAAAGCATGAAGTCACTAGAAAAAAAAATCCCTTGGGAAAAGATACACACACACACACACACAACTAAATCTACTTTTTATTAATTGAATTGCAACTGCTTTAATAAATATACTTCTCATGCAAAATATATTCATTAGACTAATTAAAATAGATTATGTCTACTAATGGGTATACCACTGAATAGCTTTTATCAGAATTTGGATATTTATAGTTGTTAAATTTATTTATTTATAGCAATTCGGTCATGTTAAACATTATATTTGCAATATTTCTCTAACATAGAATTCCTTCATTTTGAAGACACAAAATAACTAGTTACCATGAAATACAAACAAGGTACTCAAAGCAAAAAGGGACAGAATATAGAATGAAATAGAATAACTATGTGTACCTTTTTAATCGTCTTCTCAATAAGCATGTCTCCAACTGGCATCAGAATACCTCCAAACACAGCCAGAATGGCACCAATGACAGCACCGGCAATAAGTCCACAGTTTCTATCACAGCCCATTTTTCTTCCTCCAGTGCCTACTTCTTTCAGACTCCCAGGTCTGGCTCAGGTGATTTCTAAGAAGTCTGCTTTTATCATTAGGAAAGACCATAAAACAGCAACTTAAATATCAGTAGGAAAAGATCAAAGTACAAAGAAAACACGTAGTTGAGACAGATCATGTTGTCAGTTATAAATGAACTGTTTTTGTTTTACAAAATGGATTTTCTAGGGCCCTTTCTTGCTTTTAATTACTTACCAGAAGTAGAAATAATAAGTATTATCATATGGAACATTTTAAAATAGTTTTCAATGTTTTTCCTATAGAAAATTAATGTTGAAATCTTATTTAAGATCCATATGCTTACTATGCTCTACCCTGATTCACCCTCCCTCAGCCTAGAACACTTAGTTACATCCTCATGTTTCTATGAAGTCTCCACCCAGCAGTATCCACACTCTTCCTGGAGCTGCGCAAACTGAATGCGGGTGGTCTGATGTCTCCATCTAAATGCTGAGCAAGTAAGGTAACGGGTGAGGTCAGCTGAATCATCTGTCTCGCCCGCTGCTCCCCTCAGCAGTGTATTTCTAGTCAGTCTGCCTGTTCTGCTCCCCACTCGGTCTCTGATGAATCCTCTCAACCTCCTGCACCTCTGGCCTGTGCCCCAGTTCTTGTGTGCATAAATAAATAAATCTTTTTTTTAAAAAAAAAAGTAAGGTAACGGGTGTTATCTTAACCATACCTTATTCACAAGTAAACAGCAGATATCTGTGTCACAGGAAATAATTTGATTAGAGTCAGAGAGAATCAATTCTTCTAATCATTTGTAAACTACCTGTTAAGACAATAAAGTATGGGGTAAATTGGAAAAATAGGTCAGAAAATCAATACCAGAACACTATCCAATATCACTATAATTATCATCACTAGTAGAAGAAAATGTTCATGAATACTGAGTTCACGCTTGAATTGTTTGTCTTATAAAAGTTTCAAAAAATAAAACAATATTTTTAATGTCATTGCTAGTAACTGATTTTGGGTAGATGAAAGGTAAATAGGATTTGATGAAAATATATAATGAAGATATGTAGTTTTAATGATGGGTATTGTTCTCTTGCTAGTCACAAAGATTTAAATTTTTTTTACATGTACAATATTGCAATATTTTACATTTTGTCCTGGGCAACTGAGTCATGCCAATTCAGTTAAAATCAACTGGTTTGGCTACTAAGTATTTCAACTAGTCAATTTTGGTTTTGGTATCTCTATATAGCATGTGGTCATTTCATAAAGATAGGAGAACATGATTTGTAGAATCATTTTATCCTGTTGTGATAAAATAAGAATATATTACTTCTCATAGTTGAAAACCTGTTTGGGTTTTATTGGGTATAACAGCATTTAAAAAAAATAGGTTTGGATTGACATTGACATATAGTCAGAATGTGTTTTGTAGCTATAAACAAATATTCCCTTCTTTATGATGCTAAGGAAAACAAATACTGAAAGAATGGAGGAGATTCCAGACAAAAAGTTTGTTTTTTGTTCATGTTGTATCTATAATACTAAAAATTGTATTTGTTATGGTCTCAGATATCCCCACCAATTTTGTTCTACCATAAGTACTACTCAGGGTTTTATTACTACTTATTTCCAGTTGAGGAACCATTTAGTTTTTCAAAAATATTACTTACAAACTAAGAAAGTAATGACAATGATATATGGAAAACAAGAGTTTTCCCCCAAATGGGAAAAAATAGTTATAAAATTTTTCCATAACCAATTTTTTTTTTTTACCCTTTCTTGTTTATGTTTTCCATCCACCAATGCTCATACCCAGGACACATCCACTGTAAATTAGGGTGCAACAAATGCACTCACATTGAAGTCCTAGCTAAGAAGCTTTATTAGTCACTGGTGTTACATGCTCTGTTTTCTTTTTTTTTTCCAACATAAAAAACAGCATGTGCCTGAACAAGTGATTTACTTTTCCTGTGGATTTTATTCAACCCCAGCAAGTGGGGTTGAATTTGATTAATTGTTTGGGGGTGGAGTGTGAAGAGTAACCTTCCTTGCCCTATAAATTAATATGCCACTTCCTATGCTCTGGCTAGCATTTTCTGTGCAATGAAACACAACACTTAAGCTGCAAATAAGATTGGACATTAAGAATTTTCTTTTGTGGGCCTCCCCAGTGGCTCAGGTGGTTGAGCACTGCACTGTGAAGCTGTCCACGGCCTCTGCAGTGCAGGCTCAATCCCAGCTGGCCAGGGAAATTCCCACATGGCAAGTAGACCTCTCCTGTCTCGCCCGCTGCTCCCCTCAGCAGTGTATTTCAGTCAGTCTGCCTATTCTGTTCCCCACTCTGTCTCTGGTGAATCCTCTCACCCTCCCTCACATCTGGCCTGTACCCTGGTTCTTATATAAATCTTAAAAGAATTTTCTTTTGTGAAATATAATTGTTCGGTGCTTTAAAGTTTTCTTGAAACAAAATAGTTAAGACATCATAGAAATTGTCAAGTAGAAAATATCCTGGGGTTCTGTTTACTCTGAACAAATAAACATATTCAGGGTAGCTTATAAAATAAAATTAAACTGAATGCCCGTTTCATAGAATCATACCAGCTCTCATTTGCAAGTTGTATATATCTAATGTAGCAATCAAAACCAGGAATCCAACCCGGTGTAATTGATACTAGTAGGCTAAAGATTAAACTCACAGCTCTCTTGCTAGGTGACCAAGATTAATTCAGTTTATGTCTCTACACTTCAATTTCCTCATATGTAAAATAAGATGCAAAGAGGAGGTCCATGGTTTTTATTTTAAATAGCTGAACAGGTTCTTCACTTAGATTCTTACATGAGAGACCAATAAGAATAGAGTCTCCCCGGTGATGCAGTGGGTCTCCCCATGGCATGAGCGCCACACTATGAAGCTGCCCACAGCCTCTCAGGCGAGGGTTCGATTCCTGGCAGGCCTGGGAGAATCCCATGTGGTGCAGTAGATCTCTCCTGCCTCACCTGCTGTTCCCCTCATCAGTGCTTTTGGTCTGTCTGCCTGTTCTGCTCCCCACTCTGTCTCTGGTGAATTCCCTCACCCTCCTGTGCCTCTGACTATACCCTAGTTCTTATATAAACAAATAAATCTTTAAAAAAAATAACAATTACAACTATAATGAGCCCAGAGAATCTGAATCCTACCTTGATATTTCCATGCCCACTTATCACTATGCTTTTCCATCTTAAGGAAGCCCTAGGAGAACCTCCATGGAAACCAATGGCTTTGAAAACCCATTGAAAAAATGGTACATGGAACCCCCAGCATCAAATTCCATTGTTGTTTATCATGAATCTATTTTTAAAAGTACAACTTAAAGATTGTCTTATCCAAAAAATACTCAATATCACTTAGATTGTAAAATGATTTACAAGTTACATCTGTCAATGTTGTATCTATTTCAGCAGCAATAAAATTATATTTCCTATATTTGCCTCCTTCCAGATTGTATGGTTTATCTTAGTCACAAATCTAATTTTTTCCAGTAGCCCCCATACACTCCAGGGAGAGTTCCTATAAGAATTCCAAGAAGGTTCACTAGAGAACTGAGAGGCATTATGTATTCTCCAGGTCTCTCAAACTGAAAATTCACTATTAAGACTTCTATGTACCCTAAGTCCATATATGTCAAATAATGGACAGACTTGGGCTTTGAACTTAAAAGTTAAGTGAGAGAGAACCCATATCCCGCTGCTATTGAGTCAAGTTCATCAGAAAATAGAAGTGGTGAGTAAAACACTGGGTTGGATGATTTATAAATACCTAACATTAACTACTTCATGTATTAATATTTAAGAGAAAACATACACATGTCAGTAAGAGACAGAGATTGTTTACTCTAAAAATTCAACTGATTGATTCACTTTTGTTCCATTAATGTAAGTTTTTGGTTTTTTGTTTGTTTTTCTCCTAGGAATAAGCAAGAGAGTTGACATTCTTGGGTTCATGTATTATCCTGAAGTGTTTTTTATACCATGAGTAATTAAGGATTGCTATTATAATTAAACTTTAAATTAGGCTGTCTTTTACAAAATTGCATTAGTTTTATTCATCTGAGGCATAGGACAGTAAAACACATTATGCAAGATAAGCACCGAGTCCATAATAGTAAGGATCAGGTTACATAACTACACTTTTTCTCTTCTCAAGCTTAGCTCTTCAGAGCATGTAAAAGTACCTAACTTTGAAAAGTAAAAAAAATTATTACAGGTGCTGGGAAAAAAACAACAAAAAAAAACAAAAACCACAACCTAATTATTGAGTCTTGTGAAAAGGAAGAGAAAAAGAAGGCATGTTTCAAAATATCACTAATTATGTGCCTTCCCTACATGATTTAGGGGCATGAGTTCACACCTCTTCAAATGTATATTATACCATTCCTACCACAAAGCACCAGTGATACTTTAATTCTTGAGGGAGACCCTCTGTATCCTATCAGTTTATAGATTATAAATCCAATTACCTTTGTCACATCAGTAGTTTATTTCATGGGACTATTTTTTTTTCTTCCCATCAACACATGGTAAGTTTATTAAGGAAAAGAGAAAGGAAGGAGACACCTTCATAGCTACAGGTGGGCAGAAAACTACCTCCCTGGGGATGGTTTGCTTTTTTTCCTGCTGTAAGGTGGATGGAGTATTTCTAGGATGAACCTTCTATCAATGTTGCATATCTGGTAGAAATTGAGGGACTCAGCATTTTGCAAAGCCTGCAATTGACTGAATTCTAAGAAATCCACCAATAAGTAAATCAGGACATCAGAGCAAATTCCTAGAGAATTAGTAGTTATTCCCATGTGTGCATAAAGCTGTGTTCCCTGGGAAAGTACATGCAGAAAAAGGATGGCCCACAGGGAAAATTTCTTGGGATCTGAACTAAAAATGTTTCAGATTATAAGAATGCCTGTGCCACAGATGAACACTAGGACCTCGCTTACATTTTCCTACCCATAAATTAGTATCTAAAATTTTCTGTCCATAAATATTTTTACTTTTTCTTAGAATAGAAAATCAGAACTTATACCCCTTCTTCACACACTCATTTTTGTATGTCTTCCTTATCTAACATCTGCCCCCAAAGCCCATTTTTTTAAATTTAGGGGGATTATTAATTCAATAGTTAATGAATGAATGATAAGAAATTAACTTGAAAAATAAGTAACTTTCCAAACCTTTACTTTTATATCCCATCTATGTGAGTTCCCAAAACCAATATTCCCTGAACGTGAGTAAATGCAGGCTCAAATCCAAATTAGTTGAACTGGGAAGGCCATTAAATCAGTACACACCATATAAAGTCAGTTAAAAGAACAGCTATTTGTAAAAGAGTGAAGGAACTATGACTCTTCCTCTTCCAAACACAACTCACTTGTGCTCTGAGTTGGTTTCACCACAGAAACCAAGGATTCCGAAGAAAATTTTAAGTGACACATTAAGAGATCTCTAATGCCTTTCTGATTGAGGCACTACAATCATTGATAAAAGCATATAAAAATTATCACAGACATAACATAAAACAATACAGTTCACTAAATTATACTTGTTAGATATTACAATTGAAAACTTGAATAGAAGTCTTAAAATGAGTACACTAGACTCACATATTAAGAATACTTCTAGAAACAAGGCTATCATTAGAGGCTTATGAGAGAGTGATAACTATTTTTCATGTGACTCTTAAAGTCATCAGTTTAAGTAAAATCTCTAGAGCTAGTCTTCATCTTTGAATCCCAAATAGAAATACCATTATATTTCCTCTCCAAATTCTACTATTGACATAAGACACTATAAGATTTGCAATGATTAAAATTCTGGGCTTTGAAGTTTGTCAGTTTAGGTTCAATTGTGGGTCTTCTTATAGTTCCTCAATGGTTCAGTTTTCTATAAAATGTGCACATCATACATCAAATAAGGTTGAAACAAATAAAGTGAAATGAAAATATGTATAAAGATTTGCATCACAGCAAATGTTAGTTATTTTACAATGTTATCAGATAAATAGGAATGATTGTTTAGCTAAATAGCAATGATTACTTATAAAATATTACAATAAAATCTATTAAGATCATTTATTCTTGTTATATACAGGAAATTAGAATAGCAAGCCAACCAATGGAAAGTTATTAGAACACTAACTTGATACAGTCATCTATAACTTCATCTATAATTCAAGATGCATATTAAAACAAATTGTCATTAAATCAGAAAATAATTCCCAAGATTCAAATGTGTGAATTCATGGCCAAAAATGTTCATTAAAAAAATAAAGATGGCAGCTGTAGTTCTTGAGATAAATTCCAAAATTTTTGGTACAGTGTTTAAGTACCATTCAATTGTACTGATGATTTCCCTCCCAGACAAACCTGTTTTCTGATGATTGTGTGTTTATTGTTCTGGATAATAATGACAGGAACTATAAGTTTTGCAATGGTTAAAATTCTGGATAATAATGGTAGCTGAAAATAATTTTCCATATGTTCTTAAAATCCCATGGGCAGTGTACTCACTATATAATAAAGTTTTTCTTTTTTTTTAAAACTTCATTTTGGTTACTTTGTGAATCAGTATTAAAAACAATGTTTCCTTTAAGTTCAAAACATATTGCTAACTTAAACCCACATTAAAAAAAAATGGGAAAAAAGCTAATATTGAAAACATTTCAGTGTTGATAATTCTAAAAACTGAGATTTGTCTAGAAAATTTATGCCATTTACAGTTATATATGAATTCACTTACTATAACTAAATTGGAACTTTTCCAGAATGATTTTAACTTGGTATAATTAAGGAAAATAACATGATGATACTTATAATGAGCTTTTAAAGTGGCCCAAAACATTAATTTTAGCTTATTTTTATCCTGCTATCAAAGTTTAATATAAATTACACTAGTTAATTAAATTTAGGATTATTATTTGCAATTACTATAATTGACTACTTCCAATAACAATTATCTTTGTTCATTTTAAAACATGCTTAATAAGAACACAACCAAAATAGACACAGTATTAAACATGTAAAGTTACTTTCACCGATAATTGTGCAACTCATTTAGAAAATTAATGACTCTAAAGTAATAAGCAGTTAACAATTGCATGTTGACATGAGTAGCAAGTCATATACAACTCATATTATATTGGTTTTCATTTATCTTCATTCATAAATTTAAATTAAAAAATCATGCATAAATAGCCTAAGCATACAAGGAAAGTTAATCTAAATTGGATTGTAAATTGTTTAAAATTAACAAAGAAATGTTTATAGATAAAAAAGGCTATAAACATCAAAAAGTGAAATATCATTGGCCTTTGAAGAAGATTTTAATTTAAAATAAAATGTAGGGAGGGTGATAACTTGGAAAATAATACAAACTTAATTTTTAAATAAAGCAAGTGATTTTAAGAAAATAGCTTGGTTTTTTGCTGTCACATAAGTTCTTAAGTGTTTGTTAGAAAATCTCCTAATCCTTTTATTAAAAAACAAAATCATGACTTACCTTTGAAAAATCCTTCTTAGCCTTTTTAATCAAATGCTCCAACATTTCAACAGACAATTTATAGTAGGAACAAATGGTATTCTGCACAAAACCCCTACACTGAAATCCTTATTACATGAAGTGTGTGTTTAAATATGCTTTTTTAAAAAAAAAAAAAGTACGTCAGATCCCAGTGAGTGTTTTTTTGCCAAAGGAATTAAAAAAAAAAAAGAGGAAAAGAAACACACACGTCACACTGCTGATAGGGCTCACAGGGGTCTATTTTTATATCTGCTGAGGACCCATCACCTATATCTGAGATACTCAGCAGTACTTTGTGTTGGCCATTTTCCCATCCAAGTAAGTCAGAGGCCAGCAAGACAAAAGGAACTAACTTGCTGAGCTGCCTCTAATATATTCTGGTTTACTACACAATCATTATTCAAGATGATGGAGTCTAGGGGTGTAAAGTATAAATTGAGAATAATCAGTTCTTGTCAAAAATTAGCTTTCGAACTCATTTCAGAAAGGTTAAATAAAATGTACTTTTCTATAAAGCATTAATATAAAGTGCTTTAAGACTAATACATTGAAAACAATTGAGACTGTCAATCAACAGGGATGACAAACAGACTTACAAAAAGGAAATGGCCTATTGTTCTAACTGGAAGTTCTTAACTGTTTATCATATTCTGTTAGCTTTACAGAAGTTTTATGAACATAGAAGTTCAAAAGATAAATTTAATATGAAAAATGTGTATACATAAGTTACTTTAAAGTCATTTTAAATCTAATCAAAATAAGACCTTACTCTCTGGGGGAAATATTAAGACTCCATTCTTATAAGAAATTCACCAAATCATACAGACAAAAATCAAATCTTTAGAAGGTTAAACTGTCATCTCTCAAGCTGGCCAGCTGGATAAATGTCTCCAAGTTAACCTTGAAATAAAGCAACCTAACTATAACAGGCAGCGATATATTTAGTTCATTAGATCATATTTAATCCGGTCTTTATCATTACACTGTTCCTTCTGGGCATATATGAATTCTTTAATTTGTTAGCAGGGCAATACAACTGGAAAGGAACCCAAAACACTCCTCTTTTGTCTCAAGAGCATTATTTCTTTTCCAGAGTATTTTACTGACATATTTAAGTAAGTTATAGCAGTTTAGGTATATTTGGAGGGTGTTTTTTGTTCCCCCAAAACCTTAGACCATTTATTTAGGATAAAATAGAAATGCCTTTGGCAATTATTCCTTGTGATTTATTCTTTTCATGGTAAAAATAACTTGGAGAGATTTCAAGTAACTTAGAGAATGATTCCCTCATAACTGACATTTTATCATTACAGTATCATTAGAAAGATATAGAAAAGCTAAGTTCTAAATGTTTTAAGAATATCTATTCTATCTGTTTTGCTACATTTTCTTCACAACACACAAATACATGCACCGATATGACCTTTCAGAAATAGCTCAACAACACATGAGTTTAGAAGGCACCTATTTCTAAAGAACATAGTTAAAATATGAAAGAGTAACCTATAGTGAAAATAGGAACACTATTAGAGACATAGTTTTAGAAAAAAATACATGCAAATTTGTTAACTAAGTCAACACTGAACTTACTTGATCACTATTTAATCAGTAGCCTAATGACATCCAAATCCTCTGACTGTCTCTGGAGAGGAAAATGTCACACACTCCCATGAGCAGTCCAAAGAATCAAATTTACACTCCCAGAGGCAGCTGTTAAGTGTTCAGACCCATAGACAAGAGTTCCTTAGCACACTAGACTCAGAAAGCACACAGCTGAATAAAATCTACAACCAAGTACATTTTGATTTTGAGCACAATATACACCTTCAAAAAAAGACAGAAATGCTGCACCCATTTCAGAGTAAAGAATAGGTTTTCATTTTCAAAAGATTAGGTACCACAAAATGTTTTGAAGGGATGTGTTTCATAAGAGGGTATATCTTGCTTTATGTAAATCCACTATAGTACTAGTAGAATGAGGATAAAATTTCCAATGTACTAAAGTCATCACAAGCACAGTTCTTTGGGAACTTTACGTGTGTGGTGTGGGTGTGTGTGTGAGAGACAGAGACAGAGACAGAGACAGAAGGTTTGGAATTTTTTTTTTAAGATTTAGTTATTTGTGCATATAAGAACCATGGTACAGGCCAAAGGTGGGGGGCGGGGGCGGTGAGAAGATTCACCAGAGACAGAGAGGGAGCAAAACAGGCAGACTGACCGAAATACACTGCTGAGGGAAGCAAGACAGGAGAGGGCAAGACAGGAGAGGTCTGCTGCACCATGTGGGTATCTGCAGCCGGCAGGATCGAACCCGCTGTAGAGGCTGCAGACAGCTTTGCAGCACTGCGCTCAAGTGCCTGCGCCACTAGGGAGACCCGGGTTTGGAATTAGACACAAGTAAAACCTGATGTCACCAGGCACTACTTATATTTTCTGGAATTAGGAGTTAAATAACTTGTATTTTCTTAATCAAACAATGGAAAAAACTGAAAACAGATAACAAGTACTAAATGAGGTAAGTTGGATGCAACACCTACCAGACATGATGATTACCAAGCAACTTAAATGTGCTTCTTTTCCCTTAGGCTACTGTCCCCTTCTCTCTTCTTTATTTTCCACTGGTTTCATAGTACTGTCAGACATACATTTGACTTGTATCTTTGTCCTGCTAGAATGCTGGTTCTATAAGGACAGGCATTTAGTTCACCTTCAATCCCCACAATACAGTCCAGACTCATAGCTGCTTATGAGTTGAATGGATACACACAATGGATATTATAATGAAAATAATATTGAATATATTGAGAATGACCAGGAATCTGAGGCTATTATGCTGTTGTTCATATCTCAAATATGCAATTGTTTGACTGGGATAAAGAATATCTTATGAGAGTGAATGGCTGTGAGTTTGATTTTGGAATTCACGACTTTTAAGACTTGTTGCTAAAAACTTTAATTTATAAGTCACAGTGAAAATATCTCCCTCACAGAATTATTGTGAAGATGAGAGTAGTAATAGGAAAAACTTTGTATAGAGCCTAGCATATAGTATGTTTGCTAGATAATTGCTATGGTGGTCCGTGGCTGTTGAACAAATTTTTATTTGGGAGAAGTTGTTAAAATAAAATGAATAAAGGAGAAATACTGAAAATTATAGGAGGGTATAAAGTAAAAAATCTCCTTTAACCACAATTCCATTTTTTGGCAGCAATCACTGTTAGGTATGTGTACCTCCCCAGTAATTTTATGAAATTTAAACTTATGTATGTATGTACACGGGATCACACATGGACTACAGCATCCTTTTTGTATATGCCTTGGAGATATTCTCATACCATGCATAGAGAGTGTTAAGTTTTTTTCTATTATCGAAAAATACTTCACAGTAAATTACATATTATCTTTTAAATGACCAGTCCCCCTATTTAGTTGACATTTTTATTGTCTCTTGTTCTCTGGTATAAAGACAATGCTAAAAATTCAAGTACCCTATAGTTTTATTTACCTGTGCTGGGATACCAGTCAACAGCACAAAATGGAATTTCTAGGTCAAAAATTTGTACCTTTTTTTTTTTTTTTGGTGCCCTGTCTCTATATAGCACTCACAGGAGTTTATATTGAACTTAGTAAATACTTTTTAGGAGTAGCCATGTGAAGTTTAACCTGTTTTATTATTAGTCATTTATATTTTCAATCATTTGTAGTAATATCTTGTTCATCCTTTACCTATGGATTTGTCTTTTACTTAGAGGAATCAGTCAATCTTCTGGCATTTGGCAATTTTTTTTTATAGTTGACTTTTAAACAATTTGTATTGTGTTTTTAAATGACAGAGATTTTCACTTTTTATGCCATTAATTTTCATAGTCATTTCCTTTGAAGTACTCTGTCATACTTTGAAAAGCTTTATCTACTACAAGAATATAAATAATAAACTTTCTTTTACATTTTTGTGGTATTTACAAAGTCTTTGTAACTGGTTTGAGATAAGCTGATTCATGGAATTTAACATGTGAAATAAAAGAGGAAGATTAAAATAAGTTGAGTAACTTACATATTGCAACACTTGAGAAGCAGATGACAGATGCATTATAAGAAAAAAAAAATCAAATTGCAAAGAAAAAAAAATTCTAAAATGGGATCACATGGCCCAAGTTGTAAGCACAGCATTACTGACAAAGATAGGCTTTGCAAACTGGGCAAGACATAGTGATCATACTTTTGATTTCCTTTCTGTCACACAGGAAAACTACAGAGTCCACTTATACCCTCATATTGAAAATCAGCTCAGATAGATTTAAATTTAACCATGTAAATGTATATGTAACTTCTATGTAGCAGGTGATTTTTAAGTGATTCACTTATTTTTATAGCTCAGCAAATGACAAGAATTTCATTAGAAGACACATGGCAATACTAATTGTAGATGCAAGCAAAAACACAAATTATGATGATCATATGACAGCGGTAACATAGGACTTACTACCTGGCTGGTGTTGAACTAAGTATTTCACAAGATATCACCCTGTTGACTTATAACACCTTATAAGCTTTTTAAGACAATGGAGGTGACACAACTAACATAGGACAAAACAAGGGTTTAAATCTGGATAGACTGACTGAAAGGCCTATGTTCTTTTCCGGAAGAATTAACTCTTTTGAATAACTTGATATTCATTGACAGGAAAATGGTATCTAAACACAGCAAACAAGCAATGAACAGTGCAATTAAGAGAATTATTTTGAGAATTCTAAAACATATAAACTATCTTAAAACATTACCAGAGTAAAATCATAAGGAGATTTTGTTTTGTTGCTTTTATCTTTCAAGAAGTAACTAACCATTAGACTACACGCACACACATCCATATATCCACTTAATTTTCAATTGCTGCCTTGCTCATTTATAGAAGTACCGAACCAAAAGCATGTTCTCCCTGAATTATATGGTAAGGGGGCATTTCACATGTAGGGATAAGAATATACATGTGCATCACTAAAAAAAAGAATTAAAAACAGAGAACAAACAATATGATATAATACAATCAAAGCTGGAGAGACCATAAGAGAGATTTCTAATATAACCTTTGAAAGAAAATTTCAAGGGCGCTGTTAAAGATAATATGGAGATAATGAAGGCAATTAAAGCTGGACTTAAACCATGTGGTCTAATGAATCAAAACACAGGTTGAAAGCAAACATACTGCGCTTTGGAATATAAAGTAACTAAGTTAATAATCAAAGACAAGCTAAAAATCTAACCCTTTATAACTGATTACAAAATTGAAAAGCCAAAGGGTCAGAGAAGGGTTGGAACAAAGAGGCAAGGAAGCACAATGGTCTATGGTAATGAAATGGTGAGTGGGTGGTGAGTGCTCTATGATGGTAATACCTGAAGGGGGTACCCCAATATGACCTCAGCTAAACTTTTTTAAAAGTAAGTGAATCAATTGAAAGTTCTGATGAAGCACAAAAAATTATAGTTTCAAAGTAACTTCCCACAAATACACACACACAGACACACACACACACAGACAAACATATATACATATGAAATAAACTTACCCAGATCTTTAAGAGAAACCATGGTAGGAAATGTGTGTAAAAGAGAGATTAAAGAGAGAACGCCTCTGTGTATGTAGATAGTTCTCATGTGGGCAGGACCAGATCAAAACGTAAGTTTCATAGGCCAGCTAAAAATGTTGGCACACCTAACCTTTGCTCGAACAGTTTGAAAAACTGACAAACTCTAAGGAGAAGGAAGACAGAGTCAATATTTAAATGATACTAAGAAACATAAGGAAATGTTATGACCAATATAGTTGTTAGGGTACAGGGGAAAACAAAAAAATATTTAATTTGTATACTTTGAGTACACACACACACACAGATACACACATACACACATCTATGTTAAAACTTCCAGAAGCAATTATTTTCCTGGAAAAAATGCATATCATTTAAATTGCTTTCTTTACATGTTTTCATGATTATATTCTAAAAATCATAAGCATTAAAATCTAGGCAGAATAAAAAGTATAAGATTAGTATTCTGTAATGTATAAGAGATATACATTCAGAATAATTACAAGCTATCAAAACCAACTGTCCTACATGTGTCTTTGTGACAGCTGGTTATCTGCTTCCATAAAAGAAATAACCACTTGTTGGGGATAGAGTAAAACTTGCCTTTAGAATCTTGACACTTAAGGTTTGAATAATTAAGAAATTTGACTTACCCACTTCATGTTAGCCCTGACACTTTAGTAGCAGCATTACAGTTTTCTTCTTATCATGAGTCAGTGACAATGAACTTGAGAGCAATTTGCCTCTGGTTAAATGGGGGAAAAAATATCTCCCAACCTTCTAACTGCATTAAGTAGTTTTATGTGGTATCAATCCTGTTTAATTAAAAAAAAAAGAAGTGTCTTTCTTCCTCACTGGTCTCCAATAAACAACCAATGACTTAAATATATGTATTGTGACCATTCCCCTTCTGGCTCCCAAATGTCACTCTTTTGTCCTAGAGTTGTGGTTTAAATAAAGAGGTTATAGAATCTGAATTGCTATGGAATGTCACCCTTAAATGACTCTACTGGTCTTGCTGGTTTTGCACTGCTTGAGTATTCATCTACCCTCAGAGACTGCTAGGACACAACTGTTTTGTCTGCTTTGGACCTCAAGGTCACTCATCTGTGGTATTTAGGTAAGCAGAGTAGGTTACTCCATAAATGCTTCCAGTTCATGAGTAAAGATACAAATGTGAGTTGAGAAACTCATATAGTGTGGGTACACTGTAGCGTGCTCTGTAATACGCCTTCTGTTATAACACAGTGCTTTCCTGTTTAAAGTAAACATGCCTATGCCGAGAACATCATTGTTTTCCCAAGTTGCATGGACAAGGCTTGGAGAAGCATCCTCATGTATTTCAAGGACTAAAAACATTTTCTGGACATGATCCAAGATAGTTGCTAAGCCTGTTTTTCCTCTCATATTCTTTAACTCCTCAGGGAAAATTGAGTAATTGCAGTAGGTTGGAGGACAGTGGGTTACAATGAGTAAAATCTGGGCATGAAAGAAGTTCCATAATCACATGAAAATCACAGTACTTCATGCAAATCAAAATAAAAAACCATTAAATATTTCCCATATTAAAAAGTACCACGTACCCAAATGTTTTAAAATAAGCTTGAGTATACACTGTCACAAGATTCTCTGTTTAAAATTTTCCTTCTTTTCTTCCTTGTTTACCCTGAATTTATCTGTCTGATTTTCACTTGACTATTTGACATCTTTTAATATTCTTTGAAGATTATATATGGTTTTAGAAATGTAAATTTGGACTTGCATTCAAATTAACTATTGCAATTACACTTATAAAAACATAGCTATCCCCAAATTAGCAGATACCATGAATTCATTTGGTTCTTCACTCCTTTTATAAAAATACATTATCCGTTTAACAGATAATTCTTTTTTTAAAGGTATCTAGCCTTCAAAGGCAACTCAATACAGAATAATAGGTTTCCAAATATTACCGTAAGTATTTTAGCCACAACTGAATCTTGTTCTTCCTTTTCTTATGAGGAATTCTTCATGTTTATTATCTTAGGTAGTAGAAATCATTCACTCAAAATCTGAAATCCAATTAATGAAGATCAAACGAATCTAGTGTAGCACTAATACAAATTATGCTATATTCTCAACTTCCTCTGGATTATCTGCCATGTCATTTAGGTTAGAGAAAAATAAAAACATAGTGGTTTTTTTTTTTTTTTATTCTTTTGATGAAAATTAACTACTTGGAAAACTATTTCTTTCTATGAAATAATGGCTGATGGAGGACAAGAATAGAAAGACTGGAAAGGCCTCACAAGACTAAAACCTGACTCACACAAGGAGGTGGGGGTGGAGGGGAATAACATGACCCTTAGGCACCAGTGCCTTATCACGAGGCATGAGACCCAAGCAGGATCTCTGCTATAGGGAATGGAGCACAGGCCTGAGGTTAAAGATATAGAGATTGGACCCACCCTGGAATTTCTGGTCCCTTTCTAGTTTTGCCTGTTACCCAACATCAGCAACAAGCAGGCCACTCCACAGAGGAGTGACCCCTCCCAAAAAGAAAAGGACTATATCAATGCAGTCTCTGCCCACCTGTGACTATGCAGGTGTCTCTTCTCACCAACTCTCTCTCCCTCTGCAGGGAAGCAGCTTTCTGGCTCCCTGTGACCTGTCAAGGCTGCCTGCCTGCCACCATGCAGGCCTCTCTTAGCAAAACCTGTCCCTTTTCCCTTTCCCTAATAAACCTTCTATTTAAATATAACTGATGTCTCTGTCTCATGGAGAAAAGTGCCTGGGGAACTCGCCTCATGCTGCTGAAATGGGAGCTCTGGTGAAACCTTTCCCAGAGTGAACCCAAGGACCCCACACTGCAAACCTACATCAATGGCTACTATTGAAGAGGTCACTTTCAATCATTACTTAACCCTAGGGAAATAAATTCAAACTGAGAATTGATGGTATTTGTTTTTAGAAAAGTCTAGTTAAGTGAATGTTAGGTTATGTTTTGGGAGTACTAGCTTCAGTTTTGAATTAAAGAAGCAGCATAATGAATAAATTGAACTAAATTCCAGTTCAAATGTAGCCATTTCCACTGACTAAATCATAATCTTTAAGGGATACCTCAATATGCTTAAGAAATTCTCAGAGGAAAGATGTAACATTTCTTTAAGGACTTAACATTAACAGCCTCAGATCCTTAGTGCCTCCTTTACATGAGGTATAGCCTGTGATCCTGAAGCCTTGATGGCTGACCGCTTCATGTCCAGAGATGCCCCTTTAATACAATGTTCAGACCTCAAGTTCTCTCATTGGTGGCATTTAGGTAATTAGAGAAAATTCAAAAGCTGCCTACATATTTTGATTTATGAGACATATTTTCATGGCATGCCCCTGAAAATACCAATGTTCTGTTTAGTATTTTCCTTTACTAATTAAAAATGAAGTGTTATAAGAATATACACCGCCCCTCAGGGTTACAAAAGCTGTACTCCCTAGTTTAACATTATTGTGAGTCCATCTTTCTACTATCATCTCTCCCCACCTCTATACTCTACAAATAAGAGTCAGGAAAACATATACTCAAGCAGCTGGGGTCATCTTACAAGCTCAAGGAAAGTCAAACTGGTCAAAACCAGTACTCAAAGGAAAACCTGAGAAAGTTTGAGAGAGCAAGGCAGCAATTTGATTCAACTGTGCCTAAAGAATACTCTGGTCTTTTCAATTATGTGAGCCCAAAAAATCCCAATAATAATTCAGTTACTTTGATTTGAAAGCATCTAAATTGATACCCTGAAAGTATATGCAAAATATGGCACATCTAACCAAAGTCACAGCTTATTGACTGTGGTAAAGAAACATGGTTTAACCAGTAGAGCCTTAAAGAAAGGGGGGAAGGAGAAAGACATCCAAGGAATCCAAATAGGAAAAGAAGAAGTCAAACTATCACTATTTGCAGACGATATGATATTATACATAGAGAACCCCAAAAACTCCACAGAAAAGCTAATTCAACTCATCAATCAGTTCAGTAAAGTGGCAGGATACAAAATCAACACGCAAAAGTCAGTAGCCTTCCTATACACAAACAATAAATCTGAAGAAGAAGAAATCAAAAAGACCATCCCTTTTGTTATTGAAACAAAAAAAAATCAAATATTTGGGAATAAATCTAACAAAAGAGGTAAAGGACCTATACAAAGAAAACTATAAAACACTTAAAAGAAATAGAAGAAGACACAAAGAAATGGAGAGACATCCCCTGCTCATGGATTGGAAGAATAAACATTATTAAAATGGCCATCCTACTAAAAGCAATATACAGATTCAATGCTATTCCAATCAAAATTTCAATGTCATTCTTCAAAGAAATAGAACAATTATTGATGAAATTCATATGGAATCACCAAAAACCCCGAATAGCCAAAGCTCTCCTGAAAAAAAAAGAAGGGAATGGAGGCATCAGACTCCCAGACTTCAAACTATACTACAAAGCCATAATCATCAAAACTGCATGGTATTGGAACAAGAACAGACATACAGACCAATGGAATCGAATAGAAAATCCAGAAATAAACCCACAGATTTATGGTCAACTAATCTTTGACAAAGGAGCAAAGAATATGCATTGGAGCAAAGAAAGTTTGTTCAATAAATGGTGCTGGGAAAACTGGGTCGCTACATGCAAAAGAATGAAGCTTGACCACCACCTCACACCATACACAAAAATCAACTCAAAATGGATTAAAGAACTAGACATAAGACCTGAAACCATAAAATATATAGAAGGAAATATAGGCGAAACACTACGTGATATGCACATCAAAGACATCTTTACAGACACATCACCCAAAGCAGTGATAGTGAAGGCAAAGATAAACAGCTGGGACTACATCAAATTAAAGAGCTTTTGCACAGCAAAAGAGACAATAACAAAAACAAAGAGAAACCCCACCAACTGGGAGAACATTTTTGCACCCAACACTAATGATAAAGGACTGATCACAAAAATCTGCAAAGAGCTGATGAGACTCAACAACAACAAAGAAAATAATCCAGTCAAAAAATGGGCAGAACAGCTTAAAAGAAACATCTCTGAAGAGGAAATGCAAATGGCCAACAGGCATATGAAAAAATGTTCAACATCACTTGTCATCAGGGAAATGCAAATCAAAACTACCATGAGATACCATCTTACACCAGTGAGAATGGCACATATTAAAAAAACTAGCAACAACAAATGCTGGCGAGGGTGTGGAGAAAAAGGAACTCTTCTGCACTGTTGGTGGGAGTGCAAACTGGTCCAACCACTGTGGAGAGCTGTGTGGAGATTTCTGGACCTACTAAACATAGAGCTTCCATATGATCCAGCAATTCCACTCCTAGGTATTTACCCAAAGGACACAGAAACATCAATTCCAAAGAACACCTGCACCCCTATGTTTATAGCAGCACTGTTTACAATAGCTAAGCTTTGGAAACAACCCAAATGCCCAAAAATAGATGACTGGATCAAGAAGATGTGGCACATATATACCATGGAATATTACTCAGCATTCAAAAAAGATAAACACATGCAATTTGCAGCAACATGGATGGCGCTGGAAGGGATCATGCTCAGCGAAATAAGCCAAAAAGAAAAAGAAAAATACCGGATGGTCTCACTCATAGCAGGAATCTAGAAAACTTAAATAAGGGACCAGGAAATGAATAACTATAAGAAAGTGAAAATCAAAATCAACAAAAAACTATGAACCAGAGACACTTTTAGGGGGGCGGGGGTGGGAGGGGAGGGATTGGGGTCAGAATGGGGGGGCTGCAATTGTATGGGGAATATAACAATAAAATTTATTAAAAAAAAAAAAAAGAAAGGGGGGAAGGAAGGAAAAACAATCCTCACAATATGGTTTCCTGTACTATATGCAATGAATACAAATATGACTGTAATGTTGTAAAGTACAGATAAAATACCCTGTTACTATAATTTATTCATCTATTAATATGTCTCCATAATACTTCAGTGTCTACTCATAGAAAATGTTACCAAAAAAGCTCAGTCACACACAACAAAAATACTAACAACAATGCTAAAATGTCATAGAATCTAAAGAGACATTTCACCAAAGAACACATGCAGATGACTGACATACTCATGAAAAAATGTTCATCATCACTTATCATTATGGAAATGCATATTGAAATCACAATATCATATCTGTTAGAGTATCATCAAAAAAATTAGGAACAACAAATGATTGCAAGGATATGGAGAAAGGGAAACCTCATACATTATTGGTGGGAGTGTAAATTGGTACAGTCACTATGGATAATATGGAGATTTCTTTAAAAATTAATAGAAATGCCATATGATCCAACCATTCCACTTCTAGGTACCTCATTTGAAGAATAAAAAGGCAATAATTCAAAAAGATATATACTCTCCTACGTTCACTGCAACATTATTTACAATATCCAAGATATAGAAAAACCTACATTCCTATCAGATTTATAAAGATTTATATACATAAATATACACACACAACACATATATACATATATGTGTTGTGTGTATATATATACATACATACATGCAATGGAATACTACTTAACTATAAAGAATGAGGAAATCTTGCCATTTTCAGCAACATGAATGTAACTGGAGATGATGCTACTGAAATATGTCACTTGGAGAAAGACAATACTTTATGATCTTCATGATGGAAATTAGACTTTTTGTTAGTTCACAGTGAATTACATAGAAATGTTGAAATATAAGCTGCAGACCTGAAACTTATATAGAATTAGAAACTAATGTTACCCTGATTTGAGGGGGTGATGAAGAGAGAAAGATGTTAAATACTTTGGAAGAAGACAAGGCTCCTTTCTTTTCCAAGTTATCTGGCAGCTTTCTGGATGTGCATTTTTTATATGTAATAAACATCAGACATGTAATGAGTAAAGAATAGATGAGGTCTCTGTTAAGCAAAACTATTAAACAGTTTATTCTTCTATATTAGAAAATATACTTATGAAGGACTTTCATGCCACAGATATTTATTAAGTATAATTCAGAGACAAATGACAAGATTCTACTCAAAACAGTTTCCCCACACATTTTAAAGGGTGTCACATACCAATTGTTTTCATGTGTCCATTGTCAGGAATTGGCATCCTGGCTATAATAAAGTTTTCCAAAGTAAAATCAATTCAATCACATCAAAATCCATGATTAAATATGTAGGTCATTAATGAGTGGTTTTATTGGTTTTCCTTTTTCTTTTTGTCTTTTATTTTTAAAGATTTTATTTATTTATGCATAGAAGAACTGAGGTGTAGGCCAGAGGTGCAGGGGGTGAGAGGATTCACCAGAGACAGAATGGGGAACAGAACAGGTGGATTGACTGAAATACACTGCTGATGGAAGCAGTGGGTGAGAGAGGATAGGTCTGATGTACCATGTGGGACAGCTCCCTCTTGGGGGATCAAACTCAGGACACAGAGGTGATAGCGCTGAAGCTTAACCCCTGGGTCACCAGGGAGGTCCCCTTCTTTTTGTCTATTAAAAGTGCTTTAGGGCCTTCCTGGTGGCACAGGGGTTAAGATACAATCTATGAAGCTAGCCGCAGCCACTGCAGCATGAGTTCAAACCCCAGCCAGGGAGCTACCCACATGGCACAGCAGACCTCTCCTGACTCGCCCGCTGCTCCCTTCAGCAGTGTATTTCAGTCAATCTATCTATTCTGTTCCCCACACACTGTCTCTGGTGAACCCACTCACCACCCCAATCTCTGGCCTGTACCCCAATTCTTGTATGCATAAATAAAAAAATCTTTGAAAAAAATTAAAGTTCTTTCGTGATGAGTGTGCTGTGGTAACATACATCTAAAGAGGTTGAACATATACCTCTAAATCATATGCAATGTAAACCAATATTACCTCAATAAAAAATTGTTATTAAGTCTCCAGAATATTATATACTAATTATCCATGTCCCAATTTATTATTTCCTTATAGACCGACATGTGTTATTCATTGCTAATAGTTTGATTCTTCTGGGTTGTTTAGTAAATTTGCCCTGAATTGCTATTTTGTTAAAAAAAAATAGTGGCATTTATCTGAACACAAAATGCACCTCTGTCAAGGGTGCCGATCATTGGAGGGTTTAACCTAGTATTGGAGTCTGAAACAAGGACCCCTAGGAATTGGATTTTCTATTATGATGGCAGTTGATTCAAGAACAAATGTTTAAGTTCTGTCTTTGTTCCTATTTCCATCTGTGAGAGGAGACATATCATCATAATGAACATTGCCCAATAGAAGTGACATACTGGGGGACTCAAGTAATTGGTCAATTGAAGAATTCTGTAGAAAAGAATAAATTATAATGAAATAATTGACATATCTGAATTGTTCATTGTTGCATGAACACTTGAATCAAACTGATTCTTTTACTCTCCAAAGAAATTTAACTATGATGAATAAATATCAAAACAAAAATGCATAAATGCCAATACCCAGGAGAAAAGGACAATAAATAGAACCTGTAGTTGCCTTGTCTCAGGAGAGATAGCTAGTGCTACCTCTGCTATGGACTGTGATAAACATACAAAAACAGCAGGGAGATAAGTACAATTCCTACATACGAAGAGGTACAGAGATAATGGTTTATATATAACATGAATCTATACAAGAAATGTTATTGAAAATCTGAACACATAAAGTCAAAATAGTTGATAATTTATTATAAGGAACAGACACTCAATTGAGGATGAGAGTAGATCCCTAAAATATTTTTCATTAGCCAAAATGTGCTTTTCAAATAACTTTCTAATACATTTGTGTGTCAGATTTAATGATATATTACTTACAGTATAAGACCTACGAGAGCAATAATGTGGTATCACATTTATTTTATGTGAATAAGGAGTTAATGCAAATTTAAAAAATCATTAAAATGTACTACTTATACATAAATAGATACATTTAAAGATTTTTTTTGATAGGACTACAGATATTAGTCAATTTTACAGAAACTTTTCATTATCAAAGATTATATACAATACTAAACTTGCTTTCCTATGCTTTTACTTCATATATATATAATAAACAGACATGATAAATTTGAAATAACTAAAATTACATAGTGAATTTAAGCTTACTTTTCATACATTGCCATCTATTATAAATTACTATCTTTAGAATTGGAATCATTGTATTATTACTTAGTTCAATTATGCAAATAAAACAATATAGATAGATGGAGGAACTTATCTGAATATTCTTACCAGCAAAATATGGAGACTTGGCACAAGGCCAGCTAAGTTAGATTTGCATTCACTGATATATTGGGTTGCCATAGCAAGCTCATAGTCACTGAGTTTCCAAGCAACCAAGGACTCTACAGACTTCAGATACTTAGGAGTCCACTGATCTTTCATCATCCTTAAGGGAGAAATGTGAAAACTCCAAATTCAATGGAGGATTCCCCAATTACCCTGTAGAGATGTGGCCCTTAAAAAATGGCCCCCATCTTTATGCCCATTTAATATATCAAATAATATTTTTACAGAAAATTGATTACTCAAAGTGCTAAGTAAGTGAATTTAGGTAAAGAAAATGGTTCGTACTTAAAATGTTAGGCAGACAAATATTTGTTTAACAGCATAAAACACATAACCCTCTAAAGAAAATCATTTACATAATGCTGGCATAAAGTCCTCTTTTAATATGCTGCCATTTATAAAGTCCTCTTTTACTATATAGCGTGCCATTTCATCTTCTAGTTATATAGTTAACATTTAATTGTAAATTGTAAACTTGTGTTGAAATATTAAATTATGGCTAATATAGAAAGGTCAAATAACATTAACTACCCAAATATCAAATAGAATTATACGGGCTTGAGGTACAAGCAAGGTTATGAATTATTCCATGAATGAACAATGTATATTTACATTTCCTGTCTATGTGAACACTTTCTTCAAGTCCATCTTCACAGAATGTCCCAAACATTGTGTTAGGGAATAAACATTGCCATCATTGCTATCTTTTAACCACAAGGTTCAGTTTCCAACTATTTGAGATAGTTACAATGAAATAAAGTCATCAATGCAAATAGTTAGATGTGATTAGTAGAATGACTACGTCCGGAATTTGTAAAACATTACCAGTTCTAGAAAGTGGTTTTCTATGCTTCCCATTATCATTTTATGCAGCTAATTCTTACCATGAAAAATATCATAGGATCAATTTACAAATTGAAAAATGACTAATTTAATGGGTAATATTTTATTGCTATTTCCCACATCCTGTTAGTTGTTGCATCAAAGATTCAGTAAATAAAGGCAGTTATCCAGTACAATGACTTAGTTCTCTATACCACAGATAAAGTTGCAAAGTCACCTCTCAAACATATCATGGTAGCCACCTGTTGACTAAAGCAATGCCAGGAATGTCAGCAGTAGGAACTGCCTGTGTCCTCTATTGATCAGAAGTGGAGAGGGGTAGAATTTTTTTCTCCATATATTTTTCAATGCCCACTTTTTACTTAGTGTTTTAGTTATTACTAATAATAACTTAGCAAAGTTGCTGCAACTGACCAACATCTTCCATTTTTTATTTTAGATATAACTTATTAAAATCTTGGAACAGGATGTCTGATGGTCATATACTTCATATACTCCCTGAGAGAAGAGAGAAATACAATTATAGATTTACCTGGACAAGAACAAAGTAAATTCAGATAGAATTGGATAAAAGCATTGTAGTCCCCAGTCTTGAATCCTATATTGCTAGGCTAGATAAGTTTAGAGTGAACTATGTAGTTACAACTACAGTTACATTACCAGTTAGAAGTCCAATGAAAAAAGTCTAAGACCACGAGTATTACCTCACTTTCAAAATTCTAGTTAGAAGACCACGGAATTAACACTGATGATTCTGGTTGTATGTGCCCCAAGCGCTGGGTCAAAGGACTGCTGTACATAAGTAAGCTCCACCTCCCAGCAACCAAGAGTGGCTGTGGAGTTTTGATTGACACTCCAGTGAAGCAGTGGGTTTCCTAAACCAAAGTAAACCCTGCAGCCTGTGTTTGCCAGCCTCTCTAGCTTGAAAATGAGCTTCTCTTAACCCTGGTTCTTTCCTTTAAAAAAAAAAAAAACAATTACTCTGTGACATTTAAAAGAACACAGAAGCAACTCCCTCTCCAGGGATATCCCTACTTATTTTCTCATAGCAATTCCCTTGATGCTTTTCATCCTGTGTCTTTGTTATAGGACTTTATGATCCTCTTAGGAACCATATAACAACATGCATACTGGTCTTTATGATAATATACAAAGCATGGCATTGATGAATATTGTACTTTGAGGAGAGTTGCAGATGAGAGCAACATTAGGGAAGACCTTGCCAAACTGTTCAGGTATATAAATTATGACAGTTTGCTGTTAAATAAGATAGCATGCAAATGTAGAGGTGGGGGGGCCTATATTTCTGAACCATATACAGAAATATATATACAGGGTTAAATAAAAAAACAAAACTTCAAAACAAATTTACTTATAAACCAATGAAAAAAGTAAATCTGGTGGGAGGATATGGGCTTCCTTGAGGAGGGTATAAAGGAATTAAGATATTTGGTGGTTATACTATATTATATATGCAACCCATAATATTAAAATAATGAAGACACTCTAAAAACTAATAAATTCATTATAATACATGCTAAATTGGACAAGAGAATGTACAATTTGCCCCACATTATTTAAGGCAATAATTCTTTGGGTATTAATGTTAATGAGATGCACATACACATATACTCAAAGAAGATGGAATATGGCCAACATGTGCCCTGAACTCTGAAACAAAGAGGAACAGAACACAGTCCCCACTTTGAGGTTTTATGTAATGTACTTTGAATACTTTGATATAAAACAGAATGTGTAAATGTAATGTGCTTTTTTAAAAGATTTATTTATTTATGCACACAAGAACTGGGGTATAGGCCAGATGTGTGGAGGGTGAGAGGATTCAGCAGAGACAGAGTGGAGAGTAGAACAGGCAGATTGACTGAAAACACTGCTAAAGGGAGCAGCGGGCGAGTCAGGAGAGGTGTGCTGCATCATGCGAGTATCTCCCTGGCCAGGGATCGAACTCATGCCGCAGTGGCTGTGGACAGCTTCATAGGTTGAATCTTAACCCCTTGCACCACCAGGGAGGCCCAAAGTTACGTACTTTTAATCTATCTTCTCTAATGTGCAGCTGCCCTACCTGTGACCATTCATTCCAGAGTTGTTTACATAGCATGTAAAGCCTACAGTTTATTCCTATTTTCTAAAATTAGAAAATAGGCACAATAAATGTTATCAATGAGGTCTTTTTGGTGAAATTAATAGTTTCAAAGACTTATGAATTGGCTAGAAATATTACTGGCCAACTTATCACATCACATGGTATAAAACCCCACCAAACCTAATTGCCAAAGATTCAGTGTGTAGAACTGGTTACCTTCTAGACCTTAATTTTAGAGCATACCTGGTTGCCTGCTTATGGCTGGTCAGTTGAATTCTATAGTTAACATGTTAACGGTGTGGCTGTGATGAATCTCCCTAGAAGAACTATGGGGACATCTGAAAGGACAGGGAATGAGGACTTCTTGGAGCTCATGGACAGGTGGGATACCTGCTTTTATTCATTGTTCACCCAGAAGTCCATTGGGAAGGAATTTCACTGTACCTGTTTTAGGGAGGAGATCTGTGGCTATGTCTGATGTTATTTATTAAAGGCTAAGGATATTTACTAAGTTAACCCAGTAATAGTGTGTGCCCAAATTGTCTTGGAGAGTTTAACAACATTTACCCTGAAGGAGTTCACACTCTAGAGATGGAGGGACAATTCTACAAAGATTCCAGGGCAGAAGACCACAATGTATTCTGTGCTCATAGGACAGTCACATTCCTTCAGATATAAATACCTGGGACTCTGGGTTCAAAGACCTATCACCTATTTGTATGTATGACACATTTCTTTTCCTCCCTCATTCATGATTTTCTTTACTGCAGAAATTGAATAGACCTTAGGAAGCATCTACTCCTAAATATTGAACAGATGAGATTTTAGAAACCCAGAGAAAAGGAAATACATTTTCTAAATTGCCCCAAATGGACATTAAAAAATGAAAACAAAAAAATCAGTTATAAACAAAAGGAGAAAAAGAGAGCAATAGTCTATTTTCTCTGTTTTTCGTGCTTTTTTTTTTTTTTTAATTTTTCTTCACATATTTTCTCCCAGGTTCTGGACTGATAATTATTAAGTATTGCTTTAGTTTTCTGGGAATGCCATTATTTTATTTGTTCTTCATGAATACCAGTGAACTTAATGTTAAGTTCCTGGATAACTGCAACATCTTACACCTCTTTTTGGTTTCCATCCATTACATCCTATTACTATTACTATTAAATATTAATATTAAAAAACTATTTGGGTTCCAGTGCTTTATTATTTTGTTTTTCAAATGTTATTTTATTATATAGTCTACTTCTGCCCCCTTATGAGAACAAGTTCTTCGAGGAAAGGATAAAGGAACGGCCATATTACCATGGACCAGGTGTCATGTTTAAATGTTTCATGTTTAAATGTTTCCATGTGTTATTATTTAGCACTCCAAAAGATTCTATAAATTTAATATTGTTACCCTCATTTTCAGAGGAGGCAACTGACATAGATAAATGGTAAAATGTTCAGAATTATTGTAACTAGGTGAACTTAGGTGTATGTATCCAGATAACATGTGATATCAAAGATCAGTAAGAAGACAAACAATACATAGATAAGCACAGGCATTTTATCGCCCATATCTAAAATCTTTAACTTTTGTTAATATAATCCCTTAGCTGAGGTATTTTGCCATGCTGTATTGAAATTTTAGAATTATCTTCATTACTTCTATATAGTTTATCATTAAATACACATTTGTTCACTAACTGTTTAATTAGATAAACCATTCCTCCATGGCATCAGATATTTCCTGGACTAGAGATAATGCAACAATAAATGAACCCCTAGCTTCATGGGTGATAGTTAGACAGAAAAAAATTATTATAAAGTAACACAACAGATCATTTAGTGAAAGGTTTATAATGCACAGTAGACATCTACAGGGGAGAGGTTTATAAGAACAAACTTCATAAAGGAACTGATATTCCAACCTTTTCAAGCATGAGTCATAGACTAATTACCATGTATTTGACAACACAGAGAAGGGTGGATGAAAACTGCCCACCTTTAAACCAATTTCTGCAGAAGCCAGGGTTTTCACAATGAAAATATAAAAAATTTTGTGACTTCAAAATAAATAAGATTAGAGAAAATGTACTGTGAATTGAGTGCCTGATGTGTTCATGTACTCTGAAGGGCAATAGTTTCACCTTAGAATTAAAAAAAAAAAATTTGTATTAACGTCCAAACTTATCACTTTGATTGTATAAAGCAGCAAAGTAAAACCTAAAATTCTGCTTCAAAGCTCAGAAATTTTACTTCATCCTCAAAAAGAAGTAAAACATGCTAGACATAATTTGTAAGCATCTTTGTTTTGTTATTTGGTGCCTTTATAAAGAAAGGCTCATTTAAATTCAGAAATAAGGGAATATATGTTGACTGTTATAGAATCTACCAATTTAATTTGAAAATAATAAAGACTACAATTAAAGAAATATATAAAATTATATATTATATAATATATAACATATATTAAGTGATATATACATATATATCACTTCAGTGATTTTGAAATCTAAAACTAGTAAGACTAAATATATCATAAAGTGTTGATGACACAGATTTCTTTACCATATTACTAAATAATGTACATTTTTAAAAGATCTTAGTGTATTTGTATGTCTCATACTGTGGATAAAGCATATCAGTTTACTATGACTGTTCTGGGGTTAGAGGAAGCAAACACTCATGTCCAGAGCTAAGAAAACAAGAAACCTGAGTGTGTATAAATATTAATTCACAATACAATGGAAACTTAAGTAATGTCCTTATTTAAAGAAATTAAATGTGGGGGGGGTAGTGGTGAGATTTACTTCCATTTGAAAATAGAGGGGGAAAAATTTAAATAAAAACTCTTTTGCTCTATTTCTCAACATAAAACAGCTAAGGGATGAATAACCTACATTGTAGCAATATGTAAATTTGCTTTTTAAGTACTGATTGTCCTGTCATCTCCTTTATTCCCCTCACCTTAAAATTTATCTGGCAAATTCATATCACTCATTTTAAAATCTCCTGTACAGGTGCCAAGCAAATATAATCCTTTCTGGTTATGTTCATGTCTAACGCCACACATTTCAATACAGGCAGAGGCAACATGAGGACAGCAAACTCTCTCCATGTGTAACCCTCATTCTGGCATGTCAGGCAATTTGTCCTGGACTCTTTTGCTTCTCTGTTACTCAACTGGATTAGGTAATAAGAAGCAGAGTCTATCAAAAAGGTAACTTCCAAAGTCCCTGGGGGCAGGGTTGGCTCCACTATCTCTGAACTTCGACATTTAAACCCACGAACGAATGTCCAGATATATAGGCAACCTTCTACAATGACACAGCTGGGAAAATATTTAAGTCTAATTATAAATACCACATAAATGGTATCATATGCTCCTGCAGACAAAATACCACCAAAGTTATTTCTGGTGAGTACTTTTAAAAGAATCTGATTGGAAAGCAGGTAACATAATATTGTAGGTTGATTAATTTTTAATAACCAAGTACAGGGAAAAAATGCTGAGCTTCAGCTATTTTTCCTCTGAAGCAGCCATTTTAAAATACTAGAATGTCATATCATCTTGTTATCAGTTATTTGCTCAAATTGTATATACTTGTAAATGTATAGGAAACCAAAATAACCACCATTGAAATGCTATAGGATCCCCTGTCACCAAGAAGTGTGTTTTTAAAGGGAGAAATTATAGGTGCTAAGATTTCAAAATCAAAGGTTAAAATAAAAACCAAGTCCAAATTTCTAGCACTCTATGAAGCTGAATTGTTTAAAATAGATGACTGGATCAAGAAGATGTGGTATATATACACAACGGAATATTATTCAGCAATCAAAAAAGATAAACTCATTTTATTTGCAGCAATGTGGATGGAGCTAAAAGGAATTATGCTCAGTGAAATAAGCCAGAGGAAAAGAAAAATATCAGATGGCTTCATTTATAGCAGGAAAATAAGGGAAACAAATAAGACATCAGTGTAAAAATAGTGCAAAACACAACAAAGCAAAAACGGACAATCATAAATCAGAGACATACTGCAGGGGAGGCGGGAGAGGGATCAGAGGGAGGGAGGAGTACAGGGGACTGAGGTGATGGTACACGGGTGCATTGGTGAAGGAAACTCTATAGGGACTATAACTAGGGTGGGGGGAAGCAAATATTGTTTAAAAATGAACAATGATGTAAAACATTAAAAAATTATTAAAAAAATAAAATACTGATATCTGAATAAAAAAGAATTATTTTGATGATGAAATATAAATACAAAATAAATCTGAAAAGAAGAATATCTATCTGGAAAGAGGTTTCCAGTTGTTTTGGTAAGACAGAACTGTCACGACTGGAAACTTTGGAATCAGATGTATATTCCTTCAGTCACAATTTAGGACTGCAAAAGTACAGTTTTATTTTTCTAAAGTTCATTTTTTACCTCAAAATGATCCAGGATATTTTGTACAGTCATTTATATGAAATTTTAAATTTTCACTATTTCTCTGTCCTTTAAGATATATAACTCAATTATATTTTTTGATTGCTGAATAATATTCCATTGTGTCTATATACCACATCTTCTTGATCCAGTCATCTATTTTAAACAATTCAGCTTCATAGAGTGCTAGAAATTTGGACTTGGTTTTTATTTTAACCTTTTTTGATTTTGAAATCTTAGCACCTATATATAACTCAATTATATTTTTCTCAACAGGTGCTGTATTCAAAGGAGGTGGTAAGAACTGAAAGCATGCCCTCTTAAACTTGTGACTATGACTTTCTGGCCCTAGTCATGAGCACTTCGCAGAAGATGGCTCTCTTTTTCTCTGCTGACTGACAAAACCTGCCAGGACCTTGTGTAGTTTTAGGGCCCAAGGGGGTATATGAATCTGCTTGTAAACATAGTTGCCTACACACCACAGCCAATGATCTGCCATTGCTTTGGTGCCATGGTCAATGTCGTGTTTACTGAGGTTTGTTCTCTGGGAAAGAACTTTGCTGAGATCCTCATACCTCTGTGCAGGGTGGGATGCTTTCAGAACTAGTCTAGGGCAAGGAAGTTTATGATCACTCACATTTGCATCTAAGATCTGCAATTCTTATTTCTACCCAAGGTTCTGTCTCTCGAATCTATTTGAGAATTACTGTTTTAGCTGATCATAACTATTGCTCTTTCTCAGTCTTTGATAAAACCACATAGTAATACAAGTTTAGTTCCTTTCGAAACTAATAGTCCTTCCCCAATGTGCAGCTATCTTGTAGTCTGGAAAGGGAAAAAAGAGAGGAACACAACCAGGCAAATTAATATCTCAAGATGTAATTGGATTATAAATACTATAAATTGTGAGAAATAAATGTGAGAGAAATTTAGCTGAGAGAGCGATATGTGAGGGCTAAAATTCTAAGATGTTCACGGAAATCTTAGGTCCTGGCCTCCCTGGAGGCGCAGAGGGTTGAGTGCAGTGCTATGAAGCTGCCCGCAGCCTCTGCAGCACGGGTTCGATTCCCAGCCGGCCAGGAAGATACCCACATGGCACAGCAGACCTCTCCTGCCTTGCCTGCTGCTCCCCCCAGCAGTGTCTTTGGTTGGTCTGCCTGTTCTGCTCCCTACTCTGTCTCTGGTGAATTCTCTCACCCTCCCGCGCCTCTGACCTGTACCCCAGTTCTTGTATAAATGTTAAAAAAAGAAAAAAAAAGAAATTTAGTTCCTTAATCGTACCTAGAAGATTAGTTGAATACAAATAAATACAAGGAATTAGAATCAGTAAATTAGGTAATTACATAAGCATTTAGCACTACAATCCACATGGTTAAAAAGGCACGTAAACCATCTAACCCTGATATGACACAAAGGTTCATATATACAGGCAGCAAAGTTTATGTGAGTGTGTGTGTCTACACACACACACACACATATACATACATACATCAGGTTATAGGGAACTTAAATGCCTAAGCATCATTTAGAAGAAAAGATTTAAGAAGAGAAAATTTCTAGATAATTTTAAGGTTTAAAATCATGAGAAGATATCTGGTTAAATTTGACAATTAAATGCATTTTCTCTTACATATGATAGCTCATTAAAATGAAAGTAAACAAAAATTTTCAATCCAAATATTTAGATAAGAGTATAGAAAACCAAGTTACTTTTTTTTTTTGAAAAACAATAATAATAATTTCAGGAGACCAGAAGTATGAATATCAAAACAGGTAAACCTAGATCAGAAAGCTAATAAGAACAACAAGAATCTGTCTGGTAATCCCAGCATTGGCCATGGGCCAGCAGCTGGAGCTCCAGGGAACTAAGAATCTAACTTGGTTTAATATATTTAGGAGAAGTCCTAAACCCTAGATTTTCTACTCATATTCTCCCACAGCTTGCCCACCTTCATTACTCTATCTAAAGATGGGTATTACATCTTTAAAATACTGAGTCAGAGAGAATCTGGGACACAAGAACAGGAGGCTCAGCTTGAGAGATGAGGGAGATTATTGCTGAAACGATTTGAAGTGAAAGTTTACATGCTGATTTCTTTTCCCTTGCTACTTCTAGAACACCAGCAAGTAAGAGATTATTGTACTCCTTTCCAGGAGAACTAGTACATGAGAAAACACTGGTTGTTACTACTTTTCAGTGAAGGTGGGGGAAGGCAACGAGGTGGCCGGATCTCATCTGACTGCCCTATAACAGTCCTCTCCAACAGGTTTAACATGACCCACATGTACTCTTTGGAAATGTCCAGTAGTGAGTTAAAAGTATAAACAAGTGAGATTGATTATATTATATTATATATTGTCTCACCCAGTATCCAATATACTATCATTTTAATCAATATATATTAATGAAATTTTTGATACAAAGGCTTAGAAATTTTATTTTATTTACTGTTAAAGCACAGCTCAATTTGGACTAACTAGTTTTCAATAGCCAACGTAGATAGTGGCATGATACTGGACATGCAGCTAAAGAATGAGGTCCATATTTATTGGTAATCAATTTAAGTCATCATCAGACATTTGAGGAACACTTCTGTCATACAAGATAGAAATTAAAAACAAATAACCAAACAGTAAGGTGAATATAGGAAAAGGGAATTAAAAAACACTTGATTTTTTTTAAATCAATGTTTCTGTATAGATAATGTAAAGATAAGACATTTCACTCATGAAACAAAGCCATAAAATCATAAAAGTAGGGAAAGAAAAGGTAGCAATCTGGAAAATATTAGACACTTATTGAGAAATAACAGTCACCAGAGCAGGTGGGATGTCAGAGCAGCAGATTAGATGAGACACAGATAGAGCAGCAGACTACGCTCCACCTCCAAACAATGTGATTTCCGGAGAAAACTAACCCAGAAACAAAATGGGGATGGATTGCAAGAGCTTTTCCCAGAATAAAAGACAGAGGTCTCCAGAATGAAAGAAGCCACAGTGGATTAAAAAGGCCCCGACCCTGTCTTTTCAATGTCACCAAGTATCAAGAAGAAACATCATACAAACCAGAAAGAAAACTAACTTCCTTAGTAACACTGGCAATTTAGAAGTGAAACAAGAAATTTCTTCAAAACTGAGAGAAAATGACTTCCAATTGCTAGCATTGGTGCAACTATATTTTCAGGAATAACATTTTATCATATAACAAATATGATAAGGAAAATTTAATATATACAAGTTTCCAAATTTTACTTCTTTTACCTTAAAGAGCCCAAGGAACTGCCAGAATATAAATGCTACTAAAACAAGTAAACCAGGAAATCAGAATACTAAGGAAATAGCTGCTCTGTTAACAGAGAATCAAAAAGAATGTGCAGAAAGAAGTAAAAAGAAAATTCAGGGTAAAAAAATATTATCAGCTTAGGAAAAATCAGTTACTGTTGGCTCAAGAGGACACAGAGTTTTAAGTAGGCAATTATTATCACCAGGAAAAAATAAATTGTACCAGATAGCAAGCACTCATTTAAAACATCTTGGCTATACTGTTAAGGAATTTTCTAATGCAATATAAACAGTCAATAATATCAAATAAGGAACTATGCTGATTGAATTAAAAGAAGTAGGAATGAGGAGGTGGTGGATGTAGTGCAGGGAGGGTGGGTACTGTGTATGATACTATAAATGCTAACTTCTCCAATTCCACACGAGAAAATCAAAGTCTAGTGTGTAAAACTAAATAATTAAAAATAAATCAAGGAATCGCACTGTAAGTATGTCATCTAAATTTAGTTCAAAGTCTTCTGTAGAGACGTGGGGAATGGGAGAGGGTTGGGGAGTAGGGCAATTGTCTTTTTTTTTCCAAAGTTAAAAATAGTATGATTTTTTTTAACTAACAGTCACTTGATAATCAAATACATTCTTAAACAATATCTATGAATGGAACTATACTCAATAACTGCTTTCCAATCCCTTGCCTTTTCCCCCTATCTTCTGGCTTTTACCTTCACTCCCCTAGTTTTGCTGTGACATCTTCATTTTCTTAAAAAATTTTCCTGGAAACCCATTTTCTTGAGAAAAACTGTATTTCCTACTTTACTGAAAAGATTAAGGCCATCTTTGGTATAGTCTTAATGTCTATAGAAAAAAATATGGCACCTGCATTTCCCAAGTGCTTTAATTCTTCCCTTGGAAATCTTAGCTCATGTGTGTGTAGTAGGTATTTGTTCGTTGATGTTTTCTGGAGGGAGGGAGCACTAGAAATGTCTATAACTGCAATTTTGCTGACACAGTATCTGTTTAGTCTGAAAAGTTTATTGAAGTTTTGCAAATAGTTGCTACATAATTCTGTACATAAAATCTTCACACAAAAATTTATCTCTTTGGGCCTCCCTGGAGTTAAAGATAGCTCTCTCAAACTATCGCCTGCCACGGCAGCATGAGTTCAATCTCTAGCCAGCCAGGGAGCAACCCACATGGCGTAGCAGACCTCTCCTGACTCACCCGCTACTCCCCTCAGCAGTGTATTTCAGTAGATCTGCCAGTTCTGCTCCCCACTCTCTGGTGAATCCTCTCACCCCAGTTCTTGTATACATAAATAAATCTTTTAAAAAGATTGGCTCTTTGGAATCTGTCCAAGATATTATGTCCACTGTTTCCCAGCTCCCAGCCACCTTCCCTGTCAATCTAGAATACTTTCCCTGGTTGATATTATCTCCATTTGTGAGCAATTATAAAAACATTCTTGGGAAACTTTAATAGGATAGTGTATAGAAAAGGAAGGAAACAAGCATAGATTCAGATTACAGATGATCAAATAAATTTAGCATTGGAACTTTCTTTATAGATTATCTGGTACAACTTGCTTACTTTAGTTAAGAAACAGATATGACATAAGAAATTACTTTCTCAATTTCACAGTGAGAGAACAGGGACCAAGTTCATAGGTCCTGAGTCTGAAATTTGAAAGGGAAATTAAAAATCATTTAAGGTAAATGATTTGTCAGATGAGGAAACACAGTTTGATTTTGAGTTTTGAAATCTTAGCCATAACACAATTTTGTGTCTATTATCCAAATGGGGAAACTGAGACTCACAGGTTACGTGGTTTATTCATGGTCACAAACCTAATATTTAGCATAGTTAGCACTTGAACTCAGATCTATCCAAATACATGTAGCCTATAATTTTTTTTTAAAGATTTACCCATTTATGCATACAAGAGCTGGGTTACAGGCCAGAGGTGCAGGGGTTTCGAGGATTCACCAGAGACTAAGTGGGGAACAGAACAGGCCGACTGACTGAAATACGCTGCTGAAGGGAGCAGCAGGTGAGACAGGAGAGGCCTGCTGCACCATGTAGGCTGTTCCCACCCCGGCTGCTCAGGGACTGAACTCCTGCAGCAGCCGAGGATTAAACTCTGCAGATTGCTTCACAGTGTGGTGCTTAACCCCTTGTGCCACCACAGAGGTCCAATATAGCCTATAATTTTAACACTTAGGAACTACTGTTGGAGAAATTCCAAGATTTTTTGACATCTGCTCTCTAAACTTGATTTGGATATATTATAAAGAGTAGTAAAGAAAAAACAAACAAACCACAATTTCAAGCTTCGGTTAAAAGGGGAGAAAGTTTTCAGGAATTCATTTATTCATTTAAACACATAAAGACCCTTGGCTATCTGTAGACTCTGGGCTTGACACTGGTATATAAAGATTACTAAAATAAGAACTTTATAGTAAATTGTGATTTTGTTGAGAGGAGATTAACTATAAAACAATGGAAGGTTTTCAATGAATAAACAGACATTTTCTAATCACACAAGGTGAAAGTTCATTGCAAGCAGAAAGAACAGCAGGCATAAATTTAGAGTCACAGGGAATGATATATTTAGAAAGACACAGATTTGTTTAGAGCAGTAGTAAAAAGTGAGGGGAATGGGTAGCACCCAGACTTCACATATAAGAATAATACAATATAAAGAAGTAATGCTTCAGAACTAAACATATTCATTTAATGAGAAAATGGACTCATTTTAGACAGTTTGGATTAGCTGGATAGCACCTGCATTTTATGGAGGCAGCTGAGACAAAAAGGGTTGTAAAACTGAGATGCACACCCTAGTATTCATTATCATGTGGGAGGAATACTCTGGCTAAGCTGTTCTGATGGCACTCTGGAGTAAACAGCAAAGATTGAAAGAGGTTAAAAACTGAAGCAACAGTCCTAATAAAAGCAGAGACAAAAAGTGAAGGCCAAAGGAACTAAGGGACTTAGCGCTTTCTTACTGGCTCTAACGGAAGTGACAAATATAAGATTAACACACAGCAGAGTAGATAAGGAAAGTCACAGACATCAATTGCTATAAGGAGTAGTAAGTCTTTCTCATTTTCCCCAGTTCACATTCCAAAAGTTAAGATATGCTCCTGAGGTAGTATAGAATCAGGGCAGTACTTCAGCATCATGGACTGGGAGAGAGCTATGGGGACCAGGGTGGGCAACAAAGGCCAAGAAACAGAGGGTTCTACTTAAAAAGCCCAGAGACCAATCAGCAGGAGACACTGCTCATTTTTTAAAAAAAATCATTGTTCATTTTTAAACAATATTTGCTTCCCTCCACCCCAGGTATACTCCCCATAGTTCCTTTACCAATGCACCTGTGCACCATCACCTCAGTCCCCTGTGCTCCTCCCTCCCTCCCTCTGATCCCTCTTCCACCTCCTCCCCTGCAGGATGTCTCTGATTAATAATAGAGACACTGCTCATTTGATTCACTTAGTCTAGAGTCAGTTACAGGACATCATTGTCAGAAAGCAGCAATGAATAAAATGGTTCTACGAACCTGCTTTCTAGTGAACATATATTTATCTTTTTTGGCCAGTGGGTATATTAAATATAAATGCATTATGACAGTTTAAATATAAAAAGAAAATCTAAGTATAAAGCCAGTGGAAGACAAGGAGACTATCAAAGAAATAACCAGAATAGCTTTTGCAATGAAAACGACACTATTTACCCCAAAAGCTGATACACTCTGCCGAAGTATTGGTTAGGTTGTTAGATTATAGCAAAAAAAAAAAAAAAAAAAAAAAGAGAGAGAAAACTGCCACTTTAATATGCATAAGTGATACAATAACCATTTTTAGGAATATCTGTGATTTGTAAAGAGTTTGCAGAAAAACATGCCAGATGAGATGAATGACCCTAACCTTCTCTGGTTTTCTTTTTTTTTTTTTTTTTTAAAGATATGCATACAGGAGCTGAGGTATAGGCCAGAGCTGTGGGGGGTGAGAGGATCCACCAGAGACAGAGTGGGGAATAGAACAGGCAGATTGACTGAAGTAAACCGCCAAGGGGAGCATTGGACGAGTCAGGAGAGGTCTACTGCGCCATGTGGGTTGCTCCCTGGCTAGCCAGGGGATTGAACTCGTGCTACAAAGGCTGCAGACAGCTTCATAGGTAGTGTCTTAACCCCTTGTGCCACCAGGGAGGCCCCAATATCTCTTTATTATTCTCACTTGATTTCCTACACAAAATTTCCTCAAACTCTTTCCATCTTGCTATAACTAGCAGTATTTAGTATTTCCTTATGGTTTAAATAAATTCAATTAGGTGGCTATCCCACATCTTCTCTATCCATTCCTCTATCAGTGGGGACTTAGTTTTTCCCCATGTCTTAACTATCATAAATAGTGCTTCAGTAAACATTACAGAGCATATCATCTTTTGAGTTGATGGTTTCACATTTCTTGCATGGATGCCCAAGGGATAGGTTGGGAAGCCATACAGTATTTGTCCACTTTAATTTTTGAAGGTAGATCTAGATTGTTTCCCAAAATGATTGTATCAATTTATATTCTCATTAAGAGGCCTATAGGGTTCCTCTTTCTCCACATCCTCTCAAAGGGAACTTGTTTTTGAGGTCTTTTCAATATGTGCCATTCTCATGGGTGTGATATCTCATTGAGGTTTTGACATGCATTCCCCCTATTAAAAGTGATGATGGACATTTTCCAGGTATCTTTTGGCCTTCTGGATATCCTTTTTGGCTAACTGACTATTCAGATCCACTGCCCATTTATTAATTGGATTGTTACTTTGCTGTTAAAAGTGAGTAAGTTTTCATATATCTTGGATATTAGCCTCCACTTGGTTTTGTAATGTGTGGATATTTCCTCCCATTCAGTGGGATTTCTTTTCAATCTATTTGTTTCACTGTGCAAATGCTTTTTAATATGGGATAATGACACCTATTTATTTTTACTTTTACTTCATTGCTACTGTGGTGGAGTCTTCAAGGACACTTTATCACCAATATCATGAAATGTTTTCTTTTACATGTTACATAGTTGCAGGTCTTAGATATTGATGAACAGCTATACACTAATGACCTTGCAGAAGTGGAAAAATTTTTCTAGAATAATATAGTTTTCCAAGACTAAACCAGGAAGATACAGAAGAGTTGAATAGTCAATCACAATCATGCAAATTGAAACAGTAATTAAAATCGCCCCCAGAACAGAAGCCCAGTGTCAGCTGACTTTACCAGTGGGTTTTCTCAAACCTTTAAAGAAGGATAGTGAGAATCAATATAACCAAAATGACTACTCTACCAAAAGTGATACGTTGGTTTAATTTGCAATCCCTATATAAAATACCAATAATTTGCTTTGAGGAAATAGAACTAAAGAAAATAGATCTAAAAATATTAAAATTCACATGGAACCATAATAGGCTCAAATAGCTAAAGCAATCCTGAGGAAAAAAAGAGAAATGGAATCATTATATTACCTGTTCTTAAAACAATATGGTATTGGAATAAAAACAGACATATGGATCAATAGAGGAGGATCAAAATCTCAGAAATAAATCCAAGCATATGTCAATAATTAATTTATGATAAAGGACCCACAGACACACATTGGAGAATGAGAGTCTCTCTTACAAGAGAGTGTTGTGAAAACTTGGTAGCCAAGTTTTTTATATTTTAAGGCGTAAAAGAAGAAAATGGAATCACTAACTATGCACAAAAATAAATTTATGATAGATTAAAGACAAAATACTCCTCTGATGAAACATTAACAACAACAAAAAAAAAATCAGCAAAAAAAAAAAAAAATCAGCAAAAATGTTCCTCTCCAGCAAGCTTCCAGACTGTGTTATTAAAGAATATACATATCCAAAAACACATAATATGAATTTGACCCTGCATAAAATAGGAAATAGATTATGAGAACATTATTTTTCTCTGTTATTCTCCCTTTCCTAGGGTTAATAAGAACTTAAGTCTGTTAAAAGGACTCTGCTGTAATTTACCTATTGAATCAGACATAAGGATGCAAAATGCTGCCACTGGTTGCATGAGACCTAAATGAACCTGTGTCTCCTGGCCCTTTGAATGCATCAATGACCTTTAAAAAGACTCAAGACTTGTTACCTTTAATGATAAAATGCTTAACTGGAATTTTAACTTCTCAATTTTAGCTTTTATTCTGAAAGTTATTATTTCTGGCTCACATAAAAACATAGCTACATGTTTTACTTGAAAACAGGAAAGATGAAATAGGATCATATGAAAGGTAAATCTAAGCAATTGAAAAAATGAGCTGCTTTGTTTCGATTGCATCTTCAAGGGTAACTAGAAGGCAAACCCAAAGTTCAATCAACATTGTTCTTTTTTTTAATCAAGATAATATGTTACACAACACAGAAATAGAAAACAAGTCACTATTTCTTTTGTCTGGCTTTCATTATATTTTAAGAACAACCAAAACCACTTCAAGGATGGAGAAACCTAACTTTAAATATGGGACTGAAATTTATTATGCACCTCATGATTAAAAGGAGTATGTACATAAATAAAGTGGTATAATTAACACTAATCACTAATCTAAATGTTTTAATAAATTATGGGAATTTTTTTTCTATATGTAACTTATTGAGTCAAGCTTAGTTTATAGGATTATCTCATTTCTTCCCATCTCTCCTCATTATTTCCTCTACAGACATACCAAATTACAGAACAAATTACAAGCAGGGGACATTTTTAAATGTTTCCACTCATTTAATCCACGTGTTACTAAACTATATGAATAGTATACAGTAATGTATTTGAACCCTTTATTAGATGTTTTTTAATCAGAACTTATGATAATGATGCTCTGCTCTGTGAAAGTATTTTTTGAAAGCATTGAGATTATCTAATAGAAAGTTTTATGTATATATTTTAACCTCATTTATATAAGTACAACTTAGATATTTCCAATAATATGTTGATTTAAGATAATTCCCAGATCCATGGTTCTACACTCTCTTCTCTGATTATCAAGCTGTTTTTTCTATACAGTAATTAGGGAAACCCTTTAAGTTTTCATAACTTTCATTAATTAAAATTAAAATGTTTTTCATCTCTGTTAATCACTTACATAACAAATTATTTTAATTGTATAAATGTTAATTCCCTGAACAATTTGTTCACACTATAGCTATTGCACAAAGATAGTCTCCATACTGTTCTTTCTGATCATCAAATCGTTAGCATAAGATGACTGAAATTTTGCATTAAATCCAATGTGTTGAGCAAAGGTTATTTTATACCTTTGCATTCAGGAGAAAATTACAAAGAAACTTTATTTGAAACTTATAACTAAAGTGGTAAAAAGGGATTTCGTGCAAGTGGATTTAATTACTCAATTAACAAAGAACTTTGACATACGAATGACAGACAGCTCCTAACATCTAGGAACTGGCTTGGTACTCTCTGTTAGGTATTGTTGTTTCTGGATACTGGCCTTGCACTCACAGGCAGGCCTTGGTATTCTCCTGTGGAATATAAACAATTTCACAGAACATCAACTATAGACAAGGGCACTCTATAATCATAATGGATCAAGACAAAAGCAAGATGATCTGTAATCGTATCTCAACACAAACCAACTATGCACGTTTTCGAATCCACAGACACCACACATCCCCATTTCTCAGTTAATATGAATCATTGTTGAAGCCTTACCATTTGTACCCTTGGCGAGTTTAGTTTTCCCTCTTCCGAGGTAAGTTTTAGGATGACACTCAGTCATGAATTTGGCCAACTTCCCAACAGCATGGAATTCAGAGCAAAGCTCAGTTTCCTTAAATGCTCTCCCTAAATCACCCAATCAAAACCCAAAGCCTAAAAAAGATTCAAACACCTTCTTACTGAGTTACCCTCAGTCCCCTTTGGTGCATTTCTCCCTCTTTCTGATGAGAAATGAACTTTGCTCAATTATAGGTGTGTTCCTGGTAGTCTCTGGCCAAACAGTATTGACAGTAATAGAGATAATAGTTGAATTTTTATTAACTTCTTAAACAAGTTTAACACATGTCTGTATTTGGGATTAGAGACTAAGGTAATCAATAAGTTGGGAGGTCTATATGAATGTAGATTAGGAAAACTATAAGAGTGATGACAGAAGGATGAAGAGGAAGATGAAGTATGACAATATCTTAAGAGCAGGCATTTTGAGTACTGAGTTAAGCATCTTTAGTTATTTCATTCACACACAGTTTTTGAGAACTAATATGTTAAATCTAGTCTAATTTACAAAGTTGTTAAACTCAGATGAGTGTTAGAATACTCACTCTCCAGTTTCCAACACACACTTGTCATTGTTTGACAACAGAAAGGTTTTAAAATTAGATCAAATTCTGAGCTTGGCTCATGTATCACAGTGCATGTCCTTCCCTAATCTTATCTTGCCCTCAACCCTTTGCCTACATAGCAAGTACCTGCTGAATAGTCATGTCTGCAACCTGAACCAAATTCTAATCTGGCTCCATTTACTACCAGTTCACAACCCAGAAGATATATTAATTCATACCCCAGTCTTTTTTGCTATTATTTTTTATTAGTTATAGTACTGGATAATTTTCCATATTAAACATCCTCATTTCAGATTATCTTGAAGTTATTTTCCTTTAATAGTCAAAATCCCTAAATTTTACAACATTTATGCTTTTATTTCCCCCAATGACATTGGCAAATGCTTCACTAATGTGTACCTTTGCAAGAATAAAATAAATGACTTAAGCATTCTTAGTCTGGACTTAGGAATAAAATGAGAGGATCATCAAAACGAAAACCTGATACTGCTTTGCAAGTAGCTCACAGCATGACTAGTAGACAGATTCATAATCAGATAAATTTAACGTATCGTGACACCTACACCCAGGTGAAGAGAGTTCAGGCTTGGTTAAAGGAAGGAGCTAATGCCCTGTTGGTAAGGAGTTGATGCATTACTTGAGAGTTAGAGTATATGAATCTAGGTAGAAAAAGCAGGAAAGGATACATGGGATTGAAGGCATTCTCTCAAAATATAGATCCATGGGAAAACAAACAAGTGGGTGAATATAGATATTTTGGTAAGGCTTTGGTATAATGTATGTCTTGGAAAGGCAAACCAAAACACTGCATATAGGGGGATACAAATGATATCATGAAACCTTAATATAATACATATACCCAACTGAGCCTGCTGTCTTGATTGCCTACAGATTCATTCTCTCAGGAATTCATCTTGAAAGCAATAACTACTCAAAGATTTTAGGGAAGAAGTACATGATAAAATTTAGGTTTAGGAAGATATTTCTGGTACAATTTGGAAGAACTACATTAGACTGGAGGAAAGGCCAAAAGAAGTGTTTTGAAATAAGTTAGGAAGGAATTGAGACAGCCTGAAATATTGCAGTGACTGGGGATGGAGAAGTTGGAAAAGATTTCAGAAATATTTGATAAAGATAGGAGATATTTAGAAAGCAGAATAATTAGGTAAACCTTGGTGAATCAAAAACTATGTAGATGGGGAAAAATGAAACAGGCTTTTGTGTGCTAGAAACTGGCTTATTTTAATCAGCTGACCTGTAAGTTAGGTACTTTTATTATCCATATATTACAGTAGGGCACAGAGTTTACCGAATTGTTCACGGTTGCAGAGCCAGGATATGGAAGATTCAAGCATCAAACCTATTCAATCCACCTACACAAAGGGTACCTCAATAATTTATAATGTCCCTAATTAAATATTTGGCACTTGGCATAATTACGATCAGAGTGCCTTGCACTGATAGGCTATAATTTATAATTAATTATTATAAGTTAACCCATCTACTTGCTTGAAAAGTATTTGCCAATTGCATGTATGTGCATACATTTTACTGAATGCCAGGACAACAGGCATATTAACAGACTAATTTGACATTATTTACAATTCAATTTTGAGCATATATAATACACATCATGAATCAAAGTACAATAACATGGTTAAGTGTTGAAAAATTCTAACTACTTGTAACTCAAGATGTGGAGTATCCACATCTACAACTTGACAGGCATATATGTGTGTGTGATGCTCAGGGAAAGGATTAGGTTTATATAATGTAGAAATGGATCTTCAGTATACAAATTCAAGGTGAAGCCATAAAAATAGGCAAGATCACTTCATAGGTGAATGGCAGGGGAGCCTAGTGGATGGGTTAAATTATAATATTTAATTATAAATTATAACCTATCCATGCTTGCAAGGCACTCTGATTATAATTATGCCAAATATCAAGTGCAGAAGTGGAAAGAGGAAAGACTACACAGAGCTAGCGAAGGGAATATTTGTTCACTTAAATTCTATGGACCTCACAGTCCTCACTTGTAAAAATCAGTGGTTCTTGGTTTAAAAGTATTGTAAAAACTATTCCCACTTCTAAAGTTTGCAGTTTTACTGTAAACAAATGTGAATGAACGTTAGGAGAACCTAAATGTAGACTTCAGCCAAAAATCTCAGGGAAAAAAAATCAAGTTTCATAGTTGCTGCTCTGCCATGGTAAATAATTATTGTTTTTTTTTTTCCCCCACAAAAGACTATTCAAATTGTTTCAATTGCTTTTATTCATTTTACAGGATTTCAGTTTCAGAAATGCTGTTACTATGTACTGAAGTTCGGCAAGGGAGATTTTAGAGAAAACAATAAAATGGCATCTCTAATACACAAGAATAATATTAATGGGGTAGACAAGATACAGGAATGACTATAGTGTGCTTTCCTTCTGTTTGCCTCTGAACACTAAGATTTGCTTTTTCCCTTGCTGAATCCTGTTTTAGCTGCCTTCATCTGGTAAACCACAGGATTTTATTGAATTGTTGTAATAAGAGTATAGCATAAAGATACATGGACACAAAGGTTTGGGAAACCAAAGGAAAAGAATCTTTCAAGAAACTCTCCATGAAGTCACAAAGGAACTCTGACTGCAGTTTTAAGAAAGAACAAAACTTCACCACCAACCTTGACCCCTGAGTAGATTTTGGGATCACATGTGACGAGGCTAGCAAAGAGCAATTATTATACATGCTCTCTTTTCCCATAAAGTAATAAAAGGGGAAATCACAACTCATACCTACAGACAACGTTAGCAAATATCTAAGATGACAACTTGACCCAGAACGGAACCGACAATGTTAAGAATTTTTCTGCGGCTTTATCCCAAACTTGGTACATGTATCGAAGACAACTAAGAGATTGAACACAGAAGCAAGCACATCTCAGCTTTTCATGAGGATTGGGTGGGAAGGACCAGGACTTCAGAGGTATTAGGTAAAATGAGTAATCCTCATGATCTTATTCAATGAGAAGTTATCAGTGTCTGATAGTCTGTATATTTAGTGTAAAGTGAGTTATAGAATATTTCTCTATTAAATTTCATGATTACATTTTGTGAAATGGATGATATGTCCTACATCACAAAAGAAAAAAAAAACCTACACATGCTGGAAGGATGAAGTAGTACTAGTGGTGGTAGTATTTCATAAAAATAATCTACTGGAGGATCTCTCCCACAACAACCGCAAAGATGTATATATTCCTTTATGGTAGAAGTTTATACCAATTTAAAGATTAAAAAAAAGTGTCCTCATCATAAAAGATAGAAGAAATAACATTTTAAATTTCTTAAATTATCAAAACATCTTAAGCTTTAATCATAGTCCTTAGCGTATGGTGAACATTTGGGGTTAGAAACATTTGACAGAATATTTTGAATAAAAGAATAAAACTCTTCTATTGAGTGCTTACCAGCTATCAAGCATTCAGCTTTGCTGAAACTAAGTTACCTCTGCCCTTATGGAGTTATAGTTCATTGGGAAGTACTATCTCTAAATAATACCAAAGGTCTGTAAACAGTGCATCTATCTCTGTATATATCTCCCTTATCACAGATCCTGTCCTCCTATTTTGTATGTAATTGCCTATCTACATACATGTCTAGATGGAATTCCTGACCAAGCAACCTTTAAGAGGTCGGGGATCAGGGCAAGTAGAGATTGTCACAGAAAGTAAAGGGCCTCTCCCTAAAAGATCAAGATAAAATTCCAATTAGTCTTTCTTTTCTGTTTTAGACAAAACAGTTCAACAAGAAACAAATTTCAGAGACTATCAAAGCTAAGGTCTAGAATGCAATCTGCAGTCACTTTAGCCTGAAGGCAAAAAGTTAAGTGCAGGCAAGAGAAGCAACTTCCCCCACATTCTTTCTTCTATACCTTCTGCAAATACAGCTATCTCTTTCTTGAGATTGATGATTCATTATGGAATCTGCTTATGTAGAGGGGAAATACCCATAAAATTCAACTTAATATTTTCATCACTTATTAACTTTTTTAAACTTTCATCAAAAGGTTTCATCCATATCAATATCCACATCAAATATACCAATGAATAAATGAAACTGAAAGGTGAGCATTCAACAAAAATAGGTATCATGTACACAACCAACATAGCTTTTGCTGTTTTGCATGTCAGTCTTTAAGTATGAAGACTTGTTGAAAAGTTCCTTACTTTCTAGAAATGCATGCCTACTGAAAAGATAACGTTTCAAGTCCATGCTATGGGACCACTATACTGAAAAAACTATCTTTTATTGCTTCTTTTCTAAGACTATAAAACAAGAAGGATATATTATGATGGCATCTATGATATTTTAGAGTAATAATAATGTTCTAAAATAGGAAAAAAAAAAACCCTCTAAATGAATTTCTATTATAGACCGTGTTGTTAAATTTTAAAACCATGACATGACTAATAATATCCTTTTGACTTCCTAAAAATTAAATAGGAGAAATGTCAAGATTTACATTTAAGATTTGATGTAGAAAAAAAACAAAAACACAAGTAATTAAGAGATGAAACTAGCACTTTTTTTAAAAAAAGTCCTTATTCTACTTTTAAACTTCATAATCACAAAAGGACAAACAACTCTCCTCTATTTGAGCATTCCGCAGTCTTGGTGAAAGCAAGCCAAGTGCTCTGTCCCCTCCCTGACACTTGCCAATTTTCTGTCATTTCCTATTCCAGATCATAGTGTTTGTATGACAAAGGTCCCTGAGTATATTTCAAAACATCTTCAAGTATTTAACAGCGTACCACTAAAGACCTATTTAAAGATCTTATTTTGTCTTCATGGAGCTGAATTCGTCAGAAAACATAAAACATTTACCATACCCCTTTCCATAAAGAAATGACTAGAAAACTTAATATAGAAACAATAGAATACAAATTGTCCTTTATAAAAGAAAAAAGTTTGTAATGATTTATACAAATTCTGTACTTTGACATAAAACAATAAGACCAATTATTTGCTACACTTTTTTCTATATTCTCTGTGCACTGATGCTTGTTTTAGACTGTTTCCTTTTCCGGATGAACAATTCATTGTTTGGGATTGAGAGTCTCTTTGTATTAGGTATTATTTAGGATTCCAGTAATCTGATATGGAAATACAACCTCACTTCTCCTCTTGTAACCTCCCTGCTCCTTATTCCAGATCATTCCTTTTAGTTTGTAGAAAAGTAATAACACACCATATGATTGTCATTCAAAAAGCAATAAAAACTTCATATCTAACTAATAAAAACATTTTCCCTTTGATTCATTTTACAGCTTTGCTTTTTAGTTTCAAAATTTGTGAATATTTTTCAAAAAATTTAACTGTGAATCTTAGTTTATAAATACCAAGAGTACTAAATTTCTTAGTACTCTTAATCAGCAATTTATATAAAAATTAACCATAGTCTTATCAACAACAATACATTCTTATATTTCTTTGCTCTAAAAAAATTTAGTTTGATCCATTCTTCAGTTTTCTATGGTCTTTTTCTGAGTTAAGGTGTTTACCTTTTTTCCCAGGTGAAAACTGTTTTATTATCCTCAGGTGTTTGCTTTCATTCTTAAACTCTCAAAACAGTTAACTGCAAAGTTGTCATTGTCCTTCACAAAAGGATCAGATTCCAAATAATTAGTGTTTGTGTTGTACATCATTTGAAAATATTTCTCCTTTCTCCTTGTCAGGATTACAGCGTCTCATATATTGTGCCACAAATCCCACTTTTATTACTTAGTTAGGTATACCTGGGAACAAGACAGGTTGCCTATTTCTCTTCATCTGATCCAGACTCCACCTGAGTTCCCACTCAGAATGTGAAAAAGTTAACACTTTTATGATTATCAGCCCCAAAAACGCTTTCCCTAGAATTCAGCATAGCTCCAAGCAACCATCCTCCAAATGATAAAAGGAAATGTTCTTTTAAAGGTAAGTAAGTCTAAATTCATTCCGTTTTGCAGAATAGCATCAAGTGTCAACTTTTTGGCAAAGTGTTTAATTATGTTTCTAAATAAGTATATCCTTAAGTTTCCTTTCAGCATAAGCCACCACTTATCATTTTTACGTGTTTGTTAGTCTTACATAGCCATATTATAAAACATACCATGTAACAAAAATTCTGCTATGTATCAAGATCCCCCCCTTACCCACAAGAAATCTGGTACCCACATATAATTTCTATGATAAATAATGACCGATAAGTTTGGCCAGTAAGTAAATGCATGTAAGCATTTTTTGTTTTCTTCTTTCTAAGAGTCAGCTTGTTAAAAAATATTTCTTCTATATACTCATCTGTCTGGCAACACAACAAAAATACACTAAGAGTTTCATGAGTAAAGGTCATTCAAATTCTAGTCTCATTTAAAAATATTTTGCAACTTAGAAGAGAAAAATTAATTCATAGTATCCTTTTCAAAAGAGTAATATTTTGAAAAGCCTCTAAGAAGGTACACGGAAATAGAAACAAAATAATAAAGTTTAGCTTAGACCATGAAAGATCATCTTAGAAAATCTAAAGAAATAAACATTTCCACTAAAATTTTACATTTTGAATTTAGAGCTTGTTTTCTGATACTTTCTAAATAAAAACTATGAAAATGTACAAGTGGAAAATTCAGAGGATGAATTTAGAGACTAGCATAAATGAACAACTGTTAAAAGTCTATTTTTTAATCTATAAACCTCTTAAAAGAAGTATATCCTAGTCTAAATTATTACATGAGTAATACTTATCTACTTAAAGGGTCAAAAACAACTAGCATGATTATTTACTTAATGATAGTCCATCAACTACAAAGGCCTATATAGCCACACCCCTAAACAAAAGTAATTCTGCTCACCAACTTCTTGAGGAACTTGCTTGCCCAGATGTAGTTTCTTAAAACTGGCTTCAGAGAGACTGCTGTAGCAAGAGACTTAGAAAATAAACACATGATTTCCACAGCACAGCAGCTGAGAACTCAGAAATGCGACACAGGGTCTTGACTGTTCATCTGTCTTAAGGTTATCCTGACATCTGAAAGCCATTGACATCCTGAGACTTCCAGCTCTTCGGACACACGCCTAATACAAGATAAATATAGATCCCTGATACCTGAGCCAAATGAAATGAAAGTTAACATGAAACAAATCTCACTCATTTTGTGCCTCATAGGAGGGAAATAAAACCCTTAATCCTTTTCCTGCTAAAACCTGTTATGCCCCTTCACAGATATTTGCTGTGCTTATGAAACATCAGCATAATCGATCATTAATAATCAATTTGATTTCTCCATCATTACCATTTGTTGTGTTTCAAGATCAAATTTTCCTTTAATGAACAAGTATAAAATGAAAAATTATAAACTAGTTGTGTTATTTATACTTTTTAAGTAACTTTTGTAGGTAAGTCCTTGAAATGTGAATATATGGTAACCTATAGAATTTTGACTAAAAACATATTTTTCCCTTCCTACAATACAGTTGCAGAGTAAAATTGATTTCAGCCACATTTGATCTGTATCAGATTAGCCAGTCTCTGAGTAATTCCAAAGTTTCTTTATTTTTTTTAAACAAAGTTAGGAAAAGAACAGAAATGGTCTCTATGGAGTATTGCCATGACACCAGGGGGGAATCCCAGATGCATATGCCTTTGGCACAAGGAATAGAAAGAAGAGCTTTAAGTCACAGCTCTGGCCAGAGATAGTCCTCATCTCTTGCATTTACCTTTTTTCTCAACTTATCCTTGTCAGTTTATAGAAGCAGAATTTAATCATACAGAGCCTGGACAGCCCTGGTGACCACCTCTCAGTGATAAAACCATGGTTGGTATTGGAGATTTGGTAAATGGCCAAGGGAAGGCATATCAAGGGATTCAATTGGCAAGTTCAGGTCTCTGCATGAGAAGGAGGGTCACAACCCCAGTGTTCATAGAACGTGACCCTTTTCATTTTGGAAAAAGTTTTGTTCTGTGTGTAAAAAGTTTGCCATACATGTTAAACTAGAAACTTGAACAAAATACTTTATCAAAGAAGTGAGGAGACAAACTAAAAATTCAGTAAGCATGAAATCACACATATTTTCTATGAAAGAAAGTGTTATCAAGTGTCTCTGACCTGCTAACTACTACTATCTCTTTGAATATGGATTATGTCCTATATGTTAGAAGAGAAAATCCTTAACTTCCTTAAAATGAAAATATCCCTTTCCATGGTAACTAAATTTTTCACAACTTAGAAGAGGTGGAAGGTGAGGGTGGCAGAGAGGTGGACTGAACAATAATTACAAGACGATGCTGCTTTGGCTCTGGGGTAGCGAACTTGGACAAGACCTCTGGTTCTCTTTATTGAAGAATTATTAGAAATGTTCTCATCAGCTGTACTCAAAATTAAACATTTCATCACAGAAGGTCAATTAAACCTGCAACATTTTCCATTCAGCCAGTTGCCTTTCAAGTGTTTACAAGTCTAAAGTTCTGTGATAGAGCCTGATTGGGTTTTGTTACATAATGAGTGAGATAACTTTAAACTTGAACCAACAGTCCTGTTGATAGAATATTAAAACCAAGATCTAAATATGGAATTCCCCATTTCTGTGTGAACTTCCTTTTTCAGAACAAGCAATCAATCTGTATATATGCAAAGCATCATCAGTGCAATAGTACTTATGTTTTCTCTCTTTCCCAGCACCTCCCAACTCCTGTTCCTCTGAGGCTTTTAATGCACTGCTTTCTCTCTTTCAGATATCTTTCTTCTTTGCCAGACCAGCATCTTCCAGTGTGCTTCAGCAAATACTATTAACAATACTGACTTCATTCTTAACCATGCCTGGCAAGATTGTGTTTGGGACTTTTAAAAAATAATATACTTTAAAAAAATCCCTCTCAGAAGAATTCAATTTTTTATCAGATTTACTTCATTTCTGTATTCCTGTCCATTATGTAAGTAAAGTTGAGTTAGCAGAAAACTGTTCTTAAATCCCTGAATCCGTAATTTAACAGGGAAGGGATAGTGTGTGGCCTTGTCTGGAAAACTTGGCACAAACCCAGTACACACTTGAAAACAATGAAAATATCCACAGAGATATTGAAGCACATTAACCTTGCTAACTTGTTTTTAGGAAGAACCCATTTATTGGCTTGCTTACAGGGTATAGTCAGGAACTGAAAGAGCTTTTTTTTTTTGTTTTTTTGTTTTTTTTTTTGGCTAATTAGTAACAGATTCTATTAGTAGGCTCTTCAAGAGTTTTGGTTGGTATGTCTGTCTGTTTACTTTCCCATGTTAGCTGGAATAAATTATTTCACTGAAAGACATTCTTCATAAGGAGCTCTCCTAAGGAGAGCTGTGACAAAGGCTTAATAATAATCCTCACTGCTTAACTTGCTCTCCTCCACTCCATATATGTGTAAAATGCATTGGCTTAAGGTAAAGCTTTTACTGATATTTCTTCTCAAAGTGGACTTCAGGGGAATGTGCTCACTATATGTTTGTTATTTAAAAGTAGTGAGGATTGATGGAAAGCTATACTATCATATATGATTTCATTTTGTGCCCTTAAGTCTTTTTTTTTAATAGAGGCATGTTTTTATTTATTTGTTTGTTTGTTTGTTTTGTTTATACATGCACTGGGTACAGTCAGAAGCGCGGGAGGGTGAGAGAATTCACCAGAGCCAGAGCGGGGAGCAGAGCAGGCAGAAGGACCGAAGTACACTGCTGAGGGGAGCAGCGGGCGGCAGGAGAGGTCTGCGCGCCATGTGGGACCCTCCTCCGGTGGCCGGGGAGCAGCCGGGGATCGAACCTGCGCCCCAGAGGCCGCGGGCAGCTTCGCAACCCGGCGCTCAACCGCTGCGCCACCAGGGAGGCCCCAACCCTTAAGTCTTTGAAACACAAAGTCATTGCTAAAGTTCATATACTAATTTATTTCCACCCTTCCAATGTCATCTTCCTTAGTTATAAGAACTTTAACAATAATTTGCATGAAAAATAATATTAAAGCAGCATTCTTCCCTTTTAAGATAGAGGGATGATCACATCATCACTTACTTATTGAACAAGGTATAATGAGATTGTGGTACAATACTGTGCTAGTCCTTTGGGTAATAAATGTAAATAAAGAACCAAAGTTTGTATGCTGGATTATCTTATCTTTTTGAGTGAATGGAGACAAGCGCTATTTACCAAATCATAAAATATTATAACCTGGAGTAAGCATATGTTTTATAGACATATATACATACATATATGTATAATATATATCCACACACACATAGTCACACACATCTAATATATATACTTTCTCATGTGTGTGTATAAAAAAAATTTCAAATGATAGGTGCCCACAGTTTTTAATGGGAAAAATATTAAGAAAGATTCAAATGTAAGAGACCAACAACTCTAAAAAGGCTGCTAGGGACCAGAAAGAGTTTGGTAAATTCAACTAACTTAAAGCAGAAAAAAAAGACCATGTGACTGGATGACAGAGGATAAAGAAAAATAACAGGAGATGATGCAAAGTGTTAGGGAAAAGTGAGATGTCATAAGAATTTGTAGGAATTTAGGGACAGTGGAAAGTCTTTCAAGAATTTTAATCAGGAGATACATGATTGGATCTGGATTATATTTACAAAAGAAAGAATGCAGAAAAAATGGAGAAAACCACCTGTATTTAAGAGACATTTACAAAGTAACAGATTGGAAGGTGGTGGTGGTGGTGGTGGTGGTGTATGAAGAAAGGGAAAAAAAGATTATTTGAAGAAGCTTTTAAATTGAAGTTATTTTAGAGATCATTCTATACTACAACATCAATATTCTTCAGAAAACATTTAAGAATGCAGAGAACATATAAGAATAAATAAGTGGGTGATGAAATTGAGTACATTATCAACAGTAGTGAAGTTATATCTCAACATCAGTATAACCATTTTGTTTGGATTATCATGGGAAATTTGCACAAGACTTGGCAGAGAGAGGCCTCTCTGGTGACTCAAGGGTTAAGTTCAGCACTATGAAGCTATCCACAGCCACTGCAGCATGCACAAGTTCAATCCCCAGCTAGGGAAGTGATTCACATGGTGCAGCAGACCTCTCCTGTCTCACCTGCTGCTCCCCCCAGCAGCGTATTTCAGTCAGTGCACCTGTCCCTGGTGAATCTGCTCCCCACTCTGTCTCTGGAGAATCTGCTCATCCCCCAGCTCTTGCCTGTACCCCAGTTCTTGTATGCATAAATAAATAAATAAATAATGACTTGACCAAGAGAATTACAACATACTGTTGATACCTTTGAGACAAGTCCAGGGAGATATTTAAATTTCAGAAGGACCAAAGGAAGCGGAATAAACCAATATAAAAGGAAATGAAGGAAAAGTGGCTTAGAAATTTGTGCGAGATTCTTGCACACATCTGTGTGTATAGAGATTGTAATCTAATGGAAACTTGTGTCTCCCTGGACCAAGAGCAAATAATATCCACAGGACTTAAAGTCCTTCTTCCAGCACAACAAAACAACAGGCTGGTAGCCAATTACAGTTGGCAGCCAAGCCAATGTCCCACCGGTTTTTAAATCAGACACAGAACCTTGGTTTATTGTAATTACTTCTGTAACACTCACTGTGCATACCAATTTGTTTAGAAGTTATCATATAATAAGCTAATAATCAGACAAGTCATATAGTTTCTTGCTGAGCAGTTGTGCAAGGCAGTATCTAATGCACTAGAGTTCTACCTTTTTTTTTAATTTTCTAAGAGAAATAGGGAAAGATTAAGTGGGAGATTGATCAAAATGTTCTAACAAAGTTCTAGAATTAAGACCTTCAGTCCTTAGATTGTGCTTCATAAATGATTCCTGTTTCCACATATTATATACTTGTAAAGATCAGACACCCACCTACCTGACTGTCCTTTCCCTGATGACTTAGGGATCCCTTCTTGCTTTCTCTGGACTCTAAGTATAGGTATCACTTAGTGTGTAGGTCTATCCTTTGTCTTTTCTTCCTATATTTTCCCTTCATTGGCAATGTAGCCTAGTCTGATGATTTATTTAGCACCTCTTCATAGTAAATTTCCAAACCTATTTTATTCCTAAATTCTAACCTAACAGTAAAATTAGTTAAAAAAATTGTGAATTCTCTATGTACTAGCAGAAGGTCATATTTTATTTAATTTTTTAAATCTCTGGAGATAAAACGAGTATTTACCAAATACAAACTAAAATTGAAGTTTAGAAAAGTAATTCACTTCACTGTTAAAATCTCCAACTAGCCAGATTTGGGTCCAGCTCTCCATGACTGAAATTTTTAAAGTCTGTGATATTCCTGCCTTAAACACATACTTCCCTTTCCATTTCTCTAAAGTCTGTGTTCTCAATCTCTGCAAAACTGTATCATCAACTAACTTGAAACTGTTCCCCATTCAATCAATGCTCTTCCAATTCCTAACAATTCCTACTTCACTAGATACTTTCCATGTATCGCTCGTGTTTCATTTTCACTTGCCTCTACCTAAGTCAGGTTTCAATCACCAGACTCTTGACCATTTCCGTGACTTCCTAATTGGTTTTCCTATAAGCAGAATTACTCCCCTCTCATTTATCTGTCCAGTGCTTCAAATATTTCCTACACCTAGAATTTTTCTACTCTAATTTACTCTTAAAATTCAGTGATCCTTATTTCTCTTGCATGATACCCTCTATGCCCATACATGTGGAGAACTGCCCAATTATATGACAAATACTGTGCATTATTTATTAAATACATATCATATTCATACACAAATACATATATGTGACATTGTCACATAAACAATGTTAATGGCACCCTTTCATATTGTTCAGCGTAAGAATTATCATATTCAGTATTTCACAATTGTCACGTCTACATTCAACAAAAGCCTCTTTCTGTGATATTTTCTTCAATTTCCCTTAGCCAACAAAAGGTCTTTCCTATATGCATCTCCCATAGGATAATTCCTGTAAGTTTAATCTTATTTTATCATACTTAATATACATATTTAATGTCTGTGATGCAACTGAGGGCTTGTTAACTTCATTGAATCCATACTCTCTAGACAGTAAACAATTATTTAAATAAATAGGTTTTATATGTATCATCGTTTTAGAAAGATCTGTGATTGGCAAATGTGGTAGTTTTACTTTTTTTTAATAACACCTATTTCAAGAGTTATTTAAAATAATAAAACACCATAAAATCTATGGAAACTGAAGCAAATAACAAAAAAATTTGTGAAGGAGAAGAGATGGATTTACCCCAAAATCTTAACTGAGGAATGTTAATTCACCCCAGGCCAAGTTTGGTGTCTCTTGGCAACAGGAACCACAGAGAATTGTGGTATGTTTCACAGCTTTCATCATAAAAGAAAACTTAGCAGTCTTTCAGAAAATATCAAATTTCTTCACCAAACAAACTCTAAGATTACTTAAGTAAAACTTTTTGAGATAAACATTAAAATGGATAAACATTAAAACTTCAAAGAGTTCTAACAAAAGATTCAGAAGTAAAGAATACCTTTAAAAATTCAGAATCTAAAAGACGTCACTTGAATTAGTGGTGGACCACGTTGCCATTCTTATCTCTTACTATGTTGCATTCCTAAACTCTGTTTAAACCATTTGGGTGTTCCTGGAATATAGCAAACTATAGTCTACTTCTGGACCTTGGGATTTAGACATGAAAAGATTAGGAATATTTTCTGGTCTGGAAAAATATCCAGGTGATAATACATAATTTCCTACATCAATTAGATTATTGCTAATTGATCATTTGTTGTATTTATTATTATAGAGATGTATTTTTTGAATTTTAAAAAAATCTGGTTCAACATATTGTAAAAGACACAAATCGATGGAAAAGTATGCCGTGTTCATGGGAGTCAAAGAAATTCCTATCAAGATTCCAATGGTATTTTTTACCATTGGAAAATAGTTGAAAAATCACTATTAAGGTTTATATGGAAACAGAAAAAAAGCCAAATATTCAAAGAAATCCTGAGAAAGAACAAACTGAGAGATATACTTCTTGATTTCAGACTGTACAATAAAGCTGTATTCATCAAAAAAGTATTATGCTGGCATAAATACAGGCTCATATATAAATGGAACAGAATCAAGAACTCAGAAATAAACCCAAATTTATATATAGTCAGCATGTGTATGACAAGACAGTCAAGAATACTCAGTAAATGGTGCTAGGACAATTGAATATTCATGTGTAAGAAAATGAATCTGGACCCCTTCTTATATTACTCATGGAAAATACAATGTAGGCTCCTCTGAAAATAAAAATAGAACTACTACATGATCCAGCAATTACATTTCTGGAAATAAAGCTAAAGGAAATAAGAAGACTTATTTTTTTAATAATACCTATCTCTAAGAGTTATTTAAAATAAAAAAACACCATAAAATCTATGGAAACTGAAGCAAATACAGAAATTTGTGAAGAGACAGATTTAGGCCAAATCTGAACTGAGGAATGTAATAAGAAGACTTATTTCCTTTCCTCGGTGAATATCAGAATTACTTACAATAGTAAAGTCATAGAAACAACTTAAGTATACATTGATGAATGGATAAATAAGTTGTGATTACACACATATAAATATTATTTATCCATTAAAATGCAAAACTTCTATTTGTGACAACATGGATGGACTTTGAAAGCATTATGTTAGTCACAGAAGGCAGACATAGAAAGATAAATTCTGTATAATTCACTAATATATGTGGAATCTAAAGCAAAACTCAGAAAAAGAGATCAGACTTGTAGTTACCAGATTAAAGGTACTTACTTCCATTTATAAGATAAATAAGTACCAGAGATAGAATGACAATGTTGTTAAGTGGGTAAATCTTAAATATTCATCACAAGCAGAAAATTGCTTTTCCTTTTTTCTTTCTTTTTTGTTTGTTGTATCTATATAAACACACAGATGTTAGTTGAGCCCACTGTGGATACCTTTTCATAATATATGTAAAAAGGGATCATGCCAATTAGTTCTCAAAAATTGGAAGACAAAACAAAAAGATAGAATAGATGGAAAACAAAAGGATTAATCTTAGTCTCTTAGTCTTCCTTCTTTCCAAGGAAGGTATGGAATGATATTAAAGTACAGTAGAAAAAGATACTATTTAATTTGAATAAATGGAGTACACACAGTAAATCTGGGAAGACATACTAACAGTCACTATTATCTCAAATTGTTGTTTTTCTCTTAACATAGCCATTTTTCAAATTGACTTTAAAATAGAAATCAAAGAAAACATTAAAATCTTTATTATTGGTAATCCCTGAATATTTTAAATCAGTAGTTAGGGTAACTGCTTTACAATAATAAATAGGTAGCAAGTTACAAAACCATAAGGAATGCATAAAAAATTTGCTTTGAGGCCTTATAGAGAGATGAGTAAGCTGCAGGTTAGCAGGATATTATGGAAAGCTTTGAAAAATAGTCTTGAACAAATGGATAAAGGGAACAAAGGGGCTTCTAAGTAGAGTACCCAGTGTAGATGAGAACTAAGAAAGCCTTAAATATGTGGGATATTTATAGGAAAATAGAGAGGCATTTAATTTTCCCTATAGTCCTGCCAACTCAAGAAGTAGAACATATTTTTAAATGTAAAAAAAAAAAAAGAATTATATCACAGAATTAGTTGAATGCTGGCTAAGGAAGTCATTTGATAGGAATTGAGAAGATGTTAGATTTATGAAAGATATTGGTACAACTTATTTTCTGCATTATCTTGCAATAAGTTCCCTTTGGTTTGCAATTTTCAATGCCTCTTATTCTCCTTCAAAATTAGTGTCTTGATCAAAATTCAAGACACTTGCACTGCATATTGCCTTGATGTTAATATTATTATCTTAAACTTCTGGACTCTCAAATTCCACGAGCTTCCACTTCTTTAGTCACAAATTGGAATTAAATTACCAGATTTCTGTATTTAACTTTGGAACTCTAAGCATATAAATTTAATATTCTTTGTCACACCATTTTTTGTATATCATCTAAGTACCTATAAGAATCATTTTTATTTTAGTAAATAGCTTACAGTAGTTTACAATTAGCATGACTATAAGAGATAGACATGTTATATCCATGTTTCTTATCACTGTATTCAGATAATAATTAATGCCCATAATTCAGCAGGTGACTCAATCTATACTCAGAAATGAGTGAGAACTATAAGGATACAAGGAAAAGAGCTTTGTACCTATCAAAATTGAAACATTTTTAGCATGATGTCTAATTAATAATTCAACAAACATTTTCTATGTTTGAATTAAAGTTCATTTAACAAACAATAATTTATCATAATAGTGTCTCTTATTAGATTATAAAGAAAGTCTCTTTGTTTGATGGCCAATTTATTATTAAATATGAGCTGTTCTGTCATGAATTCCTGAAAGATGTGAACTACATTCAGTGATTTTTAACCTTTACCTTTTTTTGTAAATTGTGGTATCTTCCTGGGTAAGTAGCACCATTAGCAGTTTTTTTATTATTTACTTAATATCAGAATTTTTATCTTTGGTTGAGTTTTTAGTTTGCTTCTTTTCTAGAAGTTATACATTCATTTTGTTTTTGACATTTCAAGCACAAATAAGTTGACTGACTAAATTATTATACACAGTATTCAAAAGACATTATCTACTGTTGTCAATGGTAATAAAAATGGTAAAATGAAGCAGTGATGATTCTGACTTAATGTAGGCTATGTCAAATCCTATTTGAAAGTATACAGACTTACCTAGAAAATTTTAAGCCTGAAGATCTGCTATAGATCTATGTATTATTCTAAACTAGTAAGGTAAAATATAAAGGTCAAAATAGAGGACCACATAGGTCACTATTTGAAAAAGTTCAAAGATCAGAAAACTGTTTGGGTTCACTTTAGACATGAAATTGCCAATCCCATCTATATTGATAACGTATTCACTTCTATGAATGATGGTTCATCAGTGCATTTGATGTGAGCCACTAGAAGATTTTTTAACCCTGAATTCCTATAACTTATCCCTGAGTAATTTTTTTTTTCATTTTGAGATGTATCATGATCATGAAACTTGGATAGTTTTCCTTTAACAGCTTTCTGAATAGCTGCCATGGGGAGTGGCAATAAACTCAATGGGGATTTGACATTGTCAATAAGGAATCTCAACAAAAATTATAAATTATCACTTAATTTGTCTGGTGTAAGTACCCTAATCCTGCCTACAGGTGATACCAAGAAATTGTTGAAGATGCAATCATATAATTTCTTTCCTTGTACTTCTAGTTCAAAAAGCCTGTTGTGTGTGTAGCAGAGGAGGGAGTTGCTAGAACTGGAGCCTCCCTGCTCTTTGAGAGATAGTTTTTTTGTTTTGTTTTGTTTTGTTTTTGTTTTTTAATGAAGAATAACCCACAAGGAAGGAAAGGAATCTTTCCTAAATCATTTTATCAAATTACTCATATAGGTATTTATTTAGAAGATATAAGAAATTATTCTGTGTGGTTGGCCTCTGAACTCTGCTGCTCAGTTCAGGAAACCTGTGAAACTCAGAACTGATTATTTCCAGTCTATATTTACAATAGTCCTAACTCTACCCCAACTCTGGAAACTTCTCTCACTGTAGTCCCAGACCTTACCCCTGGACGTGATTTTCTTAGGTTCTTGCCCTGAAATATGGCTCTTAGCTTTATCTTATGGACTATTCTTAGAATCAACCCACCAGCAATTAAAAGGTCTTTATTTCTTTTTTAAAAAAAATGTTTTTAAGTTTTCTCTATTTTTTTTAAAGATTTATTTGTGTATACAGGAGCTGGGGTACAGGCCAGAAGTGTGGGGGGTAAGAGGATTCATTAGAGACAGATGGGGAACAGAACAGGCTGACTGACTGAAATATACTGCTGAGGGGAGCAGCGGGTGAGTCAGGAGAGGTCTGCTGTGCCATGTGGGTATCTCCACGGCTGGCTGGGATGGAACCTGCACTACAGAGGCTGTGGACAGCTTCACAGCACTGTGCTCAACCTGCTGCGCCACCAGGGAGGGCTGGTCTTCATTTCTTAATCAAAATATTTTCAATGAAGTACTACTGGCCCTAAGAATGATCAGTCTTCTCTGACATGCAGATTGTATCCAAATGATCAGCCTGTGTTTGAGTTTGGAGTTTGAAAATTAAGGCTCAATCTTACATTATGGTGGAATAGAGGATCGGATTATCTGCTCCTCTAATCACACACACCATGCAGAAAGGAAAATAAAACTCATTTAAACCATAAAGATAGGGGCCCCTGTGGGGGTACAGGGGTTAAAGTCTCAGTGCTATTAAGCTATAACCAGCCACTATTGCATGAGTTCAATCCCCAGCCAGGGAGTTCATCCACATGGCACAGCAGACCTTTCCAATATCACCACTGCTCCCCTCATTAGTGTATTTCAGTAGATCCATCTGTTATGCTCCCCACTCTGTCTCTGGTGAATCCCCTCACTCCCCGCACCTTTGGTCTATACCCCAGTTCCTGTATGCATAAATAAGTCTTAAAAAAAAACAAAAACAAAAGACAAACACAAACTTAGAATGAAAGCTGGAGCAAGGTACTTCAAGCCAATAATGCAGAGAGAAAAGCAGGAACTACAATCTTCATATTTGTTAAGCTAGAGTTTCAGTCAAAAAAAAAAAGTACTCAGGGTCAAAGGAGGGTAATTATGATCCAGGGAATAATTTATAAAGAAGATATCAATGTCATCAATATTTACACACCCAACACAGGGGTACACAACTTATAAAACAACTATTAACAGACCAAAAGCAATACATTGACAAAAACACAATAGTTAAAGATTTCAAAATACCACTTACACAAAGGGATAGATCAGACAGTTAACAAGGAATTAAAAGGCCTTAAATGAGATACTGTACCAAATGGCCTTACAAGGCATTTATAATACCTCAATGCAAAAGAAATGAACGCTCATTCTTCTCAAGCATACATGGAATATTCTCAAAGATAGATCATACATTGGGTAGATCATACATGCCTCAAAATATATGAAAATAGAAATTACATCATTCATCTTCTTTGATGACAACAGTATAAAGCTATAAATTAACCATGAAAATAGTCCAGGGACAACCAAAACATAAGAAGAATAAGCACAGTGCTTTATTAACTCCTGGGTCAATGAAGAATTCAGAGGAGAAATTAAAAATTAACTGGAGACCAACAAAGATAGAGATAAGCTACCAGATTTGATGGGATGCTCTAAAATTGGTATTATGAGGGATGTACGCAGCAATATTGCCCCACATCATAAAAACAAAAAAACAACAACTCTAACTTTATAACTGGAGGAACTAGAAAAAGACTAAATGAAACAAAAACCAGTATAAGAAAGGAAATAATAAAAATTAGAACAGAAGTAAATGAAATAAAACAAAAATACAGTTCAAAAATCAGTGAAACCAAGAACTGTTTCTTAGAAAACATAAAATTGATAAATCTTTAGCTCTATTCACTAAGAGAGAAAACTCAAAAAAAGAATTAGAAAAAGAAATAGATGCAATTATAACACATGCCATAGGAAAAAATACAATACAAAGCATCATAAGAACCTACTACGACCAACCTTTTGCAAACAAACTAGACAATCTAGAAGGAATGGAAAAATTTTTAGACTCATACAACTTTCCAAGGCTATAACAGAACAGAAGAGACAGCTTAAATAGACCCATCACAATGTAGAAACTGAAAGAGTAATCAAGTTGAGAAACAAAAGACAAGGCTTCTGTAGTGAACATCACCAAACCTTCAAAGAAGATCTAATACTGAGCGAAAATTATTTCAAAATGGATCTAATACTACTCACTATTCAAAAAAGATGAAGAAGTGATATTTGGGACAAAATGGATGTATCTTGAGGCAATTATACTAAGTTAAGTCAGAAAGTGAAAGACAGATAGTGGATAGTTTCACTTATTTGTGCAATATAAATAACCAAAGACTACACTACAAAAAGGCAAAGCACAGCGAAAGTAATTCTAAGATTTTGTGAAAAATATACTGGTCATCAGAGGAAATAAAATCAGGGAAAAAAAGGGAGAGAACATTGGCAGAGGAGCTTTGGTGGAGGGTGAATGAATCATGTCCTGATATGGAGGTGTGAAAATGTACCCCAAAAGTTATATTGATAGGGAAACAAATGAAAAATTAGTAAAAATAAGGTTTATTTAGGTCTCTTGAATTCATTTATCACTTGCTAAAATTACTTTAAGGGGAACAATTGAGTATTTAAAGGTATTTTAAGAATTTATTCATATACCATGTATGTGTTTATAAAGTTACTTGATAGTAAAGCAAATCCCATGCATGTTGTGAATTGGTACACATGCAAACAAAATTTAGTCACTGTTTTTTTTTTCCCCTAGGGACATGATTCCTCAAAATGATTTTGATGAGATTCAAAAAGGTTTTGTCATTTCTAAAATATGGCATTTGCTTTAAAAAAGACATTGTTTTGTCATTTTTCTCTTTGGACATATCCTGGTTCTAAATGTAACCAGATCTAAATATTGCAATGGTTTGTGCAGAGTATTATGGACCCACCTGCAATATGACTCAGATAAAATACAGAACACTTAATTCAATATGCTTGAAAATTAAATGGCAAACAGTTGAGATTCTTTTAAATCTTGTTTTCAGAACTTATGGAAGGCCAAAAACAACTGAATATATAAAAATGACATTTTTCTTTTACTGTAAAGGAAAAATGTGTTTTCCGTGTAAAACAAGTACTTGAAAAGTAACCAATTCTGAATCAGGAGATATGTGAGTGTTTAAAAGTGACAATGCTGGGCCTTTCCTGGTGGCGCAGCGGTTGAGTGCTGGGCTGCAAAGCTGCCTGCAGCCTCTGCAGTGCTGGTTTGATCCCTGGCCATCGGTGAGGGTCCCACATGGCACAACATACCTCTCCTGCCGTGCCCACTGCTCCCCTCAGCAGTGCATTTCATCAGTCTGCCTGTTCTGTTCCCCGCTCTGGCTCTGGTGAATTCTCTCACCTTCCCACACTTCTGACTGTACCCAGTGTTTGTATAAATAAACATTTAAAAAATAAATAAAGTGACAATGCCAATGCACCCATTTATAAGATACAATGTTAGAGACCACTTAATCTCTCTAAACTATCATTTAAAATGAAACAAAGTTCATAAATTAAAAGGATATGATTAACCTGATTTTTATAGTAATAAATCCTGAATGTACTCTAAGAATGCATATTTTCTATTTGGTCCTATGGATCAAAAAGTACATTAAAGAAACACAGTGAATAACATTGCCAGTTTATTTCCTTTTTCCTATTAAATGATACCTAACAGAACATTTAATGATACAAGGAAAATATTATGCCGTAAAAATATGCAGTCATATTCTAAAATAACACATGAAAATTTTACCTGAATATTAAAGTAAACAATATAAATTGGAACATTTATCCTAACATGTTTTTTCCTACATTAAGAGCACAGTTAAATAAGTGGAAGAATGCTATTTTTTTTTTCTTAGCCTCATCTGGTATATCCATATACTGTGTTTTTTCCTTTTTTTTTCCTTTCTACATTTTTTACTTAGAGCTTCCTTCCTTGTCCCTGAGACATTATTCTAAACTCCCAGCTCAAGGACTCCACGCTGTACTGTCCCTCAAACAACTGCACAGTAGCTACTGATAGGTTTGTATTGTGGAAAAAAAAAATGGGAAGCAACTAAGTAGCCCTAACCTACTATGAAGGAAACATCTGGTCCCTAATGATAGTGCTATGCTAAAAAAGAGATACAGATCTGTGAATTTTTTTTTTTTTTTTTTTTTTTATTTTTTTATTTTTTTTTTTAATCTACTACATCCTCTTAGTAGGAATGTTAGTATTTTGTGTCTTTGGGCTTCTTTTTTTTTTTTTTTTTTTTTTTATAGAGGCATGCTTTATTTATTTGTTTGCTGGTTTGTTTGTTTTGTTTATACATGCACTGGGTACAGTCAGAAGCGCGGGAGGGTGAGAGAATTCACCAGAGCCAGAGCGGGGAGCAGAGCAGGCAGAAGGACCAAAGTACACTGCTGAGGGGAGCAGCGGGCGGCAGGAGAAGTCTGCACGCCATGTGGGACCCTCCTCCGGTGGCCGGGGAGCAGCCGGGGATCGAACCGGCGCCGCAGAGGCCGCGGGCAGCTTCGCAACCCAGCGCTCAACCGCTGTGCCACCGGGGAGGCCCTCTGTGAATTTTTTAATGTAAGTTGACAACAATGACCCAAACATAGAAATGGGTAAATGCAGAAGTAAAACCTTCAAGGTCTTATGATTAAGATTTATATGATATCACTCCATGAAGTAAACTTAGAAACCATGGTAGGCAGTCTTTCAAACACTTAATAGTACACAAAATTGATAAAGTGGATAATGTGCTTTTCTAATGGACAGAGGAAGCACAGTTAGAATTACTGAATCTTCCTATAAACCTTCTTCCTGGAAAGTTAAAAGTCATCTTGTACTCTTCTTGCTCATAAACATGTTATCTAAAAATGACTCTTTTTTGTCTTTTGTCTATATTTTAAAGACATCAAAAGGGGATATAAAGGACTAATGACCCCATATGACCATACACAACTTCAGTGTTCATCAACATTTTGCCATTTGGGATAGCAAACCACTTAGACAGTCAGTCCAGTAGGCTTGATGAGTAATAGAAAAACCTGGAGGACACAGAACATGAATAGAGAAGTGAATATTGGAAGTTGAAAGCTAAATCAGATTCGATTCAGACCACAAGAACCAAGTCATTAGGAAAAAAACAGACACTAAATTCAATGTTTGGCATGCAAGCCGATTCAGAAGTCAGGAAAAAAACGATGGATTTATTTCACTCTCCGATGCTAGTTATAGTTATAATGTTAAATAATCTGTGGGATCAAAGGCCTGACACAAACCCCCAAGTCTGAAAAAAAAAAAAAACGACACCTCTACCTTTCTTGCTGACACTTCAGATAAGAGCTCTATTGCAATGTTTCAATGTCAAATAGGGGCTTTGTTACATTACAATATAAATTGCCTAGGAGATTTGGCTCAGTTTTTTTGTTTATATTTTTGTTAATCACAACTCAGTACTAGTGAATTTACCTTGTTCCACACAGTACTGTCTCACTGAATTCTTCTGATGGAAAATGATTAGACAAATTGTTTTGTAAACCGTAAGGAAACATTTTTCTGGGTACTAGAATAGTCAGTGGAGAGACTGGTGTGCCAGCAAAGTGACAGAATCATTCAAGGGTGCACTGGTAATGCTCTGAAGGCAAAAGTCACCCACTATTCACTTTGAGACATGTCAGCAATGGGCCACTAAGAAACTAGTGTAGCTTATCTCATGACAAGAGCAAAGCTTCTCACATACCATGAGCCTCAGAAGGTGGATGTGGCCAGTGACTCTCCATCCTTCTCTCCTTACCCAAGCTCAGCATCCCCTCCCAATCTTTGAAAATCACTTTAGACTAAGCAATGAAATAGAATGTCCGATCCACTTACTTTTTTTGTCTACACTGAGAATTTCATTCCTACCTTCACAGAAAGGAATTATTGGGGAAAGAGTAACTTGTGCAGCAATCTGATCTGTGGAAAATCTTGAAAATGACTTGGGTGAGTTAACAATTGTCCCAGTAGTTTTAAATCATGGAACAACAAAGAACCCATAAACTACATTTAAATAGGGGACACAAAAACCAGAAAATGTTTCTAAATCCCACATAATATGACATATCCCAGTGGATGCCTTAGAATGTTTTCTTTTATTCAATAAAAATTGTCTTTGTCATGTAACTTTCCACTGGTAACTCTAAAGTCACAACTCTTTCTCAGTCCTTTGAATAACCACTCAACAACACTAAGTCATATATACTTTACATTATGGTTCACTCAGAAAGGGCAGTTGATTATTTTGTAACTTAAGAAAACTTTACAGTGTATTCATACAACTTCACTACAAGAATTTTAATCAAGACAATATCAAACTACTTTTTCCTTCAACAAGAACCTAGGCCACATATTTTCACTTGATTCTGTTTATCAGTAGGATTGATAGGATTGATATTTTTCTTTTGAGAAATATTGGTTTTGTTTTTAAGGAAGTATTTCACATTTTACTAGAGAAACTTCTAGTATTTTTACATCATGGCTTAAAAATTAATCTTTAAAAAAACAAATGAAATGTATTCAGGGACTATTATAATCATCTCCATTTGTGTTTGTTGCTGTTCGTAATTATGTTATAAAACAAATTAAAGCATAAGTTTTGTTTTTTTAAGATTTATTTATTTGTTTGTTTGTTTGTTTGTTTATACAAGCACTGGGTACAGTCAGAAGCGCGGGAGGGTGAGAGAATTCACCAGAGCGGGAGAGAATTCACCGCTCTGTTCCAGCCAGAGCGGGGAACAGAACAGACAGACTGACAAAATACACTGCTGAGGGGAGCAGTGGGCGTGGCAGGAGAGGTCTCTCACAACATGTGGGACCCTCGCCAGTGGCTGGGGATCGAACCAGCGCTGCAGAGGCTGTGAGCATCTTCGCAGCCCAGAGCTCAACTGCTGCGCCACCAGGGGAGGCCCTAAAGCATAAGTTTTTTATGACAATAATCAATCCAAAAAGAGTTCTACATCAACACCAGCTGATTTTCCTTGGGGAAGATGTACATTTAGATGTATGTTTAGTTGTATATTTAATTTCCAAAGAAGGCAAGACCAATTACTGATAGGGGACATAGACTCCATAGATGCTATGGAGTCCATCTATTTTGAGAGATTGTTTCTTCTTATTAACACCTGGAGAATTTACTGGCAGTGACACAAATTATGTTTCCTTATGCTATTAATTATCATTATCTACTAAGTTAGATGGCCCTGAAGAAAAACAATTGTCACCATGTCTAGAACATACTGGGCACTCAATATTATTTTTGAATGCATGGATTCATCAATACTTTAAAGTAACAATAAATTATCAATAGTTATATTGATTCCTGATCCTTTATACTAACAGAATCATGAACAATGAATCTCCATCATGTACTAGGAGTTTGTATTATACAATTCAGATGACTTGGTTTATGCAGTTGATTAATAAATGCGTGAAGATCAATACAAAGTCTATAACTGGCTCAGAGAATAACTTTTAGATCATTTGTAGTAACTAAAATCAACCTAAACTATCTTTCCCCTTAGATCTTAGAATTCTCTCTAAAATCTAGCCATTCTTAATGATTTCTTATGTTTATGTTCTCGAGAGGAAGGTTGACATTTGAGGAAAAATTCTTCTGATGACTTATTACTATAAAAAATCAAACTGGCTGTCATACACCCATAAATCAATGTATTTAAAGTGAAAGTAAATTAATAATTAATTCAAGTCATACATATACCAGGCAAGAAAAATTAAAATCCATTGCAGACTCCTAGCCCTTACACTACACTGATTTTTATGTCTCCCAGTGTAACTTAAGGATTGTGTTCCTCAATATATAGTTTGAAATTATTCTTTTGCTACTCCTATTCCTCCTCTACAATCTACCTTATTGTCATTGAGCAGAGAATACTATTATCTCATTTAAGCTTCATTAAGTCTCTCATAAAAGCCAAAGTGCAGATAATCCCATTTGAGGAGGCTATCGCATTTATCAGCCAGGCATTAATCTTTACCTTTGCTGCTCGAACAGCTACTCATCAACAGCAAAATTTAGTTTGATTATAGCATCCTTCCTTATCATGGTTACCAGCTGTTGTTGGTACCCTTACAGTTCTTAATGGAAAGTGAATGTCTAATGGAAAACTCATGTATCTGTATTTTAAAACACTGTCACTTAGCTAATTCCTACTCAGCTGCCTCAGCCAACCATTTGAAAGATCAATGAACATTTACTCAGCTATGAACAAATGACATAAAATCTGGGCCCTCGGCAGATTGTAGGTTATGTGGACTTGGGTCTCATACTCATGATCACATAAATTTGATATTGAAATGCACAAAGGGCATGAATCAGAATCAGTTTTTATTTTTTTCTGTAATTTGCAGATATTTGCTATCATTTTATCTATGATCAAAGTAAACCTTAGTAATCGGTACTTAAAAATATAACCCTCCAAAAAATGCAGCCCAATAGAGGCAAAACCTAAACAAATGAAGGCTAAGTTGTTTTGATAAATTGGCTAAGTATGACTACTTTATTTCTATCATTACTTTAAATCTTAATAATAGGGAATTGGGGGCCTCTCCGGTGGCGCAGACAGTTGAGCACCGCACTGTGAAGCTGCCCGCAGCCTCTGCAGCATAGGTTCAATCCCGGCTGGCCAGCGAGCATCTCACATGGCATGTCAGACCTCTCCTGTCTCGCCAGCTGCTCCCCTCAGCAGTGTATTTTGTCAGTCTGCCTGTTCTGGTCCCCGCTCTGGCTCTGGTGAATCCTCTCATCCTCCCATGCATCTGGCCAGTACCCCAGTTCTTGTATAAATAAATGATTCTTCAAAAAAAAAAAAAAAACCAGGGAATTGAATTATTTGATACTCTACAATAGCTGATCCTAATTATGTCATTCTTAGCAATAATAAATATACTGTTCATTGGAAGAAAATACACAAAAAAATTCAGAGCAAAACACAAAAACCTCTTAGACTCTGAAAAATATGAGGGGAGACAGAGCTAGGGGAGAGAAGGTGATGAGGCATTGATCCCAGAGCTTTTGCAGAGGGTGAGTGGATCATGTGCACATAAAGGTTTGAAATTGTAATCCCCAAATTATATGGTTGGGTAAATTATTGACCAATCAGTAAAATTGGAAAAAAATCTTTGGAGCAGTTCCCTTAATATTAGACTAAATATATATATAAATTAATTTTTAGGGGACATGCTCATCTTTACACAAGAAAAAAAGTAGCAATTTAAAAAATTATGAGAAGGAACCTTCCTGGTGGCTCAGAGATAAAGTCTCAGCACTATCAAGCTATCACCAGCCACTGCAGCATGAGTTCAATGCCTGACCAGGGAGCTCACCCACATGACACAGCAGACCTCTTACTGCTCCCCTCAGCAGTATATTTCAGTAGATCTGCCTGTTCTGCTCCCCACTCTGACTCTGGTGAATCCTCTCACCACCGCCCTGCACCTCTGGCGTAGACCCCAGTTCTTGTATGCATAAATAAATAAATCTTTAAAACAATAAAAATTATGACAAGAATAATAATATAAAAGCTAAGGTTGGTATATTTGCCAAGGATATAGCACATTACTCTACCTACCAGTTATATGTATATGCTCAGTTTATGTACGAGTATAATAAAAATATTTGTATTAGAATCAAAAATAGAACCAGCATTACATCTTTCTAGTGTATTCTTTCTATTATTTTTTATTGACTACTTTGAGCATTAAGTCAGTTTAAAATTGGTAATCATTCCATTTGAGGGGAGGTGATCATACATAGGAAAATTCTTTAAGGGTATACAAAAGTACCAGATCAAATCACTGCCTACTTAGTCTGTACTCTTTTTCCCTTCTGTGCCTTCTTCTCCAAAATCACTTTTACCACTCTTAGATTTCTACAGCCTTGAAGAAATAGCACTTCAAGTCCAAGAACTTTGATTGAAAGAGCAAGCAGTAGGATTTAATAACAATTGTCTTCCACCAGGGAGCTGGTAAATGAAAAGGGAATACATTTCTTCCCTAGAGAAATCAAGCTGTAAATAAACAGAATGAGCTCATATGCTAAATTCCCTGACATCCAGACATCACTTATACACCCACCTGCAGAACGCTTTTTCTTGTAATATTAAAGCTAATTAGAAAATCCAGGGTATAGATAACTGGTGTCATTAAGATATCTGACAGCAGAGGTTGAGCAAGATAATTTGGAAAAGGTATCATCTTGAGGCTCTTTGTTATAAGAGACAGTAGACATTAGTGACTTCCCCAAGCACCCCTTACCACAATCCTTTCTGACATTTGTTATTTAAAACTTAGAGTGTATGTACCACTCATTTTTTGCCAAATATACAAAAATATCAGAAAAATGGCCGCTTGGGTGTGAATAGAAAATTATGATGCCCCAAACAGGAAAAGTCCATTATGAAGTGAAATCCCTTTCCTTTATAATTTTAAAACAAATGGCATTTCAGAGATTACATGAAAGACCATTGTTAGACTTTGCACAATTCTCCTATGGACCTTTTCAACAAAACCTGCAACATATTTCAGAGAAATATAAAGTACAAATATTACCAATAAATCCATGAGGCCCTTGCAGCTTTAAGTGTCCAGGTATTTGAGGGAGATCGCATGCATTGTGATGCAAAGGAAATGTCTAATTCTTATTTTTGAGTGTTGATCAAATGACCTAGCAGCTTTTCACACATTTAGATTTTGGGTTTGGCTTAAACCGTTCTGTCAGTAAATTCTTTAGCAGTTTGGTTACAGGTGAACCTAAAGCTCATTCTACTTCTAGAGCCTGTGGCTACAGATCTGTGGTTTTCTCCTTTCCCATTGACTCTTCCTTCTTGGCTTTCCCTGCTCACTTTGTCCTGTGTCAGTGTATCTGATTACATGACTGAGGCAATTAGGCAATATGCTGGCACAACCCCTGTGTGCATTGTATCTTGGCCAACATGCTTAGGGCAGCAATCTCATGGAAACCTCCAACTGAGTCTGTTTCAAAGGTTGGTGCAACATCTACGACATCAAGGACAAAGTGCAAAAGGGATCTGGGAAATGGAGGAAAGGAAAGAGAAAAATGAAGAGCAACACTATAGTAAGTGAGGTAAAGAAATTAATCTGGAATGAAAGGAAGCATGACAATGTTTGATTAAAATCAAAAACTTAAAAGACTGAATTGTAGTTATGGTCTTCAGAGAGCAATGAAGAAACCCGGCTTTTTCATGTGGTTCTGCCATGGCCATCTCCAAGAGCATCAGGTAATTCACTTGGGCAAGCTTTCTAGTCCTCAATTTTTTCAACTCTTACATAGAAGTAAAAATATTTGCCCTGTTCAAGTTGTAGCCATGTGTAGTTTACTGAGGCATGGCCCAATGCCTATTAATAAATTCAGGCAATAAGAAGCAGCTCAGCACAGCTGTGGACACCTTAAAATGAACCCTTATATGACTAAAATCACCAGATTCTTCCTTAACAAAAATCTAAAGTGGAAGTTTTATTTTAACTCATTGGCTTTCAAGTCTTGTAAAATTCCTCTATTCTAGATTCGGACTCATTTCTCCCATCATCAAGAGTTTCTTGTATCATATCTTCCCTTTTCTAAAAACATACACTGTGACCATTTACTTAATATTTAAGATGGACTAAACCATGTGTCTTAAAGATATTAGTAATTTAAGGTTTGAATTGAAGAAATGGTTTTGTTATGTAATTCATATCAAGAGGCTTGTTTTTTTTTAATTTTTATTTTTTATAGAGGCATGTTTTTTTTTTATTTATTTATTTGTTTGTTTTGTTTATACATGCACTGGGTACAGTCAGAAGCGCGGGAGGGTGAGAGAATTCACCAGAGCAGGGAGCAGAGCAGGCAGAGGGACCGAAGCACACTGCTGAGGGGAGCAGCGGGCGGCAGGAGAGGTCTGCGCGCCATGTGGGACCCTCCTCTGGTGGCCGGGGAGCAGCCGGGGATCGAACCGGCGCCGCTGAGGCCGCGGGCAGCTTCGCAACCCAGCGTTCAACCTCTGCGCCACCGGGGAGGCCCCTCAAGAGGATAGTTTTAAATGAGCACAATGATACTCAATTCAAAACAAGCTAAAAAAGATGACAGACCATAAATTCTGATCGGGTACTGACAGCAAAGTGGAATGGACAAAGATGCTTAGACAGGGACAGTTTAGGGACACTGTCACTCATTTAAAAACTTTTAAAATAATATTTATTGACATAGCATTGTTTTTCATCACTGTTAATGTTTTGGAAATATAGGATCTCCCACTGCAGATGCAGTCACCATGACATACCCACTGCCAAATTACCCATGTGGTATATTAGCTTTTTTAAAGATTTATTTATTTGTTTATACAAGCACTGGGTACAGTCAGAAGCATGGGAGGGTGAGAGAATTCACCAGAGCCAGAGCAGGGAGCAGAGCAGGCAGATGGGCAAAGTACACTGCCGAGGGGAGCAGTGGATGGCATGAGAGGTCTGCGCGCCATGTGGGACCCGGCCTGGCATGTGGGACCTGGCAGCCGGGGATCGAACTGGCACTGCAGAGGCTGCGGGCAGCTTCACAACCCAGCACTCAACCGCTGCGCCACTGGGGAGGCCCTATATTAGCTTTTAAACTGAAAAATTAAAGGTGGTTAACTGAAATAAATGAATACAGCTAGAAATTCTAAAAAAAAAAAAAAAGTTCTAAAATTTTGAGATCCTTATAAAGTATCTCCCTTATAAAGATCCTTATAAAGTATCTACAGTTATATAAAATAAATGTACTTTCCACAAAGATGTTTGTCAAAAATGTTAGGGGATGCATAGATAACTACCTTAAAGTTAGTAAGTAATACTGTCATTTTGTGGCGTATGCTAATTCTCACACAGGAAATTGTTTCTTTCAAGAAGATGGGGAATTATCATCAACTACAAAACAGTGTCTTCAAATATTTATTTATTTTATAAATATTTATTTAGCATATTTTGTATTTTAGGTATAGAAGCTATGAGTGTTATATATTCCTGGCCCTAAGAAAGTTCAGTATGGTAAGTGAGACAGGCATTAAAAGAGGTGTCCAGCAGGCAGCATGGACACGTGAGAGTGTGACAAGTGCAGGCACAGATGTAAACACCAGAGCACTGAAGAATAGACTATCCTCATTTTAGGGAGCGAGGAAGACTTCTATTAGGAACACTACAGTTGACTCTAAAGGGGTGAATGGGATTAGAGACAAGAAACTAAAGACTCCTTTACACATTGAAGCATAGTTTGTAGAAAAAAGCAGAGCAGCAAGCATATTTACATTCTGCTTTTTAGTAAGAACGTTATTAAATTCAAATCTCTTCCTATAACAAATATTTGTTGATGGTAACTATGTGTAATAAGCCATACTAGGTGATGTTTTCTGTCTCAAGTAGAGCTATTAAAACAGAAGATACTAGGGCCTCCCCGGTGGCGCAGCGGTTGAGCGCTGGGTTGCGAAGCTGCCCGCAGCCTCTGCAGCACCAGTTCGATTCCCGGCTGCACCCCGGCCACGGGAGGAGGGTCCCACATGGTGCGCAGACCTCTCCTGCCGCCCGCTGCTCCCCTCAGCAGTGTACTTCAGTCTGCCTGCTCTGCTCCCCGCTCTGGCTGTGGTGAATTCTCTCACCCTCCCGCGCTTCTGACTGTACCCAGTGCTTGTATAAATAAATAAAAATAAATCTTTAAAAAAATAAAATAAAAAATAAAACAGAAGACACTTCTTGGAAAACAGAGAAACTCTAAAAGTCCAATTCAAAAACAAAACATAGTCACAATTACACAAAACACACAATAGAATGACAGCATACCTGACACTGAAACAAACATAGCAGAATAAGCTTGAAATGCACATATTCCTCAAAGTAATTTAAATAAATCTTCTAGTTTTCAATTCTTTAATAAATCCCATCTGAGCTATTCCTTTTGTACTACTCCATTTGTTTAACCTTTCATATGTCACTACATGGGCTTTTTTTTTTTTTTAAACTTCAGGATCAGTAGGGTTTTTGTTATAAATATATTTTTTCATATTCTGGAAAATGTCTCCAGTCTCTAGTAACTAATCCAGATTTCTCATTGTTCAAAATTTTCACTGTAACCCAAATGCTGCGTTGAACTATTCTGAATATTGAGTTAATTCTCCCTACAACTCTTAATGTTAGAAGCAGCTATAATAGCAAAAAATAACTTTTCAAACTATCCTAATAAAAACTATATTCTAAAGACAGTTATGTAACACCATAGATTTGGTAACAATAATACATTTTATAAAAGAGCTGACCTGAATATAATGACAGGAATGAGACCATCCCTCCCTGGAGACTATGATGAGTTTCTATTTAAAATTCCACCTCTAATTTCCCTCAAAAAGAAAGATCCAAGCAGTTTGGCTTATCAGTTCTTTGAATGAGTGTGTTGCTGCAGGATGTTTCTGTTTTTAGAGTGAAGTAATCAACTTCCTATTCCCATAGGCACAAAAATATTTTAGGGGATTTATTATCAGAATTATAATTGCTACTGTGAATGTGTGTTATTCTCTTTGCGGTCAAATTTTTCTGATTAGAAGTAAAAACAAAATACTTTTGGAACCTAGATATGTTTGGTGTAAGAACAAACCTGTATTTAAGTTGGCATCTCAGCACCACTAAGTTCCAAGTGACATTCTCCACCTTCTCTGAAATAATTGTGATGAGACTGGTCCCTATAAGAGCTTCTCAGACCCCAATTCCTCTAGCATTCGCAGGCCAACTTACTCATCCTACCAGGGACTCAGCCCTTTCCAAGACACCCGACTGGGCTTGTTCCTGCAGGTGATTTAGATTAGGAAGAACACTGACTCCGAAATAAGTCTTGATTGATTTTACCATGACAACTTTGTTCTTGATTAATTGAATCCATATTTCTGTATCTGTGTAACTTTCCAGGGATTAGATTCCTTATCAGAACATTCACTCTGAAAAAACTAAATCACTGAGATCATTGTCTCCTCACTGGGTATTGGGCAACTGCTGTGCATATCCTCTTCTACATCCTTGACCTAATAGCAGCATATGGGTTATCTAGTGGTGACAGACATGAAGTATTACGCAGGCCACCTGGCTTGGAACATTTTATTTAATCCAATGAATACCACTCAAATCCTACTGAGTGTTTTTTGTGGCATCTGGGGGTATGTGTGGGGATTGGTGGTAGGTGGGCAGTGTTAGAACCACACAGGAAACAACACACCCAGAGAGTGCAGTATGTCAGTCAAATCTCACTAATGTCTAAATGTCTTTTCTAGGAACTCATAGATCCACTGATATCTAGGTAGTTTAGGTACCTTCTAATTCACTTCCAGATTATGTCATCCCACTGAATATATCTAATTTCCTACTCCCTTAATATACACACCCTACCCTGGATTGCGGAGCCTCAGACAAGCAAGAGGCCCATGTGAAGGTAAAGGATATCTTACATTTTAAAGAAAACCACCTGGTGTACCTGGTACCAGGGGTCTACATGCCAATGAAATGGGCTCACTTGCTTATTGAATCCTATGAAATTAAGGCACATAGCATGCTCCTCTTCTTGGGATTTTTTTTTTTCTTTTTTTATACTCAAAATGAAACATGGGAGAAATTAGGAAATAAACATACACATGTATATTATATATATTATAAATATTACATACAATATGAAGTAAATGATAGTTGCTGATGGATTGATTAGAACAGGAAAATTCACAATGGATCCTGGGTGTTTGTCTTTGAAAGATTATCTAAGTCAATCTAGGAGAACTATTCTGCCAGCTTTATTAGGTAAAAATATACATGAGCTTCTAATACATATCTAAGTATTCTCCAAATATGTTAACTAAGACAGCAACTTCTTAGGCTAATTTGTCAACAATAACTCAGAAAAATTTGTTATTTTCTTTCAACTACTAAACTTCACTATTAATAAAGGGTGGCAGAATGTTTTTATCTTTCAATTTTTTCTGGGTGGACATGAACATGTGAGGATCCAGAGGGAAAGGCAGCATGTGTGGGTTATGTTTTACTGAAATTTATTAGGCCTGAAGGATACTTGTAAAGAAAACCAATATAATAATAAAATGTTGATGTTGGAAGTAACTTAGAAGTTATCTTATTCAACCATCTCATTTTACAGATGAAATGTTAACTATCAGAAATATTAGATAATTCTTAAATTTTTCCTGTTAATTTTTCACAGTCACATAAAAGTACATATTATTACTCTTGTTATGACTCAATCTTGATTTCTTAAGAAAATACATGTATTGAAACTCAAGAAGTTGACTGATCTTTCAATATGAAAAACTGAAATCATATTATTTACCTCCTTTCTCTAAAGCTCCACTCATATAATAGCATAAACATAATAAATGTACTGAGCTAGTAATATGAATGGGAGGAGAACCTTTCATGAACAGAAGATTCCAGCACATTTCTGGAAAAGGTTAATGAACAAGAAATTACTTAAAGGTGAAGTATAATCAAGAATGTTGTAACCTAAAAGACATGCAGAAATGGTTGCAGCAGAACAGCAAGAAAAGCTAGTTCATGTGAGTTAAATTTTCATGCCATCAATCAATAAAATAATTATTTTAAATTCAGGAAAAAACTATGGAAACTGAATAGACCTAGCGAATGACTGAAGCACTGGCCTTGAAGATGAAAATTCACAGAGTGAGGAGATGGAAGAAGAAAGAAACATAGCGGGAAAGATGAAGAAACATTTCAAGAATTACCTGACTCCATTAGGAAAGAAATCATAAGGATAATGGATATTCTCCAGAAGAAGAATAGATCTCAAAGAAATAATTGAGAAAAACTCCCAAACCTTGGAAGGAACTAAATAAGCTAAACAAACATGTGGTTTTCCAAATGTAATGAGACCTACAATAAGACACGGTTGTGGAAAATATCAAGAGTTAAAGACAAAGAATACTGAAGGGGAAAAAAGCAGATAATCAATAAAGGTAGTCACATCAGGCTTACATCTGACTTCTCTGAAACAACCATACAAACAAGGAGAGAATGAAATGACACATTCAAAATACTTCAAGATATAAACTACCAGCCAACAATACTATATCCTCTAAGATTCTCCTTCATATATGAGGGATAAAGAAAAACTTTCATAGGCAAGCAGAAACCGAAGAAATTTGAAAACACTAGACCTCCTACAAGAAACCATGAAAGACATACAAGAAACATAAAAAGGAGCTCTTCTGCCTAAAAACCAAGCAAACAAACTCTACAATAAAACTGAACAAGTAGATTTAAAAAAAAAAATGGCAATAGCAACTCTTTACATTTCAATAATCACTCTAATTGTAAATGGATTGAACTCATCAATCAAAAGACACAAAATAGATAGCTGGTTCAGAAAACAAAACCCAACTTTCTGCTGTCTCTTTCACACCCACTGGTGCTCCAACGTTGAAATAGTTGGAAACAATTCTACCATCAAATGGGACCCCCAAAAGCCTGGAAGAGTCATTTATATCAGATAAAACAGACTTCCAGCTGAAAAAGTTAACAAGAGACAGGAACAGTCTTTATATAATGATGAAGGGAGCAATACATCTGGAAGACATAACAGTCATCAATATATATGCACCAAACAAAAGAGCATCCCTATATAAGACAACTATTAACAAACGTAAAATCAGACATCGGCAACAATGTTGTATAAGTTGTAAGGGATAGTTGTAAGGGACATCAACTCTTCCCCTTTTATCTGATCAGTGGACAGATCAACTAGGCAAAATAACAAGGAAATAATAGCATTAAATAAGAAATTATACCAGATGGGTTTAATAAACATTTATATGGCACTGCACCCCAACAAAGCTGAGAACACATTCTTCTCAAGTGCACACTGCACATTCTCCAGTATAGCGAATACATAGTGTCACAAAAAAAGGGGCAATAAGTTCACAAAGATTGAAATAATATCAAGTATCTTTTCTGATCACAAGGGTATCAAGTTAGAAATCAACCACAAAAAGAAAGCACCAAAAATCTCTAATATGTGGAAACTTGTTGCATTAGCAATACTGCACTGATAAAGAAATAGGAGTTGTGGAGCAGGCTGTAGGATGCAGGATGTGACTCAAGAGCAAGAATCTGGCCTTTTTATTGACAGAGAAAAGGGTGGGTCAAATTGAAAGCTGAATTTAGGGCCTTAGGAAGGGTGAGTCCATTGATAAACTCCAGATCCCCACCATGGCTCCAAACTTATTATCAAGGTATTCCACTGATCAGTCCCTGGGATTCAAAATCATCAGTTAACCCCTTTCATTCTCCTCCCCCACCACACACACTTTTTAGGTCATACCTCATGACATATACCCATTGCTCCAGGGTGATCATGTGTCCTGTCTTACTTGAAAGGAGCCTTATACACCCACAGAAAATGAACAACATACAACTGAATGACTAATGGGTTAATGAAGAAATCAAATAAAAGATTTAAAAATACCTGGAGACAAACAAAAATGAAGACCCAAAGCACCAGACCCTACAAGCTATGGTAAAAGCAGTACTAAGAAAGAAGTATTTAGTAATATAGGCCCACTTAGAGTAATGAGGAAAAGCTCAAATAAATAACCTAACCTTATACCTTAAGGAATTAAAAAAAGAACAAAGAAGAGCCAAAGTCAGCAGAAGGAAATAAAAATTGGAACAGAAATAAATATTATAATGATAACTTTAGTTAACATATAAAATACATTCATTATAACTAGTGTTAGGATGCATTTTTCTGTTTAGCAACCCAAATAACTGCATAAATTAAATTATTCTCGATACATAATTAATTGGATTAAAAGAGAGATACCTATCTAACACATATTGTCTGTGAGTGGACATGAAATCATAAAGAATTAATGAAGAAAAATAAGGTATAAATTGACAACAGCAAAAGCAAAATATATACTATACATGTTTTTAACATGAAAATTTGGACAAGAAAATAAAAATTCCCATAAATCACTGTCAATATTCTAGACAATTGAAGAAATTTTGGCAATTAATGTAATTTGCTACTATTGATAGATCATTTTTAACCCCAATATTAATTAAGACTTGAATTGGAATTTTCAGCCAAGTGAAGTCAACATTCATTTATCCCCAAATTCCAAAGTCATGTATATCAAATGTTGAAACATGTGCACATCATAGGATTCTGAATCATAAAAGGAGAATTTAAAGTCATAACATTTTGCACATTGAACAAGATAAAAAAATTTTTTAGATATGTCAAAATTGGCTAAACAGAAGAGACAAATATACAGAAACTGGAGTAAATTGCCAACTACCTTAGAATATATTTTGTTTCATAAGTGGTAATTTAGAAATAAGTACCAAGTTGAGTTAGAAATTTCTACATAGTTTTTCAATGTGTATGAAAAGCATTCTCAAATTAGTTTTATCAATGTCTTACTTCACAGTAAGTGTTTAGTCATCTTCAACAAATTTTCTTTCCTGCAATTATTCTGGAATTGGACATGCTAAGTCACTACCTGAGCAACACATTCAAGCATTTATGGCTCAGATTTGGTAAAAGCAAGAAAAATAGAAATGCTACCTATTACTGAACAGTATTAATTTCTAAATATCTTTTTTTTTAAATATATGTATCATGTGACTTTTTTTTTTTAAGATTTATTTATTCATTTATTTATACAAGCACTGGGTACAGTCAGAATCGCAGGAGGGTGAGAGAATTCACCAGAGCCAGAGCGGGAAGCAGAGCAGGCAGAAGGACCGAAGTACACTGCTGAGGGGAGCAGCGGGCGGCAGGAGAGGTCTGCGCGCCATGTGGGACCCTCCTCCGGTGGCCGGGGAGCAGCCGGGGATCGAACCAGCGCAGCAGAGGCTGCGGGCAGCTTCGCAACCCAGCACTCAAACGCTGCGCCACCTGGGAGGCCCAATTTCTAAATATCTTATAAATTATAAGAAGAGGAAGCACACTCAGGCTTTGGAATTTGAGGTCTGATTACTTAGCACATTTAGAGCATGAAATTATTCCAAGTAATCGTTTTAAAGTCATATTTTAAGAAATATCAGTTTCAGTAATATCAATTTCCACAGCATCTGCCTCTGATTTGTCCTTGCTGGAAAAACTTATTATCAGGAGAGTTTATCTGTGGGTCATTAGGATGAAGGCTAATGCTAAGGCTAATGCTGAGAGAACAGGAAGAGTAGGGCTGCTGCCTGTATTCCTGATTGAAAGGCAGGAAGTAGCAGAGTGATTTTTTCCTCTTGATTTTTATCCCAGCAAATACATGTTTACAAGTTGTTAATTAAAGAAACAGAAAGATCTCTTGACCTAGATAAGCAGGTATATCTATACTATAAAAGAGGACAATTAATATTCAAAGTCATTTTCCCAAAAAATTACTTTCTGCTTTGTGGATTCTTGCCTAAAACATTTATCTGCCCCCATCTGGTTTTACTTTTATAAAGATCATATGATACACCAAGTAGTAAAGCGAAATACTTCTTCTGTCAGCTATTTTGAGGAGGAATAAACCTTCCTTCCTTACAGCAATCATATATTGTTTGGTCTGAGTACCATATTCTCAAGAAAGTGCACTGGTGTTTCATTTCTTCAATGCAAAGTCACACAGTCACTTACAGTGAAGAGCTTACTATTGTAGGAGTCATGATGTATTCCCTGCCATCCTTAGAAACCATCAAGAAAGACTACTTTAGACAAATTGAATCAAACTTTACTCTATGTCTACTGATTTCTGAGAAGAAAAGAACTTTGCATTGTAGTTTTCACTACAAGAAATTGGTGGTTTTACTTTGAACAAGAGAATAGCCTTCCTCTCTTTGGCTCAGGAAATGAAAATGGAATAGAAAGGAAAGTGGAGGGAAGAGTCAGAAAGAAATTAACCTAATACAGAAAATAGGACTTGAAAACAGGACTGTCATGCAGGAAATACAAAATAGAATAAAAGTTTCTCTGTGGAGAGCATAATTCAGATAAGTGCTTCTCCGGTAAGCAGGAAAGGCATATCTGAAACTGAGCATGTGCAAAGGCACAGTCCTGTCTCACAGTTACCATGTACACCCTGGGAGGCCTGTACAGAATACTGAAGCAACAGAAGAGGCAGCAAACTCAGGCTTTGGAATTAGAGATTCTGGCCTCCCTACTTACTTGAAATTGGGAAGGTGCCTTAAACTCCTAAATTTCAATGTTCTCAACACTTAAATACTGGCTAAACAATGCTATTAAGAAATATACTGATATAAATCTACTAAGTGTTATATCAAGTAGTTCTTAATGCATACAGAGATTACTATGTGACCATCAATATTCTAAGTGCTTTCATTCACCAACTCTTTATTCCATGCTCACAAAGAGGTAAATACCATTATTATCCTCTTCTATACATGAGGAAACACTAGTAAATTAGAAACGGCATATCAAAGTCCTTGCCATAGTCCCTCATACATGAGTGGAGCTCAAAAATCATTGCTACTTAAAACACAACCTGTACTTTATATTGTGGAGAGGTAAAGCACTTTCTTCAATTAGGAAATAATCTAACTGCTGAAACTATTTCAAAAGAGAATACAGCCAGTGACAAAAATATTTGAAATATGTCACAAATTAAGAAAAATCATATTTATGTAGTTTCAGGACTAACTGAACTGGGGTTAATATAAATTCTTGACTTCTTTTCCTTGAGAAAATTCTTTTTCTCGGGGAAAGGAAACTCCATTTGTCTTCAAAATAATACACTGAAAGGTAAAACATTCTTTTCCTAGATTGAGAATACTTTTCCCCTGTAAGGATTAAGAATGAGAATTTTGGTTTTTAATTCTGATGTCAATAAACTGTAGAGTCATTATCCATGTGAACATGTTAGCAATTCCATTCTATATGTAACTAGATGGAGTAATTGCTATTTAGTGATTTTGGTTTTCTTTTTACGAAAAACAAAAATGGGGCCTCCCCTGTGGTGCAGCGGTTGAGCGCTGGGCTGTGAAGCTGCCCACAACCTCTGCAGCGCCAGTTCGATCCCTAGCCACAGGCAAGGGGCCCACATGGTGCGCAGACCTTTCCTGTCTCTCCCAGTGCTCCCCTCAGCAGTGTGTTTCATCAGTCTGCCTGTCCTGTTCCCCACTCTGGCGGATTCTCTCACCCTCCCACGATTCTGACTGTACCCAGTGCTTGTATAAATAAATAAATATTTAAAAAAAGATTATTAAAAAAAAATGGGTGAAATCCTTAAGTTCTATGGAGTCACAGGTACTACCCCCTCCATCATTAAAGATTTATTTATTTATGCATATAAGAACTGGGGTACAGGTCAGAGGTGTGAGGGGTGAGAGGATTCACCAGAGACAGAGTGGGGAAAAGAACAGGTAGACTGTCTGAAATACACTGCTGAGGGGAGCACTGGGAGAGACAGGAGAGGTCTGCTGCACCATGTGGGTCAGGCCCCTGGCCGGGGATCAAACTCGTGCTGCAATGGCTGCGAACAGCTTCATAGGTTGTGTCTTAACCCCTTGCACTTAACCACCTGCACACCAGGGAGGCCTTCCCACCTCCATCATTATGTAGAGGGAAAAGAAGGGATTTTTAATAGTTCTGTTTATTTCCCTTTTTAAATTATGCATGTTGGGCCTCCCCGGTGGCGCAGTGGTTGAGCGCTGGGTTGCGAAGCTGCCCGCGGCCTCTGCGGCACCAGTTCGATCCCTGGCTGCTCCTCGGCCACCGGGCGAGGGTCCCACATGGCGCGCAGACCTCTCCTGCCGCCCGCTGCTCCCCTCAGCAGTGTACTTTGGTCCTTCTGCCTGCTCTGCTCCCCGCTCTGGCTCTGGTGAATTCTCTCACCCTCCCTCGCTTCTGACTGTACCCAGTGCATGTATAAACAAACAAACAAAACAAACAAACAAACAAATAAATAAATAAATAAAAATTATGCATGTTCACAACTGTTCAGAAGACATTTTATAACACAAGTCCCCCTTTTTGACAGCTATATAATGTTCCATGAATCGAAAGTCTTTTCATAATTATTTTTCTCTCTGGGTTAAATAATTATATTTGGTGAAGTGACAAATAGTTTTTTGATGCAAATTTTATTACTAAAAATTTGAGTTCTATGCCCTGTAAATAGTTTTGAACTAATATTTGGCCCTTGGGCTCCATCTTTAAAATAGCAGTTCTCCACTTGGTAAAAATATTTGCAAACTTACTCTTAGGAGAGTCAATCTGATTTTAAAGTTGCTGTTAAGGGGGTCATCTGGAACCTCACTATCGCTGGGGAAATGGGAGGAGGCTATCACTCCCATTATACAATGGAGGGGGAAAAAAGTGTTTATTTCCTCTGATGCTGATTAAATTTTAAGGGAAAGTTTAAAATCTAGAATATAAAATCCAGAACTTTTGTCCCATATGTTCTCATTGCTTTCTCATGTAAATCTGAAAGCATTGTGTGAACTGGCAGCTTCTAAGACTGCTAATAGCAAGAATTGAAACAATCCAAAATTAGATGTTAATGGGGAAAGTCTCTGGGGACATTCAAAAATGTTCTTTTGTTTGTTTTCTTTTGTGTCATTAAGCAAATGTTGTAAATCATAGGTCAAAGTTTCTGGAATACTTCCAAAAGCCAACTCCCTTTTATACTGAGGACAAATACCAAAAGAATTACAAAGAGCTAATAGGAATTCACTCTGGAAGAGAAAAACACTTATAAAAGTACTCTAGTTATATTATCCAAACAAAGGCACAACTACAATTAGATAAGCTCTAGAACTATGATAAGAGGTAGATAGTGACTAACCACAGTTGAGAAAGTAATGAAAAAATATTTATGATGCCATTTTTAGAGGCAGAGAGTAATGGGAAGGGAAGTGGGAGGGGGGAGGAGAGTAGGAGAGGGAAGGGAGAAGGAATAGGAGAGGGAGGGACAGAGAAAGGGAGAGGGAAAGAGAAACTTAAATTTTCAGTCCATGTTTGTCTGTGGAGAAAATCCCAAGCCTTCAATCACAAACTCAATCCTGATTTGCCACCAATTCAATGAAGCCTTTCCTAAGACTAAGAGAATTAAGAAACCCTCCAACTACAGCTGAAATGGATGTAAGGTGTAGTCTTATTTTATATTTATGTCCTTATACCTTATATTGCAGCAAATTAGACATATGTAATTTAACTATGGGCATCACAACTCTTTATTAATCATGTTCTATTTACCAGAAAATGAACCAGGGTCTGAGGAAATGCTAGTGAATGATCCTACTGATGAGATTTTAGATGTATTTGGAGAGATAGATAATAAACAATTAAATAAATCTGTGAAGAAATGACTTAAAATTTATTAATTTGACAAACTGATGTAGTATGTCAGATAGAGACAGTAAAGACAAAGACTTAAGAACACATAATGTGTGACTGGGAGTAAAGGGGGTGAAGAGGGCTGGTGCAGAGATGGTATTGGACACTGCACTGAAGCCATAATCTGATACAAAAGGTTTAGACTTGATTTTCTACACCAGAATTTCCAATTGGTAGGGATTCAGAAATGTTTGTTTAAATAAGCTTCCATGGTGATTTGTCATGCCAAATCATCTAGCCTAATCAAAAATGTTTTTATCATTGTCAGTGAGAAATAGCATAAATGATATTGTATTTATAATGCTAATAGAGCATTATTATTTTTTCATCTTCTTAAAGTTACACATCACTGAATTTATATCAGTGATTTTTAAATTGAAACAGGAAATTGCTATTTTTATAGGTCGAAAGTTCAAATGTAAGTGGTTACATATAATTTAATTTAAATACTAAGCATTCAATTGCACTGAAAGAAAATATCAAAATATTTTAGGGCTTTTATATCGTGCACCTTATTATTTAACATGGAAGTTTGGTAACAACCCTTCAAAAATTGTCTCAATGAATCAATGGTTTGGGTGCGTATTTCTGTATCCCGCTAGTTAATATGCCTAATGTGGTCAGGCATTGTTTAATTGTTGTAGACCCTAGTCACACTGCAGTGAAGAAGGCAAATATCTTTGCTCAGAGATTTTATATTAATAATATGAACAGATATTTTTTAAAGAACTAAAACAAGGATTAAAGTTGAAAAACCCAGATTCTAATTTTGTCTTGTCCTTGAATTGACTGAATTAGTTTGAGAAAAATATCCAGGTCTCTTATCCATGATAATCTCTCATATCACCCAGCCTTAAATTTTTATTATCTATTTTTTCCCAAAATTCATAATCTTTCTTGCTTTTCTCATATTATGTCAATACTTTTCTAATGTCTTATAATACTTTTGATTTGCATTGTGCTGGTTCTCGTTACAATAAGAGTTCCACTTGTTTATTGCTTCCTTTTCATTTTCTTTTAGCTGTACCTCTGACAGGTAGATTTTCACTCTAATTTCTTCTTATTATCCATCAGGTCTTAGAAATGATATGAGACAGCAGACAAAATAAATCATTGCCCAACTCTACTTAACTATACCAGACTCTGGACATTACGCTTAAAAGCCCTACAGGAGAAGGTAAAGAATCACAAGAAAGAAAACTCAATATTCTTTTTATACCTTCTTAACCCAAGAAAATTACGTTTTCATTAGGCCTAATGTTTCCAAAATTAGAAAGTAAATGTTGGCTTTGAACATTTATATGGGCATACAACTATTATTTATTGTTACTTTAATTTGAGGCATTTAAAGTAACAAGTATTAGTAGGCAATGAACCAAAACAATGTAAATAATTATTTTCTAAGTCGGAATACAATGAAGAACAGTCTACTGATGGCCCTTTCTCTTTTCTGTTTAAATTGAGGTATTATTGGTATGGAATACTATACAATTTAGAGATAAAGGATCACATGCTTGAGACGCATGCACCATCACACACCCACCACCAAGGCTCCCATAGTCCTCCTTCATAGTACATTATGCCCTCTTCCTCCTTCCTCTACTGGTAGACTCAATTACAGTCAGATTTCTGGGTTTGTTACTGGTTTGGTTTTATTTCTCCCCGATTTTATTTCTCTATATTCCACATATAAGGGAAGCCACCCTGTTCTTTTAAAATAACTTGAAATACTGGCCCTGCCTCTATGGAAAGTAATGTGAAGATTCTTCAAAAGACTAAAAATGTGTTAGGAAATAGCCCAGAAATTTCACAATTAGGTATTTGCTGAAAGAACACAAAAATACCAATTCAAAAGGAAATCTGCACTCCTATGTTTAGTGTAGCACTATTTGCAATACACAAGATATGGAAACAACATAAATACCACCAAACAGATGAGTGGATCAAGATGATGTGGTATATGTACACAATGGAATACTATTCAGCAGTCAAAAAAGATAAACTCGGCCCTCCCTGGTGGTGCAAGGGGTTAAGCACCACACTATGAAGCAATCCACAGCCTCCGCAGCATCAGTCCGATCCCCGGCCAGCCAGGGAGCAACCCACATGGCGCAGCAGACCTCTCCTGACTTGCCCGCTGCTCCCATCAGCAGTGTATTTCGGTCAATCTGCCTGTTCTGTTCCCCACTGTCTCTGGTGAATCCTCTCACCACCCCCCCACCCCGCATCTCTGGCCTGTACCCCAGCTCTTGTATGCATAAATAAATAAATCTTAAAAAAAAAAGATGAACTCATTGCATTTGTGGCAACATTGATGGAGCCATAAGATACTATCCTAAGTGAGCCAGAAGGAGAAAGATAAATACTGGATGGTTTCATATACATGTGGAATACATTGCACCAAACAAAGGGCCAAAGACAAATTTTAAAACAAACGCTTTAAAGTTTACCATAGATCATAGGCATGCAGGAGGGGTATTTGGAGGGGGGAGAGCATGAATGGGGGCGAGCATAATGCTCTATGGTGGAAGACTGCAGATGCTTTGGTGGTAAGAGAGCTACAGTGACCACATCTCCAGGACGGGGAGAAATCCTATACTGTCAATACTTTAATAAGCATGTAAAACAATGGTACTTCAAACAAACCAAATGAAATAGGAGAAGGAGCAAGCCAGGTAGGTACCTGCAATAATAACTATAGTTATTCATTCATTTATTCTTTCACTTGCATGTTTATTACATGGACATTCACTCAGTAAATAAGTCAGCCAGAAAAATCAATTAATATATTTCAAGGGTCGTCTCTGCCTCAGGGACTTTAGAGGAGACCATAATAAAAATTAATAAAGAAAACATGTTCTCTGCTCAGAAGTATCTTCCAGTTAAGTTCCCTGACTTCCACAGTCTGTTCTTCAGGAAGTTGAGGAGGAAGCTGTGAAGCTATTGGGGTCTGGCACGAGAGAGGAAGAAATGAGAGGTGTGGGGAAAGTTCTAATAGGGCAACAGCGAATTTCTAAAAATTCAAAGCTTAAAATCTCCTAAGTTTCCATTTCATAATTATTCTTGGATGATACAGTTAGCTCTAAGAAACCAAGAGTAATGTTTTCCCCAGAAATGCTTTCTCAGGCATACAGAAGCAGCAGAATGTCTTTTCACTTTGTGTTTGCCTTGAAATTTACTTTTGACTGGTTGTCAACATGAGTCAAAAGGTGGAAAGTCTTAAAAGAATTTTGAGTACAGATAAGCTGTAGATGTAGTCAAGGGAAAAAAATATTTTAGATATTCTTATCAGTGTAATGATACCCCAGAATTCTCCTCTGCATCTACATTGCTTAAAGGAGGATAAAATATAAGAAAATAATTTCAAGGAGTATTCTACCGGATATGAGAGATGAACTTAGGGTTTCCTTGCCAAGCTCTCAAACTACTTACAGTATTATAGAATAGCATAACACACAAACATAGCAAAACTAGAAATATTTTAACTCATTTGTTCATGGCTATTTGTGCAATAAAGAGAAAATATCTAATTGGATACCTTTTATTTCCGACATGTAATTCTGAACTTTTAATATTCCCTACTTTGAGATTTCATCACATATCTCTTACATAGGCCTGACACTAGTGTGCATAGTAAAGATTTTGTATTCTCTTCCTTCCCAGAAGATTTATTCCTAAATTATGCAAAATATATAGCTTTCCCTGACCCATTCTGATATTCCCTTGTTTAATAATTCTTACGGAAAAAGAAATGTTTGATTTGAGTTGCCGTAGTAATCCCTGGTCTGTGACTGAAGACCTTCTCTTCCTTTCTTCTTTGTAGTTCTAAGATAAATCAACAATTTACCATTGCTGCTTAATATGCTAATAAACTTGAAACAACAGAACATTGAGAAAACAGATGAATGCATTTGTTTGAGGTACTATAACAATGTGCCAAACAGCTATTCTTAAAAGGTCTGACTAATGTGCAAGTGTGAGTCACTGAGACTGGTCAGTGAATAAGGCCAATGCATGTATGATGTAATTGGAGTGATTTCAATTTACCTATTCTACTCCTGAGCAGAAGTGTCCTTTCTTGAGAATATCGTCAGCAGGACACAGAAAGTGAGGGCTATAAACTAGATGAAAATTGGGTAATAGTAGGAGGTAATGTATATTATTATTTAACAAAGTGTCATAATCTGTATTCTCATTAGTAAAAGGCATAAAAGATGAAAATCTTAAGAAATTCTCTCCACATGTGGGAAATAAGCCAAGGAATGTTAGAAGAGCAGCTCAGAAAGCAACAATTCCCCCAAAGAACTGGAATAACTGCCAACAATCAAATATTTCAAAGAAAACATAAAAATAATATGTTCTTGGAATTTTATTAGAACTAATTTAAAACATAAAATCTGAAAAAATATAAAAACATGAAAATAAATCAAAAACTGTCAAAGTTTTCTGTGAGAAAATTTCTCATTCTTGCTTATTTATATAATTTTATAATTTATATGACACAAACTTGATGTGCATTTATTCTGGATTATTGGAAACTAAAAAAAGAAAATGAAATAATTTTACAGTAGTCATAATTCAAAATACAAATGTCTCATTTTCATAGGAAAGTTTAATAGCTATAATGGCTATCTAAACACTTTAAAACATCTAATTTTAAACTATTTTTGTTCAGATTGGTGAACATATGTACATTTCTGTGTAGCAGATGCTGATAGAATTCAAGCAATTATACTGGAACCTAGAAAGACTTCTTTATTTTACTTGTTAAATAACCCCCAATACTCTGTCCTCGGAATTCTGTTCTCCTAATTCCATCAATGTTGTCTCCATGAAATTTCATTACATATCACGTGAATAAGAAAGAAATCACTGTTGCTTCAAGTCCCTGAGATTTTTTCCTCTTTTCATTAAAGCAATATGACTTATTCTATTTTGATTTATATAGAATCCTAAAATAATAATATATCAATAACTTTTTTTTTTATAGAGGCATGCTTTTATTTATTTGTTTGTTTGTTTGTTTGTTTTGTTTATACATGCACTGGGTACAGTCAGAAGCACGGGAGGGTGAGAGAATTCACCAGAGCGGGGAGCAGAGCAGGCAGAAGGACCGAAGTACACTGCTGAGGGGAGCAGCGGGCGGCAGGAGAGGTCTGCGCGCCATGTGGGACCTCCTCCGGTGGCAGGGGAGCAGCTGGGGATTGAACTGGCGCCACAGAGGCCGCGGGCAGCTTCGCAACCCAGCGCTCAACCGCTGCGCCACCGGGGAGGCCCAATATATCAATAACTTTGAGAGAACCCTCCCAGTAAAGTCCCAGAGCTTAGAACTATGCCTAGCCACATTCAAAATAATATTTGATTCTATCAAATTAACTGAAAGAAGACTCATTTCAAAGCAGAAATCATTTTCTTCAACATATCTTGAGTGCCTACAATATGTCAGGCACTATATCAAGATCTGAAACTAGAAAACAAAATAATACTTAAGCATCTTCCCTAGTTATTTTACAGCACAATTTGAGGAGATAAGATGAAGTTATTCAATGTCATGTATTGGTAAATACTATTAGCAAGGCAAGGCAAAGCAAGAGAAGTAGAGGAAAACACCTGGCCAAGTCTAGAGCAGTAAAGTGTTTTGGTTTTAGGAAGATGATATACACAAGTTGACAGTTGAGTGATTAGAAGCAGCCGCCCAAATTAGAGGCATTTAAAGCAATAAGGAAATTCAAGACAAAGAAGGCAATTCCACTTCAGGAAAAAAATCATGATTTTTCAGATTGTCCTGATTTGAAGCACCAGACATTTGATGCACACTATTATGCTTTGAGGTGTGTAACCTTAAATGTGGTAGATATTTTTGAAAGAACATTTCTGGACAGAACTGGCAGGTCACATCTCTCAGGCTGTGGGAGGGTGTAAGTGGCTCACCACCATATCCACAGCAGGATTATCTATAGGAAATCTGTGAAAACCTGTCCCAGGAAGTTTGACTATATGATTAAATTACAAAAACAGTGATGATGGTATTTGAACCCAAGATTCTCTGGCTCCACCAAAGGTGTTCCCTTCACCACACCAAATTTTCATTCTATGTTTATCTTCCCATCAAGCATCTATTACATTTTGCTAGGTATTATTTCTTGTATTTATATTATTTTAAACTTACTTCCCCACATTTGGTAACCTAATTCTCATCCTTACTTCCTACTGTTTTGATTACCATACCAGCTACCTGACTTGATTCTCTAATTTTTGTCCCTCTTTGCAACCTTTCAGCATGGCACTAGTACATTTCTATACTTAAAACACTGTTTCAGGGCCTCTCCTGGTGGTGCAGCTGTTGAGCGCTGGCCTGCGAGGCTGCCCACAGCCTCTGCAGCACCGGTTCGTTCCCCGGCCACTGGTGAGCGTCCCACAAAACAAACAAACAAACAAACAAAAAACACTGCTCCTTTATTCAAAAATATTTATTGACTCCTTCCAACCTATGCAATAAACTCCTTACCTGAAAAGCAGTGCCTTTCGCAATCTTGTTTCAACTTATATTTCTAAATGTGTCTCCCATTGCTCCCAAATACACACAATCCTTGAGCCAAACTGATCTGTACTTGGTAAGTCATCCCACTATGTCTTAAACTCACCTGTGTCTGGGAATTCCTGCCTCTAGTTCCCAGGACATGCCATTTCCTTCATCTGGAAAAGCCATAAATGCTGTTCTATATTAAATGCCTGTGAACTTTCAGTCCCTACCACAGGAGTTTTCTGAGCTTTTTACTCAATCTTAAATATATCTTTGTAAGCCTCTCATTTTGCAAGGAAAAATGTCTATAAATGTTAAGAAGTTTGTACAAGATGACACAATTACCAAAAGAATGACATCTTCCTGGTGTGTCACCTGACAAATTCTAAGTCCTTCCAGTATTCTATGCTGTGTTCTGAATATCTTTTATTCATTTGAAATTTTATCCATAATTCAAAGCTGAGCTAACCTAACTTCTTCATGTAACATTTCTTGGCCACCATATAAAAGGAACACATCTGTCTTCTCAGATGTGTTGGAACTTCTTGGAACTAGTTCTCTTTTCATACATCTTTGTATTATTTGCCCTAACTATATTTTATATTCTTCAAGAATGTTATTCTCTGGTATGGTTTATAATTTAAAACTTCAGTAGAGATATAGGTAGAGATCATTTGAAGATTTGCTAGGGAAAAGATAATTCAGTGGAGACATGGGGACATATTTTAGCTAGCGCAATGAAGGGGAGGGGAATGCACTGAAATACTTTCATCTCTCTTCCTGCTACCATCAAACAACTAGTAATGTCTCAAAACTATGGATAAATATAATATAGGAACTACAAGAAGAGTGGAAATACTGGAACCTAGGTTAGTGTCAAGGTAGTAATGGCTTTGTGACTGCTTTCAGGCTTTTGTGTGCTCGAGATAGTGTGGGGAGAATAACCAGATTAGGATTCATATAGTAGAGAAGGAGAAGCAAAGTGAAGCTGTACAGTGGTTGGGTGAGGTCTGAGTCTTGTAGCATCCTTTGTAGCAAGGGTTGCTTGTGGTACGATGAATGGATTTTGCAGACAAAGTTTACCTAGGAAATCATGTACAGGTCAAATGTGTAATATCTACAGCCACATACTATTTGTAGCTATTTTAATTTAAATCCAAAATAAAATTAAAATTTTAAATTTTGTCTTTAGTTACACCAGCCACACTTAAGTGCTCAGCACCCATATTTAGTTAGTGGATACTGCATTGCACTGTGCATATGTAGATATATAAGACATTTCCTTCCTTGTGAAGTTTCTATTGCACAATTCTAATTAAAGTACAAGTAACATTGAGTTTTGTTTTGTTTTCTTTTGTTTCAGATACCTCTCTCCAAAGCCTACAGCTAATCAATTACCATGGGTAATAAAGCAGATATTTTATTTAGATAATTTATAAGTGGTCCCGCTAAAAACTTTTCTTTTTCAGAAAATGTATAAACAGCTTTCAAATTTGGAGTTGAAAGTAGTAGGTGCAGTGACATTTGAATTGAACATTAATTATCTGAAATGAAAAAGGGTCTGCAGCAGCAAGAATAGCTCAAGGTTATTGATGAAAAGCATGTAGGTTGACAAAATGTATGGGTAATAGCACATGATTCATTTTGACCAGGATTTAGAATGAGGAGACTGAAAAATTCAGGAGAAAGACGAACAGAGATGAACTCTTATAGGCTTAAAAGTTTGTTTTTCATTTAAACAGTGGACATGTCATAAGGTACATTACCATTTGTTGCTGGGAAGACAAATCTTCCATCCCTGTGATGACATACTGAATAAAAATGCAGCTGAATGGAAAGAGGAAATACTATCTTTTAGGAGCCTGCCCAATAATCAGGGAGAGGGAGGGAGAAGCATGTGCTGGTGGAAAGGAGTTGGCAAAAGAAATAGAAAGAGGGAAAGATTTGAAAGCACTGTTGAGTACTATAGACCATATATCCAGTGCAGGAAGAAAGGGAGAGTCAGAAAGGACTCAGATCTCAAGTTTGAGGGATAAGGGGGCCTTGAGGAAATATGGTTTGTTCAGTCTTAAACATTTAATGTTTAAATACATTAGGGGTAGTGACAAGCTGCAGGGCAACTGGGGGTAGTAAACATTTGGGGCTCCATCATGTGACAGTTGAATGTTTAAGAGGGAATGAGATTTTCCAGAGAAGGAATATGGAATTTGGAAGACAGAATCTGGCTTTAGGAAAGAGGAAAGAGGAAAGATATTAGTGAAGACAAGGAATGAAGGCAAATAATAAAAACCCAAGGAGAGAAGCTTAAACCCAGTGAGAGGGGGCGACAGACAGCAAGTGTTTCGCAATTTCTAAATTATGTATTCAGAGTGCACTGTAGTACTTTTCATGCATTTAATTATCAATAAATGTCAATACAGAATTGTGAGCATCATCCAAGACTTTTTCTCATCAGGAAGGAATGAACACATACTATGACCTCACTGCTGCTTCCTAACAACAGGACTCATTGAGACCCCAGGACCTATGCTCCTATCCCCATCCTTGCCCTACCCCAATGCCTTCAGTTTCTCCACTACTCTCTGCCTCGGGATTCTCACAAGTTGTCTTCATGCTTTTCTCCACGTAAGTGCCAAGTATACTGCACAGTTCCAGATTCCTTCTTATCCTCTGGGCTTTAACCCTCATGCTTCTGTGTCATCTCTTTATTTGATGCTATTTTTTTCCCTACCCCACCCCCCTTGACTAAAACCAGTACACAGTGCTCACTGGCACCAGGTCAGCCCTCCACAAAATTGTTGGTTTTCTCAAACTCTTCTCTGTAATTTCTCTATCAACTTCTTGCTGTAACTAGAGCTTAACTGTAAGCTCAAATCACTAAACCTGCTTTTCCTACAGTCCTCTCAAGACCTGTTTTCTCTCTCCTCCAAATCCCTTATTCCCCTGGGTGTGCAGGTGGGGACGGGTTCTTGTTCCTCATTGCTGTGTCCAAACTGTTCTTCCTTACTCCTGGAAATATCCACTGCTTATTATTACGTCATCAGAAACTTCCATTTACTACTACCCTCCTTGAAGTTACCTACTGCCATTGCCTTCAAATATTTCCCTCAAATATTTAATGTCTGGATCACTGTCACATTCTCTAAAACAATCCCTATCTTAATTCTTAGTGACTTTAATGTTTCTACAGAAGATCCTTTCAATACCCTGGCTTCTCAGGCCTGTAAAATCTGTCCGTCCAATGATTTGTTCTCTACTCCACCTTAGCCACTTACTACTATTCCTGTTTTTACAGTGTACACTGATACTTTCCTGTTTTCTTTTCCTACCTTGTATAAATAACAGTCTGTCATCTTAATCGCTCCCTGAATACGCTAAAATTGTCTTTCCCTTTTCATGGAAAATTTATTTGACTAACTCAAAACTGGAATTAAGTATACTTTTCCTGCTTTCATATCTGTGCTTGTTCTAGCTAAAATGTGCCAGGTGAGAAACAGCTCTATTAACTGGCTTAATATTAAATCTATAACTACAGTTGAGGATTGCATGGTATTCTGATAACATCAAGTGGCCTTCCTTGCTGCCTGGAAATTACAATCTATATCCCAATCTGTTCTCAGAATAAGTATTTCATTGTTTTGTCTCCTTAAATATCCAACATGTGCTTCAACTCTTGCTTCTATTTCAGTAAGTTAGAACAATCAGAAAAGATACTTAAACAGTTCAACCATTATACTAATAGGTATCTATTTATCTTTCTCTTCTGCTACTATAGATGAGCTATCCTGTCTCTTATAGAAAACAATCATTCTTTTGTGTACTATTCTCCCATTCCTTCTCACCTACTCCAGGATATAATTTCAACAATACAGTCCCTTCTTTATTTTGCATTACCAAAGTTTACCATTTCTTCCTATATGGTATCTTTTTCATCAGTATATACAAAAGCATCTTCTATTATCAACTTCCCCTACCAGCTACCACAACAGTCTGCTCCTTTGATTTATAGGAAAGAAAATTGAAAGCAAGGTTCATTCTAGTCTCCAATTTCTCTCCTTCCATTTTTATCACTCTCATTACTGCTCTGAAACCCATACCCTGTCCAGATACAGACCAGAGGGACTCCTTCCCTGCACTCTACAACTTAGATCCCTGCTCTGGCCCTTTACTGGTTGAGCTCTTCCCTACAAGCAAGGACCTTATGAAGCCAATAGTAAATGCCCACCAAGAACCTATGCTCCTATTCTAGACCACACTCCAGAAGCCAGAACCCTACAATTTCCTGTTGAAAACATTTAAACCACTTCAGGATCTGCACAAGCCTTTTCCCTTAGTTTTATACCTCAAGATCAGATCACATTGCTGGTGTAGTTACCTCTATTCCAGATGATTTGCAAAAAGTAACCATTTGTAGGGGTGTTAAAAGTTCACAGCATTACTTTTTAAAAAATCATTTTTTTTTACCAGTTGTTAGGCTGATATCTAACATAAATATTTAAATATTGAATGTATGTTTTGAATGATACTCTGGCCCTGAAAAATCTAGATGTTGGCCTGACTAGATTCACTGGTTAATTCGCACTACACTTTTTATTTGACCAATCAGTAGCATTTCAGAGTGAATCACCCCCTCCTTTTAGGACTCTTTCTTACCTTGGCATCTAGGAGGATAAGATATATTCTAATTTTTCTCCTTTAACATTAGCAGCAACCTCTCAGGCTTATTTGAAATGACGTTGGCCACAGTTCTGAATTTCTTTTCTACCTTCACAAACCCCCAATCATATCAACTTTTATATCTCTGGATGACATCACCTGCTTACAACTCCTAGAATCACATCTAGGGTGGGTGACCTGATCGACCACTTGACTAATAATTATTTCAAATATATGAATGATATTGAGAACCTGGCCCTTCTCCAAATCTGCCTATTCTTCAGCTTTTCCCATTTCAATATATAACAATTCCATTTTTATGAGTACTCAGGATATTCTCTCTTACATGCTCTAGCTCTCAAACCTTATCATTTCTACCCATAATTATCTCCAAAATCTGAACATTTGTTATCATGTGATGGTCTAACCTAAAGCAGGTTGACTTTCACCTGGATTATTCAAAAACTTTCCTAATTTTCAACACGTTATTCACAATTCTCCTGCTACCATGTCAGTTATATCAAGTTACTCCACTGCTCAAAACCCTGAAAATTTTCTAATCTCTCACAGAGCAAAAACCAAAATCCTAGCTAATCTAGGAGGCCTTCAATAATATGGAGGACCCACCACAGGATACGTATCCTCTTTCCTAACTACTATGATCCCTGTACTCTCTCTATTCCAGCCACCCTGTTCCATAACAGTTCTTCTGTTACAAGATGCAAGTGTTCCTTCATGGCCCTTGCACTTACTAGTCTCTCTGTTTAGATTTGTCTTTCTTAAGGTGCCTATGTTTTTTATTCTTCAACCCTCTTATGTATTTTCCCAATTTTTACTGAAATGAACATTCTGTTGCTTCAGTTCAAACTCCTTTCATGACTGGGACTTGTTCTTCCAGCTATTGGGTATGTTGGCAACTAGCAACGTTCATTTCAGTATCATTCTGAAGCAACATTTCATCTTTAGTGCTTCTCCAATATAGGACTGATTGAATTATCTGTAGTAACTGCACTGCAATCTAATTTTTCCATCTGTCATTATTGCTTCCTTCACTCACATCTATGGATTCTTTCAAAGAACACTTTGCAATAAATTTTCTGCATGCATTTTTCATGTTAGACAGTTTTTGGAAAACATGATCCAATGTAGTTACCTTTTCAATGAGGTCTTCTCTGAACAAGTTATGCAAAATTCTAATCACTTTTCCTCACTCCTAACTCATAGTCCTTATGTCCATTTTTTTTCTTAACAACTGTCACCATCTGTAATTCTGTACACTTTAAATATTTATCATTTTTTGCTGTCTGAGTGAATCATCCTATATACTCACAAACTAGAATTTAAATTCTATAAAAAGGGAAATGTGTAGAGAAGACATACAAAAAGTTTTACCCTGTTCCCTCAAGTTCTAGCTAATTTTGTTTACTGCCGAATCTCCTATGCTGGCATATAACAATTGTTGAATACATCAATTGTCGAAAAATAAATTCCTGTAAATTCCTGTAATTCTAGAACTAACATACCACACACAATCATTTGGAAGAGAATAATGCATTTCTAAGATGGATCAAAAAGCTGTCCAATACCATATCTCTATCAATCACTCACTATTCATCAATTATCTCAATAGACATGATGTTCTTCTATATTCACTCAGTTTAAAGCCTGCCAACAAAACAGAAGAATCATAGGGCATGATTAATGGAAAGTATCCTGCCACATTAATGAGGAAGGACAAACTAACCAAAAGCAGATTCCTCTTAAGAATTTGGGAAGTAAATAAACAACCAATGAGTAGTAGCATAATGTGATGCATTACACAGAACATATTAGATTCTTTCTTAGAGAAGAGGTACCATTCTAGTACCCTAGTGAGGGAATTAAAAAAAAAAAAAAAGCATGTATGAAAGCTAACTTGAGATACCTATTTAGGAAACAGATAAAAGCCCAAATGTAAATGAGAATTTGTTATGCATGCTAATAGAGAATATGTCTGTTAGATTTATTCCCAAATATTTGATTTTTTTTTGTTTCGATAATAAAAGGGATGGTTTTTTTTATTTCTTCTTCTTCAGATTTATTGTTTGTGTATAGGAAGGCTACTGACTTTTTCGTGTTGATTTTGTATCCTGCCACTTTACTGAATTGATTGATAAGTTGAATTAGTTTTTCTGTGGAGTTTTTGGGGTTCTCTATGTATATTATCATATCATCTGCAAATAGTGATAGTTTGACTTCTTCTTTTCCTATACAAAGAAAATTATAAAACACTGTTAAAGGAAATAGAAGAAGACACAAAGAAATGGAAAGACATCCCCTGCTCATGGATTGGAAGAATAAACATTATTAAAATGGCCATCCTACCAAAAGCAATATACCGATTCAATGCTATTCCAATCAAAATTTCAATGTCATTCTTCAAAGAAATAGAACAATTACTGATGAAATTCATATGGAATCACCAAAAACCCCGAATAGCCAAAGCTCTACTGAAAAAAAAAAAGAAGGAAATGGAGGCATCACACGCCCAGACTTCAAACTATACTACAAAGCCATAATCATCAAAACTGCATGGTATTGGAACAAGAACAGACATACAGACCAATGGAATCGAATAGAAAATCCAGAAATAAACCCACAGATTTATGGTCAACTAATCTTTGACAAAGGAGCAAAGAATATGCATTGGAGCAAAGAAAGTTTGTTCAATAAATGGTGCTGGGAAAACTGGGTCGCTACATGCAAAAGAATGAAGCTTGACCACTACCTCACACCATACACAAAAATCAACTCAAAATGGATTAAAGAACTAGACATAAGACCTGAAACCATAAAATATATAGAAGGAAATATAGGCGAAACACTACGTGATTTGCACATCAAAGACATCTTTACAGACACATCACCCAAAGCAGCGATAGTGAAAGCGAAGATCAACAGCTGGGACTACATCAAATTAAAGAGCTTCTGCACAGCAAAAGAGACAATAACAAAAACAAAGAGAAACCCCACCAACTGGGAGAACATTTTTGCACCCAACACTAATGATAAAGGGCTGATCACAAAAATCTGCAAAGAGCTGATGAGACTCAACAACAAAGAAAATAATCCAGTCAAAAAATGGGCAGAAGAGCTAAAAAGAAACTTCTCTGAAGAGGAAATGCAAATGGCCAACAGGCACATGAAAAAATGTTCAACATCACTTGTCATCAGGGAAATGCAAATCAAAACTACCATGAGATACCATCTTACACCAGTGAGAATGGCACATATTAAAAAACTAGCAACAACAAATGTTGGCGAGGGTGTGGAGAAAAAGGAACTCTTCTGCACTGTTGGTGGGAGTGCAAACTGGTCCAACCACTGTGGAGAGCTGTGTGGAGATTTCTGGACCTACTAAACATAGAGCTTCCATATGATCCAGCAATTCCACTCCTAGGTATTTACCCAAAGGACACAGAAACATCAATTCCAAAGAACACCTGCACCCCTATGTTTATAGCAGCACTGTTTACAATAACTAAGCTTTGGAAACAACCCAAATGCCCAAAAATAGATGACTGGATCAAGAAGATGTGGTACATATATACCATGGAATATTACTTAGCATTCAAAAAAGATAAACACATGCAATTTGCAGCAACATGGATGGCGCTGGAAGGGATCATGCTCAGCGAAATAAGCCAGAAAGAAAAAGAAAAATACCGGATGGTCTCACTCATAGCAGGAATCTAGAAAACTTAAATAAGGGACCAGGAAAATGAATAACTATAAGAAAGTGAAAATCAAAATCAACAAAAACTATGAACCAGAGACATTTTTAGGGGGCGGGAGGGGAGGGATTGGGTCAGAATGGGGGGGGGCTGCAATTGTATGGGGAATATAAAAATAAAATTTATTATTTAAAAAAAAAATAAAATTTAATTTGCACCAAAAAAAAAAAAAAAGAGAATATGTCTGGAGAGTTGAGTAGTGACAAGTAGATTATTGAGTATATGGTGACAGGCATAACAGAATACAGTAATAAATATGGAATCTTTATATGTTCAGTAAGGATAATAATGAAACAGCTTTGAGGAAATTTAACCTGGCACAATCAGATAAATTAGACTGAAATAGATCAGAGAACAGAAGCAGGTAACCTATATAAAAGATGGCTGCAATGATCAAAACTGAAGTTTGTGAAGAAAAAGATTAAGGGAGTTAAGTAATGAAATTATATAGAGAAGACATGCAAAAATCTTGAAAGAGTGATCATTTTGGACAAAAGAAGGCCCTTTAGCAACTAATTATGATTCTCATCTTTGTCAATTAGACTTGCAACACTTTATTTCTAGTTACATATAATCTTATCCATAAAGAAAGTAAGTAAAGGTAGAATTCAACTGTACTGAATAAAAATACATATTTGTATTACCCCTTAAGACATAAGAGCTGCTTAATGCTGGCACTGTATACTTATTGCACCATCTAAATGTAATAACTTGAAACAGTAAGTTTTGCCCTATTCCCTCAAGATCAAAAGATTGCTCTCAAGCATTCTCCAGAGGTATAAACTCTCTTGAGGAAATACCATGCTCATAGCTCCCAGAAGTGTACATTTGAGTACCATTAGCAAAGGAAGAATGGTTTGCCTCAATTTTCATGGGAATACACAAGGATAAAGGTCATTGCTAAGGTAGCGAGGACTCAAAACACCCAGGGAGACCCGATGCCTGAAGTCAACACCTCCTATAAGATATGGAAACACAATAAAGAATAATTTAGATGACAGCTGGTATTGACAATTTCCAGAAAGAGCTGAGCCATTGAAGACAGCCACATTTCACATTCTTGGCAGAAATCTATTTGATGACTGTAGAAAACCAGGTAATATCAGCAAAGGAGACATTTTCAAAACACAGGCTGAGAGCTCAATATTAAAAGCAGATGAGAAGTAAATACGCCTCTCTCTAGCTAGATGTTGAATTGTAAATATAAACTTGTGATTATCCAAACTGTTAAAGGCAATGTCCCCTTTTGAAAGGTCTACAGACTTTCACCAAAAATAGCAAAAGGAAAAATTATTCACACCAACCAAGCTTGTGTTATTTCAGAGACCTTTAGAATGAGGGCTTGCTCATTTCTGTATTTTACTTCAAGTCATGCTCTATAATGTACAATTTAGGGCCAAAAGAAGATATTCCTGTTTTGGCTGATGCTGTGATACAAAATGCCCAAATGGTTCTGAAAAATCATTCTCAATAAATATTCCTAAATACCACACTAGGGTGGAAATATGTGATGGGACTATCCAATTACTAGCACAATTAAAAATAAATAATTTTTTAAAACAGTTTTTAAAAGAATCATACAGGTAATAAAAATAATCACAATGCTCCAATACAACGTCTCTTTCTTTCTGTGTGTGTCCATGGGTGTGTGCACACATACATCTGTGCATGTGTCTCAGTGTGTACAAACTCTCTCAGCTGACCAATTATCTACCATGATGCTAATGTCTTTGAGACATATGGCCCTTGTTTTTAAGAACAAACAAGATTTATGGCTATATTTTCCCCTGCATGAAAAACATGTAATTTAGTTTCCTTTACCTGTTGTTATCAATTTTCCCTCACTATGGAGCAAAGTTTAACAAAAGAAACAATAGAAAGTATGTTATCTTTAAGGAAAAAAAATGAAAGTTTGAATGTTGGTGTAAGGCTTTTATTTTTATCTATTTATACTATTTTAGCTAAAAGTGGGATTTTTCATTTTTTTTTTTGAGTCACTCTGAAATTTCTACTGTGTTCAGATAAGCCAACCATGACATTGAACCATAGAAAAAATACTAACTACATTGTCAACCCCAGAAGTGTACAAGGGAAAAAAGTTTCTCCAGACCTATATAAATTTATTAGCAAGAATATTTAACATTTTATATGGTTAGCACAGTGTAAAAAATACTGTGGAGGACATCCAAACTATTAAGATATTGTGCCCAATCCAAATGATTTACTGTTTTATTTTCATCATTTTATTTGAACCAGAAAGCCACAATTCTAAGTGAAGCAAAATGGAAATATCTACATTAACAAACCCTGCTCATTAGTGAAGTTGTGCCACAGGCACCCAGGAGAGAGGACTAAGAAATGAGCCTTTCTCTTTTCTCTGGCTCTTTCCAGTCTCCCTCCCTTAAATATAGATATATCTCGAATTTCATGTCACGATTATTTTAGCCACTGATGAAAATAACATAATCTCATAAAGTTGATGACAACATTCCGAGTTTAAAAAAGGGAGAGTTCAAAAATGTACACTTCCAACCCTGAAAGAGTGGGTCAGTTTTTGTTAGTAACTCAGTAGTCTGGGGAAAGCACATACCCCTTCACATGCAAGGTATATTCCTGCCAACATGTCATGGGATATATTTACATGAATCCAAATTATATGATGTAGCTTCTCAGTTTATAGCTCCTATTTACAAGAATCTTATATATAGTCAGGGTTTTGTGTATATTTAATTAGATATAAAAACTATAGGCAAAAGATTTATTTTAATGTTTTTGTTTTTTTGTGTTGCTGTGGACTTTGCTCATGGGTGAGTAGAAATAAGCTTAGGCAGTGCAAATCTTGTTCCTACAGGGCAGGCCCTTTGCATTGCAAAAACAGAATCGTATAATTTGCATGAGCCCTTGCCTAGCTACCTTTCAACACCTCTATTCTATCATGGCTCTAGGGGAATGAAATTCACAAAGTTTTGACTATGCTAATCTATCTGCAGTCTGATATTTTCAGTAAAAAAGTAAACAAAGCAGGAATATATATTCGATTTGGCAGCCTGTTTCCTTGTTATCAATATGCAAAAACCCACCTGTTCAAATTTTACAAGCAATCTCACAAGAACAGCACTGACAGGCTGATGGGTTGACAGTATGCTAGCATTTCCTGTTTAGGCATAGTCATAAATTCCAAAATGCACATTCAAAGACTTGTCTGCTGCCCCAGGTATGCAACTCTGATTATAAGGAAAATATTGACTACCTAACAATTATTTTACGCTTAATGTAACAATAAATTATGCAGCAAAATCTGTGTCCCCAAACTTGCAGATCTTCAGGTACAAGATATTCATTGGGGTAGTTGAAAGGCATGGAACATCTTTAGGTAGTTACTTTTCAGGAAGAACCAAATTACCTGCTGTTTCAAAGAACATTGCTTTTTATTCCCTTGGTATCAAATCAATAAATGCCCTTCCTGCACAGCATTTGTTATTTAATGGCCCCAAAGAGATAATGCACAGACTAAATTGAACACGATTCGGTATCTACACCAAGTGGGCCCTCAATTAATGTTGATGGATTGACTTTCTCACAAGCAGTAAAAGCTCAATTTATAGAGATGGATATTACGAGACCAAAATCAATAATTTAGAAGCACTGTGTATTGTCTTGTGTGTGCCAGCACAACAATATGTATAAATGTAAGAACTAACTTCCATTTTTTTATATAAAGGTGTTTTGTAATTAACTGATAAATACTAAGAGAATTGTAACCTTTTTAAGTCATAAACTCAGCATAGAGATGCTATTAATTTGGGTAATTTAACAAATATTCTGATAATGATATTGGATTGCTTATGAAGAATTAGAAGACTAAAAGTCCAAATGTAAGATGAAAGCTTGTTGATCACTAATAATAAATTGAAATCACAGTAATAAAGATTGCTACTAGTGGGAAACCATCATTTGAAGTGATCATTGTAGATTATCTCTGGTGTGTAGATCTGGATAATTTTCTACATTATTGTATACTATTCTTTTAAGAAAAATAAGGAGGTTTTCAAAGATGTGATGGAAGTAGCCAAGTAATTTGAAAGCCTAATGAAGTCCCTCTTCAGTTTCCATCAGGGCTGTCTAGTTTTAGCCCTTGATCAGGTGACAGATTAGAAAGCATCTCTTTAGTCAAAGTAGAAGCAGAGCGCGAGAGGGAATGGGCTGTTGGGTGCTTCAGCAGAGCATTGCCCTTGCACCCTATGTTTAAGCCAGAGCTGTGCTCTACCTTTGAAAAAGTTTGAGCAAATAAACTGACAAGTATTGAACACCAGAAGATGGGAAGTGGAATTAGTTCAGAGAGCAAAGAGTCAGCCAAAAGATCAAAAGAACTGGAGAAAAAGCTTCAGGAAGATGCTGAACGAGATGCAAGAACTGTAAAGTTGCTATTATTAGGTAATTTTTTCCTTTGCTTTTGAAACTATAATGTTTTCTTTAGTTGTGATATATATTCTTTTTAAATTTGAATTTAAAATGTTTTAAAATGTATAGATTATAAAAATGTATTTGGAAATGAGATTCTATATGTACACTATAGAAAAATATTAATATTTTCATAGGATTTTATTACATGATTTTGTTAAGCACAGATACAAATATGTTATCAAATAACACAATTTATCTTTGCTAATAAGACAATTTACTATAGTTAAAGAAATTTCATGTTTATTATTTTATGGCACCCTAACCATTTCCTGAAGGTTAGCACTTTTACTAAAAACTAAAATCATTTCATTCCAAGTTGAAAAGATCTGGTAGTATGTTTGAACAGAAATATGTTGCGTTGCTATCCTAGTTAATATTTCTTAATTACTTTTGTGGTTACAGTTATTCATTATTTAGAGAATATAAAATATATTATACTTTAAATTATATTAATACTATTATCCAGGCTACTGAATGCTGCCTGTGCTACTATCTGTACATTTGAAAATTACTTCATTTAAACCCTTTCAGGACCTTTGCATGTTCATTCAAATCAGGAATTATGTCTATTCAAAACTTAGTGTTGTACAACAACTATAAATTTAATCAACGGTCAATGAATTAAAGAATGAAAATAAATGTTATAACATACACTTGTCTATTGTAGAAATTTAACATTTATTAATCAAATGGAAATAAATGCATCTTTAGATAAATATACATATATATGATAATAAGAACTTTAATCATGGTTGTTTGTACTTCCTGGTCTTATATACAAAATGGCTTTTACAAAATTGGGGGTCCTTCAAGTGAAAAAACTACTCAGTTTTTAAGTGTCCCTTCATTTTCTAATTTGTTCCCTATGGCGAGAATTTCTTAGAAACAAACCGTAGAATTCCCAACACTTGCTCCTCAAAGGAAAGGAAATATTTTCTCCCTTTCTTGCTCAATTTTTGTTGTTCACATTTGCCCATAGCTCTTGCAAGCAACCATCTAGAGGTTGGTAACTTACAAAGCTGTTGGGGACAAATCTTATAAAACCAGCAAATATACTTTCCCTAACACTCCAAAGTATTCTCCAAGACTTTGATCAAGAATGAAAGTGTGTGGACATAGAAAAAGCAAGTTAAAGGGGAGAGGAAAAGCCAAGCATTCCTGCAAATGCATCTGAGTCCCTCTTGTACTAAGAGCAATGTTATAAAAGGATGTTAAAATACATTAAAAACCTCTATGTTTGAATAAATTTTCTAAAGAATAAACATGTTTTCAATATACCAAGTATTTTTAGATTAAAGTAGTGAGTTAAATCAGAAAAAAATATAAAGGTTTTTATACCAGGTGTGTGATAGAATCATTAGGTGGTCACATTACATCCTTTATTTTCCCAAGGCAGTCAAAATTGCACAAATTCATTTCCATCATTACCATACAATATGCTTGGACTTATTTGGTTCCAATAATATGTGCACTCAACTTCTCATTCACCTTTTCTTTGTACAAATAAAACAAATTATCTTAAGCACTCCCTATTTCAATTATATTCCAAGCATCTAAGCTTTCTCTTCTTTCTTTGAGTTATATGGTGATCTAATAGTCAAGTTCAAAAAAAACAAGTCTTGTAACAATAGCTTTCTCATTTATTTATTTATTTATTTATTTATTTTTTGCTTTCTCATTTTGAACTGCATTCAGTTCTCTAACCCATAATCTTCATACTCAATTTTGTGTTATTAAAAATAAAAGTGCGCAGGCCTCCCCTGGTGGTGCAGCTGTTGAGCACTGGGCTGCTAGGCTGCCCGCAGCCTCTGCAGCAGCGGTTCATTCCCTGGCCGCAGGTGAGGGTCCCACAAAAAATAAAAAAATAAAAAAAAAAAATAAAAGTGCTCAGTGGAACTAAACTAAATCTTTTATCTTTTGTTCTTAGCTGAGGCCACATTGTTTTACAATACTGTGTATGATTTAAAGGTATAAGATCATGCCCTTCAGGTGTATATTACCACACCCACCATGAAGGTACCATGGACAAACCTCTAGTTAGGATCACAAAGGAAAAAAAAAAAAAAGAAAGAAAAAGGAAGCAAACTTAAGTATAACCAGAAACAAAAAAGAGTAACTAAATTAAATCTTTCTAGCCTCCTACCCTTACATTCTCTCACCAGTGACAAAGCAATACAAATCAACAATGACTCTTATTCATCATTGTGGGCTGAACAACAGTTTTTAACTTATTGGTGGGTATATGTTATGGGGGGTTAGCTAGTTAGCCTTATTATGGATCAGATTCTGAATCTAAAACTATGCTTATAAAGATTAGAAATCTAAAAAACATTTTGACATAATTCATTCTATATGTTGATCTTCTAATTATCTGATGATATTCTAGATGCCAAAACATATCACACAACTTTTCAGATTTAATTGGTATTATAAAATAGATGGGCCATTTTGCATTATTGAACACCGACTTTACTGAACATGAAGAACTATCCAAGTGCTACTTTACAAATAAAGGATGACTTTGCAGAGAGAGTTCCTTTTAATTATGCCTTTCAGACATTCAGTAAAATTACAAAAGAGATGCCAAATCTGCTTCTTTAACAAAAGATAATGTTCTATGAAACACTAGATACAGATGATGGCTGGGGCATTTGGTAACTGCCAGCAAGACAATGCCAGATGTTTTAAAATAAATAGGCCTATCTGGTGAATTCTCTCACCCTCCCATGCTTCTGACTGTACCCAGTGCTTGTATAGATAAATAAATAAATCTTAAAAATAAATAAATAAATAAATAAAATAAATAGGCCTATACAGAGGCATCAGAAAGAGTACACTTTAAAAAAAGAAGCAAATTCTAATAAAGATATTCTCTACTATAGACTTCCTACATTAGTTTTTGAGACAAGTTACAGATGTTTAATCAAATTATTTATACTCAAAAGAAACATTTGACAATTGTGGAATCAATGTTGCTCACATTTACTTATTTCCTTTGTCTCCTCTACATTTAATTCAAGTTTCAGTTTCAATTTATTTTACTATATTAATTTTTTGTGCTTTTACCAATTACATCACGTGACCTGATTAGATTCAAAGTTCCATGGCAAGTTTCAAGAAAAAAATCAGTTTTTTTCTTCATGTTTGAAACATAGCCACATCCGTTCTACAAGTCTCAGTGATAATACTATAATAAACCTTATTTAGTAATTTCCAACACTATCATGGGCTAATTATAATTGATGTAATTTTCCTTACATTCTAAAATCTTTTATTCCAAATTGCTCAATGTACTGTATTATAAATATCACACTAATTTTTTATTGCTGCTATCATTGTTGAATTGTTTTAAAATACTGTTCCAATCACTTAGCTCTTAGAAATATGAACCTGAATGGAACATATAGACAAAAAATAAGTACTTTAAATGTGATTATATTTACTAAGATAATCACCATTTTCAAATTTTCAAGCAACCCTTCTTGTTTAACAAATGGACATTAGATAAATGCCAATGTTATCTAACGAATAACAAAAACAATACAAAATAACAAAACAATATAACTAAATGTTCTAAATTAAAAGGTTAAATAACGGAATAATCAAAGGATATATAGAAACCTTGATTGGATCTTAGATTCAAGAAATATTTAATCTATAAAAAATATTTTTTAACGGTCAGATAAATTTGAATATGAGTACAAATTATACAACATTTTGTATTAAATATGAATTTTCTTAAGCATGAAAATAGCTTTGTATGGTTTTACAGAAAAAAATAGCCTTAATCTTAAAAAGTGCTTTCCGAAGTGTTTATAGACAATGTGCCTAATTTTAAATGCTTCTCCAAACAAAGGAGAAAAATATTTTTTTTAAGATTTATTGTTATTTATACAAGAACTGGGGTACAGGCCAGAGGCGTGGGAGGATGAGAGGATTCACCAGAGACAGAGTGGGGAACAGAACAGGCAGACGAACCTAAGACACTGCTGACGGGAGCAGCAGGTGACACAGGAGAGGTCTGCCACGCCATGTTGGTAACTCTGTGGCCGGCCAGGATTGAACCTGCACTACAGAGGCTGTGGACAGTTTCACAGAGCTGCGTGCAACCACCTGCGCCACCCAGGAGGCCCAAGGACAAAATTTTATGTGTGTGAAGTTAATATGTGTACGCAGTACACATTATTTATACTTTGATAGATCCTTAGAAACTGACTGTATAAGGAAAGCAGGTTCTTGAACAATGTCCATCAGCTGAGAATTTTTCTTCCTCATCAACTTTATAATTAAGAGACATTGAACAAAGCTATGGTATATGAAAAGAAGGCATATCTGTTGTATATGAAAGAAGGCAAAGATGACAAAGCTTTAATAATTGGCAAAGACAAAGGGTGTAAAATATAGGTTCTAATGTACTATTTTCTTAAACTTCCAAGATTTCAAGATTATTAAAATAAAGTTTGGAGGGGCTCCCCGGTGGCGCATAGGGTTGAACGCAGCACTGTGAAGCTGTCCGCAGCCTCTGCAGAACGGGTTCAATTCTCGGCAGGCCAGGGAGAGTCCCACATGGCGCAGCAGACCTCTCCTGTAGTGCCCACTGCTCCCCTCAGCAGTGTATTTCGGTCGTCTGTCTGTTCTGCTCCCAGCTCTGCCTCTGGTGAATCCGTTCACCCTCCTGCGCCTCTGGCCTGTACCCCAGCTCTTGTATAAAAATAAATGAATCTTTAAAATAAATAAAATAAAATAAAGTTTGGGAAAATAAGTGCATTGTATAATTGGTTTTCTGAAAAAATTCAAATTTATCTGAAAATGTATCCATATTGCTTTACAAGTGAATCCTACCCATTAGCTCATGAGCAAATAATTTAAAAATTATATGAACTTTATATGAGCTTTTTAAGGCTATTCTTCTCAATCCAGTATTTGATAACTTTAAGGGGAAAAAAACCCAAAACCTAAAACCCAAAGCAAACAGATTTCGTAAATGTCTGAAATATTTTTTAAAATAGTGGGGTGTGGATTATCCCAAGACTCCACAGTTAAAATATTAGAACAATATTAATATCATTCCTCACATTATTATTCATATGTGTTTAGCATAGGTCAGCACTAGAGAAGAAACATCACCATGACTTTGTAGATGAGCAAACACACAGACTGAAAAACTTCTTTCATTCGTTTCTGACTCAAACTCTTATCAAACTAGGAAAAGAAGGCAATTTCCTTCGCCAAATAAACAGGACGGAGAAAAACCTTCCATGATCGTCATGTCTAATGGGGATTTGGCATTGTTAACGGACAGTGAACAAGTACTTATTATGATTAATATGCTTGACTTTCTCACTTTTAATGCTCTTAACAGGGATTTGGGTAACAGTGATAAGGCTTTATTTGACAGTTGAGGAACATTCAGTATGAAGAGATAGAGTGACAGATAATAAAGTCAAAATTCCAAGTGATCTGAAGTAGCAAAAATAGTTGGCCCAAATGGGCAAAATGAAATTTATTTTTAATTGAAGCTCAATTCAATAATACATGTGTGACACAAGAGGGAATCTGTTTGCTAAAAGATGATATAGAGAAAAGGATAGGAAAAATATTTAACTACTACAAACTCAATATAGCATAAGGATGTGATAAAGCTATTTTTTAAAAAAGGAAATAAGGTAACCATAGTCCCTCCTAAGTGTTCTATTTGAAAACAAGTAGCAGGATCAGGGCAAATGTAGGAGCATCCCTACCCTGCTGTATCAGAATATCAGTACTGCTGATAAATATCTTGGTATATACGACCGAGTTTTTACCACCAGTGTTTCAGAATGACAATGGCTCTTGCATGGAGTGTGGTTCCTATGGAAAAAGGCCTAAAATTCACATTCTACAAGAAAAGACTAAAGGAACAGAACATAATATACTTGAAAAGTCTCTTAGATAAAAGTTAGAGCATGCTTCAAGTAAAATATTGAGAGATGACTAAGCCCAAAGTATATCCTAAGTATTTTTTATGTTAGTCTGCCAAAATCCTGAGGTAGATATTAACACAATTTTATAAAAGAGGACACTGATTCTCAGTGAGATTAAATTTGATCAAGATGTCTAATCAAAGTCAGAAGTGAGTGCAAGCCTATTTTTATTTAATTTAATGTCTATTACATATTCCCGGCTTCAGTCTAGATTACTTAAAGGATTGTCATGTGGAAGGGACATATAATTTTCTTATTGTTTCATGAAAACAGAACAGTGAGTGAATCAAAATTAAATTATTCAAAAGGGACTGCCCTCACATCTTTGATGCCCAGTCTAGCAACACATGACAAATAGCAACATGTCTGTGGAAGTACACGGTTTTTATATTTAGAGTAAGTTAACCTAAAATAATTTACAAATATTAAAATTACCTTGATAATCACATCAATTGTATATTTAAAAGGAAAACAACACTATGGCATTATTATTATGATTCATTATTATTATGAGTCAAGAGAGTTTGTTTTAAACCAGGTCTGGACTGATAATCTCTGAACTCAATTTTCCGATGCACAGAATGAAGAGATGTGCATAGCTGGTTGACTACTAAGATTTCTTTCTTCTCTACAACTACATGATTTTTAAGATCCCTTATAAAAAATCTTACTCATGACTAGAAGTCGAAGTGTTTATTCTCATTTCACTTTTACACTGTTCACCTGTTTTTACACTTTGTACTGAATAAGTCTTGAAAGGTGTTCAGTTGAAGTTTAATTTCAGGTATAGATACTGTATACTTACAGCCATGTATAACTAAGTGTATACCTAAAATATAACACATATACCTAAAATGAAAACTAAGATTGGTTTTGGTATTTTCAAATAGAAATGTGGAATAAAATCTCTAATTTATTGTCATTAAGAGTGAAAAAAATCATCATGAGTATTAGAAGATGAACCAAGCATAACTTTAAATATTTATTTACTCAAAACACTAATTCAAAGAAATAAATGCATCTCTTCTTCAAATTTCCTTGGTACCTTTGACCCACATAATAATTTTAGTGATGACCACAATTTGGAGGGAGAGATTGTTTTAGAATGCCCTCAGCCTATGTGAACATGCTGTTTTGATAACTATATTTGGCTCTGTAACATGATCTAATCTTACAAGAATGGGATGATTATTGTGAACTAAGACCTAGAAACATTGTGAGAATGGGATTCACTAATTTATTTCTAAAATAACTTTACAATGGAGTTCCAAGTAATAAATGAGATTTTCAAGAGGTTGGCTTTTCTTCAGGAATTTTCTGTTAATCCTATAGTTAACTATATTGGACATCAGTATAGAACTAAAATCACTACATAGTACAAGAAATAATCCAGACGTTTCTGAAAGTCTTTCAAGGAAAAATATTGTTTTATATGTGGATTTATTAAAAAAGCTACATTTATTTTAAAAAGTGACAGGCTATTTTGCTTGTCTGAGACATATCATGAATGATTAGATATGTTAGAAAAAAGCTACAAAAATAACAAATGCACAAAAATTACAAATAACTTCGGAAACTTGCTCAGTTTTCGTATCATCAGTATGATTATCAATTGGCCCTATATGTGAAGTATAAAAGACCATTGTCCCCAAAATTATGGTAACTTTTTGACAAGTTAATAATACAGAATAAATTAAATTTGGTTGTGACTATTTAAAATTTTTACATGTCTAATAGCGCATGTTAGTACTGTATTTGTCTACCATGCATATGCATGCTTGTACAATTCTGGAGCATTCCTTGCACAGTTTTTCTCATTATTCTCATGGTAGTTAATTGATTTAAATGAAAGTGAACTAAACTGCTATATTTCACTTTAGAAATCATAGGTGTTGCAGCAGTACTTAAGGACATGTAATAGAAATTAGTCCTTTTCTCAGTCTCAGATTTTCTCGAAAGAATTCTTTCCCCAATATTTTGACTCTGATTGAACAGCATACAAACTAAATATATCTGCAAAGACAGGGACTGGAGTTTCTGTTGGACCTATTTGTTCCTGTATCCCCTACCTCTAATCTTCCACAACTGAAAATACATGTTAAGAGAGATGTTCTCCCAATCTGTCACCTGTGTAGGATGCTACTACATTTTAATGTACATTTTGCCATAAGAGTTTAAAGCAAAACTACCAAGAGCAGTTTTAGAATCAGATTGAATAACTTTTCCTTCAAGGAGATGAAAAGCCTGGAGCACAACAGCAAGTTGTCTAAGTCAGCAAACCAAAGTATTATGCAAAGGTCATTGGTTTGCAATTACCACTTTCACAAAGTAATACCCAGCCATGCAAAATAATCTAGTCAGGTGTCTTTGGGAAGCAGGTGAAGTGATACTTTTACTGTGATTTTTTTATTCTCAAATACTTCATTTTTACACATAGCCTCTATTAGAAGACATAGCTAATCAAGGTCTGTATTTGTGTTTAGCAGAAGTCTCTGAAAAAAGATTAGCAGACTGCTGTGGTTGATTTTACATTTGTTAACCTTTTTTTTTCCTCTCAAAATTCACACTGTGTGAAAAACCATAAAAAGTATGCTGGATGATTACCCAAGAGGAAAAATCTACATATCACCACCAGATGGTGAAATATTATTTCCCATAGTTTTACCACACTGACTTCTTCAATATCATATATTGTTTCAGACAACTACAGAAACTAACACATTTAGAGATGCCTTAGTCCAAACAAATTTGCTATGAAGAATTAAATTTAGTTGTAGTTATATCTGTTTTCAAAGTTTAAGAAAAGGTTGCCAATTAAGCAAGGGCATTTCAATATGTATACATATACATATATATCTATATCTATATATATATAGATATACGTGTATATATATATAAAATTTGGAAGTCAAATATTATTTTCAAAGTATGAATATGAGTTTGTCTCATTGAGATTCTACTATGAATTAGGCACTATATTTGCTGCTTCAGACACATCAGTGAACAAAATGAAAAGACCTAGCCTGTGTGGAATTTACCTTGTGGTGATGGAAGACAAACAGGAAAAATGTAAACCAATATGTAAATAGCTCATAGTTTGTGGAGTAAGGTGAGCACTAGGAAAACAAGTAGAATAGGGAAGGGAGAATAAAGTGGTTGAAAGTGGGGCTAAAATATTTAATAAGGTATTCAGGATCCTCAGGTGCAATATATATTACAGTATAATTTGGATAAAAGTCTGAGATTTAAGTTACCAAAAGTCATGTGACACTAACATAAAATGATACTAGTTTAGGTAAAACAAGGTATAGTTGACTGCTTTGCTAATAATGGATATTGGTTTTCTTGAATTTGGACTTTTCTTGGGTGGTTTTAAAATTGGTTTAGGGTCTCCCCGGTGGAGCACTGGGTTGAGCGCAGCACTGTGAAGCTGTCCGTAGCCTCTGCAGCGCAGGTTTGATTTCCAGCTGGCCAGGGAGTTACCCACATGGCGTGGCAGACTTCTCCTGTCTCACCTGCTGCTCCCCTCAGCAGTGTATTTCAATCAGTCTTCTTGTTCTGCTCACCACTCTGTCTTTGGTGAATCCTTTCACCCTCCCATGTCTCTGGCCTGTACCCCAGTTATTGCATAAATAAAAAATAAATCTTAAAAAAATTGATTTAATTGTATTTATTGAAATCTGTTCAAAAGTAATAACCAGACAGACTTTGAAGAATGTCTTGTCACCCAATTTCTGGGGCTGCCAGTAATATATGGAAGCCTTTGCTTCTCTTAACATGCATAAATTAGTATGAGAAAACTAAAATTCTATGTACTGGTATTTTGGATCAGACTCTTGATAAATATCATATTTTAATGTCTCTATTGATAAATGTTACTGTGACCTGGGAATACATTCTTAGGATATGATTTTATATGGATTATAAAATGATGAGCTTTCCTTAATACTTAGTAATTTTATCTAAAAAAATTTATGAACAGATAAACTTATCAGGCTTTACCAATTCATTTTTTTAATTTTTTTTTTAAGATTTATGTATTCATGCATACAAGAACCGGGGTACAGGTCAGATGTGTGGGAGGGTGAGAGGATTCACCAGAGACAGAGCAGAGAACAGAACAGGCAGACTGACTGAAATACACCGCTGAGGGGAGTAGTAGGTGAGACAGGAGAGGTCTCCCGTGCCATGTGGGATTCTGACAGCTTCATAGCGCTGCTCTCAAAAGCCTGAACCACCAGGGGAGGCCCTTGGCTTTACCAATTCTTCATGATTCCAGACTTTTCTGTCTTTAAAGATTCTAACTTCCAAACTTCAAGAAGTTGCCTGAATTTGCTCACTCCCCACTCTCATCCCTCACATATCTAGGACACAAGGATAAGTAAAAACTAAAGTTTGTTTTTGTACTGTAGCCTTACCCCTTACCCTACATATTGTAGTTATTTTGGTTTTTGTTCTGTGATCATTTTAATCAAATTCTGTCACTATATTCACTCAAGAGCTATATTCATTTTTATTCTCATCTGCATACTGATAATCATTTGATAATGATTATATATAATTATATTCATAATATATTTCTACCCTAATGTTTGAAATAAAACTATATACATTATATATTAGACCATCTTTCTTGGGTTGCAATCTGAGGAGATAATAAGCTTTCAAACTATGTTCAAATGCAAGAACAGATTTTTTTTTCCTTAATACTCTCTTCTCGCTTTAGAAAATATCCTCTACCTTGGAGCAGACCTCTATCTGTGTATATCAATATGAGGAGTTTTACTTTCTTCTGCTCTACCAGAAAGTAGCTCATCTCTTTCAGAATTTGACAGAGATTACTGTCCTTTACACAAGACAGGTATTTGTTTATTTGCCAATAAGTAAGTGACACTCATGCATATTAATATCTATAAAAATGTGTTACATCAGTTGATAATACTCTAATCTTTCTGTTGCAGGAGCAGGAGAATCTGGGAAAAGTACTATTGTTAAACAAATGAAGTAGGTACACATATTTTAAATGTTCGATATTTTATGCCTGTCCATGTATTTGACCATTCTTAAAGTAGTTTTGGAAAATCTGATTGATAGTCTCTAAATCACAGGTTATAGCAGAATTGGCACAATTCCTGTTCAAATATCCCTCCCAGCCTTGAGCAGAAAACATACAGATGAGTAATAATATAATTTCCATTCCTTTTTTAATTTTGCCTCTCAACAAAGTGAATACTAAGAGCAGCTATGTTTTAAATAAATTAAACAGAAACTAATCTAGGGCTTTAATATAGTGTTTAGAAATGAAATCACTTCAAAATATGCCAATCAACTATCCATTTGAATCATGCGAAAACAGTATTTCTAACATAATTGGTATTTTGTCTAGCTGGGAATGAAATGCACATTTGAAAATAATTAGTATTCAGGGATTTCAGTTCACTTATTCTCCATACTTATTAATGAAATAAGCAAATCTGAATTTCTTAATAAGCAAATAATTAACACAAACATTACAAGAATGCGATGTCTAAATGAATAAAATGGTAATTGATAAGTGGAGATGAACAGACATGGCTTTGTCTGGAGAATTTTAAAGGACAATCATTGTTACGGGTAAAGAAGACAATCACCTTCGAGCTCCTTTTAAATATATGTTGAAGGGTCTTCTTTGGAGCATATCAAGTGGGAATGATCTGAGACATTGTTTATTTTAAATTGAAACCAACACAGCATTCCTTTCCTTTTTTCTAGGTAATGTCATGTACATTTCATATGAACCAATATTTAAGCCTCACTTTTGAACTCTCCTGTAATCTCTATCTACAAAAAGTGGTTTACCTTTTCCTGTCTCTGTCTCCTTTATCCCAGTATCACTGATCAACTGCTTTTGGCTTCTCAGCTCCATCCTTGAACCCGAGTCATCCTGCATCCCCTCCAACACTGTGTTCATCTATTCTTTTCTTTCAGGTTATAATCGTGTTTGAGCCCCTCTTATCCCATTCTACCTCTCCATTTTCTATGAGGTTAAATGTAGAAGAAAAGAAAAGACCAATTATTTGACTACATAAATTTTTAAAGTATTTATATAAACAATTAGATAGAAAACTAGAAGAAAATCCATAGTAAATATGATAAATATGATTGACTAACCTGCTATATAAAGACCTTGAGATTGTTAAGAAAAACAATAAGCAGTCCAATACATATAATTGGGAAGATACAATGAACATAGAGCTCACAAAAGGCAAATTTCAAATATTTATTAAATATGTACATTTTAGTTTAAACTAGTATAAAAAAGTGAAAAATATACCAATAATGAGTTATTTTTCTTCTTGGTAAATTGGTAAGAAATAATTTTGAAATAATATGGCCAGTAAAGGTGAGGTTTTAAGAAATGGATTTTTTTTCTCACTACTACTTGCAGAGTAATATAACAAGTTTAAAGAACTAATCCTTACAATAAACATAGTAAATTGGGAAAATCATTGATTTTATAAATACATTTCTAGAATTTTAAATCATTGAGTTTTTTAAAAGTCTGAAAATAATTTAAATATGAAGATATGAATATGAGATAAAGCAAAGTGCCTGAGATTAAAGAAACATACAGATTGCAAAATTATAGGACCATTCAGTCTTTAATTGCAATATTTTGCATATATTATAAGTTATATGGATATGAAAATAGTTTTAATGGAAGAAAATGCTTATTTTTACTAGAAAGCCAAATTATAAATTGGTGGAGCCTCCCTGATGGCCTAGGGGTTAAGTCTCAGCACTTTCATAAAAATAGAAATTTGTATAATCTTCATCTCAACTAAGACAAAATAGGACTTTTTTTTAATGTATCAATAATCAGAGAAACTTGCTCTCAGTAGTGGGACTTAGTTGCACTGTACCTTTGTTTTGAAACTGTTGGGTTTATTCAATGAGCAAATATTACTTTTATTTTTTAGAAAGAATGTGTCTCCTTATTCTGTCATATCTCTCCTTTTTCTCAGTAGTATCTGTAAAAAAAATAGTCAGCACTGGCTCTCTTTATTCTTCTTTCCATTTACTCTTCTACTGTTGCCACTACTCTTGCCTCTGGCATGTCTCAGAAATTGCCTTTATAAGCATCAATTATGATCTCCCAATTGCTGTTTTTATATGTTTCAGAGACCACATTTTAATTTCACTTGACTCCATTGGGCTTTTCCCTCCTAAAACTTTACCCCATCTTCCAGGATAACTCTTTCTAGAGCCTCCAAACTCTTCTCCCAGATTCTCTGACTATAACTTAATTGCTGGTGTCTTTTATGTACTAGGTTCTCTTATCTGCCTACTTTACATCTTTTTAAATGAAAACTGACAAAGTCCAATGATTTCAGTATCATCTTCAAGGGAACTATCCCAGAATATTTCCTTCAAACTGAGACACTGTATAAACTAGAGAAGCAAATGCATTGCATCTGTTTCTATAATCTATGGACAGTTCCAACTCAGAATAGTTAACGCTAAACTTATCTTCCCCCATCCAATGAACCTCTAGGCCCTAAAATGAATTATAACAATATCAGTGCAAAAAACAATATCTAGGTGTAGTTATCTGACCCCTCACCTTTTCACAAAGTTATGCCACATCTCTAAACAGATCATTTTTTCACATTAATTCAAAACCTCAGCATTTTTAATGTGAATTAAGACTGTATCTTACTAAATAGTTTTTATCTCCCACCTCTTCCTTCCACTGTATTATCCACACTACCACCAACTGATATCCTTTAAAAGACTATCTTTTTCCTAAATTGAAATTATAACCTACACTATCAAGCTTCTAGCTCTTGACTATCTCTTTATCCTCATGTCCCATAGTTTCTCCCTTCCTACTTTCTCTTTCAGAAATGCTGAATTTACATGGTTCTATGGACTAGCATCCTATAGAAGGCAGTATAACTTGATTGCTAAGACCATGGGCTCTAAATTAACTACATTTGCTTTCCAGCTGTACCATACACTGTGCATGTTGGGTAATTGCTTCCATTTGTCTATGCCTATGTTTCTTATGTAAAATATAGGCAACAATTTTACCTACTTTAGTTCATTGTATGAAATAAGACAAGGATACAAAGCACTTCAAAACAGTGTTTACCACATACTGACAGCTTGATAATTTTAAGTATATTTTTGATCACACTGATTCTTCTGCCTACAATGTTTTCCTTCCTCTTGACTATCTGGAAATAACTATCTTCCAATAATCAACTGGCCTTCACAGCTCTCAAGCAGTCTCCCTTGACCCCTTATACTTGCTCCCCATAGAATTTATCAGGTTTTCTTTTGCAGTTCTATACTACATGCTGACATTGTTGCTGGACATTACTACACTATACAAAAATTGCTATGACTTCCAATAATCTGGTACACTATGATAAACTGTCTGAATGTTAGGAAGATTCCATATCCGTAGTGCCTAATATGGTAGCTGCTACATACATGTGCTTATTAGTATTTGAAGTGTGGTTAATGTGATTAAGGAACCGAATTAATTTTAATTTAATTAGTGGGTCTAGTGGCAACTATATTAGATAGTGAAGCTCTGATCTATGTTTTTGAGATGACGGACTTGTATAATTTATTCATTATCTTTAACATATAATGCATATAATTTGAGCAGTCCTAGTAACCAACTTATAGCTAGAGCATTTGATTTCACAGAAATTTATTTATGCAACTCTTAGCAAAACAATGGTATTTAAAGTTCTACAGACTTTTCAAAGTCTGCTTTTATCATTTTGCTGTGCAATATACATTTGCTCATATTATAACGAAAGGCTAAGAACCAGAACCTATTCCATATAGAAAGTCTACATTCCCCCAAATTTATTGTAATTGCCTTGTAATTTAGGACATTTTACACATTCTTACAGCCTCTATCTGTTTAAATTACTTATTTGTTTAATGCAACAGTCAAATTTAAAGCAGAAATATAGTAATTTAAATATAGCAAATATTTAAAACAAAAAAATAATTGATAAAGGTACATTTACTCCTTTTAACGCAGAATCCTTTCATTTATAGATTTTAATGTAGAAGGGGCCTATGTATTCTTCTACTCCTATATTCCTATATATGCCAATATTCTTTTTACTACTATAAAGCCATTATGTGTATAGATACACTACGAATACTTAGTAAGATGACATCCAAAATGATACCTAATGAATACAAAGAACTTCCAGAACAGACAGAAAAATAAAAACAAAAATATATTACGCAACAAACATGCAACAAAGTAATTAGCATATGCAAAGATTTTAGCTTTTAATAAATAAGTCTATTTTAAGCTATTATTCCAAAACTATAAGTGTATTGTTAACTTGACCTGACTTCTGATTGAATGAGTGGAAAGAAGAGTTCAGCCAAATAATATGTCTGGGCATTTCAACTTTGAGCACTCAGTGGCACGTACACAGATGGAAAAGTGACAAAGGGATATAACAGTGGATAATTAACACTTTGAAAAAATGCTTTTGTTAATGCTATAAATAGAAAACAGGCACTCCTATTTCCCAATGTGACTTAAGTGATAGGAAAAGACATGAATGTTCTACTAAATTGTTTCACTTCCTCTAAATATCATGCTGTAAACACCACAAAATTTTAGAACACTGTATGTACCTTTGCCCTGGGACTAGAAAATTTTTGCCTGAAAAAAAATAAGCTTTTAAAGTAAAATGATCCTGATTTATTCATTTTATATACTGGTTATCTAGGGACAATCCTAAGTCCTTTTTATATTTAGCATGAGATTCTCAGAAAGAAAATGCTATATTAAAGCAGTGATAACAAAAATCTAAAGTCATAGAATTGCTCACCTTTAGCATATATAGACAAAATTGTTCCTTTTAAAACTAATACATGCAGCAAATTTCTTTCAAGCAAATTACTGTTGATGTGTTTCAGTATTACAAGCAATTGTTCAACTCACAAAAACGTTTCATGTTTACATTATAGGATCATCCATAAGAATGGTTACAGTGAACAAGAATGCATGGAGTTCAAAGCAGTAATTTACAGTAACACATTGCAATCCATCCTAGCTATTGTAAAAGCCATGACTACCCTTGGGATTGATTATGCAAATCACAGAAGTTCAGTAAGTATGCAAATAATGACAAGTGTAGATCCTACCATGACATTTGAGCTATAAAACAGTAGGACTTACCAAATTTTTAGTATTGATCTGTACCCAAAATTTAAGTATATAAAATATGAATTTTAGAAACATTAATTTTATGTAGTATAAGATTTTCTAGTTTCCTTTGAATGAAAGATTTTGTTGACTATGTGCTATAATCTTATGTAACATTAATTGTTTTCCCAGGAGTCAAACATACTATCAAATCATATACTACGTTAAAAAAGCACTGCTTATATTTGCTAAAAATATAACAGTGTTTGTTCCACAAAAGCAATCTGTTTAGCTCTACATTTATTTCTTAGTTTAATTATGAGACATTCATGAGACTTATTTTTAATAATAACACCTCAATTATCATTAATGTTCATTGATCATTATAGAGTCTATATAAGAGGGGAATGCTTCTTTTATAATGTTAGTTTTTTAAAAAGAATTAAAAATTGTGTGCTTAAAATGTTTGAATAAATATAACTGAGAGTCATAGCTTATTTTTATATGTTAGCATCTAAATATCACATTTCATCTTTTATATTTTGTCATATAATTATTTCATTAAAATACATTTTAAATTCACTTACTTTAAAACAGTTTATTTGCAAACATATCAAAGTATTTTAGTTGGCAAGTGAAGAATATAGTAGTATCCAAAGAAATGTTGATCATTCCCAAGAAAAGGAGTAACAACAATCCACAGGAAGAACTCACCTGTTTCCATAGGTCCTCTCCAAGAGCAGCTGATTGCCTCCAGGGGAAGCCAACAGTTCCCAATGTAAGAGATCTTGAATACTAACAATAGAAATAGAGAGGAACAATACAGTTAGTTATAGAGAAGAAAATGAAGTCTGTAATACCCTCCCTCCCACTCCTCCAGGAATTTAGGGATGTATCATGTAAGTGACCTCTCAAAACCATCAAGGATGAAAAAAAAAATAACTTTCATTATGTTAATTTTAAAGGCACTGATAAATCCATTTTGTTCTGCCACTTACTAAGAGCCACAGTGTAAAAATGCTGTTCTTAGAACTAATGATTTGTAAAGCAGAATCAGAACTTCTGCTAGTCTCTCCTTCCATTTTTAGTTTTTTCCAAAACTTGGCTCTTACTTCTCTAGGTAACAATTACCCTCTTACAAGGGGAATTTTCAGGAACTGAACTGCAATATCCTTTTGTTCTTTATCATCATATGGTGTAATGATCACGTTTTTATTGAGTAGTTTAATCTTTGCTAAGAACCTAGGACTTTAAACTGTCCTTAAGAGACAACAGGTATAACTTCCTTATTTAAAGATGTAGAAGATAAGGCCCAAAAAAATTTAACAATTTAGCCTGCATTAAACAGAGTTTAGAAGAAATTTAGAAGAAATTTGCTGGTTAGGAGTCTCAATGATTTGGCATGCAGGTAAAGAGAAAATAATATGCTGAATATCACTGCCATTATGTAACTAAAAAATAAAAATGTAATGTATTCAAATTGTACATGGAGTGGTGAAAACAGAGTAATTTAAGCAGCACTATGCAATTGGAATGATTTCTGAGTAATCTCCATGTCGTCAAATACCAAGTAGTTGTCAGACACTAGATAGCTCATATTTTGTTTTTTAACTGATATAAACTATAGCAGTTTCAATTGCATTCTTTTATATTTGATTTTAAGATTAATGCACACTTTACCTGGTTTAAACTGTTTATTGAATAGATTAATTGCTGAGTACTTCTATGTGTAACTTTCAGAGTTTTGGTGTCCTATAGCCCCATATTTATTTATAAAATTTATATATTTTTACATCTTCACACTGATTTCCATTCAAAGAGAGAAAGTCTGACAGAGCTGAACTGTTTACTGTAAATTTACTGTAAATTTGGACAAAACAGTTAAATTCTCTGTTTCCATTTCATTATCCACAATGCTTTCCTCATTGAATTACAAACAACTATTAGAGGGCCTCCCCGGTGGCGCAGCGGTTGAGCGCTGGGTTGCGAAACTGCCCGCGGCCTCTGCGGCGCCGGTTCGATCCCCGGCTGCTCCCCGGCCATCCGGAGGAGGGTCCCACATGGTGCGCAGACCTCTCCTGCCGCCCGCTGCTCCCCTCAGCAGTGTACTTCGGTCCTTCTGCCTGCTCTGCTCCCCGCTCTGGCTCTGGTGAATTCTCTCACCCTCCCGCGCTTCTGACTGTACCCAGTGCATGTACAAACAAACAAATAAATAAATAAAAATACATGCCTCTTTAAAAAAAAAAAAAAAAAAAAAAAAAAAAACAACTATTAGAGAAGGAAGCAGAAACACTAGAAGCCACACAATGAAATCCTGTCACTTGTAACAATGGATGGAATCAGTTGGGATTATGCTAAATTTAAATAATCAAGAGAAAGACAAATACAGGATGATTTCCCTCAAACATGGAGTACAAAGAAACAAAGGAACTGACAAAACTAGAACAAAACGATTTCTAGAAATATGACTGCAGTATTGAGAATCCCAGAGAGGAAGGGAGAGGGTGGGAACAGAGTGGGGAGGGGGCCCAATGGTATAGGATAAAGGGATATGGGTGCTCTGGGGTGGATGGAGTATGGTGATACACATCTGAGGATGTATGAACACACCCCTCTGAATCATATACAACAATATAAATCAATGCTACCTCAAAAACAAATAGAATAGAGGGGGGAAATAAGAATTTCCTCAAATATGAAGTATCACAGAAGGTGTTACAACATTAGGGTATTTTTCTTTTCAATAATCACTTTGAACATAAGCTCATTAAAATTTACATATTGAAATCTACACATTCAACAGCATTTGAAAAATATTTTTCATTAAACTCTTATCAGACATTTGCAGGACACTGGATTTGTGCTGAGAAATCAGCAGTAAATGAAATGAAAAGAGTATTTGCCATCAAGACAAGGAAAAACTGATGTTGAGCAAGTAATCACAATGCATCAACTATTTCAAATGGCAGCATAGCTGGATGTAGAATGTCCCAAATATGTAGAAAGAATCACTAAGAAAAGGAATTCTCTCACCTAGTTGAGAACAAATTAGTTTTGTTTTGGAAATTTTGAGTTTGTAAATTCTGTGCATTTGAAAATGTGCATTCGCAGTTCAAAGAGATGTAAATCTTGATGCTATTAGACACCTTTAAACTATGGCATCTAATATATGCTAAGGAAATGCATAGGATGGGAAAAGTTTGCTAAGTGCTGAGACTGACCTGAGAAGGGCACTAGGAGAACAGATCCTTAAACACTAGAGTTGGAAAAACATCAACATTTTCTGGCCATTTGAGAGAAATAGGAAACTCTGTGGAGAACAGCATAGAATTTTAGGAACTAAACCTGGAGTATGTGGACTCACAGAATTTAAGGGAAGCATTTCAAAGGAAGGTTATTCAAATTGAAAGGTCCTGTGAAAGACCTTTATGTATGTATGTATGTATGTATGTATTTTAAATTATTTCTTAATAAGATAATGTTGGTTTACAAAATTGTATATGTCTTAGGGGTCTAAGTATACAACTTTTCAGATGTATGCTACCAAATCACACACACCAAACCAAAGTGCACATAATCCTCTACAATAGGATTAAGTCTCTTACACTTTGCTCCCCATCCTCCTTTCTCCCTCTATAGTTAGATTTCTAGAGTTTGTGTTGGTTAGTTTTGTCTGTTTCATCGCTTTATTTTATATTTGCATATGAATAGGAACACCAGCATCTGTATTCCTCCTTCTAACACATTCCATTAGTATAATCCCCTGCACTTCCATCCATGTTGTCACAAATAACAAGATTTCATCTTTTTTTATACTTGAGTAGTATTCCATTATGTGTATTTACCACATTAAAAAAAATTTTAAGTAATGAATTGAATTTAATAATGCAGAGAGATCAGTGAGAAGATAATGAGAGGCAGTTCAAGAGTTGTGAAGGGAGAATCGTGTGAAGTCCCCCAAAAGGGACACATAATAGAGATATTTAATAAATTTGCTATTATCCCCTCTGAATATTAGTATGTTCAGTTTTAGAACCTATAAAACATTCAGTTGGCTGACATAAAAGTATGTTGAAAGTTACAATACTTTAAACACGATTTGAGTATCTTACCATGTTTGACACAGACTCTTATAAATTGAACCGAGCTGTAAATCAAACAAACATTGATTCCTCGAGATATTCTATAACAAAAGTTATATGATGCGATACGGTTAATGTGTTTGTTTACAAACTTTTCATGGAAATTACAATAATAGTACTCAAAAGCCCTGAAAATCTTCTATCAACCAACCATGGCGTTTTAACCAAGAATTCCTAGGTTATGTTATCATTTGATGTTTTTTCCACAATCACGGGGGATATTTGTAATTCACAAAGAGCTCATGACTTTCTAGGACCATCTGATGTCCCCTGTTGATGAGGATGGTCTGAGCAACTTTTTTTTTTTAAGATTTTTTTTTTAAAGATTTATTTATACAAGCACTGGGGTACAGGTCAGAGGTGAGAGAGGGTGAGAGAATTCACCAGAGACAGAGCGGGGAGCAGAGCAGGCAGAAGGACCGAAGTATACTGCTGAGGGGAGCAGTAGGCGAGACAGGAAGGGTCTGCCCCGCCATGTGGGAATCTCCCTGGCTGGCTGGGAATCGAACCAGTGCTGCAGGGGCTGCCAACAACTTCACAGTGCTGCGCTCAACCTGCTGCGCCACCGGGGAGGCCCGGTCTGAGCAATTTCTACAAAAGTTCTGTTTTCTATGCAGCATTGTCCCAGAATTGTACCACCTTGAGAGAATGAACCATACCAGAACCACCATAATTTCTAAGCTTTCCCAAATAAAATTTCTTCAGGATGCCTTGCAAGCCTTCCTGGAGCTACATGAAAAATTGGTGAAATTAATGGAGAATCCTTAAAGTTTTCCTAAAACATAACATCTAGGATAATTAGCATATTTATTTTATTTCCTTATACAATATTTCAGGAACATGTTCTATATAATAGATCCTACACTCAGTCATAAGAATTGTAAGCAAAAAAAAAAAATAATAAGTCTCTGCCTTTATGTGCTTTTAGCCTAATACAACATAGATGAAATAAAGAAATATACACTAAATTTTTTCCACATAAATTAAGGATAATAACATTCCCAGTCCCAAAATATAATCTATTAAATAATGCCCAATACAAATGCTCTACTTTCAGATAGTAGGGAGAACTATATAAATAGTAGTAAGTACTCTGAAGAAAAAAAAGAGGGTAGGAGGGTAGAGAGTCATGGAAGGATGTCTGTTCCCTCTTTTATTCTTTAAATCAATATTTTTGAAATAGAATTTTAGAGTATTGAGTCTTATTCTCCATTTTCATTCTAATTCTTACACTTCAATTCTTACATGATATTTTTATTTCCTAAAAAATATATAGCCATGATCAAAGGAAGGCAAACTGACAGATTAGATTAGATTTATTCTCCTTAACCCAGGCATTTTAACTGTCTGAAAGGTCAATGAGCGTACATCAAAGTATTATTTGTTTTGACAGCATATTCAGAAGTTATGATATATACCAAAAAAACCCCTAATTTATCCTTATAGATAGCAATTTTTGCATGACAACTCTTCTAGACATCAGTTATTATAAGAAAACTTAGCACTATTTATTTTAAGATCTATTGAATAAATGTTCATCAGAATTATAACCTAAAGAATAAGATAAAAATCACCAAATGGAAATGCTCTATTTAAAAAAATGTAATTTCAAATATCAATATATTTTTATCCTTCTCACCAAAACATTGCTCTAGGAAGACCAAAGAGAACTCTGTGCAATGGCAAATATGCTGGGAGATGGTGGCATGACGCCAGAGTTAGCTGAAGTGATAAAACGACTATGGGGAGATCCAGGAGTTCAGGCCTGTTTTGAACGAGCATCTGAATATCAGCTCAACGACTCAGCAGCTTAGTAAGTAGTTTGACAGGATATACTCCCTGTCAATCCATTTAAAATTAAGAATTATAATTCTAGATTCTCTGTATTTATCATCATAAATAACCTTACTGAAATAAAATTTGAAGGGAAATAAGAAAAGATCAAGACATAAATGATACCTGAAAAATTAAAACCAGGCAAGCATTTTTTTTAAAGATTTATTTATTCATGCATACCAGAACCAGGGTACAGGCCAGATGTGTGGGAGGGTGAGAGGATTCACCAGAGACAGAGTGGGGAACAGAACAGGCAGACTGACGGAAACACACTGCTGATGGGAGCAGCGGGATAGACAGAAGTCTGCCGCACCATATGTGTATCTCACCGGCCAGTGCGGGATCGAACTCGCACTGTAGAGGCTGCGGACATCTTCACAGCACTGCGCTCAATGCCTGTGCCACCAGGGAGGCCCCAGGCAAGCATTTTAAGCTATTCATTTTGTAGCTATCTGTCTAAGATGATCCAAATGTCACAAATATTTTCTTCCAATTAGTAGTAATCATTGTATACCTTATTTAACATGCACGCCAGTGACACACACACTGAGGATTTGGCTATACATTTCATTTCAATTCACATTACTGATGACGTGTTCCAAAAACACTGTATTGATGACATGTGCTTTGGCTCCACTGGTCTGATAAACATGATACAGAGTTCTAGAAGAAACAAATGTATTTCCAAAACATCTATATATTGTGGGATTCTTTTGGAGGCTCAAAAAGATTAATAATTTTTATAGCTAATATCATCCTGTTAGCAATTATCAGTCACAAGGAAATTAGGAGGTTAGACACTATAATTTCACTACCAAAATTATTTTAAATTTTCATTTTAGTAAGTGATTCTTAACATATCCCATGGTTACATGCTTGCAAGCTTGTGTATACATACGTAAATATAACTTAATTATTATATATGTCTTTCCATTCGTAAAAATGTGTGAAAAGTAACAAACAATCCTTTTAATGGACTAACAACAACATGTTAACAATACTTTGAAAAGATAAGTTAAAAGTGAAGCAAATAAAAGATTAAGGCGAGAGCAATGAAATGTGTACTTCAGATTTGTAAGTATTACGAAGAGAAAGCAAGTCACATCAATTCTAGGACAAGATAACAACAATCAGCTTTATGAAATTACTCGGCTGTGTTCACCTTAAATTCCAAAATCCATGGACACACAGCCCTTGGAGGAAAGTTGTGTTCTAGTATCTCTAATGAAGCAGAGAATTGTTAGCGCCTCATGATTGTGTAAGCTTGGTAGCTTTTTATGTGTCCTATGGCCTAGCCAAATTTTTACACTAAAAATGTTCTTTGTAGCATAGCATTGTTTTTCTATATGAATCACGGATAAAGGCAGTCACAATTAATAAGAAATCAAACATGGAATATTCCCATAACAACCGGCAAATTCTGGGGAAGGAGGGAAAAAAGCTGCAAAGGAACTATAGTATATTGTTTTGGACACATAGTATTAATTAAATGTGATTTTTCCTTAAAATATGAGAAATGTTTCTGCAATCCTAACACTACATATACCAAATTCTTCAAGTGAAAAAAATACATATTCACAAGTTATATAGTCAAAAGTGGCAAGAGATATTACATTTTACTTTCCATACTTTGTAATCTTAAGCTTTAGTTTTTTCTTTTTTCTTTATTTTAAAACATAAAATGTATTTTATGTTGGGAATACCTATCATAGTACAGATTCATAGTGAAAGCATTTTTTGTTTTTTTTTTTTCAGGTTAAACACAACTATACCGTATGTCTTTGCACTCATTTTGTGAATATTGCCCAAGTTGTAGTGGTTTTTAACTTCCCAGGTTGGTTTGCAGGGCAGAAGAATAACAATAGGAACTGACTTCCCCTCATACTGAGAATTCATTGTTAACTTTTCTCTGCCCTTAAGGGTGATTGAAATAAAGATTAAGCACTTACTAAGAAAAATAATTGAACAGCCATTGTCTTTTCCCAAAACTTAATAGATATTTCAATACTGGATAACATCCACATTTTAAAACTAAATGTAATATGATACTGGTACCACAAGCACATCTATTTTACACACATTATATAGGGCAGTGGTTGCGTCCTTACTTCCTATTTTTTAATGAAAGCGAAATAATTTGCTCTTTTCGCAAACCTAGAACTCTTTAAAGTAGAAGCTAACAAAGTCCTTAACAGAGGAGAAAAGTGAATGGTTTGTTGGCAACATAACACACTCCCCACTACCAACCATCAGTACTAGCAAACTGAAAGAAAAAGTGCATGACAGTGACAAACTGGGAAAAGATTTTAATTAATATTTTATGGCTTACTTATTGAGGTCATCCAGTGTGCTATTTATGTCCCATGTACTGTAAGATTTAACATAGACTGCATCAGAAAAAAAAATACAAATTTTTACATGATTAGAAAAAGAAACATCATTTTTAAGTGACTGGGCTATACGTAGTTAGATTCTCTGCTTTGGTTTAAGTTTTTAGATCAGAAGCTTGCTCATCCAAATCCTACATTTGTTTATTAAAACAAGCATTTTAAATGCAAATGTGTCACTCTGCAAATACTTATGCTTTGCATGAAATTATTTATTCATGCAAATTAAAATACACTATAATGTGTCTTTACCCAAACATTTGTTTAGCTATCACTAAAATAAAGTTAATCTGTGTTGGCAGGCAGTTTTTTACTCTTGCTTGACCCAACTGACAAATAGTTTACTTGCCAACCACATAAGTAGACTTAAGTCAATCAGGAATTCACATCAAAAACTTCCTTCACACAAGAGAAAAAAGATAAGTAAACCAGAAAAATTTTCTAATACTTTCTTTCAATATGTGTATATATTTGTCTTTTTTTGGAAAATATGATACCTTGTCAGAATAAAACATGGCAATGAATTTTTACATTATACATATGTGTGTTTCTGAAATGTGACTGTCAATTTGACCTGGGCCTAAATCCCTTTGGGACACTTGCCTTTTCTTTGCTCTTTTTATCTCAAGAGCAAGTGAAATCATGTAAGAATATATTTCTATATTGCTATTGAAATCATTTTATAAAACTGATAAAATAGTTTTGCTTTTTTTAAAGTTACTGTGGTAGATGCCAAAATGCTAGTTCTTCAACTTAGTCTTAGAAAATTTTACGTTAAATAATAATATTCATTTGGATTCTACATCTCAAATTTTGCATGACTAGATTTATGCCATCGTGGTCATTCTACTTAAGCTACACATGTAAACTTAGTTCACTGTAATGGTCAAATTAATCACCAACAATCTAGCAGGCTCTTACTATCTCTATTTAACATTTTCCGAGAAAGAGCTATGCTGTTAAAAGCTACTAAAGCCTTAGTACTGAAAGTCTAGAACAGAGGTTTTCAACTGATTGACTATTTTTAAAGCAATAATGTACTTTACTTTTTTTTAATCTAAAGACATCTGGTTTCAAGAATGAGGCAAAAAGCATATTCTTTCCTCTAACCAAAGAGACTCTATAAAGCACACAGTTGAATCAGACTTATTCCAAGTAAGGGTAGTTTTAAAATATGGACACCCAGATGCACTGACAGAAGAGACAAAGGTGTAGGAATGGGTGTCATGAGTAAGTCAGGTCTTCTATCCCCAGGAGTGCTGGCTCAGAGGTGGGTCAGCAATTTCATTAGTTACAGCATTGAACCAACAAGAAAGTCAGAAATTTCTTTTTTCAATCTTACTGGAGATAAAATTGCACTTAATGAAATGACTCAAAGTCCTAAGCTACACAACCCATGGGAAACAATAGAACAACCTTCAAATTGTGATAGTAAAACTAATCACTATTAAAATTCAAAGTGCCTACACTCAAAGGATGGTATTTTGAGACTAGTCTAGTGACCACCATTCCACCATAGCACAATTGAAGGGAGGAGTGGCAGGGGAAGGGTGGTACATCTGTAAAGAGAACTCTTCTAAATCTATCACATACACCTCACGTAACAGGAGCTAAGACAGCACTGATCCAGCCACCTTTGAAAGCAGCCCTATGGGTCAACTGTGTGCCACACCCAGGCTCTGCATCATCTCAGCCACCAAATGCCTATAATTCTGACACTCAAAAGAGTTTGAAAAACTGGAGTTAAAAAAGTCTTGAGTTAAAAAATTTAATCTACCCTAAATTAAACACACATTTGTATTAACTCCTGGCATTTTCAAATATAAATGCCACCTTGTTTGTTTTTCTAATTAGCTACCTTAATGATTTGGACAGAATAACAGCTCCTGGATATGTCCCAAATGAGCAAGATGTTCTTCATTCTCGAGTGAAAACAACTGGAATCATTGAAACTCAATTCTCCTTTAAAGATTTGCACTTCAGGTATGGACAAATGTCTTTTCTAACTTTCAAGAGAAAACATACATTAGGTTCAGTGTGACTTCATGCAGAAAAACTCAAATTCATGTCTAAGAGAAGTGAGTTCTCAGGCATGCTGGTTAGATCTCACACTCTCCATGACCACTGTTCTTCATGAGACCCCTGTGGCCCTTCACTCCAACCCTCATCCTGACTCTCACCTCTTCTCCAAGAAAATCCCTCTGTGTTGAGCAGATTGCAGCTAGATTTTATTTTGCTCATACCTGAAACTCCTATCCTACTTGAAAAAAAGGAAAAAATACTTAAGTACCATTTAAGCTACAGATGCCATGGATCCTATTCCCTCTGCCTTACTACTCAATTTGCTTGAAGTATTTATATTAATTTGTTTCCTTAATTTAAAAAATGCAAATTAAGAAGAAAATTATTTGAATGTGATGGTACTTACTGGAATAACAAGACCTAATTTATAAGCATGGTTTGGGTAGGAAAATAAATGCATTGTTTTCATTCGTGTTGCATTATCAAGACTTTCTTAGAAATTCTATTGCAAAATTACTTATTTGCTATATCAAGAAATGGATATACTAGCATGTTAGAAAATGTACCTTCACACTGAAGTGCCTCTCCCTATAGATTAAGGATGAGACAGAATATTAAACATTAAAATTAGGATCAAGACATACCATTAATAAAATACCAATTTAGTAATAAAAATATAAATAAAATTAAAGCATTCATGTATGCAATAATGAAAATTTTTGAAAAGAAAATCCTTAGAAAAGGTGACATAATTACATCCATTTGTGAGGGAAAATTTTAATTATATCCCTTTGTGGATAAAATTTTAAAATATTTAAGTTCTAAAATTAGTGATACATGTATATAATAAGAATAGTTAAGACATAGATAGTCAAGATAATATTTTCAAGTTATTATGGAAGAAATGCTTCAACATTTGGACTGGAATTTCAGACCCACAAGTAGTTAACTTTCTGAAAGATGAATTCAAAATCAAACCAGGATAAGGATACTCCAGAGACAGGGATCAATAGCCCCTCTTGGCAAATGTGAGGCAAGTTTGCCTTCATAACTGGTACAGTTCCTCTGTGGCAACTACTTTCTCCAGACTCCTGAACTTTGATGGAGTTTCTAGGGTTTTCCTTTGGAAACCTAGTCCATCTGCTTCTCCTCTCTGGCCTCCTCAGCCAGTCAAAGCATTTTTAGCACATTCTGTTTTATTTAACCTTCTTTTAGCTCTTCAAATTTCTCACTGCAACACAGACTAGAAGCTGAGGATAGGCCTTGAGGCTAGTACTACCAAACTTTCACTCCCAGGTTCTCCATTAATTAGCAGCATATTGCAAGTAAAAGAATCACCTTTTCTTCACTTGCCTAGTAAGTGTCTTGCAAAGATCAAGTCCTACAGTGTTATAACTCAGTATTAGCTTCTTCTGAGTAAGCAAATGGAATTTTCTACATCAGAGATTGTTGAGATCACAGGCCAGTTTTTTAAAAAGTATGAACCTCTGAATTATATACAGTATTGTAAAGTAATATTACCTCAATGAAAATGTACAAGAAAGTTAATGTCACACATTGAATACCTAGAAGCTCACAACCTTAATCATTCTCCGTAACACCAACCCAAGTTAACATCTCAGAAATGGTCACTATCATAATTATCTGTTCTGTTCCTCAAACATTCCAAACCTTAAGGCCTCTCCCCCACTGTTCTGTATGCCTAAAATTCTTTGACCCTGGATTTTTTTTAATATTTATTTATTTATGCATACAAGAACTGGGGTATAGACCAGAGATGTGGGGGGTGAGAGGATTCACCAGAGACAGCATGGGGAGCAGAAGAGGCGGATTGACTGAAATAAACTGCTGAGGGTAGCAGCGGTGACCCTGGATTTGTACAAGGATTCACTTCATATCATTAAGTTTCCAAATTAAATGTTATTTCCTTGGGATCCCATCTGTTAACCATCCCTACATAACCCTGTCACTACTACATTCTGATAAACAAATAACAAGCTGTCTAGAGCAGGAGGAGGAGAACAGGCTGATTTGTGACACTTAATGATTTCCTTGGTATAAATACCCTGACAATGGCCAATTTCAAACTACCCATATGATGTCACTAAATTCAGAACTGGGAAGAAATGCAAATACTAAACATGCCAACATGGGCTGGTGCTACTGTACCATTGAAATATCACACTATTTTTCTGTCTATTAAAAAATCTTACTAGTTTTCTATTAAAAATCTTACTCATCTAGACAGTTGCCTTGTTTCTTTAAAAATTTGCTATTTTTGATTCTGTTTCTGCCTCATATGCTCTGACCTCTAGAGACCAGGGGTTATCTGTTTACAGCTCTATTTTCTGTGATTACCACAATGGCTAACAACAGCAGGCATACAGTCAATCCTTGTTGGATGAACAAAGTGTACTATGCACTTTATGAACACTGTCTTTTCATGCTCATTGTAACATAAGGAATTGGGCATTGCTATCCTTTTGTAGGATAGAGTCAAGAAATGGAGACTAGAACAAGCTGAAATATTTCCCCAAGATCATACATAGAAGCAGTGGAAATGTTATCAGAATGCACATCTTTCTGTCTTGAAAGACCATACTCCTTACACTGCTTATCACCTAGGAACTATTAGGCTGATTGTGGTATAAACCATTCTTCATGAAAGTGCTTTTCCTCATGTTGTTGGTCATTCATAATTCTCTTCAGAAAGAAGAGGGGAAAAAATGACAGTCTATAGGACAAATATCTTTGTGTTAGCAGGACTCTGTGGTATTTCACAAATCAGTGCTAAACCCAGGGTAGAAGACAACTGCCAATTAACACACAAAGCCTCAGAAAATCATGCTCATTTCCTGAACTATTTTACTTAGCAACAAGTAATATAAATTTGAGCTTAATTTATTCTGCATAGAACATAACATTTGTGTTTAATTTTTTAAAACAAAACATTAAAGATATCTTTCCCTTATCAGATTAGATCCTCTAGAACCCTTTTGGTACATCATCACTTTCCTGTTCTTTTGATATTCTGTGGTTAATTTTGTGAAGGACTGTCTGAAATTATATAGTAGGTCAACTACTAATTCACTTTCATATATAAAGGAATGAGAAAGATTTGTTAATTATTACAGTATCAATGATAAAATGTAGACATCTGTAAATTGAGATGCAGGGCCCAGTTAGGACTTATTTTGGCATAACATTTTCCATACCATACACTTTTATTACCTTTTTCCATTCATTAAAACAAGTCTTATGCTCTTTTCTACCTTAATATAAGTTTTTGTTTTCCCTTTTGCTTAATAGTCTGTTATATGAGAACACACTCATTCAAATGTAGGGAATTTCTAAAAAAACAAGAATGTAACTAGTGAAACTAAGAATATTTAAATTGTACAACTACATATAAAAAAGACAAGCATACTTTTTTTTTTGAGGTAACATTAATTTACATCATTGTGCTTGAGAAGTATGGGATCTCCCCCTTCAGGTATTGTTTAGTGCTCCGCACCAACCACCAAAACACATGTAATCTTCAAACCATAGTCCATTTTGCTTTCTTCTCAATTTATTATTGCCCCTTCTCCCCCTTGGGTAGTCTCAGTTCTACAGTCAGCTTTCTGGGGGTTGTTGTTAGATTGATTTTATCTGACCTTTCATTTGTTTTCTCTTTATTCCACATATAAGTGACATTATCCAGTATTTGTCTTTCTCCTTGTGACTTATTTCACTAAGCATATCCCTTCCAACCCTGTTCATATTGCCACAATGTAATAGTTTATCTTTTTGATGGCTGAGTAGTATTCCATTGTGTATATGTACTACGTCTTCTTGATCCACAGCTCTGTACTTGAGGACTTACATTATTTAAATTATATGATTTTTTAATTTAGTTAAGGAACTGCTTAAAATATTTTAACATAATTTTTAAAGTTTAATCAGCAATTCAGACATATCACCAGGTGAATTCCTGTAGATAAGTCACTTTTTTGAAGTAATATATAGGATTATCTGAAACTCCACAGGCTTTTGTAGTATAAACTTTTGTAGTATTTTAAAACAGGAAACAAAAATAATGTAGCTTCCAATGTTATTTCACTAAGTGCCCAAGTATTAAAATATATTGCATTAGCATTGATTTGCATTCACATAGCATAAATCATTCTATAACTATTTAAAACTAAAAACTTAATTTACATATTGAATTATAGAAGTCTAGAATTTTAAACAGGAACAACAAAATGAAAAATTCTTTCTGCCAATATACTGTATCATCTTCATGCATCACCCAATTTATGGAAATTACCTTAGAGTTCTTACCAAACTAGAAGTCTTAACCACCAAACTGATGAAGTATATTATCTTTACAGATGTTAGATAGAAAATTTAATGCAAATGTGAGTTGTTTTCCTGCTATAAAGCATTCCTCAGGACAAAGAACACAGAAATAGATTTATAAGCACTTATCACACAATTACAGAGATGTCACTTTCTCCCTAATTGTTCCCTAAGCAAAAAACAAAATTGAAGTATATGGGAGCTAAGGAAAAGAGGTCAGCAACTATATTACAACATAAAACAAAAATACAAAACAAATGCGTAACAAAAAATATAACTTGTTTTCTACCAGTTTGAGCAAAACTATGATATGAAATAAATTGTCACTTTTCTGAATTCGAAAGTTGAACCATGTACATTGTGCTCATTTTAGTGGGGTAAGAGTCATCTTAGCTTTGAAGTGAGTCTGGTTAGCCACCAGACTTTTTCTTGATCAGATATTAAGCAGCAATAATTCATGTTTCAGTATGAAATTGTTTGAGCTTATTCATCATTAATGCTACTGAAATAAGCTATATAATTTGATACCTAATTATTCTAGTGATAGAATTATTTCAATGACTATGAATTAGAGAATGATTTAATGAGTATTTTAAGTTATAGATACACACACACAATAGATAGACACATACACAGTAGGCATACAAGTAATTTTTTTTAAACATTAATTCCTTAAGCAATTAAGAAATGTAGAATAACCTGCAAGCATCTACTCTGATATTTTTCCATATCTGGGGACAAGGGAAAGATCTCATTAGGCCATTTTGCTATGGTTGTGTAGTGATGGCACAGATTCATTTGTTGGCTCCATAATGTAGTTTTATGATCCAGTCAACTATCTTTAATAAACCCCACTCAATGGAATAGTTTAAATAATAAATTCCTTCTCAAATTAAATCTTATTTTCCTATAGTCCACCTACAAATGTCAGAAAATGTAATTTGTCCAATATACTCAAATGCTTATAGACTGAGCCAAGACAGCTAACAAATTAACCGTAATAAGATTACCCATTTGTATCAGTCCTAGGTTATGTAATGACTTCACAAATACCATAAAAGGCAGATTATTTCATAATTATTCTGATGTGAAATGTGAATAATCTTACACAAATATTAAGCCAAATATTTAAATAAACCCATAAAAATCAACAGATTTGCCAACTGTTTAAAATGGATTCCAAAATTGAACTATATAGTTATCTGTTTAATGTTTAATATAAAGTCATATAACTGATGATTAGCCATACATTAATGCCAAGGGCAGCTTAAAATAAATGATGTTCAGCTGTCATTTAAAAGCTTTGCCTATTAATTTTTATCTATATCATCCATTTTAGGCAATTAAAATCTTTTTGTAATATAAGAATCCTAATTTAAATATAAGACTTAATAAGAAAATGTGTATTATTAAAAAAATAGAGCAAAAAACACTATACCCAAGATGAGCACTGCCAATTCCATTCATTATCATTAATGCTCTGCTTACTGTGACTATTAAAGAGAATTAAGAATATTCAAGGGCCTCCCCTGGTGGTGCAGGCGGTTGAGAGCAGCGCTGTGAAGCTGTCTGCAGCCTCTGCAGAGCCAGTTCGATCTCAGCTTGCTGCAAATCCCTCATGGCGTGGCAGACCTCTCCTGTCTCACTCTTCAGCAGTGTATTTCAGTCTGTCTGCCTGTTCTGTTGCCCGCATTGTCTCTGGTGAATCCTCTCACCCTCCTGCCTGTACATCTGGCCTGTACCCTGGTTCTTATATAAATAAATAAATCTTTAAAAAAATATATTCAGGCTGTTTCACATGTCCATTCATCTCCTAAATTATTCAGAGGATTTGATGAAGATAAAATTTTCAATGAATATACATATCTTTATCTAATTTCTCTTGTTTTCCATAGAATGGTCATGATTGAGTGTACATAAAAGAATGCTTCAGTAAATTTTCAAAATAAATATTCCACTTCATGAATTTCCACATTATTTCAATAGGTTGCAATGCTTTACACTTCTGAAATAAGCCCTGAATTAGAGGAAGAGAAAGAACTAAAGATGAAAAAATAGGTGTGAAAAATAAATCATCACAACAGTAGCAAAACAAAATGTAACTTTTCCTAGAGCTAACACAATATCCAGGAGAACTGATAGAGAAGCCAAACCTCCAGCCATCAGTCTGATTTGCTAGCAAGCATTTCAATTTAATAGCAGCAGCAGATGGCATTAGAGAAATGTTCAGGGCTCCCAGGACCTATCTAATATGAAACTGCACAGGAGAAAAAAAAAAAAAGCCATACATATTGTTTATCCAGTGAGTCACAAATTTAGAAGATTATTAGTATGCAATCTAAGATGGACTTTCAGAAGCCATTTTATCAATATGAATAATGCCCTTGGCTAAGTAATCTTTGTACCCTCTTAGGAGAAAGCTAAGCCTATCAAAACATGTTTATTAGAATCTACAGGATAAGTTGAAAGGATACAGGGCTCAGAGTCATATTACAATAATTATATCCTTTGCTAATAGTACATATTTACCTGAGAGGAGAATAGCTCTCTTACACGTGCGTGTTAACAACAATAGTAGTTTGCAAAGAAGTTGAATCATCAGAGAAGACATATCCAGTAAGATTTGTGAACTTGGTTTCACTGACTTAATCTCATAGAGTTTTTAGATGATCCAGTTTTGGGAAGGTAATTTGAGATAATTGTGTCATAGAAAAGAAATCTATAGGAAGCTTCCTTTGCACCTTCTGCTGGGGTACATATATCTTCCACAAAGTCCATATATTCGGAGTATCAAGTATATGATCAGGACCCCAATTATTTGGAAAAAAGAACTATTAACATGAAAGAAATAAGATTATCTTCCTTAAGGTAAAATATTTGGCCACCATACAGGAAATCTGAGCAGTTTAATTACCTTAAGGAGAAAAGGATAATCTCTGGTTTGAAAATTTGAATAAAATCTGACTGAAAATATAAACATGGCTAAAGGAAGAAAGTATCAATCCGAATGGAGAGAGATGGAATACTGGACATAAAAGCAGAGAAAAAGAGGATCAGAAACAATGTTAAAAGGACTAATCTAAGTTCTGTGTTCGTAGAGAAACTTAACCAAGGTGTTCTAGAATTTGGTTCCTACCACACTACCAATCCTGTGGAAATTAAAGACTGGGTTCACTCAGCACAATCATTCCATTCTTCCAGTAAACTTTATCCTGATTCCATGACTAGTTAGCACCCCATTACAGGATGCACAGCATAAAACCCAGAAGAGAGAATTTAAGCAAAAGAGGAAACAAAAACTATGGAAGTTCTTATACATTCAAATTCAGAGGGTAGAGATACAAGATGTGGTTTCAGTTTGAAAAACCCACCAAGGGTTTAAACCTAATGTCAACCATTACCTTATCCCACATATTTTTTGTTATCTTGATGTCTTTCTATAGCTTGGATGTCTGATGGTACTTAATATCTCCAATTTAAACTATTATGAAAATTCCAATATTTTTCTGCAACTCTAATCTCCTCCTCATCAAAGTTATATTCTGGACTGAGATCAAGTAACCTAGCAGCAAACAAAATATGTTAGTTCCACACCTAACAATCTCTGTTTGTCCCCCACAGACTAATATAAAATCTAATCTTCTCATGTGATATAAAAGATCTGGCAAATCTATTTATGGCCTAATACTTCAGGCTAATTCCTTTGTTCTTGTTTTTGTTTTATTGCCTCTACTTGGGAGGTTCTTCCCAAGACATTTCATTTGGCTCAGTTCCTCATCTCTTCAGGTTTGACTATTACCTAAATTAGCTTTAACTATGACCTTCTCTCACTCATTCAAATTACAGATCCTATTTTCCCTACCTACTTAGGATACTAATATCCAAAATCTCTCTCTCTCTCTCTCTCTCTCTCTTACTTATATACACACACACACACACACACACCCCTCATCAGGTTAAAAGCATGCCTGGCATGTAGTAAGTGCTCAATAAGTATTTGTTGAATAAATAATTATCTAGCACCTCTGATATGTCAGAGCTATATCAGGCCATATGTCTCCTTTGTTCTTACCTTAGTCTTCATGTCCTCAAAAATACAAATTGCTTGCTAATACCAAATATGTCCCATACATTTTCTCACACCTTGATGATTTGCACATGCACTTTGCATTAAAAATCCCCCCTCCATCTGATTGATATGTAATATATTTGTTCACTTAGCAAATATTTACTGCACGTGTATTAAAATGGTCAAGCACAGGGCCTGGAACTGGGACTACAGTAGTCATTAATATCCATGTTTCCTGCCCTTATGAGGCTGCAATTCCATTAAGGAGACTGTAGATTTTAACATGTAAAAAATAAACCAGTTAATTATATAGTATGACTATTACTATAGAGGAAATGAAAATGATGAGTTAGAAAAATAAGTTGATATGGTTGCTACAGTATACATGGACACACAGAGGCTTCTTTGTGCAGGAGGTATTGACACTAAGTTTTAAAAGTTGAAAAAGCAAAGGAAAAAAGGAGGGAATAGTAAGACATGGAAAGGAGGGAGGCTATGCAACAATCCTGGGATAATAAAAAGTTAGGTTTATATCATAGGAACTAAAAGAATAGCCTTGTGATTTAACTGTAACAAAAAAAAAAAAAGTGTGATGAACTAAGCTTGGATAGGTAAGCAAGAACCAAACAGCTATAGTCTTAGTGTTGTCAAGTTTATTCCCTGTTCTAAAGGGAAAAGAAGGCTTTGGAAGTTGAGAGCAGGTGAGAGATATAATTAGGTTTACATTAAAATAAAATTCTGAGTGCTGTGAGATACCAGCGACAACACTTTTGCCATGGTCCTGGTGAGAAATGTTGGTGGCTTACACTAAAGAAGTTGAAAAAAAGTGAATCAATTAATATCTATGTTTTCCTGTGTACTGTATGGAAGATAAAGGAAAGGGAAGTATTAAGAATAACTCTTAATTTCTTTGAGATTCTATATTCATCATGGTGACTTTGACCAAAATACAAAGACAGAGGAGTGATAAATTTTCAAACTTCTCCTCTGGTTATGTTTCATTATTTTGTAAGCTGAATTAAATCTTCCTCTAGTATCACACATTTTCACTGTATATTAGAATATTATTACATAATATAACAACATTTGTTTCTCTCAACAAAACAGCATTTTTTTTAAAGATAGTGACTGTATCTTAATCATAGTGTTTGTAGGTCTAGCATAGTATTCAGTACAGAGTGTAAACAGTGAATGAATGAATGAATGAATACACAAAAAGCTAGAACAGGTAAGAATCACATAATCAGAAATATGGTAGCTTACAATCTTCTTGTAGGTTCTATTACTTAAAGAGAACTTATATAGATTCAAAATTTTCTAAGGTTAACCAATTTTTTTAGTTAAACTCTAAATTTCTTTAAATTACACAATACTTAAAGTCAGTATGTGAAATTATTTTACTGTAGTCTGAATAAGGAAAATCAAAAGATGAACTTTATTTTTGAATCCTTGTAAGTTGGACAGCTAAGATTTACGTTGTAATCAATAAAAATCTAAAATAATACCTTTTAAAAGTTTTAGGGCATCCATTTATAACTCTAAATGTTAATCCTAATGCAAATTTTGGAAGATATTTATAAGATTCATTATTCTTTTTTTTTTCCAGAATGTTTGATGTAGGTGGACAGAGATCAGAGAGAAAGAAATGGATTCACTGCTTTGAAGGAGTTACATGCATTATATTTTGTGCTGCACTCAGTGCATATGACATGGTCTTGGTGGAAGATGAAGAAGTGGTAAGTCTAAGAGGCAAATAAAAGCAGGGTTAAAAAAAAAATCAAGTGTTTACACTTTCCAATGTTACAACCACATTTCTCAACTCAATAAAGGCCTTCCAAAGACAGATGTTATTTTTTGATCCTGTATAAAATGCTGAACACTATTTTACAAATAATAATCCTACATTCTCATCTTTATACCTAACAGAACAGAATGCAGGAAAGCCTTCACCTGTTCAACAGCATCTGTAATCACAAGTACTTTGCAACCACCTCCATTGTCTTGTTTCTAAATAAAAAAGATCTCTTTCAAGAAAAAATAACCAAAGTGCATCTTAGCATCTGCTTTCCAGAGTATACTGGTAAGATACTTTTCCATTAGTTCAATGATCATAAATTTTTATATATACATGTTTCCCAATCTGGATCTTAACATAATACTTATGAGCTAGAGGTTTATGATAACTTTTTAGTCCAGTGTATAATTCCAATTGGAAAAAAATCTAACAAGTAAAGGAACCCTCTGTACCGCCTGCAGTAAAACATAGTTCTAATGAATAAACAGGTGGAGGTTAGACAGACCACGGCTGCTACTCTATATAATGTATCAAACAACGTTGCACACTCTATTATCTTTTACATAATAGGGAGGCAAATAGTCAATGACTATAAATGTCAGGTTTTAGAGTAGGGTTGTTTTCCCCTTAGACAACTTGTTTCTTTTTTTGTAAATAGTTTTATGCTCTGTTGTTATTGAAATTGAGTTAGGATGGCAACATTTATGAGTTAACATAAATAGAAATCTAGTATCACCACTTAAATTCATGGGTGGCCTAGATGCTAGTCTGAGCAAGGCATTCTATCACAATAGATATCATGCATAATTAGTGATTATTTTTCTGTATTTATAGATATCATTAATTAAACAGGTTTATTTTTAGGTCTTTTTAAATAGCCTATTTTTAGAGCCATATTTACTGTACATAAAAAATAAAATGAAAATACAGAATTCCCATGTAGTCTATCTTCATTCAACTCCCACAATTTTCTATTTTTGATATGCTGCATTGGTTTGTTACATTCATTACAGTTGATGAGCAGACATTAATACATTATTAACTTAAGCCATTATTAACTAGGGTTGATTCTTTTGTCTATCGATTTTGCTAAAATGTACATCATGTATCTGCTATGACAATATTATACATATTAATTTCACTGCCCTAAAGATCCCTGGTGTTCTACCTATTAATTTCTCCAACCAGTCTTACAACCACTGGCAATGAAAGCCACTGATCTTTTTAATCTTATATAGTTCTCTCCTTTCAGAATGTCATGCCCGCAATCACAGTATGTGGCATTTTCTGAACAACATCTTTCACTTAGCAATATGCATTTTAATTTCCCCATGTCTTTTCATGAGTTGTTCACTTTTTATCACTAATATTCTATTCCATAAACAAACCTATTTTTTATCCTTTCATATAGTCAAGGACATCTTGATTGCTTCCAATTTTTTGTAATTATGAATAAAGTCACTATAAACATCCACATATAGGTTTTTTTGTGTGCATATGTTTTTTGTGTAAATACCTAGAAGTGCAATTGCTGGATGGTATAATAGGTCTATTTAGCTTTATGAGAAACTGTCTTTGCCTTCCCAAGTGACTGTTTCATTTTGTATTCCCACTGGCAATCAATAAGCATTTCTATGATTACACTCTTCATCAGCATTAAGTATTGTCCATGTTTTGGATTTTAGCAGTTACATTACATTACATAAGGATTGTCCCTCATGGAATTTTGCTCCTAGTTATAATAAATCAGGGAATAAAATGTTACCTCTTTGGAAAATATGTATGGTACTGCCCCATTCCGTACCAAGTCCCCACTGAACAGATTCTACTCTAAAGGTCAATCAATGTGTCACTTTTTAGCTGACCTGTATTTGTTAGCATTCCTATTTTATTTCTGCCTTCTCCCAATTGATCCATTGTGTATCCTGCTACTCAAGCATAATCTTCATTAGCTCTTCATTTAACTCCATCAAATAATCAGTCAAAAATAGTTCTCTAAAGTCTAATATATCCCATCTTAACTACTTCGACTAGTCCATAATCTGGTCCAAGCCATCTATTCTACTTGATTTCCTATAAATCTTTTTTAAAAATCTTTTATTTCCCTCTCACAAGATTCTTCATCTGCTTCCCAGCTCTACTCTGAAATCTAATGAATGATCCAGCCCATTCTCATTTAATTTCTGGTTATTCACTGACTGTTTTTCTTCTCTCCTGTAGTTAACCCTCAAGGTTTCGCTTGAATGACACCTCATTCTGTAGCCCATAAATCTGTATCTTCTATTTTTTTTCTTGTTTTAGTTCATAGTGATACACACACACACATGCTTTATTACTCACTCTGTATAAGTATTAGTATATATATTTACTGTATTATGAGCTTTTTAATAGAGATATTACAATTTAGCACCCTTAAGCCTCCAGTAGATTAAACATAGTTCTGACCACATAGTATATATTGTATAGACCCTTGATAATTCACTATTATCCTTATTTTTTGTAATACAAAAAATAATATGCCATACTCTGTATGAAGTCCTAGAACTTACTGGTATTAAACTTTTACTTTTTAAAATGCAATTTTTTTTCAAGGTCCAAATACATTTGAAGATGCAGGGAACTACATCAAGAATCAGTTTCTAGATCTGAATTTAAAAAAGGAAGACAAGGAAATTTATTCCCACATGACCTGCGCTACAGATACTCAAAATGTGAAGTTCGTGTTTGATGCAGTTACAGATATAATAATCAAAGAGAATCTAAAAGATTGTGGGCTTTTCTAATCAACCTGTTTTTTCTCCCACTCTTGTTCATGTGTGCTTTTCAAGACATAAAATGTGATGTGATTGGTTTAATTTGAACAGACATTAACTTTCTAGAAATAAAACTAGTGTTATGAAGCAAAATGTTTTCACTCAAGAAATTTAATGTATTATCACTTACATCTGATAGTGATATGAATTATTACAGAATTACCAAAATATCAATAACACTGAATTTGCTTGGAAATAAAGCTCTGTATTACGTCCTATTTTAAATCCGAGAACAATGAAAAATGCAGTATATCCCATATTTTTTGTATTAACCAAATTGTGAGAGACATTCATTTTTGCAGATATGTAACTGTGTCCATACTGTACAGACTATTCAGAGATGATAAATGTGGCATATTATTGGTTCATTACTCCTATTTAGTCAAATAAAACGCTCACTATACATACTTAAAGGGAATTTACATATGCCAAAGAAATGCATATAATTTTCCCTGCTACATTTTTCTCCTTAGAAAAATATTAAATTTGAATTTACCTTAGAGTTGAGGATTTCAATAATAAATCTTTACCCACCAACCCTGTTAAAAGCAAGGGACCATGTATGGTCAGATACACAGTATGAGGCTGCTCAAACTGAACAACAGTCCTCAATGGAGCACTCATGCTCCACATCTCATTCCAGACTCGTAGGGAACATTATTATAATTGAAAGTTGGGGGACAACAATCCTGGACTGCAAGAGAGAGAAATAATTTGATGTCTTAGTGTTTGTATGTTTTAGTTTTGTGAATAAGAAGTGGGAAGTAAGCAGTAATGAGGAGATTTTCTAAGAAACATTGTGCTTCTTTGTTAGTACTTTATGATCCATTCTAAATGTTACATGGCAAGCTAATTTGGTGCCTTACAAACCCAAATCATTACTCATGAAAAGATTTTTTTTTCTTTTGAAAGAATGTATGCACTTTCAAGCATCTCTATTTTTTACCCTCTATACATCTAGAAGGTGATATACAGGTCACAAGAATAGGTCAGTTCTTAAGATTTACAACTACTCTGAAAACAATTAAGTTTTTACAAGTTGGGAGAGATGACAGGAACATAAATTAAGCACATTGCCAGTCTGTAGCTCAGGCGCATTAGGTCGTTCTATCTCAATGTAGCCATCTTGTTGTTTTCCAACATATTTCCTTCCAGTCTAAACACACAAGAATGATCACTACTTAATACATCACCTTGAGTAGCTAAGAGTACGTTGGCTTATTTTCAAAAACAAAAAGGAGTAATCAGCAAATGAGATAAATAAAAATATAAATTAAATTAAGAGAATTAATTTGAAATTCCCTTGAAGAATATAGATTATTAAGAAGCCTAAGATAACAAGGACAGAAAGGCAAAATCATTTAGTTCAGTTTTCAAAAATATTTTGTAGCTGAGAAATAATATATATGACAACCCCATATTTTGATAGGAGACATGCAATGCAAGGTTTCAAATAAGATTACGAATGCTATTATTTCATCCATACCTTTGCATTTTTATTCTCTCATTTTATACTTTAACCTGTTCTTCTCCATCAGTGTAAAAAGATTCCAGAAGGGAAAAAGATAATTTTAAAAAGTGTTAGGATCATTATTTTTCAGATTTTGAGTCTTATCTTTGAGGTACCTCTTTTAGATAACACAGACACAAAGGATGGGGTCTAAATAGTTCAATTTGTCTATTAAAAGTAAATAAATTTTGATCTTTGCAAAAAAAAATGATAATCATTGCTATTTATGAAATGTAATGTGAAAACATTTAAGTATGCTAAATGATTAAATTTAAAATTAGAGCTAGGTTTGGTTTTTTTCAATGGTAAATTTCTTCCAACCCTACAATTGAAATTTTAGGTGATTTTCTTCATATTTAAAAACATCAACAGTTATGTTATCCAATAATTTTTAATTAAGGAGAATTTTGGAGAAAAAAAAGTTTCCATTATTGAATGCACGTGTGTGTCTACTTGTGATTTTACATTTTAATTTTTTAACATAAAAAAAGGTTGAAAAAGTGCTGATGCACAGCATTTGGGGATGAGGGAAATAACAAAATGGGAAGCACAGGAAGTTATTCCCTTAGCCTGGGGAGAAACTACCCCTGAGACCAGGGAGTTTGACCCACCGGAAGGACCAACAATAGAATTAAAACCCCTATTAAAATGAACCTTTTAAGTGTACAGTTAGTGCTTCTGATTTTACAGTCAGTGCTTCTCAAGGAAGCAGTCAGTCTTTGTCATTTAATGTTCAAATATGATTATGCTTTTATTTTCCTGTTCTTTTAGTTGAGATTTCTTTCTCTGACTCAGAATGTCCCCAAATTTGATTATCTTTTAGCACTCCCAAATCACTCATTTCTAAGATTTGTCTGATTGTAGACACACTGTGATACCTCAGATCTGGTGTAGGGTTTTATCTAACAAGGTAACTAATACCCAGTTGTTGAAAAACTTTTCCAGAAGCATGAACTGGTCAACAGATAAATCTTTGCATCTTGAGTTGAATGAAGTCAAGAATATTCACTAACACTTTTGTGTCAAAATACAAGTTATCCATGCCACAAAGAAGTTCTATGAAAAAGTGTCAAATTTTGTGGAGTCTACAATATACAACCATAGATATCAAACATTCTAAACAGTAACAAAATTCATAACCAAAAAACCACCGAATAGGCAACTATTTTTTTTTTTGTTTTAGGCTATGGACCTATCCTGATACACTTTTTCTTACTTGATCTATTATACCATTTGATCATAAAATATATTTTTAAATACAGCAGATAATCACTCAGACTTGTCTCAATCAAACATTATGTTTATGAGGAAAAATAAATCTTCTGTGTTGGGTATGTATTTTCAATGTTTACCACTTCAGAATCACAGGTGGATGTGTTGGTTAACATGTGCAGCCACTAAAAATAAAATATTTGTCAGAACTATAGGAGAAATTGTGAAACGTCTTACTTAGATTAACTTTAAAAATAGGAGTGACCACCCTGTGCTTGGGATGGTGTAAATAGTCATTAGGTAATGTAAGCGATCAGTCTCTTTCCATTTAGACCTTTTCCTGTCATTCTTAAAAACACTATAGCCACATGGGGGCACACTTACCTCATGTGTTTTCCACTAAATGTTGCAAACAGAATAAATTTAGATTACCAATAACTAATAAATCAAGTAACAAAATCCTAGTAAGAACCATAGTACTTTGAACTCAGTAATACAGGATAATCTTCTATCATATTATGCACAATTTTAGTAAAATTTGTGAATAAAAAACTATTGATAAAACTCCAAATTTGTTTAGTCTTAGATATTTAGTCTTTTGTCATGAACTTTGTATTTTTTTGTCATTTTCCAACTTTTAAACCTATGAAACCATTAATATTTTAGTGTCTTTTCCACTAATGTGTATTGTATCTAAAAGTCCTGATTTGTTTACAGTAAAAGGCAGAAGAGAAATAATTTGATGTCTGACAACTGTGTTTTGTGAATGGTAATCAACTGGCTGCTTATTATTGTGAATCTTTTTAGTAAATCAAAGTAAAATTCCATTCTACTATAACATTAACCATTCCATCATTCTGTTTATTACAACTTATTCCAAAGCCACCATTCATTCCACCAAATTAAGACGAAAATGAGTTCTCTCTGACATGTTTGCTATTACCAGCACTACTGCTGCCGACTCATTTTTCATTAACAATAGCATTAATTTTGATTTTCAACCACGTTTGTCATATCAGTTAAGAAATAGGTTAAAGAAAAAGGAAATAAAAAGATCCTAATTTACTGCTCAGGGACAATAATGGCCCTCTAATAATTACAACTTTCAGATAAAGAATAATAGATGAGACATACAAACAAAGCAATTACTTGAAAGACATTAGTATTTTCTAAACTGGTAACCAAATCTAGCATTACTTTTTAGTATATTGTGAACTTTCTTTTTTTATAAAGAAAAATGGTCAAATATAGTATCAAAATTCATGAAACACTTTAATATAGTAAAAGGCATACATCAGGAAAAGTCTACATGATTACACTTACTGGTGGCTTAAGAAAGTTTAAAATAATAATGCAGAATGCCAAAGAAAAGGTGATCTAGGCTATGTTTATCATATCCAATTGAAATCTTAATCTTACTGCATTTTAAAATATTGATATATATATTTCCATAGTGCAATTAATGTGAGATAATTTACCAGCAATGCAACTATTTCCCATGAAGTGAAGGTTAAATTATTCCTCACAGTGGGTCCACAGAAGTTTAATCTGTACTATACTCAAGAAAAAAAATCACTTTTTATACACATATATGGTTTGCTCCCACACAACACTGTTCATAAGGTAGCATCATTATCTACATCTTTTGAAAAAAGATAAGAGAATTATAAAAATATATAAGCCATATATATTACATCAAAAAGGCTCATTCCTTTTTCAGAATTCTATTCTTTTATAAATATAAAAAAGTCATTCTTCAAAATATTAAGGAATAGCTATAAAAAAGGGATCGAAGAAAGTGGAAGTTGTATTTTTTATCACTATGCCTAGATAGCTTTATTAAAATTGAGAGTCCAACAGCAAATAATTAATGAGGTATTTCATTATGGATCAGTGGTACGAAGTTCTGAATTACATTTTCCCTTTGTAACAGATGACAAGGTCATCCACAGGTTCTGAGGCACTGCTCAGGGTAATGAGTTTAATACCCGCTTCCAGCACCAACACATCCCCATGAGAAGATGAACAATTGTTAAAGTATTTTCCTTATGTCTGAATGAACAGAAGATTAAACAATCACCTCAGACCAATGTAGATTGGACTTTCGAGTTGGCATTGTCTTTTGAAAACTGATACCAGAGGATTGTCTTAATTGAAATAAACAAAACAAAAATAGGAAGAGGATATATAAAGAATTTTAAAGTGATATTTAGGGGCCTCCCAGGTGGCGCAGCGGTTGAGTGCTGGACTGCGAAGCTGCCCGCAGCCTCTGCAGCGCCGGTTCGATCCCCGGCCACCAGGCGAGGGTCCCACATGGCACACAGACCTCCCCTACCGCCCGCTGCTCCCCTCAGCAGTGGACTTCGGTCCTTCTGCCTGCTCTGCTCCCCGCTCTGGCTCTGGTGAATTCTCTCACCCTCCCGCGCTTCTGACTATACCCAGTGCTTGCATAAATAAATAAATCTTTTAAAAAAAAATAAAGTGATATTTAGAATGTGACTTGATGTTTAAAAATTGTGATTTTAACCTTCCCTCTCTCCTTCAGCACTGCCCACGGGGGTGGCAGCCATCTTCTATTTGGTGTTTGCTGTCTTCAAACCCCTCAGGAAGCTCGTGGTAGTCAATAACAAAAACAAGTAGTTCATCTGGCACCAGTCAGACTTACATGTCAAAATTAAATGTGACTGGTAGAAACCCAGAGGCACTGATAACAAGGTGTGCAAAAGATTCAAGGGCCATATCTTGATGCCCAACATTGGTTACCAGAGCAATAAGAAAAAAAGAGCACATGCGGCCCAGGGGCTTCTGGAAGTGTCTAGCACACAATGTCAAGGAGTTCAAAGAGCTGCTGATGTGCAGTAAATGTTACTGTGCTGAGACTTCTCACATCTCCTCTAAGAACCACAAAGTCAGCTCATCCTGGTGGCATATGGGTTAAGTCTCAGCTTTATCACCACTGAGGCCTGAGTTCGATCCCTGGCCAGAGAGCTAACCACGTGGTGCAGCAGCCCTCTCCTGTCTCCCCCACTGCTCCCCTCAGCAATGTATTTCAGTGTATCTGCCTGTTGTGCAACCAATTCTGTCTCTGGTGAATCCCCTCTCTCCTGGCACCTCTGGCCTACATCCCAGTTCTATGCATAAGTAAATAAACAAATCTTTAAGAAGAACCACAAACTCATTATGGAAAGAGCAGCACAGCTGGCAAGAGTGACCAGTGGCAATGCCAGGCTGCACAGCCACGAGAAGGGATAGCCAGTCCAGTCGTGTGCATGTATATTGTGTTAATAAAACTGTCTTCTAACATAATAAGCAAACATATTATGTTTCCTTTTCTTTTCCCATTTAAATTGAGGGCTTGGAAGTGTATTTATTCTTGGGAAGAACCACCAAGCACCACACATTGTTCCTAGTAAAGTCTTCATCAGAACAACATTTCACAGCTCCTCCCTGTGTATCATCCCACCCAAGGAGGGGAAAATATTAATGAGTAATGTGACCACTTGGTATGGTTGCCAAACACTGAGTTATATACTTGAAATAGATGAATATATGTTATCCCTCAAATCATAATAGTGGTAAAGATGATTTTAAAAAAATAATCTGGCACTCATCTACATATATATCACATACATAATGGAATTATTAAATATTTAATAAGTTAAACAATGAGTTTTATTCTCCAGGTGACTCCTCAACCTGAAATGGAAAAGCTCCAATATCCCCATCTATATAGGCCCACACTCTGGCCAATGGCTGGTTGCCTAAAATAATCAGGTTTACTTTTTTTTTTAATTTCCTGGAAGCTGAGATCATTCCCAAGGTAAAATAAGGTTTCAGGATAACTCTTGGCACTCAGGACACATGGCTTTGTCCCTCCCAGAGCAAAGCCTTTGCATTCATTGCTTCATTGCCAGGGCTGCCCTTCCACGCCACATCTTGCTGCTTCCTGTTTTTCCTTCAATTCTTATGTCAGCATTCACATCTTGAAAGAGGTTTCCAGACCTCACAGGTATGCACCTGTTTGGTACTTTTATTGCTCTTTGTAATAATTTTGCCCTTTACAACACTGAAATTTAAAATGCAATTATGTAAGTGCTTGATTTAACGAGTTTAATTAAATTTCAATTCACTGGGAAAATCTATCCTTCTTCCCATAATCTTTTTCAATTACTTACTTCAAACCTTAGATCTTATCTTTTCTTTCATCTGTTACTCATCTCAAATTACTCAAAAAAGTTCTATTAATTCTACATCCTAAATAGTTTTTTAATTACTTGCTTTTTTCCCCATCATCACTACCCCTTATCTAGTTTAAGTCACTCTCTTACAGAGATTCCCAGAGCAGCTCCTTAAACTATCCATCCTGTATCCATTCTTGTCACTTCCATCTCCTTTCCAGCCAAAAATAGATCATCTTTCTAAAATGCAGAAATATTACACTACATGACTTCAAATGCTAGTGTGGTTGTCTACTCCATTAGCTCATACCTTTTACTTCTCTAGCACAATCTTTTGTCATTTTTTAATCTAAATCTACCCATAAATATCTTGCTCCCTAGAGCATTTTTCCTTTTTCCCATCCACTGATGGGTTAACTTAACATTTAGATTTATAGTTTCAGAAATTCTTTCCTCCTCTGCAATGTGTTGACTACCTGTCTGTCCTATGTGCTTCTTGCCCACTTTTATCTCCTCCTGCCTAAGCTTTATCATAATAACAAAGTCAAATAAATCCTTTTTATTCTCTGTGAAGAGTACAAAAGCAGATGATCCATTTTAAGATCAATAGTATAGTTGAATATGTGTTCTTTTACTCTGTGTGTGTGTGCATCTATGTGTATATGTGTTGAAGTTTCCAGGTCTGTCTTAATGCTCTTGGTGGGGTAGTGAAAAATAATAAAAGTGTCTAACGAAAATAACTCATTTCTAAAAAGACACCACTTATTTCTACTCAATTCAGACTTGAAAAAAACTTTAATGCACTTGGTAAATTTCCAACTGGTAAATCTTACATATTTATTTTATATTCCAAGGAGGCTACTTAAGCATGTCAGCAATCTCTTTCTCCAAAGCCATTTACCATATCCCATTAGTATCAACAGATACTATACAAGCTTTTAAAGAAGTCAAACCCATAACTATTCAAGAAATAGTTAGCACTATCCTAATGGCATGAAAGATAGCAATGCCACTCTTCTTTGCTGACAGATTGATGCCTTTGTAAATACAGACCCATCTAGACATCTTAGAAAGTTTTAAATGAGACTGCTGATCATCTGAGATTTTTGATATTGAGCAATAGCACATCACAAAGGTTTGTATAATTAGTTCATTATATAAAAAAATAATCCTTATGATTTGAGCATGTCTTTTGTCTAACTGCTTAAAAAGTAGAATTATGTCATACAAAGTATTGTCAACAGAACAGCAAAATATGTTAATAATGGAATCAAACTTCAGAATCTTTAAACACCTTATTTCACATTTTTTTTATATTTCATGAGTATAACCTGCTTAGATTTACTGCTAGTATATTTTTACATTCTTCTCTAAACTTCAGGTCTTTCAAAACAACTTTTATCATTTACAACAGGACAGAGTCCAAACTAAATATGTTTGCAACCACTTTAGAAACAAATTTTCACCAAAATAACATTAAAATTTAAAGTTAATACCATTTACATTATACCTGACTCCTACCTGTAATATCCAAAAGATCGCCAACCAAATACCTGATCAAGATTCTGTTAGTGTTGAAAATGCTTATACTTCAAAATTTGCAATATAACTTAGAAAATTAATGAAAATAATGACCCTGTATTTTCCATTAGTGGTTAATTGTAGAACGCCTATTTGTAAGTTTTCTATAGTCAGACTAAATTGTTTTCTTTAAATTTATCACATTTTAAACCATCTAAGTATAAGAAATTTCCTTCACTGGGATACATAAAAATATATTTAGTTGTTAGTGATAGATTTCAGTTGAAAATCAATAAAGAGGCCCTCAATAAGGCTTAGGAATTATGACTTTTGATATAAATTTAGAAGTTTCATCATTTCAGTCAATTACACGTGTGCGTGTGTGTGTGTGTTTGTAATTCAGGAAAGTCATCACATAATTCTTAGATTTCTAGCATTGATCTTCCTAAAATGTATAACTTAAGCAAGTCTCTATAGTTTTGACTTCTTATTCTAAATTATGAAGTCAAGTTATTGAATACAATCATCTACATCATCTCATGTTTCATGAAGATCTAAAACACAATTGCACAAGAATTTTTAAACTAAGAATTTTTAAACTAAGGAAATATGCCATTACTGAGCTTTTCCAGAACCCACAGATTCAAATACGACCGGTTGAAGATTATAATAATCTATGGGACTTCAGGAAAAACTGAATTAAAAACCTTTCAAGAAAGATTAGTAAAATGCAATAGACTTCAAACATCATGGACTCATTTTGCCTTCTCAGTGTGTTTCAATTCTAAGAATATGGCTAGCATCAGTTTCAATCATTAAAAAGATTTAAAGATATATTTTCCCCTCACACTAATGTCTAGACCAAACTACAACCAGTTCACAATCCATGGAATCCACAGTATAAATGCTGAACTTATACAATTTGATGCTGAACTTATACAATTTGATTTCCTAATGATCATATAATAGTCAACAAAATGTGTTGTGATATTTACCTTCTGAAAACAGTATTTTCATGTTGAAAGTCTTTTTCTTTTTAAGCTGTATCAAAGCTCATTACATACAGCCATGTCTTCAAACCCCATCTCAGTAGATGCCCAGCAGATGTCTATTTATATTACCTTTGTGAGCTATGTCAACAAAGTGCCCAACTGAGCCCACAGCATTTTACAAGAGCTCCACACCCAGGAGGCTGGCATATCAAACATCCAAATACTAATTGTGACATTAATCTGTAAGCATCAGCTGACTAACAATGTTAAAGCTTTACTGGGAATAAGCTGCTCTTTTAAATAGCTTCATCAGCATGTGGTACCATATTTTGTTACTATTACAACAAAGTAAGAAGCAACAATAGTATAGTTGAATATGAAATTTGAAGCGAAAAACCTTTATTTAGTTAGATACATGGTATATGAGCTGAATAGAACTATGGCATTTAGAACTCAAAGGACATTTTTTATTTTTGAACAGCTGTCAATATGGAGTATATCTTGCAAAATACAGTGTTTTCTAACTATTAAAGGATTTGTTCCTTTCAAACCTTTCTTTAATGTCTCATAAACCATTATGATAAACAATTTTACTGTATTGCAGTTCATTGAAACAATTTCAATCTAGGCATGCGGCATTTACTTGATTCATTGTCCTAGGAGCTCATATGTGTGAGAAGCTGAGTTACGGGGGGGGGGGGGGAACTCTTGCCTTTATTTTTTTCTTTCCCTCCCAAATACAAAAACTCTTGCTTTTAAAGATAAACTATCTCTCTAATTTGAAGGGAATATAGGCAGAAGAAAGTGGTGCCAAGTAAGGGTTCTTTACATGGGCATCAGGGGTGGTATCTCAGCTCCCTCACTGCTTAGCTGTGTAGCCCAGAGCAAGGTCCTTAACTCCTCGGTATAAACATACGCAAAATTAGAAAAATAAAAACAGCTACTGGTCAGAGTGTAGTAGCAAATGAGATAATATGTAAAGTGCTTAAAGGAGTGCCTGATAAATGTTTGAGACTATTGGGTGTAACCATAGGGGAGGCAGAAAAATTACATGCAACTGTAATATCATATGATAGAAATACAAAGAGAGCTCATCATATAACAGAAGACCTAGTTGGTCGGGAAGAAGGAATTTTAGGAACGATGAGGTAAAACAGGAAGAGATACGGAAGATATGCCCTCTAAAAGGTTAATATGTTGATTAAAAGACTACAGGATATTTTTATATCGCAAATGTTAATTTATCTTGCTGGTAGCATATTGCACAACTCTTATTTCATCTTTACTCTAACTGTATTTAGTAATTATACTTGTTGGGCCTCCCCGGTGGCGCAGCAGTTGAGCGCTGGGTTGTAAAGCTGCCCGCAGCCTCTGCAGCGCAGGTTCGATCCCCGGCTGCTCCTCGGCCACCGGAGGAGGGTCCCACATGGCGCACAGACTTCTCCTGCCACCCGCTGCTCCCCTCAGCAGTGTACTTCGGTCCTTCTGCCTGCTCTGCTCCCCGCTCTGGCTCTGGTGGATTCTCTCACCCTCCCGCGCTTCTGACTGTACCCAGTGCTTGCATAAATAAATAAATAAATCTTAAAAAAAAAAAATTATACTTGTTGTGTTAGACCTAAGTATTACTTTTAGTCACTTATTCATCCTCCGTCTGTTTATCCATCCATTTATTCATTAATCCATTGATTTATTCATTTTTTTAAGATTTATTTTTATTTATACAAGAACTGGGGCACAGGCTAGAAGCATGGGAGGGTGAGAGGATTCACCAGAGACAGAGCAGGGAGCAGAACAGGCAGACAGACTGAAGACACTGCTGAGGGTAGCAGCAGGCAAGACAGGAGAGGTCTGCCATGCTATGTGGGTATCTCCCTGGCCAGCCGGGAATTGAACCTGTGCTACAGAGGCTGCAGACAGCTTCACAGCGCTGCACTCAACCCACTGCGCCACTGGAGAGGCCCTAATTTATTCATTTTTTAAGAAAGAACTATTAAAGATACTGTAAAAATTACTGTGGAATCAGGAATATGCAATATTCTTTCATTTAATACATCAGTTTCCTATATTGGACTACTTCAGCAAAAATAAGGTTGAGGGACTAAGTGTATTAAATCTTTGAGTCAGGTTAAATAAAGTGTTCCTTTAATGCTGTGTATCTTCGAGGAGACAGAATACAAATGCCTACTTGGAATCCCTATTTTTGCAGTTAGTATTGTGGAAAATATGGTTTGGGACATAATATGAAAGTTAACAGTGATAATATCATTGGTTAGACTGTGTGACACATTTGGGGGACAAAAGCAGTTTCTATTTATTTGATGTTGTGTTCTGTTCAGCATAAGGTGATATGATATGGCCACAAAATAAATTTCAATGAAAAAAGGGCACTCTTTGTATTCCTTTAGACTATATTCATGGGAAACTTAATTCAGTATAATATATAGCAGTTCAATGACTAACAAAAGTGACAGTTCACAGGGAGGAACAATGGTGTGGGCCTGGTGAGGCTACCTTGTGGAGGATGGATTTGTAACAGGAGTCAATACTGCTTTTTTTCCTGAATGGGTCTTAGATAAGTACTGTATTCTGCAGAAAAATAAATAAATAAATAAAAACCTCCAGGTAAAGAGAGGCTCTTGGAGTTCTCCAGGGATTTGACTTTCATCCTGAATCTTCACAGTAAATTGAGAGGCCATCTCTAAATTATGAAACTCTAATGTTAAAACCCATCACCTAGCCCAGGATAAATCTTGTTTGTAAATAGGAGCCATTTGAATGGCATTAATTTGATTTATTATCATTTTTAAATGATGAATCAAAGACAAGATCCTCTCTTTTTCCTTAAGAAACCACTTGCTCCTTTGTATAAAATCAGTATGAGGTCATCAATCTAAATACAATTCTTCCTTGACACTCTAATTTTTCACTAAAATGCTGTTGTAATAATCTTAACATGGTTTTCTCAGCCTAGTTATTTTCCAGATGCTTTAACCGACACAATTGAACCTAGAAAAATGTTAGCAGTTAGGTTGAAATTTCCCAAAAGAATACACAGTACAATGTACGAGACTTAATTGCACCATTGTGGATTAGGAAAAATTACACATTATTAGGTACAACCACACTATCAGCATCCAACCTTAACTAATGTATCTCCAGCCTCAAGACCTGAGTAACAATTTCTTTATCACATAGGAGGACAAACAGGTTTCTACTCTTAGCAAAAAAATTGGTCAACTGTGTATGGTATAAATGTATTGTAGGCTTATTATAAATGTATTCACTATATTAAACTGGTGTTTCTCAAACTTGCTTTATTAACACCAGAGATGATTGTTTAAAAATACAGACTCATAAACCTCTACTCTGACTCCATTACTTTAAAGAATTTGTAGTTCTTAAGATTAGGCAATAGGAAAATCATTAAGATATAAAAACAAAATACTAACTTGAATTGTTTTATTCCCACTAACATTTTTTTTCAGTATAAATGTAAACAAAACAGTCACTATATTCTAACAAATATTTGAGGGAAAGGAGAGTAGATTACTGTATATGTTTAAAATAGACTTCTAATATGGGAGATAACCATGTTTCTTAAGAGAATTATAGAACAGAGGTGATATTTCCAATTTTCAACTTATTCAATCATTCACTTATTTCACTTACTCAGTAAATGCATTATTCGCCTATTACAGAATAGACACTGTAAAACTGAAGGCTACATTTGTGAGCAAAACAAGCACAATTTCCACCTTCATGGAACTTCTAGTCTAAGAGGGAGAAAACCATTCTACATTACTAACACAGCAACTATAAAATGCAGAATATGCTAAGAAAGCAGTAAATATGATCGCATTAGCACATGTCATGCAAACAGTGATCCAGTCTGAGGGATCAGGAAGTTATTTCTGAGTAAATAAAGTTGTTCTGAGGACAAGATGTAGTAGTGAGATGAAAGGAGAAAAAGAACTATTCCAGGCTGCATGAAATGCATGTACAAAATCCCTGAGGTAAGAAAAAAAAAATCACAGAACATATAAAAGACTATGTAACTAGAGTTCAAAGAAGAGCAAGAGTAGCATAAGTTTGAAAAGATCAGATTATGCAGTCTTTTAAGATATATTAAGATTTTTATCTTTACTTTAAAAAAACATGTTTAGAAATTGGATGGCATAACAAGATTTGCAATTCAAAAAGAATTTGGCTGTGGTGGGGGGGAAATGATAAAAAAAAAAAAAGAATAGATTTGTATAGATAAGTGGGAAGCTATTCAAAATGTTACCAAAAAAAAAAAGAGATAGTAATCTGAACTAGGACAATAGCAATGGAGAATAAAACAGCAAACAAACTATAATATATTCTGGAGGCCAAATCTTTAGATTGTGATGATTAATTCCTCACCATCAGACATGGTACGTGTCAGGGTACAATTTAGTAAGGTGAAAAACTAAGCCCATACTCCTAGCCCAGCAGACAGGTTTGGGAAGCTTGAAAAGATAAGGGAATGGATAAGGCTGCCTCGGGGGACAAGGCCATAGAACCGACCACCATGACCAGAAAAACCAGCCCAGCTCCAGGAATGCAGAAGCATTCCTGTTTCTGTGTCAAGGCCGGCACTGGAGACCAGACATCCCAGCAGATAACTGGTGCAAACTGGCACCCCAAAATAGAAAGCCCACAAAAACAGAATCCTCAGTGCACAGACTTCTCCCTGCTCGCTTAGTGATTCTCTTAGCAGTGCATTTCAATAAATCCACCTTTTCTGTTCTCCTCTCTGCTTCTGGTAAATTCTTGTGCCTCCAGACTCTCCTGAGATTTCTCGCCACAACAACAAGGGTTAGTAAGCAGTCAGGGGTATGAAGTGTCAGGAGTGGTGGTAATTTACTGAGGTAAACAATGATATAAGAGCACCAAACTTGAGAAAGGGAAAAGGAATACTTGAAAATGATTTGGAACATTATGAATTTGGTGTGCCTTTGGTGTATGTCCCAGTAAAATTGAGTAGGTAGTTGAAAATTCTGATCCACAAGGCAGAGGACTCTGGATTATAGATAGATATTTGTGAATCACCAAGAAATAGACAGCAATAGAAACTGTGTTGCAAATGTGATTGTACAAGTATACAGAATAGGAAGAAGAGCTAGGATATACCTTAAAGAAATATAACAATTATTTGGCAAAGAAGAGGAGACTGCAAAGGAGATTGAAAGGAAAGGAAAATAATCACAACAGCATGCGTACAGGGAGAAGCCAACATTGAAGAATTTTTCAAAAGACGGAAAAGAACAATCAGTTGTTCTACTATGAAAAGATCAATGAAGATAAGGTTTGAAAAATATGTATTGAATTTAAGAACACTGATGTCAATGAAATTTTGGCAAAGTGATATGGCTGAAAGTCAAGGGATAAACAAAAAGGGGATAATGGTGGCAATGAGTACTGACAACTCTTTTTAGAAGTCTGACTATACAGTGGAGCGATAAAGGAGTCCTGATTACAATGCAAGCCAGTCAACATCTCCCAGTACAAACATCATCTTTACCTTCACACTTATCCTTTTAACTTCATTACACATTTCATTCTGTTAACTATACCAAGAGCCTCTATCACTAAAGCTAGTAATCTCGCTGTAATGCACCCATATACCAGCAGCTCAACAGTCCCTCAGGAACCCTCTTTGTTTACTACCCAGATGAGCACAGGACTAAGATCACCTGAACATCCACTTAGTTCTACTACCATTCATTTAACAAGTTGGCCTTCAATTGCAAAGTAAATAAATGGTAAAGAAAATACATATATTCATAATTTAAACATAATTTTCTCAGTTAGAAGAGTAATCTTTACTTCATGAATTTTCATGAAAGTTGAATGATAATGAATCCTAAGTGCTCATTACATTCCCTGGCCACTATGGAGCTCAATGATTATCAGTTGAATGTGACTGTGATTCATCTCTGTGTATAATGTCTTTTATTGAGTTTCTACTCAGTAACTACATATAAAAATAAATATGATGACATAAAATGATGGTGAGAAAATTAACATTTAAATAGCAATTCAGATTAGGTTGAATCATAAAGATATACTCCTTTAAAAGTTTTAATCATGTAAAATAAATACATAGTATGTTCTCTTAATCCAAGTATTAAAAGGTAAACTGATGATAGGTTAATTCAAGTAAAGTACAGTATTCTTATTTACCAAAAGACTTAAGAGTTTGACTTTAAAAATCTACGGTAATTTATTTTATAATCTTTTTCACTTAAGGAAAATGCCTTTATACATTTACTAACAGATACAATTTGCCTTTATCACTTACATTTAATTATAGGAATGGACACAAATATTCTACACCTAGGAGGGGAGATATGATTTCTGTTTAATACCCTGAGTTAGCAAGTAGAAAAGAGAAAATGAGCATGCATGTGTGGAGAAGAATGGTTGAGGAGTAAAATCCAAGAGTCACGTTACCAAAAAATGATGGTAAATGTTTCAGATGCGTACATTTCCCTTTGTGTGCTAGGTCTTTGAGATCTTAAGCAGAACTATACGAGCAGCAGGTGATCGAACAAATTAAATAGAAGTTAAAGGAATAACTCTTCAAATTCTCATTTATCTTTTGATAGAAACTGGAAAAGTTCTATGCTGGAAACATTGATTCCAGAAGAAAAATTTTGAGGGAGTAAATGAAATTAGGGAGCTTTAATACACGATGGATAAATACAGCATGGCATAAATGAGAAAGATGAGAAATACTTGTGAAATTGTGCTTATGGTGAATAAACCACAACTTTCCTCTGGAAAGATTCCTACAACTAGAGGGATACTGAGAAGGAATCCTAGACACCAGTTAGTGAGAGGTACCCCATTAACCATTCCTTCCTCCTCTCGCAGACTACTGCCTCTGAAGAAACTGACACTGTATCACGGACCACTCAGCCTGATGAATAAGAATGTAAGATCTAGAATTCAAATGTGCAGAATTCAGATTCCTTGAGTTCAAACTCCAGCTGTGTCACTTACTAATTTTGTGAATTCAATTCTGAGCTTGTTTCTTTGGCTTTTTTTTTTTTAAGTGAAGTAACATTGCATTATAACATTATGTGAGTTTCTTACTAAGATTTAAATGGAACCAAAAAATATCCCAAATGCTGAATGACCAAAAAAAAAAAAAACAAGATTCACACTCTCAGACTTCAAACAAAATTATGAAGCTTTAGTAATTAAAATGGCACAGTGCTTTATAGGAACAGACATATTGACCATTAGAATAGAGGGCCCAGAATTAAACCCACAATTATATGGACAGTTAATCTACAACAAAGAAGCCAAGAATATACAATGAAGACAGCAAAGTCTCTTCAACATATAATTTTGGGAAAACTGGAGAGCCAACTGCAAAAGAATGAAATTAGACCACTACCTCACACCATATACAAAAATTAATTAAAGACATAGACATATGTAAGTCTAATAATATAAAACATAGGCAAAACACTGCGATGTCTCTGGGTAATCAGCTCTAAGACCAAGGGAAACAAAAGTAAAAGTAAACAAATGGGACCATATCAAACTAAAAACCTTTTGCACAACTTTTGCTTCAACAATTTTATTCCTATGAAACCTGACTGTACCTCATCCAAGCCATGCAGCACACCTGACTGATGACTCTCCAATACTGTGGCATGAGCCATTCTCAGAAGTCAAGTGGAAATGCAGACAAGTGCAAGCAGAAAGTGGAGTAGTTACTCCACAAGCATCAGTTATCATTAAAAGAGATCAAAAGCTTATAGATATTGCATCCTCCTTTTATCCTCTCTGGACAGACAGTTCTGTAAGGAAGATTATAGGCTCCTCAGAAATGCCCAGGGATGGAGCACCAGGCACAGTAACAGCTACTCACTGGTATATCCTTGCATTAGATTTCTCTGGTGCCATTCTCATTTCTGTCCTTCATTCCTACTCCCCAGGATCACTACCCAACTAGGTCATCTGTGTAAAAAAAATCCTTTCTCTAGTGTTTTCTCTCTGGGAAACTCAGGTTAAGATAAAGTGTATTTGAAATATTTGAATTCTTAAATTTCAGCACATTTAGTTGAACTTGATTACAGATATTTAAAAGCAATTATATTTTTGAACTATAAATTGCAATCTTATGTTTGCATATGTTTGAACAGAAGTAAATAAGCAGTTTAAAATATTTACTATGGTAAACATAAAAGGGATGAAAATGTAATTATTGCTGTTAGATGTAAAGTTTATAGAAACATTTCCCTCTAATATTAGTAAAATTCTCACAGGTACTAACATGCCATTTAGTGTGTGACAGGTGCATGGTGATTTAGTTTTTTTAAATCATATGCCTTCTCTAAGTTTGGATTAAGATCCTAGTCCTGCCATTATCTAGGAGATTTTGCCTTCCATATGTTGGTCTAGCTGACCTAAGTAGAAGATTGTTTTTAATTAATATGTCAGGGTCTTCACTTGTAAGAGAGAGAATGACAGCAATTACAAAACATCTGGAGAAAGCAAAAATGTAGAAAGTGGACATAAAAGATGCATGCAAATGAGGATGATTAGTGTGCAGGGAAGTGACCCTGACAGGAGTTATATATAGAGATGCGGATTCACTGAATATATACCATAATATCAATTAGAGAAATAAACATGATTTGCTTTACAGAACACAGGAAGATAAAATTATAACAGGAAAAAGGGTAAGGAAAGGGTAAAGAAAAATTTAAGTTTTTTTAATGACTCCTTGAAAACCTAAAAGAGGAATAAGATTGCTCTTAATGAGAACAAATAAAGGTCACAGTACTCATAGCCAATTGAAAGCCTGCAGGCAAGCATATCATACTAAAATCCATAATCAAGAATTTTCCATAATTACAGGAAGAAAATCATTTGATTCAGTATGAATCACCAAGAGAGCTTATAACTGAATGTATAGTTCAAAGTTATCAAATTCGAAGAATTTTAGAAAAGAAATTAGGCTACCGTGAAGTAAAAGTCTCAATAAAAGGAATGAAGTGATTTTTGTTTATCCCTTACATAGCTCATATTTTGCTTTCATTCACAATGTGCTTCTTCAAGTAGAACTCTCAGGAAATATTACCCAAATAAAATGCACCATGGATCTCAGGATTTTGCTGGGTCTTTAGAACTTGAAAACTCAAGTAGATTGTAAGTTCCAGAGCATTTCCTTATCTGTCCAACATTCATTCATTAAAGATCTATGCTTTGGTGGGAAAGGCTTTAAATTGATGGGCATTCTCATTTTGTTAATATCTAGCAATAACCCTAAGATCTAAGCACTTTGTAGTTTGACTAAAAACATGCCAAGAAGGTTCAATACTGCTACCATGTTTGAAATTCATGGGTAGGGGTTGCTAATATTTTCAAAATCATATTTACACTCTATCAAGGAAGACATCTCATGTATATATTTGTAGAACAAAATCTTGATTACAATGATTACAATAAAGCAAGATTTCCCAACTGATTTTTCCCCTCTCCCTCACTGAGAGTCACTGACTTAAAGGCAGATGCTAAAACATAAACCCTTTCCAATTCATGTTCTTGTATGTATCATTTTTGTTGTTAATATTACAATGCATTGACATACCATGCTTATCAATGTATATATTGATAGATATTTGAGGGTTTTTTTTTAATTTGAAGGCTATTGCAAATGAAATTGCTATCCATGTACTCATCTTAATATAAACATAAGCTTTCCTTTCTCTTGGATGGAATGACTGGATATATGGTAGGTGTATATTTAACTTTTAAAATAGTCCAAACTATTTTTTGTAAAATGATTATACATTTTACACACCCATGCCCATGTACAAGAGTTAGAGTTGCTTTATGCCCTTGCCAACACTTGAGACCATAGATAAATCTCTCGTGATTAAAAGATCTGTGGCTATCTTAGGGTGAAAATGGAAAGTGGGTGGATTGTTAAAAACAAAGGAAAACTCCTGTTTTCTGTCTACTCACTACTTCACTACTGCTCTTAGTACTTCACTTTTGACAGCAGACAGTATTTCCAGTATTTCCACTCTGATTCTCTGAACACCAGCTGGCTGTCCTACCACTTAAACCTGATGCTACCTGCCTGGAATTAGCATATCCCACAGGTTAGGGACTCCCAACAACACTTCCCTCACTTCTGCTGTCAACTGCAAATCTAGGCTGTTGTTTGTGTTTCTGACCTACCTACTCTACAGATTACAATGATCCCATCCTCTGGTTCAGTCATTTTCTAGAGTGACTCACAGCATTCAGAAAAAAAAAAAAAAAAAAAAAAAAAACTAGATAATCAGTTAATTATAAAAGGATACAACTAAGGAATAGCCAGATGGAAGAGATACATAGGGCAATATATGTGGGTTACAAAGTCTCCATGCCCTCTTTACGGTTACCACCCTTCCAGCACCTCCACGTGTTCAACAATCTCAGAAACCCATCTTTTGGGGGTTATAGAAGTTTCACTACATAGGTATCAGTGATTGAAACATTGGGCTCTGGTGATTAGTTCAACCTCCAGCCCCTCTCCTCTCCATGGAGGTGGGGGTGGGATGATGAAGAATTTAAAATTTCAGCCTTTAATCACATTTCCCACTAAACAGCACCCATCCAGTAATTATCTAAAAGCTTTCCAAATATCACCTCATTAACAAACTCAGGTGTGATTGAAAAGCCTTGCTTTGAATACACAAAAACATCTTTATTGCTCTTATCATTTAGGAATGTACAAGGGTTGATTATATTCTAATTATTTTTCAATTAAGTTGTAGAAAAATAAAAACTATTGAAATTTCAGGTTTTATTAACTTTAATTAAAAGACCGGTTATTAACCCTTATGGCAGAACCTTGCATTTTAATAATATGCAGATTGTCCAAAGGTTAGGAAAAGACAAGTCAGAGAAGCAAGCCCAGTGTAGCCCCAGTACATAAAAGGAGAGATCTAGGAGAAGAGGATAGAAGGAAACAAGAGACACAGCAATCAAGGGAGGAGATTTTTCCTTCAGGGTGTCACTCTTTCATCATTTTGGGGCTAACAGATTATCTAAAGCTCCTCCCCCTGCCCCACCCTTGCTTCCCAGTTTAGGGAATGTCTTCTGGAGTATACTGAGCGAAGGATTAAAAAAGAAACTTTGGGAAGGTAATCTACTTTGTTGCTGGTCTGAACTATCCTGGATTCCATCCTTCTTAGGATTCTTGACTCATGAGAGATTCTATAAGGTGGATTCAAATACATACATTAGGACTGTGGGAGTAAGACAGTATGGTATTTTGGAAAGCCCATGAATGACGGCTGCTATGCCTAAGTTTGAATACTAGCTTCACCAGCTCTGTGACACTAGGTAAAATACATTATATTTTTAAGCTTTTTTCTAGCTGCAATATGTATTAATTAAATGACATAATATACACCAAGTTTCTGTTAGGCTGCTCAGCAAAACTTAATTTCCTATAGGTAATTATGAATGCACTAAAACTATAATGTATTTAATCTTTAAAGTTTGTTTATTAAGGAAAATATCCAAGACTACCTTGAAACAAAATGTTTATCTTCAACCATAAAACTTAGTCACTAGATGGTTTGAACTTCCCTTACATTTCCAAAATTCCTAGTCTTTGCCTTCAGTAAACAACCATGAGTTTTCTAAGTTTATTATAGCATCAAACTCATTAAATTTTTAAAACAAAGTATCACTGAAATGTATCATATTCATACTGAAAAGCTGAAATTGTCTAGTGGTATTTAAATACAAAAATAAAGTCCATATTGTAGTAACATCAGGTTCTCTTTCATATAACCAACACTGACATTTCTTACTAAAACCCAAATTTCAGGTGCTGGAAAATGTCTAATCCATCAATTTCCAAGCATCACCATTATAAAGTTCCTCTTGTTAGTCTGAGTTTTAAGGACTATGTTTAGGTTTGCCATTAAAATAAAATTCATCTTGAGATTAATCTATAATCAGTTCAATTTCTAAGACAATTCCTTGTGAGTCTCAATCAGAATTGACAACATATAACTCTTTTAATAATGATTATATAATATAAAAAGGAGCAAAACTAATGCATGTATTGGGCCTCCTTGGTGGTGCAAGTTGTTTAGTCTCAGTACTATGAAGCTATCCACAGCCACTGCAGCAAGTGTTCGATCCCAGACCAGGGAGCTGACCCACGTGGTGCAGCAGACCTCTCCTGCCTCGCCCACTGCTCCCCTCAGCAGTGTATTTCAGTAAATCTGCCAGTTCTGCTCCCCACTTTGTCTCTAGACTACACCCCAGCTCTTATATGCATAAATATAAATAAATCTTCAGAAAAATAAACTAATCTATGTATTCCATTAAATGCTTCCTAAAGACAGGACCCTGTTACTATAGATTTTGTTTTTCGCTTTTTCACTACATTTCTACAGTGACATTTCCATTGCTCGCACTGTGTGAAGGTGCAATGAAAGTCTGCATGTGTTAGTGTGTGCTGCTCCCTGCTGGAGAGGGCAGGGTCATGTGTTCTAACGCAGGGGTTGCCTCAACAAGCCTTCCAATCATTGTTTCTGGGCTCTGTTGACATTTGGAAATCACAAAACCTGAAGCTTCTATATTTCACGTGCACTCTCTATATATTCCTAGACATTAAAATAGGCCATAAATTCATCCCACAAACACATTACACTCCAGATGTCAGCGATTGATATTCTTTTTCAATTTATGAAAAAGATTAAGGCCAACATAATATTAATACTATACAGGCCTGGGTTTAAAATCATACTTGTGATCTTGGGGTAAGTTGCCTAAACATAACACTCAACTTTATCATCTATAAATTGACATTAATAATGCCACCCCAAAGAACTGCTGGAAGACTAAAATTCTATTAATGAAACATTTAATATATTTCTAGAATAAAATGCATGCTTAATAAATGCCAAAGAGGTAACAATCATTCAATGAGTTGCCTAATATTTTCTGCAACTAAAATTAAAATTTCTCCAGAAGGAACTTTCCTCCTTAACTCAACATATATCTACTAAAAAGACTTCTTTTCAAAGGCTCCCCGCCCACCCCCACCAAGACTTGGTCTTTGTCTTATGCTGTATCACGTTATCTTCTTGGTTACTGATTTTTTCTCTTTTCTTATAGTCCCTTTTCTTTGTTTTGATTGTGAATATGTTGTCCTATTTTGAGCTACCGCCCTATACACTGTCTTGCATTTCAAAATCAAAACTGCTAAATAATCACTATCCATTGGCCACTTTCCTGTCTCTTTCTCCTTAAACCTTTGTTATGTTATACTACCTTTTTCAATCTACCAGTACTGTTCGCTCCAAGGTCACCAAAATGTTTGATCTCCTTGTTTGCCACATTTAGTATCCCCATCTCTATTCTTGGTTGTCATGAACTATTTCTAGCATTGACACAGTTTTCTTACTGTTTCAGAACACAGCATTGGCGTCCCTCCTTCCTCAATTTCACCTTCCCATAAGTTGCTTAAATACAGACATATCTTTGAATCCTTAATTTCTTTTTGCTTTATACTGTTAATATAAAGATAAAATTATTTTCATTTATTATCCCTCTGAACAGATCTCAAATCTATTCCCAGAAACACTTTATCACATATATCATACCAGCAACCCAGAAATTTCACGCCTATTCATATTCTCAAAAGATACAGTACAACTTTTATGTAAATATTTATGGTAACATTATTCATATTAGCCAAAAGGATAAACAACCCAAATATCCACCAACTGACAAATGGGCAAGTAAAATAGGGCATATCATCAGAGGAGTATTAGTTCGCAGTGAAAAGACATGATGCATGCAGCAACGTGGATGGCCTTGAAAGCATTATGGAAAGTGAGCACAGTCAGTCACAAAAGGTCTCATTATGATTCCACATATATGAAATATACAGACCAGGCAAATCTATTTAGACAGAATATAAAATAAAAGTTGGTCAGAGTTGGAGGGTAATAAAAGAGGGTGGGGATCTAACTATTAGCAGACTATTTCTTTAAGGAGAGAAAAAAAATTTCTAAAACCAGATTGTGGTAATGATTGCAGAAGCATGTGTATCTACTCAAAATACTAAACTGTATACTTTAAAAGGATAAATCATATGATATGCAAATTTTATCTCAAAGTTATTGAAATATATATGAATACACAAATGAGTAGTATTAAGTCATCTTTTTAAAGCCTTTATATTATGGATTAACCCCATTTTCATTTTTAAAACTCAATTTTGTGATTTCAGATTTTACTGTGTTTTATATAAATTATCTGTTTCTTATCTAGTTCATTTGTTATCTTTGAACTTAGAGAACCAGGAAGATTTCTACCTTTATTTACCTTTTCCTAAAAGAGCAAAAACTGACAGATACCAGAGTCATATCATAATTAATGTGGAAAGAGTACATACTTTTTAGATCTGCTGTGACAACTCACTATCTATAACATTGATGTTTCTTTATTCAATATAGTTTTTCCTTCTAGTCTGCAAATGGAAAAATATATACAAAGTTTTAGATATCTATGACTGTATACATTGACAAAGTATCTGTATGTCTTTCAACAAGGTTATATATGTATTTGTTTATGAAAAGATGATACCAAAAACAGATTTATTTTTTAGCTGTGGATGCCAGTTAGTCCATAGACATCCTTTAAGGAAGCAATGTCGGTTTTGCTGGGGTTTTTTTTCCTCATTAATGTCATATATGACCTTTGTTTCACCAAGCTTTTACTCCTACAATAAAATTAAGTGACAGAAAAATGGAACTACTTGATTCAAAGTGAATGATCTGTCAAATACACAGTGAAGCTGAATATCAAACTTAGCTTGTTTTAAATATATTACTGTAGACACCACTAAAGTTAATCCAGCATCAAGATACAGAGGACAGGTTTTTGGTTTGTTTTTTTCTTTTCTTTTTTTTTTTTTAAGATTTATTTATTTAGTCGTATAAGAGCCAGGGTACAGGCCAGAGATACAGGGGGTGAGGGATGCACCAGAGACAGAGTAGGTTCAAAACAGGCAGACTGACTGAAACACTCTGCTAAGGGGAGCGGCAGGCGAGACACGAGAGGTCTGCTGGGCCATGTGGGTTGCTCCCTGGCAGGCCGGGGATCAAACCTGTGCTGCAGAGGCTGTGGATTGCTTCATAGTGCGGTGCTTAACCCATTGCACCACCAGGGAGGCCCTTGTTTTGTTTTTTTTCTTAATGGCACATATTATGTTTCACAGAAAAATATGTTCTCTACTAGTTCAGTAGGTCCTGAACTACTGAAGGTTATGAATAGCAACAGATCTTGATCAATCTAGTGTGATCAGAACTAAGAATGCTGATATATTTTCTAAACTACAAATTTAGAGGCTCAAATGCAGAGAAATTGAGAAGGTGGGGCAGATAAACTCAGCAAACAGAACACCTGAACAATTCCTTTTAAGAAGACAAGAAACCATATCACTTGTTATATATGACATCTCAGAACGAAAGCAAAGTGTTCTTTGTTCCCAAACATGGCTGGTGATGTTAACGCTTTCAATTTTCACTCCCACTGATACGAATGAATTTTTTTTAAGCATCTTTGTGTGTTGCTAATTCTTAAAGTTCCTAAAGATTGTTTCCTCTTCCCTTCTCCTTCTTAATATATTGAGTGACTAACTTATTTAGGATATGCTATATGTATAAAAAGTAATTGTTTGATTTCTAAAAACTTTATTATATTTTAAATCAGTTTTCACCTAGAAAATTCCCAACATTTGGTTATGGCAAATGAAGAGACTGAGGTTTAGGAAACAAGTGAATCGCCAAATACATGTGATCAGTAAGTAGCATAATAAAGAATAACATCAGCCCATTGACTATAAACTCAAGCATTTTAATATTTTAATTCTTATTTACTTTTAGATATCTTTTTTCTTATTTTCATATCAGAAAAACAATGTGAATATTGAAGATATATCTAATATAAAAAATAAAGAGTAAAATATAAGAAATCCTGAATTTCTACTTTCAGTTTTTTTGTTTTTTAAGATTTATGCATACAAGAGCCAGGGTACAGGACAGATATGTGGGGGGTGAGAGGATCCATCAGAGACAGAGTGGGGAATAGAACAGGCAGACTGACTGAAACACACTGCTGAGGGGAGCAGTAGGTGAGACAGGAGAGGTCTGATGCACCATGTGGGTTTCTCCCTGGCCATCTGGGGATTGAACTCGTGCTGCAGAGGCTATGGATTATTTCATAGTGCAGTGTTTAATCCCTTGAGCCACTAGGGAGGCCCATCTACTTTCAGTTCTAATCATAGTATTTGGTGTCTACTCTTTCATTTTCTTTCCATCATTTTCTTTCTTTCTACATATATAAGGATTTTAAACAAAAGAGATTTATGTAACTGTCTTAGTTGTGGCTGCTATAACGAAATACCATGCACTGAAGGATTTAAACAAAAGACATTTATTTCTCACACTTCTGAAGGATGGAAAGTATAAGAGCAAGATGCAGCCAAGTAGGTTTCATTCTGCAATCTCTTTTCTCGACTAACAGACACCTCTGTGTGCTTATGCAAGTTCACCTTTGGGTGCCCAAGGATAGGGGGTTGCTGGGGAGGATAAGCTCAGGTAGCCCTTTCAGGACACTAAATCCCAGCAGGGGCCTCCACCCTTGTGATCAAACCTAAATCCTACCCCAAAGGCCCCACACTTCCAAATATTATCACACTGGCAGGTTAAGGCTTCAACATATGAATTTGGGCAGAAAACAAACTTTCAGTATATAAACGTAAGTTTCTGCAATTATTTTCATAAGCTATATTTGTAAAATATTCCCTATTAATATAAGCATGTTATGTCATTAATTGAATGGCTATATATTTACCTATCATGTGGATTGAGATCATTTGTTCATTGAATTACTAAAACGAATCTTCTCATAGGCATTATAGTGGTTGAATTAGCAGTTCTTAGTTATAAATATGATACCATCAGGTATAAAGATTTATCAAATTAAATAGCACAGCTACTAATATTTGTTTCTGGAGATAAGTTATTTGAAGGAATAATCTGGGCCTTAGAAAGTTAATAGTATAGGGGCCTCCCCAATGGCGCAGCAGCTGAGTGCTGGGCTGTAAAGCTGCCCGCAGCCTCTGCAGAGCCAGTTAGATCCCCGGCGGCGAGGGTCTCACATGGCACGCAGACCTCTCTGCCGTGCCCACTGCTCCCCTCAACAGTGTACTCCTCAGCCTGCCTGGTCTTTTCCCCACTCTGGCTCTGGTGAATTCTCTAACCCTCCTGCGCTTCTGACTATACCCAGTGCTTGAATAAATAATCTTTAAAAAAAAAAAAGTTAATAGTATAAAGAAGTTTCAGATGTATTATCCATTTTAGTTCTTTCAAGAACTATAAAATAAAGAGAGGAAACATTCAATACTATTATTAGCACATTAGGAAATCAAGGCTAGACTATTAAAAATATACTTGCGTAAAGTCACATTCAAATAAGCAGAGTTGGTATTCAGGCCCAAACATGGAAGACTCTATATACTATATTTTCTTGGATGCAGTCTCAAAACCAGGAAGTGACCTTGAGGACTGAGTAGAAAGTGCATTTATAGATCCTAGAGTTCTCTTGCTCTTGGAATTGTCTTGCTCTTGGAATTGTTTGCCCAGTTTCATTTTTTTCTCTACCAGGAATTTTTCCCCAAATGCACTTCAAATTCATACAGCAACTTCTTAATTTTGTGCTCATTCCCTTGGACTTACAGTGTATTCACATTAAGTGAAGTAGAATATTCAAAGTTATGGAAAAGATTAGAGATAAACATGTATTAAATGTCCATACATTATAACCTTCAATCAACCGAAGATATAAAAGATTATTTTTTAAAAAAAAAATATTTATTTATTTATACAAGCACTGGGTACAGTCAGAAGCGTGGGAGGGTGAGAGAATTCATCAGATTCAGAGCAGAAAGCAGAGCAGGCAGACTGACAAAGTACACTGATGAGGGGAGCAGCGGGCGGCAGGAGAGGTCTGGGCACCATGTGGGACCCTCACCCAGTGGCGGGGCATGGAACCAGTGCTGCAGAGGCTGCAGGCAGCTTCACAACCCAGCGCTCAACCGCTGCGCCACCGGGGAGGCCCTAAAAGTTTGTTTTTCTAACAATGCTGAAAGTTTTGTTGGATTTTTTTGTTTCTTGTTCTATTTAGAGAGGACATTACATCTCTGATTATAGTTGCCTTAATAAAAGTTGTCCTACCCAAAAGAAAAACTCACTAATGAGCAGAAATCATTTATTATAACCTGGACAGAAAGTAGAAGATGACAAGATAGTATATGCCTTAGAAAGTTATTAAAGAAGATTATTATGTCCCTTCTCCCCACAAATTTTCTCACAATCCTTCATATTTTCTTCCCTTATTTTACTTTCTCAGTGACTGAAGTATCGCCAACTGAGTATTTATTAAGTTCAAAAATTTCTTATTTTAAAATGCAAACTTTTATGAAAGGGTTTGGAAGTAGGAGTGGGTTATCAACTATTCATACTTCCAGTATCAATTAGTATAATCTAATTGTATTCCTTTAGATATGACATCAGATCCAGAGTAGGATAGGGAGCCCAAGTAGATAATATGTTGAAGGTGGCCCTGTGTAGCCTCTTAACACCAGGAGACTTTGGACAGTCAGAGGCTACTGAGCCCAAGATCAGGGGAGAGGAGGGAATGCTAAGTTGGCCTGGACCGGTGCAAAGCCGTGGTGAAGGAAAAGCCAAACTGTCTTCACTGATCTCTCTAGAATATTGGTCCTTCAGGAGAAAAGGTATAAAATAAACATCTTAATCAGCTCTTTTAAATTCTACAGAATAGTGGAGCTCCCCAATTACCAGTTTACAGATAGATATATAACATCTTTCAGAGGCCTCTTCCTTCTGTGTCCTTCACTTCAGCCCAGAGCTACTTCTTCCATGATTCATGTACTGTTCCCTTGCTATCTCTCCACTTTTATGATCCCTTACACAAACTTATGTAGGCATTAATAGCTCACGCAGATGCATGAGCCTACCCTCCCAAGGCAGTGTGCATCATGATGGTCTACTACTGAACTCCAAAACCAAAAATGATGGCTGAATACGGGTTTTTAAAATTACACAGCATTCATTTTTTTCCAGAAAAGGACATCACACCAGTATCAATACAAGACTTTAAAAGGCCATATCTTAATCAAATTGCTCATCTGTCTGATTCAGAGTTAATTATTCTGAGATTATTCTTGGATTCCAAAAAAAGTCAGAGAAATATGCACATATTAAGACAGTATCCTGACATAATCAATCACACATGTACATTTATCTTAAAATGAAATTTTTCCTTTCACCTAGCAGACATGGTTTTTAAAGTTATTTTTCTATATAATTCAAAATGCTAATCTTTCAAATTGGGACAAATAAGTGTAGTCAGATTGGTGAAAACTAGGTTCTTCTTTCATGGAATTATTGTTCGCTATTAATTGCCATACTGAGCTCATGCCATTATCTTTACTATCTTATATTAGAACATGGTCAAGACCCCACACTTGTTTATAGAATCCAGATTAATATCTTGATGTTTTTAGTTATCTTGTTACATTTTTAATCACTTTTTGTATTACCTTTCAATTTTATTACCTAGTTGTTTAATCATTGGTAACATTTGAGATTTTCTTGGTTACATATATTATCATTGTATTTTTATTCTAATCTAGACTCAATATTTTTAGTTCTTAATTCTTATTTCACTGAAGTCTACGTTTTCTCTTTAAAAAATAAAAATAAAAACTAAACACCACTATCTATTAAACCCACTTCACCCTTGCTCCTTCTCTCACCATGTTCACCCCTGGTAACTTTGATTCTGTTATCAAGGTCCACTGGCTTATTTTTGTTTATTCATCCACTTTATTTCCTTATACATATAGGAAATATCCAGTATTTGTCTAATTTCAGTTTCCTCAAGTTCTCACTATTTTGTTGCCAATGACAAAATTTCATCCTTCCTTATAGCTGAACTGTATTCCATTCTGTATATATTCCACATCTTCTTTATCTAATAATTTATCAGTGGATACTTAAGTTGCTTTCATATCTTATGGTAAATAATGCTACAATAAACATTGTATACTTGTAACTCTTCAAGTTGATGATTGCACATTCTTCAGATAGATATCTAGAAGTGAGACTGTTGAATCATATGGTACAATTTTTATTTGAGGAAGATGCATACCACTTTCCAAAATGGCCAGCCCAATTTACATTCCCATAAACAGTGTATAAGGCTTCTTCTTTCTCTACATCCTTGCCAGGTTTGTAATTAGCAGTCTTTTACATGGAAGCCATTCTCAAATGTGTGAAATGACGACCTCATTGTGATTTTGATTTTCATTTTCCTAATAAAAAGTGTTGAACATTTTTTCATGTCTATTGAGCACCTGTATATCCTCTTTGGAAAAACCTAGAGAAAGTCCTTCAAATCTTGAGTGTATTAAACATACACCACACCTACCCATGATCCAGTAACTGCACTCTTAGATAGCTATCCGAGAGAAATGAAAACAAACATCTACAAAAGGACTTATTAAAAAAAATTCACAACAGCTTTTTCATAAAAGTTCCTAACTGAAAACAGTTCATGTGCTCATCAGTAGAAAAATAGATAAATGCTGGTAAATTCACACATAGGAATTCAACGCAATCATAACAAGACTGACCTCGATTAGTGCTGCACACAACTGCCTCCCAGGTCTTAGTTTCGAAACACCATTTACACCAGAAGGAAAAAGGGTGTTTTTTTTTTTTTTTTTTTGGTAGAAAAGGTGTTTCTTTGGACTGGCACCAAGAAAGAATGGGTCTGGAGCATTTTGTTATGCTAAAAAACAAGTTCTTATAGCCAATTCTTTAATTTTTAAATAATATATTACTTCTTTTCAAGTACTCTATGATTTTATTGAGGTAATGGTTTACACTACTATATATTATTTTTACTGTTAATTGTATTATTTTTAATGTGGTGCTACTGTTTAACAGCACGGTTTGTGTTGTACAGGTACAGGTTTATAAATATAAATATAAGTTACTGCATGCTCTTCAAATATAAGTCACCGCATGCTCACCACCAAGTGCCCATATTCCTCCACAAGTCTTTGGAAACTTTTTATTCTTTTTCATTTTTAATCCTTTCTCAACTGTCTGCTATCCAATCATTAATTTAGCTCAATTTTCCATATTTATTTTTCCTCCCACTTTTTTTTTTAACAAACTGTTATGATGGTCACAATTATGCTCATGGGAAAGGCATAAGAAGCCTACACCACAACCTAGAGAATTGGGCAAGCTTCCCTAGTGCAGTTGTAGGTCCTGCTCAAGTCTCAAAGGATAACCTATCCTTTCAAAGAATGCTTTCCACAAGTCCTCACCATAACTAATCCCTAAGAACACTAAATTGTTTCTCAGAGAAAATTATGCCCTCAATGCAGATGCGGTACTTGTATTGCTTGTGGATGCTATACATTCAGTTCTTTGCATGATGAGTTTGTGTTTGTTAATATTTGTTAGTTTGTTTAATGCCTGTTCTGTGAAAACAAACATTATATTTGTGGGAAGTGTGAAAGCAGCTGTTCTGGCCAAAAAATGATGCCTGAATAATGAGGCACCAGGTGGTACTAATCCTCCCATTAAACATTCTGGGCAGAAAGCATAAAAGCGCTACCATGTCAACGTTTTGTTAACTTCTGCTGACGTATTTATTAGCAATTTGGCCCTCCTCTCTTTTCCTTAGGTCCATTCCTCTCACTCACCACCCATTTATGATAAAAACTCTTAACCCCTTCATTTTGATGACCTTGCAAAAGCTGACCAGACAGGAGGTTTTCCTGAAAGGATTCTGTGGGTCATTGGTGTACCTATTGGGTGACTCATGCATTTTTAAAAACTCTCAATAAGCCTGGACACACTGAGAAGACTGAATTGATGAAGACAGGAGACTTACTTGTCTGGCTCTGGATGACTTTATTCTGGGCAAGAAGACAGATGGCTCCCTCCCTCCCTCCCTCCCTCGTTCCCTTTCTCTCCCGCTTTCACTTTTTCTCTGTAAGTAGAGTCCACTGTAAGGAATTTCCAAAACTGAAGTTATGATTACTCTCAGAATAAATTAAAAGGGTTAAATATGTAAGGAACAAATTTAATGCTTTATGATAGATGAAATAAGAATTTAATCAAACAGCTCCTGAGTATAAGCTCAAGGATGCAAGACAGGAAAGTGACTGTAAATGAGAAAGTTCTTATCTTGGTAAATTCTTATTTTTACTGATTGAAATTTTAAACATGTGCTCATGAGAAGAAAGTAAACTAAATGCTATCTACAAAAAGAACAGAAAAAGCTGGCGAGGTCTTCCATCATTGTGTCCCTGTCCCATAGACATGTGTTTTCAATATGACAGCTGTAACTCTATGGTAATGGGGTATCACTGGGCACCATACTTTTATGGAACATTAGGAGCACTCAATGAAACACCTGTGTTATTATTTGTATGTCTATGATCAATTTCATCATCTGTGAAGTGAGAAAAATAATAGTGTCTACCTTATGAGGTTTCAAAAACTTAATGTAACTATGTCTTCTGGAACATAATAAATGCTCAATAATAAAAGGTATCTCTATTATCATATAGCTATCAAACTTAAGGACTTATAATTGCTATTACAAATATTACAAGATTCTTGTAGATATGTATATAAGCATAGTATTCCTGAACCTTGCTAAATACAGCAGTGACATTATAAAAGCTATTTTTCTTTCTATAATTGTATGGAAAAAAGTGTTGATTTTTGTCTGTGGCTGTTGTCCAATAAGTATACAATTTATAATTAGTCAGTTTTAAAATCTGTGACGGCACTTGTTCAGTATGCCAGCAGACCTTCTATCAAAGCAGACTAATTATAAACTGCTGCCTTAGTCAGCTTGAGCTGCCGTAGCAAAGTGGCTTTAACAACAGCAGTTTATTTCCTCCTAGTTCTGCAGGCTGAAAAGTCCAAGATCAAGGTCTGACAGGTTTACCTTTGGTAAAAACTATCTTCCTGGCTTGTCGATAGCTACCTTCTTCTGGTGCCATCACATTACAAAGAAAACAGAATCTCCTTTTAAGGCCACAGTCCGATTAGATTAGAGACCCACAGTTATAACCTAATTTAACTTTATCTCCTAATGACTCTTTTCAGGTAAGTCATGTTAAGGGTTAGTGTTTCAATATATAAATTTGCAGGTACACAATTCAGTTCATGGCAACTGTATAGTGTAATTAAGAGTTTTGCCATCATATTTGGAAGCAGCAATGCTCGCAAAGTACTCAAGTGAGCAGAAGACTCGGAATAATAATTACAGCATCTTATTTTCATTAATAAGGATAGTTTTACATTAGCATAAGAAAACATTCACTTACAAAGACCAAGATATTTGTTTTGAAACTGTGAGAAGAAACAATTTGGAAAATGTGGGACAGAAAGGGCTCTCTGTTATGTTGGAATGTTTACTATTAGAGATCTACTTAAACATTTACAGAGAAATTCTCTATTTTTTGTAATAATAATGGTAATAAGCCCAATTTATTTATAAACACTATCCAGAAGCAGGAAACCAGGAAGATGAGCTCACTGATTTTTGCCCATGGGTGGAGGATGCTAATCCTCTATAAAATTATCTACATTTTATTGAAGTCTTTATGCTTACAATGAAATGTGTTCATCAAAATTAGGTTCACTGGTCACTGAACCTGCAAAAGGTATGCTAAATTCCCAAGTTCTATTGCTGATCTATATTTGTCACAAATAATTATTGTGTGGTAACTCTCATCTATCAACAAAGAAGTCAATATAAACAGATGATACACCAATCATCTAGTCATTGCACATGAACGGACCAATCTGTCAAATCAAAATCTAATAGTATATATCAAACACTATGTAATAAAATGTGCACAACAAATACAAAACATGCATGAATTGTGAACAAAGAGCAAACAAATCTCTTTATAACCTATCAAGCCTTTCTAGCCTTAATGTCTATATAAAATGTATAAAAGAAGATTTTATGTCAACATATGATTGAAAGGGTTTAATACAGAATTTAGATAGAACTGGAGAACTACAATGTTCATGTTATCTGTAAAGGCTGAGATATCTGAATGAAGGGTTAATGTTCCGTATAGTGAGGATCAGCATGTCCTAAGATAAGAGATGAGCTGTTACTTCCAGTCAGCCAAACACATTATCAAAATGAATCACTAATCACACAGTGCTATGTTTTGACCTTTTATCTGATCTTCTCTAGAGATCAGTTCAAAGACTAATTGATTTTGTTTCTTAGTTTCACAAACAGCCGCTTAAAAATAAGATAAAAAATTATTTTTCAGAGGCTGTTGTTCACATTACATGGTTTATGTTTTTCCTTTACAGAATCTCACTTAAATCATACCATGTTTATTTTACTTTATAAATCTTTCTTTTCCAAGCATTTGAAAATGCTTTATAAAATAATCATTTCATTTCAACAGCCTACCTCGTGACCAGGTCATAATCATTTGTGGAATTGTAGACTGTTCAGCATTTTATTTCTACTCCATGAATTAAAGGATAGGTAGCCACAAGAATAAAACAACCTAATTTTGCACTGGGTGTTAATTTTGATTACAGTTTTTAAAAACTCTCAAAAACCAACCCATTTAAAACAGCATTCTTCCCTATTTTATAGGCAAAAATAACCAAAACCAACACACTATTTAAATCTCCTGATTTATAGGTACTTTTGAGATGTAATTTGCCAATCTACAAATAGCTAGTACAATAGGATATTTATTAAAAACAAATAAAGCTATACCCCACCAGTTTTTCTGGAAGTGAGTAGAACAGAGTCGGTCCCTGAGTCAGTCAAATGACACAGGATGCTCTAATCAGGAGCATCTAGGACTATGTGACTAAGAAGCTCATTTGGGACTAAGAAAAACAGTAATTCTAGTCTCTTGGGCCATCATTCAAATATATTATTACTCAAATAACTAATGAGACAAGAAGAACTTGAACCATAATTGACTTATATTCTCTTGGGAAGTCAGCTCTGAGAGTTGATCTAAATAAATTCCCCAAGTGTATAGTAGACAGAAAGCATCATAATTAATTTACTTCAGGCCCAAAGCATTATGAGAGAAAGAATTGCCTGGTTCCTCCTTTACCAACACCTAGATTCCAACCTCTTTAGAAAAAAAACAAAAACAAAAAACAAAAACTCACTTCTACATATTCTGAAAGACACATCTAAGAGATGTGACTTTAAAGTATGTGATACATATTTTTTCTCTACTTTCCAAAGAATAGGGTACAAAGGAAATAAAAGCAATGATATAGTGCAGTTCTGGATTTCAGAGATTTTCAGTATTAAATATTTTGATTTTATATCAACAATCATATTATTTCTGCTATCCTGTATATGTTGTGTCCCAAAAAGTAATTAACTTTAGAATTTTAAAATTGTAAAATGTTAGTGAATCATTGCTAAACTCTGTCTAAACATTAATAAACTAAAGAATAAAGATTTTTTAAAGTATATAACCGTAACCACAAGGAGGAAAGAAAAGAAGATAATACAAGCGAGAAATTTAACACATTTTGGAAGATAAAAAGTGTATACATGAGTGGTAACAGTTCTTTTTTTTTCATTTTTTTATTTTATATATTTTTTACATCATTTTTCATTTTTGCACAATGTATGCATTTTCATCTTGGTTATATTCCCCAAACAATTTCCACGCCCCTTATTTTGACCCTCCTCCCTCCCCTACCCTGGCACAACTAATCAGAGATGTTCCAGATCAATATAGGAGAAAGAGACTAGAGGTGGCAAGAGGCTAAGATCAAGGGAACCAAAGAAATGGTTCAACTCTTAGAGTCTCATACCTACGCCACTTCTAGTATGAGCTGTTGCAAAGTAGACACTCTCTGAACCACTTCCACAGGTTGAAATCACAGGTTCATCTCTAGGAAATTGAAATGGCCCAGAAGACAAAATTTTTAATATTATGAATGAATGGTACCCAAATAAAGTGTTATCTAATGGCAAGTCCAGAAGTCAGCAAACACTAATCAAGCATATACAAGTTCAAGTTCACTCCAATACAGATTGCTAAACATCAGTCATTTGAGAAATGCTTCCAACATTAAAAAAAAAAAAAACTAAATAAGCAGAAGAAAAAGAACTGCATAAGCTAATGATAATATAAAACTCTGAAATTAGTATCCTTGGAGTAGGAATATAGAGAATTACGTACATGTAAGAAATAAAAATACAGCAAAGAACAAAATAGAAAAAATGTCAGAGGAAATAGATTATCAGTCCAACAAATCTATTGCCTAGTTAATGAGAATTCAATAAAAGTGGGTTGATGGACCAAGAGGGTGTCAGAGGAGGATTCCTGCTATGCTTCTCAGAAGACCATTATAAAGTCATACAGGAGGATACTAAGCCCTAAGAGTCCTGTAACTTCAGGGTACACTGGAAAACCTCTTGGACATTCAAGACCAGTACAGACAGCACCAGAAGAGACACTGGAGAGAGTCAACTTCATTCAACAAAAGATGGTGCAGAGAGAAGACTGAAGCTGTGTACCAGGGCCTGAGCTTGCCTTGCAAACCTTGAAACCAGCAACCCAAGGGAGGGGAGAGTTGAGTGGTATGGTGGGGCACCCTTGACTGGAGAGAGCTATCTGCAGAGGAGTTGGGGTGTGCTAGTGTCCCTGGTCCTCGGTGAGAAGAACAGACAATACAATGGACTGCGCTCCGGAGAGCATGTAAATTGTAGAGATTTGGTTATGGAACCCCAAGGGAAAGAGCTTTGAAGGTGACACAAACATGAGCCAGACTCCACCAACAACTATCCCAAATGACTGAATCACTCCCTCTCCCTGCTGCAGATCAGATCTCCGAGACATACCCATGTACAGAAAGTCCAGAAAGGCCAAACATCTAAAATCATAGTAAACAGGTTGGAATGATAGATGCATAAGTAGGCCTACATCTTATGCCTCCAAAAAAATTCTCAGTTTGTAGTATATTTAATAAAAGTCTAGAAATTAAAATAAAAACCATATTAAACTGGTAAAAGCTTTTAAAACCTACAGCGCCACCTGCTGGAAAAGTAGAAGTTGTGCAAACCTCTAAAACACTGCACAGGACACTTTTTTAAAAATAGCAATAAAACCCTGATGTCAAAACCAGACAAAGGTATAACAGAAAAAAAAGAATTTCCTGGTAACCACAGATAGGAAATCTTAGCAAACCGAATTTAACAATTTACTAAAGGATCAAACGTCATGAACATGTGTGATTTATTCCAGAGATGCAAGGATGGTTACACAATTGAAAAATCAATAAAATTCACCACATCAGAAAAGATAAAAATCAGATGATCATCTCAATATATTCAGAGAAGGAATTTGATATTATTCAATGTCTATTTGTGCTAAAAATCCTCCAAAATATGGAGATAGATGAAATATACTTTAACATAATAAAAGCTTATATAAAATAAACAGCTAGTTGGGCCTCCCTGGTGGCGCAGCGGTTGAGCGCTGGGTTGCGAAGCTGCCCGCGGCCTCTGCGGCGCTGGTTCGATCCCCGGCTGCTTCCCGGCCACCGGAGGAGGGTCCCGCATGGCGCGCAGACCTCTCCTGCCGCCCGCTGCTCCCCTCAGCAGTGTACTTCGGTCCTTCTGCCTGCTCTGCTCCCCGCTCTGGCTCTGGTGAATTCTCTCACCCTCCCGCGCTTCTGACTGTACCCAGTGCATGTATAAACAAAACAAACAAAGAAAGAAAGAAAACATGCCTCTATTAAAAAATAAATAAATAAATAAACAGCTAGTATTCTCCATAGTGAAAAACTGAAGATGTTTATTCTAAGATCTGGTATAAGATAAGGATGTCCTCTTACCCATTAGTATTGAACACAGTGTTGGAAAACCTACATAGAGCAGTTAGGCAAGAAAAATATATGAAAGGAACTCAAACTGGGAAAAAAGAGTTGATGAGAATGTAGAGAAAAGGGATCCCTCACACACAGATGGTGGGAGTGTAGACTGGTCCAACCCCTGTGGAATATGAAATGGAGGTTTCTCAAGATATTAATAGATCTACCATATGACTCAGCAATTCTATTTCTAGATTTCTACCAGAAGAATGCAAAAACAGTAATTAAAAGGAATATATGTTCTCCTATGTTCATTGCAGCACTATTTCTAAATATCAAGTTATGGAGAAAAACCTAAGTGCTTAAAGACAGATAAGTCGATTAAGAAGAAATAGCATATATACACACAATAAAATACTTCTCAACTATGAAAAGAAAAAAAATTGAACTCTTGCTATTTGGGATGGCAAGTATAGGCCTGGAAAGGATAACATTAAGCAAATAAGTCAGAAGAAAAAGGACAAACACCAGGTGGTGTCATTTATATGAGGAAATAGAGAAACAAGAAAAACCAATAACAAACCTCAGAAGTCTGACTGTAGGATTGAGGCTGCCAGAGGAGGAGGTGGCAGTGGAGAGCAGTATGAGGGTGCCCAGGGGACTATGGTAGGGGACAATGTGAGCCTTGGTTGTTGGTGTAGTGTAGTAACATACAGCAGCTGAGGGGTATAATCCTGTGCCTCTGAACCTTATACAGTATTGTTAACCAACGTCACCACCACTACAACAAAATGGGAATGGAAAAAAGAAATTGTCAAAAAACGATACATGAAAATTTTCTAGTACTGAAGTGATGGATCTTCAAGTAAGAAAAGGTCCATAAAGCTGAATGAGTACCTCTATTTAGGTATATAATTTAGGAAATTTGTAACCAATAGAGTCTTCTTTGTATTTCTCCTGGTGGTGTCTTGACAGCATTTTTCAACTTTATACAGTCTCTTAAAAGCACGTTGTGTACCAGAATCAAACATCCTCTAATGAATTTCCTTATCAGATTCTGACCTCTTTTATATCAGAACATTTGGTCTAGTATCTTTCCCTAAACTCCCTTGAGGTCATGTTCCAAGCATGTCACATCAGATAGTCACTCCAATCTACAGACTGCCTATATCAATGTTGGCAAATGCATGTTGCTATTAGTAGATTCTCTTCCTCGTTGCCTTACGATTCCCAATCTCTTCCTATGACCTTTTTCCAAGAAAGCTCTAGATCACATATTGTGGATACAGAGAAAATAGTCTAATATTTCTTAAGAGTTGGGACCTAATGATGTATCTTCTTTAGAAAATGTATGCTGAAAGTAGAAACTAATTGTATGATTTACTAGACAACTAAAGGAAACACAATGGTTCCATCTTTGAACTGTCAGAATGAACGAACAAATGAAGGTACGAATGAATGAATGAAATTCATCTACTTTTGTCTAGCACTTGAACAGAATTAATGCTCATATCTATTCCAAGATTAACTGATTTGGGTAAGACATGCAAAGATAGCTTTTCAATTATCCGGTTGATAAATTTAATGCCAACTTGTTGTCATACTATTACCAGAAAAATATGGTTTTGTGTATTGGGAGTTAGTACATGCTAATTATGAAAAGTTCATCCAACATAAGAAAAATAAAAGTAACCATAACTGTTTATCAAGAGAGTACAACCACCAAAATTTTATTTACTTCTTGGGTGGCACTACTTCATCATGTTATAAATTTTACAGGTAAAATGTACCTAACCGTGTCTTCCTGGAATCAAGCTGTCTACTGAGTTTAAGCACTATAAAAAAACTCCATCTCCTTTATTTGTGATTTAGGGTCTACAATTTTATTTTTATAAATTTTAAAATTACTTCAGTAATTATGCTTCATTTTAACTCTGAACATTTTTGAAAAACAAATTAAATATCAGCATCTTAAAAAATTGGGATAGACTATGGTTATTATAAAATCCTCAAATTAAGAAAAATATGTCATTAAATGACATTCTGAAAAATGCAAAATAAAAATAGGAACAGGAAACATACCAGGTGCTGGCAGTAGGGGTAGGGTTGACTACAACAGCGTAGCATAAGCCAATTGTGTGATGTGCAACAGAAGTTCTGTGTCTTGATTCTTTGTGACTGTCATACCACTATATATATATTTGTTAAAATCATAGAAAACTGTACTCCCGAAAGAGTTAATTTTGACTGATGCTAAAAGTGAGGGAATTTTAAAAAGGTAGATGGTGATAAGTAAAGAGATAATCTCAATACAGTGTGGTCAGAGCTATGATACATTAGTAGACAACCAATTCGGGGAAGGGCTGCTGGCTTATGTAGGGGACAAAGGAGTATTTGGGTGTCCTAGAAATGTTTATATATATATATATATATATATATATATATATATATATATATGTGAATGTTTATATGCACATATAAATGTTTATGCTTATATATATATAAACATTGTAGTGTCAGCACATAGCTGTAAAATGTTATCAAAACTCCTCTAAATGTGCATGTAGAACAGGTGGAATTTTATTACATATAAGCTATAATTCAAATTTGATTTATAGAAAAGAAAAAGGTCATGAGTTTTGGATCCAAATTATATAGGTAAAATGTTTAATGATTCAGTTTTACAACTTCATTAACTATTACTCCAGTGAAAAAAATCTAAGTGGGTCATTAGGTGTGTTATGTCATGGTAGGCAGTAATAATGGATTGTATTTTTCTAGTACCTTTAAATACTAGTTTATGTCACATAGTCCTTATGGATGTCAGTCTATCCAGGATGCCAATTTTTACCTATATCTCTACCCATCATAGATAGCTAATTAGCAAGATGTCGATTCTCTCATTCAAGACTCAGCTCTTATTTGTCTCCTTTTGTGCAGTCTATCTTCAATCTTATTCAAGAATTTGTCATTCTTTCTGATTAAACCTTATCTTTTCATTATTTGTCATATTGTTATCATGCTGCATAGTAAACTGTCTTCCTTATATTCCACTGAAATATGAGCTTCTTAAAGGCAGGATTCATGATGACTTGTTGCATCTATCATCCTAACACTTAACACCTTATCATCTTAGTATACTTAGCACCCAGCACAACTGCTGACTTAGTGTTAACAACAAAAGAATAAATGAACAGATACGCCAAGGGCATTTAATTAAGAATCATTTGAAATTCTTGTGCCATTTTAAATTTTAAGTTCAAAACTTTGTTACATAGAGCATATCATTAAAATAGAGTTGCTTCCCTCTTATCTTTCATATTTTGTAGACCTTGTTCTCAAAAATACATTAAGAAAGGCATAGAAAATGATGATTGGCAAACTTGCAAGAATGGTATTTTTAAAAATTCATCCTTGGCACAGAGAAAATTGTGATCACAACCTGTCATCATCCCAAACATCATTTTTATGGTTGTGAACAAAATATATTTGGTGGGGAATAATTTTTAGAAAGGAAAAAGAAAAAGCAACCCTTATTTCTTTAATGGGAATGGAAAATTCCCCGTACAGTCACCAACATATCAAGGTTATCCACAAAAAATGTTTTTGGATGTATTATATGTACTAGAGATATTTGTATCTGTAAGGTTACCACAGTGATAACTACACAGGGTATAAATTCAAAAGTGCTTTTCAAAAATAAACTCAGATTCAGGGAAAGCCTACAAAATGCCAACAGAAAACAAACACGAGTATTTATATCCCTGAAGAAAATACTTGTTTTAATTATATTTTAAGTGAAGCCTTGTATTTAAAAAAAAAATGTATCACACAAATAGGGCTTGGCCTAAGAAAAATCCATGAAGACAATGAAGGTGAGTATGAAGGAGAGATCCCTTTTCTTCTTACTACCACACCCATTGCTCTGCCTCTGACCAGAGAGCTCGCATCCATTTCTGTCAAGATTTTTTTAATATAACTAATAATACTAAATCCCTGTGAAGTATTTCACTTTAGTAGGGAATTTTTGAAGTGGAAATATTATCATGATCTAAAAGTGGTGCATCTTTAATTGCAAATTTTCAAAGAGTTCTGGCAACAGTAGATAGTGGTAGCTCTTTGGAGAGGGCCTCATTCTTGTTCTTCTCACATTGCATTTGTTGTCATGTAATGATAACAATGCATGCTCCCTATATCCTTCATTTACATCAATTGATCCTTGGTGGAAAATTGTCCTTTCCCAATAATATTCTCTTTCTTTATTAAATACTATTTCCTCCCCTTTTTAAAAATGACTGAAAGCAGGACTAGAGAAAAGCAAATTGAATTGGGAAAATGTTGACATGTAATAATATCATTTACATTTTATACCAATCTAATTGTGTAAAGTCTCTATTGAACAATGTGCTTATCAGAAAAGCTTCTGGTGCAGATAAGGTATGTACTGTCATCATTCCCATTTTACAGTTGAATCTACTGAGACCAAATCATTGAGCAACATCAACTAAAAAAAGAACTAGGCCTGGAATACAGAGTTTGCTTCAAAATTCCATGTCCTAGTCCCAAGAAAACTGAAAAACAAACCAGAGATGTCAAAAGGAACAACAAATAAAAAGTCAATGAACAAAATACTAGCAAACAAAATACTTGCAAAATTTGCAATTAAAGATGCATCTGTTAGATATGATAATACCTCCACTTTAAAAACTCCCTACAAAAGTGAAAATACAGGGATCCAGCATTATTAGTTATACATTAAAAGAATGCCATGATCGAGTGTGATTCTCTTAATATATAACTAATAATTTTCCAGTGATGCAAGCATGGTTCAACATACAGAAATAAATTATTGTGATATACCACATCAACAAGAGGAAGTGCAAAAATCATATAATCATTTCAATCAATGCAGAAAAAATCCTTTGGCAAAATTCAGCCTGAATTCTTTTATGATTAAAACCCTCAACAAAACTGGTATAGACGGGAAACAACATAATATAGGCCATATATGATAAACCCACAGTCAATATCATATTCACTGGTGGAAAAACTGAAAGCTTTTCCTGTAAGATCAGGAACAAGACAAGATGTCCACTTCCACCACAACTGTTCAATACAGTGATGGAAGTCCTAGCAAGATGCTGCAATCCCTGTCAAAATCCCAATGACATTCTTCACAGAAATAGAACAAAAATCATGAAATTTGAATTGCCAAAGACATCAAGCAGCAAAAATAACCCAGTAAAAAAGATCTACTATGCTTAGTGAAATAAGTCAGATGGAGAAAAACACTGTAATTTCCTTCATATGTGATAGAGAAACTAAAACAAAAACAAAGTTTTAGTCTATAAGAATAAATTAGACTTTACCACAAGGGAAGAGGGATAGAGGGATGAGGTATGAGTAAATCATGTAAAAGAGGTCAATTTTATGGTGAAGGGTATAATTATATTTTCAGTGGTAAACCTAATGTAGTACATACAAATGTTGATTTTTAATAAGCTACATCTAAAACTTATGCTATAATGCCACATTAAAATTATTTAAAAGTAAAACTTCAAAAAAAATTAAAAGTAAATCTTCACTTAATATTAAAAATGTTATTAGTGCTGAACCATCCCTCCTGCAAACATAGATGCCATAGCTTAAATAAAGAAGCACATGAGACCAACTGTATTCTAAAAAAGGAACGCCCCAAATTTTTGAAAGTGTTCTTTGATAACCACAGGACCATAGGGTTTCCTGGTAAGCAGTTAAGAGTAGAACATTTCAATGGTAGTCATAAACTCAGAATTGGGGTTGCAAAAGAAATAAACAATGTTATTTAACTCTGACATAGGGAGAAGGGATATATCCTGAATATATGATCTCAAGTGATTTATTTCCACTGTAACAACATAAATGTCCTTACTCCCTCATCTCTCACTCCTCTAATAAACTCATTCCTGCTACATTATATACTTTGCATAGCTAGAAAGGTGTAAAATAAACAACTTTGCAGAAATGAAAGAACAACAAAATGATAAAAAAAAAATCTTAATTACACTGACAACTGCACCTGTTTTTGCAATATGCATTTAATTTTACTTACCCATTCTGGAATATTAACCAAAATCAAACATCTATTCGAAAGGCACTTAAAAATTCCTTGGCATTCTGAAAATTTACTTAGTTGAAGAAAATGTACAAAAATATCTTTAGAGTACACTGAAATGAAAAATAAAACTCATTGCAAAATATTGCTTAAGGGATTCAACATAGTAATACATATTTGTATGCAAGTAATGAATGCCATCATAAACCTTGGATTTCAGAAAAGAAAATATATCGTAACTTTTCCACGTGCAATATACTGAAATGCATACCAGTTTCAGTTATGGCACATTAAGCCAAGGGAGGCAAAGAACATTAATAAGTGTGTATGCAGAATTAGAATAGCTTCAGAGTGTAAGAATATCAGTATTTCAGCCACCAGGTGGCAGAAATAAAGCTACAGAACTTTAGAATCTAGATTAAGATTATACCAAAAAACATATATATATCTGTAGTATCCTTCCTGGTTTTATTTTTAGTTAAGCAGACATAAAAATACACTGGGACAAAATTCAGCTGTGTGTTAGGTAGAAAAGAAATTATTTTGATTAACAACAGCTTTCCATTGAATGGGCTGCCAACTCATTTTTCCATCAGTTAAATTATGGAGCCTTTTTAAAAGAATCATTTTTAAAGACAAAGACAAACTACAACCAAATATGGATGACAAAAGAATTTCCCCCCTTATTTTGGAAGCAATTCATAATCAATCCCACCTGTTTTCCAACCATGCACACACCCCTCATTGTTTCTTGGCCTTTTATCATTTTCATCTTTAAAAAACTAATCAGTTAGCTATGCAGCGCTAAACAGTTAGGTATGCTGTCCTAAACATTTTTTTTTAATCTCTATACTGACAGCATGGGTATAAATGTACTAATTGTTATAACTAGTTACAAAATATTCATAATAAAAAGGAAATGTCAGTGTAACACATACATAAACAAATTTTGGTTCTCAGAGTCTGAAATTTTCTCATTCCAGGGGCATAAAATGTTTCTCTGTAATAAGTTTTATATGACAAATCAGTATTTATCTTATTTTCTGTAAAAGATATGAAAGAGACTCGTACATGATCAGAGCAAAACTAGCTAGAATTTTTAATATCTTCAAAGTAACATTTAAGCCATACAAATTTGGCTTAAACGTTTAAGCCATATAAATTTCCCCAAATCTCCAGGTATAATTACCAGAGATCTGATTGGTACCTCAATAGTCACATCTCCAAGTTTTATAATTCGTTAAGTGCTCCATTCACCTTAACTGCACTGGTTTAAAAAAACTGTATTTATTTATTCAGTGATTATTTTGTAATTTAATTCAACAATTTGTACCGAGCACCTTTGTAATACTAAGAATTGAATATCCATGGAAAAATTTTAAGATGGACCTCTCCTTGGCACACGTGCTGTCTAGCGGATAATAAAGAGATGTTTTTAATAAGGATAATAAGGCTTTGTTCTTGGGGAGGAGGGACATGAGGGAGGTGAGATTTAAGGTACAAGAGCAAAAAGATACATTTCACAAAAGGTACTTGGTCTATTTGTCTTCTGACAAGTGACAGGAAATGTTGTATATCAAGAAATAGCTTGCATTACATATGTAGAAATGATGAAAAGTCATGCATAATTGAAGAAATAAAATAGATCATTATTACAGGAGTTGTATTTTTAAAATGCTGTATAATGAGTGTGTGTATTTACCCAAACATAGCTGATGGTACTTAACAACTGTGCACTTCACTGTATGTGAAAGCATTTCCTTTTTAAAAAAGCATCAGTTGTCAATTTAAAGAAAGACAATTTTTAAAGAGTTACATTATCAGTTAGCTTTGCAAGACAGGCTAAGGAGCATGAATTTTACCATATATACATTGGGGAGCTTCCAAAGGAAGCCACATGACCTAAAAATAGGTTTCAGGAAATCATTCTGGTAGGAGTGTGAGGATCGATTTGAGTGGCATAAAGCATGTGATAAGTAGACCATATGGGAGACGATTGCAACAATGAAGTGAAGGATATGAGGACGGGACTAAGTCAGTTGCAAAAGAAAAAAAAAAAAAAACAAAGAAATAAGCTGGAAATTTAAATGCAGTTTACTAGCTCCTGTGAAAGGATGTGCTCTAGATAAAGGAGACAGAACTACCAGAACTAAAAGGCAAGTCAGGAGGATAACGACAGAAATTTTATTGGTTACCATGGCTAATCACCTGATTTTCTGTATATGGTAAAGGTATTAAGTCAGTCATCTCTTCAGAGAAAGTCATGAGAAAAACCTGGAGAGTTATAACAGTATAGGGATTATATACAAGGTCATAAAAAACAGATTAATAAAAGTTGAAAAATGGGATTTTTAGGCAGATACAGGAATAATGCAGAGAGAAAAAAAAAATTAGTGTCTTGGTACAGTTCAGTGACTTGTTTAATGTTGGTCTCACAAACATTTTTAAGTCCAAAAGCCTTAACAAGAAAATCTTTAAGGTCATGTGACCCCAGTGACTATCCTACCTCTGGTTAGAAAAATGGATACTTTAAGGAAAATGAGAAAAGTTTTCTTCAAAAAACTGGATTCTTTTCCTCCCTAGAAAGTGGGGGTGTGAACAGCATAGTCCATAAGGTGCTGAACCCTTTCTTCCTAATCTACCCATACAAATTGATAATTTTAGTATGGGCTTCATGCAGAATATTGCATCTCAAACTATTTCCAGGATAACATTCTTCTAACTCAAAACACCTTATAGCTAGCAAGTCAGAGCCTATCACAGAGAACAAGAGTGAAATGGGTTTGCTTTGCCTCAAGGGAGTCATGGACTTTCTCAGTGAAGCCAAGTAAAGCACTTTGGCTGCATCACATTTGTTTATTGTTTTGTTTCATCTTTTTTTTTTTTTTCCCTTTTTGACCTTCATATATTCATTCAACAAAGGAATACCTCAAAAGTAGGTCAGTTCCAAGCCACACAGTTTGGAATATTTAACTTTTTTTAGTGACTTGGGAGACAAAATTAGATTACTAAATTTAAGGAACTTACACCTGTCCTAATTGTTCGCATGCAGGCCTCACCTTATCCTTTATCTCACTTTATTTAGGTATTTAAGAAACTGAAGACTTGAATAGAGATTCCCTTACCCCACCTCAAGATTTCCTCTTGATGATCAGATTCCACTCTTAACCTTACTTCTCAATCCAAGCTAAAGACATAATTAAGAATTTACCAGGTCAAAAGTAGTAGCTGAGAAATAATTACCTAGATATTTCAAAAAATGTGAGAATATTAATTTTTTAATCAAAAATTCTCTTGAAAGACAGCAAACTTCTTGGAGTAAGACTAAATTCTAGGTAAAGATAATTACACAGAGAGGAGAGTAGTGGAAACTAAGATAATGAGGACTGGAAGTCGAGGTTATCTGCAGTGAATGTTAATTCCCCAATGACAATCTAGAATTAAACATTTTATGATTACTGTTTTATAGGCAAGCCAACAAGAAAAAGCAGACTTCCTAGTTAAAGTACAATAGGTCAGGAGCAGGTTAAAACAACAGTTCTCTGATTTCCCTGCTTGAATCAGTGAATTAAATATAATGAGCAGATTGGAGCATCACTGAATTAAACCTAAAAGCTTTTACTCTAATTTCTGGAAAAAAAATCTTACCAGGTAAATATTAACCTTATATTTCATTTCACTGTCAGGTCATGCTGCTGAATTTAATAAATACCTTTCTTTAAAATTTAATGATCAATGATGTAGAAAAAATATAGGCATTATTGAGGGCTTTCAATGTCACATTCAGAACTTTTAAGTCACCTTGTATATGTTTGAGTAAGATCAAAATACTATGAGGGCTTTGCTTGAGAAAGACTGATTTTCCTGTATGTAAGTTACAGTTGGGTATACACAAAACATTAAAAAGAGAGAGAGAGAGAGAGAGAGAGAGAGAGAAAGAGGCAGGTCGGACCTTAATGGAGATATTAGCATTTGAAAAGAAAATAAACATGAAGGTTTTGTGATCTTTGGATTTCTTATCTGAAGGGCCACTTGTTTATGAACTGTCCATGTCTGCAAGACATTTATATATTTATTGTCTTACCTAGAACCATAATCTGCATATTAAATGTGTTTTTCCCATGTATGAAAATAAGTAAAACATGACCCCAAGGTTTTGAGCTTCAGAGATATATAGCATATTAATGTTAGAAAGATGGAACAAGTTGGAATGAGAAGAAGGGAGGGTGGAGCTTGTGGGGACAGATATTATTAAGAGTACATAGATAAAGATATATGTGGTAAAAGCTAGAATAAGATGGTAATAAAATAAGCTATAGCAGAAATGTATAAAGACATATTACAATCTAGAACAGAATCTACATGTAATGGACAGGAAAATGAGGACTTGGGAAGAAGGCAAAGAACTGCCAGAAATATAAGGAAAGAGAACCAGGAGACAGGAAAGGAGATGGCTCTACAACCACAGAGATAGATACTTGTCGGCCATCATAAAATTGCTGTGTGGTTGTATTTTAGGTCACTTGGGAAGAAACTAATGCTAACAAAGGTGAATTCGGGGGTAAAAAATTTAATTGCTGTAATATAATATAATCTCATATTTAGTTGAACATTCTTTCCATATTTGCTTCTGCAAGGTCCTTGGGAATCTACTGAATTTATCAGTGTCCACTATCAAACACAGAGCAGGAAAAAGATAAGGCTATTTAATGTCTATACTTTTATTAAGCACTGCAGTAAGGCATTTGGCCAAGAGAGCAAGGCAAAATAGAGATAAGCATCAGAATGCAAGGCCTAGAGAGCTGGCATCATAGTCTACATTTTAAAAACAACAAGTAGACAAAGAGAAAGCTCAGAAAATATGTTGGTTATAAAGAAAAAATAAATCAATCTACTAATTTCTATTCAGCAGAAAAAAAAAAAAAGAAAACATAAAAGGAACATAATTCCCCAGTCCTGAGTATTATGGGTTGTTTACTGTGACCTAGTCCTGAGTTGTTTATTGTGACCTAAATTTACAGAGTGACAAGAGGGAAAAAATAGAATAACTTTACAGTGGTGGAAAATCTGGACAAGCTCTACTTCAGCCTGGTGACTATGTTCAACATCAACCAACATAAGTCATGTAGATAGTACCCTGGATACAATGTTCTAAAAATGGTACTTTACCTCTAAGGTCTTCCTCCTCAAAAATTCATAATTCCAAAGTAATCATGAGACAACTATCAGACAAATCCCAACTGAGAACTATTCTACAAAATACCTGAAAAGTAATTTCTCAAACAGTCAAAGTTATGAAAAACGAAGTCTAAAACTCACACAAAAAAGAAGCCAGACTAAATTAATGTGAATCCTGGATAGAATCTTGTAATAGAAAAGTACATTAGGTAAAAACTAAAAAAATCTGAGAAAAGGACTTTGATTACTATATCAATATTAGCCCACTGATTATAAAACCACACTGATATGTTTAAAATAGGGGACATTGTGAATTGGGGATGGGGTACATTGAAACTAACAAATCACCTATTAGTTTAAAAATGTAATTTTTCAAAGATAAAGTGTCATCAAAACTGTAAAGCACATAGTAGAAATTAACAAAAAAATTTTAAAGATTCTAAGTCTTGGGGCCTCCCTGGTGGAGCAAGGGGTTAAGATGCAACCTATGAGGATGCAACCTATGAAGTTGTCCGCAGCCTCTGCAGCACGAGTTCCATCCCCTGACTGGCCAGGGAGATACCTACATGGTGTGGCAGACCTCTCCTGACTCAAGCGCTGCTCCCCTCAGCAGTGTACTTTGGTCAATCTGCCTGTTTTGTTCCCCACTCTGTCTCTGGTGAACCCTCTCACCCCACCCCCACACCTCTGGCCAATACCCCAGCTCTTGTATGCATAAATAAATAAATCTTTAAAAAAAAAAAAGATTCTAAGTCTTAGTAAGACATTTAAAAAACAGAAAAATATACCATGAACAATGAAGTTAGTCTCAATATTGTAGGGATGTCAATTTTTCCCAAATCGATCTGTAGTTATAACCAGTATCAGTTAACATCTGAAACTACTATTTGTGTGGTTTTTAAAAGCTAAATCTAAAATGTTTACAAAAGTACAAAGATCCAGCAAGTAGAATGTTCATAAAATGGTGACAAGAGTAACAATTGTTTTAACCATTTTGGTAAACAAACTTGACATTCTCTAACAATGGTAAACCTATAACTCATTAACTGAACATTCAGTATTTACCCTAAAGAATTCCAGAACATATGTATTTAGATTAAAATACTCATTAAGATTAAATGTTTTTGGAAGTAATCTAAATATACAAGATTAAAATAATCAATAAATGGTGGCATATTTAAATTATACTAAAATAACAGTAAGCATGAATGTACTGCATCCCTAAACAGTAAGAAATTTCTGGAAAATAATGTCTAAAAAAGGCTCATTGTAGATCATTTTGTGCATGTATTTCTTATTTGGAAGCATGCAAATATAAAACAATATAATTTCTTTTGGCATGCAAAGATATAAAAGTCAAAAAAGCAAAGGAATGTTAAATATTTATATCATTTCCTCTGTAAAGAGAAAGGAAGTGGATTTCAGGATTACAAAGGACGATTTTAAGTAGACCAGGGTATGCATTTGAATTCCTAGACCTTACACATATTTCATATTTTTAAAATTTATTCAATATTTTTAAACATTTTATTTTGTACTTTTATTGAGGTTAACAGTTTACAACATGTTTTAGGAGTTGGAATTCAAATCGATCTCTTCAAATATATTTACCATACCACTACACCACCAAAGTACCAAGAACTCTCCACCTTAGTCCATCGGGTCCCTTCTCCCCATTGGCTCTTATCATGTTGGTAGCCTCAGTTCTACAGTCACATTTCTAGGGTTTTATAGAAATTAATTTTTAACCATAACCTATAATAGCATATCACTCCAGCTAAAGAGTTGAATCAAAGTCATTTTGACTATACAACACCTGAGAGTAAACCTAAATAGTTCAGATAATTTCTGTTTCTACCCATTTTCCTAATATGGTAGGAACACAAAAGGAAAAATAAATTACAGTCAAAATTACAGTCCAACTATGGAAACCTAGATCATTTCTGCTGTATTTCTTTACAGTTCTGAACCTGAAGGATGAACCTGAGTGGATGTGAACAAGGATAAGTTTTATCAGGCATTTATTCAAGGTTTGTTGTTACCAAAAGTATTCATTCATATCCACTGCGATGATCAGCTAATTAGTGTTCTGATTATTCTTTTTACAGGTAATTAAGGCTGAACCTCCATTTATTAGAAAATCATGTTTTTAAAACAAATCTAGGATGAAAATGATTAACAATAGAAATTTAGATCAACAAGGGCTACTACAAATGTGACCCAATCTCTTATTTACAAAAGAATGCAGAACTTCAGAGTTAAGGGTTATTTCTAGCCCACATTTTGTAGTGGACACTGAATTTTAATGAAATCTACTGTCTAGGAAAGTGCTGGGTTTTTCACATGTACCATGATGACTAAGGCTCACAGTGAAACTTCAAAACACACTGTGATGACTGGCCAAAGATATTCTCTGACCTTCATTTAGGAGCAGGACAGTGTAATCACTGGTGTATATTAGAAGATATTTAACAATAGCAAAATTAAAACAATTATCTTTTGTGTGAGAGTTTAATGGGACTTGGTAGGACTGGTAAATAATGGAATAATGATGCTTGCTCATAAAAAGCTGCAATTTCAACTCTGTAGGAGAGTAAGTAATTGTTATTGTAAACATATTCTTTAAGTGCCTATAATGCTGAGCACTTACAGCTGAATTCTGAATCATATAAATGTTTCAGAGTGCTTATTATCATCAGTGAGTTATAAAGTAAAAACCAAGGGATATCAATAGTCAGAAATTAATACAGATCATTATAGATTTTAGCTTTTATTTTAATACATGGTTCTTCAGACATGAAAAATACATAAGGTCTCATATAGGCCTTTTGTCATTTGTGATTCGTGCAATGGCAGTTCTAGTTCAACCTATTGACTCGGTAAGAACTTAGGATCATTGTAGTTTTGAAGCTGCACAAAGTGATTGTTCATGTCTGAAGAGACTTGTATTATGAAGTGAAAAATTTTAGAACATAATGTTGCATTTCAATGTCATTTGAAAATCCAACTTATGAAACCAAAGACCTTAAATTTTAAGGAAAATGCCAACTTGAGTTTCTTAAAGGAATGAAGAAAAATACCATAAAATGCCTATTATTGTTATTATTCACAGTAATATGTCTTACTGCTGTCACAAGTTATACACTTACGAGCAGTCTCAATTTATGACAACTCTCAAAACATATAATTTACTCAGAATGGCCAAAAAATCTAAGATAGAAGCAGAAAAGTTTATTCCTAGTAGGCATCACACTGTAATCACTGAAATTCATACATCTCCCACTCTTTTAAATAACTCCTGAAGTTCATTATACAGGAAACGAGGAAAGTACTCTAACTTGGGAGTACAGTCTTAGCTTCTTTTCTGAGAAAAGAAGCTTCCCCCATTATTGGGGGAAGTCTGTTTGCCTTCCTTGGCCTATTTCAGTCTTCTCATCTGTAAACTGGAAGAATGAATGTATTCTTCCCAAACTGACTTCCATCAACATCAGCAATATGTAAGAAATGTTAAAAACCCTAAGCCTCAGACTTTAATCTCTTTAAGAACTAGAGATTTATATTCTTTAAAAATAAATTCCCCAAGTAACACTGATCTAAACAGATTTGCAAATTAACCAGCAACAAGATTTTAAAAGGTCTTCTTTGGCTCCATGGCTCAATAAAATTTAATTATTGGTGAAGATTACAATTCAGAACTCATTTTGAACCATAAGGTTTGATTACAGTTAGATAAATGTAACACTGAAACTATCCTGAAGAAAACATTTTTGAAAATCTAGGAATGTTTATCTCTAGGATATGGCTCAAAGTCATTATTAGCATTATGTTTAGGTACTCACAAGAGGCCAATTAGTAGACATGTTTGTATGAAAGATTTAATGCACATACGAATGAAAGAAAACCATGTATCATATACTACTTACATGATAGTCTCAGCTTATAAAGGTACTTTATTGAGATAGAAAATGTTTGTAGAATATGATGTAAGACGTAAGCTTGTCAACAAACATCTATTTTTTATTACAGTCACTTTCCCAAGCAAAAAGGTCCATGGAAACATCTGAGCTAAGAATAGCAGTGTTTGAAGCAATACAATAGCACTGTTTGAAGCCTTTTTCCCCCTAAGTTAAAAACTTAGTATAAGAGATCCAGATTTAAAACTTGTTAAAAACAAAGAAAGCAGTAAGACTTGAACTAAAAGCAATAAATGTTTGCCTTTGTAATGTTCCTTGCTGATTTTCTCACTGTCCTGCCCTAAAAAATTATTTAATGCTGTTATAATTTTCCTTATACTTAATCAATCTGAATATTGTATAAAAAAGAATTTTAATTTTTTGTATTAAAAAAATTTAAAAAAAAAGAACATGTATCGGGCCTCCCTGGTGGCACAATGGTTAAGACACAACCTATGAGGCTGTCTGCAGCCACTGCAGCACAAGTGCAATACCCGGCCAGGGAGCTACCCACATGGTGCAGCAGACCTCTCCTGACTTGCCCACTGCTCCCCTCAGCAATGTGTTTCAGTTGATCTGCCTGTTTTGTTCCCCACTCGGTCTCTGGTGAATCCTCTCACCCCCCACACCTCTGGCTTGTACCCTAGTTCTTGTATGCATAAATAAATCTTAAAAAAAAAGAACACGTATCATAATTTAAGTAAGAAGTGGCAACTCCAAGACCTAGCAGGTTGCTGGCAGCCAACAGTGACTGAGAGACCCTGAAGGGAGCATGAAACTGAAGGGAAAGTGTCATCCCTGAATATTTTTCTGGAGATTATCCATGTAGTGCTAGAATTTTAGAAATTCGATGTTTTGCTTTACTTAACAAAAACATAATTATGCTGGCAATAGTTCTTTTAAGAAGGGAGGAAAAACTACCAGAAAATGTTAGCAGAAAAATTAAAAATAAAGAAACTAGAGAAGGAAGAACAATATAGCTGATTTGATTTTTAGAAAGATTACCCTGGAGGCAGTGAGAAGAAAGAAGTAGAGAAGGGTGATAATTGAAGAAAAGAGATTTTGAACAAGTTTTCTCTTGCACTAAATGGTAGCGATGGAAATCATGAATAAGATTGGAGGGACTTTAAAGTTTTACCAGTCACTGTTTAACAATATATATTTTACATATGGAAGAGGGTTTTCTAAACTTCTAAATTGTGAAGATGAATGATAATGGTTCAACTGACTTCTCTTAGGAGGAACAGGCAAAGGAGATTTGAGTTGGAGTTAAAGCAAAGTTTAAATTGCCTACAGCACTTCCTTATGGAAACACTTAATGGTCAGTCCTATGTGGCCAACAGGAATGATGGATACCTAGATCTATGAAGGAGATTTGAGTTAGAGACAGTTTCATGTGTCATCAATCTTGGTGAATGGAATGCTCAAATAATGAACTTAGAAAGAAATGGACTATAAAAGGGTCTGCTGGGATTAACAGTAATTCTTGATAATAGTAACTGAATATCTTGTTGAAAAATCCATCTACTTAATAGTGAAGTGGTAAATTGAATTTGAGTTGAAGAGTAAATTAAAACGGAGGAATAATGCTAAATGAAATCAATCAGAAAGAATACTACTAAAATGTTTCACTTCTGCGTGGAATATAGAGAACAAAACAAAGGATAGACATCTGACTGCAGGTTTTAGGCTATCAGTGTGGGAGAGGGAAGGTAGAGAACAAAGCATGGAATGTACCCAATTGACTACAGTGGGAGCCTGTGGGTACCTTGCTGGTTGGTGTGGTTCAGTAACAGACTCTGAAGGAATATGATCCTAATCCTGTAATTCATATACAGTTTTGTAAACTAGTGTTACCTCACTAAAAAATAAACTTGAATAATAATTTAAAAAATGGGTTGAAGGGAAAATAGAGATCGTTTTTGAAACTGAGAACAATGAAATATGAGGCAATATCTGGGCTGCAATAGGAATGAAGGACATTCTAACTCTAAAGTATTCATTAGTCTTGGATAGGAAGAAAGATTTCTCAGTGAAGTAGAACTAGGAAAAAAAAAACCAACAATGGAAACAGATGCCTGAAAATTTTTGGGGTAATGGGAGGATATAAAATTTTATAATATACAAAGTTTATCATTCTTTTAAAATAAAATTCTAATTTTTCTAATTCTGTGATGGAAATATTTGTACTACCTAATGCAGGAGCTACTTGCTACTTTGGCTATCAAACACCTGAAATGTGAAACTAAAGAACTAGATTCTGTGCTTACTTCAGCAGTACACATACTAAAATTAAAATGACAGATTAACATGGCACCCGCACAAGGATAATGGGCAAATTTTTGAAGTATTTTAATTTTTTGGAACCTATATAGCTTTGTAAATTAATGGCAGCTGATAAAAAAAGGGAAAAAGAATTGAATTCTAATTTTAATTAAAATTAAATGTGGGTAGTGCCTAATATATTGAGCAATGCAGTGGTAACAATTAGTATAGTGGTTAAATTATTTTTTATGTTGACTTTTTGTTCAATTTTAGTCCTTTATACTTTTTAATTTATTTTCCAAGGCTAACAGTAGATTAGATGAAGCAAACTGAGAAAAGAAACCAAGGACTGCAAAGTAAAAGACTGACTGGAAAGGAACACAAAAAAGCTTTAGTCTTCATTAGTATGTAGTGAAACAATTACAATTCCATTATCTCATTTGAAGTTGACAATAAATACCCTAAGTCCTCTATGGTATGGATGAGTATTAGGAATCTTTTAGAAACTTAATCAAATTTGATTTTCCAAACAACTCCTGGTGAATACATTAAGCTTACCTTTGAGTTTAAAAGATTCAGAAATCAAAGAAACTTTCCCAAAGCTACTAGAGGTTGAAAGGTTAAAACTAGAATTCTAACCCCAGTCAGATCTCTGCTCTTAAATGATGCCTAATGTCTAAATTATATACTCACATTCTGCACTCTAATAACACACACACCAAACACTGTAGAAATATTTCTCAATTAAAGTTAAAATGTTAGATAAATCAATGCAGTGTGTTAAGCAATAAATATTCAATTAAAAATATTTCTTCTCGATATGATTCAGAACCTAATGTTTCTGGATAGACAAAACTTTTTATTTTTTAAGTCAGCACAGATGTAAAAAAATATTCAAAACCCTAAAATTTCTCCTATGTGTTCATACATTAAATTCCATTTTAATATATCATTTTCTCAAATTTGCTTTTATTTTTAAGAAAGAAACAAAGTCAGTGGATTGCAGAGATAAGAAATGTTTCCAATACTTTCAAATTATAAAGGATTCTTCTTACCTTTTTCTTTGTTGTAAATGTATAGTATATTCCCATGGTCTTTCTCAACAAGCTTCTCTACAATTTCCTCAATAGTTCAGCTTCCAAGATATATATTAAAAGATATATTTGTTTCATTTTTAAGACATTCTTAATCTTTGGTAAAGAAATACATGGAAGTTCTATTTTCAATGTTTCCTAAGATGTAAAATGTGATGCCTTTACTACGTGGTGCCTATGGTTGAAAAGCTACACTTACTGCCTCCCAGTGTCTATAAATAAACTAAGATTTCTTAAAAGTCACATGAAATGAAATTCTTTGTTCTTATAAGTAATCTAATTTCTTAATTAAAGATCATCTTTACTAGGAATGGAAACTAATGATTTAAGTATTTTTCAAGTTATTATAACAATGCATTTTTATAATAGAATTCTTATTTGCCTTCAACAGCCTCTCGTTCCTTTTACTTTCATTCCATATTCTTCTGAATTATAATTGTGCATTCCATTTTAGATGAAATACTCTTTTCCTCTAAAACGTGGCTGGTAAACAAAGCAAGAGTACTTAAAAGAGGGAACTCGGATCTCTTTCATCTGTGACTTTTCAAGCTATCCTTGGCTATTCTAAACTGTGGGTTGTTGGGGCTGTTATTGTCTCAACTAAACATAGACCCTAATTTAGATAATCATAGGCTAAAACCTAAAGTGACGTACTGCTTCAAATAAAATACTGATACCCCTTCATATAGACGAGGGTGGCAGAGACACACTACATTTAACATCAACCAGGCATCTCAGGACTGGGACTCTGCTATTTTAGTTGTCAGTGTAAACATAGCCAGAGGGAAGCAAATCAGAAGAAAAACAACAAAAAACTTCTTTGTGTGCTTTTCAAGCAAAAATGCCTTATTAGGAGAAAAGTTTCTTTCACTAAATGCATCAATGCAATCAAGAATGTGCGATGTGTATTTATCTAAAACAGTCATATTGTAGAGGTTTTTTTTGATCCCAATCCAACAGGTTTGGTTTAATTCACATTTATTGAATGTTTTCTTCAGATAAAGGGTTTCTGCAAGTGATTATTATAACACAGCATGCCATACACTGCTCTATAACACATTATGCCTCATTCTTGTTGCAGTGATAGAGCGCAAAAGAGAAAATGACCAAAGAATCTAAGACACCATGTCCTTGAAGATTTTTCTCAGTTGGGAAAACTCCTAGATGTCTGCCCCCAATTCCTCATAACTCCACCTGGCAAGCTACATGATAATTAGGAGTAAACAAGTCATAAAAAAATAGTTTACATAGACTTTGTTACTGTAATTATATATACAGCATTTTCATGTTTACACTAAAACGCTGGAAAAGCCAAGCACTGGGTATAATCCCAAATAAGTCACTGACAAATATGACAAAAACTAACCTTTGTATTTCTACAGAACAGCTTTTCTGGCTCACTAGTTATTGAGCCCCTAGGTAATCTTGTCCTTAGCAATCGCTGCATGCTCATCAGGACTCTGGGGAAGGCATAACTGTGGATTTAAAGAAATTCACTCAACTGATGGTCTTTAGCACATTATGGACTACAGGTGTTCTGAATTTAGGAATGCAGAGAATGGTATCTGTACTCTGTCCAGAACTCTTTGCCTGCTGGGGCATATATCACCCAGTTGCTTTTGTACCTTGATGTTGTCATATCCTTGGAGAACTGTCTTCCAATAAAGATTCATGGGCACAATGTACAAAAGACTGCCCCGTTGCTTTAAGGATGGACAAACTAATGCACAATATTACTTCTGAGTGGCTCCCATGCAATGACAGTGAAATAAGCCTACAGTTGAGACCACATCCTTGCTCAGACATTTCCTTTCTCACTCCTGTGGGCCTGAGGTCATTTTCTAAATAAATTATACATAACAAATTCCCATCTCATACTCTGCTTCCAATGAACTCTCACCTAATATTCTTAAGTACCATTAAAACTTTAAACTAGTTATTTTTAAAGAGAGAGCAAGAATAAGTGATGGTATGAAGGGAACATAGGAAAAGGAAACTTGGTGGGTAAGTTTTGGAATGCGGCTGTTACATTGGGCATAATCCATAATCAACAAATTAAACTCACCACTTATTTTCTGTATGTTTAAAAATCAAAAATCCTCTCATCCCCTGCACCTCTGGCCTATACCCCAGTTCTTGTATACATACATAAATAAAAATCTTTAAAAATAAAAACAGACTGGAAGAGGTAATGCTCAGGGATGCTATATTGAGTACATTAGTAAGGTTAGCTCCTACAACAAGTACACATTCCCCAAACCCTTGTCTTAACTGTACGTCATTATCACTTTTTTTCTGGGGTGTGTAACCAGCAGTCATTCAAGGATCAATGAAGCCTTCATCTACTTTATGGTTCCATGTTTCTATAGGACATTCAGAAGATGGTACAAAAGTAAGATCATGGAAAATTTAATACTTGCTTTGACCATTTGGCTCTGTAACTGGCATAATCCACCATAGTGTATTGGGGTGACCAAATCAAAAAAACCTAATCTATAATCAAGGAAGCTGGGAAATGAACTCGAGGTCTGTGCCCAGGTAATAGTGAGCACTAATTTTTTTTTTTTCTAAAGAAACTCAAAGTTTAACATTGTCAGTGTAGCAGACACCTGCACTAAAGACTACTTGAAAAAGAAAAGTGTGGAGAGGAAAAGAGAGTTCATTTATGAAGCATTACACTGAGGACAAGTGTGGAAGTGGGATCAAATATAAAAATGGAGGAAACTCCATTTAGAGAAACTTACCTTGTTAATAAAGACATCCAAAAAATATTTTTACTTTGCTCCTGGATATATGACTGGTAAGGGAAATAGACTTTTTATCCTTCTGGGTTTCTTTTTGAGAAAATTAGGAAAATTAATCATTCTGATCATAATTTGAGATGAAAATAACTTCTAAGCCAAGGCCAGTGGAAACCACAGACACGTATTCCTGCAGGCTTTGCTTATTTTCTCTCAAAAACATGTTCTCTTCTAGAAAGCTGTATGATTTACAGGATTAGGGATAAGATAGTTATGCTTAAAATACAGAAGAAGAAATTAATATTCAAACTACTGTTGTCCTCTCCCATCAGATATTATTTACACCAGATATTGTTGAATTGTTTTTCTAATAATGACAAATATTTAAAACACAATGGGTTTTGCAGAAGAAAATAAAAGGGTGTCTTTTCAGCTTTCATTATCAGATATGCCTTATAGGACTAATCCTCTCCAGTTCAGCAGGCTCCTTTTTTATAGTGTTTCACTGACATTTATATAAATGACAGTAAATAAGCTATAAAAAAAGACAGAAATCACTGTAGAATAATGAGAGAATTTACTGGGGCCTTCAGAACCACATTAAGTTATTTTGTAGGTAAAAATTGTCAAATATCCTTCTTTTCATGTGATGCAAAAGGAACTATCTAGAGAAAACTTTTGTACATGAAGCTCTATTAAAACACAATGGGTCTTGGGCCTCCCCTGCTGGCGCAGCGGTTGAGCGCTGGGCTGAGAGGCTGACCGCAGCCTCTGCAGCACCACTCATTCCCTGGCCACCAGCGAGGGTCCCACCAAAAAAAAAAAAAAAAAAAAAAACAACCCACAATGGGTCTTGGATGGAAGTGGGTTGGCATGCACATCCCCCGACAACGCCTTTTCTGAGCGCATTTCTGCTATGACCAAAGCTAAATGAAGGTTAATTGACAGCTATACATCAATCTAACAAAAGTTAAGCACTTCTTGAATGCTCTCTTTCTCACAAGAGAATTTTGGGGTGAGCCAGAGTAACATACTTGGAAAAGTCTTTTTACACAAGTAATTGAGTTCATCATAATTGAAATTTGCCCCCTTTAAAGAGTATCCCCTTAGTCAATATAAACTTTAACATAATTAAGCTTTTATTGAGGAGACAGCTTTAATATTTATGAAAGTACTTAATAAATAAATTACATATTTTGTCTTACAGAATCCCTTTTCGTGATTATTTACTTGTCTTCCTATGTAGGCAAATTCTAATATTTACCCTTGGCATATATTCTGTAAAGTCATTCTCTCCCAAGTCATGTGGCCCAAATGACGTATTTTAAGACATTTATAATAGTTATATTAAATTTTAAAATGCTCTTGAGTCAGAGTGACACAAGAAACCAGTATTACCAGCAGTCAGTGAAATTTAACAGATTGCTGTCACTTGGTCCTGTATTATTCTATTTCTGTTCCCTGCAGTTTGCTTTTAAAAATTAAAAACGTGTTTCTTCAAAGTAACAGAATCTACATTTCAGGACAAAATGACATGTAATCAACACTTACATTCCTTTCTCTTCCCCAGAGCAGGTTACAATCTGAACTGGAAAGTCAGAACGAAAGGAATCATTTTGGGGGGGGGGGGGGACTAAAAGGCAGAAAAAAATTAATGGAACAATTATTTTAATGGTCTCTTTCTTGCTATTACATAGGTTTACAGTTTTCCAAAACCTACAAGCCTACCTAGATTTACTCTATTCCCATCCAAATAATGTTTACTTTTTATCAAAGAATAGAGAAACACAAAATGCTGAGGAAACTGCATGCATTTTATTTACTGCTCTGAAAGAAAAGCAAATATGTGTAGCATCATAAAGCATGTTACAGAATACTGTAACTGAAAAAAGAGACTGAGTGGCATCTTTTTTTTCCCCCAAAACTGCATAAACAGCTGGCTCTTGGATGGAAATTTGGCTGAAATATTTCACCTTCCTGGACACCATATTTACTGAGCGATTCAAGGAATACAGCAGGAGATAACATCTGTTGCCAAGGTATGTGGAATGTTTCTACTTCAGTTTCTTCCAATAAGTGAACGGGGTACTTTTTAGAAAAGTAGAAAACCACAATTTTGAAAATTGCATGACATAATGACATGATACATAAGAATAACTGAATAGACTAGTAAACAAAGTAACCTACAGTTCATGATTAGAAATCTGTAAAGGTTTCTGAACATCCAGAATAAAGCAAATTTTAAAATGAAAATCAGGTAACATTTTATCTTAATAACATTAACATAATGTTAGCACTAGTGAGCTACAATGAGTGCCATCTGGATCTAGGTGTAGGCAGTAAAACAGATATTATGCACACAACCATTAATTTCCTTCTTTACACTTCTTCAAATTCCACATGAGATTTATTAGATTTGAACTCAATTGCAGATACCTCATAAAGAGTTTATCTTCTTTTTCCAGCATTCATCTCTCTTTTTTGGCCCTATGATTAGTACTTTTGTTGCAGATTTGTCCCTTAGACCTAGAAATGTAACCTGGCCCCTAGAACTATAAAACTGGAATTCTATTCTTGCCTGTTGTACCCCAACAATTCCTGAATATGTTCTGGTCCCTCAAGCATGGCTGCTAAGAGTTGCTGAGTGGGAAGATGGCCAATAAACTCATATGCCTTAACCAAGTTGAGGAAAGGAGGTAAAGAGGCAAACTAACCACAAAGCATGACTCAGGCTAGAGTGTGAGAGCTCAATCACCGTAACAGTAGTGAGATGGGAGGGGTGAAGGAGAAATGAGATTATAGAAACTGAAACCATAAAGTACTTTAAGCAGTAACTGTCAGAATCAGCTCTTCAGTTTAAAAAGATCATTTTGGTAGCTATATGAAGAATGATTTGAGGCAAGACAAAATGAAGTAAAAAAAGTAAGGTGGTTCCATGTGAGAAATGGTAGCATCTGAAAATGGTTCTGATAATCATGAAAATTGGAAGGACTAAGAGGTATTAATACTTACTTATTAAGAGGTAAACAATACTTACAATACTTATTACATTTGGTTATTATTTTATGGCACTTACACACACACTAATATTTTTACTGTGATTTTCATGACTTTCACAGGTTCAAGTTCAGGATTGGTGGGAATACAGTGTTAGTAAGGACTATAGGAGACTCCCTCACAGGTGAAAAGTAGTGAACAGTTAGTAGCTTGAGATCAAAGAGGTTTCAAGTTTGATATTGACAAGGACATTCAAAAAGTCCAAGTACAAATGTAGACCACACTCCCACTAGGAAAAATAGAGAGGGGGGCGGCATATGTAGGCAGAGGTTAATGAAACTGAAAAGTTGACAGCCAGCAAGGATAACTAACTAAAAAGTTCAGGTACAAATAAACTCTATTGGGAAAATTTGAAGTTATTTAAAGTCTAGTAAGAAACAGACAAGGATTCAAAGGTACTATCCCTTTCCTAAACATATTAAAATTTTGATCATTTATCACTCTAATTGAGCCTGCTTTTTAACTTGACCATAGCTATTGCCTTTTAAATTATTTTACTATAGATTTTTGTCCACAATGCAGAAAGATCCTCTAAAACACAGGTGATATCAAGTCACATCTTGGCTCAAAACCATTCAATAACTTGCCATCACAATTATAATAAAATCTGAACATTTCATCAGAGCCTATAAGGAGCCTACATAATTTGGTCCCTCCCTACTTTTACCTCTCTACATCTCATTTAATCTGCTCTAGCCACATTGGCCTTTTCTCATTTCAGGAGTATCTATATCTGTCTTATGCTTTGTATTCCTAGACCTTTAGCCTCTAATATCCTTTTTCTACAGATGCAGATTTGCTCTCTTAGGTCTTTCCTGATTACTAGATTCAAAACATCTTTCATCTCTACTCCTATTCCCATCATAATCAAAACTCTGCTTATTTTCTTTCATAGCATTTGTCTCCACTAGAATTTATATTAAGTTTATTTCATTTTCCCCAACTAAGATCTCCAAGCAGAAAATTTGTTGAAACTAAAGCTCTCTCCAGGAGCAAAATAGATCGCCTAGAAAATAAGAAGTGTTCAATATATATTTGTTGGATTAGTGAATATATGAGAGATACATTAATTTGATCCAACTCAGGGAAGAAAAGCCAGAGGACCTTGACTAGTATTACTGACCTCTATATTAGCAATGTTTAGAGCACTGGAGAGAATCAAGAGTAAAAGCAAACCCACAATTATTGCTGAGCTGTGGGGAATCATGACTTCATCCCAGTACCCACCTAGGAGTTAGGCTGAGGCTACAGACTTCCTCTATTTATTATAGTTTCTAAGAACTAGACAAAAGCTTTGGCCTTCAGTCTCAAGGTAAACTAGAGTTTGGGTAAGGGGGGGAAATTAATAAATTTAGCTATGAAGAAATGCTGAGGGCAGAGGCAGATAAGCAAATCATTAAAGTTCAGGCTGATTTTCCCATCATTATTCCTTCTTATCAGTATGCTAGAGATTTTCAGGACTTCATTGATGACATAGAGGCCCTTCCAACAGTTTCCTGGAACATATGAATACATCCAAAAGAGAACAGACCACTGTGTTCTGGAAATGGTTTTGCTACATAGTGAATTAATGAAACCACAGCATTCACAGTGGATCCAGTCAGTTGAAGAAAAGCATAATCTCTCTACTCACGTTCACAGGGAAAATGATTGGAGAACTGTAATTTACTCAAAATATATATCATGAATGTCTCTACCTAAATTTATCTCATTTTGAGGGTATTATTTTTTCTGGTCTTACAGGGCAATAATCATTTCTATCCCTAAGAAATATCAGTTGTATGACGATTGCAAATGACCCAGAGTTAAGAAATACTATCATATATAAGGCCAGCTTTACAAAAAAAAAAAAAAAAATGGTTAACTTGATTCCAAGTTGAATTATAAAACTTGTTAAGCATAATTCAGTAAACCACAAGCCTACTATAAAGGCAGTGAAATTTAAGAGTGCTTCTCCCCCTTGTCAAAATCTTGATTTATAATCTGAGTCTTAAAAATGTTGGCAACAGTTACATATTTTACTCATTGCTCTAGGTATTTTTTCTGTAGGCCTCAGGACACACCTATGAATAGGGCCTCCCTGGCGGCACAAGATGTTAAACATAGCACTATGAAGCAATCCGCAGCCTCTGCAGCTGAGTTCCATCCCTGGCAGCCAGGGAGCAACCCACACAGCACAGCAGACCTCTCCTATCTCACTGGCTGCTCCCCTCAGCAGTGTACTTCAGTAGATCTGCCTGTTCTGTTCCCCACTCTGTCTCTGGTGAATCTTCTTACCTCCCCACATCTCTGGCCTATATCCCAGTTTTTGTATGCATAAATAAATAACTTAAAAAAAAAAAAAAACACTAAAGATACATCCTCTTCCTCTACTGTTATTATCCATATGTTTTGGGAAAGCTCAAATATCCAGCCGGTTCAGGAGCTGTGTTGGCCGATTCAGGTAGAGCAAGTATGACTTCTGCTACTGTCCCGGGAGGCTGCCTTCTCATTTGACTCATTAAAACAAAACACCTGGGGTCGAGAATCCCTCTACCCTTGAAATATTTGCATGGAGAAAAAAAATACAAAAAACAGCCATCTTGAATATTATCCAAAACTTTTAGACATTCAGTGAAAGTGGAAAACCTAACTATGAAAGAAACTTTAAATAAATGGGAGGTATGATACACACGTTTCCTAAAAAACATTTACTCTCCTTTAAGAGACCTGCATCCCTCTTCGCCATGGCCTATCAAGGTGGGATTTAAGCCTAAATTCTAGCCCACTTTGGGGACGTACTCATTTTTCCGACCTTCCTTGGATATCAGCCTCGTATACTTGAGGTTCATGAAAACAGCCTTTTGTGTTAATTTTCTTGCTAATTCATCTTTTATTACAGGGGTCTCAGCCAAGAACTCAAATGTAGGAAAACTTTGTCCTCCCCACACGGTACACACACAAACACAAGTTATAAATGCATTTACACACAGTACATGTCGCATATAGTTTTTTTCCAGAGCATGGAACTTTTTTGTTCAGACTATGCTGCAGTACTCACACCTCTAGATTCACCCTTGGAGAGGCCCATTGCAACACCTGTTCCCCCTCAGGAAGGATCCGCCCGAATTAGAATCAACTGTGCTCAGCGAACTCTTAAAATCACTTCTGATCCTACTGGGTCTCGGGTCCCTGGCCAGGAACAAACTTCAGCTGCATCCTTTCTCCAAACTTTTGCAAAGTGAGATGGCATCTGTTAATTTCTACATCTGCTTATCAGAGGTGCTGTTGGGGGAAAGGATGTTCGGCACCCCGTTTTGTATTGGGGCTGCCCTATAACAGTGCCACAAACACAGTAATGCAACCAATACAGCAACCAGTCCTAGAGGGCGGATGGCCAACACAGGTCCTTCCAGGCTCGAAACAAAATGTTGAAACCCGCAGGGCCAGGCTACCCTCTTGAAGCGCTGGGAGAGAATGGATTTTCTTACCTTTTCAGACTTCCGGGGACCTCACAACTGGCCTCCTGACCCGCTTTCTTCATCCTCAAAGTCAGCAGCATTCACCGGAGCCCTCCCCAGCCGCCATCTCTCCAACCCCCCCCTCCCCTCCCGCCTCCACTTTTAAGGGCTGCTGGGATTGGGCTGCGCACACCTGGACACCCCAGCCCCTCCCCCAGCTCAAGGTCAGCAGATTAGAGACTTAACACCACCTGGATCCTCAGTTCTCGGCCCGACTGTCTGAACCGTCACAAGTGCCGGACGGTGAGATGTGGACAACTTCGGGGCCTGTTACTTTGCCCTGGTCAGGCAGAACCCGACCTGCCCCCCTCACAGAATTGCCCATGGCCCGTCCAGTTTCCAGTGTCTCTAGTCTTCCAAGTTCAAATGATTGGAAAGGGAAAAAGATAACTTAGTTTTCCTGGAGTAAATTGTGAGTTAAAATCAAGAAGCAACTTCAATCCAATGCAATCTGGGAGGTGTCAGAAGTCACCTTTGCTTATCTGTGCCCCTCCCCCCTTTCTTTCTAAATGGAATTGTGCTATTGTTGAGTTTGATTGCAAGTTTAGATAGGAAGCTAGAAAATTTGAGGAAGGCAACTACTTTGTTAATTTTATTTTTAACATTTTGAGCTATTTACAATATGCTAGGATCTAGTCTTCCAAAACCTAGTCTTCCAACTAGGTTTGATTGTTGAAATGCTAAGGCTGTTTAGTGGCTACTGGTTATGGTAAGGCTGAGCGTGTGGACGGAAAATGTTTCAAAAGAGAAATAAAACGGAGGAAGAACAGTAGGGAAACTGCTAGAAGAAGGAAGGAGAGAAGCAGAGAAATCAACTATAGGTAAGTGGGAAATACTATTCATTTGAAGGAGAAAAGAACAAGGAGACTCTTGTCTGAAAATTTAAAAGCTCAAGCACAACAGAAAATAAGTACGCCGTCCTGGTCTCAATTTTTCCTTTAAGCAAATGCAATTAGGGATCCAAAACTTGATTTGTCGCAGTCTAATGAATCCTTAACAATAAAAAAATACCTTCAACTTTTCTTTTTTACATATTTTTCCTTTACTCATTCCATAAGAAATGGTTGTATTTTTGGTATTTTATAATATACATATAAATTAAGAGAAACGCTAGCCAGGCTCGGCTGTTCAGAGTTCTGCTGCCATGGCAAAATTGCTCCTCTGGCTCTACTGCAATGGCCGGTTTCAGGAGGGGACTGCGTTTCATCAACTTCTGTAAACCAGCAGCTGACAGAGATCCTAGCATATTGTAAATAGCTCGAAATGTTAAAAATAAAATTAACAAAGTAGTTGCCTTCCTCAAATTTTCTAGCTTCCTATCTAAACTTGCAATCAAACTCAACAATAGCACAATTCCATTTAGAAAGAAAGGGGGAGGGGCAAAATAAGCAAAGGTGACTTCTGACACCTCCCAGATTGCATTGGATTAAAGTTGCTTCTTGATTTTAACTCACAATTTACTCCAGGAAAACTAAGCTATCTTTTCCCCTTTCCAATCATTTAAGCTTGGAAATGTGATTTTTAGCTATATGTATAACAAATCACACTGCAGCAAAATGGCTTTTGCATCTTATGAAGTTTATATTGAGGAGGTCTTACATGTCAATGGTAAATAGACGTTACTAGGAACACAAATTCTTTTGTTTCTTCATGATGGTAACATTTGCAAGAACTGTCCTTTTTTTCAAGTCTAATGCTCTCTGCTCTTAGGATCCTACATCCCACTTGAAGTCTTCTTGGCAAGACTAGCATAATCTGATTTAGCTGACTGACTGCCCCTCCACCTCGACCCTCTGATTTCTTCTTCAAGCTCTCCCTGGGATCTCAATCTATCCCAAAAGGCACCACACCCTGTCCCTCTTGCCCTACCTGCTACTCCCGAAGCAGCCTTCCCCTGCTCTCCTTCTCTCAGGAATATTCACACACATACCTCTTTGGTTGTGAGATTCTGATGGTAATCTTAATGTGTAACTCTTTGCCAGTTAATTTACACCATTTTTATAACCGAAGTATATATGCAGATGGTTAAAAATCAAGTAATTTAGGAGAATTTATAATGAAAATCATCAGTACCCTATTTGAAAAAAACTTGCTTCTAAGAAAAACTTATTTGAAATTGCTAAAATAAGTTTCCATTTTCAAAAGCAGACTTTTAAATTTTTCTGACTCTTGCCTAATCATACTGTTGTTAATGCACAGACCAAGGGGCACCTCAGGGACCCCTAACTTGCACACACTAAAAGTATCTGGCCATATGTGTGCACAAAAGCAAAGCAGAATTATTATAAAAGAACTTTAATAGGATTAAAGGATAGTAGTTTTCCAATAAAACACCCAAATTTATCCATCTGTTGATGGGTAATGCCCAGTCAAACAGGGTGGGCCCAACACAGGGCTGCTGAGGCTCAAAAAACTTGCCAAACATGTAAAGCACCTCAGGCAGGGAACCATAGTAATTGGGTAGAAGAGCACAGAACAAATTAAGATAACAGCAGCCGCTGTCAGCCTCCCAAGAGTCTCTTACCCGCGTGTTTTCTCCAAATGTCTCCACAGGTCTCTCTTCCACGTGGCTCCTCCAAGTCCCCCAAGTCCCTGGTGCAAGTTCAAGGTGGAGAAGCAAGTGAGCCCTTCTCCACCTGTCTCTCTTTGCCACGATGTGTTTTATGCTCTACCTTGCTGCTCAGGTCCGCCCAGAGTTAAGTGGGGCGGGAACATAATACCGCCCCCTTTTTTGGAGATGTCTCTGTTACACTGTGACTTGTAGGCATTTTTAAAAATCATTTCTAAACATCATCAATTTATTTCATTTTAACCTCTGAGAATTTATCTTATACTACTTTGCTTGTTTCTTCTTCCCCATGTAATTCAATCACATCTCTAGCTCCCCTATAATTTAATATATATAAAAGCAGATGACAAAATATTCTGTGGCTATGTTGATCATGATGATGATGATAAGGCAGTCATGAAAAATCTTATTTTGAATAAGTGTTCATGGCATGTGAAACCACTTAAAAATAAAAAATTTTAAATGCATATTTATTAATATGGTATGATTCAAACTTTCTAAAATATATAATAAAATTGTAGAAACAAAATGCAATAGAGTTAATTTTTATCTCAGAGGAACAAGAATATAGATCATTATTATTTTCTCTAAAATCACTATACTACATTACATTTGCAGTAAGAAGTAATCAGAAGAAAAGAATATCTCCTTGTTAAATAGAAGAACAGAACACCTAATAATAGAACCATAGACATATTTTTCAGCTTACTTCAGGCCAAGTCCCTCCAATTATATGGACTTTGGAATGTTTATCCCACCCAAACCCGCCTCGTCCACTTAAAATATGAAAACTGGTGGCAGTCCAATGAGCCAAATCAATAAAAAATGCAGGACATCATCAGAACTTTTTAAATGAAAATCTAACAGTTTTAATTAGGTACATAATACATATGTATGAGTGCATTGTCTTTTGTTATAGAAGACACAGCTGCTCACCATGGGTTTGAAATCTCATTTAAAAATTTTTAATCCTATGCTAATGTCCTAAAGAGAAGAGGAAGCGGCAGGCAGTAACATTTTAGTTTAATATTAAATGTCCTTAATGCCAGCACAATTCTCACTATTTAAGTATTAATTAGAATCATTTTCTCTTACAGGAGCATATTTTCTAGTGGTAGTGTCTCCCATCTCTAAAATTACCAAATTACTTTTAATGAAGAACTCTTTGTACATTGTTGAATGTAAGATATTCTGTCTTCTACTCAATATACAAGATTATACAAAGGACTGAACACTGTTGGGGATGTTTTGCACAAAGTAGAGACAGAGTGGGACTAGCTGAGTTATGTATGTCCTAGCCCCCAGGAAATTACAGATGATCAAGCCACACCCTGTTCTGCCCTCAAGTACCTCTTCCTTCATCTGGGCACAGAGAATATAAATAAGACTTCTCAGATCTGCTTCCATCAGCCTACATCCTTCCATTTAACTTCTGGCCAAGTGCCCCAAGTCAGCCTGTTTTTTCCCTGCTCACAGAAAGCACTGCTTGAGTCCTCTTTCTGCTTGAGTCCCTAAGTGTGTGACCATGTGAGACTGCCTAGGGATTGGCATCTGCCCTTGGAATGTGACTTGTTCCTTATTTGGGCTTCATCATGTCCCCCCTGCTGCTCTGCTTCTGTAGTATTTTTCAGCCCTGAAATACAGGCCCCTCTTTGTTTCACTATTCTATCAGCTGTAGGTCACTGTGACACTCAGTGAAGAGACACCCTCCTTCTCAGACACTGATTAGAGGTCCTCAGTTCTCTGGGGTTGGACACCTCTTTTCCCTCATTCTTCCACTAGAGTCAGGTACACTGCTTACTAAACTACTATTAGAACACAAATTAGCATTTCTACTCATAAAGAGTTTTGACTCCTTTTATCTTTATGGCCTTGATTAGGGGCACTTAACATTCCTGGGCCTCAGTTTCCTTATCTATAAAAGAAATAATACTAGCACCTAAATCATGTGTATAGTAAGGATTAAATCAAATCATAAACTTAAGACTCAAAAAACAGTGCCTTGTATACACAGTGAGCTCCATATAAATGTGGCTTTATTAGTACTATTGGAGGCACACATAAATTTCACACTTGGACATATACGTTCATGGTTACTTTTAAAATTCCAATTCACACAAGAAATGGGAAGACTAACTTAGTGGGAAAGCAAACCTTAGGATAAAAGAACTGCTCCCTAGCTATCTGTCCCCAAGCCAAAGACCTTAGTGACCATGGTTCCAAGGGAAAAGGAATGTAAGGACAATGACTCTTAGCTGGCTTAGTGCTAGAAATAGTTGGTTATGGAATCAAATCAGCCTCCAAGAAGAGTTAATGATTCTGATGGCTTGTGCACACATATGAGGATACCCAGCACCACCAGAATCCAGATAAAATTTCAGGACTAACTTAGACCCCAAACTGTGTTAAACGATTTATTCATTTGGCAGAAAGCCTTTGCTTTATGTAGGACTTCAGGTCAGTCCACAGGCCAGGGTCTGCCTCAAACAAAATTCATTTAAAAGTAATATCTACATTAAGTGTTTTTAGATGAAAACTTGATGATTCATTTAGACTTCACCCATCTTTCTGACTCAATTCTGAATAAGTGTACTAGCAGGTGGTGATACAGCTACTGGAGATGGCTAGGCTCTTGGCTGTATTCCAAATAGCAGTACTATAATTTCATGCCTACAGCAACCCTTTCTCCAAATTACACCCACACTATAATCAGCTGCAGAGGCCTTTTGTGACTATTTATAAAGGGCACCCTTTAATTCACCCTTATAATTTAGCTGGTAGCATTTGTGGGAAGTTTTAACAGCTATGCAGTGTAAAGTCACTTCTAATAAGTGCACAGTCTCTTTCTAAGTGTAGAGTACACCCCACAGCCATGAAATGGTAATTAATATAGGTGCCATCAAATTCTGGTGTGAGAATAACATTCCTCACTTTTTGGCAATAGCAAATATTTCAGAAGTACCACAAAAAAGTCTGGATTGTCTTGATCTGTGCCTGCTCCAAAACACAAAGCAAAGAAATTTGCAGCTTGAAGTTGTACTCAGAGTCTCTATTAACTAATCCAACTTTTCATCCAGAAGGTGCACAAGGTTCATTAAAGATGATCTACAGTAACTTTCATGTGCACTCTGGTGACCTGGAGTTATTGTTAAATTGCAGATTTGGGGTCAGGAGGACCCAATAAGATGGACCTCAGATTCTGCCTTCCGACAAAGTTCCAGATTATATCAAGGCTGCTGGGTCACAACTCAGGTGTAATCTGAAACTGACTCTTATACATGGAGGTCAAGGAGAAATCAAAGAAAAAGACAGACCATTCCATATTGTTAGGTGGTAGCTTTTATAACCAAGGAAACTTACACCGAGACTCTTTGCGAAAGCCTCAAGACAAAAAATTTTGTGCATCCACCCCCCAAATCTTAAAAATTTATATAGATGCTTTAACTAGTTTTAATCACATGCACCATCCAGATGGTCTTAGCGGTCTTAGCAACAGATTTTATCTCAGAGATATGTTCTTGGATAGCTTCTGGGAGTTTATAAAGGCACATGAAACATACATTCCTGGGTGAGTGGGGGAGGGGAGAAGCCTCTAATTGCCCCAGCTCAGATTCCAGGTCAACAGAAAGTCATGTTCTTGGCTATCTACTCCAAAAAGTACAGGCCACAATTTGAGTAGTAATGGAGTTGATGGCAGTAATGGGAAATTTGGGGGAAAATGTGGTTCTAAATAACATGTGTGAAGATTGTGTCACTGAAACTTCTTGATGGTAATGAAATCATAACCTACTGAAATCAGTAAAGCTAATACTTATATTGTCAGTCTTTACTGCTTCTCATTATTTTTACCACCATCATCATCAACGTCATCATCACAAATAGAGAAATAACTATAAATAGATTCCTAAAAATAGATCTATGAATAAGCAAAGGGTTTGAAATTGTACAGATGACATAAATGTGCATATTTTTGGAACTCATAACTACAAAAAGAACCAAAAGACTACTTCTCACTCAGACTGAAAATAAAGGAAATCAGCTGGTGGTGTTTGGGAAAGTCAAACTTTTATTCCCCAAGTTTCTCATTAATAAAATAAAAGAATTTAACTAATTGATCATTAAAATGTCTAGGTCTAATTATATCATTCAATAAATCAAATATTTTAAATTCATGTGTATAATCTGTCACATTTGAAATTGAGTAATAAATGCTACTCTACATGCAAAATAGTTCCTTTTCCATCCCAAAATAACTGAAATAAATAATGAACTGTTTTTATCACTCAGTGATATACATTGTTCAAACATACTAACAATATTATGAAGTTAGCAATCTTAAATATTTAAAAGATTTAAAGGTGCAAAACACTTGGAGTCAAAAACATAATACTGTCAACTGTGAGATCTATTGGTTGATTTTGTGCTATTTTTAAATTTTCAAATGGAAACTATTTTCAAGATACATTTACATATGAGTAATACCACATAACTGAAATGATTTTTTAAATTGTTTAAACTTTGACCATTTTATGAAAGTCTTATTAAAACTTATCAAAAGTAACTCAGTATATTTATGGCAAAACACCCATTTAAATAATTTCCCAACATTTATAATCCCTACCATCTTTTTCAGACTGCTTATTTATATATATATATATATATATATATATATATATTTTTTTTTTTTTCCCTAATAGATTTCCTTGATTTGCTATGAACCCTTCTGGCTTGAGAGATACTATTTGAGAAATATAAAATAAGTTGATTATCATGAAATTCTATGTTGTCAGCTTTCATATATTTAGTACTGTGTAATTTAGATATTTACAAGGATTCTATCTTGACTTATTTTGCATGTCTGAATTAATTGCCTGTTATTTGAAAGGTGAGAAGACAGAAAAGGGTGAAAATACACCTAGTTATTAACAGTTCTTTGTCTTTAAACTGTATGAGATCATATTAGGAATCTTATATACGACAATTAAGGATTATTGTATCTACTTAAAATTTGCTTATTTTACTACTTCCTAGTCATATTTTTACCTTGGTATTTTAATTAATAATAATAATAAGGGGGCCTCCCCTGGTGGCGCAGGCGGTTGAGCGCAGTGCTGTGAAGTTGTCCACAGCCTCTGCAGCGGCAGTTCGATCCCGGCCAGCTGGCGAGGGTCCCACATGGCACAGCAGACCTCTCCTGACTCGCCCGCTGCTCCACTCAGCAGTGTATTTCAGTCAGTCTGCCTGTTCTGTTCCCCGCTCTGTCTCTGGTGAATCCTCTCATCCTCCCGTGCATCCGGCCTGTACCCTGGTTCTTGTATAAATAAATAAATAAATAAATCTCAAAAAAACCTTAAAAAATAATAATAATAATGAACAATTATAATAATGAGCAATTGTATGCAATTTTAATTCTCTGAAATATCATGACTTAACCAAAGGGAAAAAAAATGCATCTCCAAATGGCTTACTAACTTGCATGGTCATACAATGAATAAGTTATAACTTGTGATATATGTACTGATCTCCTGATTCTAAAATCTATACTTGCATAGTCTCATTTGCATCCCTCAAACTTTCTTTCCAAATAGTTGAAAGACCTCCTAGATCATACAATAAAATGTAATAGACTCCAATTAGTAGAAACCAAGAGAATGTTGAAACCTCAGTTCTATTCTGTGAGAGGAAATTATAAAATAAAACCCCCAAAATTCTCTTTCCCATGTTTAGTTTTTTGTTTTTATTTAAAAAAAGAGAAAATGTATAATTCATAAGGGAAAGAGAAAGGAAGAATATGAAATTCGACAGAACTGCCTGACACTTCCACGATAATCATTCTCCAGAAGATTAAGTTCAGGTGCATCTAAAAAGACAGAGTGAAGTAAGCATACCTACACAGAAAGGTGACTAGGCTATAATAAGTGCTCAATAATAATTTATTGTCAATGACAAAATGCCTGTGCTGAGTACACATCAAAATAAGTCTGCTCCTATCTCCATAGTAAGGAACTATCTTGAGTCATCACATATTTGTGTCAATTATTTCATTCTCACAATTCAGAAATGTCCATTTCACTATCCCTTTAATGTTAATAGGAAGACTTCAGTTGCTATTTTTCTCCTCCTTTATTGCCCACAAGCTCCTTTCTTCTTCACTATAACAGGTACTTCATTGTATTTTTTGACACCAGTTAGGCTAGCGGGGTATGATGGAACCATTCAAATGCCCTTAACACTTGCTAAAGTGCTTGGTTATTTCAACACTTAATCCATAGCTCACTTCTGCAGTGTCTTAGTGTCAAAATACAAAAATATAGCTCAAACTATTTAAAGTTTTATATAGATGAAGACTTCACAATGAACTTACATGCTGCTTTCTTAAAGCAGAAAGATAAAATATGCAAGTAAAATTGTCCAATTCAAAAGGAACCATACATGCACTGGGTTTATATAACATGTACTTTTCTTACAAATTATATTCTTCTGAGACTTCCCACCAAAAGAATTGACAGTTAACCAATAGTCATGTTGGGAAGCAGCTATTTTATTCATATTTTAACAATTTGTCTTGAGATCAGGTTTGCTTTTGAACACATTAGGATACCATTGTATATTCTCTGCATTAAAATAGCTCTAGTCTTAATCTAAGAATCCTCTGTGCAGTTTTGATGGAGAAAATTTTCAGGATATTAGACACACACACACACACACACACTACTGGGACAACAGTGATATGTACTTTTCAAAAATTGATGTTCAATACCTTCAAACAATGAGAGTATCACTAGATAAACCCATCTAAGAGTTAATAATTTTGACTCTAGCCTACCACTTTATGTATATGGGAAACCATTGACTTCCTGTCCTTTGAGCATAAGAAGTGATAAATAATATAACTGAAAGGAACAATACTGGAAAAATAAGTTTAATATTCAACTCATTTGTTTGAATTGAAATAAAAACTACAAGGACAAATGAAAATATAGATATCCAGAGACTATTATCTCCACTTAGGCTGCATTTATAATAATGTATAGTCAAAATGTACTTTTGCATAGAATATATGTTAATAGAAAAATTCTGACTTCTTGTATGTGAACATCTGTTGTGATGGGTGCAGCCCAGATGAGCCCAAGATTTGTGAGGCGAGGGGTAGTCACACCACCTTTACTACAGACTGATCCAGGAAATGTATTATTTCCATTTTTTAAGCTTAAATATATTATTTTTTCTGTCAGAATGCATATAAAAAAGCTACCAATGGAGTTGAATTGCAGTTGAGAAGTATGACTACATCCATCTCTGATTCATTTCTCACTCTAATTATGTATTTGGAATTTGTTTCCTTAGGATTTCTAGAACCTTGTCAACCACTCTGCTCTTAAATTTGCCATTTCTACAAAGTAGTTCTTAGTGGAGATTTGAAGTGTTGTGTTTTCTCACCACTGTTCCTTAAAGAGAACTGAAACTGACATTTTGAAAGCAAAATGCTCAATTTTTTTTTTTTATAAATCTAAGACTGTTCCTAAAAAAGATAAAGTGAATTGATTTGTTTCAAGTTCCCATCTCATGAACACAGCCCACTGATGTCCAGTATCCCCCAAGTTCCACCATGCCACTGTTCCCATAAAATTGAGGTAACAGTGATATAATAACTCTATGACATCATGTTACAAGAAGCAGAAATACATCTGGGAAACATTCAACTGCAAAAAACTAATGGTGCCTTCCTTTTCTAAACTCTCCATTTACCTACTCTTTCTTTTGCTATGTCAGAAAGACAAGATTCTCCTCTGCTTCTCAGTGAAAGCTCTTCATAAGAGAATCAGTATAGTCATTGCCTTTGGAATGGTTAATTTTTCACTTTAAAAAGAAGTTATCTTTCCTCCCTAATATTTTAAATGTGAAAGTTATTTGCTCTTCGAAGAAATTTAAGACATAATTTGGAAATGTTTTCATGGTATGATAATTCTTCACCTACATGAAAGAGGAAATAAAGAGTATTTTGGGTCAAAAGCACACACACCTATACTATATTTCTAAAATATACTCAATTTCAAATCTCACATCATATTTTTTTTAAAATCTAGTTTATTTCACCATGACATTTTATTATTAGAGTAGGTACTCCAAAATGTATATAACAGAAAAATAATTAAATTCTAGATATTATCCAACTAATATAAATGTTTTGGTGTTTTAATTTTTTTTTGATGTTTGACACACAGAACCTGGATATATATGAAATTATGCCAATGTTCTCTTCATAAAATAGAGTACACATTAAGTATAAAATTATATGCTATTTAACATTAGATTAAAAACAAAACAAAGTAAATTATATTTTTTAATGCTAGATTCAATGCTCCAAAGATGATACTAGATAAATCCAATAAATTTAGAGATGACACCTGATGCTACTAACTACAACAAGTGTGTAGTTAACAGTTTCTTTTTTCAGAGCAAAGGGTAGATTTACCTTCTCCTCCTCCTACCTTCCTCACAATAGTCCTCTGCTTAAACCCAAATACCCTGTATCCCTGCCTCAGTGGACTGTTCGAACAAAAAGCGCTATCCTATAGATCTGGTTTTTGAACTTAGGGGTTTTAGGCATTAGAAGGTACAAAATCCCCATTCTTCAAGAAGCTGTGATTGAGCATTGACAGCTGAGTTGCTGGAGGGGCCTCTGAGGGATGTTGCGTAATTGAGGGTGGTTCATGCAGCTTTTGACTTTGATGATAAGACTAAGTTATTAGTTTACACAGTAGTGTTTCCATATCTCCTTTTTGTTCATTCTGGTGTATAAATACAAACATTGTGAGGATACAAATGCCTCTCTTTCTGGTCTTATCTGTATGGTTTGTGTGCACACCATAGGGTTGGAAAGGCAGAGGAGGAAACTATGGCATTAAAATAGGTAACTAAAATAGCAAACTATCACTTTCTGGTTTGCAGCTGCAACTGTTTGCAGTGCCTGATGCCTTTCACAGCTATTTTTCTCATCCACATCTAACCAGTGACTTTTCTTCAAAAAGCTTGCCCCCGACAAAACTAGTTTATCTAGCTCTGTGACTTCCCAGTAACCCATAGCAGGTTAAATCTTTTCCTGGGCTTTAACACAGAAAAGCAGTGAGTCAACTGTTGGAAAAAAAAATTTATAGGCCCTTTTCATTTCTCAGTGTCATTAACTTTTTTCCTTTTAATTTGCCCTTTTGGTCAAAGGGAAACTACGGTTACAGTTGAGCCTTCTAAGAATTACTTGCACAGTGCCTTTCTATTAAAGGAAGCACACTTTTTTGGTCAGAGAGGTATATTTTTTTCAAATTAAGATGAACAACAAAATCTTAGTAGGTAATGGGTTCAGCAACGACTTCACAATTTGTTCTTGGCAAGATCAGCAAAGATTCTAGGACTTTGTCCCACCCTGGAAAAAATTTAAGGGAAGGAATGCAGGATGCAGCAGGAAAACAGATTACAGTTCCCTCAAGTGAAGAGAGGAATGTTTCTTTGCCTGTAACCAAAGTTTGTATTTGTTCCTGTAGATCTTGAGAAATAATGAACAAGGACTTCCAGTGACAATTTTGAAAATAACAATAACCACTTTCACTTGGTAAAGAAACATTTTTAAAACAGCAAAAATTAACTTATGCTTAAGAAAATAAGGAAACAATCTTACCTACTGTATAATCCTTCCTTGATATCATTTAAGTAAATATGACTAGTAACAACATACATTTTAAAAAAAGAATAGAGGGGAGAGGGGAAATATCAACAGGTTAATGTATGCAAATATGTGTATGTGTGTGTACCTGTTATCCTGAAATTGTTGATGAGGTTTTAAGTTTTAATCACTCCAGAAATATAGACGCTGCAAATTTAGAAAACATCGTTTGTGTGTTTTAATATTTAAGTTTCTTTTACATTTATTTAATTTTATGAATACCAAATACTGTATTTTTATGTTAACTTTTTGTTTCAGTTACTAAACATATGTATAAAGAAAGCAAAGATAAAAAGCACACATAGCAACAGGTCACAAGGGGACAGTCAGGTTTTATAATTTCCTTCTTCCGGCATCCAGTTCCTGGTCCTTGCCCCTCAGTCAGTACTTCTGGACTGGTTGATGTGCTTTACCTGGTTACCAAATGTTATTTTTGAATTGTTTGTAGTAGCATTAACAGCAGCAGCAATAACAGAAGAAATGTCCCAGACTATCCAACTGCAGCTTTACCTCTTAATAATCAGGATTAGTCAACCAGACATGAAACTCCAAAACTCCTGCTTTGTTCATGAGGTCAAAGAGCTCACAGTGGTTCGGTGGCATTCTTAGTTTCCATTTGCTTTTCTCATAACCATTTTTATGAAAAATTCACTCCTTAGTCCAGTAGTACTCAAAGTTGCAGAGAGGAGACACAACATTTGTGTGACTGCATTACTAAAGTAACAAGGAAAGGGCACCCCCACTCTGAAGCCCTTAGTCCTGGCTGCCGTAGACACAGCATCTTGTATTAGTTGCTGTTGCTATCAATGGCTTTCAGAACATATGCTACATCTTGTCAGATGGCACCTCAGACTTGCAAATTTTCATTTGTGTTTTAGGGCTGAGTTATGCTCCCAGCAGGCAATAGACTCTTTCTTTCATGGACTACTCCACAATTCCATCAGCACGGCAGCTTCTGGATGATGTGGGACATGGTAAGCCATGAGTTTCATGGCTATGAATTAGCACTTTTGCTGGAAAATCAACTCTTTGGTCAGAAGCCATATTGTGTGAGACACCAATATAGAGAATAAGGTGTTCAGTAAATACACAGGTGGTGAAACTGGCAGAAGCACTGTGGGGGAGGAAATACAATTCACAACCAAAGAAAGTGTATTTTTCAGAGAGAGAAATATCTCTTCTTCCAGGATGGCTGTGGTCCAATGTAATCATTCTGTTCACCAGTCCCACTAGCAGTGATACTTTATCGGGGGCTCAGATTTGGTCTGTGTGTTAACCATTCAGCTGTAGTATTTGCCATATGGGCTTTTAGACAAAAAAAAAAAAAAAAAAAAAATCCTTATTGTTTCAACTCCATCCTTATTCTGGCAGTTTTTTTTTTTTTTTCCCGAGTCCAATGTTCAAGCGCTGCAATGACTAAGAAGCAAACTAACTTCCACAGAATGGGTTGTGTCCAAATGGAAAGAAGAGCTTTCTCTAGAGTGATTTGATGAGCACATTTGCCTTCCCTAGACTTTCGTACCACCAAGCTTCCTATTTTACTCATTCAAGTCTATAACCATCAAGTGTATGCATTAGAATTTTCTCATGAATTGGTATCCATCTGTACCTCTAGCCATTGTCCCTTCAAGGTAATGTTTAAAATGCAGAGTATTCCTTTAAGTTCTGTTCTCTGAAAGGCTTTTTTCTCATTAACTTTCAATGACATCCCTAAATGGGGCTGTAACCCAGGTGCAGTTCACTTCCAACTGGTGGCAACCTGTCATCCAGAACTATCAACCAGATGAGAAAGGTTTTTGCTTCAGACAGCAGGTAATAGAACACTGCTGCCCCTAAGTCCATACATCTGATTCAAAGTAAACATAACACTGAAGCAGGAGTACATGGTTTGGGAGCCTGAATGAACTGCAACTTGTGTTTGTCATGACCTGTTAAACATGATTTAATATATATTCCAGTTGATGACAGTGTGGTGCAGAGCATGCTCATTGTGGGTGGCATCAGATAGCATACAGTTTACGATGGGAAACTTAATTTAGGTAGCATGGTCAGTTTTTAAAAAATGTATATTCTTGTACAGTATCACCGTCAGGAATGAAAACCAAGCCCAGGGCTATTTCTTAGAGGGAGAATAGTTAACAATGAAGGGCAGTGCTTTGCCTAAAGGGCCTAGGGACATATGCTCAAATCTGCCTCTTAGGGCTGGCCTGGGGTGCCACAGAACAAGCCTATTATCCATAGATACCGTGATTATCTAGCTCATAGATCCTTAGTGCCCAAGCAGCATGCACTGCAGTCTAAACCAGTGACAGCATGTTTCCCTCTTTTGGGTTCTATTCAAAACTGGCAGCTATGTATGTTTCTTGGTAATTAGAGTAAACATTCTAAAATGTGGTACATGTTGCCTGTAGGATCATGTGTCCTACCAAGAACTATGTATCTTTCTGGATACGATCTTTTGACATGGCCTAGATATCCCATCTGACACCAAAACCCATAGTAGTACTTCAATTTCCATGAGAATTTTCTTTGCACTCTGGTACACTTGTTTCTTAACAAGACAACTGATATAATGCAATTAACATAGTGGAAAAATGTAATATCCTGTGTGATGTTTCCCTATATGGACCTATTGTCATGGAGAGTAAAAGAGTTCATATAACCCTGAGTAAGATGATGAAATCCCACTGCTAAACAGCTGTACATTCAATGTGTCTCCGGCAATCTACTCTAACAAAGATACCACATCTGGATCAGCAACTGAAATTAGAGTCACTATCTGACTAATTTCATGACAATTGATTGATATGTTATAAGACTTATATATCTTCTGGATAAAACAAATAGCAAAGGTAAATGGGAATGTGATGTTAAAAATTTCAAGTTTTACCAATGAGATGGTGACAATAGTCTCTGAAATTAGCCTCGATTTGGCATCAATTCTCATTTACTGTTTTCCTCAGCTTCCACTTTTTCCTTCCTTCTATAGAGGTCTCCTGCTGTATGTCAGAAAGCCAATGTGGAGACTCTGTCCGTTGCTAATGTTACCTAATCCAATGATGCATTCAATAACTAGAATAGTAACCACAATGTATCAGAAGTGCTTTGACCAAAACTCCATGTGTTGCCTGATCACAGTAAGACCATACTTTATAGTATTTTGAATCTTCAAGTATTAGTGTCAGTTTAGAATCAATATTCAAAAATCTTTTAGAAATTGAGCTTTTCCTATTACTGAGTACATGGATACCCTGGCACAGGGCTTTAGGTCACTTTATGGATGACTAAAATGAATATGTATCCTATACACTTGTGGTAATTTTGTTGGGACCTTCCTCAAAAGAATCTGCCTACTCTTTTTTTCAAAAGCTTCTGAATCTATGAACTGGATTGAATTGGGAAATTGACCGTAAAGACTCAATTCAGGTCTCTACTCACTAAAACTAGAGTTTTTGAAGCTGTTATCTTGAATTCAAATATTTCAGCTACCTAAATTAAATAGACATGAGGTGCCAAGACTTCCTTAGTATAAAATAGAATGATGAATCCAGATAAAGTATTATATATATTATAAAAATCAAGTAAAACTTTAGTAGGCTGCTCTATCATCATGACCAGGACTCTCATAGTCAAGGAATTCTGCTTCACCCTCCCCTCTTAATAGTAATTGCGCCTTCTTGTCTCTGGAAGTTAAATGCAGTCACTTGACTTCTGAATTTCTGAGATCCTCACCTTTAAAACTAAGGAGTCAACTTGAGTTCCACTATCTCTCAGAGTCACAGGTCTCCCAACTTGCAGAGAACAGCTACTATATGCTTTTCAAAGACATTGGTGTTACCTACATAAGCATTGCTCAAAGTTCTGGTGAAGGGAGCAAAGTTTTCCTAAGGACACATTAAGGGCATATATGTGTTTCCTGCGCTTGATACACTTCAGCATTCTTATTTCCTTATAAGATACACTTCAGCATTCTTATTTCCTTTTATATTCATCAGTCTATGCTATACTAAGGAAGTCCTGGCACCTCATGTCTATTTAATTTAGGTGGCTGAAATATTTGAATTCAAGTTTACAGCCTCAATAAGGTGTCCTGTGGCATCACAGGCACACCAGAAAGTCTGGTAGGACTGCCCATTCAGTAGCCTAACGTATGTATGCTCTTATTTCTTTGTTGATTTGTTTCTTTGTGTTTTGTACTGCTATAAAACCTCTACAATCATTTTCCAACATCCATCCCCCTCCAGTTTCTGTGAATATCATTGGAAAATATTATTTTTCAGCATGTGTGCCATCTCCTCCTGGATTAGCCTTTGCAATCAACCCCAACATCCTGTGTTCAGCCTCTAATTACAAGTCTGGGAGCAATGAACATGATGGGGGTGGGTCTTGAATAGAATTGGCATTGCCTTACAAAGAGATGCTTCTCTGAGGTAATTTAGAATCAAGACAAGGGAGCAAAGCCATCTGCGTAGATATGAATTCTGTGAAGCAGCTTTGCAAAATCTGCTGTCCAAGGGTGAAGTCAATCTTTCAATCCCACTAATGACCAAGAGCCAAATGAAGAAGATTTAAACAATGGGTACCCATCATTTGAGTCTTCATAGGCATTCTTTAGAAATGAAGAGATTAAATCCCAATATTGCCTCCTCTGCACAAAGATAATATCAATACATCATTAGGTCAAAACAACTTAAAACCAAAAGTCCCTCAAGCCCCTATGCCCTCAAGAATAAATGCGTTTTTGATGTTGATAACTCACTATTCCTACCGATATAGATAAATTCAAATTTGTGATTATTGGGACAGTTTGTACAGAGTAAAATTTGTCATACTGTTTCCTGGGTTTGAATTTTCACTTTGATTATCTAATAAACTCTTTGTCTGATAATTATTTAAACTTTATGTTCAGTTAACACAGGAAGCCATACGATCACAGAAAGATCTTCCTTGAATATGCTATCTGCATGAAGTGTTCTAAAATTCTGTGAAAGTGCTAGAACAATCAATGACATTAAAGAACTCTTCATTAGTACTAGATTTTAATTATGGGGAAAATAGGGTCATGAAAATTCTAATTATCCCGCTTTGGAGAGGAAGGCTGCATAATTTGAGAAATAGAATCTGAGTCTTTTCTGTTTTTATCATGAGTTGATAAAACTATAATATGTAGAGGCCTTTATTGCTAAACCTGACCTGAGATAGACAGTATAAAAATGGCATAGATGTTGCCCTTCCTGAAGAGTAATTTTCCAGTTTTCAGAAAATTAAGGAAATATTCTAGAGTCTCCATTATAAATGAGAGTGCCTAATGGCTTTTACCTTTGCACTTTTATTTCCCTAAAGTATCATTTCCTTAAATCCTAGTCTTGATTCCTGGTGGGTTAAATTCCACTGGCATCTATCCATATAGCACAGACATTATAAAATTTCGCAGGAGCCCAACATCATTGTAATTTTCTACTTGGAGTTTGGATACTTGCAAATTGACACTGAATTTCTTTGTAACGACAGGTCTACCTGGTGCTGGTCTATAAACTAGCTTCTGTGTTATAAATTAATCACAGAACTTTACACTGAGATCACCCTTAATATCATTACCGTCTCACCAATTTTTATTGGCTTAGATTGTTCTTGGCGGCCTCAAAAAAAAAAAAAACCTTAATATCTTTACATCCTGTTGTCCTTCCCACAACTGAATTAGTTTTAGAACATAAATTGAAAAATAAAAGTTTCATGTTACATCTCATTTTCAACTAAAATCAATCAGTAACCAAATTTATCAGCCAAATATTAAACAGCAGAAAATCTTCTAGCAATTGTATTTCCCAAAGTTGGGAGGTTTTTTTTTTTTTTTTTTCTGAAATGGAAACTGGGATTTTTACATACTTTCTTCCACTAACTTTTCAATAAGATCATTTCTTCTAAAAAGTTCTGTGGACAAAATAAGAACAATGATAACAAAACAGAATGAATAAATGAATGGAATGAATGAATGCATCAATGAATGAATGAATGAATATAAAGTTCTGTGGAATGCCTTTCCTTAGCCTTTCTATACAGATCATGGACAGTGAGGGTATTAACAAATTTCTATTTCTGAGCTACCTAAATTAATAGATTCTTGCAAATATAACCCAGTGAAGGTTAATTAATTATCACTTAGTTGACATTGCTGCTCCAAAAATTCAACATATCAAACAAATCTAATCAGTTTAACATTTCTTTTTAGAAGTTAAAGAAAAAATCCTTTGAAGATGATCAGATATTGGTGGTGGAAGATTTCTAAACTGACTTACCAGAATTCTTGCTCAATCAATACTTATACCTTAAAAAGATGACTCTACCTATATATGTCATCACTCAGTAAAGCTGGCTTTTGAAAAATTTCAGTGGTACAGGAAATATTCCAGGAGCATGACAGTTTTCAGTTTCTTTGAATCCCTAAAAACAGAGAGAGCAAATAGATAACAATCAAAGCCTATGAGCAAGATTTATGACAAAATTAGCTGACAGCGCCGTGTTCCCATGAATACTGTATAATCTAGTGGGGACAAAGTTCTAACAACGCCAAGATCTGCATGGTTTTGGTGTCACTGTGGATGAAGCGGGGACCAGTGCATCAGTCCGTGAATTTCCTGGGAAGGACACTCAAAGTAGCCAACAGCTATTCACTGGAAAGCTTGGCAGACAAATTTGAGAGCTGGAGCTTGAATGAGGAAGGGGTTATTCCCTGCCCAGTCTCTGGGAGAGTGCAAGGGACCTATGATAAGAGGAATTGTAGAAGGGACTAGAGCAATCTAGCCCCATGGATTTTCAAAACTGAACCCCATTTTCTTCCTGAACAGGATTCTATCTTGGGAGAAACTACTTGGGATAGGAATTTAAACATATATATTAGACTAGAGAGAAGCGAAGGAAAGGAAGATGGTCTAAAAAAGTTGAGTACAATTTTTGAACTTGACAGGAAAACCAGGTGTGTTAGGGGAGGTCCCACATTCCTGCCTGCACCTACATGCAGCTGCCTTGGATTCAGGTCCCAGTGTGCAACTTGGAATGAGGCGGGGAACTCAGCAGCCAGGTGTAGCTATATAGCATGGAAGGCGGATGGACTTAGAAAAAAAAAGAAGATTCCTCTTGTTCCTGCTGCCTAACTTGCACCTGGTACTGCTAAGAAGGAGACACATGGAGGACAGACATGTAGAGACCCTTGCAAAAGACACATGGGTGAGTGACAGGTGGCGAGGCTGACAGTGGCAGCCATTACCTTGATCTGGTGTCTGCTCTTGTCCCAGGTTTCTGGGACCTGCTTCAGAATCCCTTTCCTATGGTTCCCTGCTAGAAGGTGCCTTAGGCTTATGGCAAGTTTACAGGTCTCAGTGGCCCCTCTTTAGGGCAACCCTATTTGGCTGGGCATTTTCCCAGGAGGTGATAGGCAATTTTGAGTATTTTACTGGGAAACTATTATCCTTTCTTCTCTTCCCTCTATGCACAGCCATTCCATTAAAGTTCTTTCATTCTAAGAGTGTTCTTCTCTTGTCTTTATATAGCAGAGGGCAGAACTCTTTCAAGCATGCTGATTTGTGGGCTCCTGGGTGCCACTTGGCAACACACTAACAGGTGGATGAACCACAAGTGTCGGTGTTTTAATCCCATTCCTGTTGAGCTGGTCACTCCACAGAATATTCTCCTCCAATCTCCTGCTGATGCAGCAACAACATATGTCTTTCTCTATCTCACAAGATAAGCACTCCCTTTTCTGTCTTTTCTCTCTAACTAATAAACCCTGGTGTTTTTGTTGATGTTTGCTTGCTTACATTCCAAGGGCAAAGAGCCTCACTAAAAAGATAGCATCAGAATTGCTGACCATCATGATGGCAAAGGCAAGCTGGGGTCAACCAGAACACAAGGATGCTAGCCCTTTCCACTCCCCAAATCTGTTCTTTTGTAGCCCTAGAGAAACCCACCTGCAGTCTGCCAGAGAGCAGGATGGTGGTCTTTCAGACACTAGTCTGCTGCCCTCCTCGTTATTGATAAACTACTTTCTCCTCTAACTCTCTTTCCTTTTATTGGCTAAGGGAACAGAGATTGGCCAGAATTCTGGTATCAAACTTGGCAAGGCAAGCCAGGAGGCTGGCACCAGCCCGCTTTTCCCCAACCATGCTCACTTCCAGTGGACAGAGCAGATGGCCATGTTCGTGCCCATACCTTACGAGTCTGTGCTGTCAGAGTGGGGCTGGGGCAACTCGCCCTGCCTCCTCCTGCTGAGGAAGGGAGCCACTTTCTGAGGAGGATGGGGGGAGCCTAGCAGCTGCCAGTTTTGTTTCCTCTAGGTCCTCCCATCTCCTCCCCAGGAGAGGCACAGCTCCTCTCTCCTCATGATATCTCTTGAGGAGACAGAGAGAAACTGAACTGGTAAACTTCAGTCCCCTCACATTTGGGTTAATTCCCCCAGTGTGCACAGGAGACCCTTGACTTCACACATATGGAGGGAGTCCAGGAATATCCCTCAAATTTGGGGGACAGTTGAGGTTCAGTTGAGTTGGAATTGGAAAAGACATCTCCCTTTTGGTATTTGGAGTTTCCAGTGTGATTTAGGAAGCCAGAGATTTGGTTAAAAAAGAAATTATGGGAGGTGCTTTCTTTGGTCCACCTGAAAGGCCCTTAGAAAAAATATTAACCTAGTGGTTGATCTACAGTTACAAACCTATGTCTAAGCAGCAGCTCCTATCCCCATCTTCCCATAGGAGCCCCAGGTACAACTGACAGTGGGAACAGACTTATTGATTTTCTAACACAGGAGCCAGACTAGATCTTCCTTTCCCAAACTGGCTTCCTCATCAGTGAGTCCCTCTTATCTGTCCTTTCCAGAAATCTTAACCTGAAATCTAGTTAAAGTTTGGGTGCTCTGGCTCTAGGCGCCCTAGGATAACCTCCAATTTTCTGGGACACTGCCTGGATACCTGGAAGGTTTGGGTTGAATCAGTAACAGCAGCGGGTTTGGGCTTGGGTCAGGGTTTCTACTGACTTTCTGTTCTCTATACTTAACTCCACTCTGTGCAAATAGCTTCAAGAAATCAACCTGTGTGGTAGGTATACTGGTTATGTGAGGAATTGAAGTGAGTATTTGCAATCAGGTCTTGGATAATTTATAAATTGGTATTTCCTGGCTTTTTGCATGTTTAGTGGGACAAATAATTCAGTATCACCCAGACATGAATAAAAGAGGATGGGATTGCTCCACTTTAAGAAGTCTTTTTACCCTCCTCTAAACTTGCTGGCCTCTTCTGATCACATTCTTTAACTAAGCTTTCTGGGATTGGGCTTGTTTGTTTTGTCAGTGTGTTTGAAACCACCACTTATTTTTCACTTTTTACTTCCAATTTGTGGGCAATGACACATTTTTTTTCTTTTCATTCTCGAATCTTCTTGAAACTCATGCTACTGCCTCAGTGAGAACCAGCTTGCATGCTCCTTTCCCCAACCTCCACCTTAGCTAAAGCATTAAGAATGGTATTTGGAGGAGTGTGGGTGAGTGAGCAAGGCTGGAGCTGCTTGGTCCCCAAAATGGCTGCAGAACGAGGAGCTGTAGTGCATCTGGACAGGCTGACATGTGAGATAAAGGGTTTTTATCACTTCAGGCTCCTACATTTCCCCCCTACAAAAATCTAATGAAGACCAAATGATAAGAAATCTCTTTTTTTCTTTAAATTTAAAATAGGTAGGTAAGAGAATGATAGGTAGAAGAATGAATGATTTTTACCTAAAAATTGTATTCACTGGCATTGTAATTTTTTTTTACTTTAACAGGACTTTTGTCTTCAATAATGGTTGCTTACCCCAAAATTGTGGTTAAAAGGAACTATGAAGAGGAAATACGGCTTTTTGCAAGCCCAATTCCAAACCTCAGATTTCTGATTAGGGAATAAGACAGGCAAAATGCAAAATAAGAAGATCTTAACCTTATTTCCACACTTGTCCTCCTCCTCTTCTATGAATAAGGTATTCTTTTGTCTTCGAAACAGGGATAGTCTCAGTGAGGTCAAGCAGAAACAAGAACTTTAGGAAGTAATCTGCATTTTCTACGCTTATCTTTAAAATGGTTCTTGTGTTGGGCCCTAGAGCTCTTGGTAATGGTTAAAATGAAATACTTATTATGGCATGCAAGGATTTTAGCTTCTATCTCATATTGGAAACCTGCTTGATATGAAAGCATATTGGGGGAGAGCTTAGCTAAACAAGTATATAAAACTTAATTTGAAAACCTAGAGGAATTATTTGAGGAATTATGTTTTTTGTCTTGAGAATGGGCATGGCTCTGGCAAACTGTCCACCATTCCAAAATGTCTTCTAGAAATTTGAGGAAAAATGTGGCCTCTGGAAACTGATAGAAAGCCCCACCTTCTTTAGAACCTAAGGGACAGTCTTAGAAATCTAAATTTAAGGAGTGCTTTCTTTTCTGAGGGAGTTAGTAAAAAAGAACTATTCTTAAATATAATGAAAATTATATAATGAAAATTTGAAAATGAAAATTAAGACATCTCTGTTTCTATGTTTGCATTTGTGTCTTTTGCCTCTGCAGGGTTAATATAATGGAATTAATTCCTATATAATTTGGTTTATAGATCTAACCATTTTGCATAAGTTTGCTTCTAACAAACTATAGCATCTGACAAACCATTCAGGGTGATCCAAATGCTTCTGAAAACTTAGATATGTCTTCATCTTGAGGCATGGAAAGAACCCTATGCTGTCTTTCCCATCACCCACTCTGCCCCCGCAATTGCCACTATTACATTTGGAATGATCCGATGCTCCTTAGTGTTGCTGCAAGACCACAAAATCCTTCCACTTTGAAACAATGGCCCGTTCAGCAGGGAGTAGTCAAAGTCTCCCTTAGAAATGGAAGGTCAAAACTGACAGTAGGGAAAATGATGCAGGGATAAAGTAAATGTCTTCTTCTGTCTCACAAGATAAGCACTCCCTTTTTCTTTCTTTTCCCTCTAGGCTTAACAAATCTTTTTGTGTATTTTACATCCAAGGGCAAAGAGCCTCACTATGAAGATAGCATCAGAATTGCTGACCATCACATGATAGCAAAGGCAAGCTGGGGTCAACCCAAAGGTAGACATGCTAACCCTTGCCCAGTCTACCCTTTTGCCCCTTTGTAACCCTCGCTAACTACCACTGCAGTCTGCCAAAGATCAGGACGGTGGTTTTTCCAGACCCCAATCTGGTGCCCTCCTCAATTTGTCTACTTTTCTTCTCCTCAAACTCTGTTTCCTGTTATTGACCGAAGGAACAGAAACTGGCCAGCATTCTGGCATCACTGCCTGGTAGGTAAAAGTCTATTACTGACCTGGCAGTTCAGTAGAAAAGGAAGTCTGGGGGTTTGAGCCCCAGCCCCATCTCTGTATGCAGCACTTTCTCTGTAGTACTAGCATTGTTATTTGTGTCCTCTGATTCAATTCCAGAGACCATCAGTCTTACTTTATCCAGGAAATAAACCTCTTATCATCTGTCCAGTGGGCTAGAGAAGGAAAACTAGAAATCAAATTATTTTGCACAGTTTCCCCCAATTTTACTCATTTTAAATGTTCTCCCTTCACCCCTAGCTCCAAAGGTAAATAAATGGTGGTGCCTTTTCCTGACCTTTTAAATGATCCTGTGCTTTAAGGAGTGCACTTCTCAGATCTCTATACCATTGCCTTAGGATTCTTTTATCTTGGCTCCTCAGTAAGTAATGGTAAGTCCTTGTGTTTTCCAGCTTGTAAAATGTGTTACTGTTGGCTTTGTAATTGTCATGAATTGCCTAGATTGTAAATCTCAGTTCCTTTATCTCAATTACATGGTTTAAGATCTGCATGTTTTCCTGAGATTCTCTATCAGTCAATCAAGAGTCTACTCTTGGGCTATCCAATTTGTAAGCAGCATACAGTGGCTTGCCATGAAAGAGTTGCAGGTATGCCAGGAGATACAGATCACTTCAGTACTCAAGGTAGCCAGACAGCACCTAGAATGGTCTCCAGAGACCCAGCCCTTCTTCATGAGTTCTTCAGCCAATAGTCCAGGCATAGCAAGTTTGACGGAGTGCCTGAGGTCCCAGTCAACAACCAAATGTCTAGCACTTCCTGGTCTATTTTAAGGGGTTGATGGAACTGCTAATGTTGTGTCTTAGCTGTTCAAAAGGAATAGTATACAGATCATTTCAGGACTAGGATTGAGAGCAGTCCTCTCATCTGTCCAGTTTGGAATCCAGGTGCATTTTCAGAGCTAGCTGAGGGGCCACAGCCCTTCCAGAATATGTATCATCCACATAGGACAGATTCACTATTATTTTGAAAATATTTATTTGAATAATTTTAAATGGATATAAGATCTATTATATTTATAAGAAAATTTATCATTAGCTTGTTAATGAAAGAACGAATATAAGATTAAAATACTTCAGTAGTTCCAAACTTTTGCATAATTTTAAATCTCATAAGTGGTTTTTCATGTATCTGTATGAATAAAGATATTCCTTGATAGTGACTATCAAGAATTTAAAGATTGTCATTTAAGTCTTGAGAAATTGTGACAGCCCTTTTAAGCATGAAACCTATACTTTAAATATACTTAAAGTATATTTAAAGAAAAAACTCATTTCTCATTAAGTTTTCAATGGGCGTTATTTGCAAATTTCACATACATTCAATATCTAAATATCCCCCAAACTTTGTACTTTATTTCCTTCCATATAAAAACTATAGTGAATTCACCAAGCTCTACGTGTCTGTGTCTTATACTTAATCCCTGGAAGTAGGTTCTGAGACTAGGAATTCCAGGCAAAGATTTATTTTGGAATGCCTGCAGGAGATGCACCTGTGAGGAAATGTGAACAGAGGTAGGATGGGACTGAGGAAAAAGCTGACCATCATTGTTAAAATTAAGGTCTCAGCTGATCCCACTTGCAGTCCCAGAGCTGTGATGCCCTCTTAGTGTGTCACAAAATGGTACAGGGTCTGGGCTGGGTATTCCCACAGGCGCATTCCTTCCGCCTGCGGAAAGGTGAGTGTAAAGGCAGGACATGGACACAGTGCAGGTTTTCTGATCCCATGCAGACCGGGTAAAGGAGGAGTCAGAGTCCTCAGTAGTTTTGCAGGTTTTTTATTTGGGGTTCACCAGGCATATGGCAGGCAGGGGTGCTGGCTGGGGGGCTGGGAGGCTGGCAGGCCTCCCAGCCCCCAGCAAGTCCTCACTCTATCTGGGCTTTCTAGCGTTCGTTCTGCTGCTTCTCGGCTTCGGCTTCGGCTGCGGCGGCTGCTGCTGCTGGTGCTGGTGCTGCTGGCGTCCCCCCGTGACGCCGCCCTTAAAAGCACAGTCTTAGCTCAGCTGAATCCCATCTACCTATGCCCACACCCTATTCCAGGTGCCCACCATCAGGCATGCATTCAGGACAAGGATCCATCATCTATCCTGATGGCGGAAGGGCAGAAAAGCCTGATATTTTCTTTACCCTACAGTGAGGTACCCTGTTCTTGGGCCAGCAAGCACAGGGCAGGTTCGCTATGGATTTCGGCAGATGGATAAAGGGAGTTCCAGAGTCCTCAGTGGATTTACAGGCTTTTATGCTCCTCCAGCGAACCAGGTACACAGGCACACCAGGCTGGGAGGCTGGCATGCGAGGAGGCAGGCTCCCTCCAGGCAGGGGGTGCTTGGAGGCAGGCAGGCAAGCGACCCCCACACCCCCACAAATCTTTAAGCTCTTTCTCTGAGCTATCTTGTGTTCTCCCTCTCACATTGCCTCTGGTTTTACCTCTTCACTGCCACTACTTTTAGCCCGGCCTCTAGGGGCGGGTGTGCACACTTAGTCATGCACACACGCCATGCTCCAGGCACGCGTGCCCACGCGCCCAAGCGCAGGTGATAGCCACAGAGGCCAGTGGGAAAAGCCTGATTAATTCATTTACCCCATACCTGTGATGAATCAGAAGTTCACTTCCCCAAAGCCTGAAGATGGGCCTCCCAGGTCGCACAGCGGGTTGAGCCCAGCCTTATGAAGCCATAGGCAGCCTCTGCAGCGCCGGTTCCATCCCAGCCAGGGAGATTCCCACCGGGCTCGGCAGACCTCTCCTGTCTCTCCCGCTGCTCCCCTCCACAGTGTCTTCCGACCCTCTGCCTGTTCTGTTACCCGCTCTGTCTCCGATGAATCCTCTCACCCTGCCGTGCCTCTGGCCTGTACCCCAGCTCTTGTACAAATACATTTTAAAAATATATATATAAAAAAGCCTGTGTAGGGTAAGGAAAAATGTCAGGCTTTTCTGCCCTCCCGCCATCAGGATAGATGATGGATCCTTGTCCTGAGTGCATGCCTGATGGCGGGCACCTGGAGTAGGGTGTGGGCATAGGTAGATGGGATTCACCTGGGCTGAGACTGGGCTTTTAAGGGCAGCGTCATGAGGACGCCAGTAGAAGCCGAGAAACAGAGAAGGCCGGAGAGCCCAGATAGAGTGAAGACTTGCTGGGGGCTGGGAGGCCTGCCAGCCTCCCTGCCCCCCAGCACTCCTGCCTGCTGTGTACCAGGTAAATCCCAATAAAAGCCTGCAAAAAGCCACTGAGGACTCTAACTCCTCCTTTACCCAGTCTGGATTGTAGAAAACCTGCACTGTGGCCTGTCCTGCCACTACACCTGGAGGTGGGTTACTCAGCCCTGGGCAGAGAACTATAAAATTTGCCTACTGAGTGCTCAGAAAACAGTGCTGTAGCGGCAGGAAAGGCACAGAGCAGGATCTCTATGACCCCAGCAGACGGGTGAAGAAGGAGCCCTGTGGCTTTTCAGAAGGAGCCCTGTGGCTTTTCAGGCTTTTATTGCCGATTTACCGGGGGAGGGGGGGAGGGAGCGCACAGGAGCCCCCCTTCTGTCACCCCCCCACCCCGTGACTCTTCACTCTGGCATGCTCTCAGTGCTCTCTTTGTCTCTTCTGCTACTCTTTCTCTCTGTTCTCCTGGTGGTTCTTTTTCGCACGCCACCCTTATAAGCACTTTCTCAGCCCTGGTGTACCCACCTAGGCCTGCCCACACGCTGCTCCCCACAGCAGCCATCAGGCATGCATTCAGGAACGCAGGGATCCTTCATCAATCCTAAAGGCGGGAGGGTTCAGAAAAGCCTGACAATCATTTACCCTGCAACTGCTTAATTATCATAGAAATATGTCTTATTTAACTCCTTAGGCAGCTACAAATCAGTATTTATTTTTGTTAATTTACTTAGGAATACTCTACACCTCAATTTTTATCAGTAATGTGGAGGATCGAGCTACGTATTTTTCATAGCACTTATTGATATGGAAAAAAAGGAAGCAAAAAGACCAAAATGGAGTCCTTTGTGTCAGATCCCCAACCAAGACTCAATACCTAACCTAATTGCAGTTTCAGCCTCTCCCAAAAGTGGAATTCTAAACCAATCTGGATTTTCCTAATCAGCACTAGTGATGTAATCTGTGTGATAAGACACACCTGCCTTCCCCTGAGGGAAAGCGGTTTTGCCTGAAATAATCTTTCTTTTATTTAGATAATAATCTTGTCCCACCCATTCAGACATGGAAACCTTCCTTTTGAGCAAGCCCCTGGCAGAGCCTTTCCACTTGCTGAGGGATGTTACTCTGTCCAATTTGTGTATTGTTCAATCAAGCCAACTGCAGCTCTAAATTTAGTCCAATTAATTTTGTATTTTAAACACTACCTAATTTTATAAATTCATTTATATGTTGTCACACCTTATACTATAGAAATTTGAGGGGATATTGATAGCTTAATTTAGTCCTACATCACCAGCTTCTAGAACACTGACATACAGAAGGCGCTCAATAAATGGTCACTAAATGAGTGATAAAATGCACAGCCTCAATTTTTATTCTTTTTTTCTATACTTTCTGCCTCAGTATTTTATCTCACCATGAATGTATTTGAGTGCAAACATAATAACTCCCAAAGATATCAAAAAAGGTAACAGATTCTTGAAAGGTCTCTGTAGGGTAAGGTAAAAAGCATCAGGCTTTTCTGCCCTCCCGCCATTAGGATAGATGACGGAACTCTGTGGTCCCGAATGCATGCCTGATGGCGGGCACCTAGAATAGGGTGTGGGCATAGGTAAATGGCATTCACCTGGGCTGAGACTGGGCTTTTAGGGGCGGCGTCGCGGGGACACCAGCAGAAGCAGAGAGAACAAAGAAGCAGGAGCAGCAGCAGAGATCACCGGAGAGCCTAGAGTGAAGACTTGCTGGGGGCTGGGAGGCCTGCCAGCCTCCTGTTTCCCCCCCCCACCCCCGCACCCCTGCCTGCCTGCCGTGTACCCGTGTACCTGGTAAATCCCAATAAAAACCTGAAAAGCCACTGAGGGCTCCAGGACTCCTCCTTTACCTGGTCTGCTGGATCATAGAAAACCTGCTCAGTGTCCTTCCTGTCCCCTGCAGTCTGTTAAACTTAACTGTTGAAGAACTCCCTCTTATATTTTAAAGTGTCATTGCTAATTTTGATCTCTAGATGCCTTAACGTTCTAGGGTTTATTTTTTGTATTCAAACAGAATAGAATTGTTAGTTCTAGATAAAATATTCCCTGTGTCCACACATTTTTCAACTGTGTAATTTCTACCTAATTTTGAGTATATTTGAAACTGAGAATCATAGACTCAGTTATATTTTTCTATCTCATCTCTTCTAGGATATTGCCTTTCTATGGTAATTCTCTATCTCTTTAGAGTTATAAATTTCTTTTCTGGGTGTGGATAACATCTGATAATGCTATAGTACATTTTATATCTTTTAGTGGACTTCTTGCTATTAATCAGTTCAGAAATTATTTCATCTACTACTATGGCACCAAAGATAAATGCTCACCACAGTGGGATTTTTTTCCTTTTTTTTAATGAGACCATCAGAGCTGGCTCCTTTCTTTGTTCTAAAATATGCTTTAGTTTTTTTTCCATTTTTCTCTCCTCTGGTTGCTTATTTTCTTGGGATCTTTCTATGTCTTCTACAGTTCATAACATGTTCTGAGCCAGTTCAAATTTTATGGTACTTGTGAAACTTTGGGGGATGACTTTCTACACACACAGCTCTTAGATATTCCCAATGCAGAAAATCTCCTCCTCTTGGCTGAAGATATTTCCATTGTCAATTGAGTGACTTTTTTTCCCCTAAATTTTAAATTCTGAATGTTGTTGATTGTATATCCAAAATTATTAATTACCTATAATTTTTCATTGATTCCCTACCACAGAGTTGATGTTCTTTCATTTATATACTTCTTTGTTACTGTTATTTTAGGGGACGTTGTACCAAATAAATATATCCAATCATGTTTTTGAGTTGAAGATGTTTGCTTCAATCTAAGTTCAGCAAGTCAGGCACCATTTATAAGTGATTCAATGCTTTACAGAAGACAGTGTTTTAATGTAGATCTCTTTATAAAAATACTAAGTTCTCAGAAAGGAGCAGGTAGATTGGTTTCTCTGTCCTTATTTTGTTTAAGTCATCTCCTTTCTTTTTTTTTTTTTTTTTTTTATATAGAGGCATGTTTTTTTTTTTTCTTTCTTTCTTTCTTTCTTTGTTTTTGTTTATACATGCACTGGGTACAGTCAGAAGCGCGGGAGGGTGAGAGAATTCACCAGAGCCAGAGCGGGGAGCAGAGCAGGCAGAAGGACCGAAGTACACTGCTGAGGGGAGCAGCGGGCGGCAGGAGAGGTCTGCGCGCCATGTGGGACCCTCCTCCGGTGACCGGGGAGCAGCCGGGGATCGAACCGGCGCCGCAGAGGCCGCGGGCAGCTTCGCAACCCAGCGCTCAACCGCTGCGCCACCAGGGAGGCCCAAGTCATCTCCTTTCTTGTCTGAACTTTTCTGATATTTTTATATCCCAAGGCATTCATTTACTTTTTTAATATTTAGACAGTTTTCACTTTCTTAAAAATAGTTCATTAATGGCAATAAGTATCATATTAACATGTATTATCAATATATTTCAATTTGTAAATCATGCTGTTAAACATTGTTTTGAGACACTGTCGATTCCTGCCCTATCTCCACACCTGGGACATCTGACTACAACTCCCAGAACCTGACTTCCTGAATGGAGGGGCTGCTGGGAAGTAGGTGTGAGCCGAGTAGCCATGCTGAACTTTCATACAAAATACAGGTAGGCCTCACTGTTTTCCCTTCTGGCTTGAGCACTTTGACAAACAGGATGACAGGGTATTCATCAGAGTCAAGGGCAGTCTTCATCGTGATCTGTGGTGGCTTATCCAGTTTGCATAATTCACTTTAAACTTTGGATTTTTCCTTCTCTCTCAGCACTCTGAGCCCTACCCAACCTATTCCTCTTCCAGGAGGTGACTTGTTCTCATTCTCCTGCCAGCTCAGATCTGGCTCCTACCTATTTGTCTAGGCATTTGCCTAGGAAGGGATGAATGATTGTAGAGTTTGATAAGAAGTCTGCATTTAGAAACCCTTTTCTCCTTTGATCCTCTTCTATCTATTAAAAATCTTTGCGTTTATGCATATGGGTGGCATGACCTCTATAATGGGCAACATGGATTTTTTTTCTCTTAATAGTTTGAGGTTTTAGGTCATCCCTCAGTTTCGCCCAGTATTTTTTTTTTAATTTTTTTTTCTTTTTAAGATTTATTTATTTATGCATGCAAGAGCTGGGGCACAGGCCAGAGATGTGGGGAATGAGAGGATTCACCACAGACAAAGTGGGAAACAGAGCAGGAAGATTGACCAAAATACACTGCTGAGGGGAGCAGTGGGTAAGACAGGAGAGGTCTGCTGTGCCATGTGGGTCTCTCCCCAGCCGGCTGGGGATCGAACTAGTGCTGCAGAGGCTGCGGACTACCCCACAGTGTAGTGCCCAGCCCCCTGCGCCACCAGGGAGGCCCAGTTTTGCCCAGTATTAATGCCATTATTTCCTTTAATCTTTTTTATACTCCTTACAAGATATTACTATATATAATCTATTTTATGAATGAGAAAACTAAAATCAGATTGGTCCAACAGTTTGTCTATCATCAAGCCACTAGTACATAGGGAAACCAGGTCTAAAATCTTAATTTATCTGTGATATTTCACTGTTTCATTTGTTTGAACTTCCTTAAAATACTGACTTTGTTCCTCTATTAAAGCCCCCAAATTCAAGACCCATGAACTATGGGTAATTCCTATAACTCTGTCTAAATCTATGGATAAGAACATGCAATGCAGTAATTGCTGGAAATATGCAATTTTATTGTGATGTGTGTGAGTGTGATTGGGAGTAGAAAGTGATTTGGAAGGAAATCTTCTGGGGACAGAATGCTTTCTGAGAAATGCTCCTATACAACTTTTTTCCACATGCCAGCAAATTTCCCAATGTGAAGAAATTTCTTGCTCTTGAAGCAAGACTACTCCACGGGGCAAATGCAAATTAAGTTATAAGTTTACCATCTCATCCTATCTGTATAAGATATTAAGTTTTTACTGTCACCACGCCTGCTTTAAAAAATTCCTGCAGTCATGGACCATTTTCCAAGTTGCAAGTATTTAGAGCAACTTGCCCAATGTCATTTTGAACTTTGCTTGTTATTAAAGTACAAACAAAATCCTATAAACTCTGCTTGCAATATTTGATATTTCTGGTAAGATAATAACTTCTTTGAATTTTGAGATAAACATCAAAAGTAAGCCAGAACAAAAAAAAAAAAAATCAAAGTAAATGAAACAGCAAAGAAAAGGCATTTAAAATTTTGGTTGGAAGTGAGCACTTTATTAGGTTTATCTGATTAAATAAGAAGTGTAAATCAAGTTAAGGTACTCCTCAGGCATTAAAATTTGTTTTAAAGTTGTAAGGGTTGGGGCCTCCCTGGTGGCACAAGGGGAGCACAGTGGAGCTATCCACAGAGGCCGGCCAGGGAGCTACCCACGTGGCACAGCAGACCTCTCCTGTCTTGCCCACTGTGCCCCTCAGCAGTGTATTTCAGGAGGCCCATCTGTTCTGTTTCCCATTCTTGTCTCTGGTGAATCCTCTCACCCTCTGCACCTCTGGCCTGTACCCCAGTTCTTGTATGCATAAATAAATAAATCTTTAGGAAAAAATAAAAAACAAACTTGAAGAGTTAACAGTGTAATGATGGCTTAAAAATTGAGGGGCAGATAACTGGCTAGCACCAAAACTAATACATGCACACCAGAGATATTGCAGGTTAAGTTCAGACCACTGAGAAAAAGTATCTCAGTGAAGTAAGTCACAAATTTTTGCTTCCTAATGCTATAATAGTTATGTTTACTCAGTACTATATAGTCTATTTAGAGTGTTCAATAGCATTATGTCTAAAAAAGTAACAATATACAAACTTACTCATAAAAAAAAATACCACATCTGAGCCTTCAGGGAATTGTTTTATTTTGTTGGAGGATCTTCCATAAATGTTGATGGCTGCTGACTAATCAGGTTGGTGGGTCAGAATGGCTGTGGCAATTTCTTTAAGATGACAATGAAGTTGGTCATATCAATTAATTTTTCCTTTCACAAAAGATTACCCTGTAACATGAGATGCTATTTGACAGTATTTTACCCACAGTGGAACTTTCAAAATTGGAAACAATATCCTTAAACTCTGCTGCTACTATACCAAACAAATGTCTGTAATAAACAAAATTCTTCTCATCATTTCATACCATTTTCACTAGGAGTATGTTCCATTCCAGGAAAACATTTTCTTTGTTCATCCTTAAGAAGCAACTCCTCCTCCACTAACATCTTATCAGGTTGCAGCAATTCAGTCACTACTTCAGACTCCACTTCTAATTCTAGTTCTTTTTCTATTTCTGACACATCTTCAGTTTCTTCCTCTGGTGAAATCTTGAACCCCTCAATGTCATCTGTGAGGGTTGGAATCAATTTCTTCCAAGCTCCTGCTAATGTTGATATTCTGACCTATTCTCATGAATCACAAATGTTATTAATGGTATAAAGAATGATTAATCCTTTCCAGAAGATTATCAATTTACTTTGCCCAGATCCATCAGAGAAATCTTTATCTGTGAAACTTACTGCTTACAAAATGTGTTTCTTAAATAATAAGACTTGAAAGCAAATTTGCTCCTTCATTCATGGGCTGCAGAATGAATGTTGTGCTAGCAGGCATGAAAACAACATCAATCTTCATGTATATCTCAATCAGAGCTCTTGTGTGCTTAGGTACATTGTCAGTGAGTAGTAATATTTGGAGCAAAATCTAATTTTCTGAGCAGCACGTCTCATGAATAGACTTAAAACATTGACTAAATATACATGCTGTCATCTAGGTTTTGTTTTTCCATTTATAGGGGACAGCCAAATTAAAAAAAAAAAATTCATACCACCATCCTTTATGTCCTATTGTTCCTTTCCCTCCATCATCCATTTTAACATCAGAGCCCTCAGGATGCTTATGATGTCCACAATTGTTGAAAGTGTTTTAGGTTATCAAATTATCTGCTATGTAAATATCCCATATTTCTTTTTAGCATTATAATTTACTTTGCTACATGTGATTCTGTCAAATTCCCACCATTTTGCTGAAAATGACTGCAATTCATCTTTTTATAGCTATATAATACTCCCTGGTGTGCATATCCTACATCTTGATCTAATCACTATTCGATGGACATTTAGGCTACTTCCATGTGCTACCTATTTTTAATAATGCTGCTATGACCATTTTGGAAAATAAAGGTTTTTGTGTTGATGGCTTCATATTCTTTGATGTATTACCAAGAGTGTGATTGCTGGGGCATATGGTATTTTCACTTTTCATTTTTTTTTAAGATTTATTTATTTATGCATATAAGAGCTGGGGTACAGCCAGAGTCATTGGGGGTGAGAGGATTCACCAGAGACAGAGTGGGGAACAGAACAGGCAAATTGACCAAAGTACACTACTAAGGGGAGCAGAGGGCGAGTCAAAAGAGGTCTGCTGCGCTGTGTGGATTGCTCCCTGGCAGCCGGGGAGCAAACTCATGGTGCAGAGGCTGTGGACAGCTTCATAGGTTGCATCTTAACTAACCCCTTGTGCCACCAGGGAGGCCCCACTTTTAATTTTTTAAGATAAATCCAGATTGCTTTCCATAATGATTGCGCCAGTTTATATCCCCATCAACCGTGTAATAGGCTTCCTCTTTCTCTGTATACTCTACATTTGTTGTTGGAAGTCCTTTTAGTTTGTGTCACTCTCATGGGTGTGGGATGATAGGTCACTATGATTTTTAACCTGCATCTCTTTTATTAGAATCAACAATAAACACTTTTTCATATGTCTTTTGCCTTCTGGATTTTCTCTTTGATGAATTTTCTGTTCCTATCTGTGGCCCATTTATTAATTGGATATTTATCCAATTGTTGAATTTTGAGTTTTTCTACATTTTGAATATTAATCCCTTTCAGTTACATATTTGTGTAAATATACTATCCTATTCAATAGGATGTCTTTTTAATTGTATTGTATTTTCTTTCTCTGCATAGAAGCTCTCTAAGTTGCATTCATAACTAAGCCAAATTTTTGGTCAAAGAAATCTAGCTTTCTGCCTGTTTTAGCTTTTGAAGTTAAGTTATTGGAAATGATGTATCCAGCAAAGATGCATCCAGCTAGTAAATGTTTGATTGGGTTTATTAGAAGGGGACTATTTTCATTAATTGAAATTACAATAGAGAAATGAGAGTGTAGACAACAGTAAGCTTAATCATTTCTAGCTTTTGATTTAGAGTCAGACATGTGACTGTTCTTTTCTTAGAGATCTTAGACATAATTTGTGGACTTATTAATTGACCTAATAACTATATTTTTATGTCACAAGGAGTAGGGATGCCCATGGGGAGGGAGAGAAGCAAGGGAGGTACTAGTGACTGGAACAGTTAGAACATACACATGTATCCCTCTTACATGGGCACTTGCAGTGCAGCAAAACAATTACAATAATAAAATGAAAGATCCTTGATCATAGGTCACCATAACACATATAATAAAATGAATAAGTTTAAAGTATTGCAATAAATTCCAAAATGTGACACAAACATGAAATGAGCATATGCTGTTTTAAAAAATGGCATTCACAGACTTGATTGACACAGGGTTGCCTCAGACCTTCTTTTTGTAAAAGATGCAGTATCTGCAAACTATAATAAGTGAGGTATGCCTGTATAGAATTTTAAATATCACAAATCCATAAGAAAAAGATGTATTGTGATAAACATTTTGCTGGGAAAATTATTTTGAAAAAAATACCAATTATCAGTTGGCATTATATCTAACATAGATTGAAATTTGATGTAAAATTTAAAGAGAATAACTGAAACTATAAAATACACATAAATAAGAGATAGAAGAGATGGACCTCCCAGATGGCGCAAGGGGTTAAGATGCAACCTATGAAGCTATCCGCAGCCACTGCACACATGTTCAATTCCCAGCCAGGGAGCTACCCATACAGTGCAGCAGACCTCTCCCGTCTTGCCCGCTGCTCCCCTCAGCAGTGTATTTCAGTCAGTCCGCCTGTTCTGTTCCCCACTCTGTCTCTGGTGAATCCTCTCACCCCACGGCATCTCTGGCTTGTACCCCAGTTCTTGTATGCATAAATAAATCTTTAAAAATAAGGAGAATTTTCTAAAAATAAAATCATTATAATGCACATAAAAATAATAATGATGGCTTTGCCTATTACTTCAAAATTTAAATCTTTAGGGCCTCCCCCAGTGGCGCAGCGGTTGAGCGCTGGGTTGTGAAGCTGCCTGCAGCCTCTGCAGCGCTGGTTCCATCCCCGGCTGCTCCCCTGCCACCGGAGGAGGTCCCACATGGCGCGCAGACCTCTCCTGCCGCCCGCTGCTCCCCTCAGCAGTGTACTTCGGTCCTTCTGCCTGCTCTGCTCCCCGCTCTGGTGAATTCTCTCACCCTCCCGCGCTTCTGACTGTACCCAGTGCATGTATAAATAAATAAATAAATAAATCTTTAAAAAAAAAAAATTTTAAATCTTTAATATATCAAGCACAATATTCTCATACAGGAAGAAAGTACATTTCCCATTATATATAAATAATTAATCTCATTCAATAAGCAAAGTGACCAAATTTATGAATAAATATTTTACAGAAATCATATAATTAACAAATAGGCATATGAAAAGCCAACTCAGTCTGAATCAGAGAAAAGCAAATAAAAGAAGAAATAATAATGGGCCTCCCCTGGTGGTCCAGCGGTTGAGCGCTGGGTTGCGAGGCTGCCCACAGCCTTTGCAGTGCCAGTTCAATCCCCGGCCACCAGCGAGGGTCCCACAAAAAAATAAAAAGTAAAAATAATATACCATTGCATTGCAGAGGAGGACATATTATTTTTCTTTTATCCTTAGAGGTTCTTGGTGGAGACACTCCTATAAGAAAGGACAAATTATCAGAAGGAAAAAAAAATTATGTGCTATGGGACCCACAAAGATTTGAGGCTCAAGGGAAGTTTGGTGAAGTGAAGATTCTATGTGTCAAAATGAGCTACAGGATAGGATCTCTGGGGTTTCAAAGGGAGGAGAGCAATTCACAAGACAATAAGAATAAGGTTTGGTAGATAAATGTTCGCCCTGTTATCCAGATAGGACTTTCCAAGAAAAAGTTATTTCTGATAATAGTTCTCTTTCCAGACCAGCCCCATACCCCACCCCGTCCCCATCTAAATTCTTTTAGGTTCTTAGGGTGGGATAAAAGTCGTTCTTGAATCTGCTGGACTTTGGTTGCCATCAGCTCAAAACTATTGATATGGTACAAAGTGGTACATTTAAGGGAGGTTTAGTCTCAACTCCTTCACCATAATAACCTATAAATTGGCAGTCAAAAAGGTATAATACTGATTGTTACCACATCAACCACAGTTTGCTTCAAGAGGTAGCAAGTAAGATAGCAAAAAAAAAAAAAAAAAAAAAGGTAAATGTATTTGCAAAGGAACAGCAGACGTAGGAGAAAGCAAATACTTTGGGTTCATTTAATTCGTGGAGCAACATATCCATTTTTTCTTAGGGTATACAAGGATGATTTCAAGACAACTGAGAGTCCCTCTTAAAACACTGAGGCCTGGCATTCATAACAGCAAATATCAAGCTTTGGAATGTAGTTAGTGTCTTAGTCTGTTCAGGCTATATAGACAGTATAAACAATCAATATGTCTCACAATTCTGGAGGCTGAGAAGTCCAAGATCAAGATGTCATCAGATTACCTGTCTGACGAAGTCCCACTTCCTGGTTCATGGACAGCAGACTTTTCTCTGTGCCCTCTTGTGGTGGAAGGGGAGAAATTTCACTGGGGTTTCTTCTTAAAAGGGCACTAATCCCATTTACCAAATTCCATTCCATTAAGTCATTCCATTGATTTAATTACTCCCCTAAAGACCCCACCTCCAAACACCATCATTCTGGGGATTAAATTTCAAGTATTTATGCTACAAACTTCCATTCTACAACAGCAGTAACTATTTATAGATATTATGTATAATATATGCAAATATATAATATATATAATAGTACATTTATATATAAAAGCAATGACTGCTCCTTTAAATTCATTGATGCCAAGTAAGTATTAATATTTCACAAGTGTATGCAAAGTTTTTTATAGCTTTGATCAAAATTTACTAAATACCTCTATATTTTATTTATAAGGAAAAAACATCACACTTAAACTCATAATGGCTTTTCTTTAAAATTGTACTATGAACAAGATCCCAGCTCAGGAATTTAAGTTTTCTTCCTTAGCTTCTTTTCTCATTTTTGTTGAGTCACAGAAATACAAAATGAATACTATGTATATTTTTTAAAATAGATTATTTTCCAGGTTGTATTTCTACCAGAATCTTTTGTTCCAAGCCATTGAATGCATTTCATAAGAATGAGTCACTTCAAAATGAGATTTCTTGGATTATAAGCATAATGTGCATGTGTTTAGAAAAAAAGGAAGAGAAATATTAAAAAACAAAAAAAAACAGATGAGTAAGTTAGCACAGCCAAAGGGCAACAACATCAGATGTGGTGACAGGCTTTGCATGCTTCATGTATTAAATGCAGTTTCCATAGCAGCCACCAGATCATATGATAGTTCAAAATAATTTGCAATTCCAAAACTCTTAAAGAGAAACATACCCTTCTCTAATATAATTTTAAAAAACAACTAAATGTTCTGAATCTACATTCTTGACTCAGACTCAACAATCAAACTTTGTAGAAGCTGAAATTTCTAAATCTCTATTTCCTTATCCACAGAATGAGGAAAAAAAGGCCATGCCTGCCACACAGGATCAGTGACTAAATATGAACATGTTTTGGAAAATGAAGAATGTTTTACAAATGTGGAACACAGTTAATTTGCAGAATCATAGACTGTAACAAATGAAACAAATGTTAGAGGTCACCTGATCCCAACTCCCTGCTTCACAAATACAGTAAAGAGCACTAAACTTGTTCACAGAATCACATGAAGTGAGTGGCAAGGTCACCGTTAGCATGTGGTTGGTCATTTGTCTATGTCTAGTGCTCTTGACCTTTACCCTCTTTGTCTCTGCGGTCAGCTAGTGCTGTGTGACATCTATCATCTCTTACCTCCCCAGTCCACGCTGGTTGCTCTGATGGAAAACAATCCTGGCTGTCTTCAGAGGACACAGAACTGCACAGCTAATCTGGGTCAATACTAGTTAGTCATACACAAGTTCAAGTTTTCCTTTCTTCACAATCGAAAGTATGATCATTAACCCTGCATTCAGCTGCAAGCCAATCTTTTCTTCTAAGCTCTTTTAGTGTTTATGAATGATTTCTGATATAATGGGGGCTTTTAATGGAAATCTCAGGAGTTTTTAAAATGTCCATGCATTTTGTAATTGGAGAAGGGGAGAGAATGTGTCTTTGAAAGACTGTTATCTGTTTATCCTTAACTGAAATGATGTTACATGAATAGCCATTTTTAACTGTGTATGGTATATTTAGTTTGGAGGAGACTTTATTAACATATCTAATTTAGTACTCAAAATTCTTTTTTAAGGGACATTATCAACATTTTTCTGATGACAAATTGATCTTCAGAGATATTAATTAACCTTTCTATTGTGACACTAATAATAGAGCAAGGATTTGCAAACTTGGGGGGGGGGTTGTTTTTCTTTTCTTTTTTTAATTTAGTTGCTTCTGCCATTAGTCCATGCTGTCTACACAATCAGAAGGTGCTTTTGATCAGTCTTGCCCACCCCTTCATTGTCAAATGCCTGAGAATGGAATTCTCCTGACCCAGAGACCAAATTCTCACACAGCTTCTGAGATTTCCTTACCACTTCCAAATTGGCTTCATTCTCCATTTCTTCTGACTTTGGCTGCTAACCTCAATTGCTGTCTTCATCTGATTTATACAATCATTTGTATTATTTCAGAGGTCACTTTTTGTTAACTTGTTCACTTTTGTTCTCACTGTTAGTAAGTTTCAGAAAGAAATAATTATATTTGTTTTCACAAATGTTTACCTCTGATCTAGCTCTTAGAAGATGGTCAATGATCTATATTCTGAATGAATAAACAAATATAACTTTTACAAGAAAATATGTGATAATTCAAAGTAACCTTCCATATTTAGAAATAGACCTTTTTTTGAAGATTTGTTTATTTATGCATACAAGAGCTGAGGTGTAGGTCAGAGATTGGGTGCAACGAGAGGGTTTACCAGAGGCAGAGTGGGGAACAGAACAGGCAGATCTACTGAAATATACTGCTGAGCAGAGCAGTGGGTGAGACAAGAGAGGTCTGCTGCGTTATGTAGGTTACCACCCTGGCCGGAGATCGAACTCATGCCGCAGTAGCTGTGGATAGCTTCATAGTGCTAAGAATAACCCCTTACACCACTCGGGAGGTCTTAGAAATAAAACTTTAAATTATACTCAGTTTAGCCTGTTTATTACCATCTCTACTTACCATTCTCTTCTTATCCCTGCCCATTTATAATTTGTTTTATGTTTGTTGGGGAAAATAAAGTCTTGGGCTGTAGACATGACAAGATTTTGGCTTTATAGATATATATCTATAACATATAGATATATAGATCTTGTTGACAAGATCTTGGCTGTTATACATATACATATATGGTAGAAATGAAGTGGAATTCCTGACCTCTTGAATTACTTTTTTTTCCTTGCAGTACATTTGAAAATGAGTCTATTTGAGCAGTAATAGTTTTTAATTTAGGAAGAACATTTGAAAACCAATAAATGACTTAAGCCCTTGGCTGTAAGCCAAGGTTTCACAAAAGAATTATTGACATATATATATATTAAATATATATTTTTTAATTTATACAATAGCTAGGGTACAGGTCAGAGGCGCGGAAGGGCAAGAGGACTCACCAGAGACAGAGTGGGGAAAAGAACAGGCAGACAGATGGACCGAAAGCACTGCTGAGAGGAGTAGAAGGGGAGACAAGAGAGTTCTGCCTCGCCATGTGGGAATCTCCTTGGCTGGCCAGGAATCGAACCCCTGCTGCAGAGACTATGGACAGCTTCACAGCTCTGTGCTCAACCCACTGCGCCACCAGGGTGGCCGGACAAATTTTTTTTTTTAAATTTTTAAATTTTATATATTTTTTACATCATTTTTCATTTTTGCACAATGTATGCATTTTCATCTTGGTTATAGTCCCCATACAATTCCCAAATTCCCACCCCCCCTTGTTTTGATCCTATTCCCTTTTCTCCCCTCCACCCGTAAAGTGTGTCTTTGGTTTATAGTTGCTTGTTGATTTTGATTTTTACTTTATTATAATTAGTCTTTTTCCTGGTCCCTTATTTAGGTTTTCTAAATTCCTGCTATGGGTGAGACCATCCAGTACTTTTTTTTTTTTTCTGGCTTAATTCACTGAGCATGATCCCTTCCAGCTCCATCCATGTTGCTGCAAATCCGACAAATATATTTTAAATTGATTGAAATTAATCTGGGTACATCAATGTTTTAAAATCTAATAAAGCATCTAATGAAGTGGAACAGCAGCAGGAACTCTGAAAACATTCTCCTGCCTTCTGCTATGATTGTTGCTAAGTCAGCCTTTAAAAAGCGTCTCCTCTTCTGTAAGATCTTTGGATGGGAAATATTTCAGGCTTTTAGGCTATTAGTTTTGATGTCTAAGGACTGTCGAGAAGATGGTAGATGACAGATAGAAGAATAGATAGATGGATATTGATTTATTCCCACTGTAAAATAAAAACAGCTGCTTACCTTGTTTTATACTTAAAAGGCAAATAATGAGTTGATCACCACTTTGCTACTATTTATGAACTAGTGTTTTACACATAGTAGAAGTTAATAAATAATAATTTGTCCTTATAAATATTGAAAACCTTTGCAAATGATACAATTTTTAGTAGGTAGGCAATACCCTGGATGTAAGGAATGTAATATAAATATTAGCATCTCTAATCTATAATATATCCTAATGACCTTGTCTACCTTGTAAATTCCCTTTTCAAATATGGTTTTATACACAAACTACTACCACTACCCCTCTCATGTCCTATTCCTTCACCAATAATACCAACATTATTTGTCAGGGAGATCGTAAACTAATAAAAATTTTATAAATATTATTATAAAGATCATACACTGTTATAAATATTATTATAAAGATCGTACACTGTTATAAAAGTACTTAAACTTTAGAAATGGAAGGATCTTCTAGAGTTCATCAGCCCAAACCCACCATTTCCTGGATTCCAGCAAATTACAAGATCACCCACCTTGTTAGTGGCAAAGTCCTTGACAATTATTAATTTACTTTTGACTCTATGTTTTAATTATATTTATTAAAATATTAGTTGTTAATATATTCATTCTTATTGCTAATGCTTCCCTTTCTACAAGGAATACATCAAGAATACCATGTTGAACAGAGTTCACAAATAAATCATACCCCTGTCTGTTTATACTGATGCTGTCTTCTTTCCCAAGAGAGCAATCACTGAGAGAAATCACATCAACTCTGTCAATCTGCAAGACAGGAATAGTTATTCAAATAAGATTGGCATGTCCTGGAATATCACTCAAACTTTAATTGTAAGTCCAAGACTGTTTTGGCAAAGAGTTTGGGATTTAAATGTGCAGCCATTCAGAGTACATGGCAAAGAACCAATCATTTAATATTCAAATCCCTTGAACATTAGGTGTTCCTAATTAATGCTTCTGCCTGACCTGAAACTTAAAGTAAAAGATTTCCATGTTGTCCAATCCAGAGAAACTGACAAATATTTCTGACGGAAAAAAAAAAAAAATGCTTCTGCCTGGACTCCATTCTACGTGTTATCAGGCAAACTTCACCCTTCTGATAATCACATGGCCCTTAGCGGGGAGAGGCCCTTCAGTCTTACTCTGAGCTGCATAATTGCTCAGTGTGTGGTGATGATCAATGAATGCATTGAACACATAGAATAGCAGTAAAGGTTATGGGCTCTGGAGTTTAAGTGCCTAAATGCTGCCTCTCTCTTACTAATTTTGCCACCTTGACAAGTTACTTTTTCTTTGATTCTCAGTTTCCTTGTCTTAAAATAGAGCTAATAATACCACAGGAGATTATTGCCAGCATTCATGATGTATTTAAGGCCAAATTCTTTATGAATTACCTGACTCAGTGGGAGTACTCCATAAATGTTAACTGTTATGATTAATTTGTTGAAAAGTTTTTTTCACAGATATGAAATAACAGATTCTCTTCTTTTTCAGAAAAAAATGACATTTACAAGAATACCCTAGTTCTGAGTTCCAGCCTCTGCCCAGCTGTGTAACCTTGGCCAAGTAAGTTAAATTTCCTTTTTCTATTTCCTCATATTTAAAACAAGTATCATAGTACTTTCTACTACTGGCATTTTATGAAGCAGAGATGAGTTGTTACATAAGTTTTAAATAGGAACTGGCCTGTATTTAGCACATTGCAAACATTTGTTATTATTCTCCATTTGTATAAAGAAGGATAGAATTAGAATTACTCCAATCCACAGACTTGCTCGAATATGAACTAAAAAAGATGGTCAGCCATTTTCAATATTCTTTGAATAAAAATGTTTGTATGCTTACTATTCCCAATAACTATTGCTCTGTTTGACAATCAATGGTATGAGATAAGAGTGCTAATTCCCACCCCTCCCCCCCAAAGTCTATTGTCGAATTACTGCTTTGACCTTCCTAGGATTGTGATAGGTCAGTTCAATAACATCCACCACTACCAGTGTCTATTTCCCATCCAGGTTCTCCGTAGATTTGCAAGTTTATGGAAGAGAATTAATTAAGTTACAGAAGAGTAGGTGTCAACATTTTTATTTTTCAAGCAACAGTTCTGCTAGGTGGAATGATCCAGGCATCTTGATTAAGAAATCTTTACAACAAACATTGCAGTGCTCTGGGCCACTAAAAGGAACGGGGAGATGTTGCTGTGATGCTGATTACAATGAGGATGAGAAAAAAAAATAATAACATCACTCAGCAGTCACCCTAGTCACTAGTTTTCATTCTCCCTTAATCTCTTCTGCCAGAAGACCTTGATTTTTGTTTTTTAGACTTTATGTATCAGCTGTGACTTGTGGATGTGGATGTATGTGTTACAAAGAATAAGCAACTATACAAACGTCTTAGAGTGCTTACACCTTAGAGATTACTCAAACCCTTTCTCCTAGGAGTGACGGATAATATGAGACCTCATGTTTACAAGCTGTTGCAGGTCTAGAGAGGGGAGAAAATAACTGAAAGGAAAAAATAATCCTAACAAGCAGGCAGTAGGAATTATAAGTATTTCCTACTTCCATTGCTGGCCAGGCTATATTCTACCAAAGGTATTTCCCTGCTAGCCCCCTAAAATAGAAAACTTTCTTTTCCAATCTGGAAACAAAATACTCTCTTTAATTTACACATACACATCCTCTCTGCAGTTGCCTGTCACATGGTGACCTAAACATATCAGTGCCATCCCTTTACATGACATTTTTTTCTAGAATAGTATAGTAAAAGAAACATTACTTCTATGACCGATCAAGAAAACATCTCTATATATAGTATTCCCACACTCTTCCACAAAGAGAGAATCTGTAACAAAACAGTGGTAAATTAACTGTGTTTGGGAACACTGTGTTGCCTGTGAATAGCCCGGAATTAATGCTAATGGGAATGAGGTCATAAGTTTATTCTCATGAGCATTCTTTGTTCCACAGTTGTCCTAACATTGTCTGGTTTGTCAGTTTGCAAAAAGAACATACCCCTCGTGGGCTTCTTTATGCATCTGTAATGTGTAGAGCGATGCCAGATCTAAACTTTGAGGGTCTCAGCATGACTGGAACTCAGAGTACCTCCATGGGATTCCCAATGACACACACATACCTTCTCAAAGAGTAACTTGTGACCTTAAGAGGTCAGTGCTACGCGGCCCAGAAATGAAAAGCATTCCAAAAGAAACTTTCCAGTAGAAACAATCTCAGCTACCATCTGAAAGGGACCTCTGGGTCAGCTTTCCACTGGAGCTGGAATTTGACCACCTTTGGAAATCAGCAGTCCTTCATGTGATTCAGTTCTTCGTAGCCGGCATAGTGCAAATTTCTCCTCATGCTGTGGCTTGCTCCTGAGTAAAACCTCAATAAAATGTTAATCTCTCTTGTAACAGCTGTAATTCATACTTGATTTTGCTTCTCTATAAACCAGTTCAATATGTCCTATCACAAAGTACCTCCCATTCCCCCTTTTAAGTAAAATGTCATATTAAGGCAGCTTAAGCACAGGTTTCAGCTGATGGACTTTGATAGTTGTCTCCCTCAATTTTGCTAGTAGGAAGTCATGGGTCAGATATTACAATTTGACTTTATGACAATTTCTTTATATAGCTCATTAATTTAGCAGTCAATATATATTTAATGAACTTCTATTGTGTATAAGAATTATGTCTTTAAATTATTTGATGTCACTACCATTAAGAAAATCAGAACATTCATATTATTCAAATATTAATCCCAAGTATCATAATTAATAAAAATAATTTTAAGTCATTTTTTACTAATGATTACTCAGATTTTTACAACTATTCCCCTTGATTTTTTCCACATTCTGAGTTGCTAGCACTCCGGCCTTTTTCTATCCCTTTATTTTACTCTTACATTTATTCCACAATAGCAATTTCAATGATAGAATGATTAAGAAAAGAAACTTGAAACTTAGACTTTTTTTCAAGTATTTTGAAAAAGTTGATAATCTTATGTCTTTTTTAATATTCTTTTAAAAAATATGATTTTAAAATAATGCATGCTTCAGGTAAAACAAAAGAAATTCAGAAAGAGAAATGTGAAAGTCCTCATTTTCACAACTCCTTCCCGGTCTCCAGGAATATCCACGGTTACCTGTTCCATAGGTACCTTCAAGAAAATTTCCATGATATCTACAAGTACATATCCATAGGTTCTGTATGGGGACATCTGGTTTCTCCTAGACACTCTTACATTCCCCAGCTAGGTTTGAAATTTAAACTGCCAAAAACAGAATTTATAGGAGAAAAGCATACAAATGGTATTTGAAATACACAGAGCCTTTATAAGTAAATGAAGACCCAAATAAAAAACCTGAGTAGTTCATGCTAGGTTGATGAAGACAGCAGTCATGGGAGAATGTGATAGTTTAAGCACATGAGGTAATTATCGTAAATGGGGAAATTAGAAGGCCTGGTTGTTAGAAATCTTCTCAAAGCCCCTTTGTCTTTAACGATAAGGATGTTCCTTTTCTCTGGGTGTAAGGATGGTGGGTGATGGAGGGGAGGTTAGAGTGACCTTCCTGATTTGGGTCCTTTTTTTTCAAATTCCTTTAATTAAACGTAGTCGTTATGCCCAGGGGGGATAGCGTGGGATAGTGTGTCTGCAGCTCTACCAGTGTGTATGTTACATGTATGTTCATCATGGTCACCTGTCCTTGCTAGAACATAGGTAACTATTTAATTAACTTATCTTTATAATTATTCTGACTTAACCAGTCCTCTACAAGTAAATATTTAGGTTGGTTTTGTTGTTTTGCACCTATCAACAATGCTACAGTAAACAGTCTGATATCTATAAATAGTGTAAATTCCTACAGTGGATTTTTTGGGACAAATTTTATACACAATTAATAATTTGACAGGGATTGCTAACTAGCCTCTAAAAAGTTGAAACAATTTACATTTCTACCAAGGCTGCATGAAAATATCTGTTTGCTCACACTGTCTTCATCACTGCATAGAATCAGAATAGGTTTTGTCACTCTCATGAATAAAAAAAAAAATTGGATTCCATAGTTGGACATTATTTTTCTCCTTCTGTGCCAATATATTTCCTCAACAAAGATTAACTAGCTAGAACTAATGGTCAAAATGTTTGATTTGAAGTTAGAATGACCATAATGATTCCCCTTGTTGATGATCTCTAAGATAGAAGAAAAGAAGAAACACCCAGCTGCATTTGATGGTGCCTAGATCAGAAAATATTCAAAGCACGCTAAATGTGGGAACAGGGCCGAAAACTGACCTTGTCTTTTATTCCACAAACGTATTGTAATATGCACTAGTCAAAATGAAATCTGTCTTGCAGAGAATTGAACTTTTCAGCAACAATAATTATCTCTGTGTATTATTTCATTTTCTACTTTGGGAAAACCTTATGATGCATGAAGAGTATACATCTGAGTTTCACAGATGTGGCCTAAATTGCTCATATGCTAAGTCCTTTTATATGGCAACTGCTGGGTCAATCACTCACCAGAGAAAAGAATAGAGTGACATGAGTTTTCAAAGAATTTAAAATTGAATTGAGCTTCTAGTATACTTTTGCCTTTGAAGATACTATTTAATGCAGCGAAACTCTACTGAAAGGGATATTGCTTACTATTTTTATTTCTTGTTCTAAAAAAGAAAATAACAACAAAAATGCTCTAATATACGTTAGGTTCAATTTAATCAAAGTCATTTACTTACTCTCATTTTTTTAAATGAAAGGATGCTAACACACACACACACAAACAAACAAATCCTACCTTTATAGCAAGAAAAGAGCAGCAACAAAAAATGTAAAAGCTCTTCATTGAAATACAATTACTTCTGTGTGGGGAACAGTCTACCAAAGAATGCTTAAGTTACAAGAAAATTTCAAGTTTCAAGTTCAAATTTTGCTTAAATATTTTTCAATGCAGTTTATGTGTTAGCAATTAATTTCATTCTTTTGGTCATGTAGAATTGCATTAAGTTATTTACCAAATAACATTTTAACCTCACTTTTATTTGTTAAAATATTTTTTCATATGTATATTATTCTGATTTTGAAAAATACAAACTTATCAGGGTAGTGTAGGTGAAATTCAGGTTATTCCAATAAAAGTAAAAGCAGCAACACAGAAATCTTTTTAAGAACATATGCAAATTTAAACAAAATTCATAGCTAATTCAGTGAAATATTTCATTAATTCAAGCAAACTTTGGTTGGTTGATTTTGAAGCTTCTTTTAATAAATTAAACTGACCAGTTCATCCAAGATGAAAAGGCAATGAAAATTATACAGTTCTACAGTTTGCTTTCTATAACCAACTGAGTGATAATGTTAGTTGGTGCTTCATTTTCTGTAATAAAAATTTAACCTTTGCTCCATTATTATTGCTTCCTTCTGAAGCGTGATGCTCTTGTCTCATATTAGAATGTCTCATATTTATTTTCCTAAAACAAATTACCAAGGCTGAAACTGTACTGACACATCATAATTACCCAAAGTCCATTAGAGTTCACTCTTAGTGCTGTATATTCCCATGGGTTTGAATAAATATATAATGACACACATTCATCATTATAATATGGCACTGAGTATTCTCATTGCCCTAAAGTCCTCTGTGCTCTGCTTATTCATCCCTCCTCTCCTCCTCCATGCCTGTGCGATCACTAATCTTTTTGTCATCTCCATAGTTTTGTCTTCTGCAGAGTGTCATATAGTTGGCATCATATGGTATATAGTCTTTTCCAATTTCTTCTTTCACTTAGTAATGTGTGTTTAATAAGATTCCTAAATGTCTTCATAGCTCTTTTTAATGCTCAATAATATTTCATGTCTAGAATGCATTTCTTATTCATTGTTTGTTCACCTATTGAAGGATGCTTGCTTCCAAGGTTTATGAATATCTCTCTACAAGTTTTGTGTGGACATACATTTTCAACATCTTTGGGCAAAGGGTATTTGTTCTCCTATAGATAAGGTGGTATCTCTACCACCACCACCCTCCAGCAGATTCTTAAGGGTATTTTCTTTGCCTTTGATTTTTTGTAATTTGAAAGTGATAAACCTTGATATAGTTTTGTTTTTGTTTTTGTTTTGGCAAAATTCCTGCTTGGTATTCATTGTGCTTCCTAGATCTATGCTTTGGTTTCTAGTATTAATTTGGGAAAAATTCTGTTGCTATTATTGTTTCACATATTCTTTCTCTTATTCTTTGCCTTCTAGTATTCATATTACGATTATGTTACACCTTTTGCAGCTATCCCGCAGTTCGTGGATAGTCCTTTTCTGCTTTGATCTTTTACTCTGTTTTCTCAGTTATTTTTGGTGTTCTGCTTTTCTAAATTTCCAAGGATTCTATCCACTTAGTTCAAAGTTTCTTTCCTCAAACCTCTCTAGTCAACAAATAAGCCCACCAAAGGTGTTCTTTATTTCTGTTATAGTGTTTCATTTAGATTTTTACCTCTAGCTTCGTTTTTTGTAAGCTGATTCTTTCTTAGGATTTCCATCTCTCTGCTTACATCGCCCAACTGGATTTTTTTTAATATTTTTGATATTTTTCTTTTATTTTTTCTCAAAGATTTATTTATTTATGCAACAAGAGCTGAGGTACAAGTCAGAGATGCAGGGGGGTGAGAGGACTCACTGGAGACAGAGGGGGTAACAGAACAGGCAGACTGAAATACAATGCTGTGGGGAGCAGCAGATAAGGCAGGAGAGGTCTGCTTCACCGTGTGGGTAGATCCATGGCCGGCTGGGGATTGAACTAATGCTGCAGAGGCTGCAGATTTCTTCATAGTGCGGTGCTTAACCCCTTGCGCCACCAGGGAGGCCCCCAACTGTTCTTGAGTGCTGTTTACTTTGTCCACTATAGCCTTCAGTACATTAATCATAGTTGTTTTAAATTACTATTCTTATAATTCCAACATTCTTGCCATGTCTATTTCTGATGCTTTATTTGTCTCTTCAAAGTCCCTTTTGCTATATCATAATTTTTTGATAACCAGGTGTAAAGTCAGGACTGGATACAGTGCAGGTTTTCTGATCCCATGCAGACCGGGTAAAGGAGGAGTCAGAGTCCTCAGTAGTTTTGCAGGTTTTTTATTTGGGGTTCACCAGGCATATGGCAGGCAGGGGTGCTGGCTGGGGGGCTGGGAGGCTGGTAGGCCTCCCAGCCCCCAGCAAGTCTTCACTCTATCTGGGCGTTCTCTGCTTCTGCTTCGGCTTCTCCTTCAGGTTCTGCTGCTGCTGGCTGGGGCTGCTGCTGCTGGCGTCCCCCCGTGACGCCGCCCTTAAAAGCACAGTCTTAGCTCAGCTGAATCCCATCTACCTATGCCCACACCCTATTCCAGGTGCCCGCCATCAGGCATGCATTCAGGACAAGGATCCATCATCTATCCTGATGGCGGGAGGGCAGAAAAGCCTGATATTTTCTTTACCCTACACCAGGCATGATATATAGGCTAAAAGGTCTTTACTATTATGTTACGGGGGAGGAGGGGAGGAGGTTGAGACTTATGATTAAGTGTCTGTCTTCTAGTGAACTTCTGCCTCACAACTGTGAACTTAACGAGTGTGTCTCAGTGTCTCCCCAGGGGCAGGGTGTCTACAGGTGGCTAGAGCTTACTGTCTCCCTTCCCCAGGTCAGTTAGGCTTTCATGACACCTGTAGGGGCAGGAATGACACGGAGCAGGTTTTTTATAATTCCAGCAGACCAGGGTAAAGGAGGAGTCCTGGAGAGTCCTCAGGGGCTTTTGCAGGCTTTTATTGGCATTTATCAGGTACATGGCAGGCAGGGGTGTTGGGGGGCCAGGAGGCTGGCAGGCCTCCCAGCCCCTAGCAAGTCTTCACTCCATCTGGGCTCTCTGCTTCTCTTATGGTTCTGCTTCTGCTTCTCTTGCTGGCATCCCCGTGTTGCCACCCTTAAAAAGCCCAGTCTTTGCCCAGGTGAATCCCATCTACACATGCCCACACCCTACTCCAGGTGCCCGCCATCAGGCATGCATTCCGGACCACAGGATTCCGGCATCTATCCTAATGGCAGGAGGGCAGAAAAGCCTGATACATTTTACCTTGCCCTACAATACCCTAGCAATTTACGTTCTATTTAACAAGACTTGTTAAGAAGAATAGAATCCTCTGCTATATTTCAAAATGGTTTCCTTCCCCTCCCCTTAAAGGAAACAGGAGATTTTTTTCAGATATTTACTGTGGGCATCTGGTCAGACTTGTAGAAATCAATGTCACAACAGTGTGGCATTTTTAACTCTCACATTGCCACACTGAGCTTCAAGCAATTCACCAATTCAGGTTTTCCTAGTGGACACTATTTGCTGAGTGGTGTCTGCTGTGAGTTGGCTCCACTAAGCTGCAAATCCCTGTTTGTGCCTATTTGTCTCTCCAGCCTTAGTGGCCTTTTGCCATATGTCCCTCCTCTTTTATGGACTCGAGAAGAGATGATTTTTCTGTTCAGCTTTTTACTTGTCAGGGTGGAGTGGTGAGCTCCAAGTTCCTTATAAGCAGCCGAGGACAAGATTAATATACTTAAAAATGTCATTTTCTTCATTTCAGTCCCTGGACAAAATACTAAACTGGTTTCTTAGTTGTTACATAATAAGGTCCAATTCCTTAGCTTGCCATTCAAGATCCTTGAAAATCTGATCTAATCCTGTCTCTGAAATCTTAATTCTGCTTCCATCTACGTACCATTGATAGCTTCATGGAATCCATTTTCCCCTTCCCCTTTGTTCCTTTTTGTATTCTATTTTAAAACTACTGCTCCAGGCCCTGGTGTGGCCAGGCAGGACCATATGACAATATTCTGTACTCAATATTCTGAGATGTTAGCAGATGTGCAGTGGGATGCCTGTGGCAGCTCTTTAAAGAGCATAAAGGATTCCTCAACTTGGAAATTATCCCTTTCGCTATCCTGCATTTCCTCCCTCTGTCCTTCATGATGTTCTAGGCACCATCTTTAAGATAGAGATAGAACAGAGAGCAAAATGGTGACAACTTAGTATTCCCAATCAGTTTACATTAGAATGCAATGCAATGCTTGAAGATTTAGTATCCATATCACACCCTGAGGTGAATTTTAGAATAGAAATCATGTGTGCAGAGAACAAAAAGAAAATAAATTCATCTCTGGTGATTTTGTAAATGATCAAACAGTTTTTCATTCCTACCTAAAAGCCCAACTCTGAACCATGAGAAATGGAGTCAGGAATAGGCACTCCCAAGCAACTAGGGCTCCAGAATGGCAGGAGTTCTGGGGTTCTTAAGGGAGGAAGGAACGTGAGAGAAATATAGGGCTATACTTTCCTGGTTAAGAGGGGAGGCTGTCTGGGGGACAGGAGTCAGGGTATTGGACTTTCCCAGGGTGTGTTTCCTCAGGAGTCTGCATGTTTTCCATATCACTAGCACCCTCAGTGGAGCACAGAGAGTATTACTGGGGATATCATACAATCAGCTTTCCCATTCCTTAGGAATGCAAGTGGATCCAGTAAACAGTTAATCATGAGGAGAAAGGAGAGGGAAAATAGAGAAAAAGATTAGAGTTTAATTTTACTCATTCCTAATTTTTGGTCTAAGGGAGGTGTTTGTTGCAAAACAGAGGCCATCCAGTTACAATGTCATGACAAAGTAATTCGATCCATAATTTCAGACACATCTCTGTCACTACCTCTAAACTTTTCCCCAAGCCCATAAACACTTTGTGTTAGCCTCTGCATTTGAGTTTTGGAAATTGGTAATCAAACCTCCACTTTCCTGATACCCGTTTTTCAAAAGTGTCTCACACTGCACTTTCTCCAAACAACCCTCCTGCAGTCTCCAGTGACCCTCACCATCTGACCCAAACTGATCTCTAGGTGCTCCGAACACCTCATGGATTATCCATTGTATTCATTAACACCATTCACCTACTCTCTTGCGTCATTAGTTACTTTTTTATATGTAAACTTTAATCCTTCAACTAAATTATAAGTAACCTAATGACAGGTGAAATGTTCATTCATTCTGGTATTTCTCAGGGAAAAATTCAGTATCCTGTAATAAATATTTGAGAAACAAGTAAATGAATAAGTATTTCTTTATTAAATGATTAACATATAGCAAGTGATTATTGAATCATGCAGATTTTTCTCTGAGTTTGATGATAGTTGATGTGAGGATGATGTCTAGGTGATGTTCTCAGTTCTAGTTAAAACTGCTGTGCAGTATGCAGAAAATAGAGCAACATGGTCTCTTCCCTCAAAGATACTGAAGATCAAAAAAGAAGGCTAATTTTTAACAAATTGTAACAGCAGATGACACAGAGTAAATGTTTTGTGGAGTGCAGATATAGTGGGAATACAACTTTGGAAGACATGAATGTAAGTTGTGAAAATTTCTCTATGGATAAATGATGTGGAAGGTGAAATCCAGTTGTCAGTGCCACAACAAGAGAGGTAATGAAATTTCTTATAGCTACAGAAATTCAACAAATGCATGGCTAAAGCAATGTTTATGCTGAGTTTAAGGGACTTCACTAAAAGAGGTTAAGATGGAAATGTTTTAGATTCAGAAAATGGAGGTAGAGGTGGAGAGGAATGGAGAGAAGAAAGAGAAATATAGGAGGAGAAGAGCAGGAAGAGATGATGAGAGTGACATCTATAAAATACCCTTCATACAAATCAACCTAAAAACAAAGATAAACATGAAAGCCTCTGTTCTCTTCCCAGTCTTTGTTTGTTTATATGTGTTTATTTATAAGAATACATTTTTTTTTGTAGAATAAAGGGCATTTTTAAAGTTTTATTAACTATAAATAATTTGGACAGGGGCCTCCCTGGTAGCACAGGGGTTAAGTCTCAGGTCTGTCACTGAGTTCGATCCCCAGTCAGGGAGCTGACGCACATGGCACAGCAGACCTCTCCTATCTCGCCCACTGCTCCCCTCAGCAGTGTATTTCAGCAGATCTGCCTGTTCTGCTCCCCACTCGATTTCTGGTGAATCCTCTAATCCCTTCTACCTATGCCCACACCCCAGTTCTTTTACACAAAATATAAGTAAATAAAATCTTTAGAAGTAATAATAATAATTTGGACATTTTTAAATAAACAATGTGATGAGTTTTGATCCATATATTCTTCTATAAAACTATCAATACAATCAAGTTAGTGAACATATAGATCAATCTCAATAGTCTTAGCGTTCTTTTTAAACCTTTACCACTGCTCCATCCTTTGTCCCTCATCCTATCCCCAGGCAATTGATGATCTGCTTTTTTTTTTTAGGGATTCCTTTGCAGTTTCCAGAATTTAAAATAAACAGAATCCTATAGTACATGCTATTATGTGTTTTTTTTCCTTGAAGTAATTATTCTGAGATTAAGTTGTTGTAGGTATTAATAGTTCATCCCTTTTATTACTGAGTAGTATTAAATTGATTGGATATGTGAAAATCTTTTTATCCATTCACTTATTGCTGATGACTATTTGGGTTGGTTCCAGTTTGGGACTATTGAAGATAAAGCCGCAGTGAATATACTTACACACTTGTGCAAGTATTTATGTAGATATAGACATAAGTTTTCATTTTTTTCTTGGGTTAATTCCTAACCCAAGAATGACTGGATTAGGAAAAGATGGAACATATAGTAGCTGTTAAAGGAAACTGACAAACTGTTTTTGCAAACTGGTTCTACTATTTTACCTTCTCATCAATAGTGTGTATTAATTCTGCTATCTCCAAATTCTCCCTAACACTTGGTTGGCCAAGCTTTTACTCTTTTTAATTGTATTATTTCTTATTACACTAATATTTATTTACAACACTATGTGTGATTGACTTAGGGGTATAGACTCACATCTCTTCAGATACATGTTACCATACCATGCCTATCATCAAAGCGTACATAATCCTTCACTAAAGTTCACTGTGCCCCCACCCCTTTATTCTCACTCCCCTGCTCTCTATTCTGGCAGCCTCATGTCTACAGTCAGATTTACAGTTTTGTTTTAGTTTGTACCCTTTTGAGTTTCTTCATATTCTACATATGAGTGAAATCATACAGTATTTGTATTTCTCCTGATTTATTTCACTTAGCATAATTCCTTCCAATTCCATCCATGTTGTCACAAATGACAAGATGTCATCTTTGTTTATAGCTGAGTAGTCTTCCCTCTTGTACATACACCACACCTATCTGTCCTTGGGCACTTAGGTTGTTTCTATAATTTGGCTATTATTGTAGATAGTGCTGCAGTGAACAAAAGAGTGCAAACATCTCTTCAAATTTGTGTTTTTGCTTTCTATGATTAGATACATAGGAGTGTAATTGCTGTACCATATGTAGACATATTTTTAATATTTTGAGAAATCTCCATTTTGTTTTGCATATGGGGCTAGACCAAGCTTTTATATTCAAGGAAGTATGGTGATGGTTCATGGGTGACTTGGTTGTGGGAATTTTATGGGGACTACACCTGAGAGGAGAAATCAAATATTGTATAAAGAGGAAGAATAATGTAAAAATATATATAAATAAAATAAAATGGGAAAAAACACCCTAAAGAATGGAAAAATTAAAAAAAAATTTAAACATGTTAATAGACAAGTAATAATGTGGTTTGGTTTTAATCTGCATTTTTCCAGTGGCTGCTGATATTGAGCACATTTTCACATGCTTATTTACCTACTTTGATGAAGCATCTTTCCAAATCTGCTTCAAATATTTTCACTCTTCTAGACTTTTTTTAATTATTGAGTTTTGAAAGCTCTCTAATTTATTCTGAATACAAGTTGTTTATCAGATATTTGATTCTTAGAAGAGTATTTCAAACAAATATTCATCTGCTAAGTGGAAAAAGTAACATTTGTGATATTTTATAATTATTTAAAATAATATAAAACAGAAAAACAACATCAAACTTGGAATTCATTATTAGAAATAAAATATAAATATAAATGTGTACATAGAAAACATGTGCATATAACAAGCACAAAGTCAAAGAGTCAGTAAATTACATCTACCATTAGAATAACCATTCTATGAGGCCTGAAGTGAGAAGTTGCTGCAGTAAAAGCAGCTACTTCTTTTTACCTTGATCTCTCTTCTCATTACTATGACTGATAGTGAATAGTTGCCGACAGTTCACATCATTAGCTATTAATGACTTGGTTAAAATTTCCTGTTGCTCAATCCACACAGCCTTCTAAAGATCCATTTTAAGCACCTATTACAGACTCTGCAGGAAAAAGATTTACTATTTATGGAACAACCTTGAACATATTTTCTGGCAGGCATCTTCAGAGCCAAGGGTTGCATCAGCTGTGGTTCTACAATTTCTGTGCTTTATCTCTCTAACTAGTCTAGACGATAACTCCTCTACTAGCAATTGATAAGCATGCCTGGTCAGGGCTCACCTAGTCATTCAATGGGAAAAAAGGAAAAAAGAACTGAAACAGTAGTTTGTACCTCCTTAAAGGACAAAGTAATACCCAAGAAACATCAATAATATAGTTATCAGAGGGCATGTATGAATTCAGATTGTCTTACAGTTTCCATCCCAAGATAAAAATTAAAAAGGAAAGATAATTTTTTAATAGAAAAGAGATTGAAATTGGAACCCTTCTGTACCCCAGCATAATAAGGTCTGTAAAGCTGCACATCTCTATAAGGAAATTTAAAATTCTCTAAACTTATTTGAGAAAAATATGGATGAAAAGATTCATCCATATTTGTTCTGTGGTATTATTATTAAAATTGAGATGTTCCAGATTCCTGATTTTGAAGTTCCAGAATTAAGAACTCCAGATTTTATGACCCTAGTTTACATTCACTTTACGTGTTTATACAAAATAATGGGCATAAAACAAAGAAACAAATACAAAGGACAGAGATCTATTACAGTGCTATTTTCTCCTACATGTAACATTACTGCTAGTGTTTGGTGAATATAGTCCTATCTGGCATTTTGCTTGCAAAAATTCTGTTTCGTAGTCCTGTATTTTTAGTTTTGACTCTATAAAACAAGGAAAACTAACTAACATAATTCCTATGTTATCTCTATTTGCTTTTTATTAAAATCTTTTACAATGATATCAAAACTTTTACAGTGTCACTCTAATATTATCATCTGACTAAGTAGATAAGGAAGCAAAGCAAATGCACATTTTTCAGAAACGGTTTCCATAAAAAGTTGAAATTGTATTCCAGAACTTTCTCAAAAGTATAATAGCACATTCAATACCAATAAATTTACCTCCAGAAAATAGTAATAATTTTATAGGCACATATTTAGCCTATTTTTATTGTTTGAATTAAAAACTGTGTCTCCACTTTGTCATCAGAAATATTGAATAAAAGCTAGAAGCAAATTTTGTGTTACTTCTAGAATGTCAGAATATGGAAATTAATCATCATGAATGCCAGAATATGGAAATTAGGTCCAAGAAATTAAGACCCAAGAAAGTTACAGGATATTATTCAATTGTGCAATATCATATTTCTTTACTTGGAAAAACTAAAGTGAATGTGGATCAATTTGAAAGATAATTCTGACCCCCTCCTTCATAAATGAAGCCTCTATATAATAAATATACTTGATAACTGTAATAATTCTTTCTGTGATATGTCTAAGAACAACAATGTCATCTCATCCTGAAAGTTATATTGTAGGAATCAATGTGTTCTACAAAGAGGGCAGTGTACTACTTCTTTTCAATAAGAGTACACTTTTTTTATTAAACAGTTGTTTCTTTGACATTAAAAACTGTTCTGCTTACCTATCTGTGCTATTTATAGCCACATATTTCTGGTCCTCTCTAAGATAAAAGTTTTACAAGAGTGTTTTCTTAAGGCAAGAAACACATGTTTGCCGTTTATAGTAACATTCTGTAAATAGTTCATAAATATTTGTTGAAAGAATGACTCACCAAAAACCAAATTCAAGTGAAAAGATAAAATCTAAATTAACCTTTGAGTTATTTGTACCAGGATCAAACAAGCACATAAACAGGTAAGTCTGAATGTACTTTGAAGGCCTGGTTATTGAGTATTATAGACTGACTTGAAAGAGTGAATAAATATGATCAAGCGTAGGTAAAGCAGCTTTGAAATAGGATAAGGTGGGAACGGTTTCACTGCACCTGGGGAGTTTGCCCCAGCAATGACTAAGCCTCAGTCTCCTACATCCTCTTTATACCACCAATCCCTTACCCTATATGCTCCAGGAAAATGTATTCATATACCGGTTTTGTTGTGCCCAATTTTGTTGTTCTCATGACACCCATGCATAAAAATAGATAACTAACATCATTTAAAGTTGTTGAGATTCAACCTTAACTTAAGCTTTGGGTATTAGTAAGAACTGTATGTTTCTACTTTGGTCTAAGCAAGCCCATTCATTTTATGACAAAATGAGTCAATATTGAGCCCCATGCCAATTTTTTTATTTCTTCATTTCTTGAGGAACTGTTATCCCTGTGATTGATGAACATGAACTTAGAGCTCCCTGGGTTCGATAAGAGGATTATATGTACCCAGCTTTCCTTCTCTGATACTGCTCTTCAGAGTCAGAATTCCAAAGCCATCTATGCGTAGATATCTCTCTCCTGTTACTAAATGCTTTATCTTATGGTTGTCCTCATAACTTTTATCCAAAACATTAAATTATTTTCCCCCAAATTCTTCCTTTCCAGTTCACTACTCTCCTTAGTTGACCTGAATCTCATCCATTAGTCACTGTTATTACTATACTGATATAATGTAAATGCTTATGTACTCCATTTTAAAACTGTACTTTACTTTGAACTAACCAGAGATAACGCCAAAATTTTCAAGATATAAAGGAGGGCTAACTTTTAACCAAATTGCACCTCTCTGAATTTCAAGATTTGTAATCTAGTACAGTAATTCTCCAACTGTGATTTGTAGACACTTGTCCACATCTGAGACTTTTTTATGGTATGTGCAAGATCAAAATCATTCATAGGTAAAAGATCCATTCAGTGTTCTAGGTAGATCAGGGGAATTTTATGTTACAAAATAAGAAATTTCCATTGCAATGGTTTTAAATTTCACATTGTAACTAACCTTTATGAAACTGAGGTTTTTTTAAAGAAAATTTTTTCATAAATAAAATTCACATATCATAGCTTGCACATAATGTGCACAATTCAATGACTTTTAATACATTCACAAATGTAAAATTACTTCTATAGTTAATTGTAGAACATCTCATCACCACAGCAAAGAAATCTTATACCCTTCAGTTATTTCATTCTTATTGCCCCATCTACTCCCAGACTTAAGTGATCAGACATTTCATATGAATGTAATCATACCTTTCATATTTGACTTTTTATTTACTCAGTACAGTGTTTTCAAGATTAATTCACATAATAGGATGTATCAGTTTTTCATTCCATTTCATGGCCAAATAACTTTCCTTTTTTATGGATATGCCACATTTTATGTATCCATTCATTCATTGATGGATATTTGTGTTGTTGCTGCCTATTGACAATTATGCGTAATGCTGCCATAAACATTCATCTACAAGTTTTTGTATGAGTTTATTTTATTTTTATTTCTCTTGGTTATGTAAGTAGGAATGGATATTGCTGGATAATGTGGTGACTTTGTATGATTGTTTGAGGAACTATAGGACCACTTTTCAAAGTGGCTGCATCATTTTAGATTCCCACAAGCAATATATAAAAGCTCTAGTTTCTCCACATCCTCGTCAGCTCTTGCTGTTATGAGTCTTTATGTATCATAGCTATCCTAGTGAGTGTGGAGTGGTATCTCAGGATTCTGATTTTGAGTTATCCTTGATGACTAATCGCAGGAATCTTTCTATGTGTTTATGGAACATTTCTATACCTTCTTTGAAGACACGTCTATTCAGATACTTTTCCATTTTAATATTATGTTAGTTGTCCTTTTATGTAAGAGTCCTTTAAATATTTAGACACAATTCTCTCATCAGATAGATGTATGAATTACAAAAACTTTTCCTGTTCTGTGGGTTTTCGTTTCACTTTCTTGATACTGTCCTTTGAAGAAGTTTCTAATTTTGATGAAGTATCATTTTTGCAGTTTTTCTTGTGTAGCTTATGTTTTTGATGTCATTTTAAGAATTCAGGGAAAATTAAATGTCATGAAAATTTACCTCTTTTTTCCTTTGAAGAGTTTTATAAGTTAGCTCTTACTTTAAGGTCTTTGATAATTTTGAGTTAAATATTTGTATGTGATATGAGAGAGGGTTTAATTTCATTCTGTTATGTGTAGTTATCCACTTATTCCAACATTGGTTGAAATGGACTTTCTTTCTCCTATTGAAGGATCTTTTTGAAAATCAGCTGACCCATTGATCAGGCATATGAATTTCTTTCTGGAGTCTCAATTCTGTGCCATTGATCTACATGTCTACCTTATGCCAGTACCCATATTCTCTTTATCACTGCTGTTTTGTAGTAAATTCTGAACTCATAGGTTTGATTTTTCCAAATTTTTCTTTATCATGATTGTTTTGGCTCATTTGAATCTTCTTCATTGGTAAGAATTGTAGAATCAGTTTGTGTATTTTAACAAAGATGCCAACTGTGACTGACAGGAATCAAATTGAATCTGTAGGTCAATTGAATTCATCTGCAGGTGGAGAATGTCACCATCCTAACAATATTGTCTATCCCACTCACTTGTTGATTTTGGATTTAGTACCAAAAAAGAAAATCCAAAATTATCTTCTAAAGTGACTCCTCCCTTTTCTAAATATTTATCTTGTGAGACTAGATTTTCTCCATTACTTCAGCCAAAATTACATAGTGAATGCAGAAACAGTGAGAATCCAGCTGTCTTATATTAAGGCAGACATTAAAGAGATTGGCAAAAATGTAAAACAATGTCACATCTCAGTAATTTTTTTCTTTTAGAAAATATAATTATTTTTCTTAAAAATGTTCATATAGCATTAAGTGGGTTTCTTCTTGCTTTCCAATGGATTAATACATATTTTTAATTTCCTAGCCTAAACTCTGACATCAATAGATACATAGCTAAATACAAAACTAAAAGTTCTTTGGACTCCTTGAATAAAGGAATCCTGAGACTGAGACCTAAATGTTTGAGAACTGCTGATTTAATATATTATGCCCTTCATAGTTGTCTGGCATACTTTTCTGTTCATCCCCTTTAACACTGACCATCACTGAAAATATCCTTCACATCAATCATAATGCAATTTTTTTAATGAGTCAAGCATTTCGAATCTCTGAGCCTTCTCACTTGCTGATACTTCTACCTGGAATGAATGCCCCATTGCTTCCCCATCTTCTTGATTTGTCAAAATGCCATCAAAACCCAGCTTTTACAGATCTGCCCTTTTTCCTTATGACCATTCTGTGCTGTTCCTCAGATTTTTGTTTTTATCTCTCTAAGATGTAAACTTCTAAAGTAAGAAATCCCATTGTATTCAATTCTATATATACTGTTGGCACATAAAAGTAAGTAATTTATCAATGTTTGTTAATAAATATGTAATCCTATGACATCACAGAATATTGTCAAACCTGTTTGAAACTATCCCCACTCTATGCATTGTTGGATGTATTATTTTCTAAAAGTGAATAAACCATTGTAAGAAAATCCTTTAGTATACATTTTTTAGAAAAAAAAATTACTATATGAAAACGTTGTTAGGGATTTTTCAATTCAGAAACATAATCTTCTAATGTTTTGTGCTGCTGTGCGTTTCAGACCCTTTATCATTTGCATACAAATGCTAAAAACTCAAATAAAGATTAGTTAACTTAAAGTAAATTATTTTTCTGAAAAATAAAATTATAAATAATACCTTAATTTAATGGAACTGAATTATATGCTTAACAACAAGCTTTTGCCATAAAGCTTCATATTTACATGAGACATTTCAATTTCACTACAAATTAGATGTACAGCTACATTGTATTTTGTGAACAAGTTACCAAAATACCAAAGATTTGATTTTACTATGACATGATTATATAGCTCAGAAGTCTTGGATTTTAATTAATGATCACAGGAACATATCAAAATGCAATAATGTACACTGGACTATAATTAACCCATCATGTGGTGTTGTAGCTCTCTTTGACATAGTAATGAGAATGATGTATTTCCTCCTCTATAAGTTCGACACCAAGACACATGTTAAGGAAATTTTTATGGTCAGTAAATAACCTCAGAAAACAGACTTTGGAAAGTCAAAGTTTTTCAAAAGAGCTTATCCTCAGGATGGGGGGAAAAAAGGAATAAAGCTTTTGATGTAGTCAAAAAATGATATGTTTCCAGAAAAGATCAGAAAATTCTTATATGATTATAAACCCAAGGGAAGTGAAACATTAATGAAATGCCTTTGGGGTGGGAGAGCTATAGGACCACACCTGAGTGGAGAAATTAAGTGCTACCCCAAAATGAACAAAGATGTAAGAAAATAAACAAACAAATACATAAAAAGATTAATAAAATAAAGGTCAGAACTCTGTTAAAATAGAGGGGTGAAGAATAATGAATAATGATGAAAAGGGCATAAAAAAGCAGGGGAAAAGAAGAAATTTTAAAGTAAAATAAATACCATGAGGTAATACATAGGAATAAAATCACCGACATAAATTTCACACAACAATGTGAAAGAGGTGAATTATCTCCTAAAAATGCATAGATTGATTGGATCATCAAACAAACTTGCATAAAGTAATTGTTATTAGAAAGCTTGAAAATACTGAAAAGGACCAAAACTTGTTCTGCAAAGTAAGACAAAAAACAGGATTGGTATTGTCAGGCAAGATGGAATATTAAGTTACAGAAGAATAAAAATAAGATACAGTATATAACAAAAAATATATAGCTTAAGGTAACTTTTTAAAATAATATACCCACTACACTACATGACAGCTAAATATAAATATAAATGATTCAAAATTTATCCAAGAAGTGGAAGAACTGAAGTCCATAATGGAAATGAAAAAGATGATTGAAAAATATACCAACTTTAAAAGCTGGACCAGCTGTATTCAAAGTGCAACATAACTTCTAACAAAAAATGTTATTATAATGTTTAAATTAACCATGCTATTTATTGAATGAAAAGATTCCTAATTTAAATTTAATATAATATCTTGATCAAGATTTAAATAATATAGATGGAAAGCTCTATGGGCCATAACACTACTGACTATAGATGCAAATTTTAAATTCAATTTCAGTAAATTTACGGGGAAATATTTGCAATAATTACAAAATGTAGGATAGTACATTTCATTTGCGTGTCACTGAGCTTGATTTTGGAGATACTAAAATATGAGAATAACATATATGATGTCATTGAATCAATGAAATATGATATAAAATGTCTTGAAACGTAGCTTAAAAATTACAAACCTTGGGGGCCTCCCCAGTGGTGCAGCAGTTGAGCGCTGGGATGCGAAGCTGCCCACAGCCTCTGCAGTGCCAGTTTGATCCCCAGCCACCAGGCGAGGGTTCCACATGGCGCGCGGACCTCTCCAGCCACCCGCTGCTCCCCTCAGTGGTGTATTTCGTCAGTCTGCCTGTTCTGCTCTCCGCTCTAGCTCTGGTGAATTCTCTCACCCTCCCGCGCTTCTGACTGTAAGCAGTGCTTGTATAAATAAATAAATATATCTTATAAAAAAAAATTACAAACCTTGGGCCTCCCTGGTGGCACAAGGGGTTAAGTCTCAGCACTATGAAGCTATCCGCAGGCAGCACAGGTGTGCAGCACAGCACAAGTTCGAGTTCTATCCCTGGCTACGATGCTACCCACAAGGTGCAGCAGACCTCTCCCGCCTGGCACACTGCTCCCCTCAGCAGTGTATTTCGGTCAATCTACCTGTTCTGTACCTTACTTACTCTGTCTCTGGTGAATCCTCTCATTGTCCCCCCCTCCAAACCTCTGGCCTGTACCCCAATTTTCAAAAAATTGCAAACCTTAAATTAAAAAAAAAAGAAAGTCTTACCAAAGGCCCCCTTAGATTACATTAGATTAATTTTTTTAAATTCCCCAATAGATTCCTGCATAGAGTCAAGTTGAAGAACTGTTATCTTTAAAGTAAGAAGTGAAGGGGTAGGAGGACATGGTTAGCTTTGTCTTTCTGTATTTTTTACACTGAAATGTGTCACATTAAAAAAGTATTATTTCATTGAATTTGAAAATAGAATTTTCTTCCTACTTTCAATATTATATGAAATGAACTGAACTTGGGGGACTAGTTACAATGGATCAGTGATTAGACAAATTGAAGTTATAGAGAAAGAGAAAGAGCAATAAGGGAAATGAATAAATGAAGGTTTAGCAAGGAAAATAGGCTTTTACACCATAGGTCTCAGTGATAAGGATTCCTCCCTCTACATTTCTTAATCCACATATTAGTGAGGAACTGGGGTTACTCCATTATTTATTTACCAAATTTGAAAATACAAGAATGGAATTTCCCAGAGTTTAGGCCCTAACTTTCCACTGGTTTGGATTAAATATGAATTATAATATTTATTTTCAAAAGAGTATACCACAGGAAATTAGGTTAATTTGGAAGAAAATGATTCCAGAGGAATAAAGCAGAGATAAAAGAGTAATGTTAGGAGAGGGGAAATAGGAAGATGTATTAAGTTTTATCCTTTAAGAATTTGCACCTTTTAAACTATTGGCTAGAAATAGAAATTATTCTTAAAAGCAAGCTCAGCATTTCACTTAAGCAGAGTAGAGGATAGAAAACAGACTACATGAAACTATTTCAGAAGTACAGGAACATCTCCCCTAAGACATTTCCTTCATAAATTTCATAATGTCTGAAATGCTTTTAACAGGAAAAAAGCATTCTTCATGTCCTAATTAATTAGAGGCCTATCATAATACACAACCCTAATTTAAGGATTAACTCTTGAATAAAATTCAGGCAAATTGTAATGAAGTACCATCAGACCTTTTGTTCATTACTGTGATCAAAAAGACTTATCTGTGATCAGAGGGGGTTGCTATCATCAGAGGGGTCATGCATAGCACATGTCGGCAAGAGAAAACTGGTACAATCAAAACCAGTTTGGCTCATGCATTTCTCCAGGGCAGGCCCTCTGTAAACCCTCAAGTTTTACAACATGTCAAGTAGCATGTCAATATTCTTGTTCTCTTTAATTTTCTTAGAATGTATTGGCATGTTCAAAAATGATAGAACAAATATATTTAAATACCAGTAATGGGACTTAATGCATTGAAGCACACACTGTTTCCTTTGGATCTTTGCTCTGGTTCAGAACACGCCTTTTGTGTCTTGTCATGGCATCGACACAGCAACCTTCGCAGGAAGCTGAAAAACACACAGGACATGGAAATGGGAAGCCGACTGGCGACTTTGTTGCCAGAGATTTTATATCCAGAGCCTCTCTAGAGGCAGCCACAGGTGATGCATTCTATCGCTGGCTGCCAAGAGGAACAGGCTGACAAAAGAGCAATATGAAGTGTATGCCTAGAGGCAGTCAGACAGGAGGGGTTTGCTGGCTGAGATACTGTAGTTATGCTTTAAAGCAGTGTTTTTCAACATTTTATTATTATTATCATTGCCTTTTTAGACATCTTCCCTCATTTCTGCCTATGGAAATTTAATACCATAGTTGTATTCTATATTTGGTGATAATACTTGTGTATATCTATGATTTATATTTGACAAGAGTAAGTATTTTTTCTCCCCCAAGAACCAGTTATTGCTCCAATGAGGGAGATATCACTCCCATCGAGAATGCTTATTGTAAAATAATGTCATTGAATGTTATTGAAAGATGTTCTTACCTTCCCTCTATCCTAATTTGTGAAACTAGAATAGGCTATTAAAATTTGTTTTCATCCTTAAGAAAAAGACTCAACACCACATTTATGCAACTACTGTGGAGAAATGGCTTAAACAATTAAGGAAAATGAATCTATTGGAGTTTTTCTGGTATGAAGTCAATTTGTGAGATGCTTTCCCTTCTCCCCACTTCTGGAATTTGAAAGAAAATGTCTCATGCCTTTAAAAATAATTTCTATATAATTAGTAAGTCATTTGCATTGCAAACATCCCATGCTTCTTATCCTATATCTTGTTAAAAATAAAGACTTGAAATTTCACATAGTAAACCCAAGAGGTAATTCTATCTCAAGCCTGGATCATGTGATATTTGATGTTTAAATACATTTATTTGAATGTTTTCCACACTTATATTTATTCTGGTGCATATTTGAAAATAAAATCAGGAAACTACTTCAAGAAAATATATACATGTGCACATGCATGCACACACATGCACACAGAAAGAAGGGTTCTCTTCTCCCCTAGTAAAGAATTTTATTCTTAGAAACAACTCTTGCTGTAAGTATCACATAGTGGACTATGTCTTTTATTTTTTTTTTTATTTACAGAGGCATGTTTTTATTTATTTATTTGTTTGTTTGTTTTGTTTATACATGCACTGGGTACAGTCAGAAGCGCGGGAGGGCGAGAGAATTCACCAGAGCCAGAGCGGGGAACAGAGCAGGCAGAAGGACCGAAGTACACTGCTGAGGGGAGCAGCGGGCGGCAGGAGAGGTCTGCACGCCGCCATGTGGGACCCTCCTCCGGTGGCCGGGGAGCAGCTGGGGATCGAACCACTGCGCCGCAGAGGTCGCCGGCAGCTTCGCAACGCAACCCAGCGCTCAACCGCTGCGCCACCGGGGAGGCCCTGGACTATGTCTTTTAAAAGACAGAGCAACAAGGTTTCCCCACCCCCACAACAGGTTTGCTTGCATTCTCTGTCCTGCACTGCTCCCATTAGCAGTGTCTCCCATTAGCCCAAGGTGAAAGTACATGCTTTATGACTTGATATATTTTCACAGACTTTTTAAGGCACTAGAAAAGGCTGGATATGTAGCACCCATACCAATGGGGGAGGGAGGCAATTTCCATCTGTAACTTTAAAGGTAAACAAATGATTTAATCAATTCTTTAAACTGCCATTTAGGGCCTCCCTGGTGGTGCAAGGGGTTAAGGACCACACTATGAAGCAATCCACAGCCTCTGCAGTACAAGTTCTATCCCCAGCCAGCCAAAGAGAAACCCACATGGTGCAGCAGACCTCTCCTGTCTTGCCCGCTGCTCCCCTCAGCAGTATATTTCAGTCAGTCTGCCTGTTCTGTTCCCCGTTCTATCTCTGGTGAAGCTTCTCACTGCCCCCCCCACCCCCCGCCCATCTCTCTGGCCTATACCCCAGCTCTTGTATGCATAAATAAATAAATCTTTTAAAAAAAATAAAAATAAACTGCCATTTACTGCTGAATCCAAACATCTACTAATAGAATCTATTCCACTCAACAATGTGTGTAGAGTTAAGGATTCAAACAAGCATGGTTGGAATTCCAGTGCCACAACTGACTAGCTATGTAACCTTGGGAAACTCTGCTTAATTTTTCCAGACTTTGATGTTAATTCTATACAACTCAGTTAATAAAATTGCCAACTTCAAATCATGACTGTGAGGACTGCAGAGCAAGAGAGAAGTTCAGGAAAATGACCAGTACATTGAAAACATTCAAAAAGTTCCTGCTATTGATAAAAATATTACCCTATCTCTCTTGGTTAGTATTTGATTATCTCCAACAGCAGTTAGCACAGTCAGTTTTTGTACATAGAACATGGTAAATATATGTTAATGAATTAATGGACATAATTTTGATACAACTATATATAAATTCTTAAAACATGCATACCTAAAGTAAGCTTTTTCTCCTTCATCCTTCTAATTTTCTTCCTTAAAAGAAAGCATCTGGCCTCCCTGGTGGCCTAAGGGATGTTTCAGTCCTGTCACCACTGTGGCCTGAGTTTGATCCCGGCCCAGGGAGCTACCCACATGACACAGCAGACCTCTCCTGTCTCGCCCACTGCTCCCTTCAGCGGTGCATTTCAGTCAATCTGCCTGTTCTGCTCCCCACTTTGCTCTGGTGAATCCTCTCACCTCCCCCACCTCTGGCATAAATAAAAATAAATCTTTAGGGAAAAAAATCATGAGTATCACTATATTTGGAAATATAGAGATGAGATACCTTAATCTTTCCTTTGACTGCATATCACTATTATAAATGGTGCTGAAAATATCAATGTTTAATGTTTTTTATCAAAAATCAGATACAAATTCAGCAATTTAAAACATTGGGATGGATGTGGAGAAAGTTAACTAATAAAATAGATCCCTAGTATGACATTCTGCAATTTTAATTTTTATGACTTTCATAGTCAAAGAAATTATAATTGATTAGTTTTATGTTTCCCTGAATATAGACCATGGGGTCTAAAATGATGCTTCTGAAATAATAATGTACAGATAATTACTAGGGGACCTTGTTAAAATGTGGATCTGAAATTATCATTTCTGGTATGGGATGTACATTCTGCAAGCATGTATGTATGTCAGTCTGCTGCTGCTGTCTGCAAAATACAGTTTTGAAATAAAGTAGGTTTTGGTAACTGCTAATGATAACTAAAAATTTTCTAGGTAGACCCTTGTTTTCATGACTTTTTAGCATGAAATGTATTGCCTGCAAAATATCCCACACCCAACATCAGTAGATCAAATGAGTACCAAACTTTCAAAAGTTCTGTATACAAGTGGACAGAGGTGAGGAGGAGATTAGAGTTTTAATTATTGCTGGGTAGACTAGTGTAGTGAATAAAGAACTAATAGGTCTGAAATAGGACCTGACTAAACAGACACCAAGCAGGGTAATTTTTTTTTTTAACTGGAGAAAACAGGCTAGATTGCCTTTCAACAATCTAGATCCCCTTTGTCCTAAAGATCAAAGTTAGGCCCCATTTCCTATGTGAATGTTTAATCTTGTGTTTGCAAACACTATAATAGAGTATAATATTATTTTATTTTTTAATATTAATAAAATTTTATTTATATCTCACCACTAAGTTGGAATATCATCTAGAATAAGGACTAGAAGAGAGAAAATACCACCAAGGTGAAATTGGTAAATATGTATTTGATTCATTTGCTTCAGAGCAAATGGACATAATGTTTGGACATAATATTCTTCAGCTAATTTGTCTCATATTTAACAAAATTTTATAATATTCCAATTTTATTTCAGTTATTTTTATATTGAATTACTACTGCTAAAAACTATAGCTATTGCAATAACCCAAAAAGTAAAATTGAGAATTTTGATAATTTATTTTTGGACAATATCTGTCCTTTCAATATACTGCTTCCAAAAACAGATATTATTAAATAAATGAACAAAGTTTAATTTAGTCTGTTCAAACATGTTCAGAAAATCACATAGTAATAAAGTAATAAGGTATAATTAGACAAAAAAATAGGAAATACTGAATTGCTATATTTGTCAAGATTTTGAGCCCAAGAAAGGAGTTCTGATTAGAAAAATATATCAGAGAGATTAGATAGAGCTGGGAAAGTAAGATTTTATAAGAAAAGATTTTTCAAGAGAGAATTTGAATTTTTCACAAGCTAAATAGAGTCCTGCTAAAAAAGTCAAGGAACTTTAGTTTTATTAGATTAACAAATCCAAGCCATTTGACACTGAAAAAAAAAATCACATTTGGATGGCTCTCCGTCTCTCCATGTATTTCACATTTCACTCATAGTTACCTCACCAACTGATTTCTTGGGCAATATGTAATTTCTTTGGGCTTCTATGTGCATACAGTATGTATTGATTTTTACTTTCCATGAATTTCTTGTTGCCACTTAAAGTACATCTTATCTTTTTTGGAGTCTAGCTTCTTATAATCAACTTTAGAGCATTTTGCAAAGGTCAGTGTAGTCACCACATAATTGAGACAACTTAATACCACTCCTTAAAAACTTTCAATTTGGCCAATGATCAATATTTGTCATTAGCTACCACTTGCCAAGGAATCATGTTATAAGCTGAAACATAAACATTTACTGCCTTAGCCTCTCAAAGAACACATGAATGTTTATTTTCCTTTACTCTATCAAAAGTACTGACTATTGCAAATGAAATATTTTTACAGCAAGTTGAAATTAATTTAAAATATTTCTTATTTGAAAATATTCTCATGTGTTTTTATGTTAAGTAGAATTTCTGTGTGGAAGATGAAAAACTCTAAGTGTTTTTTTTCTAAGATTCATGTAATTTTCATAACTGCTACACAATAAAAACAATCCTGGTTAGAAGTTGAAAATGTAAGTTTTAATCCCAAATCTAACATTTTTAAAATCTCAGAATTTACAGTTTCAACTTTTTCAACTATTAAATGGATATAATTCTACTTGTTCTACATATGACTGCAAGATAGGATTAAGCTTCTTAAACTATAGGAGGACTCCACAAACAAAAAATATTTGTAAATTCAATATAAATGTTTTCATAGGAAGAATGTGTCATTCAATTTACATAATGCAAGAAATAATAATAACTAAAATAGTAGTTCATATGATTTGTGTGTTTGGCACTATTCTAACATGTGAGTATGAGTGTAGCGTGTGAGAAAGAGAGTGTTTGAAAATACTCTACAAAGATGATATTATCATTTCCATTGTTCACATAAAGCTAAGGAACAGAGAAGTTTAAGTGTCCAAGATTCCATAGATTTTCACAGGTATTTTGCATAAATGCTGCAGGAACAAAAGATTTTTCAAATGAATTGCTAATATCCACAAATATTTTGGAATTGACCCTGGCACTTAGATAGTACCATGAGAGGAATAGACATTTTTTTCTCATGAAATTTAACAAAATAAATGTATTATATTTAACTGAAAAGAGTTTATACTAGTCTTACTTTCCTTCCACATCCTATGACTCTTAAGTTGATTGCCTGCCTTTACGCAGATAGCAAAAATAGCCGACGGGAATGCCATGTAATTGCTGGAATTTTAATTGGCTGGGAAAGAGGAGCATAAAATAGTATTACAGTCAGAGCCAGGCTAGATTTAAACTTAGTGACTATTTAAGTTTATAGAATATGAGACTTCTCTGTAGGCATGCTTCTTGTTCAGTATCTCTCACCAGAGAACTATCGTCTAAATTTTACCAAATCAGAAGTTTCAACCATTGATCACACTTGTCTGTTATGTCCTTTTATTCAGGCAGAAGACCAAGAAGTCACTGTGCTTATTGTGTAACACTCTAAATTATTGATATTAACCATGAAATTACAAAACCAAAAGTTAGGTGCCAAATTAGATATCATGGCTCACTAAAATATGATATAAACTTTTTATAAGTTTACACTTACAGAAGCAAGGAGAATCTAGCTGAAAGATCATGAGATTCAATAGGCCTGTCCAAAAGTAACGAAACAGGAGAGGAAGGAAGTTCAGCACCTACTCAAGTGTCCATAAGCAGAAGTTGTCAGCTTCAACTGAGCACCTAGGTAAAGGCTTCTGGGGCTTGATTCAGTGCTGATTGGCCAATGTGAGTGACTGGAACCCAATACTGGAGAAGCAACCTACTGAAATGGGATATGTTAGGAAAGCAACATAATTTCCTCTTTTGGTAACTATGAGAAATTTATTTTGTAACAGATTCTTTACTAAGGGCCACATTTTCTTGAACTATCTTTCCATGTGGAGGTACCCTATTTGAAATCGCTTTCCTAATCTCCTTATACCCATTGGAAAAGTATGACTTAAATGATTAGTAAATTTGTGAGGAGAACGTCATCATGTGCAGCCCAAAATGCACAGGTCTCCCTGCTTTCAGAGTGACCTGATATCTGATTTCTTCTCAACCATGTGGAGACTGGTCATTTGATTCTGGTAATGACTAGAAGGGTAAATTTATTTCCTGAGTGAAATGTTAGAACACCCACCGTGGTCACACATTAAGGTCACATCAGCTAATTCAACCTCCATCAGTGTTAACACATAGTATTTAATTTCCAACTTCTTTTGTCTTCTCGATTGCTCCTACATATTAAAATGAAAGGGATGTGTTTTGTTGACACCTTAGAACACCAATCTATATGTCAATTCCTTTAATTCTTGTAATATTAGTATTAGTATTGGTTTTCATTACTGCTATAACAAATGAGCACAAATGTATCATATTTAATCAAAACAAGTTCATTATCTTTATTATCATATAGTTTTTGCAGGTCAGAAGCACAATGGTTGAGTTTCCTGCTCAGCGTTTCTGCTGAAATCAAAGTGCTGGTATGGGCCTTGAGTTCTCAATAGGGATCTCAGGTTATTCACAAAGATAACTGATAGAATTCATTACCCTTCGTATACTCCATGTGGCCAACTCCATTCTCAAGCATATCAAACTTTTCTCATCTTCAAAATATCTTTGACTTTTCCTTCTGACTTTCTCTTTTGCTTTTAAGGCCTCATATGAGTATGTTGGGCTAACCCAAATAATGCAGGATAATCTCCCAACCTTAAAGTCAACAAATTAGTTATCTTAATTATAACTATGAAGTCCCTTTTGCCAAGTAAAGTAATCATGGGTGTAAATTATCACAGTGGGATAATAACAATCCCCTTTTGGAAATAGGGAATGTAGAAACCATAAGGAACTTTCCTAAAGTCATGCAAATAGTAAAAGCAATGCTAGAATGAAAGATCAAGTATGTTTGCGCTCAGGCTCAAGGATTCTCTGGATCCTGAAATTCCTCCACTGTTGATGCTGGACAAATGATGCAATTTATATCCAGTTAAACCAGAGTGTGTGTAGGACATTTTTCTATGTAAGAGGAAAGAGGACTTGCTCATTGTACTTTTCAAGCACTCTTGTTCCTTCATCTTGATTTCTTTAACTCCTGTCTCATAAACACTACTCCTTCCCACAAAGGAGAAATGCTGAAGGAGAGAATAATAAAGGACTAATTTATTTTTCAAAGAGGATATATGAGAATCAGAGATACAGCAGAATAAAAAGAGGGAGACAGAGGAAGAAAAAAATAAATCAAGAAAAGAAAAAGGAATGAAGAGGTTGAAATGGCACAAAAGTGCTCAGAATTAAATATACCCACTGAAATCTAAGATAATGGTTTATATTATGTAGGATTAGTAAAAATTTTACCCACTATTCTGTTTATATTCCTAAGAAATGCTTGCACGTTGCTGACTAGGCCCCAAAGTAAACATTGAATAGTTCAAAAGATTTTTAAATTGCTTTAATATGGAAACAACCTGAAGCCAGAATTTTAGCTGGAGGTCAACTCATCCCTGTTGCATCCGTGCTTGTCCTATTTCACACCTGTTAATGCAAATCCCCATGTCCCACACTCCTCCTGCGTTCTCCTTGCAGCTTTGCTGTTTTTCCTCCTTTTCCAATCCCCACAACTTGCTTTATTTAATTTATTTTTCTATTTTGTCTCCTGAACCCCTATTTCATTGGATAAATACCCTCAATCTTTACAGAAAAGAAAAAAAACAACTGAAACAGAATGTTCTCTTCACCGGCAGTTCTCCAAAAAGTCAGCAGTGTTGAGGATATAAAGTATAAATAAACATGGCCATAGTCTGTCCATTTCACAGTCTGGCCAGTAAGTTAGACAATCAATAAGTAGATAATGTCAATAAAACATGGTTAAAGTGGTAACTATACCTTAATTTTTAGCCTTCCTTTGTTACTTCAGACCATTCTTCTTCTACGTCCCAGAAAGTCTTTTTTTTTTTTGTGGGACCCTCGCCGGTGGCTGGGGAACGAACTGGTGCTGCAAAGGCTGCAAGCAGCCTCGCAGCCCAGCGCTCAACCACTGCGCCAACGGCGGAGGGGGGGGGCCCTCCCCTCCTCCCACATAGTCTTTTACTTGAGGATGCACATTATAGCAGTATTTTATGTCTAGCCTCAATTCTATTCAGGAATAATTCTAAAGTGTGCAACAAGGGGCAGAGGGAATGCATTTCTCTTTTTCCTTCAGGGGATTTTCCAAATTTTAATTTTCTTCATGAGTACTATTCATTCCACTACTGTCTGCCTCATTTTCCCAGTCTTTAAACTTCCTCTACCCCACATAAAAATCACTTTCATCTGTCCCCTTCCTTTTTGTTTCCCTCTTGTCTTAACGGAAGAAGTACCCTTATCCTCCAGTTCTGTTATGGAACTCAAGAGGTTTGGTGGGCCTGGTCAGCCATTTTATATGGAGAAGCAGCCCAAAGTATGTGCCTCAACCTTGAAATTGAGTGCCTCCTTAAAAGTTGGACTAAATGTCTTTCTTGCTTCAACTAGTCCTAGTCCCATACAAGATGGAGGAATCCACTCTTCCTGTTACCAACCTAAACCAGGTTATAGCATTCGCCACTCAAAAAGCTGGATTCTAAATTAATGAGTTTGCACAACGCAACCATTTTACTAACTAATGTTGGAAGGCTGGCAGAGTCAGTAATCAGGGAAAGACTGCCTCCCTGAGTAGCAAATGAAAGAGATTATGTCAGAAAGAATGGATTGTGGGGTTATGGGGGCCATGTCTAGGCATGTCATTCTCTGTCTGCAAAGGCACTGGACAATCTACAAGACTATTATGACATTTCTAGATTTGCTTTCTTCTGCATTATTAATTCAAAATGACCTGCAGGTGTTTGTCAAGCATTGATGTTATCAGCATCCTCAGAAGGAATAGAAATATTTCATTAAACATTAACCAAACCATTGCTATGGCCCTGAGGAATGTGATACAATGGTAATTAAGGCAGGGATCATGTCATTGTCCTCAGCTGAGGCTGAATCACAGTCCTATCACATTACTGCACAGCTCAGAATCACTCAGTCTGTCAGAGATAGATTGGGTTCATAAAATTGTAGCACAAGTGCCAAATTGGAGAGGAAATCCTGTGAGAATGGGCACCACCATTCCAGGTTGTTATATTTGCCGCCTAACTCAAGAACTGCTTATGGTAATCTGTTGCACATACGTAGTACAGGGGCTTGGGAACCGCAGTTATAGTAAGAGTGGCTCTGAATGCCATCACCCCCCAGTAATCCCCTTATAGGAAATTTGTGTTTTGTACCCATTTAGTTTTAGATGCTACCGGCTAGATATTCTTGTTCCTGTAAACAGTAACATTGGATTTTAGACTGTTTTTGCCACCCATTCATCCAGAAGCCTCATGCCCAGAGACGAGCAAAGAAAGACAGGAGCCACCATTCAGGCAGCAATGAGTAATCCGCTTTTGAGCAGAGACAGGGCAGCTGCGACCCAGTGCAAGAGGAAAGGATATATTTGACCCTCTGGTGACCCACTGGGATTCTTTTGGCACAGCTGTTCCCAGCTTTAACGGTATATAGAAAAGTACAGTAGTCATAGCCTAAGAAAGCACAGTAGCCAGGGGCTCCGGCCCACAGGAATGACAGCATAGGTCACCCAACCAGGCAACCACCTGCACCAGCCGTGGTGTTAGCTGAAGGAAGGGGAATTTAAAATTGGGTGTAGAGGAGGAAGCTGATGAGCATCAGTTATGGCTTATAAAGACATAGGGGTAGCAATAGGGGCTACAATTCATTCTATCAACTCTTCTCTCATATTTTCCCCAAGAAGACCTACTCAAATACTGTCAAAGCTTTTCTTGATCAGGAGAAATTATTTTGAAAGCAAGCAGTGGGGAGGCTCTCAAAGCACAGATATAGTAGATATTGTACTGCTACCCAGATCCTCTCTTCAGGGCCCACTGCTCCATTCCTCAGCCATAGTGGCTGCCCTCAGTTTGAGGGCACTACCATGCACAAGCCAATGCCTGTCTCATGGGGATTTAAAGATCCAGCTCCCCTGTCTCAATGGCAAGAGTCTAGTGCCCTCCCACAAGCTCAGCTGAGGCCTCAGTAGGAACTACACGGTTGGTCACCTTCTCCATCTGCTTAATCTTGGCGTCTTTATTTCCTTGCTAGGCACCTCCTGAGAGAAGGTCCCCAAACCCTCTTTTTTTAGAATTCTCTGGCAACAGAATCTGTTTCCAGAGACCCAGCATGAGCCATGGGGTCAGAAGACAGGCTGATATACATAAAAGAGTAATTAGAGGTGAAAAGCAGAGACAGCAACAGCTGGCAGCACTTTCAGTCAAGAGGGAACCACGTAGATGATGCTAATGAGAAGCAGCAGGTCAGATAACTTTTGTTGGTGGTAATTTGAGGTAGGAAAGAATTAAGTATTCTTAAAAGTTGGAACAGAGAGGGAGAGGAGGAACACACAGAAAAAGATGAAAGAAAATTCATGGAATATGGTTACCAAAGGTGAAAGGAAGAACAGGAATGCAATCCTAAATGGAAAGCTAAGGCTTAATGTTATTTTAGTGTATGGTATAATTTATATTCTGACTTAATGATTTCAAATGGTTAGTCACTCATTTTGACACTATTTTGAACTAATTCATTCTTTTCCCACTTATATAAATTGCTTCTTTTTTTCAAAAAGATTTATTTATTTATACAAGAACCAGGGTACAGGCCAGATGCACAGGATGTTGAGAGGATTCACGGGAGACAGGACGGGGAACAGAACAGGCAGACTGATGAAATACGCTGCTGAGGGGAGCAGCAGGGGAGACAGGAGAAGTCTGCTGTGCCATGTGGGATTCTTGCCGGCCAGCCGGAATTGAACCCGTGCTTCAGAGGCTGTGAAAAGCTTCACAGTGCTGCGCTCAACTGCCTGCGCCACCAGGGAGGCCCTAAATTGCTTCTTTTAACACAAATTAAATCCTCATGTACTCATAGGCCTGCTTTTAGGCTTTTCTACTCCATAACCTCTTTAGTCCTTGTCTACTTTAAATTTGATGAAATTACGGTCATTTTATCTGACATTTTGATAAGTGGTAGAACAAAACCTTCATCCTCATTGCCCTCCTGTCATAAAAGTTCAGAGGTTTGGCAGAACAACAGAATTCCAGTCACGGGTTACGGACTGTCCCTGAATGGGCAGCGTAGGCCAGATGCCCCACACCCAAAAGTGCATGCAGGTCCTGAGGTGAGCTGAGACCTGAGGGCTGTTGACCAGGCAGTACTTGCATGAGCTCCAGGCAGCTGAAGGAGATAGTGTGTCAGTCCTGAAGGTGGATATGGGCAGCACGTTACAGCATTCACTACTTGGATGAAAGATGAGTAAACTTTCATATTTTGTTTTGAATATAGTCAGGGATCCATATTCAGGGGTACAAGCTACTTTTTAAAATTACCAGCACATTTGTGCTCCCTCCTCTATTGACAGTGGAACACTATTTCCCCTCCTTAGCATCCTCCCTCTCTGACCGCACCCCCCAGCTCATCATCCCAGAAACCTGGGAACTGCGTTTGCCAGAATGTTTACCAGGAGCTTCCAGTTTAAGTTCCCCTAATCAGATGCACCTGCTTGAGGTCTAGAAAACAGTTAAGAAGCCCGAGAGACCATTTGTAGTAGTCTCCGCACAACAGTAGGCAGTTTGAGCAGACGCAGTGCAGTGGCCTGTGGGCATTTTCCTATAAATGTTCTGCCTCAGTTCTGGCTGTATGAAGTCTAGCCTAGTGATTTTCAAAGCATCATCAGCACCACACGGAAACTTGCAACAACACAAAATCCTGGCCCTCCTCCCAACCTATACACTCAGAAGCCTTGGGGTAAGTGTCGTATTGAGTCCCTAGTTGATCCTATACAGAAGTTTGTTCCTATCTGGGAGGTCTGCATTCTAAAGCCCTGCGGATGCCTGAAACTGCAGTAGTATCAAACCCTATGCAAATATTGTGATTTTTTTTTCTATACATGCATATCTATCATGTTTACTTTACAAATTATAAACAGCTATACATTAATAATAACTAATAATAAGACAGGAAAATTGTAACAATGTCCTGGAATGAAAGTTATATGTATTTGCACTCGCATGCGCACATGCTCTCTCTCTCTCTCTCTCTTTCTCGCTCTCTCTATTTCTCTCTCTCTCTCCCCTCCCTCTCCTTCCCCCTCGGTCTCTCTCATAAAATGGGTAATATCTTCAGATCTCTGTTGACCATGGATAACCAAAATCATGGAAAGTAGAATCATGGGTAAGGGGGAATTGCTGAAGCCTATTGTATAACCGAACAGGTCATGGTTAAGTTTTTCAGTTAGTTATCCGAATTGCCAGGAGTGATTCTGAAAACTACAGATTCCTCCATCCCACAGCATACCTCTTCATAAATAAGATGGGCCCATTAATCTGTATTTTTACATGTATTCCCAGTGATTCGGAAAGTTAAGTGTTGGAAATTGGTCAAGGATTGTTCCCTGGTGTTCCAGTTTTTGTCCCTTGGTGTTTCTTGTTTAAACAATATTTTCTTTTCCTATTGTTGCAAAGGAAGGGAAAACATTTTAAATGAAAAATCTGTGTCTTGGGCCTTCCTGGTGGTGCAGGCAGTTGAGCGTCACATTGAGAAGTTGTCTGCAGCCTCTGCAGAGTGGGTTCGATCTCAGCCGGCTGGCGAGAATCCCACGTGCACTATCGAAATTGCAGATACCTGGCCCCATACAGTGGGATCTCTGTGTGGGGCATGTTTAACACAGAAAATTTGAGAGCCGGCAAGCAATTTTTCCTAGTGTCAAAGTTCAAGAAACAGCAAAATAAAAACCATCAAATCAGTAATTAACAGGCAGTAGGAGTTTATTGTCCATATAAGAAAAATTTACAAGCAACTTTCAAATTCAAAGACTAATATGACATTGTGAACTTACAGGATTGCCCCCCCCCAAAAAAAAAAGGGGAAAGTAACTTGTTTATCCTTTTCAATGATTGGTTATTACAACTGGGGTTTCCAGATCACAGGGGATTGGTGAAAGGATTATCACATAGTTTCATGAAGATGACTTAGGTTCCTTTTATGATTATCAAGCATTTTTAAGAAATTATCTGTTGCATTTATGTTCATGATATAAACTAGATTCACTTTTGTTTATATAACTTAAATGGGTTTTATCTGCTCAAGAATTCTCAAGCCTGGTCTCCATCTTGTATTTAGTTAATAGATAGCATACCACATGGACTATATTGCCAGATGTGATCTCAGTACTACAAGGGTTATTTTGGCAAAGGATGTCTATAAAGAGTCCTGGTATTAGCTGTGGGCTTCAGTTTGTTCTTGCATAAATGAGGGAGTGAAAATAGATTAACCCTCATTTTTCTTCCTGTCCTAAAGTGCTACGATTAAATTATGTACTTATCAACCTATGCCACAGTCATTTCCAAGAAGCACAGGAAATGTTGCCTGATTTTCCTTGGGTTTCCTCCTTGACCATGTCATTTATAGCATTGACTACAGGCAAATATTTCAATTTTATCACCCTTGTTAATACAAAATAAAGGGAAAAAAAGATGAAGGGGAGGGCTCTAGTATTTATACTTTGACCTACTTCATAGAATATTTAATTTTTTACTCAAGATACTCAAAATGATGATCATATTCTTGGGCAATCTTATAAGGTGTTTGAATTATATTTTACTTCCAAATGAAAATATGAAATATTTAAAGAAAACAACAGGGTCAATAATATAAAAACATCCCATTTTCTCAATGTGTATTTTTAGTCACATCTAATTTTTGTCATAAATATTCTATATTATAAAAATACAGTTTGTATTCCTTCCTATTAATAGCTAATCTATACACTTAGAATGAAAGTAATCCTATGTTGAAGCATCTAGTATCATGTCTTGTATTTGTTTTAGTAAATGATTCTTGAGATTAGATTAGATTTCTTGGGATTTGTTACTTTTGACTCAAATGAGTTTCAAAAACACCTTTTACATGATTTCAATAATCAACAGTAAAACTTTCCATAGGCCTGCAGAAGCTTTGGGTTTCTTTGTCTATATTAAATGTATAATAAAATTTCCCACTGCCCTAAATACTGAAAATATTCTGGATAAATTAAGAGTTCTTGGGGCCTCCCCGGTGGCGCAGCGGTTGAGAGCTGGGTTGCGAAGCTGCCCGCGGCCTCTGCAGCGCCGGTTCGATCCCTGGCTGCTCCCCGGCCACCGCAGGAGGGTCCCACATGGCGCCGCAGACCCCTCATGCCTTGGCCGCTGATCCCCTCAGCAGTGTACTTCGTCAGACTGCCTGTTCTGTTCCCTGCTCTGGCTCTGGTGAATTCTCTCACCCTCCCACGTTTCTGACTGTACTCAGTGCTTGTATAAGTAAATAAAAATAAATATTTAAAAAAAAAAGTTCTTAATGTTATTGTCCTAAATAAATTGAGTCAAACAAACATTTAAGTAAGTTTATTAAAAACCAAGACTGAGGACCCGAGACCAGAGAAAAGCCACCAATTAGTTCTGGAAAATCTGTCCTAAGTTTTTTTTCAGTGAGGACTTTATATAGTTTGCCAGGGAAATCTTCAAGAAGCTGGGCAGGTGTCTAATTATCTATCTGATGTTTTCTGTGCACTGAGTAAAGTGAGAAGGTTGTTAAAAACTTACCCTATCTAAAGTCGTATCTTCTGGGAACTGGAAGTTTTATTTATTTGTCAGGAGACAACTTTTCTATTGTTACTGATGCAACTTCTTTGCACGATCAGGCCTTGTTCTTTGGCTTGCTCCCTTTAATTGAAACAGTGAGAGGAGTACCTTTTTTGCAATGGTCAAATTGCAGAAACTACTTCATTTCTTTTGCAATGAAATTCTGGTGGGTGCAGGTATCATCTTAGTGAGGAAAAGTACAAAGAGTTTGGATAAAGGTCAAATCCAGCGTTCATCCAAAATTATGCAGAAGTTCTCAAGATGTTTGGTGACAATCTGGAACAAGTACATACAAAGCGTTGGTTCAAGGGTTTCCTTGTCACTTTTTAAGATGGTTGCAAAAAGGTAATTTAAAGAGTCATTTTATCTATGGAATATTCCAGTCTGGTGAAGGGTTCTGAGCTAATGACAAGGAAAGGGCAAAGCCATAGCTAATGGTCATGGTCCAAAAAAGGCAAATCTATTTGCCTCCAGGGCTCAGTTCAGGTTCCATCTGTTTAGTCACATATTTTTTCCTAGCAGAGAAGTCAGCCAGTTCTTTCCTATCAAACCCTATCATTTCATTTCATTTTTGAGGGTCTTTCATGTGTAGAATTCTTGTGACCTTTAATGGTATTTTTAAAAACGTCTGTAGGGATTATGATGTTCTTGGTCTTTGAGTGGATTTTATTTTGCTACTGCTAAAAATAATACTGGTGTAATAAAATGTATAGTTGGTACAAAGCATGCCAAACCTTTTAAAATTTGAAAATTCCTCTCTGTCTAGAGTACTTTATTTACCAGTAATACTAAGACCTTTGACGTGGTGTGGTTTCATTTTGTTTTTAAGAGTGAAAGTCAATTTATAAAAAGAAAATTCCTAGCCTAAGTGATTAAACGGACATGGTTAGAGCAAAAGTAGATTTTTCTTTTGACAGGAACCTTGAAATTTTTGTGCATTGGAGAAAAACAGCAGGCTTGACCACATAAAATCAAATTTTTCTTGGTAATATTCTGTTGGAAGTGTAAGGGTATTTTGTGAACTAATCAAGTTTTCCAGAGCATTCAAAGAACAAAGGTGACACTTAAAAAATAATGCATTAGCATGATCAGAGTAAGATGTGCTTAATTCTGACACTCAATTATTAGATAATCAGTGTGGCTGGGGTTTGTCATAAGGTGCAGACTCATTTCAGACAGAAACATAGGCCAGACATGCCACCCTAAAGTGGACAAGCTTTTTTCCCAGTTATGAAGAGTGATGAATCATTAGTTATTATACATTTCCTCATGGTATATATATATGACTCTAAAAATATGGATTTCCTTCCTTATTTGAATCAGAATAATTTTTTTTAAATGATGAATCAGCGTAGGAAGTATTTTGAGGAAATTCTTCAAAGCTCTATATTTACTTCTCATGTCTATAATAAAATAGAAACACCACAGTTTTTTAATCTTTATTTCATTTTGGTGTTTCACAGTACACAAGATGTGAAACTAAAAAGACTCTACATATCTAAGTGAATAAAAGAGTAAAATAAGGAAAGTTATTTCCTCTAGCAAAAAATGATTTTTTATAATTCCCATTACCAAAATGATTGCCTTAGACTAGTGGTTCTCAAATTCTGGTCTCTGGACTTACATCTTCACTACTTTTTCCAAGTGCACATTCTCAGGTCCCACCCAGGCCTACTGAATCAGAAACTGAAGAGGAGCCCCTCAATCTTGAGTCTTGACAAGGGCCCATGTAATTCTGATAAGTTACAAAGGTTTCAGAACAGCTACCTTTTCTTAGGCTGAGGAACATGAATTCACAAAGTTGAAGTATGTGAAATTCTGGGTATACTCATTGGTTTTCAATCCTGCTTATAGGTCCACTTGAGGATGTTTTCAAAACCTTAACACAGATACATTGAAAAAGAATCTCTGCCTTAGCATCAGCATTTGAAAACACTTCTCCCTATGGTTTAATGAATAGCGGTTTAGAGGCACTATTATGAGTTTGTATGTGTGCTTGTTCTTTGCTCAATATCTTGCCGAGTCTTCAGTATATTCTAGCACATGATTATTTCTCTTGCCCCTTGACTATGCACCTCTGCTTTTCCCTGTTACCATAATAACTGAAGCTACAAAGAGCCAAAGAGCATGGACCAACTGACAGAGTGGCTCTCCTGTATGAGTTGTCCCTATTTGGGGAACTTCTATAACCAATAAATTGGGCTGCTATCTCTAGGATTTTTTTTTTAAAGATTTATTTATGCATATAAGAACTGGGGTACAGGCCAGAAGTGTGGGGGGTGAGCGGATTCGCCAGAAACAGAGTAGGGAACAGAACAGGCAGACCGACAAAATACACTGCTGAGGGGAGCAGCGGGCGAGATAGGAGAGGTCTGCTCACCATGTGGGTATCTCCCTGGCCAGGGATTGAACTCATGCTGCAATGGATGCAGATAGCTTCACAGTGCTGAGTCTTAACCCCTTGCGCCACCAGGGAGGCCCCTCTCTAGGATTTTTAAACAGACCACACTGAGATCCTTGCTCTTAGTCTTATCCTCTTTCCATCCGTTTTCCACATGTAGTCAGCATCATCTTTCTAAAACACAAATCTAATCCTATCTTTACTCTTAAAAATGTTTGCTAGGTTGTACCTAAGCTCCTCTTGCATCTATTCACCATTTCCCTCCCTACATTCCTTCTATGTTGTGGTCATACTAAGTGTTTGAGTCCGGAAAATAGCAGAAATACGAAGACACTACTCTTACCACCTCCAAATATTTTGACAGATTATAAGCAGCTAAATACCACATCCCTGGATGATGTCCAGATGACCATTGCATGCACAGAGAGGGCCTTACACAGCAAAGTGGGTAGGAAAAACAAATCTGTTAGGAGCACTATTGGGGGAGTGTGAAGGGCAGCTGCGACCTGGGGCCTCTGTTTGCTGAAGGGCTCATACCTACATTTGGAACTTTAGAAGCTGGACACTGCACTGGAGAGTGGGGTGTGCAGTCAGGGTACAAGATGGAGGGCTCCACTTGAGGAAAACTGTAGGAGTAGGGGAGCAGAGACCTGAGTAGAATCCCAGAGCAGTAGATTAGCCACGGCAAAGGCAGACACTAAACTTCTAGGTAACAATTAGGCACTCAGCCAGAGAGTGAAATACCCCAAGTCCCCACTTCTACTAGGGAAGTTGAGGATAGTGGACAGTCTTGGTGACTGCTGACTTGAGCATGGGGCTCCCCTATGAATAGCAGGAGCCCAAACCAGCAGGAAAGGGGAGATAGGCTTGCCTGTCTCCAGGCAGATGAGGCTCCTCCACAGTTTGCATTGTTAAGCGAAACACCGACCTCACCCCCACCTGGGGCCAAAACCTAGATAACAATATACAGTGCATACTGCCATTAACCAATGTTCAAAACACTTAGCTCCTAGCAACAGCTACAAGGTCCTCAGGGCAAGGAGCTTCCTGAAAGCTAAAGAGAGACAAATCCCAGCTCTTACTCTACCCCAAACATCGGCCCTTTCAGGTGCTACAGTTGTGAAAAATTGAGAGATATGCAGGGGAGGTGGTCTTTTATGGCAGAGCATGTAAACCTTGAGAAGCACCCCCTTACCCCCAAGATCACCTGATCACCTGTAATTTGATGGAGGATAGTAGCTTTTCATGCTCTCAACCCCAAGCTGGAGCAGGGGAGGGAGGGGAAATAAAACAAAAACTACTGATAGCAGAATTGGCACAATAAAACTGAACCAAAGGTGAGAGGTCAAGCCTGAAATTATTCAAGACTCTGAGGAACTGGCCTAAGGGGAAATGTCACTGTAGATTGCCTCCCAGTCTACCCAGCTTGGACACCCACTACACCTAAGGAGGCTTGAACTCTTCATACTGGCTAAGAGCAACAACCTGGTACTGTTGCCCCAGTTTCTGTATCTTATCACCTCCCAGCAATAGAGCCCCAGCATGCGAACAGGTGCAGAGGCATCAGTTTATGACTCTAGTTTATGAAGCAAAATACACCCAGTGATCCCAGGGCAAACAACCTAGCATTGTCTCCTGCAGCCTGCAAGTATAATAAAAGGCCAATTCACCAAGACAAGAGTGAAAGCTCCTTGTCTCAACTTATGAAAACTAAAAGTGATTAGAAGAACATACCACAAATCATGGAACTAAGAAACTGCAAACGAACTCCAATACAGGAGAATTGTATAATTTCTCTGTTAAAATGTTTAAGTTATAACTGTGTTTATCAATATAAGGAGAACAACAGTTGGACAAAGAGAAATACATGGGGCCTCCCCTGGTGGTGCAGGCAGTTGAGTGCAGAGCTGTGAAGCTATCTGCAGCCTCTGCAGCACGGGTTCCATCCTGACCAGCTGGCGAGATACCCACATGACCAGCAGACATCCCCTGTCTTGCCTGCTGCTTCCCTCAGCAGTGTATTTCAGTTAGTTTGCCTGTTCTGTTCCCTGCTCTGTCTCTGGTGAATCCTCTCACCCTTCTGCACATCTTGCCTGTACCCTGGTTCTTATGTGCAGGAATAAATAAATTTTTTTTTTTAAAGATTTATTTATTATTTATTTATACAAGCACTGGGTACAGTCAGAAGCGCGGGAGGGTGAGAGAATCCACCAGAGCCAGAGCGGGGAGCAGAGCAGGCAGAAGGACCGAAGTACACTGCTGAGGGGAGCAGCGGGCGGCAGGAGAGGTCTGCGCGCCATGTGGGACCCTCCTCCGGTGGCCGGGGAGCAGCCGGGGATCGAACCGGCGCTGCAGAGGCTGCGGGCAGCTTCGCAACCCAGCGCTCACCCGCTGCGCCACCAGGGAGGCCCTGAATAAATAAATTAAAAAAAAAAAAATACATGAAGGGCAGAGAGCATGAGAATGCTTCAAACAAATTAATGAACATAAAAATACCATAACTGAAAAAAAATACAATAGAGGGCCTAAAAAATAGCCAAACAATAGCTGATTGAATCAGTGAGCCTGAAAGCACAGTATTGAAAAAGACATAGACTAACAAAGAGAAAAATAGAATGCCAGGTAGCTACCTAAAAGTGGAATTGCTGGGTCATACAGCAAATTCATTTTTAATATTTTGAGAAACTGCCATACTGTTTTCCATATCTACTGGACAACTTTACATTCTTATGAACAGTGTACAAGGGTTCTTTTATCTTTACATCCTTGCCAACACTTCTTGTCCTAGGACTTTTTGATATAGGCCTTCCTCATGGGTGTGAGGTGGTATCTCATTGTGATTTTGATTTGTCTTTGCCTAATGACAACTGATGATGAGCAGTTTCTCATGTGCTTATTGGTCATTTGTATGTCTGTGGAGAAGTGTCTAAGAATTATTCATTTGCCAGTTTGTTCTCTGGTTATTTATATTACATTAACAAGTGAAACCATCTGGTAACTGACTTTCATTTTCTGACTGACTTAGCATAATCTCTTTAAGATCCATCCATTTTTTTCCCCAAAAGGTACTATTTCATCTTTTAAAATAGCTGATTACTATTCCACAATTCTTTTTATCCATTCATCTGTCAATGGATACTTAAGATGGTTCCATGTCATGGTTCATAGGCTGTTATTAACATAGGAGAGCTTAAATCTTTTTATATTAGTATTTTTTTTTTTGTTTTTTGAGTAACTACCTACTGTGCTATGTTTCCTTTTTTTAAAAAAAAAATATTTATTTATGCATACAAGAACTGGGGTATAAGCCAGAGCTGTGAGGACTCACCAGAGACAGAGTGGGGAGAAGTACAGGTAGATCTACTGAAATACACTGCTGAGGAGAGCAGCAGATGAGGTAGGAGATGTCTGCTGCAACATGTGGGTTGCTCCCTGGCTGGCCAGGGATTGAACTGGTGCTGCAATGGCTGGCAATATCTTGATAGTGCTGTCTTTAACCCCTGCACCACCAGGGAGACCCTTTTTTTTTTTTTTTTTGAGGAATCTCCATAGAGGCTGCACCAAGTTACATTCCCACCAGCAGTGGATGAGTGCTCCTTTCCTCCACATCCTTGCCAACACTTGTGCCCAGTCTTTCTGATGTAGACCGGTCTCACAAGAGTGAGGTGATATCTCACTATGGTTTTCATTCGCATTTTCCTTATAATTAGTTATATGAATATGTTTTCATGTGCCTATAGGTCATTTTGAATATCTTCTTTGGAAAAGTATATATGAGATTATTTGCCCACTTCTTGACAGGGTTGTTTTTGTTGAGCTTTATGAGTTTTTATAATTTTGGAATCAATTTTCTGATAGTTCATTTTCATTTATAGAAACACAATGTAAATGTTAGTTTGAAACAAGTATGTTTTCTCTCTTTCCTCTGTAGAACATGCATTATTCTCCCTACTTGGAACACTGTTCCCTGGCAGATGGTGACCTTACCATCACTCAGTCGTCCAAGTCTTTGATGTGATTTCTTCCCAGAAAACTTGATTGATCATCCAAGCTTAACATAACACTCTCTGAGTTACTTTAAATTCTACCTTATAACATTTTGTTATAGCTGACTTAGTTATCTAAAATTCCCAATGAACTGGAAAATTAAAGAAGGTATTATATTATTTTTAATTTATACATATATTTCTTATGTTTAATTTATACATTTATACTTATATTACTTACACATAAATTGCTTATACATATGTTGCTTATGTTTTCAAGAACCATTTGAGTAAATAAAAGGATGAATTTAAATCAACCTAAAGACCAGAAACACTACCAACAGGGATATATACTCAGGAGTGAAGGTTGTATATTAAATGTGCTATGACATGTATAGGACACAGATGACTGATCTTCCAGCTAAATGTCCTTTTTCCTACACTATCCTGACACTTTTATCCTTCTCTTCTCTATGAAATAACTGTTATCTGGGAAAATGTCAGATATGGTATTTTACTAAAAGGGTATTTAGAGCTCTTAATTTGTCAACTTTTCCCATACAGTACTTCTCATACCTTAGATTCACAATATTTTACTAGATATGTCATATAAAATAGATATGTCATATAAAATTGTTGCCTAGTCCAATATGTTAAGCTATACTCAGCTAAACATCTTTCTTTATTGAAGATACATTCAGAATCTTTATTGTGCTGATGTGCTTTGTAAATATCCCAAAGGGGAAAATAGTAAGCATTTCTTTGTGGGTCTTTTTTTTTCCAGAGACAGCTTGCAGAATTGTCAATTTATCAGAAAGTTAGAGAAACATTTATTTTAAAATATCAGTAAATTTTTTATCCAAGAAACATGAGGGGGGGAAAAGGAATGTGGTATTGCAGAGGAATGTCCTCCATCTTGCAGGAAACCAATTGATCAGAATTATTTTCTAAACTGTGTGAATTTTTTCAGCTCAAATAGAGATTTTTCAAAAGAAAATCTATATATCAAACTAATGGCCAATATATACACTTCAAGACTATTTAAAAATGTGTATTAAATGTACATGATCCATAGTATACATAACATATTGGTCTTTCTGTAACTATTGAACATACAGTTTGCTCTGTTGCATAGGTGTTTTGAATTATAAAGACTAAATAGAAAATAGTTGAGAGAACAAGTCTAGCAGTGCTGGCTGAACTAGACAATGAAAACATAAGATATGGGAAGGAACGAATGGACTCTGAGGGAAGTTAATATGAGATCTTTTTGGAGACATAGAACTGGGATTTTAGATTATTATTGAGCAGTGCGATGAGGCATTGTTCCTTTCCATGGTTAGGCTTTGGGTGTCGGTGGGGCTTTCACTAGGCATCCCTTATCTCTCTCTGCATTTATTTTAGGAGCCTGCTAGGAGAAAAGGCACAATACTTGATTACTGAGAATTACAGGGATAAATGTCTAATTAACCAGAATGGAATTGACAGAGTGAAGTTTGTCCTTCTCAAGCTTGAGTTCCTCACAAAGAAACTCAACTCAGCGGGGATGTTGCATCAGTGAAAACCCCTAGTGCCAAAGTCTAAGTTACCTGAGAAAAGTGACTTTTTAAACACAGTATACATTTAATTCCAAAATCTCTCTAAATAGTCTTTCTGTGAGAAAAAGCCCTTGAAAAGGGACTTATATATGGATCCATGGAAGTCTTTAGGGTGGGACCCCTAACTGGGCTTAGTTTAGAGGACCCTCGTGGACACACGCACATACACACTTGTTCATGTTCATCACTGCTAATTTCATTGGGAAAGTATTCCTCTTCTATTCATTATGGTCCCGAGGGGACCTGTCCATCACATAGGCCTGCCATCTCCTCCCCACAGGGCTGGGGCCCAGATAAGGCATTCTCATCATGGTAGCCTTTCACCCTAATCAATGAATGTGATAGTCCAAGGAATAACTTTGCAATCCAAGCAGGACCTGAGTCATGAGATGAGATAGACAGTGGGAAAGACAGAAGTTTTCTTTCTTTTGGTTTATGAACTACAGTGATATTGGATGGAGGCCGACAGCAGCCATCTTCTCTACCATGGAGAAAAGCTTGAGAAAGAATGAAGTCATCACACAGGGAAGTAGAGCCCAGATAGAGAAACAGACTGAAAGCTTTACTAGAGACCTTGTATAGAAATGTCCTCAAAGTCTACCCTACACTTAGACTTCCCAGGCATCTAAATTTATTTGCATAGGTAAGCCAGTTTGGATATGCATTTGGTTTCTTTTAGAGAGGGGATTTTATTAGTGGGTGGAACTTCTTTTACAAGAAGAGGGCAAGGAATGGATGAGGACACTGGCAGAACATTTCATTAGGATCACAGTGGAAGCTTGTTAACTGCTGTGGCCTAAGGCACAGTTTTAAACCTCAGACTACTTATACTGGGAAAAGAGGAGAGATCATTCCAAAAAAAAAAAAAAGGGAAATATTGACAATGAAACTTTGCATATGCATAAGACTTTGAGAAAAGCAGACTGAGAAGACAAGGTTTATATGTTGGAGAGGACTGTGAGGAACAAGGCCAGGTCATGGTACAGCTTACCAGAAAAGTTTAAATTGGGTTTCACGTGCTGTGGAAGGTAAGAGGAAGGTTTTTTATCACCAGTAATTTGAATTTACCATTACCTTGATAAAATTCTTGTAATATAAATACAGTCATGCTTCTTATTCTTAGTTTTCAAGTTTCCTTATACAAGTTTCTCTGTTGCCCTTTATAAGGAGTCCCCTACACTCCTGCCCAACTCCACAATGAATTGGTCAGAACCAAGTGTTTATTCAAGGCAAAGGATATTGGTTCTGCTTATTAACACCAGAGAGGAAGACAGAACTGCAAAGTCAGATGAGTTCATATCCACAGCTGAGTTGGTCATAAGCACCTCACATGCTGAGATGTGTCTCCCCTCCTACAGGGGTGCACTTGCTGTTCTAGTACTGCATGGAGTGGTGGTCATCTTTCAGCTTTAAGGACATAGACCTTAGGTAAATATTAATTTTCTCAGATATTGCTTCTGAAAATCAGGACACCTTAGCAGAGTGCTGGGTTTGTTCTCCTGCTGACTCACAAGGAAACAAGAGCACAGAATTGTTCTCAGACTTTAACTTCCAAATTCCACAAGTTCTGCCTCCCAGCAGCTGACCTTGAAATAAACTTTGCTGCCTAATTGTAAATTGGCTGGAAGTTTAACTCAATCAGGTGTTCTTGAAGATGGGAATAAATTGCAAGTTTTACAAAATGCTGATAGAAGTACAAATCACTACGCCCACCTTGGAAAAAATTTCACATCTAGCAGAGGTTCAAGATGTGAATATGCTTGGACTCAGTAATTCTACTCACTAAGGATATGCACAGGATGAAAATACTCATGACGATATTGGGAAAATGGTAGATATATGTGGCAATGGGGAATGACTACATAATTAATATATAGCCATACAGTAGATTAAAATTCAGGAGTGAAAACAAATGAACATGAACTACATATGCCAACATGGGTAAATCTCACAATGTTGAAGCAAGTCATAGAAGAATATACACAGTAAGACCACATGTGACTTGCGGCTTCCCTGCAAACTCAAGGCAAACCTAGCTTTCCTGTCTCCTTCCCTTCCAGGAAGAACTTGGCAAGGAACACAGAAATTTAGCTTTCCTTTCCCAACCATTTATCAGGTTAGTCCAAATTTTCCTTCATGAGGTGCTAAGGCCATCCCCTGGTCTCTCCTATGAGTCTGCTTTTATACACAGTGACTAGTTCAATTCTGAAGGTTCAGCAAGATAAAAAAGGAAAACTGGGATAAACTGGATCTGTGCTGGGCCAGATGGTCACCTTACATTCATTTTCACTGCAGTGCTCTGTACTCATTGCATTTTGCTTTTGAATGACAATTAAGTATGTCTCTCCTGTCTCCTCCTTCTGCCAGAGGTGTTTTTCTCTGCATCTGTTTCCCATAATAAATTCATCAGCCCCATCCGCATCTCTATAATAAGTATTTTAATAGCTAAACCTTCCATCAAAGTACATGTTAAGCACAATGTGTGTGATACCTCATTTAATCCTGCCTCAACAATAAGAGGATGGCTCTACCGATACCATTTTAAAATGAAAATATCGAGGCATGGAGAAGCTAAGTTGTGTGCTCAACATCACACAATAGTAGGTGGCAGGATGGTTACAGACAATTTAGTTTTTATCACTATTACCTCCCAAAATAGGACTTGTCACAGAAAAGGTATAAGTAGTCACTTGAGAAATAAAGGACACCTAGGTTTACACATTTACACCCAAATTCTAAATATCAATGGGGGAAAAGGAAATTAAAAAATAATTTCAATGTAATCTATGTTCTAATCAAACTTCTGACAAATTAAAAGAAAATAATTTTTCATGCAAAATGTTGCCCTAGGTCTTTTGAGACCTAAATTAAAGTGATTAGAATCAATTTGGGGAAACAAGTTTATAGAAGGAATATATGCATTTTCTCCAGGTTTATTGGTATGTGTGTGTGTTTGACACATGCAGAAATTTGATATACTGCCCTGTATAAGGTGTGCAGCTTAAAGGTTTGACTCCCACATATTTTGAAATGATTTCCACAATAAGTTTAGTAAATATATGTCCCCTAATAATGACACAAAATAATGGGAAAAATAGTTTTAAAATGAGAACTCAAGGTTAACTCTTAGCAACTATCAAATATACCATACAATTGTGTTGTTTCTATGTTAATTTTGCACCTTTTAACCATTCTTATCCAATTCCTGCTTCCCATAACATCTACCACTAGCAACCACAAATTTTGGTACTCCAAATCTGATCTCTTCTTTTATGAGTTTGGTTTTTGCTTCTGATTTTTGTTTGTTTTTTAAATTACACATGTTAGATCACACATTATTTTTCTCAGTTTGACTTATTTCACAGAGCATAGTGCCCTAAAGACCCTTCTATGTTGGTGCAAATTCTAGGGCTTCCATTTTTGAGGGGTAGATAATGTTCCATTTTGTGTGAGTGACAATTTTTTTGTCTGTCCATAACATATAGACATTATAAAAGTAAAAAAAAAGACATTATAAAAGTAAAAAAAAAGATTCCACTGTATATATATTAACATATATACTTCAACATCTTTTTTTTTTATACTTTTTTTTTTTATAGAGGCATGTTTTTATTTGTTTGTTTGTTTGTTTGTTTTGTTTATACATGCGCTGGGTACAGTCAGAAGCGCGGGAGGGGAGAGAATTCACCAGAGCCAGAGCGGGGAGCAGAGCAGGCAGAAGGACGGAAGTACACTGCTGAGGGGAGCAGCGGGCGGCAGGAGAGGTCTGCGCGCCATGTGGGACCCTCCTCCGGTGGCCGGGGAGCAGTCGGGGATCGAACCGGCGCTGCAGAGGCTGCGGGCAGCTTCGCAACCCAGCGCTCAACCGCTGCGCCACCAGGGAGGCCCTATACTTCAACATCTTTATTCATTTTCCACTGAGGGACACTTAGGTTGTTTCCATGTTAAACTATTAATAATACTGCTAAGAGTTGCAGATATCTCTTTAAGTGTTTTCATTTCCTTTGGATGTACTTTAGAAGAAGAAAATCTGGATAACATGATGCTTTTCATTTTTAAATGTTTAATTTTTTGTTAGTTTATCTTAGTTCTGCCTCCCATAATTTCTGCTCAAGTTTTGCTGCCCTATGCAGTTTTTAGATATTCTGGTCAGCCTTTCTGATCAGCTAGGGCCAGGAGCTATACTCAGTAGTGAGTCAGTCTGTATAATTCAGCTCCGCTGTCGGTGGGAGCAGACTGGGCTCCAGGGCCTGTAAGGTCTTCATCTGAGATTCTGTATCAGGGAGACATATACCTCTTCTTCCTCTCAATTCTCTTGTCAGACTGCAGCTTCTTGGCTCTGCAGATAAGCAAAACCACTTATTTGGACTAATCCTTGGGCACCGCAGGTAGGAACTCTGTCCAGATCCCAGTAGGCTGTAGCACTAAATCCATCTCACCACAGTCAGATTTGTTGTGGTTAAGTCCTGCAGATTCCTCCTGCCTTCCTTGGGGTGAAACCAAAATCTGCCTCCCAAAAAGTGATCCACAACACTGGGTGTCTATCCTGGGCTCTCTTTTCTCACTGGAGAAATGAGCTGCAGCTTCAGAGGAACACCGCAACTGAGTGCTGCTTTTGCCTGGGGGTAGGGCAAAACAGCCAACCTGAAGCTTCTCCTCTTTTCCTTCTAATGTGCTAGTTCTTTAACTCTGATATAGGGAGGAGTTCTTCAGCCTCATTTCTGTGCTCTATGATTTCTCAGTGGTGTTTTATCTGAGACTAGTGTTCTTGTGAGAGGGAGAAATGTCAAGATTTCCCTACAACACTATCTTAACGTCTCTTGCGCATTTTAAGTTTATTTTTTGTTTAGAGATTGACTCTAGTGTAACGTGTAACTGGCAACTGTGTTTTATTTAATAGGTCAAATGGTTCCCAACTGTCCTTGACAATAATTACACAGAAAGGACATTTTTTGTTTTTGCCAAAGGTTTCATGGGAAAGAGGGATCACATTTAATGAGAAAATATGGAATATTTATATGGTTTATTAGATGAACTCTTTTGCCAATTTTGAGGCAAGTCATGTTGAGAAAGTGCCTTGGGCTGGGGCAGCCAGTCAAGTGTATAAAAACTTCTGCTTGGAGAACAGAAAACCATTGATTTTGATTATTCATACACTTCAGTCAAGAAAAATCACAGAGCTAAGAGCTAAGTTGAACTCTGAGAAATTCGGTAGCAGGATTAATGCTGCTTTTCTTAGAAAAATAATGGAAACCATGATATATTATATCATGACATGCATGTTCTATTGAGTTAGTGGTATCAGGTATAGAAGTAGGTGAAGTTACCAAAAGGAATAAGACTTACATGAACATGAAGAACTGAAAGAACATGTTTTTTTTTTCAAAAGTAAACTTTTTGATTTAATCCATGTACTTGAATTCTAATGCTTTTATTGGATACATAATCATTTAATCAGATAATTAAGTTGATGTAAAATCTAGTCTTTTTCTTCATAATTGTTTATCAGCTTTAATCATTTAGAATATTCCAAACTTAACAAAAGTAACTAGAGATATCTCTAAAGTGTATCTTGATTATTTCCAATAAACATGAATTTATTGATTTCAGTATTCTCATGTAATTAATTTCCATTTGATACACATTCGCCAGGTAGAAAATTGTAATATTTCTCATGCAGTGATTGATATACGTATGCGCCAATGGTAAGTAGAGATAATATATGCACATATGTATACTAAACCTTTCTCAGATTAATGCTATTAAGCTAATAAACTTGAATCCTGAGGGAAAGTTTGAGAATCTAGAAAGCTTCAATCATATAGATAAGCACATGTGACTTTATTAAACTTTAAAGAACAGATATGATTTTATTGTTTTCTGTTTTTAACAAAAAACAAAATATGCTTCTAAGGCCTTCAAATATTTAATATTGTATCCTGATTTAAGTGCTGCAGAATATAAAATTTCTCTTTTCCTCCACAGTTCCAGGCAGCTACACTTTCCAAAAAAAGTTTGCAAGCTTTTTTAACCATGACTGTGTTCAGCCCAGTCCTGTGGGAGGTGTGGAGGAAGAAAGGAATTTGGCTGAGGAAAATGAAACGTTAAAAACAAAACACAACATAATAACATTTTAAAAAACTAATCTTGTGATTTGGCTAAAGAACACTAAAGAGATGGGTTTGTAAACCAGGGCTTAGTAATTTTCCATATTACTTTTTACCACTTTGGTTCCACTCCTACTCCACGTATTAGAACTAAAAATAAAGATAGGACTAATTTTAAATTTCCATTTTAGAGTATGGACTTTAAAATGTGTACTGCTCTTTTTTTATTACAGCTGACATATTTAAAGTGACAATGAGATAGGTACCCCCTTCTATCATCCCCCCCTATCTTCCCACACATACATACACAAAAAAGGCCCTATTACATCAAACCAGAATTTTAGAACTGGGTTATCTGCAAATCCTAGCTTTTTATCCATGTTTCTCTAAAATTTGGGAACTTTCCCATGAAATGTAAATAGAATGGTTATGGAAGAAAAAAAAAATGTTTCCCTTTCCAAACAGAAATACAAGACAAATGAGTAAGTTTAGATTTTCCAGTAGCTACATTAAAAAGAAGAAACAGGTGGAACTTTAAAAATACATTTAACTTAACTCAATGTATCCAAGATATTAATTCATATGTACATTCCTTTTTCTTGTCAGTCTTTGAATTGTCGTGTACAGTTTACACTGGAGCAGATTCCACTTAGGGCTGGCGACACATATCCTTGTGTAGATGACACATATCATCCAACCCTGCTTAGTTCTTAGCTGCTTCCTAAGATTTTGTGATTATCAAGTGTTCTGTGGCCACATATGGGGTCTTGGCTGCTGTGATCCTGCTACTCTATTTTCTGAAAGCGGTGATAGCACACCCAGGCTTCCCTACTGCAGGATTTTTCATAGCAATTGACATGTTAATTCTTTCTCTGCAACTATTGAGATGATACTATGATTTTCAACTTTCATATTGTTGATGGGGTATATCACATTGACTGATTTATGGATGTTAGCACAACCTGGCACCCTTAGAATAAGGCCAACTTGATCATGGTGTATGATTCCATTAATGTATTATTGAACTCAGGTTGCTCATAATTTGTTGAGTTTTTCATCTATGTTCATCAGGAATATTGCTGTGTGATTTTTATTTCTTGTGGTGTCCTCACCTTGGAATATGGTTTTGATCTCAGGACAATGCTGGTCTTGTAAAATGAATTTGCAAGTATTCTCTCCTCTTTTGCTTTTTTGAAGAGTAGTCTCTTATGAGCCTTTGTATTTCTGTGCTATCCAGTGTAACATCTCCTTTTTTTCTGATTTTATTTCACTCCTCTTCCTTGGTGAGTTCAGCTAAATGTTCAACTTATTAGTCTATCTTTTCAAAGAGCCAGTTCTTAGTTTCACTGAATTTTTTTAGTCATTGCTTTAGTCTCTACTTCATTTATTTCTGCAGTGAACATTTTTGTCCTTTCTTCTAACATTGGGCTTTTCTTTTCTTTTTCTAGTTCTTTGATAATTAAAGTTACTTTGTTTATTTGAGATCTGGTTTCTTTTTTTTTTTTTTTTTAAGATTTATTTATTTATGCACTCAAAAGCTGGGGTACAAGCCAGAGGTGTGGGAGGTGAGAGGATTCACCAGAGAAAGAGTAGGGAACAGAACAGGCAGATTGACCAAAGTACACTGCTGAGGGGAGCAGTGGGAGAGTCAGTAGAGGTCTGCTGCGCCATGTGGGTTGCTCCCTGGCCGGCCGGGGATCAAACTCATGCTGCTGAAGCTGCGGATTGCTTCATAATGTGGTGCTTAACCCCTTGCGCCACCAGGGAGTCCCTCTTGCTTGTTACTTGATGCAGGCATTTATCGCTATGAAATTTTCTTTTAAAACAGCTTTTGGCTTATCCCATAAATATTGGTATGTTGCATTTCAAATTTAATTTGTCTTAACAAATCTTCGATTTCTCTTGATCCCATTTGATGCATTAGTTTTTTAGTAGCACATTGTTTAAACTCCACATATTTGGAGTTTTCTTTTTGTAACTGATTTCTAGTTTTGTACCACCGAGGTCAGAAAAGATGATTAATGTGATTTCAGTCATCTTAAATTTATTAAGACTTATCTTGTGTCCTAACATACTATATTTCATAGCATAGAGCATATTGTATAGTATACTTTAGTACTTTTAAGTTTGGTGGGCATCTTTATGTCCACTACTTTAAACTTTTTATCAAATTAATAATCTGTTTCATTAAGATCTTTTTCTGAGATTTTATTTTGTTATTTTGTTTGGAATATGTCCCTATGTGTCTTCATTTTTTTTTTTTTTTACTTTGTATTGATTTCTTTGCACTAAATGAAAGTCACTTCTACCAATCTTCTTTAACTAGTAGCCTTGGGTAGATGACCCTTATCATCCAACCCTGCCTAGTTCTTAGCTGCTGCCTAAGATTATGTGATTATCAAGTAGCCAACTTTATTTTTGTTGTCCTGTGTGGGTGTGTGCCAAGATCTATCAGTATTGCAAAAAGGGAGGATCTCAGTCAGCAGCTATACTCAGGGCAATTTGAAACCAGACACCTCAGGCCGACTATGGAACCACAACTATAAAGCCCACAAATTCAGGCAATGTACATGTATCTGTCAAGCAGCAGTCTTAAAAACTAGGGTGCCATTCATATGTACATGCTCCTTTCTGGAAATCTTGGTGTGACTGCAGGGAGGCAAAGGAAAAGCACATAGATGCCATTCAGTGGCCTCAGTCTATGGAGAACACATAGCAGGTCCCCATATGTGCACCAAGTCACGAGCTGCCCCTCTGATCAAAGCTCAAGCACTGGGCATGTGTTTCAATTTCCCCTCTTCCCTATGCCCTGTGGGTGGTAGTGGCTAAAATCTGTGTCTTTGATTGTTACACTCCTGTGGGACCTAGGGAAGGAAATCTCTCTGACCATCAGAACTGAATCATCAACAGGGATCCCCTGGCAACAGCTACAAAAAACTGGGGCACAGGACAGAAAATCTGGGGCACCAGAAGTGTGTACCATTTTCCCTTTGTGAGATGATGGTGCTCTGGAGCACAATGAGAGAGAGCATACAAAGATGGTATCCATTCTCTGAGGTCTCTGGAGAGAATTACAGTCTACCCCCCAGATGTTGGTTTAGCTATAAGTCTGTGCCTCAGGCTGCGGCTATGAAGAAAAGCTAATAGGCCTCAGAGAGAGACTGGGACCTCAGTCTATTGCCTCTTGCTATGCCCTGGGGGCAGTCACTGCTTCAGCATCTTTCTGTTTATTATAATCTGGTGAACTGCAAGTGTAACCTCTCCTGGCCACAGAGTCAGCAAACCTGAGGTTTCCCCTGTCCATGGGCAACAAAAATTGGGGTACAGCCTTCTTCCTGGGAGATAATGTAGAGCTGGAGGGAGGCAGGAAAATATGCAAAGGTGCTTCCTGCTGGTCTCTGTCCTGAAGAGCATTTCATTTGGTCCATTGATATGTGTTTATATATTTGCCTGTCTGCCCAGACACCACTTTCAGGGATGCAAACAGCATCTTTTGCAGAAAGTCTGGGTACTTTTCATGTGGCAGCTTCTGCACTGGGTCCTGGGGTAGGTGAATTTTATATACATGAACCCTTTGAAAATCATTGCTGTTTCCTTGAGCTTAGTATGTCTTAAGGTTGCAAACCCAATTGACTTTCAAAGCTACATGTTTTAAGGGCTCGTCACTCAGGTACAAATCTTTAGAAACTGAGGGTATTTGAGGTTGCCTTCAAACCCTTTACTCCTAGAGTTTGGGATTTTGAGATCCTTCCTGATTATGGGTCACTGTCGGTGATGGGGTTTGCAGTGACTGTGTCTCAGCCTCTCTGACCCTCTTTTCTGCTGGCCAGTGGTGTCGGAGGCATTCAGGTTCTTTCCCCCTCCAAGCGAATCGTTCCTTATGTAACAATAAAATTTGGTGTATCCGTGGGAAAAGGGTGAGCTTTGAACCAGAACTACCAGTGGCAAAGCCACTTCCAGATAACTGTCTTTACTTTTCATTAACTACCATTTGTATTGCTTAATTTAATGACACTAAAGACAGAATTGTCTGAAAGTGACTTTGACTTTACTCTTTTTAAATTTTCAAGTGAGGAAAGGATCAAAGCTGAAATTACTGTTTTTAGAGAAAATAATTAAAATTCAGTAATTAAAATTCGAGAGTGCAGAACAGAAAATTCCAGGTAACATCCAATTTTCAGTGGTTTATTTTTAATAGCTTTACACTAAAATTGTACAAACATGCCATTTTAGGGTAAAATAGGAGCAAAATTATAGTTAATTTTTGAAATCCTGGTAAGATAGAGAAGACATCCTTGGTATAATTGTGCAGGAATAAAAATCCCTTTGAGGATTCTTTAGTTAAAAAGGGAATTTCTTTGACTTTTACTCTTAGACTTTCAAGAGTTATACGCCATGCATTTTCTTTTAGGTGAAGCACTATGCCTTTTAGGAGGAACTATCACCTTCATTTACTAAAAGTAGCACTTTATCACTTGCTAAAATAGTAGTTAGAATCTGCTTCACTGGCTTCTAAGCATGTGTTGCTAACACTATTGTCTCATGTTAAATCTATTACAATGAATCCTTAATTTGAAGAAAGGGAGATCTTTGCAATGCAGTGATTCAATTTACTTTATTGGTATGAAGACACAGGAAGAGGACTAGTAAATCCAAGAAATTGGAAATATTTGACCTGACCTATGACACTCAAGTTTATTACACTTTAGGGCTGTCCCACTTCCGTTCTCAGCAGGGCTGCCTGCATGATTGCAACAGATTCCTGCCTGTGACATATTTTTGAGCTTGATGAAATGTATGTTGTTACTTTTAAAGTTATAAAACACAAGTAAATAGTAGTAATCACAACAGACACCAAAGCCATTTTTATTGGTAAGGGGGAAATGCCTGGGAAGTAGGCCAGTGGAGTTGTGATATGAAACTCTTGACATAAAGTCATTTTAATATTAAGATAGGGTTTTAAATAGCAACTGCAAGAGATAATTTCCCAAACTGGGCCTCCCTGGTGGGGTTAAGGGGTTAAGACACAACCTACAAAGCACAAGTTTGATCCCCCAGCCAGGGAGCTGCCCACTGGCACGGCAGACTTCTCCTGCCTCACCCGCTGCTCCCCTCAGTAGTGTATTTCAGTAGATCTGCCTGTTCTGCTCCCTACTCTGTCTCTGGTGAATCCTCTGACCTCCCATACCTCTGGCCTGTACCCCAGTTCTTGTATGCATAAATAAATCTTTTAAAAAACAGAGAGACATAATTGCCCAAACTAAAGGAACATCTCCCGTACTTTCAATTATAAGAATGTGGAAGTGGATTAAAGAGATGCATTTTTTCCTCATTGATATTTTCTAATATCACTATTAATGACATAGTTAAAAATTTAAACTGTAAGGATGAATTTCTTTGAGGTATTTCACTCAAATTTCATGCCAACAACTATTGCTTCAGCACTGATTATAATTCTAAAGGAGCTATATTTTAATTTGAATATTCTTTATAATCAAATAACAATAAAGCATACTGAGCATTTACCACATCAGATGTATATTTAAGTGCTTAATGTGCATTACGAACTTAAATACTGACGGCCATTAATGGTCTGATGATTGAATCACTTTTTTTCAGATGATAAAATGAATGCAGAACAAGATTAAATAACTTGCCTAATGTTGCCCAATAAGAGAGCCAAGATTTGAACTAACCCAGACACCTGAGCTTAGGTCATTACCACTAATTTCTACTTGCCTCTGATATAACACACTAATGAAGATGTTAACGATATGCAATATTGCTTACATTTTTCTAAGTTTAAGGCATTGTGAGTGGTTTTATGGTAAAAATGTATATAACTTTCCATCCCCTTTAATTTCTAATCAGATGGGAGTTAAAATAACTAGCTTTGCTACTTGACATGATAGACATATGCATTTTTTAAAAATGTATGGTTCAAAGCTGAGAATGGAGATAGGTGAATAACTTACATGGTTTCTGGAAATAAGGGAATATCTGATATTCTCTGGCACACATGCAGTCAAAAGTTTTGAAACCTTGATCTGATCTTGCTGAAGTTAATTAACTTCTGAGTTTTTTTTGTTCTATCTTATAGTTAATCTTGACATTCAGTAAGAACATTTTAGTTAGGACATTTTCAGGACATGATTGAACTGGATTTAATTAGATCAGCCATAGAGGGAAATCTGCTCTGATAGATCTTTGCTCAACAACTTTGTCTCTTTTTTTTTAACAATTACAATTGCTTTCTTCATTTGAAGAACTCGCTTTGTAATGGAAGTGTTTTCAGTCTTTTTATTGGGCTTTTTTGAAGGATACTTAGGGGAATGAAGGTAATTATAGGGACCAGAACAGCTTTAGGAACCTTAGGAATGGGAACTCGGGCTACAACTGGTACAGGGTGGATCACCTGCCCAGTGACGGGGGGACTGGGAACGAGCAGGTCTGAGTTCCTGGCCAAGAAGGTGAGACTGAGTGAAAGGTCTACTAGAATCATGTAATCCCCACAGAGCAAACTGAAGAACATATTCCAGTTGAATATGAAAAATATGGCCAAAGAGCAAATGAATAAAAATAACGTTAAGACCTGAGGGAACACTCCCCATGCTCTGGACAGTTTGAGCATATCTCAGGTAGTCTGTAGTATAATTCTTGGGAGAAAAGCCCAAGCTTGCACAAAAGACTACTTGGGGAGAGGAGTGGGGAAGTAGTAAAGTTGGTCAAATGATGAAAAGCCTATATTGCATTGCTACATTAGACAATTAACGTGGATTAGCAAGGGGAGAAATGGGAGGTGGGGATTTAATTAATACACCATTTTAGTGGAAGCTAAACAAAGACCTGAATTCAGTGGGTGACAATGAGGATAGAAAGGAAAAAATGAAACAAAACGGATATGAGGCACTGAAAAAGTAGAATTGTGAGCAAACGATGGTTTATTAGAGTTGAAGGTAAGGGACAAGTGTTCCAAATGGCCAAAATGTTCCCCATTAAAGGATTAAATGAATGATGGTCAGTTACAGTGGTAAAGTCAGAGGGTAAGAATTGGTTTAAAGAGAGATGAGGATGAGTTTGATTTTGGGCATTCTGAGATGGAGCAGGAAATAAATTCTCCAAAGGGGTTATCAAGCAGACAATTCCATATATGGCACTACATCTCCTGAGAAAAATGGGAAGAAAAACTTCTGGAGATAAAATCACAAAAAGAGAGCATAAAGAAACACACATAATATAGAGTGATACTTTGATCTTAATGTAAAACATGTTTAGCCAACAGGTTTATAAAATTTTAAAAATTTAAATTTATTAGGATTTTTAGCAACACAAGAACACAGAAAAAAGTTCAGGAATTCATCAATGATGTTCACCAATATGTGCTTCTTTGTGGCTTTTTAAACTATTTCTCATGATTCAAATTTATTCAGCATATAACAGAATTTCATACATAGCTTCACAATATGGATATTACGTCTTCCATCGGTAAAATTAATGAAAACATCTCTCTCATGAAAGGCACATAAAGAATCTAACGCATTTCAGGACTCTTAATAATTTGAATTTCTTTACATTACAAAGAAGGAAAAATCCCCTAAACAAAACAGATGCAGATTGTGGTTACCTACACACACATACTTCAACAATTATACTTCAACAAAATGATAGAATACATAACTAAAGAGAAACTACTTAACAGTGAAGCTTATTGAAAGATTAAATTTTTCAGGATGAGTTAAAATATAAGAGGAAGTAGAGTGAGCAGTGCTATTCATTTTGCTGAAATGAGATTACAGAAACACACTGAATAATAAAAAGAAAACAGACAATCCAAGTTCAACACTAGCTGATATGCAACACTTATTTGCACATACAATCACTGACTTTATTTAAATACTATTAATCATTTTCTAAGTGTAATTGTCCATTTGATTCCCAGAAATAGCAACATATTCAAGCAAGTGGAGGACAGCTGAATAAGGGAAAAAGTAAATTTAATAGTGTGTTCATTAAATTTGTAACATAGTGACATTTATGAATTTAAAGCTTGCATTTATATCAGCAGCAGAGTAAGCAAAGATCTTTCTTGTCATTTTCCAAACAAGGAGCTATCATGTATACTAGGTACAAGGGAATTCCCAAAGGAAATACACAAATGAATGTCTCAAAATTCATTATGCTGACATATTTTTTAATCCACAAAATGCTCTCAATATCCACCTAAACTTAGTTATAAATAAAAATGTAGTTATTTAAAGTGTATAAAAAGTAATCTGGCATTGCCTTTAAGGCAATGTATGAATACCATTCAAATATTAAAATTCAAAGTGAAAACAAACCAACTGAATAAAAATTAAGTCTATAATAACAGAGTATATCCTCAAAAATCTGAAATTTTAGTTTTTCAAACCAAATCTAGTATAGAATGAGATCAGCATGCAATCTTAAGAGAAAATAAAATGCATACAATGTTTAAATAACTGATCCAAAGGCAAGTATATTCATCTTCTTTAAGAACATTTCAATAAAACACATTAAATTTAAAGAACAAATCATGTTATTAAAATAGTCTGTGCAATGTTTGTACAAATAACATTTTTATGATTACAAGTATACATATAATCAAGATAAGGGCTGTAACTTTGCCTAGTAGTAATTACTGTACTTAAAAATTTACAGGACATGAACATAAATAAAGCTGTTTAAAACTGGCAAACATAATAGTCTGTCATTTAGTACAAAGTACTTCACTTTTCTGTTATTTTCAGTCTTAACGCTAGAATCCTAAGGTGTCACTCTTAAAACCTAAAAGTAATGCGGAAACTAAAGTTACAAACACGTGTATACATACATTTGCATATTTACAATTATGCAGAAATCATCAATATACTAGAGCCCAGCTTTAACACTGTCCTTAGTTTCATATTGCAGATCACCTTTCACATGTAAGAAAGGTAATTTTGCTACTTTCAGTTAAAAAAAAAAAAAACAAACTGAACAACTTTGGTCAGGTCCCAGATGCATTTGCCATATATTACATTCTGTGTTGCTGCAAGACTCTAGTCTAAAGAGATCCACATAGAAGTACTCTTTTGGTTTGAAATGCATTGTTACTGTTAACTGCAACACTTAGAAGAGGCCACAATCTTTTAGATTATTTTTTATGATGACATCTGTTACAGCATCAAAAACAAACTGCACATTCTTAGTATCTGTGGCACATGTGAAGTGGGTGTATATTTCCTTTGTGTCCTTTCGTTTATTGAGGTCTTCAAATTGACACTGAATATATGCAGCTGCCTCTTCATATGTGTTTGATCCTGAGATTGGGGAAAGGAAAGAAACATAAGATGAAGAGTATATAGCTAAGCAAAAGTGACCTTAAAATACTGAAGTCAATTTCATAACATAAAATATAAAATGTGTGCACTTATATTTTCTCTTCTATAACTAAACTCTTCTTTTTTTAAATTTATTTTTATTCATACAAGAACTGGGGTGTGTAGGCTAGAGGTGCAGCGGTGAGAGGATTCACCAGAAACAGAGGGAAGCAGAACAGGCAGATCTACTGAAATACACTGCTGAGGGGAGCAGCGGGCAAGACAGGAGAGGTCTGCTGCCCCGTGTAGGTTAGCTCTCTGGCTGGGGATGGAACTCAGGCCGCAGGGCTGGCAGTAGCTTGATAGCGTTGACACTAACCCCTGCGCCACCAGGGAGGCCCTAAATTATTTTTTCTAAATGAAAAACACCTAATTATTTTTTTAGTGAATGTAGCACTTAACACCCCTCCCCATCATCTTTTTCCCTCTCTTAATCTTCAAATGCCAGATTCCCCCATTTTTTCAACTGAATTTGAGTTTTCATATTTGACATTAATCCCTTACCAGATACATGGTTTACACTTTCTCCCATTTGGTGGGTTGCCTTTGTATTGTTGGTTTCCTTTGCTGTGCAGAGACTTTTTAATTTAATGTATTCCCTCTTACTTGGATATGCTTGTATTTCTTTTAGTGTCAAATCACAAAACCACTGCCAAGGAGCTTACTGTCCATATTTTCCTCTAGGAGTTTTATAGTGTCAGATCTTACATTCAAGTCTTACTCCATTTTGAATGAGTTCTTGTGTATGGTATAAGATCAGGGTTCAGTGTCATTGTCTTGTGGAGGACTATTCAGTTCTGCCACCACTATTTATTGAACTGATTCCTTTCTTGGTTCCTTTCTCATAAATTCACCATATATGTATATTTCTGGGTTCTACTCTGTTCCATTAACCTAAGTGTCTGTTGTATGCAAATACCATATGATTTGATACTATGCTTTTTAAATCAAGGTGTACAAAGTAAAGCCTCCAGCTTTGCTCTTTTTTCTCAAGATTGCTATAGCTAGCTATAGTTCCATATAAGTTTTAGGATTTTTTTTCTATTTCTCTGAAAAATGCCACTGAAATTTTGATAGGGATTATCTTGATCCTGTGGATGGCTTTGAGCAGTATGGACACTTTAACAATATTTTTTCTAATTCATGAGAAAGGAAGATTTTTCCATTTCTGTCTTCAAATTCATTCTTGAATGTTTTATATAGTTCCCACTGTCGAGCTCTTTCACCTTCTAGTTGAATTTATTCCTAGATATTTAGTATTTCTGATGCAACTGTAAATGGGACTATTTTTCTTAATTTCTTTCTGAGAATGTGTTATTAGTATCTAGAAGCAACAGAACTCTCTGTACTGATTTTGTACCTTTCAACTTAACTTTATTTACTAAGTTCTAAAGGGTTTTTTTGGTGAAGCTTTTGGGTGTTTCTAAATGGTAATACACCATCTCCAATAGTGTCAGCTTTACTTCTTCCCTCCCAATTTAGACACCTTTCCTTTTTTTTTTTTTTTTTTTTTTGGTCTAACTGCTTTGGCTAGGACTTCCAATATTATGTTGAATGAAAGTGTTAATGTGGGCATCCTTATGTTTGTTATTCCTGATATGGAAGGGAATAATTGAGCTTTTAACCACTGAGTATGCTATTAGCTTATAGACGTGTCATACATGGCCTTGATTATGTTGTAATGACAGTTTATATCATCAGTGGATGGTGAATTTAGTCAAATGCTTTTCCTGCATCTATTGAGATAATCATGTGATTTTTATACTTCATTTTGTTGCCGTGGTATATCACACTAATTTGTAGATGCTGGAATAAATTCCATTTGATCATTGTGTATGATTTATTTTTTTAAGTAAAATTTCCATTATTTTTTTCCTCAGAGTAGTTTTTCTTCAGTCTTTAAGGACTTAGTTTCAAGGACTGAAATCCTTTACAAGGGCTTTGAAGGTCACAGGGCAGCACCTGCAGGTTTCAATCAGGGTGGGAGTGTGTTCTATCCTTCTAGCTTCACAAGGACGATTCCTGACTACTTACCGTGCTGTGAATGGCACAACTCATACAGTAATGTAGTTTCAGTTACAGCTTGGGAAGCACATAGGTGTCGAAGACGCTTGCTTCAGCTATGTCCCTGACATCTGTGGCCTCCACTACATTTCCAACCATGAGCTTCATAACTGCCCTGTCCTTGAACATACACACAGCCGCAAGTTGTGCATCAAAGAGGCTGAACATGCCCATCGCCCTTTTTGGCACGACGATTAATCCTTCTTTTCTTAGTCATCTTGGAAGCAAGTTTTTCAGAGACCAGCATCATCCTTTTAATGTACTGGACATGGTTTGCTATGATTTTGTTGAAAATTTTTGCACCTTTGTTCTTCAAGGATATTGGCCTGTAATTTTCTTTCTTTTTTTTTTTTAAAGATTTATGTAATTTATTTATGCACACAAGAACTGGGGTCTAGGCCAGAGGTGAGAGGATTTATCAGAGACAGGGTGGGGAGCAGAACAGGTGGATCTACTGAAATATACTGCTGGGGAGAGCAGTGGGCAGGACAGGAGAGGTCTTTGTGCCATGTGGGTCAGCTCCCTGGCTGGGGATCTAACTCAGGCTGCAGTGAGTGGAAATAGCTTGATAGTGCTGAGACTAACCCCTGCACCACCAAGGAGCCCCCAGCCTGTGATTTTCATGTGGCAAACTTATCTGGTTTTGGAAAAGAGTTCTCTCTTTAATCTTTGGGAAAAGTTTGAGAGAATTTATTAGTGAAGCTATAAGATCCTGGACTTAGTTTCTTGGATGGTTTTGGTACTGATCTGATCGCGTTACTATTAAGTGGTCCGATCACATTTACCAGTAGTTATTCATCATTCTGTCTTCGTAGGTTTTAAGTTTCTGGGACTTTAATACTTCTAAAGTCACTCATAAGTAAAACCATATATTTTTACATATCAAATTAAAAAAAATAATTATAGTAAGGTTAGAGTTCTGCATTATATAATAAACACTATCTTGTCTCACAGAGACTAGAGCAATTTCTAAATTAAAAACATGGGTGAATAACTTGCATTGAGCGCAGAGCTCAATCTGCTGCATATATTCTGGGTAGCTAGTTAATTATTGAACCCCAAGAGCCATAAGGTACATAAATGAACAAACAATTTTAAGTCTTATGATTTTAAGTCTTAAGGTATATGGGTGGGGGGAAGGGTAAATGATTTTCTCTAATGTGATAGAACTGTCCTGAATAAAGGAAAGTATAGATGACATCTGCAGTTTTCAAATTGCTGCAATCTCCAACGTATTCTGCCGTATATTTACTGAAAAAAAATCCACACGTAAGTGAGCCCATGTACTTCAAACTCATTTATGGGTCAACTGTGTAATGCTGCACAATATGAACAGGGCTGCAATAATGACTATTGTGATTATATTTATCAAAAAGTCCTGTCCCTTTGGTTCCAATGAGAATTTAATGAAATGTAGTCTAGTTCTTAATGTGTGGATATTGTAGTACAACAAACTTGGGTCTGGATTTGAACTCTTTGTTGTTTCATTAAACCCCAGTGTTCTCACCTGTGAGAATGGGCTATAGCATACTGATGTCATATTTGTTTTAATTTTGTTCAATACTTCTATGAAAAGGCAGTAAAAACTATATAATTCACTTAATATGAAACTAAAATTTTGTTTATAATGAAACAAATTCTTGAGCTTTTTTTAAAACAAAGGATGGAGTGAGGTTTACTAACTCATCAATTAGCTAAATTAGTCAAATTTCTCAGAATATTTAGATGTACAGGTCAAACTCTAAACCTTAATGAAGGGAACACTATTAAAAATAATCTTACTGAGAAATCCAATATATAAAACAGATGACAGCTAAGTTGATGACTATGTACAAGGAGGGTAGGGGACCATAAGTATCTGTGTCCCTGTACCACTTAGATTGAGACTGGGGGCATTCACAGTGGTAATGCCATAGACCTGTACCTACTTTCAATAGTAGCCTAGGGAAGTGATCCAATGAACTAATATACGTAGTCTGTGCTTTACCCTAACTCCTTATTTTACAGATAGGATACTGAGACGGGTAGATTAACTGCCTTGCTTTAAGATAGAAGAGCTAATTATGGAAAAGCCAGGATTGTACCTAAAGTCACCTTTCCTCATACTCAGCCTTTTCCACAGTAGTAAAATTAAAGTACCATTAACCTTCCCTGACTTTCTTAACAGTTAACTGAGGAGTTAATAGGCTCACCAATTTCTTCATTTTTCTCCCTTACAATTATTGTTTTTACTGTTTGTGTTCCTTTGTGGTAGCATGTTGCACTATTACTATTTATTAAAGAGTACGCTTGTCTCAGAGTAGACAAAGACCAAAGATAAATCTTACTCATTGTGCATCACATAATACATGTCGTAAAAACTGTTAACTAGATGAACAAATCAATATTTTAAATTTATGAAAACCTGGAGACATCACAGAAAATTATCTAAGAGCTTTTTCATAAAATGGCTGCTATTTTCCATCTTATCCACAACTCAAGGAACTACTTGTACTTGAATGCAGTTTGATAAATAATTTCCTTTAAAGGTAAGATTAAGCCAAGAAATTTACATCAATAGCTTGTGTATTGCTTTAGGGAGCTTTCACTTAGAAATATATAACTTGACAAATTATCTACAGAAAGAAAAATACCTGCATATTCTGGATAGCATATAGTAAGGGGGCTCTTTTTAATTTTTTCTTCAAAGAGATCCTTCTTGTTTAGAAAAAGTATAATAGATGTATCTGTAAACCATTTGTTGTTACATATGCTGTCGAACAACTTCATGCTTTCATGCATTCGGTTCTGTAGTAGAAAAGAATATACTGGTTTATCACTCATGTCAAGGATTTTGAGAAATACTATTGCTAAAAAAAAATACAGCTTAGTCAGCTTAAAAATAGATGACATACCACAAGAATACATTTCTGCCATCTAAGGGCAAAGTACATTTTTAGGTGTCTAATCACGCATTACTTTTTGCATTCAACCAATACTGGCTGAGTGCCCACTGCCTGTCACAGCTTCCATAGAATCCAGCCAAGGGCAAGTATTTGAAAAGACCTCTTTATTAGAGAGTCAATCAAAGAAGTTTCCATTAAAAGATAGAGGTTCTTAAGATTAATAAATTAACTGAACATGTTGAAACACAATTAGCCCAACACCTTAAATACAATGGTAAGTTAGGTAAGAAAACCTCCAATTCTGTTTCTGATCTTCCCAATACCTGTGGTTTCAAAAAGAGCACTAGTATATTTTACAGTACCCAAATAAATGCATGATGGCTCATTGAACCTCCTGCACTAGAACTTCTATACGTGATTATAAAATAATAAAACCAACATTTCTACCTTCCCCCCCCAATCTGTACTAAAGTAAATTTAAAATGAACTTTCCCCCAGACTAATGGTACAGTGAAACACATCTGAAAATTACTTGGCAGTAGCAAAGTATAACATGGACTAAGGATTACTGAGCTGGCAGATGTAAGTTAAAAATGAGCCATGGACTATTATGGAACTACCTTCATTTGCATTCAGTATTTAGCCAGAAAATGTGTAGACAAGCACATAGGGCTGGGGGTGGGGGAAATAATTCTTAGTCTTTCCCTTTTTCTAAGGATTCATCTGTGCTTCTTTAGTTTTCCTCTCTTTTAGTGTGCAAAAACAAAAGTTAGAGGAAAGAGCCTGAACTTTCAATTTAGGCATTAGCAAGAATTTCTCAAGCATTTTTCTCAGAATTTTTCACAATAAATTTTCTGAGAAAAATCTTGGCAACATCTCCAGCTCTTAACATTTTCATGCTCAAACTGTTAAAAAGTGGTTCTACTTGCCATTTCTTCATCTTCAGCTAGAACCAGGTCATAGTCACTCAGTGCCACACAGAAGATGATAGCGGTCACTCCTTCAAAGCAGTGAATCCATTTTTTCCGCTCAGATCTCTGCCCTCCCACATCAAACATTCTGTAAGAGGAAAAATAATGAATTTGACATCACATTAAATCTTCAAAAATTCATGTTATTTAATATAGATAAAAAATGTCCAAGTAACAGGGGATATGTGGGTGGGAAGAAAGGACAAAAAGAGTTCATGTGAGTAAAACAATGTCACAAACTGGTTTTCATAATAGGAAAATGTCTACAGGTTTTTAAACAGTTTGAATGGAGACTTTATCTCAAGACAAAACAAAAACATCCTCAAGAAGCAAGACACTTATTAACATATGAGGACACTTAGAACAGAACATTAAATATAAATGGACTATACTGTGTGTAAACACTGAAGTCACTTGAAACAGCTGGGAAGGCAGAGATAATAGAAAGCATGTTCAATTTGGCAATCATGGAACATTAGAAGCAGAGGACATGGCCCCTGTTTACACTACAGAATATTTTCTCTTAGAGGCAAGAAGCAGATATCTGGCACAAAGGAGAAAGCATCCAGGTAAGAAAAAGATGAGCAAGCAAGTCAAATTCAGATAGGACAAACAGATTGCCTAAATTAAAAAGTAAAACCATGATATAGGCAAAAAAGTAAATTAAGAAATAAATTGAAGGCCCTTCTTAACCTTCTTAAAATTTAAAGTGAAAAATCTTACACAATATAGAGGCAGGCAGGGCAGCAACACCATGTAAAAGATAGTGGTCTTTACTTTTTCTTACAAGAGCTTATTAAATTAAGCAAATGCTGAATTTCATATAGATTATGTTATGCAACCTAGAGATAACCACTTATATAATGGAAACACTACGCAAACTGGAACAGTTTTAAAAGCCCCATTTATCAGGTTGGTGCACTAATTAAAATAGTCCCTATTTAATTTTGAGGCAAAAAGAATTTCCTCCGCAGAATAGAATTGGTCTATAAATGAGTGCATCAATTACTATTGTTACTGATACCATTTAAAGGACCTTCATTCTATTGGTTTAGCTAGTAAATTGTTCATTAAACTTAAGTATGCTATATAAGAAAATGATTCTACTATAATAAGTCAGAATAAAAAAAGAACAGCTGGTAATAAAAACCAAATAAAAAAAAATTACCCATTGCCTATGAACATAATTTGAAAATAACTTGGCCAAAAAGATATTTTAGAAATGTCTCTGATCAAATGTCACATGTTCCCTGGTCACTTGATATAAAATAACCACCAAACTCACCCCATCTCACCTCCCATATTTTCCCTCTCTGCTGGTTTTGTGTGTTGATTTTGTTAGGTCATCATTCAGTTATTTAATCAAACACTAACCTAGGTACTGCTATGAAGGTAGCTGAGTTAATTTTAATACCTATAATTAGTTGACTTTCTATATAGGTTATTCTTGTTAATGTAGGCTGATCTCATTAATCATCATAATTGATACACAGATTTGAGTATCAAGAGTGGGGTGGTATAAGAAATACCTAAAAAGGTAGAAGTGGCTTTCAAATTGGGTAATAGGTTAAGATTGGAATAATCTTAAGGTTCTTGACAGGAAAAGCCAGCATTACCTTGAAAGATGATTAGTTAGAAGTAGGAATGTTACAGGTGATTTTGGTGAGACTAACTAGAATCTTTCCTGCCATGTTCTTCACTTCCATCTGTGTCAATGTGTGTATAGTGAACACAATGCTTGATGACACACATGTTGGAGATGCCTTTGAGGAAGTCTCAGATGGAAATGGAGACCATGTTATTGAATACTAGAAGAAATACAGTCCATTTTTTTTTAATTATTTTTTAAGATTTATTTATGTATTTATACAAGCACTGGGTACAGTCAGAAGAACGGAGGGTGAGAGAATTCACCAGAGCCAGAGCGGGGAGCAGAACAGGCAGACTGAAGTACACTGCTGAAGGGAGCAGCCGGCGGCAGGAGGGGTCTGCGCGCCATGTGGGACCCTCCTCCGGTGGCCGGGGAGCAGCCGGGGATCGAACCAGCACTGCAGAGGCTGCGGGCAGCTTCGCAACCCAGCGCTCAACCGCTGTGCCACCAGGGAGGCCCTACAGTCCTTGTTTTAAAGAGGCATAAAGCTTGTTCCAGCAGAAGATGTAAGGTAGAACTTTTAAGCAATGAACTTGGATATTTAGCTGAGGAAATTTCTAAGCAAAGTGTGCAAAGTATGTCTTCTCCTTGTTACTATAGTTAAATTCAAGCAACAGAGACAATGAGGAACAAACTATCAGGCCAAGAGAAATCAGACACACACAGAGGGTGGGCATGTAATGTAGGCCAAAGGCTGGAGTGATGCATCTGTTAAGTCAACTAATACTCAACAACTGCCAGCAAGCACCACAACTATGAGGAAGGAAATATATGCTGTGTTAAGTCACTCATTTGTAGTCACATGTTTTTTACCATCCCCAGGAACTTTATACACCCCTAAATATTAAGTATTTCCTCTCCCAGCAACGGGAAAATGAAAGAACTTTGTCTATTTTGGTCCCTTTACATCTCCTACAGGGAACATACACAAGCGCTTATAAATATTTGAATAAGTGAATGAATAAGCTGTGTCTACTGGTATTTTAAAATACTTTCAAGTAATAATAGACTGGCATTCCTATGTTAAAGATTTAAATCTACCAATTATGCTGTAGGAATATTAAATGAGTTTTAACTTGATAATTAGTAATTTACAGAAAACTATTTTACAAACAAATGAAGGTCTTTCATATTTGGGACATAATCTTAAACTTTAGTGTGTGCATCAGGAATTATCAGTAGATTATGTTGATGCTACTGATATAGGAACTGTATTTTGAGAATCACTGGTTTAAATCATAAGTCAAGGTCAAGGAACAAAAATGACTAAGAACCTGAAACACAAATTATGGCACAGGGTTAAGCAGTTTATTATTATCACTTAGAAATAGATGAAGATTGTAACTAATCTTGTAACTAGATTGTAACTAGAAGAATCACTAATCTTATTGCTGCTTTCATTTCCTAGAAAAGTCAGATAAAAAAGTATTCATAGTTTCACATACACATTAGAATTATGTTCAAGTTCTGAATTCCTCTTTTTTAATAAATAACCAAAAACAGGACAAAAGTATACCTTCCCCTTCATATGAAAGATGACTTTTGAATCACATTTTTGACTACATACTAGGAAGTGAATGAGTTTTCTTAGATGGTTTTTTTTTTTTTTTTTTTTAAGTGCTAGGAGTGGAAGGGGATGGTGCAGATCCTGAGCTGTACTGTTATCCAACATCATCACCGTGACCAAGAGTGATGACAAACTAATTGATGACACGTCCCTTGGTATCTGAGGAGCACTGGTTCCGGGACACCATAGATACAATCTGTAACTGGTGGCTAATGGTAAGACAATCATGTGGCACTTCAGACTATAACTGTGTATATAACTCATTTTCAGACCATGTCTTTCACTTTTAGCCTAGGTTTCTCAATGTTATTTCAATATCAAGTAAATACCAATATTCAGCAAATCTGAATAATATACATAAGATGGGATTGCAGTTGCCACTACTCTACACATTCTTTCATATTCTTTGTCATTGCCAGGTTACTTATCATACTAAATACAACATAAATGTCACGTAAACAGCTGTTATACTGTAATATTTTAGGGAACAAAGAAAAGAAAAAGGTTTGAGCATTGCCAATACAGATGCAACCGCTGTTGGCCTAACTGGGTAGTACAAATTTTCGACCTGTATTTGACTGATCTGTGGAAGGAGTACATGAAGACACTGATAAACTGTATAAAATCAAACCCATTATTATGACACAGTGCTTCAAACCCACTGCAAATATGTATTATAGAAAAGGAAATTGGTATTAAGATAGTTTTATAATGAAAGAGATGCTATACTTTGTATCTGGGAATCCAGTAAAATAAAACTGTTGATTCTTTAAAGCAAAATAATGCATGTAGATGCTGTCCACACTGCCTAGTGACAATATGTGTATTCTGTGTTATCAGACTGTCTAGTTTTAGCTACTAATATAAAATTACAATTTCACCTATTTTCTCATGATCACCTCTGTGAGGTGATAATATATATAAAATGTCTTATTGCCTCCTTTGGAGTTTAGTCCTAGTCATAAAAACATAGGTGATGCTGTAATTTTATATTAGTAACTAAAACTAGACAATCTAGTTATAACACAAAACACAAAATGATAAATGATAAGCACACTCGAGTTCTATGAATTATTCTAAGTACACTTTTGCCCTTATTCATCTGATGCTCCTTTACCATATAAAAGTTGGAACCAAATGTTTTAGCAATGATAGTAATTTAATATATTTCCAATCCAAAATAAGAAAGTTTATCTGTAGTTCCTGACAAACCTATGTTTATCTTTAAGTCAGCAAGTGAAAATAGTAACTAAATACACCCTGTGAAATTCAACCTCCCCCAATGAGACTAAATAGAGCAAGATAAATGGACTTCCTGGAAGGATTATGGTGAGAGACAACTTTGCTGAATCTCGGTATTTACTTGATGTTGAAATGACAGCATTGAGAAACCTAGGCTAAAAGTGAAAAATATGGTCTGAAAATGTTATACCAAGTGATACTGTCTTAATTACCACATGACTGACTTACTATTCCCCACCAGTTACAGAGCTCCCACCTTTACAACCTGACAATGGGCAAGACTAATATTCTCTCATAAGAATATCAACTAAGTCTCACCACAGTTACTTAATAGGGACTTAGGTCTAAAACACTTATTTGCTAATCCTAATTCCATGTATTTTCTCTTCAGACTACATCATGAGAATAAAGCCATTATCTGAATAATTTGCTACAGAAAGTTCTTTAAAGCAAGGTAAATAAATAGCAAAAAATCATAATTTGCGTTTCACTAGATTAAAAAAAAAACAAACTTTAAAGCCTCATTTTAATAGTGAACTTCCTAATAATTAAAATCATTCTATAATTTAAGATAAATATGATGATTTTGCAGATCAAATATATAGGACTATATAAAATATTAATACCTTAATATTCCTGGGTTTGGTCATTTAATATTCTAGAAGCAGTATAAGCAGACTAAAAGAATATAAATGATTTCAATATGAGATAATACCAGCAATAAAAAATGGCCATTGGCAGCTTAAAAAATAGTGGAAACAGAAAACCATTAAAGCAGATGAAAAAACATACCAGGTATTAAAGAATAAAGTTACAGAGCATAATTATTTCAATTGACTAATTATTTCATTCTTATTTCTCTATTTAAGAAGGCAAGGCAATGTTTGTTATTTTGGAGGGAAGATGCCATGGGAAATTGACATTAAATTTTGTCTTCCAGAAAACTCAATTACATGAACCACTGAATGTGGGATAAATGACAAGTGACAGTAATAAACATATTATATTTAAAGTGCATATGGAAGAAAAGTGCTATAGTTGCATATATTTAGCTGCGCTTCTCACATATTGAAGTGGTATAAGGAATATATTCAGAATAATATAGTTCTATCATGTTGAAATATTTTAGGCACTGTTCCGTCAGAAAGGCCTCCCATGCTTCTTGAAGCTTTTTGTTCCATGTCCCTTCTGTGGACACAAAACTGGCACTTAGAAAATGTTTTATTTTAAATGAATTTGAACATGGTAAACAAGTAGTTTTTTTTTTTTTTTTTTAAAGAATTCTGCTTGTCCCCTTATTTAGTTTCAATATACAAAATAAAGAATACTAAGGTGGAAATAAGGTGGTAAAAGGAATACCTATAAACATTTTAAGATCAAGTAACACTACAGTGGTCTGGATTTCTATGAATACACAGAAGTCTTATTTCACAGAAAAAAACATTAAATTTCCCTACTTATGTACATAATTTTACTGTTAATACTTTTAACTATCAAGGTGAAAGAAAATGATGAATAGCAATGTATGCTTGCTGGGAATTCAGATAAAAGGTGAATTTAGTAGTTGGAGTGTTTAGAAAAAGAAAGTCATGGTAGCTAAAGTCAGGTAGCAGACAGCTTGGAATGGGAAAGCAGATTAAAGGAACTGACAAGTAACTGACAGGGAAAACATTACTGATAAAACAAAAATCTTCCAGTTAAAATGTTACCATTGGTTTTAAGTGCAGCAGTTTTTCTCCTCTTGAACACTCTTATTTATTGGGGGAAAAATGTAGTTCTGCAAATTTGAATGCAATGTTTAACTGAACTCCCTTCAGCCTGGTTCATTATAAAATAAGTGGACTGTACCATCCCTCCTGTTTCTAAAGGCTAACATTCAGTGCTTCTCTGCTCATACCTGTGTATCAGTCTTCATTACACTCTAAATTAAATGAACATTTCTCATCGTCAGTGTAAACATCAGTTCACTATGAATAAAAGTTTTCGATTACTATCTCTTAACATTTTCATAAGTGACAATATATCATATCACTAAAACCCTTTAACTTGAAAATTTTAATGGCAATACTTCTCCCAAAATGTACACTAAACAGCACATTCTATTTAGAAAAATGAGCTACACCACTGTGAAAAATGTAGGCAAAAGGAATTTGCCTATTTTTAAAATATTTTCTTCCTAAAATGCTTCTTGCCCTCCTTTACCCCCAAATTATTTTGTCTAATCATCTAAAGAAAGTTTTTTTTTTTAGTTACAACTCTAAAAAACATGTATCTAAATTTATAAATCATGTTTTGAAGCTACTCACTTAAAATGAAGATCTTTGAAAGTAAAATGAGTTTCAACAATTCCTGTAGTTTTCACTCTAGTTCTGAGAACATCTTGTTGAGTTGGGATATAATTTGGTTGTGCTATTCTGTCCAAATCATTCAAATAGCTGAAAGAACAAACAAAGCAATATGCTAATAGTTAATACAGCCAAAACAAAAAACCATTTTGGTACATACAATATTCCAAAGTTTGTAATAATGTGATACAACCAATTTAAATTATCTTACAAATTCCCACTGAAATGCAACTGTTAATACTTCTCCAGTCATGTTTTTAAAAATGAGTGTACTCTGTAAGGCTCTTAATTGGGAAAGAAAATGGAATAGTAATAACTTCTTGAAAAACTGCACACATGTAAAATTATCATATTTTTTTGATGCAGCACCCTCAGTGTTCCAGACAACACTCTTGTTGAAGATACAGTGAGAAAACCACTAGCCAAAGGTTGAATTTCATGTTGTTCCTTTTCAATACAGAAAAAGACTACATATTCTCCTATACTCTGCATTGGCTCTCTAATTTCATATTCATATTTAACTTCTCATTTTAGAGAACCATTCAACACTCTCTGCCCATGATGCCAAATATATTGGGGTATAAAAATGTAGAGCTGTCATACCATGTAATAATTTTATTTAAATTATCTTGTGTCAAATTATATGGTAGAGCTAGTATCAATGAAAGCCAGGGAAATGGAGAAATTAATGTGAACCTGAGTGGTTAAAGAAGGATTCATGGACAGTGTGGGATATAAATAAAAATGTGAATGATAGGGTGGAAAAAAAGGAAATGTCATTCTCATAAGGAGGAGTAAGGCAGTAGAGACAGGAATAACCAAGTTTTGCTTCTCAAAAAGTAACATCACCATTAATAGGTAGGTACAACCTTAAAATGAGAAGTCTGGAATTAAGTCTAAGGTCAGCTGAATGTGGGGAGCAACAGTACAATGTTTTGTAGTACTAGAGTAGAATAGTGAAAGATATGTTAGAAAAACTAGGTATAGAGAGGCTCTGATTATTACAACTTTAATTGGTTGGTGTTAGTCTCTAAAACTGTTCCTTTGCCATTTAGAAGAGGACTTACAAACAAAAGGTGCTCAATAAATACTTGATTTGTTAAGGATGGAGCTGGAAAGCTACCCAAATGCTGACTTAAGAACCAAATATATCTAAGATAGCCTGAGTTACTGAATTAAAAATAATATATTATCTTACTATCAAAGATGATAATCTCCCAAGTACATGTGTTTTTAATCAAATTAAATATGATTTAATAAACAAAAGGCCATGCAAATTCTGAAAGTGACTTTTAAAATATATGTGCTGATTATTCACATACATTTCTTTGCTTAAAACTACTATAATTCTAATAGTCTCTAAAAATACACATTTATAGTTCAAGACAAAATGAAAAACGGGTATTGTGAAAAACTCCAATTGTTTTAAAAGATCACAAATTCAAAGTGTGAAAGGGAAACTTAGTGACCCCCCCCCCATCTCCAGTTAAAAACATATATCGAGAAATCCTCCAACAGCTATGGTGAAAGTGCTTTCTAAGACTTCCTTCATTCTTGACCAATAACTCCATTACTGCCATCTTAAGGTTAGTAATAAGATTATGGGAAGCCAAAGTGATATTTTCCCACTGCATGTCTAAGTGCTGTGCACAAGAGAAAGGGTCTTGATCAATAGACTCCAGGGGCTGGGGAAGTTCAGCCATATGAGAAGAGAACTGCAATGTATGTCCTACGAAATACCCCTTAATTACTGAAATAGCTACCTTTGCTGGGTGCAGCACAGAACAATCTTCTCTGAAAGCACTGGAGGTGCCAAAGTAAACATTGTGGTCTAAGAGTTGCATTCATGCTCTTCTATCCTTCCTAAAGTCTGGTTTGTTCATTCATTCATTATTAAACAAGGGCGTATTGAATGACGACTGTGTCAGGCAATGGAGGCACAAAATTAGATGAAAACAGACCATACAGATTTTACAGTTTGGTGGCAGAGACAGAAAATAATCTAATAGTCTCATTATAAGTATGAATCAGTCAGAAGCGCGGGAGGGTGAGAGAATTCACCAGAACCACCCAGTGCATGTATAAACAAACCATCAAACAAACAAAATAAATAAATAAATAAAAAAATACGTATGAATCAAATGACCTCAAAGTAAATGTAAATCTGTGAGTGCTATGAAAGAAATTACATTCTATTATGAATACACAAAACGGGGAGACAATAGCTTACTTGGTGAATCAAGGAATAATTTTTTTTTTTTTTTGCATGTGCAAGAACTAGAGTGTAGGCCAGAGATGTGGGGGTAGTGGTGAGAGGATTCACAAGAGACAAAATGGGGAGCAAAAAGCAAGAGAGGCGAGGTCTTCTACACTATATGTGGATTAGCTCCCTCACTGGGAATTAAACTCGGAGGTGACAGTGCTGAATCTTAACCCCTATACCACTCGGAAGGCCCTGCATCAAAGAATATTTCTGAGTAGAATGAAAGTGGTTGAAGAGATGAGCTATATATTTAAGATGTCACGTCATATACTACATATATAAACTACATGTAATAAAATATATGGTATATTTACAAAATATTACAATTATATAAATGTTGCAATTAATGCATATAAATCATTAAAATGCAGATTAATATAGTACTATAAAAGTTATGGGTTATACAATAGCATGCATTATTGACTTTCTTATATTCATGTAACATACAGCAAGGACTAAACTAACAAACTTTAGTTTTTCATTGTGGCAAAGTTCATGTTTTTATAAAGGTCTTCTAATATCTTTCATCTTCTATGTAATCCTCACTTGTGTCCCTACAAGTAAAAGACCAGTCTAAAAAATGAAACTATCTTGGAAAGTAAAATGAGTGCACATTACATGTTTTGAGAGCAATTAATGTTATTCATTCATATCTGGCATTTTTCAATGTGTGCTTAATTATGCAAAGATACATGACTTTGTTTATTCTATGTAGATCATAAAGCAGAAAGTTTCCTCAATTAGGTTTTATCGCAACTCGATTTATAAACTTTCTGGGGTCACTGCCTGGAAAATCAGGGCAGACTTCCCTTCCAAAATACTTAGATATCTGTAATCAATGTCTAAGCCAACAGGGCACACATATTTTCTAAGTATAGAGTTATTTAACTAAGTGAGAAAATATCTTGGAATCATCATGCACCTCCCTCCCCCACCTCCCCCAGGGTGCAGCATGTCTACTGGATAAGTAACTCTTCTCTCCACTATTAAAATAAAAAGAACCCAACTAAGTTACCCTCCCCACTAGCTAGTCCCCTTTGGCTAGTCCCAGTAAACTAGAGATATACTCCAATTCAGAGTGAACTCTGGGAAGTTTTGATTACTTTTTTGGAAATATACTGGAAACATTCCCCTTTTCTCCATGTTTCAATTAGAGTTGCATAAGCATGAGTCTCTGGAGACACCTTTGAACACAAAGGAAGTAACAGCATTGCTGTCTACAAACACAGGCAAAAGAGACAAGGTTTTCAAATATTGTCATCCTGAATATCCTGAGTTGTATAAGAATATGTCAGCCAATTCTGCAATAAAATTGACTTGGAGGTATATTTGACTTACAAGTAATTATTCATGATAGTTTAGTTCTGAAGTTCTGATTACTTACTAAGCTGCAGAATCATTAAGTTGGTACTCTCGGGATCTGTTGAAACAGGCTTGTACACCACTATCTTTCCACAATCTCTTTATAACTCCTGCAAGTTCTGCAGTCATAAAACCTTCCTCAGCAGCTCCAGCCAGCACAAAGAGTTGGCGAGCATCATCCTGAACAAAGGAAAAAAAGGAGAGATTTTTATAGACACCGATAGATAAAAAGTACCAAAGTACAAAGAAGTACAGTACAGATTCCAAAAAATGCAATAGTGAATTATCTTTATCTAAAGCAGCATTTTAAACAGTGGCTTAAACAAAAGAGCATAATCTTAAGTCATAGGTCTGTTTTGCAATACTCTCTATCAAGACTCTAGGAGGCTATAAGAGTAATTACACTTAAGTTCAAAAAGGGGACATAACCAACTATTCACTGGTAGTCTTGTGCACTAAAGATGATCAATTCTGAGAAAACAAAAATATCTATGCCTTGCCCTTCCCTCCTGATATTTCTAATATAAAAATCAATATCTTTAGGATATATTAAGATAGACTAATTAAACGTTAGCTTTCTGATACAGTTCTGGAAACAAGTTCAGAGAAGAAATCAATGTGGATTAAGAATAGTTCACAGAATAGTATGAGATTTTTCAAGAGACTTTGAAGTATGCCTACATTAAAATCAATGAACCAGGAGCCACAGGTGGGTGTTTGCTAATCCAGGCACAGGAAACCAAATAAGCATAGTTTTGGATTAGAAAGTCATGATGCACATAGAAGACAGCATGTAAAAACATTTAAAGTTTTGAGACTATAAATATTTTGCTACTCTGATTCACAGGTAATCAGCAGCCACAGTTCTGTCCAAAAGAAAAATAAGGGAGTCAGGGATGCAGGTCTTAATTTAAAAAAGTAAAAAGGTAAAATTAATTTTAGCATATTTTAACCTACACATAAACTATTTTTTTAGATTTATTTATTTATGCATATAAGAGCTGGGGTGTAGGCCAGAGGTGTGTGTAGGGGGGTAGTGAGAGGATTCACCAGAGACAGAGTGGGGAGCAGAACAGGCAGATCTACTGAAATAGACTGCTGAGGGGAGAAGTGGGCAAGACAGGACAGGTCTGCTGCGCTGTGTGGGTTAGCTCCCTGGCTGGGGATCGACCTCGCACTTCAGTGGCTGCCAATAAGCTTCATAGTGCTGAGATTTAACACCTTGTGCCACCAGGGAGGCCCTATACATAAACTATTATGTCAACATGTAACTACTGAGAGATATTATATTCTTTTTTTATATGTACTCTTCAGAGTGTGGCATTTTATAAAGATAGCACATTCAACTACTCAATAACCACAAGTAGTAACTACAGTACTAAATAACAACTCTAGTCTGCAAGTAAGAGGAAAGTTAATTTAAAATAGGGGAAATAAAAAGTTGCTATCTTCACAGAGATTCTCAGAGCTTTATATTACTGGTCAACTGCTAATTTTTCTCAAACTATTATAGATGCTTCTAAAGTGATGACCTACTTTATAAGGTATACAGAATAAAAGCATTAGTGTCAGAATACCAGAGAACACTAGCCAACAATATAAATTTATTCTGCTGCCAGTTTGAGAGACATTTACTTTTCAGATGGAACCAATCATGAAAAATAATTATCTCATCATGAGAACATATTATTCAAGCATATGTTTCCCTTTTTACTGAATCACAAGAGAAATGTATGCAAGTAACACATGTACAATATCCTTAATAAACCCCAAGATAACATTGTTTCAAGATAACATGGTTTCAAGTCATTCTTAGCACCATTAACCTAATTCCAGCAAAGAATTATTCATTTTCCAAATAATCACCTAAATAATTTAGGTGATATTTCTAACTAAGACATTTCTAAATTTGTTCATTTGTATTAATTAAATATAATCAAATGCAATTTTCTCCACCCATTTTAGAAAGTACTTTTCATTTATGTGCATTTTTATTGAGCTTTAATTATGGTATCTTCATTCAATATCAACAAAATTTCCTGACAGAAAACACTAATGCCCTCTGGTATGGGATAAAAATATATTCTTTTTTTTTTTTTTTTTTTTTTAATTTTCTAGAGGCATGTCTTATTTATTTATTTATTTATTTATAATTTGTTTGTTTGGTTGGTTTATACATGCACTGGGTACAGTCAGAAGCGCGAGAGGGTGAGAGAATTCACCAGAGCCAGAGTGGGGAACAGAACAGGCAGAAGGACCGAAGTACACTGCTGAGGGGAGCAGCAGGCGGCAGGAGAGGTCTGCGCACCATGTGGGACCCTCCTCCAGTGGCCGGGGAGCAGCCGGGGATCGAACCGGCGCTGCAGAGGCCGCGGGCAGCTTCGCAACCCAGCGCTCAACCGCTGCGCCACCGGGGAGGCCCTAAAAATATATTCTATTTAAGCTTTCTAGGGAGAAATTTGGAAAAATTTTAATTTATCACACTAAGTTTTTAAATTTTTGTTTAAAAGGAAAATTGAATAAATGACTGTCTCTAACATATAAAGAAATTTCAAAGTAATTTATAATAGATTTATTATACAAATTTTTCTTTTGTTACTTTCACTCAATTTTTCCCTATTAACTATGAATTGAGCCTCTATGCTAAAAAAATGTTCTAGCAAAAATTTTTCTTTTGTTACTTTCACTCAATTTTTCCCTATTAACTATGAATTGAGCCTCTATGCTATAAAAAAGTTCTAGCAAAAACTAAAAAGACAAAAAGAAAAACTTAGAGAGTCTACACCAACATTCTTCATGGTAGGAAGCACACACACAATTTGAATACATAAAAATATGATGGAACTATAAAAAGTAGTAGTAATCACCTACTTGGTGCAAAAATATTATAAATTAAGCTAGAGATTGATTTACAAGGTTTTAGACAGGTCAAATTTTACATCAGTTATTAAAAAATCTGTGAAAAATTAACTACTTTAATGACAAACTTGAAACAGTTTTAAGCCAGCACATGAGCTGGATGAGAAGAGGAAAAAAGACTGTGTATGGACTGAACTAGAGCTGCTTCCAATCAAACAAAAAACAAGTTACTAGATCAAAAAAGGAAGTGGTTGCTTATCACTTTGGCAATCTTTCTATCATGTGATCTCCTGGGTTTTAGTTTCTTTACTGATAAGCTAGTTCCACCCCTTTATTTTATCTAGCTTGTCTCCCAAATATCCCCTTTAGCAGTGAAATTCTAGTATTTTGTAATAGCCAACATTTTCCTATTCCAGAGATAGGCAAAGAAATACTTTTTCATTTAATGAGAGAGAGTGCTTTTTAGTCTGGGCATGAACACAAATAAATCATTTCAGCTTTCCAAATTGAAAAAACAATTTGAAGAATGTCAGTATAGACTGTTTGCTATAAACTCAGTAGTAAATACTAACAATTATTATGGCGACACCAAGGGACAAAACACCATGTTGCATAGAAAACATGGGACTGTCCAGGCCATCTGATGGATAAGGAAAGGACTTAACTATAAAGGCAAGATCATATAATCCTATGTATTCTCATTTCACTCACTTCTATAAAGTTTCTGACTCATTTCTCTCACTGTTATCCTTTTGATTCCTTTTATCAAATGGATTAGAGATGATTGAGAAATCTATGTATCATATCATGTATTATCATGCAAGTTATTCTCTTTACTCATCAGGCCTGTTACAAAGAATTTTAGTGACTTACCGCCCGAGCTGAGTCACCGAAGTCTATCTTCAACCTCCCCATAGCTCTGATGATAGCAATAATTGACTGGATAGTGTTGCTGTAGACCACTGCTTTGTACTGTTTACATTCTTCTTCAGAATAACCAGCTTCATGGATAATTCTAAAGAGACAAAGGGGAAAAAAGAACATTTAGTTCCTTTGACGGAGCATAAAAAACAAATTTAATGTTTTCAATCTACTTACTTCATTTGTTTCACAATTGTACTTTTCCCAGATTCACCAGCACCTAAAAAAAGAGACGTAAAAACATATTTTAATTTCATCACTTAAGTAATTTCATCACTAGTCAAAGTGCACACAACCCATACTTCCTCTTCTTTCTCTCAATTGAATGTTATAGGTGTCCAAACATATAGAAAAGTTTTCAAAAATAAATCCCATACATTTATTTCATCATAAATTCAATAAACTCAACCGATAAAAGATATTCCATTCGTGGGTATTTTCTAAAGTACAAAAATACAATCTTCTATAGCTTACACAGAAGCACTATAAATTAGCTTTTACTCAAGATTTTGTTCCCCACTAGAACATGTTTTAACTATTTGGCCAATTATCATACTTCTAACCTTTGCCTCTTGTGACATAGAAGGCAAGAATGCCAAGAAGCCACATGAAAAAACAGAAAAAGTCGTCAGCTATTCTGCAATAGATACTCAAACACTGTTATTAAACAACACATAGACAACGCTATTTGTTAACACTGGGGATGCAATGATACGCAGAAAAGAAATGTCTCTCCTTTTTTTTCACCTTCTATATCACACACATCATAAGCCCACTCTTCAAACTCATCTTTATTTTCTACAAATGCAAAGTCTCCACCACAACTTGAGTCCTAACAAGAAACTACTATTACTGTTAAAATGGCCCTTTTGGCTATATGTGTATCTGACCAAGATTTCATGTCATCAAGGCATTTATTCCTGTTTGAGAAGACTCAGGGTTTTCATTATCTGGTGAATACTTGATTTTATTAGGACTATTCCTAAGCATTTTATGCTCTTAGAGTTCCAATAATTCCTGCTGATCTGCTGAAAACTTTTGTTTTTTCTGCCAACATCCAACTTGCCACCCTGGCTGGTGACCCCCCATCAAGTATCAAACTTACCTCCATCCACCTTTCCTAAGTCACAACCCATGTGATCCCAGCTGCCTCTCACTCTGCACAAGGTACTATTTGAATTCCAGCAGCTAATCTGTGCTAGTTACACAGTCCACCAGAAATGTATATGAATTTCTCTGTGACAGATACAATTAGATGGCAAACTTCTGGATTCATTACCCACAGCCCTTTCTTGTTCCAGTCATCTATGGACATACAGACACACAAATCATCAGACACTGGAACACAGGGCACAGTTAAATGGCCTATCTGAAAAATCAGTGATGGTGGTAGCAGGGGGCTGCTTCTATTTTACTTGTGATTTGATATTCAAAACAACTTCCCAAGATATCCTTACATTAAGTAAAAAAGTAGGAGCTGAATAAACAATGAGGGCATTCTACATTTACAGACAGCCTTTTGAATCTTTCAGGGCATCTGCCAATATAAACAATTCTCAGATAAATAACCCATTATTTATTAATCAACAAAAGGTTCTTGGCTCTGTAAAAAAGCACAATTGCAGGCATTATGGCTCACACATTTCTCTAATTCAAGAGAGGTTAACCCAAGCAGCACATTCTAGGCATTCTGCAGCAGGGCCCTCTTGAAGAAGGCTCTCTGGATTTCCAGAGCCCTGCATTTGAGTCAGCAGTGGCCATGCTGTGATAATGGAACATTCTAGATCCTAGTATCCTCCCTACATGGATATGGTGGTTCTACAGACGCAAGTGAACTTTGATGAACCCATGGTACATGCTGTAAGTGAAACAACTCAACAAAGGCCCAGAGAAAGGCTTGAGGCCCATGATACAAGCTAGTGAGGTCTAAGAAACATACAAGGAAATAAAAGGAATAGTAAAGAATAAAACTGCTGCCAGTTGAACTATGTATATGCAGATGAGAATTTTTAAACCTTAATCAGAAAAGAAATTTCCTGATGTCAGACATCATCTTGAAACTCTAATTAAGTTCATATTTTTTAAAATAACTGGTGGCATAGGACCTAGCTTACTTTTACAATGAGCATCTAGTCAAGGGCTTGTGGTTCCAAAAAAACCCTATAACCTGCTTATCACAGAGTGGAATGAATTCTATCAACTGGATTTCTACCTAATTTCTTCACTAATCACTCTGTACTCTGTGCAATAGATATCTTAGAGGCAGAAACAGTGGGGAAAAAAATCAAAGTTTAGCAATTTATGTAATTAGTTTTCAATTTTCAGTTCATGCAGAAACTCCTAAATAAATATCAAACAGACTGTTAAGGTTCCTACATTCTGAATACTGGCATTCTCTCCACATAGTAAACAGCAAGGAGTTAAAAGTTGTCCTCTACATATCTTAGCACTCATTTTTGAGGGACTGGCAGGAATCAATATTGTGAAAAATAAAATGTCGGTGCTAGTGCAGGCAGGCAAAGGGGAATAAAGGGTCAATTTTGCTAGCAGTACTCAGCCAGCCAGGTACTGCATTTCACTTAGATACAGATTAAAGGGTGGAAATGCTCTTCTTTCAAGAAGAAACAAGAAATATACAGAAACATGTACTGGTCAGGAAAGATCAAAACATATGGTCGCCAGGCCAGGCTGGTCAGCATGAGTATGAAGTCCGTAAAGTGTCAACCACCAGTTCATGCTGTGAAACGAGATTTTAGAGTAGTGGGGAAGAGAACTGTAACTCCGAAGAGCCACGAATGAGTGTGATATGGTCATAGCCTAGGAAGTCAAAGGTGTGATCACCAAGGGGAATCCCCCTCCGGCCTCTCTTTCAGGAGGAAGTGGTTGATGGAAAATTGCACCTCCGAGAGCAAATATTAAGCCCAGCAGGTGTACGAAGTGGAGCTCGGCATGTGATGATAACACGCCCATACAGATGGTAGAAGGGCAAAGGAGCATCACCACAGTAACACCGAGAGGGGCTCATCTGCCACATGGGGATGCGTGCACAGCAACATACTAACAGGATCCGGGAAGGAAGACAAGGAGCTGATGGGGTGAAGGGAGCTAAAAACTAATCAGGATCTAAGTAAAGAAGTAACCTTTGGATAGATTCTAATTCTTTAAATATATTATGTGATTTATATTGTAGTGACTTACAGTATACTGATATATCTGATATATCAACCTGGTATCAACCTGATTTTGTTGTCAGGAAGAATAGGAAATTTAAAGTTTTAATCACTGAAGGTTTAAAAGAAAAAAAAAAATAAACTTCAGAAAACAAATACTTAACCCCCACCCCCATCCCCAAAAAAGTCCTTTTCCAATTCTCTACTTAGGGTCATGTTTATATCATTTATTTCCTGGCTTCAGGGTTGTAAGCTGCTAACATCACAGAATGCCTGTTCAGCTATTAAAAAGATGACTTAGTCTAGTTATCTTATGCTGAATTCCTGACATCACTCTTCTACATTAAGAAATCCTAACTATATAACAATCAAACATTTTACATGAATAAAACTAAATCACAATTTGGTTTAAATTGGAATAAAACCAAATTATAAGTGCATTTAAAGTCGGTTCTGTTCATCATAGTGCTGCTATAAAATGAACATGATCAAGGTCCTTATATTTAAGATAGAAGCAAATTAAGGGCATAAGGGCAAACAAAAATAAGACACTTAATTATTCCTGTTGAAAGTAAGAGAACAGATTTCCCTCCCCTCTGTTTCCTTAAAGCCTTACTTTGGAAAAACTGTTAAGTCCTTGTTCCTTTCTTCCAAAGAAGTGGTATATAGGTCCTTTTTTTTTTTTTTTTTTAATGGCAGCTAATGACTAGAATGTCTCTCTCAAGGACTGGGAAGCCATCTCTTTCAAATGAACATCAAACATAAGAGGACACAGCATTCTAGTTCCTGTGGAATGGCAGGAGCCTAACTTGGGCAGGTACCTTTTTCCAAGTTGCTAAACTACTTCCTGCAAAAAAATAAGAAATTTGTTTCCACTGTGGATAAGGCCAGTCAGCTAACACAGTCTCTCTAATTAACAGGTAAAAAACAGGATGAACTAGCATGACAAGTCTTATATTTAGTTACTGTTTATTTTGAAAACGTACGTGTGTGGCTAACAAGGAGATGAGATTCTTTCCTATCTTTTCACTCGCTTAGTGGATTGCCTGTGATGTACACTATATTCTTTTTCAATGTTCATTCAATAGTAAATAATTCTCTCTTCCTATTATCTCTGTGAAGAGAATTTCTGGGTTGGGAAAAGATTTTCTTTTAAATTGTAATTCCCTAACAGGGTAATAATCTATAAATCTTTTTTATTTAGCTATAAGAAGCACTGAACGTCTAATTAAGTAAGCATAAACACATATATGGGAAATATCTGCCATTCTTGGATGTAAGACTAATTTGATAATGACTGTAAACACCATAATCTAGATCCTTCATGTGATCCATTTTCTCCAATATTAACTCCCCCAAACACTACTCCTGGAGCCAGTCTTGCCTGGGACAGGTACACTACTACACTGAACAAGAATGACTGCACACACAAGGCTACTCTAGAAAGGCAGGACAGAGGAAAGGAGCATTGCAGGCAACACTTGAAGTTCCTTCCCGAAATCCCAGTCAATGAGTCCACACAACTCAGTTAACTGAACTAAGATCAATGTTTCTACAAGATGAGCCTATAGGTAAGGGTGAGACAGAGGGAGAACTGGAGGCCACAAGCATATTCCCACACATCTGCAGGTTTTCAGCCAAAATTCTTAATCATGTGTGTGTTTGTATAATGATAAATAATTGAAGAAATTCTGTCTGAATCATTTCAAAGAATTCATATGAATTAACAGAGACATACAATTTAAAATACTGTACTTGAGTCTGTGTTCATATGTGTCTAACATACTGAAGCAAATGCCAAACATGGTACCTGGCTTGGGAACCCATCAATCTACCACTCTGGATTAGCTGTCAATCATTTTGATCTTTGCCATCAAAACTGGGGTCCTGTGGTTGCCATTAGACCGTCAATGGGAGTTAAATTCCTTATGTTTATGGGACTTATACAAACCACTGAACAAATGTTTTACAAATTAAAATATGTCAATGTGTAATATAAATGTAAAACTTAGAAAAAATTATTTTGGCTCTAGTGATTTTTTTCCCCTACAGAGAGGAGTAAGACTTAGGTGCCTAAGAGCCCAAGACAGATGAGTAGATTAGGAATATGTGGTATACATACATAATGGAATACTACTCAGCTATAAAAAAGATGAACTCTCAATTTGTCACAAATGGATGGAGCTAGAGGGAATGATACTAAGTGAAATATGTGAGAAAGAGAAAGACAAATACCAGATGTTGTCACCTGTATTTGGAATATAGAAAAAAAAAATGTCAGCTAAAACCAAGCATATCTAAACCTTACAAATCTGACTGTAGAACTGAGGCTAACAGAGGGGAAGAGGGAAGGGGTACAATGGACTTGGGTAGAGGCCTATGGGTGACTTTATATCATATAAAGTGTTATAAACCATTGTTACTTTAATTAAAAAAAAAGTACCAGATAGGTTCCCTGATCTTTTATGTGAAAACTATCAAAAAAATAAAAATCACAGTACTGAAAATACAATGTGAACTGTGGCCCACAGAGGCTATTTTCTAGGAGCACATCGTGGAAGACACCATTATAGTCTGGGACCCAAACAAAGGGTAGCAGCACTGAGAGAGAGAAAGAATGGTGGTACGAAAGAAGCCTGACAGCTTCTTTTGTTCATGCTAACAGCTTGACCTGTTAGATGGAAGAAGAATTTAAGGAGAATATTACAATTTATCATCCAAATGAGGACACTTCTGAGAATCAAAGGGAACACAAGCATAAACCATGACTGGCAAGGCAAATGCAGGAAATATTTCACTCTAGTCATAACTAAGGAAAATTTCTCCTTGATTTCCAACTGTAAAAGCCAGTTTTGCTTCCTGTAACACGGAACCCAAAAGAATTTGGACTAACTCTGTGCCAAGTAGTATTACTTTAATTATCTTGAGTTAATGAGGGAAAAACAAAGGAGGTTAATGATGCATTTGTACCAAGTGAAGGTCAAATGATAATTATTGCATGCTTTATGAAAGAAAGGTACAGAAATTTAGATAGGAAAAAAAAGATGTGGGAGAATTAGTCATTATAGAGCCCACTGTGGCAGAGGAACCCTAAGTCCAAAAGAATCATGTTGCAAGAGCAATTTATTCTGTCACATATATTGTTTCCTATGAAATATTAATTTTACTTAAAATTTTTAAAAATGCCATAGCTCATATAAATCCTAGAAACAAGGAATTTTACTCCTAGTTATAAAGTTACATACATTGATGAAAATAATTTAGAACCACACAGGCCAGAACGTTTTTATCAAGGAAGAAATGCTTTGTCAAAAGTTCAAATCTAATTGTTTTCATGTTTATGCTCAACCCTTTACCAGTAAAGACCAGTAAATAATTAACATATACAAGTGTCTCAGTTTTTCCCATGTGGACCTACAATTCTTGGTGGGTATCTTGCATTTCTGAACGTATGTGAGAAGAAGCATCTGTTGCCTTTGTTAACCATCTTTCCAGCCTTGGAAGACAATAAAGCCTTCTTCAGGAGCAGAGAACTACCAAATATAATAAAGATAATGTACCCTCCAGGACAAAGGTCAGGCAGTCTTACTACATATAAAGGGAAGAAAATGTGGTTTCCTACATTTGGGAATCCTCTAATTGCAACATAACCCACTGCCTGGTTCTTTTTATGTTGTCCTTAGGGAACTGAGACTTGGTAAATCGCCACAAATGCTGATTTGCTGGCAACTGCAGGTGCAGTGATAATGCCCTTTTTGTCTCTGAACCAGCAATCTCATGTTTTCTGCCAACATTCATGAAATGGCAATAGACTAACATGTTAGCTTGTAAAACAGGGTTATAATCTCAGACATTGAACCTCACTCAGTTCTTGACGTTCTGTTCTGCTTAATTTCTAATTTACAAATTTCTGACAACTAAGGACATTTCCAGCCATTATGTCTATACCTGTACTACTTGTTTTTAAAAAATGCTCACTTTTTTCCTTTCCCCAATGGCAGCTCCAACGTTTGCCCAATAAATCCAAAGAAATAGTGGTTCTCAAAGTATGATTTAAGGAATAGCAGTATCAGCAACTATTAAGAATTAAACATTCTCAGGCCCCAGCTATAATTTACTTATTCAGAAACTCTGGGAGAGAGGTCCAGCAATTTGTGTTCCCTTCAAGTGATTCTGATGCAAGCTAGAGATTGAGCACTGGTTAGGTAGGAAAAAGGTCATCTTTTTCCCCATGAGTAGAATAAGTACAGTTATAAGCTACTACTAGTTATTAAAGAATAAATTTTTATAAAATAATTCTATTTCCCTCTTTCCCTCAAAAGTGAGACAAGTAACAGTGTTTTACATTTATGCAAATGGATTAATAAAAGATAGCTAGATTCTTCTACCTACTTTAGCATTTAATATGCAATATGTTACTTTCATTGCAGTATATAAAGAAAAACCATTTTACATATCATGTAGTTATAAAGGGAAGATCATTTTTTTTTTAAAGGGAAGAGCATTTTAATAGCATTGATTCCATACCAAAATTTTGAAAGGGTAGTTTAAAATTTAGTTGTAATGCATTTCTATGAGCTTGTCGTACTTTGATATTTTAAAATCCATTGGTTTATCTTTTATTTGGAATGGATCTTTATCCATGTCTGATTAAAAAATTAGTTCACTGAGTTGTGCAGAACTGAATGTTGATGTACTTGCAATGTATATATTTATTTATATATACCTATATGTATATAAAATCACATTTTTAATATGACACATAATTTTCATCAGAGAAGGGATTAGATTTGGGAAGATGTCAAGCTCCCAGTGACAGAAACAAGATTTTTTTAACCTTTTTTTTTTTTTTTTGGTTGAAAGTGCAAATATAATTATTGGCAACAAATACTGTTTTCTGTTTTCTTTGCAATGAGAGACTAACTACCAAATCCCCAAATTGGACCAGTCATTTTTTCAAAGAAAAATGGTATTCCAGGAAAGGTAACCTGTTCAATGTACAACTCAATCACACAACTGCTTTTTCTCAGACCACTAATATACTTCAGCATATGCAAAAGTACTCTGGGTGTATTTCCCACTTAGTCACACAGAAGAATAGCAACAACAACAAAAAACAAAAACAAAAAACAAAAACAACACATCCTTATTATCCTGTATTTCCCATTTGGTTATAAAAATAATAAGGATATGTGTAATCAAAGTCAAAATAAATTTTTAAAATTATTTCAGTGTCTTTTCTCAACAAGTGCATTGTAGTGAAGAACACAATGACTAATAATACAATTTGGTGCTACTGACTTGATTCAGCAGTTTAACCCATTATTACTGATATTGTCAGAGCAAATAGCACAATGAAAAAGACAACATCTTTGTGTTATTAAGAAAATTACCTCAGGGAACTCCAGGGTCCATGGTCACTCCTACAACAGCTAATTTAATGTCTTTATATACTCAATGAACTATAAGCTATGAGGGAAAAGAGCCCTTGGTTTTAATCACCATGCTCAACCTGATGCCTTCACCGACACAACACAGAGCAGGAGCTCAGTAAACACTTATTCCCTAGATGAGTGGACTAGAAGGAAGATATCGGAAGGAAATAATACCACCAAGAAAGCATAAAAAATGACTATACGAACTGTGGAAAAAGGAAAACTTATAAAACCAGAAGAAATACAGGAAAAGTGCAGGAGAAGCTTATGATTGCCCTTCAGATCAGATCTTTCTCTTCTATGCAGTAAGAAAAAGGTTAGGAATATGGCTATGCAGCTACAGACTATACATTTCTCATCCTCCCTTGCTGCCAGGTGTATGTCATCACCACACTTCTCACCAATATGTATGATGTGTCTGTAAAAGGAAAACGCATCCCCAGATTCTCTCCAGCCTTTATGAGTTGGCAAATGGGTGAGTCCATTGTCTCTCCCAGCCATGTGGATTACAATACATGGAACATAGTGGAGCAATGAAAAGGCAGGAATTTGGGTTCCTAAATACCCCTGTGAAGCAGCATGCCCCAACAGAAAGCCATCTCTCTTTCACGCAGAAAGCAGTCCAGATTCAGAGTCAGCTTGATAATGTCAGGGATCCAAGTGTCTTTTATCTTATTGATCTGCTATCTTCACGACATGGCTTTCAGCTCATGTACAGATATCTGTTTGTGATTCTACTTGTACATGAACCTTGTGTGTGAGAGAGAACACATATAGGAACAGAAGGGAATGCCCTTTTCCCCTGTAAAGGCACAACCTCAAACTTGTAACAATCATTTCCTCTCACATCGCCAAGATCAGACCCAGCCTCCCGACCTCACTCGGCTACACCATAGGGAATATAGTCACTAGCTGTGTGGCTATGGTTCAGAAACAATTATCAATGAACAGAGGATATTGGAATAAACAAACGTCTCTGCAGTAATCCTTAAGTTTATTTTTTTTTCCTCACTGTCAGTTTCATCTTTAAGTTAAAATGTTTAAAAATGAAATGTTATGCCAATGAACAGATAGGAAATGATTTTTTTTTTAATGTTTAGATTTTCTTCCTGAAGACTAAGTTGGATGCATGAAAAGACTCAATAAAGCAAGATGCTAAAAAGGTCATTGAATTATGGTAACTGTGATGCAACTATTACATAGGAAGGGGAAATGTTTCAACATCTAGAAGGACTCTTCACTCAGATTCTTTTGCAGTTATCTTTAAATTCTCACTTGAAAATAAACTATAAATAAGGGTCCACTTTGGAGATGCAAAAAAGACAACACTAAATAAACTATCATCAGTGAATGATACTGGAAAAGTCACTACAATATGATAAAAATATGACATTAAGAGATTGCTTAGTATACTTGTATATTTTCAACTAAAACAAAAATATTCAACATATGTTTTTAATTGTTTTTTAGAATATTCTTTCCTTAAGACAGGTAGTTTTTGACAGATATAGACTGATCCTATCTATATAAGAATAGGACTTTTACAAAGAAAACTTTCCCCTTCATACCATCATATTCAAATCTTAATTATTTCCAAGCCCTAATTTTCACATTCCTCCCAGTACTATTTTTCTAAAATGTTTAAATTTGTACTAACTCTTGAACGCAAACTTCTTAGCATGGTACTTCAAGGAGTCTAGGATTTGGACCCAAGTATTTTTTTGCTTTCACCTGCACCTTTTTTTACACCTTTTGGACTTTCACCTTTTAGACACCTGCAACCATTCTCTAGTTCTATTAAGTCTTCAAAATGATCTACTAACCCATACAGAATTCCAGCATCTCTGTATCATAATTATACTATACTGTATAATGAGCAAATGCCAGAAGTCAGATCAAAGTTGAACAAGATATTCTGATTCTAGAAAATTGTATGGAGATAGTCAAGCAAAGGAACAGTACAGTAGTTCATTCATTCAGAACATACGTACTGAGTCCCTACTGTAAGACAGCAACAACACTGGATGCTGAGCACAGAGAGAGTATGGTAAGAGCTGTGGTCCCTGCTTTGAGAGTGGCAGGAAACACTTTTCATTGTGTGGTAAGGAAAAGCAACTTAGAAGAAGTGATTGAGACATGGAGACAGTGTATTTAAAACATTAACACCTGCTAAAGTATTAAATCAATGTGTGCAGAAGAACTAATTAATGAAAAGTAGAAAATGAGAGTAAAAGATTACAGAAAAGTTAATAGAACTGCAGTTTTAATATACTTTTCACTGATAAACTAATGTCAAGTGTATGCTCTTTGAAGACTCTTACATAGAAAGACAATGATGTATGAAGTCCAAAAAGGTGGTATATAGAACTGTGAACTATTTACTTTGAAGGCAGTGGGTGGGATGAAAACGGCAGAGGGAGGAAGGATGGGGAAGAAAATACTGGGGTAAAAAAAGATAGTTGATAAATAGCTGAAAAGTCATCACATAGGAAGCAAAGTTATTAAGATCCATAGCAGAAGTTACACAGAAGCTTATTTGGGTCAAAAATAGCCTATCAATAACCTCATGCCAACACTAATTTATAAAACATTATAATAGGGCTCTTATCCCCTTTGCTCTCTACTGTAGGAAGCATATAGGTGCCATTTTACATCTTTTTAATAAATAAGAAACAGGGCAATTCTCTATTTCCCATAGTTAACAATTCTGTATTACATTCTGAGCATTTTGTTAAGAAGACAGCTCTCCTGTTAGGTGTTCTTAGCGCAATAAGAGACTGGAGAGAGGGAGGGAGAGAGAGAGGAAGGAAATGGGTCAACACACAATCCTCAATAACACACTGGAAATCATTAAAAATGATTTGTACACACTTGATCCATGCAGTTATGTCAAAATGTAGGTTTTATATAAACTACAACCACATGGAGTTTATTCATTCTGGTCATACCCAGTTTCTGCACAGGGTCAAAGTCACATCAGGATGAATGAAAGATAAGCCTTCACTGCCTTTTCTCATCTGCTGTTTCCATCAAACAAATTTGAGTATAACAATGAGAAGTGACAGGGGAGCTTTAACTAATCTCCGTACTCTTTCATGCACAGTGACACAGATATCTGAAGTTTATAAAGAAGAAAACAGGCTAAAATTCTTCAGTAAATAGCCAATAAATTTTTACAAGGAAATGGATTTTTTAATTAAAAAATAAAGATAAATAATGCATAGGTCCCTTGTAATGAGAGCTAGCCTCTCAAATGGAGAGTTGACCCATTTCATTTTCATTTATTCATGATTGATTCATAATTAGCTAAAACATGATAAAACAGGTTGGCAAGTGTTTCCAGAAAAGGTTTATGGAGGTAAAGAGGATTCACACATGAGTTATTTGAAATGTACTCTGATGAATTATAGGAGGATTACTTAGTTCTAATTTGAGAACCTGTTAGCTTCCAGTTGTTCTAAGGACTATGAAACCAGAAGGAATAAACTTCTTAAATGTTAACTAGATTTTTCTTCAAACTATCTTTACTGAAGTTCTATTATACTTACTACAAGATGTGCTGATTTCAGTGATATTAAATGTGAAAAATGTATATCTTATAAATTAATGACTATGATATATTCCCTTGATGCATCCTCATTAATGGACTTAAATGTCATGTCAGGTCTTCTGTTACTAAGAACTAATAAACATGAAAACATACATCAACAGCCATCAGGAAAATATAAATCAAACCACAGTAAGATACTACTCCACACCCATTATGTTGGCTAGAATCAAAAAGTCAGATAGAAACAAGAGTGTGGGAAGAGATAGAGAAAGTGGAACCTCATACATTGGTTGTAGACATGCAAAATGGTGCAGTCACTTTGAAAAATACTCTGACAGATCTTCTAAAAGTTGAACAGTTAGCATCTGATGGAACATTTCCCTTCCTCAAGCCCATGAGAAAGCAGTATGTGAATGTTCACAGAAGTATTCTTCATAATAGCAAAAAAGGTAGAAACCACCCAAATATCCACAATTGATGAATAAACAAAATGTGGCCCATGGTTGCACCACATTGTGACTATACTAAAAACAATTAATTGTACACTTTAAATGGGACAATAGCATGGTTCATGAATTATATCCCAATAAAGGAGTTTTAAAAGTTAATATAAAGCTGATAATCAAAAATTAGTAAGATAATTTAAGAATATTTTAAAAACCTCATTACAGATATAATATATATCACATTCTCATGCCATTGTCCTGAAATCTTGACTAACAGTTCCTAGCTTAGATAAAACTGAACCTTTTCTAATTTTTTCAATTGCGTTTTTTTTAATTGAGGTTTCATTGGTATATAACACTGTACATGATTCAGAGGTACAGGGCACATACCTTCAGATGTATGTCACACACGTACCACCAAAACACCCATAGTACTCCACTATAGTTCATTGGGATCCCCACACCTCTATCCTTCACTTACCCTCCATCCCCAGCCTTCCCCTCTAGGAGCCTCAATTCTACAGTCAGATTTATAGGATTTGTCTGGTTTTATCTATTCCTTTTGCTTTTCTTTCTCTATATTCCACATGAATGAAATTACCCAGTGTTTGTGTTTCTCCTTTTGACTGATTTTATTTAGCATTATCCCCTCCAGTTTCATCGATGGTATCAAAAATGGCAAGAGTCCACCTTGCTGTATGGCTGGGTAGTATTCCATTGTGGCTATAGGCCACATCTTCTTAATACACGCAAGCCTTTTTTAAACTGAAGTTTTGTTCTACCTTCCCAAGTGTTGTTTAGTATTTCTGACTCCATAGTTGTTGGAATAATTAGTGATTTTTTATTTAAAGCATAAATCCAAAGATTTTATATTAACATACAGATCTTGTCTGATAGAAGATAATGATGCATTTCTATGACTTTTCTAGTGATTCCAACAGGAGCAAAATATTCCCTCAAGAAGAAATTATAGCCTGTGGGTCTAGACTTGCAAGAGTTAAAAGCTTTTAGGACACTCAAGAATCATTTCAGGGATTCATTAAGAAAGCCAGGAGGGTTACTGCAGTGGCAAATGAATGAAAAAAGCCACACAAATGACATATGTAGGACATGGGATATTCCTAAAATTCTTATCTCTCTAGTTAAGATCCTTGCCTCCCTATTATAAATCCAGGATAGTTTTAAGAGAGAGAAATTATTATTTTTAAAACTGTGAAATAGAGTGAAAACAAAATGAAAAAAGTCACTAGTACAAAAAAAAAAGAGAAAATATTGTTTAAAATGTTTAAAATAGATAAGATGAACTAATAAACCAACAGAGACAAAGGGTAGAATAACCATTAAAAAACACAAATAAAGCACAAGAACTGACAATAATTCTTGTTGCGAGAATATACAAGTTCTATAAACATAAAAGATAGTAAATCACACTAATTACCAAAAAAAGAAATAACAAAATATTTTTAGCCAAACAGATGTAGTAAACTGTAAGAAATGACATGGGAGTATGAGTACACACACACATACTATTATTGTACAACTATTTCAACCTTCAAGGGGCAACAGGTAACATATTCAAAAGCCTTAAGAAAATATCCCAAATTCAAAACACTGCTTGTTAACCCAATTTTTAAAAATGGACAAAGGATTTGAACAGGCATTTCTCCCAAGATGTTAAATAAATGGAAAATTAGCACATGAAAAGATGCTCAACATCACTAATCATTAGGGAAATACAAATCAAAGTTGCCATAAGATACCATCTCACGACCATTAGGACAGCTACTATCAAAATCCAATAAATAACAAGTATTGGGAAGATATGGAAAAACTGTTGATGGAAATGTGAAATGGTATAGCACTCTGGAAAAGAATATGGCAGTTTAAAATAAAAAGGATTTTTATTCTAAAAATAATATGTTGGAAACTATAGGATCCATTAACTCCACTTCTGGGTATACCTATGTACTATATTCATAACAGCATTATTCATAGTAGCCGAAAGGAGGAAATAACTAACATGCCTATCGGTGGAGATGAATGGATAAACTGTGTGGTATACACATAATGGACTATTATTCGGCATTAAATAGGAAGTAAATTCTAACAACATGCAAACAACATGGACAAACCTTGAAGACACAGGTGTAAGTGAAATAAGCCAGATACAAAAGACAAATATTGTGTGACTTCACTAAAATGAGGAATGCAGGATACTCAAATTCAGAGACAGAAAGCAGCCAGGGACTAGGAGGTGGGGTGAATATGGAAGCCTATAACAGGTATAGTGTTTCCGTTTAGGATGATGGTTAGTGGTGACAGTTGAACAAAAATGTGACTATACTTAATGTCACTGAATTGTACATTTAAAAATGGCTAAAATGGTAAATTTTATGTTGTATATAACATAATAAAAGCAACATAAAAAAGTGTATCTGGTTTTCTAGGTGTGGCCTTTGTATGGGGACTTGTTTTCAATAAATTTTAGAATAACCTTAAAAAAATCTAGTTAGAGTAAAAAGGGGTAAAATAGATATTTCTAGAACACCTTTCACATCAACAGGTTCATGGAAGTTATTTGACTAAGGTAGCTGTGTGGGCTTCAAAGGGGGAAGTTCTACTGGAATCAGCCCAGGGCAGTGATTCCCAAAGAGGACAGTATTGACCCACTGGTGATGTAAAGGAAATTTATGAGGTAATTTTCTATTGCTGGAGTGGCTGGATAGGATTCACAACAATCCTATCAATGAAGCATTGTCCCGCATTCTGCACAATTATTTAAGGACCCTCTAGATAGTCCTGTTGGTTTTAAAAAAAATTCATAACTGAGTCTACTTAACCACATTTCCCATATTAACACATGCGTGACTTTACTATATAAAGAATTTTTCCAGGAATGAAGCAGCTGTATAAGTGGAGAGAAGACTGTATCCTCATCATTTAGTAATTTCAGAAAAATTGAGCACCATTCTGACAAGTACATTCTCAAAGGCACACCTATTAGCGTTTGCATGTGCAGCAAAATACAAATGATTCTGTATACAGAAAGAAGTGTCTGATTTTTATAGATTTGCAGTTGTGGCTGGGCATTTTATACTGAAAAATATGAATTGCTTTTTAATATTTCTCCAATGCACTGCAATCAAGATTTTGTACTAATTGTTTTAGTTAAGTATGTAGAGTATTATCTACAAATTTTGTTTCAGGATATTATGGAGTGGATTAAAATATTATACTCTGCAAGGAAAAACTTCCATATGTAGTGCTCAGAGATAGAACCACCAGTCAGACATATAGAATGATAAAAGTCATTCTGAAAGACTGGACAAGGGTCAACTCCAGTTTTCTATCCAACTCAAAGAAATGTATGATATTACCAATGGTTCTTAGGTTACTTTAGGTATGAGGAACAGCAAGAATCCATTATCCCATTCACTCTCACTGGTGGTTAAAATGCTTGCCCCACTTAATTAGTTCTCACAGGCAACATGAAACATGAGGTGGTATACCCCAATGATGACAAACCTCTCTGACACCTGCACCCCTATGTTTATAGCAGCACTATTTACAATAGGTAAGCTATGGAAACAACCCAAACACCCCAAAATAGATGACTGGATCAAGAAGGTGTGGTATATATACAAATGGAATATTACTCAGCAATCAAAAAAAGATAAACTCATGCTATTCACAGCAAAATGGATGGAGCTGGAAAGGATCATGTTCAGTGAAACAAGCCAGGAAGAAAAAAAAATATCAGATGGTTTCACTTATAGGAGGAATGTAGAGGATCCAAATAAGGAATCAGGGGAAAAAAGTTATTATAATAAAGTGAAAATCAAATCAAAAGCAACTATAAACCAGAGACATTCTGCAGGGGGTTGGGGAGAAGGGAGTAGGATCAAAACAGGGGTGGGAAGAGCACAAGGGACTATGGTGATGGTAAATGGGTGAATTGGTGGTGGGAATTTCACAGGGACTGTAACTGAGATGAGAAAGCATACATTGTAAAAAAATGAGGAATGATGTAAAAATATGTATATAAAAATAAAATAATAATAAAATAAAAAGAACAGGAAAGAGTACCTAGAATCTGCTTGGGGAACTGCAGCAAATCACATGAAGAAACACTGGTACAAATGGAATACAGAACTAGAAATGCCTGCACTGGATAAAGTCATTGCTTTATAGCTGACAGATCATGGGCATGAAAGAGAATGCAGAATAAAACAGTACAGTGACTAACATTTAAACCCATATTTATGTACTTACATAAATCTTTTGTACATCTGGAGTATTTTAATATTCCTTTCTAAATAAGCAAAACTGCTAACATTGACTTTTCACAATGGCAAAGTGACCTATCATAAACATTATACAACTGATTGTCATTTAGAAAGAAGACAATTTGAATAAAAAGAAAGAACTTCAGGTACTAAAGCCATTTATACATATGCCCCTAATTACAGATTTTCTACTTTGAAAACAGTGGATTTTTAAAATGTCAGCATTATGTTAACATTTTGCATTATACCATTTTAATGCATATATAAAAAAATACTGGTACATATTTTCATAGAACATTCAACATAGAAGATCCCTCTATCTCCAACCAATGACACAGGAAAAATGGGGTAGGGGAGGGAGGGGTGGAAAATTTAGGTAAAAATAACTTTACAACTACATATATTATTATTAGGACTTGTATGTAGCTTAAAAGTACTAAAATTAAATGTAGAGCTAAAGAAACAAAATTAAAATGAAAACTCAATGAGTAATCATAAAGCCAATCTAGAATACTAAATTAACATCCAATATGCAAATATTCATGATGGAACTGTTAGTCTCTTCACTTCCTTCAACAGTGCTTTACACATATTTATAGTCAAGCAAGAGCGAAATTATTTCTATTAATAAGCTCATGATCTAAGTAGTAACCTCTTCCTCCTTTTAACAATTTGGAAGTTTGATTTTTTTTTCCCAATGAGCAATTCCTGACTCTTGTATTACGATCACTCTTACATTACAATTCATATTTTCCTATGTTTTCCATGTGAGCATGAGAGTTCCCCCAGAACAAGAAATAAATATCTGCTTTCTGACATGCTTACCACCTAGCATAAGGTTTAGTGAACAATAGGAAGCAAACAATATGTTTTTATTAATGTATAAAATAGTTTTCTTACTACACGACAAGCTTAGTGTTAGCATTTGGCATTCAGTTTCCCATCAATCTTAATAAGCACTATTTCATCACCTTGTTACATTAAAAATAACAGAACTGAGGTTTAACAAAGATCAAACAAATTAGCCAAGGTCATACCACTGTAAGCAGAGATCCGTGAATCAAAGATTTCATATTAATTTACTTCTCTCTTTAATTTTCTTTTTTTTCTTTTTCTTTTTTTAAAAAGATTTATTTATTTATTTATATGAGCTCAGGGTACAGTCAGAAGCACAGGAGGGTGAGAGAATTCACCAGAGCCAGAGCGGGGAGCAGAACAGACAGACTGATGAAATACACTGCTGAGGGGAGCAGCGGGCGTGGCAAGAGAGGTTGCGCGCCATGTGGGACCCTCGCTGGAGGCTGGGGATTGAATAGGCGCTGCAGAGGCTGCGTGCAGCTTCACAGCCCAGCGCTCAACCACTGCGCCACCAGGGAGGCCCACTTCTTTCTTTTTTTCTTTTTTTTTTTTTAAGATTGTTATTCATACAAGAACTAGGACATAGGCCAGAGATGCAGGGGGTAAGAAGATTCACCAGAGAAAGAGCGGGGAGCAGAACAGGCAGATCTACTGAAATACACTGCTGAGGGGAACAGTGGGCTAGACAGGAGAGGCCTGCTGCGCCATGTGGATTAGCTCCCTGGCAGGGGATCAAACACAGGTCATGTCAGTAATAGCACTTAGCCTAATCCCTGAGCCACCAGGAAGGTCCCTCTGTCTTTAATTTTCAGTGCAACACAACATAATGAAGGTCAAATAGGATGAAGTTTCAAATAGTCCAATGAATGTTACAGAAATATTTTATATATTTAGCATTTCAAGTAGATCTGATTTACATTATTTACAAATGAGAAAAAATTTAGGAATACTATTCCCATACAGCACTTATTATTTTGGAATAGATAATATGACCTGCTTAATAGTAATTTAATAAAGTACAATAGCAAAAATTTCTCCAGTTATAGAACAATTCAACTAAAGCACTAGTAGTGAAACATTTAAAAGAAAAAATAAAAACAAATGCATAACATTCAAATTCATGAAAGAAAAAATGCTTTATTAAAATTCTGAAATTGAATGAAACATAAAGGTTATCTTCAAAAAAAGTTTATATCTGTGCTATTTAAATTATTGATATGGCACATTAAGTATATTTTATCAAAACTTATGAACAGTTTTATTTCTACACTGAGAATAGCACACTAAACTGCACGGTCACTTTTCCATTAGCAGATTCATGATGGAATGTTAACAGCACTTCAAATGACAGAAAGAGTAAGAGTGACTCTAATGCAAAGTGAGATTCTAGATGCGAGGTGAGATTTGTGACAAGACAGAATCACTAAGTAAAAAGGACTTGTAAAGGTCATCAAGTATCTCTGTTAGCCTTTGAGAGCACTATTTCAGAGTAGTATACCAGTACCGAGAGACGAAAATCTGTTATTTTTAGAGACTTCAGAGGGCATTAGAAAAAAATTCAACTTACTCCAAAAAACCACTCCAGACATAATATTTAGAATCATACAATTCCTATTTATACTCAATATAAATCCTTGAATATCCCAGCTTAAACCCATTTCCTTTTCTCTGCTCTTTGTGGAATGTGCAAACACCATTACAAAATATTCTCACATATAGTCTTCAGCTTTCTCTTTTGGAGGGCACAAACATGCCATCTTTAGCTTTTTCTTATAGGCTTTATTTTCTAACCTGCTAGCATTTATTTTTTCTCATACCTCTTAATCACTGTTGAAAGGCCAACTGAAGAAGTAGCTGTCAACCAGTTATATTTAAATTATTCTTGCTTCTCCAGTTGCTGGTATCTTTGTTAAATGCACAAACAAAAGCTGAGGAGTCATGGAAACTGTTAGAGGAGAGGAGAGATGGATAAATGCCCCATAATATAAGGAGTGGGAAAATTAGGTAAGCTTAGAATCGATTTCTGAAAACAATTTACTAAAAGATAAATTGTGAACACCCAGAAAACAAAGGACTAGCATGAAGAAGTATATATTTAGGTTCACTAAAAAAAATTCAGTTCATTTTTGGTAAGATTATTAGAAAAAAAAGCATGACTGCAGAGCAGCTTAAGTGCAGCAAGGCTTTAGCAATATACCCCATGATGTTCTGGTGCTCAAATCAAGAATATCATGTCAGAATCTAGTTAATCTAGGTGGGCTTGCATCTGGCATCTATTTAAAAAATGTTGATTAACCATCAGTATCAGTGTATGAACAATGTGCTACAAACCTCATTAACCATGAGGTGAGCAAAAAGATGGAAGGGAAACCAGTATCCCCTAATATCTCAAAATTCAGTAACAATGAGCTAGAACAAATTATCTTCACACATGTTAAAATGGAAGTAAAAATATATAACTTAACTTAACTCTAAATGTACAATTTCTCAAATATGTGTCATTGGTTTGAGCTCTAAGTATTTACAATGAATTTCAGTTGAATAGAATTAACATACCAACCATGAAGACTGTTAAAAAATAAAACAAAGTGGAGAATCTAAAAAAGACCATATTACTAGAGACATGCAGAGATCAAGCAAGGTGTAAGTACTCATTATTTTTCAAGTATCTCTGGGTTTTGAGAATAGGTATGGGGTCCAACCATAGAAGGACTGTTAGGATGCTGAGATGCCTGAAGATAATATGATAAAGATGATTGCAAAACTTAAATTATTTAGCTTAAATGAAAGCTTGAAGGGTTCTGGAATAAGGACCATCTGCACTTCAAACAGCCAAAACCTTTTCAGAAACTATGCAAGAAAACTGACACATGTTCTGCCAGATGGAAATGAACACAAGGACCACAGAGATGAATGCAACCTAGATGTGTCAGTGTCCCTTGGGTGCAAGACTCTATGCCTCCCTTGAAGCTGTAACTAGTACTCGGACAGGTTCCCTAAAACAAATCCAGCTTTACAAATTATTATTTTTTAATTTATTAATATGGATTTTGTGGAATATGACTTACATCACACAATGAATATAAGAAATCTAACAATATACTCAACACAATCCATTCTTCCTCCCCCTTTTTCTCTTCATTGAAAATCATCCCCACTGTCTTCCTATCTCATGTTTCAGAAACCATTTATCATACTCAGCCATACCAAAAGCCTATTACATGGATGGATAAGGACCATTTATTATTTCTCTTTGGTAAGTATCTTAAACATTTCTCTCCCAACTTCAAGCAGCTATTCAAAGTATTCATGCAATCCAAGAAATGCCTTTAGGTGTCAAGATTTAGGTGTCAAAATGGTAGCCCCAAGTGCAAAACCTCTCTGAAAGCATGAAACTGAAAAGAGAATTCTGCTGTTTTGCTCCTACAGTCAACTCTAGAAAATGGAGCATAGTTCTTTTCCCTCTGCCTTGGCATAACCTTGGCATGCAATTATGTATGTTTCAGAAGCATGAGAGCAGTATCAATCTCTTCATGTACAAAACTATTAAAATACAAACTTCCTTGGCAACTTACTGTAGAATTTAATAAAATACCTTAGGGTCAGGCAAAGTACTGTGCATATTAGCATACATTTCAGTAACTATTAATGAAATAAGCTAACACCTATAGATCCCTTAGATCACTGCCTGGGTAATGGTAAGCACAATACTAATATCCATTAATAAATAAAATAGCTGAACACATTTCCAGTGAATTTCAATCACAAATTCCATGATCCCATAAGGATACTGCAGGGGTAATTTTAGCTTTTTCAAAAAGGAGTCTGGACTAAGGATGCCAAGTATCTCTTTGGATTTAATTTCTTATCAGTCTATGAACTGAAGTAATTTATACTTTAGAGTTCATACTTCAGAAACAAACTGCCTGCTTTAACAAACAGTAATACATTATAGATTAACGTGTATTTTAAAATTTAGTAAGAACCCAGAGGCCATATAATAGAGCCATATGCATGTCTAAAAACACAGGGCATTTAAGAAAATTCTTTCTTTGTTGACACAAACATAATTAAGGGGCAAAAAATTTCACAAGCATGTCCGGTGGTAAATAGTTGACATTCTTAAACTCTCATGCTCTAAATCAATGTCTTCTAACAGATTTTTTTTCTTTATTCACCAAAGTGGTACTCAATTAACTTCTCAAAATACTTCCCAAAATAACACGCTATTGCTGATTTAAGATCTAATTTCCTTCTCAACTTAATCTTCAACTGAGTCTAAGTATGGGCCATCAAAATGTAGCTACAGTAGATGCAATGCTCATGTACCTGACCTGTTAAAACAGTACCTAACAGGGTTTTGAGAATCTGAAGAGGTAATAATGCAACAGTACTTTATAAACTGCCAAATACTGTAAAAATAAGCTTTTCACAAATGGTTTCCTTGAAACACTGATATTAGGAGGCATACCAAGAGGTGCTCTGTGAATACGAGGGTACCTGGCACTACACTTTCTTTTTGAGGATTCATAATGCACATTACCATATTAAAGATTCAAAAACGGGCCTCCCTGGTGGTGCAAGGGGTTAAGCACAGCATTGTGAAGCTATCCGCAGCCTCTGCAGCACAAGTTCGATCCCCGTCCAGCCACATGGTGCAGTAGACCTCGCCTGCTGCTCCTCTCGGCAGTGTATTTCAGTAGATCTGCCTGTTCTGCTCCCCACTCTAGTGAATCCTCTCACCCCTTGTGCCTCTGGCCTGTACTCCAGTTCTTGTATGCATAAATAATCTTTTAAAAAAAAGATTCAAAAGTGTCTGACACTAAGAAATCTGTTAAGTTTACTCAATATTTACTAGCTGTAATTAACAGAAGAGTTTACTTGCTTTATAGAAATTTGATGTTCTGGAAGGAACTGGAAGATATACTACACTATCAAGTATTACATTTTACCTATCAAAATTTTTTCTCAAAAATAGTATTAAATGGGAGGATATAAAAAAAAATTCTTCCTGCTTGCCTTAGGAAACATTCAAATTGTTTTACCAAAAATATCCTATTTAATACATTTTCACACTGTTCTCAAGAATATAATGTGCTATAATAATTCAAGGTAACATTATTCTTAAAAATATTAACTTCTAGGGCCTCCCTGGTGGCACAGCGGTTGAGCGCTGGGTTGTGAAGCTGCCCGCGGCCTCTGCGGCGCCATTTGATCCCTGGCTGCTCCCTGGCCACCGGAGGAGGATCCCACATGGCGCGCAGACCTCTCCTGCCGCCCGCTGCTCCCCTCAGCTGTGTACTTCAGTCCTTCTGCCTGCTCTGCTCCCCGCTCTGGCTCTGGTGAATTCTCTCACCCTCCCGCGCTTCTGACTGTACCCAGTGCTTGTATAAACAAAAACAAACAAACAAACAAATAAATAAAACATGCCTCTAAAATAAAAATATTAACTGCTAAAAATCACTACAGATGATACACTGGCAAATGAAGTCTTTGATTTGCAAATGGATATCATTCATTTTTAAAACATAATAAAAATCTTTGAAGGCCACTATCAAAGGGGACTGAAACTATCTGATCAAGTTCCGAAGTCTGACTCCTACTGAATATCACCAGCACACTTAGTCTATGATGTGAATACCAGAGTACATCCTGTATCCGTCTAAAATATAAAGTTTGAGCACAGTAAACCTTGTCTTATAGAAGATCAGATGTTTTTAACATGGAAAAGCTCTTTAAAGATTACCTGGTTCACCCTTTCATTTTCCTTAATAAACAAACGGATCCAGAGAACTGCAGAGAAGCTAGTTCTATGAGCTGTTGTGTTTTAATCTATACACAGCCAATGTCTCATGCTCACTGAAAACAGTTCTAATACTTTCCCCCTTATTGAAAAAAAAAATCTTCTGCAGAAGAAGAAAAGGCTACCAAATAATATGTAAAAGTCATTTGTGTGGTATTGGTGGCATCACTTAAAAGAGAAGCAATCATTTTCCAGAAAGGATCGAGGGAACTGATTTGCAATAGAGCTGCCTCCAAGAACAGATCTAGGAAGCAAAGTAACAGGATGGAATCGTTTATTTACTGATGGTTAATGAGTGATCCAACTGACACATGGAGGTCAACATTAGCTACCAGTTAATGAGCATCAATCATATGCCCAGCACTTGATATGTGTCTAAGCCTTACAACAATGCCTATGAGACAGATGCCTCTGGCCAATTTCACAGGTGAACAGAATGAATTCCCCAGAAATTTAGAAATGTGCCATAGTCATGTCACCTGTAAATCTGTTGAATTATGATTCAAACTGAATTCTGCCTGTTTGAAGACTAGAATCTTTTAGCAAAAAATAAAGAGACTCCACCTGAAGATAACCACAATGAAAGATTCTCAGTCATTCAACCAGGAAAGTAAGCACATTTCAAAATGTCAGTATTTTGAAGAAAAAGAAAACAGTAAATAGAGTTGTCTCAAGTGTTTTTGTTGAGACATCTAGGCTGTGATCTTCTAGGATCAGGCTGTTTAAGAAACATCTCAGAGTGAAATCAAGGGTGTGTGGAGGGGAGGTAGTTAATCCACAAATTCTGACTCAAAACCAAGGGACCAGTTTCAGAGGTAGCAATAGTTCTGAAAACGGTATAACTCAACCAAATCCACTGAACTTGGGCTTGTGCAGAGGACAAGGGCATTGCAATAAATGAGCAAGGAAAACCTAAAAAGATTTGTTTCACAAGTCTCTGTGGAACTGTGAGAACACACAGCACCAAAGCTTTTTGTCATCCTTGGCCAGCTTGACATCAGCTTGTGATGGACACATATCACACGGCTGGTCATGAGACAGACAGAACAATCTCAAAAATGGGCACCAGCACTCTCTGCAAGTCTAAGGTGGGTAGTGGCAGAGGCCAGCCCACCAGGTGTGAACAGGTTTTAAAAAACAACACAAGAGCAAAGACACAGCTGAGAGATCTTCCCTGACAAATTCCAGGATGACTGAGAAGAATCTGAAGGGGTGGATTTCTTGAAACTTGCATGAGTTCCTTGGTGTCTACTGAAAAGATAAGCATTTTGCCATGTGAACTCTTTTTATTTAGAAGTTACTCTTTAGAAAACTTTAATCAAGTATCTACAAATACTGTTTAATATATCACATACTGATTAAGCATGCAAACACATCCCACCAAGAGATTTGAAATTAGAAAGGAATGATTTCATTTCAGTAATTGCAGGACTTCCTTTAAGTGTACTTGTGGTTGTTTCACCTTACAAAAGAATTAACAAGTCTTTCCTCACCACAAGATTTGGAGAACAAAACCTTCTCTTTCCTAGTTTTCTTTCACTTCTTATAAGATGCAAGATACCTAATAAGCACACAGTAAGTGCTCACTGAATGCAATATATTTAAGACAGGGGTAGGGGGAAGATGCAAATGAATACGGCATGCTGGACAACTAAGCTCTGCGTCAACACACTTTGTTTTTAATGTCACAGGGGGAGAGACAGATTTGCCTGCTCATTTGTACATTAGCTTTGTAATAGTCTGCTCAGTGACACTGAATTTTTTTCCCCCTTAAACATCTAACTGCATAACTGTTATCATTCCTTCTGGAATGCCATTGCTACTTAGAATTTCAAAACCTCAATTATAATTACTGATCTTTAATAATAAAGACACCATCCTACTCACTGACTTTGACACCTTAATGACTAAGAGTGCAAAATCTTGAAAACTAGACTACATAAAGTATATTTAAAGAAGGTAAGCACATAGGAGTTTTTGTTTAACCTTGGTGAAATCATTTGATTTCTGAATTAAAACAATACCTCTAACAACCAAATTCTTAAGTCACTAAAAACTTTAAGGATTATAGAACTGGTACACACCAAAAATAAAAAACAAAGGCATTTTTATGCTTTATACATATATTATTTAATATAAATACAAAATTAAAATTAGAAATCATTTTAAATGCCAACAAGTTTGGTTTTTTATAGAAGAAAAACCAATTATGACTAAAATATCCAAAAATCAAAATAATTCATGTGTTTGATTAATATCAACTTAGAATGTTTTGTCCTTATTTATGTAAGGAGACTACTGAAACCGTTAGACCTACTTTTACCAAGAAAACCCAATCACTTAAAAGTTGCATAATCTCACTTACTGAGTCAATAATTTTTAAAATCTCTGCACTTTAGCTAGAAATGCAACTTCTATAAAATCAACAACCCATTTAAAAATGACCTCTAAGATTAAGATGGAATAAAGAAAGACTACCATATTATTTTTTCTAATATGTTAATAGGTATTTTTGCTACCATATTTATCATTAAAGATGAAACTATATCTTATAGAAAAATATTCAACTTGAAAAATTAACTGGACCTCATAAATTGTAAATCTATGTCTTTCACAATTAGACACCACATATATTTCTGGAGCACAGCCCAGAAAGCTATTGCTGAGTCCAAAGCTCCAGTCAGAATAATCACAATCTTTCTAAATTCTTGCGACCAGGAGAAAAACACCACTTTCAAAAGCTATTTCATAGTTCTCATAAACGTGAAATGTACGTGCATGTTTTAATATAAACAAAGCTACCCTAAAAATTATGTAATGATTGAACTTAAAATATAGTTATTCTAGTAAAGAATATAAATTATGATAGAAGCCTATTTACTAAAGAGGAACCAAATAAAAACTGGAAAGTAATAATACTTTATTTCTCTGCATTTATGTCTAGTTTTCTAATTCTAACTCTTGACATATTTTCCTTTCCTTGACCATGACACAAAGGAAGGGTAGATTGCTTTTTGATGGCTTTTGGAGAAAAGTCTCTAGAGTCATGTTCACAATATAAAGGCCATTAACTAATATGACCCCTCAGTGTAAGCTGACCAGAGACATTCTTTGTATATTTATAATTTTAGCATTTTGCACAGAATAAGCATCCTCCCCAAGTCTCCTCTGATTAGCTTATAATCTTCTGACTGGTTTTCTCCCACAGAGAAAAAGAGCAAAAAAACTGCCAATATATCCCTGTTTAACCTGTAGAATTGAACATGGTTTAATTCCAATTTGATAACTAGACCAACGAGTATTCAAATATAATTAACAAAGTTATTGAAAAATATAAGCACTGAGTACAACTTACCAATTTTTAAAGATATACATTTCATAAACAAAACCTTAGACCAGAATTAAAATGGTGTATTATGCCTATATCAAAGAAAAAAGAAAGCAAAGGTAAATACTCTGATTTTAGGCCTCCCTGATGGTGCAAGGAGTTATGTCTAGCATTATGAAGCTATCCACAGCCACTGCAGCTTGAGTTCCATCCCTGGCCAAGGAGCTAACCCATATGGCGCAGCAGTCCTCTCCTGACTCGCCACTGCTCCCCTCAGTAGTGTATTTCAGTCAATCTGCCTGTTCTGTTCCCCACTGTCTCTGGGGAATCCTCTCACCCCCTGGACCTCTGGAGTGTACCCCAGTTCTTATATGTACAAATAAATCTTAAAAAAAAAAAAACCCTGATTTTTCTTGAAGCATACATCAGATGAGACAAGCAGGATTAATTTAATCTTCCTCTTAAAGTCTCCATCACGCAGGGACCAGCTTATCAACAATGACAGGGAAATTTTTACATTGGCATATTCTTGAAATTTGAATATTTAGTTATCCTGGTTACTGGGAAAATCACTGATGTAAAAGAACATTTCTAAAATAAAAGTCAAAATTTTGTCCTTGGTAAATAGTACACTAACTATAATGACCTCTTTCTTCAAAAACAGAATATAACAGTGTCAGGTTTGCCTTTAATATAAATTTTATTTTTCATTTGAAAAACTTTAGCCTTAGATGTAAAAGACCTAAGAGATGAAACTGAATCTATATTGAAGGCTACACACCCAGATTATATCCTGAAGTTGGTTTCTCTCATTTTTTAAAAACAAAACACTGACACTCTTTTAATGTGTGTATGTGTGTATGACTTCAGTCTCCCGTTTAAAAAGTCCAGCTGAAACATTTGATTATGTATATCAGTTAATACCGATGTGATAGTTTTTAGTTCTTTCAGCATAAGATGTAATTATTAATTTATTCAACCAGTATTTACTGAGTGTTTACTCTTTACTAGACTCTATGTTCCTAATGAGGTTTAAAATACCCTTTAATTTCACAAATGCAGAAGCCCAAAAGAAATAACATAAGGATGTAGGTTTACTTTAGATACAAGTATAAGGAAGTAAGACAGTACTGAGAGGCAGTATATACCAAAAGTGTTAAGACCTGAAATTGAATTAAGAGATATATAAGACCCAGCCCAGCTATTTAGTAAGTGAATTTACCCATCAAAGCCTCAATTTCCCATTGCAACACGAGATTAATGTACCTAGCTTACATTCTAGAAAACAGAAGGAAATAGGGTCCATAAAAAAAAAAAAAAAAAAAAAAAAAAAACATGAAAAGAGACGGTGAAAGGAGATGGGAGAGTTATGTCCTAAATTAACTAAAAACAAACATACTGACTTAATATTCCTGCACTGTGTAATAACTAGAGGACTGAACAGTTAACAGCTTTGAACTTGAAATTCAGGTATTTCCTTGGGTAAGTTCAAACTCCACTCCCAGAATTTATCCATCCCATAAATGATATTTCCTTTTGCTTTGTTTTGCCACTGAACTCCCTGAGTGGAGGATTCTTATTTGATATATGTTTGGACAGACTGCTACACAGTCTCTAGGAGACAGTAGCTAGCTGAACATATATTGAATAATATCTGCATTGAGGCAATTTGAAGTTAGGTCCAGATGTATTATTTTTTTCATGTGTGAAAGTAGGCTACGAGAACACCATTAAGCCTTATGATTCATGGTATCACAGCTGATACCTCAATGAGACATTTATTCCAATGAAGTGGGAGCAACACAGGATTAAGAGTTTTGCAATAGCTCAATTAGAGAAAGGGGAGGAGAGAATTGAAACATCTTGTGGCATTTGGTAGTACAGGCATGCCAAATGCAAAAGCAGTTTATATCTGATTCATATCAGCATGGAACAAGTAATGTTAATCAGAACGGTATTCATTTGTAGTTTTGTGTGTAATTAGTTTGGCTTTTGGTTACTTATAAGAAATGTTTGGTTTTTATATCTAATTTATATCACAATTAGATATCAGCACACAATATCACTTATGCTGAAGTGATATTGTAATACATTTAAATCATTAAGAATCTATAGCAGTTGTTTCTTCTTTATCAAGGATCCATATATTATTCAATTTTGACAAAAAATTGTCCTAACATCTGCTCATAAACATACATGAGCAGGACTGGAAGCCAATAAAGATGGAAGGGGGATTCCTAGAAAGAAGACCAGTATGAGCAAGGTATCAAGGTGGAAAAGCATGGGAAAAGCTCAGAGTGCCAACAGCCTGTCAGGAAAAATACAGACAGGCAGGTGAGAAGCCAAACCACAGAGACTTTTGAATACCATCCTAATAACAAACAGGGCGAGATTCTGTAAATAACTGGAACTTCTGAGTAAGACTTCTGAACAATTACTAATCAGGTCAAAGCTTTCATTCAAGAGGACTGATATAGACAGAATGAAGGGTGGAAAAAGTGTAGGTAGGAAGACCAGGTTGGAGGTTACTGTAATAGATAAACTTATGTGAAAATGGAAAAAATGAGGATAATGGAAAAGACAATGTAAATAAGAACAAACAGGCTTGGGAACTAACCAGATGTGAAAGTATAAAAAGATGACAAGAACTGACACGAATTAGCCTACAATAACAAAATTTCTGCTTACTTATGAAATATTTCAGTAATTAAAAAAATCTAAAAAATAAGATAATGAACATCTGTGTGTCAAGCATCCTACTTAAGAATTAAAATGCTATAGCATCCAGCTATCTCCACCTTCTCTATTTCCACTCTCTATTCTCAGAAATAACCAGCACTCTAAATTTGATGTCTAACCTCCCTATGCATTTCTTTGCACTTTTGCTATATATGTTTGTACCCATGAACATATGTTATATTTGGAAGATTTTTTAACTTTGTATGAATGCGTCATAGAGCATACAAATTGCATATTTAACTTAACATTGTCATTGAGATGTATGGTGTGTTCAGTTTCTCTTATAGTATGCCATTTTAAAAATATATGCCCTCATTTATTCATTACTGCTCATTTATATATTTACTCCTGAAGATGAATAGTTTAGGTATTTCCAAAGTTTGCCATTACTAGAAATTTTTCTTGGTACAAGTGTCAACACTTTCTCTGGAGCTCACAACAATGAGTGGAATTACTGGGCCCAAAGGGATGTATACCTTTACTGGACATGGACAAAATACTACCCAAAATTTCTCGACCAAATGATGCTCCCACCATCAGTGTATTCACTGGTTTCTCATTTTCCTTTTCATTTCCATGAAAAAAGGTGGCATATGGGGTGCATTTTGGTCCACTTTATGGTGCATATGTCCATCAATGTTAACATGAATGAATTAGTAAATCTTATTTATAATACATTTTTCCTTCTTGTATAAGAAAGTCTACTCTTGTTGAAAAAGTTCTTAATTAAGCTTTATACCCTGAAGGTATATATAATTAATTGAATATAAAAATATCATTTGTTAAAATCACTCACGTGATATGGACCAATAATTTAAACATTTTTTAATCTTTTTATCTAACTTGAACAAATGACGTATGCCCTCAAACAGTAATATTATGAAGCATGCAACTGGAGAAATTATACACAAAAAATAAATATGCAGAGTATTACAGGACAGATTTTAATAAATGTCAAAATGAACCAAATTAACATTTTTAAGAATACAAAGTCATTCTACTATCCCTTAGCAAATCTAAAACTACATATAAAAATTACCCATCTTTAACCATAAATTTAATATAGTGTTATAAGAACACTCATTGCTAATGAGGTGAGGTGAAATAGCAGCTCACATACCACCTTTAGAGGTGGAAACTGGAACACATGGAGAAAGCAACCTTCTTATAAATAAGTCTTAAAACAGTTCAAACTTTTTTTTTTTTTAATAGAGGCATGCTTTATTTTTTTTTATTTTATTTATTTATTTATTTATTTAAACATTTATTTATTTATACAAGCACTGGGTACAGTCAGAAGCGTGGGAGGGTGAGAGAATTCACCAGAGCCAGAGCGGGGAGCAGAGCAGGCAGAAGGACCGAAGTACACTGCTGAGGGGAGCAGCAGGTGGCAGGAGAGGTCTGCGCGCCATGTGGGACCCTCCTCCGGTGGCCGGGGAGCAGCCAGGGATTGAACCGGCGCCGCAGAGGCCGCGGGCAGCTTCGCAACCCAGCGCTCAACCACTGCGCCACCGGGGAGGCCCAACAGTTCAAACTTTTTAACCTAGTAATTTAAGAGACTAATCAGAATATAGGTAAAGATATATGAATAAATAAGATCAAATTGGCACACTACTCAATTATAAAACTGGAATAAATCAATTTTCCACATAAATATGATTAAATATGACAGATCTATAAAATGGATTACATAGCCATTAAACTTAGATTACAGAATATATTTACTGACAGGCAAATACTTGAGTCTAAAAAAAGGTAAACAGTTACACATATATAGAATTTTAATGTCAACTATTCAAAAAGCATAGAGAAGAGAAACTTACTCAAGGGTAATTATTTTCCCAACTGCCCACTCATACTTTATAATTAGAGGATCAACAATTGAAAATTCAAAATTAAAACAAAGAAAGGAATGCCTATACTTTCATCCCACAATAAAATAATGCTGCATATAACCAAGGATATTCAATTAAGATATTAGTAAAACCTCATCAGTCTCAAGACTGAACTCAAAACATGAGACAATGAATATACACCAATGTGATGGAACAGCTTGATAAGAAGCTATCTCTTTGTTGTTTAAAAGCCAGTAAAAAAATGATTTTCTGATATGGGATACAGAGAGAATTTGAAAGCAGCACATACTTTTTTTTTTTTCAAATAGAGTTCAACAGCCCTTTCCCAGGCTCACTGCACTGCTCTGCTCTCCCACCACAGCTGCCCAAGACAGAGAGGGTGAGTACTTAAGCAAAGGGTAGCCTGATCTTCACCACTAAAGGCATAGGACTCCATAAGCTTGGGACAAAAGCTAACATGGCTGATTTTGGAAAATGAAGATTTCAAGGTGCTGAGTGGTACAACCTGACCTGAAAGCTCATTAAGGGACAAACCCAGGAGGCTGGATGGAAGTGACCACAGCACTGCCATGTAGATCCAGAGGCAAAGGCCTGGCGCCATAGCATTAGCTTCAGCTGTGGGCTTCCTCTGAGCCTTGTGTGTATTAACTCCTCTTCTGCTGGAGCTAGTTTGGGGAATCTCTCTTCCTAGCACCTACAGAGCCTTACCGAAAATCAGAAGTGTTCTTCACACATTTACCATGCCAAATATTTATAGTATCTACCAGCGCAGATGCCAGTTTATTTTTTAAGAGAATTATTACACATAAAACATAGAGTTGAATAAAACACAGAAACATTAAACTTAAAATTAGAGTAACAGAGATGACTAGAAAGGACCAAAAAAAAAAAAACAACCTTTTGTGACTATTTCATGTCCAAGAAAGTCACAGAATGTGTTTTTCATAGAATCTCCACACTGAAGTTATAAAAGGAGTTGCATTAAAGTATGAAACAATGTTGAATCTATACCACATAATCTATCACTAGAAGAAGAAATGTATTCTGAAGATTATTATAACAGAAATGCTCTGGTGGAATGCTTCAAATTAAGGCAAATATCAACTTTTAGAAATTTAATTATAGCAAACTAAATCTTGAAAATGTAGCAATTAATGTGAATGACATACATTACTGACCTCTTATTAATCACAACCCACATATATGGGAAATATGTGACAAATTATTCCCTATATTTTCATTCAGTAAATTCTATCAAATAAGCTGGTTTTCTTAGCTGCAAGTTTATCCACATAATATTTAATGATAAAAACTATCATAAATCTCAATACAAAATCTTTACTTTCAGAAATCTAGACAAACCGTTATGCCAAAAGGTTTCTAAAATACAATTTTTAAAACATTAAAAATTCAGCTCTCAACTTATTCCTCCACATTCAGTATATGGATCCATTCTAGAAATTTTGCAGGGCATCTATTAACTTATTTGGTTATTACTTTTATTCAGAAAAAAAATAAGTTGCTTACCTCACAGACTCATTCTGCTGTATTAATTTACTCATTCTGATGCTTGATTTTTGCTTTTTAAAATAACAAAAGCATCCACAGGCACACAAATGTAATTCAAAGTCTAAGAAGTCTGTGATTTATAAAGAATAAATCCTGCTGACTGATTCTTCATAGGCAGCTACTATTAAGAGTTTATATTTTTTCAGGATCATTCTTTTATACTGGTTACTGTTTATAATAGAGCTTAAGTTATTTCATATGTAATTGCTAAACTACAATGGGCTACATTTGTTGGCTGATAGCTTTTTGGGAAATAAGTTTTGAAATTCTAATGATCACCATGTGCACAGTATAAATTACTATAGAGCTTGTTACTTTGCTCTGAAAGTTTTTGAATAGCTTTGGCAAAAAGCAATAAAATTCAACCTGATGTATAAAATGCAACCATCCAAAGCAAAATTCAAATGATCTACTACAAAGGCATTCTAAGTCAAATGGGAGAAAAAAAGAAACACAGACTTTTTTCTTTTTATAATTAAACATATGTAACTGAGCAAGCCAAAATGACCATATTGTTTTTATCTACTAGAAGAATGCTTAAAGAATGTTTTCTCTATTTCAATTAATATCAGCTTTCCAAAGAGGGTCCCATTTCTAATCTTCTAGATAATGCAGCCCATAGAATTGCGTTCTATAAATATTTCTTGACTGAAGTCACACATTTCATAAGAACCAGATGTTCTTGAGCGCAGTGGGTTGAACACAATGCTGTGAAGCTGTCCACAGTCTCTGCAGCGTGGGTTCAATTCCCAGCCGACTAGGGAGACACCCACATGGCTCAGCAGACTTTTCTTGTCTCACCCGCTGCTCCCCTCAGCAGTGTTTTTGGTCCATCTGCCTGTTCTGCTCCCCACTCTGTCTCTGGTGAGTTTTCTCACCTTCCCGCACCTCTGGCCTGTACTCCTGTTCTTGTATAAATTAAATAAATCTTAAAAAAAAAAGTAGGCTCAATCAGAAAGTATGTATGATGAAAGCAGAAGTTATAGAACATTTGTGCTCTATTCATCACATATTGCTGAATATTAATATTGCTGAATATATTAATTGATGAATATAATATTCACATATTGCTGAATATTAATGTGAAGGTAGTATGGTATATATGCATATACATTAGGTGAGCTGACGTTATTATAAAAACAGCACCATCATTTATTTCAAGTCCAATGACTATACACTTTCTCAAAGTTTGCAACCATCCTTTATTTACTTCTGACAAAGGAATTTCATCAAGAACATTACCAGATGAAAATGTTCTTAAAACATTAAAAGGTCACATTCAACCTGACCTTAATAATCAAATCATCATAAGAAAAAGTCCACATTTAAAATTCTTGCTAAATACACAGAAGATTCATTATTACTAAATTTAGCTTTTGATCACGCTCCAGGAAGTGTGTATTTCCATGCAAGATAACATCTTTTTTTCCCCTCAAAATGCACTGCTAAAACAATGTTCCTCATTAACATTAGAAGTTTTAACTAAGAGTGAAAGCACTATATGTGTGTATGCATGCATAAATGTGTGTGAATGTACGAAATGTAATGAGTGCTTATTTTGTGCAAAATCTTTATTGATAAAATTATGGGAAACTTTCTGAACGTTGAGAAAGATGGGATAAATCTTGAAAAATCGTTATGAAATGGATAAATGAAAAAGCTCCAAAAGGGTCACCTACTCTAGGATTTTGTTTCTCAAAGGATGGACTAGACCGTGAATCAGCAAACAAAGTATTCCCAAGAGCTTGTGAGAACTGCAGAATCTCCAGCCCCATTCCAGACCTCCTTATGAGAATCTGCATCTTTAAAAGAGTTCTACTTATTTCTAGTAAGTTTAAGAAGAACTGCTTTAGGAAAGTAAGTTTAGCATGTGTGGAGCAGGCGAGAATAAACAATAAGACAATTGGGGGGGAAACCAAACTTCTGAGCAGAAATGTATAGGACAATAGAGAATATAATGTGAGGAATATTTGGAAATTAACAAAATGGCTTTTTTCCTCCTTTGCAGTTAGTTACATGGATGATGGAAGAAGGGGCAGATAAGGTTCATGATAGTGCCATCCAGAAGAAAGGCATGAGTGCAAGTGGCTTACAATCCCAAGCATCACACAGGAAAGACCTCAAGCTTGTCCATAACAGGGTAATTACTGGCCGAATAGCGACTACAGAAGGTAAATAGAGGCCTGGAAGGCAGGAAGCTGCTTCTATCTTGATCACCTATTTGGGCTAAAGTTTGAAATGTGTATGTCAGAAAAGATGAAAAGATTGGGAAAGCAAGTAGGGCCTACGTGGGGCCCTGGGAGGAGAAAGCTGACCTGGCAGCAACACATCCAAGCAGCCTGGTAGAAACATGTGGCTGAGCAAAGGCAACATCTGAGGCTCATCTCTCCCTGGTATCTTGGCACCACCATAGAATGGCTGCAATATCTCATTTTCCACTTGCTTGAGATAACCAGATAAGGCAGAGCACAAGACAGAGAAGAGCCCGGCTACCACATACTTGCTGTAAGGCACAAGGCTATCCGGAGAAAACAGAGATGGGGCGGGTTCACAACATCCATGAGAAATAAAAAAGGGCCAGGAAAGTAAGAAAGATGGTCCTGATACGCCCAAATGAGACACCATGGACCAACAAGGATATTCAGACTTCAAAAGATGCCAGTAGACACAAACAGGTTGGTTGACAGGGACAAAAGAAGGTAATGAGGAGCCCCAGAACTGTGCTGGGAGGCCCTCGCTACCACACACATGGACTTCACTCACCTCTCATCCTAAGCTGAGACCATAAGAGCAAAGGGAGGGAGGGAGGGAGTCAAAAAATTGCAGAAGAATGAAAGAAAATAGTAAGTTCAGTGTTGCCTAATGAAAAAGTGAGGCAAGAAAATAAGTAAAATATTTAGAAAATAAAGTCAGTTTGAGCTTTGCCTAATTGGGTATGAAAGAAATGAAAAGTCAAGGATGGGTGGTATCACCAACTAAAAAAGAAAACAGAAGGAGAAATTAGATGAATAAGTGGGTGAGAGATGATGTCTTCAGTTTTGGGATACTGTGGTAAGATAAATTAGAAATAAACCTGCCCTCCACCCACAACTCAGGAGATGGAAAAGAAAAATGCAGCCAGTCCAAGTGGCACAGGATTCATACAGACAGTGCCTGGGTGAATAGAGAGCGTGATAAAAATTTACACTACAATCTAGTGGAGATACAGTAAAAACACAAATAGTTGAGCCCCAAGAAATTCAAGTAACAATTTTTTTCACAAAGAGAACATGAAATAAGTGTGATTAATGTGACTTTTTAAGAAGCAAGTAAATATAAAGAGAATAAGCTGTTTTTAAAACAAAAATTAGAAATAGTTTCTATCTATAAAAATGTTCACCATTAAAATTAAAAACTCAATATGTTAATAAACAGATTAGGCTATTACTGAATAGAAAAACAAAGTATAAGGTATACGAATAGCATAAAGAAATTAAAACCTGAGGAGAGGTTAAGAAGAGTTAAAATGATGAGAAGTCAACTCTAACTATAACAGAAATTTAAGATGAGAGAATAGCCTCAAAATATCTCTTTAAAAAAATAAAATGTTTGGGTGTGGGGGGTTACATGAATGTTATATATCTCACTACTTTTATATTACTGAAAATACTCACACAATTTTTAAAAAGTAATGATTGAAAAAGTAAAAAAGAATGGAAATGCACACTAATATTTTGAAAAGTTTAGGTGAAAAATAAGAGCTAAAAATTATTTCAGGAGAGTATTAACAGTTTTGCTTGAATTTATTACTTTTAATGCTGGGTATGACTTGAGAATGTTTATAAACCATGACACAGGCGTCTTTAAAGAAGTGTAAGATGGGGGCCTCCCTGGTGGCACAAGGGGTTAAGTCTCAGCACTACGAAGCTACTGGCAGCCATTGTAGGATCAGTTCCAGCCCTGGCCAGCAGACCTCTCATCTCACCCACTGCTCCCAGCACTGTATTTCTGTCAATCTGCCTGTTCTGCTCCCTACTCTGTCTCTGGTGAATTCTCTCAGTCCCCATATCTCTGGCCTATACTCAACCTCCTGTATGCATAAATAAATAAATCTTTACAAAAAAAAAAAAAAAAGAAGTGTAAGATGGTAGAGAGAATAAGAAGAGTTGGAGATAAAAGATGATGGATGAGTGGGATCAAGGGCACAGTGCTGACCTTGAACTAGTTAAGTACCATCTCACTACTTACAGAAACTTCACTGAACACCATTATGGCTTTTCACAATCACAACACAACCCTTGTGTACATTTTTTGATTAGGTTGCTGATTTCACTTATGTGTTAAATTTGTGAAAACTCATTGTGCTATCATATAAGGGTCAATTCTAAGTTGCACAGAAATAAATGTAATTCTTAAAATTAGATTACTAATATCTGAATTTCAGAACTACCTATAAGAAAGCAATTTTCTTCTATTATATTGATCTTAGGTGCGGTTTACTTACAGGTCCAATGCTTCTTAAATAACATGACTGCTAAATGAAAGGCTGTGCCTGGACAACAACAACAATGTAATAAAGATAAATTACTGGTTAAAAAAAAATTCTGAAATGTACCTTAAAAAGGCAAGGTAAAGACAAGGAATTCCAGGTAATTCAAGGTTAAGTCTAAAGGAAACCCTTTAAAAAATATTAAAAGGCATAAATAGCATCACAGAGTCCTTGTTTCTATACCAACGTTACTACCACGTTTCAAGAGATGCTGCTTCACTCTTAAAATTAAATTCACGGTAATTCTCAAGTTGTATTAGGAATCTCTTTGAATCACCAGAACAGGAGTTTTAGAAAGGTTTTAAAATTTGTGGGAAGTGATCACAAACTCCCCTGAGAAATGGCACATCCATTTGAATCAACTCCAACTTTCATCATTTACACGAATAGCTTTGTTATATTTTCAAGAAAGCTAAAAGGTAAGTTTGCAGTAAATTGTTTCATTTATTCTAAAAATGGGTAATAAAATGGAGAGAAAATTACTTTAAAATCATTTGTGAAGTTTTCCAATTATTTAAAATTCACTCTATAGAATTTTTAATACAGCACAGATATTTACCGAGTCTATTTGCAGTGGGAAGATTATTAACAGAAATTCAAGGCCCATAAGGAAGCTAAGGTGGGTTTAGCAACTACTAATTAAGATTTCTTGAAGTCTTTGCTATACCTTTTGCTAAGAGTCAAGGATTTAATGTTTGTAACCATAAATGGATCGAACTGCACAGTGACAGAGGAAGGACTCACCCACAAAAAGTCTCTGAAGAATTTATAATAACACTTCATATTTTTTAAGATCTTTTGTGTAATGTACTGTTATAAGTATTTTAGATATATTAGCTTATTTAGTACCCTAGCCCTATGACATAGGGCATATATTATCATCTGGCATTTAAGAAAAAACAAACAAAAAAAAAGAGGCAAAAATGAAGCTAAAACAAAGATAACTTGTTGAATTAAGGAAAATATTTTACTGCCAACATTCTGGTCAACTGCCTTTCCCTATCTGGAGCATCTTCCTAAAGAGCCTAATAAACTTTGGAATGGGGTAAAATTCCTTATATGTGGAAACTGTAAGAAAACTAAAGACAGCCAAGTCTCTTCTAAATTGTTGGTGTCTGCAATACAGAGCTTACAGCTAATCAGAATGGAAAAGTTATCTCCGAGACCCATGAAGGATACAGGCAGATTTATAACCACAGCTATTTCTGAGATGCAGGTGTTACCTCCACCCTGATACTACAAGATCAACAAGAAGATCCCCAATATTGAATGTCATCTCCCCTAGTATCTTATATCATTTCTCTTCATTTGCCATTAAGAGGGATTGTTTTTATGTATATATTTTGTTTTTCCTAAGTCCACTGTAATTTCTCACCAAGGGGGGGACAGGAAGGTAAGAACAAAGAGGAAAGGAAACACAATGGACTATGGGGTGGACTATGGGTGGGTGATGTAATGGTCCATTATTGTGGTAATACTGTTGGGGGCATCCAAATATTACTTCAATTAACAATAAATAATTTAAAAAAGAATATGGTAAACCTAAAGCATAACTTGACACCAAAAACTTGGAATACATTTTTTTAAAATGTCAACAATTTTAATTCTCACCACATATAGGCAGGCAAGACATAAGGAATACCCTGCTAACTTCCAAACGCCAAAGTTACTAACACATGATCCCCAATGACAGACATGGCTGTGAAAATATATTTAGTGCCTCCTTGTATGACTGTATGCATTTAAGAATGTAGTTAAATAACAAGAAGCAGCAATGCAACCATCCGGTCAAAGTGTCTAGAATACACAAAACTCGCATTGAACTCTTACCACTTAATTTACCAAAAGTCACAGTATTTTTCTGATTATGCAAAAAGAATTTGGTCTCCCAAATTAATTTCTTTTTTAAACCTATTAGGAGTCATGTACTATGCTTTAGTTACACTTGTCAGCAAGATACGAAAGAGATAAATTGGGTCAACAATTGGGTCAAAATTCAGTAAAATTACTTAAGGTACAAGGAAAATATACCAACTTTTTTCCCTTTAAAGAACAATTAGTCAAAATTAATGTTCAACAACCGATTCATTTAATCAATATTTATGGAAGGACTACTATGTGTCACCCCACTAGGTGATAAACAAGTCGTACCACATTCGTGTTCTCATGTAGCCAACCCCATGCAATACAACATACAATGTAAACATACATGCACAAGATTATTTCTAAATGGTATAATTAAGAAGGGAGAGCAAAGAAGACTAATTTAGACTGGATAGTCAGGAAAAACCACTGAGAAAATTCCTTCACATTATGCCTCCAGTAAAATACCGTGGCTTCAGTATGCAGTACCAGAAACTGGTGACACAACTGTTGATCATGATAATCTCAAAAATGACAAAGGGTTAAATAATATAAAATCACAATTACTATTTACTTCCTAAAGTTATACATGATATGTCAATAAGGATTTACCTGGAGGTGGGTTGCTTTTGTAACAAACACCAGAGATGTGGAAAATGCTCTGGAATCAGAAAATGGGCAGAGACTGGAACAATTTTGAGGAACAAGATAGATAAAAGCCTACAATGTCTTTCCACGCTGTTAGAAATATAGATGTAAAGTCTCTCCTAGTGGGGTGGAACATGGTAGAGGAAGGAACGTGATAGGAACATGGTAGAGAAAACACACACGGCCTCAGAAAATACCTAAAGTGACTTAACAGACTGTTGATAGATACATGATTTTAAATGTGCTGCTGGTGAGCAACTGAATGGAAAGGAGGAGCATGTTACTTGCCACTAGAGGAAGGGGAATTCTTGTTACCTAGTGGCAGAAAGCCTATGTGAACTCTGTCCTGCAGTTATATGGGAAGCAGAACTGGTAAGCTTTACACCTAATAGTCTGAAGGAAAGGTTTCCAAGCAAATTGTTTGAGATGTGACCTGCTTGTTTCTGTGTTTGTTTTTTTCCTTGCCAGTTATAGCAATACAGGATAGGGAAAAAAAATTAATAAATTCAGGAGGTACAAAGTGAAAGAATGCTTCCAGATCTCCCTGATTAAATAGGTAAGAAACACTAGTAAGATTACTAAGCTGCAAACGTGTGCTACCTCTCATGAAAAAGTTAGGATGACTCAAGGGCGGAGTCCAGCACCCACAACACAGAGTCATAGAGGATTATTCCCAGGACCTGACACCTAAAGTAACTGGTGAAGTGCACCTGACTTTCTCTCCTTTTGAACAGGAATGTCTACAACTGATATCCTGCACCTGTCCTATCACTGTAGTCTAGGAGCAGATACAAGTTTTCTAGTTTCACTGGTTCACAGAGAGGAATTCTGTCCCAGTATGATGTATACCCAGAATCTCACCCATGCCTGAGTTATATTGTGAGACATGGATGTTGAATTTGTGCTGTAATGGGTTGAAACTTTTGGAGATGTTGGGACGGGGTAAATTTTGCATGGGAGATGAGTATGAATCTTTGGGAGCCAGAGGGTGGACCATGATAGGCAGAATAACAGCCCTGCCTCTCCCCCCCAAAAATCCATATCCTAATTTCTGGAACCCGTGAATCTATTACCCCACAGGGCAAAAGGAACACTGAGGATGTGATTAAGGATACAGATATAGGGTTGTTACACTAGATTATCTGGCTGAGCCCAATATAACTACAAGAGTTCTTTCCACTGAAAGAGAGAGAAGGGAGCCTGATGCTGCAAGAGAACAAACCCACTAGCCATTGCTGGCTCTGAAGATGGAGAAATTGCCATAGGCCAAAGGAAAAGTGGTAGCCTCTAGACAGAGATTGGAAAAGTCAAAGGAATGGGTTCTCCTCCAACCTCCAAAAGGGGAGAAATCTGCTAGCATCCTGATTTCTGGCCAATGAACACATTTAAGACTTCTGGCATCTATAAATTAAAAATAATAAACTTTGCATTGTTTTAAGCCAGTATGTTTATGGTAATGAAAATTCATTTTAAAATTATTTTTGTCCTGGCCTCCCTGGTGGTGCAAGGGGTTAAGCACCGCACTATGAAGCAATCCACAGCCTCCTCAGCACGAGTTCGATCCCTGGCCAGCCAGGGAGAAACCCACATGGCGCAGCAGACCTCTACTGACAAGCCAGCTGCTCCCCTCAGCAGTGTACTTCGGTCAATCTGCCTGTTCTGTTCCCCGCTCCATCTTTGGTGAATCCTCTCACCCCCCACACCTCTGGCCTGTACCCTAGCTCTTGTATGCATAAATAAATAATCTTTTAAAAATTTAAAAAATTATTTTTGTCCTATTACTGGTTAAGTTTTTCACCAGTATTCAACAATTTATGGCAGAAAGTAGCCCAAGCACTGTAAGATTAGGTGCAGCTGACCTTAGCTCATAAATTTCAAATGCCATTTGGGATCTGAGTTCCCCAATGTCACACTCCGGGAAGTCACACACTGGGAAACTGCATGCCAGCACATGTGACATGTGACCTGGCCTAAAATGTAACAAATACATTCAAGTCTTCCCAGTGAATTTGTGGCACTGTGAATTTTCCAGGCAGGCAGAGAGTAATGCATAACATAATGATTGTGGCTGGATACTTAATTTTTGTTTAAAAAAATTACAGCAGTTGTCTTTCAGATGTAAACATCTTTCACTAAATCCTACTATATAAGCACTATATGTCCTATTATCGATAAATTTATCAAGACTCGTGCTGACCTTTATTTATAAAACCTAAAGATGAAAATAAAAGTTATACTCACAAAATTTTTAAAAGTGTAACACTACCACTGCAGCAGAGCAGGCACTCGCCCAATCAAATGGATTAAGGTTTTTTCCTAAATTATCTAATTTATCAAGCAATATGATGATGAAAAGTTCTTATAAATATTTAAACATATCTTTAACCAAGAAATTTGCCCTTAGACACCTGCAATTATTTTAATCATCACATACTTTCACTATTCCTTTTTTGTTTACTTTGCTTGGCCAGATATTTGTTCCTATCAATATCCAAAATAACAAAACATGAGGTTTATAGTCCAGGTTAAGTCCTAATCCTACAAAAGATATTAACATAATTAAGAACTAATTATGCACAGGACAAAGTGAAAGGCACATCAGGGATACAGGGGCAACTTGAAGGATTTTGCCCCTGAAGTGTTCACCCTAGCAGCAGGGGAAGCAAGGCAGAGCATAAAGATAAACACCACCAGAAACCAGAGAGCAAATATGCTTTGCCATATGCCAACTGTTCCTGTTTTGAGGAGGTGCCCTGAGGAAAAAAGCAAGGGGAGCAAGGTCTAGAGAATGTTTTTATTCTTATGGAGATAGCAATAAAAATTTCTGAGCAAAGAATGCGCAGGTCACTGATAGCAGGAAGAACACACAAGAGGTAAAGACCAGAAACAAGAAAGTCTATTGGGACAAGACAGAGGTGAAGTCTATTGCCAAAGACAGAGGTGAACCAGACTTACAAAACGTGTGAGAGAAAAACAGACAAGAAAAATAGACAAGTCTATTGCCAAAGACAGAGGTGAACCAGACTTACAAAACGTGTGAGAGAAAAACAGACAATACAGAAAATCCAACACTTTCAAAACATACTTTTATACCACCTGTGACTTCTATCACCGCAATTGCTAATACAAAGCAGAGAGGTTAGAGAGAAGCACTTAAGCCTTGTTGAAATACCAAGTCCGTTTATTCAAGGAAATGGGCCTTCTGACTTCCAAGATTCTAAGCCAATTCTAATGAAATGCAAAATCTAAAGTCCTGCAATGCCAGAATTTCTCAACTAGGGAAGTCATAGGGCAGGTTTAAAGTGAGGCAAAAAGACTAATCGTTTAGGTCCTCATGTAGCTGGCTGGTGTTAGCAATGGAAAAATACCTAGCAGAAAAGAGTCGATCCCACACTCTTTTCCACCCAACCTATCTATTCAAACCAAACTAAAGGAGGAGATAAATGGTGTGGATTTTTATTTGTGGGGATAAGTGGAATGGAGGGAAGGATAATAAGATGGAGTAAAGGAAAATAAAAGCTCAAAGCTTTAGAATGAAATGACTTTTGAACATTTAATATATGAAAACTGACAATCTAACACCTTACATCCTCTTTATCTTGGAATTTATAACAAAATAATGTTTTAATAAACACCTATATATGTAAACATAGTTTCAATGAAACAAAGGCCAAGCCTTTAAAAAGATGATAAATTTTAACATACTCAAAGATATAGCAATAAAGCATGCTTTCCGGAGATCGTCACACGTATTAGGAAAAAAATCATTATTAAGTTCCTGTATTTAGGATTATTATTCTAACATGAAAACCTGAAAACTAAACCTAAAAGCCTTGGACCACGCAAATCCTGACCTAACTTCCTCTAGGTCAGTAATCAACCTAGGATCGCTTTCTTTTTTTTAAGCCTGATTAACTGCCCCTAATGTGAATAGTGAAATATCTCATATTTTAAAAGTACAATAGACACTCAGTATCAAAATCTTTTTAATGTTTCTCATATCTGACTCTCTCAATCCAGTTGTCTAAAAAGGCAATGCATGCTTTAAGAAAAAAAATGCATTTTATTATGCTGTCTTAAATGTTCTTTAGAGGCTTTAAGGCTTAAATGGAAACAAAAAAATGAGAAACACAAAATAAGTGAAGAGGAAGAAGACCTAATATAAATGGAAATGACACTGACATAAGTTATCTAGAAACCATTTTAGATATCTTATTGACTCAGTTGCTGTGTTTTATATGAATTATTTCAGTGAGTTGCTTACACGTGAATTAAAACATGTAAAAAAGAATAAAAAATCTATGCCTCATTACTAAAACCAAGTGGGGGGGGTGTAGTAAATATTATCAAACACTCCAAGAATTAAGATTTGTGAAATAAGCCAGCATTCTGTTTATAAGACAGAGTTGAAACTCCAGACAAAAGGGTAGATTGGAGTGGGGGTAAAAGAGATAAGGAGACTGGTGGAAGGAGCTGGGCTAACAAGACAGAAATGTGACAGGACTTCTACTAAGAGATGTTGGAAAAGCAAAATACCAATGCTAGAAATGACAGCTGAAGGAATACATCGCCTAAAGATTTTTAAAAATCATTTTGAAATCATCCTAAGGGTATTGGTATGGAGACATAATTCCTTTTGAAAATCATGACTCTTACAACACCTTTCTCATCGCTCTTACCTACAGTTGGCTGAAGAGATGCAACTTTTGGTTTCATGGTACACATTCAAAGAAATTAAATTGTTGATCTAGAAGAGCGTTTCTGACTAAAGGATAATTTTTACTCCAGGGATCTGTTGAGAATATCTAGAGATATTTTCAAGGGTCACGTTTTGGGGACAAGTCTGCTAAAGGAGGCTGAAGTTGTTGCTAATTAATGCAAAAGCCAGCCTACAAAACAAAAGAATTATCTGGCCCCAAATGCCAATAGTGCTAAGGTTGAGAAAGAAACACTTATTTCCTTCTAAAAATAAGCAAAAACAGAAAACAAAAATAAAAAAAAACAAAAACAAAAACCACTCCCTTGGACCTTTATCTCAGTCCATCTCTCTTTAATAGACCTCTAATTAAAGCAAAAAATAACACCAGAGAACTCATTTTTCAATTACTTTAAACATGGTGTATGGCTGGCTCAAACTAAGAGTCACGCTGAGATACAATGAAATAATAAATCAGTGGTGGGTGCAGAAACTGCAGGTAAAGAACTTTTTAATCTTTTTGTTTCATTTTTGTCTCAAGCACATTCAATTCAGAACATTCACCTTTTAGTACCCAGGTGCATCTCTTGTGCTCAATACACTAAAAATACACTGACCTCACAATGCAGAATTTTTCATTAATGTATAAACTTAAACAGTTTTAACTCAGAAAGATTTATATTGGGGGCGGGAGTGAAGAAAGCCACCCAGGTCTTTAAAATGCAAAGTTATTTCACAGTTTGCTTGCAAAATGACTCAGATCATTATTACTTTTAGTCATGCCAAGTTTGCTGCTTCTAAGCCTACTAGTAATGGAGAGAGAGAGAGGAAAAAAAAAAAAAAAACCACCATTTTTCCAGCAGTCATTAAACCAATGAAACAGAAGCTTACTGAAAACAGGTTTGTGCAATATTTCTCTTTTATTGTTATAAAAATAAAAGCCATCTCTGCAAGTGTAAATTGAAGATTCTCAGAAATCTTTCATCTACCTAAATACCTATAGAGTGTGTGTGGCAGGGAAACAAACAAAAGAAAACCCTAACTCATACATCTACAAATCTTAGCCTGTGACTATTTTCCTAACACATTCCTCAGCCAAAACCCTGGCTTACTCTTTTTATGTTTTCGTCCTTAAGACTAATGAGAAAGACCTCACAGGGCGTTTCATCAAGAGAACAATACTAAGAACAAATACAAGCCTAGCAAGTACCTGGCAAATGTCATTCATCAGAAACCCTGACAGCAGAGAGAGAGAGAATCCCGGTGTCCGCGTGACCCATTCGCGCCTTTCACAGCAGGTTTTCACCACTCGAGTATCCACCTTCCTTCCTGACCACTGGAGCAAACGTAACCCAAGTTGAGTGGCCTCCAGGCCCCCACAGTAATAAAAACCAAGCACCCAGAGTGGTCTACGCAAGGGAAATATCACCAGTGCTCCCCCTGCACACTTACTGAGTCGCCATGGGAAGTTAAGAGGACAGACACCGTCATCCCGCCGCGGCCCCACCAAGGTGCACTCATGTCACAAAACGTGGCATTCCAGAGGTGGGGAAACCACGGCCACGAGACAACCCCTGGCATTCCAGCGGTTTCTGGAAGGGGTGCTTTGATTTTCGCATCGCGAATGCCCCTTCGTCTTTCTAAAGCGGGGCTAACTTCCAGCAAAAGGGGTGTCTGGAGACCCGCTCCTCGGCTCTTCGTGGGGTCCCCACCAAGGCAAGCGAGTGAAGTCAAACTCCTGCCCCACTGCGGGCGACTTCTCGCCGCCCCGGGGGCCGAGGGGCCGGGGTTGGTGCGGGGGGGTGCTCGACTCGACCCTGCACCGCATCGCGCTGTGTCTGGAAAACCTTTCTCGGGCTCTGCCCAACGCGCCCTCGGCCGCCTCGCCACGTCCCCTCCGGGTCTCCACACGCCGAGGAGCCCGCGGTGGCCACCGCGCCCTGCGCCCCGGCGCGCCCCGCGGGCCCCGCGCGCCCCGCGGGCCCCGCGCGCCCCGGCCAGCCCGCCCCGGCGTCCGGCCGGGCCGCACTCACCGAGCAGCAGCAGCTTGACCTCGCGCGCCGCCTTCTCCCCATCCTCGCGGAGGTTGCGGTCGATCATCTTACTCCGCTCCACCGCCGCCTTGTCCTCGGCGCTCAGCGTGCAGCCCATGGTGCCCGGAGCGAGAGCTCGCGCCGCTGCCCGCACGTCCGACGCGCTGCCTCGGAACACAGGTGAAGGCGCTCGCGGGCACCTCCGCCGCCGGCCACTCCACCCCCACCCGCGGCCGCCCGCCGGCGAGCAGCGCGCAGTCTTCAAAGGCGCGAGCGGCACCTCGCGGCTCTCCCCCGGCGCCCCTGCGCGCCCGCGAAGCCCTGCGTGGCGAGCCCCTGGCTGCAGCCGCCGCCGGCCTCCCGCGAGTGGCCGCGCCGCAGCCCCCAGCAGCCCGCGAGCTCGGCGTCCGCGCGCCGCCGCGGCCCCGCCCTGGCCCGCCCCTCCCGCCGCCCCGCGACCACTCCCGGGGCGCGCGCCCGCGCACGTGCCCTCGGACAGCGCCCCCTCGGACGGGCGCGCGCACCCGCGCTCCTGCCCACCCGGCCCCGCGCGCCCGCCACCCCCGCGCGCGCCACCCCAGCAGGCGCCCCCGCAGCGCGGGACCGGCCCCCCGCTCGCTTACCCGTCTCCCTCGACAGGAGTGGGGTGATTTCTTCCCCTTTACTCTCACCGACGGATGTGTGCCCCTTCGGGGTGGGGGTGGGAAGGCTGCCAAAGTTGGAAGCAGAAATAAGCCAGTCCTGGGCGTTTGAGCATGCCCAGCTCTGGCAGCCACGCAAGGGTTTTCGAAATGTAAACCCATGTGGGCTGGCGTTCAGGGCTGTGGGAAATAGAGGGAGCCAGGAAGGGAATGGAGTCTGGGTGAAAGCAGAGATGGGGGCAGTGGGGAGCAAAAGTCAGGGAGGGGGACAGAAGGTCAACTTTCTCCCTTCTTGCAGTTTCTCTTGCCAACCTTTTATCCTCTCCTTCCATTCATGGGCACCTTTCTTTACACAGAGAACATTTTAAAGGATTTTCTCCCAACCTGAGAAAATGTGAGACAGAATCGGAGGGTATATTTTTAAATGACAGGAGCAATAAAACACCCATAAACAAATCTGCGCCACATGAGAAGTTCCAAGCCAGGTTTTGAACCAGTAGTTCTAACCGTGTTAGTAAATCATAAGCCACTTGGGTATATCATTCCTTTCTGCAGACCTTGCTTCCTTGCGCATGGACGAGCATCCTTACAGCTGTAACTGGTCTGGGCTCCCCGGCCTCCGTTCCACCCTGCAGCAAATGAAGAGCTTAGGTCTAAGAGCTGGTCTCCCTCTCAGCTACACTGCCTTTCCTCTACAGACACTCAAGACATTTTGATAGATCAGAAGATGGAACTGGCAGCAAAGAAAAACATCTTTGATGTATTAAAAATTAGGAGATTGCTCTTTGGTTTCTCTCTAGAAGTCTTACTTCTAAAAACTGTTTGTGAAAACTAGGCTTGAGTTTTCCAACAAGGTAAGGCTGTGCAGATGCTAAGGGAGGAATAGCTTTCCAGACCTCACTTAAGCCAGGCCTGTGCATTAAGCAGAAATTGTCAGTGTCCTCCTTTGACTTGCTCTTTCCTGTTCTACAATTTTCAAAAACCTGATAGTCTCAAGAGATGCTATTTCAAAATTGCCTCAACTTTTCCTGTGCCCTTTTGAAATATAACACAGAAAAGCAGACCTTAAATTGTACTTAATCACCTTCTATCTTCTTTTTACTTCTTGGCACTCTAGCCGTTGATGTTCATGAGAAAGTCTGGACGTAAACTTGACAGAGTGAACTTTGAACTAGTGTTTCTGTATCAGTCATTTAGATTAGCTGTTATTATTAGTCTTTCCTATAAGCTTAAGGCCAGATAGTATGGGAACAACAATTAAACTAAAAGAGGAAGCAGTCATGATTGAGTACAAGTGGAAATGACTGTAAAACTTGTGTTTCGGAGAAAAGAAGGTGTAACAAAATGATACACATCACTCATCATTTGAGAAGTCTATGATGTAGGTGAGTAATTAAAATATAATACATAGAAGAACCAGAATTAAAGATTAGCTTTATATAAAGCTAAACTTCTGAGAAGATGCAGAGTAATGGAATGATCAATATGGGGGCAAATTCCAAGAAAAGAAATTTTCAAAAAATCTTTTGAAAGGAGCCATGACTATGGATTGGTGTGGAATTTCAAGGAGTATTTATCAGTCAGCTTGGGTCCCCATAACAAAATACCACAGGCTGGAGGCTTAAGCACTAGAAACTTATCACAGTTCTACAGTCTGGGAAGCCCAAGATCAAAGTACCAGGCAGTTCAGTTCCCTGGAGAGGAGTGTCTTCCTGGCTTACCGTGGACACCTTCTTGCTGTGCCCTCACATGTGGAGGGAAAAATAGTTCTAGTGTTAGTGTCTCCAAGAAACTAATCCTCTCCCGGGGTCCCCACACTCATAACCTCATCCCAACCTATTTATCTCCCAGAGACCCTACTTCCAATACCATCATATTGGGGGTGAGGACCTCAACATATGAATTTTTTGTGGGCAGGTAGAGGAATGTTCATAAACATTAAGTTCACAGGTATATTTTGCTTAGGAGGAATAAACAGCTAAATATTCATGTTGAAGAATGAGTGGTTTTGAAATGTAGTTTGGCTGTGAAGAAAGAAAAAAGTGTGGAGCCTCCCTGGTGGCACAGGGGTTCAAGACACTAAAGACACGGCGCTATCAAGCTATTGCCAGCCACTGCAGCACGAGTTTAATCCCTGGCCCTGCCAAGGAGCAACCCAGATGGCACAGCAGACCTCTCCTGCCTCACCTGTTGCTCCTCTCAGCAGTGTATTTCAGTAGATCTGCCTGTTCTGCTCCCCACTCTCTCTGGTGAATCCTCTCACCACACCCCTCTCCCCGTACCTCTGGTCTACACCCCAGTTCTTGTATGCATAAATAAATCTTTAAAAAAAAAAAGAAAGAAGTGTGGGACAATGTTTTGAAGAGAGCTTTGAATATTAAGGTAAAGACTTGGACTTTACACAATGGATACTGTGTTCTGACATTCTCCTAAGTTGGGTAATCAGTGTTAAAAAATATACCTTACCCAGCAAAACTAACAAGTAAATTGTTAGGAATACAAATACGAGGCAGTGAGAATTACTCAAACTACAAACTTACATTATTAAAATATTGCAAAATGTGATTTGACAAAATTATGAAGGAGGTAGAGCAGAAATCATTAACTCACCTGTTTTATAGATAGCGAAATTGACATACAGAAGTTAAAACAATCTACTTTTGCCCTTCTGGAATGTTTTTCCTTTTGAGACAACATATATTTTAAAGAGTTATATTGAGATGTAACTTACATACCATATAATTTATCCAATTAAAGTGTACAATTCAGTGCCTTTTAGTATATTCACTGAGTTATACTATCATCATGACAATCAGTTCTAGAACATTTTCATTACCCCAAAAAAGCTACACCATATGCCATGGTTCTCATCTTTCTATTCTAACCCCTAGTACCCTTTTAAATCCTAAGGTTCTACTCATATACTTTTTGTCTCTATAGACTTGCCCATTGTGAGCTCCTTATATAAAAGGTCATTTCATATAAAAGGCCTTTTGTGACTGGCTTCTCTAAATTAGCATAAAGTTTTCAAAGTTTGTCCATTTTGTAGCATGCTATTAGTTCTTTCTTTTTATTGCTAAATAATACAGAATATCACTGTAAAGAGTTAGAGACATATGTTAAAAGACATATTGGGATGCATTCAGCTGAGATCATCTGGGCTGTAAAGTAACTCCAAACTGTGTCATAGGAATAATTAAGAAACTGGGGATATTTAATGTAGGACTGCGAAGGTACAAAGTGACATGATAGCTATTTCCTAATGACTTATGAGATACCATAAATCAGAAGATATAGACATTTGGTGTTTGGTTTCAAGGTGGTAAATGTAGATGTATTAGAAGAAAGGTATAGCAAACAAATTTTGCCTTGATGTGAGGAGAAATGGTGTACAATTTCCCCCAAAGGAAACAGACAACCTGAGAAGTTCATTCTCTTAACTAAGATGAACAAATGTAGACTGGATGATCACATATTGGGAACAATCTAGATATAGATTATTTTTTTAGAATCCTTACCAACCCTCAGATTCTATGTTATTTAGAATCAAATGGAATTAGTTTTAGAACTGAGATTACAACTCAGAGACTCCCTCTGGTTTTCAACCATTACCTTACTCAACCTACCAGCAGACAAACAAACAAAAGTGGGAAAGGAGAGTTTACAAGATGTTTTGACTTGACAGATTTGTGTGGGCACAGGTAGAACTGTAGAAAAACAGAGTGAAGACAACCTGACTTGTGTTTTGGGGAAAAGAAGGTGTAACAAGATAATACGCATTGCTCATACACACACACACATACACACACACACATTCACACAGGTATCAGAATAGTGTATATCTTGTTTGGAACAGACATCACAGGTAGCTACCTCTCATTATTTGTCACGATATTTTTGCTAACTGAAAATGAGAGAATTTGATTTGGGGAGAGGCCAGGAATAATTAGGACAACAGGGGAGTGTATTATGGCATTTGTATCCTTCTATAGTTATAGATGTAAATGTCCCAAACCAAAGCCATTTTTATTAGAGATGTGGGGGTATTCGGGGCAACACTTGAATTTCACAAGTCCATTGAATTATTGCTGAGAGACTTTAAATGGCAATCAGCACCCCTTTGGGTGTGCAGGTTACAACACTGTGGCATAGAGATGATGTGGAGGCCATTGGCTCTGTCTCTGCACGGAACATGCCAGCACTCAGGCACCAGTGTGTGTCGAGGGACTGAAAGCATCTAGAGATAGTGCTTTTGGTTTGAACCTGTTCCTTCTCCTTTTTGGGTACAGCACCATTGGTAAATCTCAGTATACCTCTAGTAACTTCACAGACAGTGGCCAAGACAAAAGGAAACTGGAAAAGAAGAGGAAAACCATGGAGAACACGAAGTAGTGACTTCAAGCAACAGACTGATTTGTGAGCACATGTGAATATGATGCCACCTGGGTGGACACTCAGAAGTATTTGGGGAACATTTTAAATGACTTAATTTCTTGCTGAAGCAGGTAAGTCATGAAGTCATTGTTGCTGATGCCAGGGGGCACTAAGGAATAGAACAGTAGGTAAGTAAAGGGAAGAGTGGTTTAAGGAAAATATGTATTTTCAGTGCATCAAAAAAAGATCACCGAGGTCACTTCTAAAGAATAAGAGAATAGGCAGTAGAAAGAGATGTAGGCAGGTAGTCAGATAAGAGCCATTCAAAGCTCTGTCTTCAACTCCATATCTGTCTTTGAAAGTTCTATAATCTCTGTATTGCAGTATCCTTATCTGTAACAATGAGTGTTAAAGCATCTGCAAGGTTCCAATAAGTGCGAATTTGCGTCTGTAATTCCAACCAGTGATGGTTAGCAAATGTACTGACACACTTTGCTGTGCTGTGAATGGAAGCTTTTCCATGTAAAATTAAGTAAATGCTGTTAAGTAAAGGTGTTAAGTACATGCTGAAGTTGAAGAGCTTAATGAGCAAACTTTCCAAATTCTAACCATGGAGAATTGCAGACACATGAGTTGGTAGATGAAGCGGTGGATTTGGGATTTGTTGTCGTTTCATTTTAGCCATGATTTTTCTCAAGTTTTATGCACGGGGAGAAAAAGAAATTTTTATGTACAAAGGAAAGAACATGGCTAGCCACTATCTGACTGCTACCTCTGATTTTTGCATCTTACTACATGCCTTATTACCATTAAATTCTTTAATTCCATAGAAACCTCCCATCCATTATATGCTTTTCCCCTGTCCCTTATGATCTGTCATGTGCTAATTTCTCTCATTGTGCAATTTATATTCCACCTTCCTTGGTATATAACTTTAAAACATCCCCAATATTGTACTCAACAGAAACACACACACACACACACACACACATTTGGTTAAATCACCTCTATCTGTTCCTGCACCTGTAAACAGAGCTTGACTGGAGGAAAACACAGTAATGAGGAACTCCATCCTGCCATCTGCTGAGGCCAAAAATCTAGAGTCATCCTTGATTCCTCACCTTTCCTCAAGCCCTATAATCCAACCTATCAAATCAGAAAATACTGTCAACTTAGCCTTCAAATATTTCCAAAATTTGGGCAAATATCACATTCCATGACCTACCTTAGTGCTAGGTATTCATGCATTAGTATAACTTACTTTCCGGCTCCTCTATTCCATTAGTGCCCCCCACTATTTTTCAAGCTAGTGACCCAAATCCTACTTTTAAATTTTCAATCAGATATTATCACTCCTCTATTCAAACCTATCCATTCACTTTCCATCTTACTTAGAGAATAAGTCTATCTAAAGTACTTTTGCTAACATAAAAGGACTTCCTGATTTATCAGGTTCATCCTTCTCTCCCCTGATATTATTCCCCACCATTCTCTTTCTTGCTCTCTGTGGTTCAGCCTCACTGACACCTAGGCTGCTCCTTGAACTTGCCAAACATTGTCACTGGGCCCTTGCACTCATGATCCCCCTGCCTAGAACCCTGCCACCAGCTATCTGTCTGGCTCTTCCCCTTACTTCATTCAAATCCCTGTTCAAATGCCACATTATCAGAGATAAATTTGCTAACAAATCCACCCATCACTCTCCATTTCCTTACTATGCATTGCCATTTCTTTACAACATTTATTACCCAATACACGTTTTGTGATTATTTTTTATTGCCTGTCTCCTCTCACTTGAATATAAATTCTAAAGAGCAAAGTCTTTGTCTCATTTGTTTACTGTGTTATCTCTAGTAGCTAGAACAGTAAATGAACATATTTTAAAATTAATAAAGGAGTTGGTTTTAGAATAGAAATCTAGTTCTTCTAAACCACTAATTCATTCATTCAACCATATTAAAGGAAGACCAATCATATGCCAGGCAATGCTCTTGGCACTGGGAATAAGGTGGTCAATATTGCAATGGTGTGGATATGGAAGCAGTAAGATAGAGATGTTAAATAAACTTGTTAAGTTAAAGTGGGATCAATCGGTCAGGCTCATTTAAAAAATAAAATGCTTTTTAAAAATACAGTCATACCTCGTTTAATAACAGAGATATTCTGAGAGATGTGGCAATTTTTGTTATTGTGAGTACATCATTGTGTGTACTTATACAGACCTGTGCGGTACAGCCTACTACACAGGTAGCCTATGAGTACAGTCCACTGTTGTATAGTGTGAGTGGTTCATTGCTGACCAAAATGTCACCATGCAATACACCACTAGACTTGTAAGTGCTATGAAGATAATGAAACAATGTTCTACCCCCAAAGGTGTACCAGTTCAAGACTTCTGAGAAGCACATGCCACAACAGAATTAGAGATGCAAGGAGTGAGAAAATGCCTGTGAAGGATATAGGAGAGAGGGGGTGGGGGGAGTCTCCAAATGGGATGCAGCTCTGACACCTGTGGAAGGAGAGAAGGGAAGAGGGAGTTTGGGAGAGGAAGAGCCTCAGACTAAAGTGCAGCTCTGAGAAAGACTTGACCAGGCTGATGGGGATCCCTCTTCCTACCCCCAAGTACACATTTCTCATTAGAGGAGTCCTTGGGCAGAAATGGCCTGGATCTAAGTACCCTCCACTTGCTCAGTCATTGGCTTTGGCAAGGCATGAAAGAGTGAGATAAACAGCCAAAGAGGATAAATTACTTTACTAGTCAAATTCATGGCACAACATTTATTTGTACCTTGGTGAACAATGCTACAGTTTCAAATATATTTCATGTTATCCCCATCTGCCATGTTTTTTTTCATGGTCTTTAGCTTCCTAGTTTGGTTTTGGAGAATTATCCTAAGAATGAGGACATACCTTTTTTCCTCCTGCATTTGGTTGGCATTATCAAAATTTCAAAACTGTTACTCTTATAAAGCAGCAGGAAAAGCCTAGCTCAAGCTTGAAGAATAGGCTAGCTTCTCAAGGAAAGAGCTACCTGGCTTTAGTAAAGTCTCTGTGTTTATTTACTATGTTGGATTAAAAACTAGCTCTGTCGACACATCCCCCTCAGATTCTGCTTCCTGCTGGCTCAGCTGATTTTCTTTCACTGCTGCTCTGTTTAAACTGTGAAACTGACATGTGTGCCTCTTGTTCAGCTCAGCAGGAAAGACAACAGAAGAGTTGATCTGGGACTGGGAGTAGGAGCCAGGCCAAAGGGATTCAGGAAACACTGAGTGATTTTTCTACCCTGTTACAGTTATTGACAATATTGTTGCAAATAGTGGTATTAAATATTTTAGCAAGCATTTGTTGAACATCAACATCTTACTAGCTATGGATGGGTTGGGGACTAAAAGAGATAAGATATATCTCATAGTGTTACTAAGAAATGATTTCTTTGTAAGAATTCAGGCCTATTGAATGAAGAAATATCATATAAGAAGGGCTTTAAGTCTTAAAATTATCCAGAGTTTCCATATATGCAACCATAGCAGCATGCAAAATGGAGATTTAATGAGTCATATGCTGAAGGTAAGATCCTAAATCACCCGTGAGAAAAGTGATTATAGTAAAAGATATGTATCATCAGGTTACCACTTTCCCGTGCCCCTCTGTTTCTGTCCCCTTTATTCCCAGCTTAATGTCACTTTACCATAACATTCAGGAAGATAAATTAATCCAGTAGACCAATAACCAAGATATTGAATGGATATGGTATGTTGACTTCCAGGCTCTTGGACTCCATGTTCTCTTGGGCATCCTATTTCAACTCTCTGCAGTACGCAGAGGCAGGCAGGGACTCTGGTCAGAGTTTCTCTCTTCCATGTGTTGTACCTGGGAGGGCATATGAGCTTTAGATCTGCTTGGAGCACACTGTTTTTCAAAAGTAAGGCCATGCATGTTGGCCTACATATTTTCATTATGTGTTGATTGGGAAGTGCTGCTTAGCGCTCAAGCTTTAACCATAAATACAACCTCATTCTTTACCAAAAGTCCATCTTGGATATTTGGGACTGCACAGCTTTTGACAGAGTATTGTGTTGACTCACAAAAGTTGCCTCTGTCCCTGTCTACACAGCTGCTTGAGAACTCCTGTCTAAGGAAGAATGTTTAGATCATCAGGGCCCTTGTAAGCATCACTTGGTCATAGGAAGTAACATTTAGTTAATTAGCAAAGGTTGACCTTTACCGGTTCTCCAGGCAGGGGTGGACTACTGACCTGCACTAGCTTAAGCAATTAACAATTGTTTGCAGGTTTATTTTGAAAGGGAGATAGAATATTGAAAAAGGTAAAGTAAAGTAGGATATCAGATCTTTTTTAGAAGTTCAGTTTCTGTAAGATTATTGAGATTCCTTTTTAACATGAAGTGGGTAAGTGAAAGAAATTTTGGATAGCACAGGAAAACATGGAAAGCAAAGGGTAGTGATAGTTATACTGTGATTGCAGTATGTTTAGTGTTCATTTTGATGCTGATTTTATTATCCTGAATTTGTCCACAAATAGAAATGCTATGTGGTTAGTTTTGTCATGTGGTTAGTTTTCTTTTTCAATTGTGATAATAATTTACATATCATACCTTTTAGTTTTTTAAGTGTACAAACATTATTTTTTAATATATTCACAAGATTATGCAACTATCACACTAATTCCAGGACATTTTCATCACCATCCAAAGAAACACTCTATCCTTTAGAAGTCATCCCAGCTCCCTCATTACATCTCTTTGTAACTACTAATCTATGTTCCATCTTTATGGACTTGCCTATTCTGGACGTTTCATAGAAATGGATTTATACAATATGTAGCTTTTTGTGTCTAGCTTTATTGGCTTAGCATAATGATTTTACTTTTTAAAGATTTATTTATTCATATAAGAGCTGGGGTGTGGGCCAAAGGTATGGGGAGGGGATCAGTGAGAGGATTCACCAGAGAAAGTAGGGAGCAGAACAGGCAGATCTACTCAAATACACTGCTGAAGGGAGCAGTGGGTGAGAGAGGAGAGGTTTGCTGCGCCATATGGGTTATCTCCCTGGCCAGGGATTGAACTCCTGCTGCAATGGCTGAGACTTGACCTCTTGCACCACCAGGGAGGCCGCCATACCATAATGATTTTAAGGCTCATATGCGTGGTAGCTTGCATCATACATCATTCCTTTTTATTGCTAAATAGTAAGGTTCCATTGCATGAATATATTTCACATTTTGTTTTTCCACTTATCAGTTGGTAGACACTTGGACTCTTTCCACTTTTACATTACTGTGAATAAGTGTTGATATGAACATTCATGTACAAATATTTGCTTGAATACCTGTTTTCATTTCTCTTGGGCATATGCCTAGAAGTAGAATTGCTGGGTCACAGGGCAGCTCTAATATTTAACTTTTCGAGGAACTGCCAAGCTGTTTTTGTAAGCTCTACCATTACATTCCTACTAGCCGTGGGTGAGGGTTGATGTGGTTAGTTTTGAATTCTTAACTGCTCAGTTCTGCTACTGAAACCAGATCAGCCTTTGTGTGACATTGTAATTCCATAGAGTATCAAAATAAACAAACAAAAAATAAGAACACTATGAATGCTTTATCCTCTATTCAGTCTCCCTCCACCCACACACACACAATTTTACGATTCACATTGGTCAGACAATTTTTATTGATAAGCAACAGCTAGCACCTAACAGCATTGGTCACAGAATAGGAATTCAACAAACATATACTGAATGAATGAATGAAAGGTAATCTTAGTGGTTTCATCAAAAGAAACATTAGAAACATTTTACTGAAAGTAATATCTTGATTCTTGCTGCTAAAGAATGCTACCATTTTTCTGTTGCTGTCATAACATTTGAAGGAAATAAGTAAATTCAATGCAGTAACATAAACCAGGAATGAAGTGATAGAGGCCCTGGTTCTGCTCTGGGCCTAATTTGATCTAAGACACTGGGTAGTAAATGATTATCTTTAGTTTACTTATCTGTCAAATGGTAAAGATACCTGTTTGGATTATTTGACAAATTGTTGGGTAGAGTATAGGTAATAATACGTTTATAACTGAGTCTGCTGCTGCCTCCTTGCCTATGAGGTTCTGGATGGTGTATGTTCTCTACTTCTGCTTTTGCACACATTTATCTATTCAGTGTTGATTCAGTTCAAACATACTTTACACACACACAATCTTACCACATTCATATAATGTCCACTGAGCAGCCAGATAACCCAAATTACACAGAAATAAATTACATAAATTTAGAACTTATTATATACTAAAGCAACATCTAATGTCTTACTACATGTATTAGATAAACTTAATCAGGTCAAAATTTAAAAATTTTAAACCTTTAAAATACCAAAGGCCTCTAACTTTATATGTTACAGCTGTGTATCTTCAACGAGATATTATATTGGCTGTGATTTCAGTATATGTATGGTGTGTGTTTGCACATGACAAAACAAAGTGTTTTTTTTTCCCATGAGTTACAAAACAAATCAATGGAGAATGCAAATATATTAATTTTTAATTTCCTTAGTGCACTAAATTCCAACGGATTTATTATTTAGTTGAATTATACATTATGTTTACTGAGTAAATGGAACTACAAAATTACCTTTCTCTCTATTACTGGACTCTTAATTGATTTGTCTTGGTCTTACAAAAAATTAATATATAGATACAAAAAAATTGATACATCAATACAAAAAAAACTCTTTCTTAATATTGTTTCAACACACCTAAAATTACTACATTCAAAGGTTGCAGGTGAATAAAACTGTTCATTTGATATGAGAAATGCCTTTAATATGGTAATTTATAAAGAAAGGAGCCCTTAATGAGGTTATCAAAAACTCATCTCTGAGACTTCAGACCCACATCAGAAGATCCAGTGTCTCTAATACACGCTACTTTAAAACTGATCTGCCAAACTGCACCTTTTCCACCTTTTTGAAAAATTCTATGATTGGATTGGAAGAATTAACACTATTAAAATGTCCATCCTACCAAAAGCAATATACAGATTCAGCACTATTCCAATAAAAATCTCAATGACATTGTGCAAAGAAATAGAACAGATACTGATGAAATTCATATGGAACCACAAAAAAATACAAAACAAAACAAAACAAAAAAAAAAACAACCACGAATAGCCAAAGCCCTACTGATGAAAACAAAGGAGAAAGGAGGTATCACACTTCCAAACTTCAAGCTATACTACAAAACCATAATAATTAAAACAGTTTGGTTCCACAGACCAATGGAACCAAATAGAAAGCCCAGAAATAAAACCGCACTTATACAGACAACAGATCTTAGATGAAGGAGCAAAGAATATGCAATGGAACATGGACAGTTTGTTCAATAAATGGTGCTGGGAAAACGGGACCACCACATGCAAAAAAATGAAACTAGACCACTACCTTTCACCATGCACAAAAATCAACTCAAAATGTATAAAAGAACTGGACATAAGACCTGAAACCGTAAAATATATAGAAGAAAATATAGGTAAAACACTATAAGACATACATCGCAATAACATCTTTAAGGACTCTTCACCCAAAGCAAAGAAAGTTAAGGAAAAGATAAACACCTGGGATTACATCAAACTGAAAATCTTCTGCACGGGTGGGGGGGCGGGAAGAGACATTAACCAAAACAGAGAGACACCCCACTGATTGAGAAAAAATCTTTGCATTGCAGTCAACTGATAAGGGACTGGAGAACTGATAAGGGACAAAGAACTCACACATGACTTAACAAAAACAAAATAAACAATCCCAGTCAAGAAATGGGCAGAAGAACTTAAAAGACATTACTCCAAAAAGGAAATGCAAATGGCCAATAGGCATATGAAAAAACATTCAACATCCCTTATAACCAGGGAAATGCAAATTAAAACTACATTGAGATACCACCTTACACCAGTAAGAACGGCACATATCAAAATAACAAGCAACAACAAATGTTGGCGACGATGTGGTGAAAAAGAAACTCTCCTACATTGCTGGTGGGAGTGCAAACTGGTCCAGCCACTGTGGAAAGCTGTCTGGAGGTTCCTCAGTCTACTAAAAATGGAGCTACCAGGTGACCTGGCAATTTCACTCCTAGGAATCTACCCAAAGGACACAAACACATTGATTCAAAAGAACACCTGTAGCCCTATGTTTATTGCAGCACTATTTACAATAGGTAAAACCTGGAAAACAACACAAATGCCCAAAAAATAGGTGACTAGATCAAGAAGATGTGGCATATATACACAATGGAATATTATTCAGCAATCAAAAAAGATAAACTCATGCCATTTGCAGCAACATGGATGGAAATAGAAGGAATTATGCTCAGTGAAATAAGCCAGAAGGAAAAAAGAAAAATATCGGATGGTTTCACTTATAGCAGGAATATAGGGGAATCCAGTAAGACATCAGTGTAAAAAAAATAATAACAGTACAAAACACAACAAAGCAAAAACAGACAATTATAAATCAGAGACATCTTGCAGGGGAGCAGGAGGGAGAGGGATCAGAGGGAGGGTGGGAGAAGCACAGAGGACTGAGGGGATGGTGCATGCATGCAATGGTGAAGGAATCTCTCTGGGGACTACACCTGAGGGGGCGGGGGAAAGGAAATGTTGTTTAAAAATGAACAATGATGTAAAAAATTTAAAAAAAATAATAAAAAAAGAAAAAATCCATGAAGGCCAGCCCCAAATATTAACCAATATATATGTTCCACTAATCAATGATTTTTCTTAACCAACTAGCTCTGTTAATCAAAATATACAGCCTAGAGGTATGTACTTCACCTCTTACTGATTTTACTTTTTTTTTTTAATTGAAGTAACACTGCATTATAAGACAATCTAAGTTGAAGGTGTTCATTGTTGAGAATCAATATGTGTATAAATTACATCGAGTACACCACTGAAAGTGCCAGTCTCTCCTTCAGCATTCCGCTGTAATATTTATCCACATTTCTCTCCAATAACTACCATCTACCTATCACTTTGTGTCTAAGATTACTGACCTATAGGATTGATCACTTATTTTATACCTATCTAGGACTATTTTGAAAATGAAAGAAGGTCCCAAAATAAATTAGTTTTTAGAAAGTTTTATCTCTTAAGCCTAAAATCATTTTATATAATATTGATTACTAGTTCAAAGTGTGATCATAGAATTAAAAAAAAAATCATATATCTGTTTGAATTCTTGTCCATTGATTTATTCAGTCTCTCCATTTTGCTAAAAAGGGAGTGATAAAGATATAACTTAATATTGTCTTGATTTTAGCATTGTTTTCAATAATTTCACTTTTCTAAAAGCCTGAAAACTGAAATTTTTAGTGCTCCATTTTGCATAATATTTTGGTTAAATATTTCCAACTTTAATTTTGAATAAAATACAACCAAAATTTAGGAGCCTTTTTAAAGTTCAGTTCCACTGTAGGCCATTTAAGTTCTACAAATTTATTTCTCCTAAGTCTCAAGTATTTCTTAAAATCCTATTGAATGAGCAACAAAGAAGAGAGCATATATTTGTAGGGTGAAGTATGTTCATATTTAATTAACATCAACTTTGCTCCTAAATTTTAGTTTATCTACTCTGTGAACATGCTTTAGAAAGTATAAATTTTGACATCTACATACTCTTTTGATTATACAGCACTGCAGTTTTGGGAATGTACTTAAATATATATGACCACAGCCAATTCCAAATATATCTGGTTTTGAGCTCATTGCTTCCAAAGGGCATTTACAGTGAATGATTGTCCCAATCTTGCAACCATTTTTTTTTTTTTTTTTTGCATCCACAACTGTGTTGACCTGAGCAGTTTCCTTCCCATACTTTGGTTGATTTTGTCCAATGGCATATGGACAGATTTGACAGCATGCTAGTTTGGAGACTCAGCTTAAAAAACCTTCAGTGTTTCTGCTCGCCTTTCTTAGGTTCCTGCCATCAGCAGAGCAACACCAGGTCCTTCTCTTGCCTACTGGGCCCATGAAAAGGATCAAAGACACATGGAATATAGAGGGGCAGCTGAATGTAGCTCGTATTGGTTGACTCAGCTTTGCTACCATTTGAAGCAAAGTCAAACCTTATATTAACATTCAGTCTCTTCACCACCACCCAAATTCTCATCTGAGGCACCATCATCTTACTCTTGATTATTGTCTATAACTATTACAGGTCTTCTTGCAATCACCTAATCATATATCAATGTGACTTAAGTAATTGTTTTAAGCCACAGAATTTTGTGATGATTTTTTTCTGTATCATTAAGTCGGAGTGGTCAATTATTATAATAGGTTTTCTAAATTAGCCAGAATATTGATTTTATCAGAACACTCAAGAAACTTTGTATACATATAGTCATTATAAAAATAAATAATTGTACCTTGAATGTTTAATTTTAAACTTAATTTACAACTTATGCAATGTAAATGTCAGATGTTTCAACTTCTCCAAAATTTTTACTTAGATGACATGAAACCATGGGAAAAAAAATATCTGTGGTGAATGTTCACACATTCATATTAGTTGTGTTTTTTTTTTTCCACAAATTCACATTAGTTATCTACTTGTTTGAAAAGTAGATATTCAGGGGCCTCCCTGGTGGTGCAAGGGGTTAAGTCTCAGCCCCATGAAGCTATCTGTAGCCACTGTAGCTGGAGATTGACCTCTAGCCAAGGAGCTAACCCACACTACACAGCAGACGTCTCCTGTCTCCCTGCTGCTCCTCTCAGCAGTGTATTTCAGTCAATTAGCCTCTTCTGCCTCTGGTGAATCCTCTCACCCTCCACACCTCTGGTCTGCACCAGATCTTATATGCATAAGTAAAATAAATCTTTTTTTAAAAAGTAGATAATTTCAGTACTTAAGTTTTTTTTTAAAGATTTATTTATTTATGCATACAAGAGTTGGGGTACAGGCAAGAGGTGTGGGTAGTGAGAGGATTCACCAGAGACAGAGTGGGGAACAGAACAGGCAGATTGACTGAAGTACACTGCTGAAGGGAGCAGCTGGTGAGTCAGGAGAGGTCTGCTGCGCCATGTGGGTTGCTCCCTGGTCAGCCGGGGGATCGAACTCGTGCTGCAGAGGCTGTGGACAGCTTCATAGGTTGCATCTTAACTCATTGTGCCTTTAGGGAGGATCCTAAAGTTTTTATTAAACATGTTTTTCATATTTTCAATTCATTGCTGCCAAAAAAATCTATTGCAAAATTATCAAGTAATAAAATATTTTAATTAACAGTTTTATATAAATGAGCAGACTCTAGGAGCAAGAGGTTTTAAAGCGCTCTCTTTACATTATGCTTGCTGAAGTATTGTGTATATCTAATCTTTAATTTTCAATATTTCCTGTGACCCTGCCAACTGTTGACAGGAGGTTTCCAGCATCTTCCAGGCTGTGGGACATGCCACAACAGAGTCAGCCATTTTACTAAGTGTCTGGCAGAGGCTGCAACTTCAAGTCTTCCATTACCCAATGAAACGACAAAGAGTTAATTGTTCCTAGACACTTATGTCCATATGAACTTGACTTTATCAGTGAGTACTTTGCAAGCTGTCCCTGAAAGTAAGAATGAATCTGAAAAAGCTCAGGAAAAGATATAGCTAATAAAGGTTGTTTAATAATACCACATTGTGACAGCCTATGACAGAAGCTGGTAATACAAAGAGTAACTAGCAAACTCATGCTTGATTATTTTAATATAAATCTTAAATAATAATATATGGATTAAAATAAAAGATTCAACACAAAAGCTAAGTTGCTGTAAATGAGGCTTGTTCCAGACACACACAACCACACACACACTGGAACAATAGGCTCTTAATTGAATTGGCCTCTCTCAATCCACTCTTCCTTCATTCTAGGCATTTCTCCAAAATCATGAAAAAAAAAAAAAAAGAAGAATCAGATGGACAAATAGTCATAAAAATGTTTCTCAGATGGACAAATAGTCATAAAATGTTTCTCATACTGATCAGATGAAGTGTCCTGAACCCAGAAAATTCAGTGTCTATTCTGTTGGTTTAGTATATTCTTATGGTAAAAACCTAGCATTTGTTTTTCAGTGTTGTCCGGTACTAGCCATTATAATCATTCCTCTAATGTCTTTGGCTCACAATAACTTTCTGATTATAATATAGTTTCCCACACATATTTGCTCCAGGAAGAGAAATTGCTGATCAGCAAGCATGAGTATTCTTTTCTCCTTGATAATGTAATTCTTACTTAAAAATAACAAATTGGCTTTCTGGCTTTATAAACAAAGACACTTTCATGTATCTTTCTTTTGACTATTGCCCCTAGTTCTTTTTCTGCTACAGTCCATTCTAGTCTTTCCCCCTCTAACTCCTCTCATGCTTCTCACTTATTCATTCATTCAAAACTGCCTATAGAGGACTTACATGAAGAGAGGTAAGCTTCTAGGACAGTTAGTGAATTGTCAAAACAAGATCAAGTATTTTCTATGCTATTACAGCATCTTTAGCTCAAAAACTCTAAGTCATGCAGAGAATATGAATGGAGTGCTCAATCTCTTGAATATTAAGAATTTTTATCATTTAGCTTGATTACATATTGAATGTTGTTGAAATTATAATTTAAAATGGTAAAAAATTAACCAGAAAACTATAACAGTAATAAATCAGAAAAAAAATACCATTAACACCGATATATTTTTCTATTTAATTTTTTCCCAATCTAGAGTACTATACAAATAAAATCTTCCAGTTTCCACCCAATTTTGAACTACGTGTGTTTATTTAACTGACTTGCTTAGTGATTGATTACAAAGAAAATTCAAGATATAAAAAAGTAAAGTTAAATATGATTTAAAGTACATTTCTTTGGAATTTATTTTCTTTCCATACCACCTGTGACCTTTAAATCTTCCAGGACAGGGCCTCCCCGGTGGCGCAGCGGTTGAGCGCTGGGTTGTGAAGCTGCCCGCAGCCTCTGCAGCGCTGGTTTGATCCCCGGCTGCTCCCCGGCCACCGGAGGAGGGTACCACATGGCGCGCAGACCTCTCCTGCCGCCCACTGCTCTCCCCTCAGCAGTGTACTTCGGTCCTTCTGCCTGCTCTGCTCCCCGCTCTGGCTCTGGTGAATTCTCTCACCCTCCCACGCTTGTGACTGTACCCAGTGCATGTATAAACAAACAAATAAATAAATAAAACATGCCTCTATAAAAAAAAATAAATAAAATAAAATAAAATAAATCTTCCAGGACACCAGATTTTAATCCCTTAAACATTTTGCTCAATAGGCATGCCAGTCATCTGAAGAGACTGTTAAATGAAAATTATTATTCAGCAAGTCTGGAGTAGAGTCTGAGATTCTGCATTTTAATAGGCTTCTAGGAGATGTGGCTATTGTTGATCCAGTGATCACATTTGAGTAATAAAACCCTACAGGTCAAACCAATAATTTGGAATGTTTAATATAGAGGATTCTTACAAATAAAAACACATACAAATTGTGATAAACAGTCTTGGTAATTCAAGTGAAGTGTCCTTAAGCCCTAAGCAGTGTGTCCAGCATTTCCAGAGATGGGGAACCATGGAAATTTGCTTTCAGTTTTAAAAACAGTTTACCCAAATACTATTGATGCAAACCAGTAAGTTAATCATTCCATGCATTATCAAATATTTATGCATATAAAAGTGTGTTAAGCAGAATAAGTAATAAATTTATAGTTTATCTGGGTTTCTTAGCTGCAAACACAAAACTCAGTTTGCATACCTTGCTGTGGTATTTTTTTTAAACCTGGAAAATAGTCAAGAATTGGGGAACAATGGCATTATCAATGTCCTATGTGGATGTGCTCTTGCTCTATTACACACTATTTGATACATTACTATTAGTATTTGTTACCTCATATAGTTGAATGAAAATTTCTATTTTAAAACATAAATTCTTAAAAATAATTATTATGTCTTCTTTTTAAAATCAAAATAACAAGTCTAGTATAAAAACACATAAAATATCATGAATGTAATATTTTATTATCATTAATAAATTATATGTTGATAAAGTATAGAATACCTTCAAAATGAATACTGCTTCATCTACCTCTTAATAAAGGTAAAAATGCTGTGATTTAGGCCAGCTGCTTTCAGAAATGAGGTATTTTTAAAATATATAGTTATTCTATTTCTATGGTAATTAGAAGCCTCCATTGCTGAATCTTGAGTTAAAGTTATCTCATTTACATGAGTACAATAAATGTTTTTAAGTGTGGCTTGGAACATTTCTATAATTCTAGATCTTGTATCTTTCCTTAGAGTTCTTGAACCTGACTTTGTGCTATAATTTACAAAACTTAAATCTATTCAGAAATAAAAATCCTTAGTAGAAATACAAAACCCAAGAAGACAGGAATCACACTTAATGCTGTTTTGCTCTTTCACCATTATTCCAATGGGCAGAAAGAAAAGCACTACGAGTAGCCCACCATAAGGGCAGGCTTGATTAATTTGCTAGAAATAGAGAGTTTCATCCAAGTTTGGATTAGATCAAGTACTGTGTGATTTCACTTGGAAATGCAACAAACTACAAGTAGCTATGTGCCTAAGCCAAATGCAGAAATAGTGCCCGTTCTAGAATATTCTTACAGACATATTAAAAGCAAAGAGAAATGTTGCAAATATAAACAGCAATGTGAAAATACTTTAAAATTCTCCATCGAATTTGTGTGCTTCACAAATAACTTTAACTTTGCAAACAATAGTCTTATTCTGTATCTTTCTTGGTAGTCTAGCAAACATTTGTGTCATGTTCAGTTAAGTATGTCTTTATTTAATTAAGATGATTGATTATATGCTTGGCTGATGAAAGCAGCTAAATAAGAAGCTAAATAAGCAGCTTTACATAAAATATTTCATGAAGTAACTTACTTGTTTTTTTACTGATTTTGAAATTTATATCAGGAACTTTCAGTTTATGTTTAGGAACTACATACTGATTTTTAAAAACAATGCTTTGTTGTTGTTGTTGTTTGAAATGAGATAATGTTACCAAGATGAAATCAAATAAAATTTCCATGGAGCTATTTTTTTAAATCTAAAAAGCAAGTACTTAAGGAGATAAAGTAAAAGTGTGCCTCTTAAAGCCACATCCTCAATGCATGTCTTTTAGAGGAAGCACTATTTTCTTTTTTAAATCGAAACAGGATACTTAAGAGGCTTCAGAGATAAAATAGCAGAACCTACCAGTCTCTTAGCATCTGAAACCACAGTCTGTACCTGTCACTTATTGTTTTGTAAATGAACTAAAAATAAAAGATTGATGGGCTGTGTGAAATCCATAATTTCTGTTATAAAGGTCTACTAAAAAGCCATGTGTTTAGTATACTTGATGTTATTCAATGATTCCTCTCCATGTTGTTTTAAAAGGAGCTCTTAGTCATTTTAATCTTATTTTGACTTTGATGTAAAATAATGCTTCAAAAGCTTATTAAATTTAGAATCTATCTTAATTTATTTTTCCTGAGAGAATTCTTCAGGCTCTAGCCACCATATTTACCCTTCCACCAGCATCTGTATCCATTGGCTCTACCAACTGCATTTGTTTTTATTTCTCCTTAAGGAGAAAGCTAATCCTTCCACTGATGTGCCAGATCTCTTTTGTTTCCTACTAAAGGTCATTATCCTAACATTTCACCTCCCTCTCCTGCTTCATCAGCTTTTCACTTTCTCAGAACATTATCAATGTACAAATACATTCTTATATTCCAAATCTTAAACAATGAAGACTAATGTTTTCTACTGACTCTACCGTCCTTATCAGGTACTACCCCATTTCTTGGCTTTCCTTTGCAGCAAAAATAAATAAATAAATAAATAAATAAATAAATAAATAAATAAAAATAAAAATAAAAAATAAAATAAAAAAGGCCTCCACAGTATTTCCTCTCCATTTGTCTCCATCTTAGTTGATGGCAACACCACCTTTGCTCAGGGGCAAATTCCTAGAATTACTCCAAATATTCTCTCTCTTACACAGCACATCCATTTGTGAGCAATCTCATATCTCTACTTTCATTTTTTTCCTTTTTCAATATTATTTTATTCACTTTGTTGCTTAAGGAGTTCCAGAGTTATTGGGAGCTGCTTTAGTTGACTCCTGTGTCCCTTTAACAGTCCCCCATCATTGTAGTCCTCCCTCACTCCACCATTTTTCTCTGTCCCCTCCCTCACCCCCTCTTCCTTCCTGAAGCTATTTTTAAAAACCCTAAAAAGCCTTCTTCCTTATTTCTCCTTACTTTCTTGCACTAGAGGATTCTCCAGATTCATTTTGTATATTTCTGTCCCTAGCCCTAGTGTCAGCCATTTAGCGAGAGTCCAGATTCCTTTTATTGAAGAATGACAGTAAAGCCCAAAATGTGGGAGTTCACTGGGCTTCTGGCTGTTGAGAACTTATGTATGCAAACTAAACTGTGCATATGCAAGTAATTCATTTCTTTTTATTGCAGAATAATATTCCACTGTATGACTATACTATATTTTATTTATCCATCTATCAGTTTATCTATCTAACAGGCAAATGCATTGTTTCTATTTTTTGGCTATTAATGAATAATGCTGCCATGAACATTAGTGTACTTTTTTTTTTTTTTTGCTTTTTGACCCTTTTGACCCATTTCTCCCTCCCCTACTCCAATTCTGGCAACCATTTATCTGTTCTCTTTATTCACGAGTTTCTACATAGAAGACAGATCATATGATATCTGTCTTGCTTTGACTTATTTTAGTTAGCATGATGACTTTGAGGTCCATCCATGTCACAAATAGCAAAATTTCATTTTTTATATTTGAATGTTATATTCTCTGTGAATAATGTCTTCATTTACTCAACGATGGATGGATACTCTGTTTACATATGTTGGCTATTGAAAATAATGCTGCAATGCACATAGGTGTACAGATGTCTCTTTGAGTTAGTGTGTTCATTTTTCTCTGGTTAAGTAACCAGAAGTGAAAATACTGGATCATCTGGTAGCCCTATTTTCATTTATTCTGGAATTTCTCTAATCTTCCACAGTGACTAAACCTATTTATATTGGTGCAAAATAACAGCGCAAAAGGATTTTACAGGTTTTTTTTTTTTTTTTAAATAGAGGCATTTTTTTTTATTTATTTATTTGTTTGTTTGTTTGTTTGTTTTTGTTTATACATGCACTGGGTACAGTCAGAAGCGCGGGAGGGTGAGAGAATTCACCAGAGTCAGAGCGGGGAGCAGAGCAGGCAGAAGCACCGAAGTACACTGCTGAGGGGAGCAGCGGGCGGCAGGAGAGGTCTGCGCGCCATGTGGGACCCTCCTCCGGTGGCCCGGGAGCAGCCGGGGATCGAACCGTCGCTGCAGAGGCTGCGGGCAGCTTCGCAACCCAGCGCTCAACCGCTGCGCCACCGGGGAGGCCCATTTTACAGTTTTTCTTTTTTTTCTATAAAAACACTCCGACATGATTTTGCTTTCTAACTTTATAGAAAGTCAAGAGTTGGCAATTTCCTGTCCTTCACCACTTAACTCCCTGAATACAAAGCTGTTTGTATCCACGTCAGTTAATTTTCTTACTAGTTTTAAGGGTTGTGCTCATTGTCCAAAGCTAATGCTAACAGATATTGTCGTTTGGCTATTAATGCCCCTCCCTGCTCAAGAAAATATCTTGGGCCTCCCTGGTGGTGCAAGGGGTTAAGCACTGCACTATGAAGCAATCTGCAGCCTCTGCAGCACAAGTTCAATCCCCGGCTGGCCAGGGAGCAACCCACATGGTGCAGCAGACCTCTCCTGCCTCTCCCGCTGCTCCCCTCAGCAGTGTATTTCAGTCTGCCTGTTTTGTTCCCTACTCTGTCTCTGGTGAATCCTCTCACCCCCGTGCCTCTGGCCTGTACCCCACTCTTGTATGCATAAATAAATAAATCTTAAAAAAAAGAAAATATCTTTATTGTTTTTCTCCTCTCAATTTTCCCCATCTCCATCTCTGCACCTTCATCTGTATCTCATCTTTATCTTTTCATCTCTCCTGTATTTTCAACTTCCTTAGCTCTACCTGCTCTTTGTTTTCAGACTCTTTGCCCTCTGAATATAAATTTGTCTGATCTCTTGTTCCAAAACTAATACCTACAACTGCTCCATTCTTTCCTTTCTCTCAAAAATAAATTTCTTGATCAGCAGAGCACTCTGCATGTATCTATTTCCTCACCTCTAATTCAATCATTAGCATACTGCAATTTGGCCTCTGCTTATAGAAATCCTCAGGACACTAACGATGTCAATAACACTACACAAAACAATTCCAGACAATATTACTTAGAGTCTGTGGCATTTGATAGAGTTGATTTTTCCCTTCTTGAAAACCTTCTTACCTTGGATTTTCTTTTTTTGTTTGTTTGTTTTTACATTACCTTCTCTCTCACACTACTGTTAAACTAAAAATATTTAAGTAAAATTACATGCAGAACTGCTCACATTTGTAGGTAGCAAAGAAAAAATGAATGCCAATCTGATTATAGAGAAAAATGCATCCAATTGCACAGACCCTAAAATTATATATGAAAAGCAGTTATTATCTACACTTCTAATTAGCTAAATGCATAAAACTATAATTACATTTTCAGTTATCACCATAGGAAGAAGTATTTTGTCTTACTCACTTATGATTGGGTGTTTGAACTGACCTGGTCACTGAGGAAAGGTCAATACTAACTCTTTAAACATTGTATGATTATAAAGAATAGGTGCTAAATTCTGAAAGGTACTAATGTGAGAAGTTTTAAAAAGGCCGATAGTCCTTCTGATTCTGCTGAATTTTATTTTCTATTTATGGGGAAATATATTAATTTATATAGGGCTGCTGTAACAAAGTACCAAAAACTGAGCCACTTAAAACAACAGAAATTTTTCCCCCAAACTACTGAAGCCTAAAAGTTAGAAATGAAGGAGTCAGCAGGCCACATTCCCTCTAAAGGTCTTAGGGAAAAATCCTTCCTTACCTCTTCTGGCTTCTGTTGACTGACAGTAATTCTTGGTTCTCTCTTGCTCAAATGTGTATCACTCCAGTTTCTTTCTCTATTTTCACATCCCTTCTGTGTGTGTGTGTGTGTGTGTGTGTGTGTGTGTACAAATTTCTCTCATCTTATAAGGACACCAGACATAATGAATTTAGAATCTAAGTTTACTACATCTGTAGAGATTCTCTTTCCAAATAAGACTACATTAAAAAGGTCCAAAAGCACATGCATTTTTGGAGACACTGTTCAAACCAGTAAAAACAGAAAACTAAAAATTAACATTTTTGGAAAGTAAAAAGGGATTTCCCATTATTTTTTAAAAAATGACTGATTATATATTACCTTGCTTTTCTTCCTCTGTAAACCTTACTAAAATAATAGTAAGGGAATAAGGCAAGAAAAAGAGATAACAAATGCAAAAAATTCATTGGAAATATGATATTAGGGATAGTATTTTTAATTATGAAAATACTCTAATATTCTCAAATAGGTGTAAGAATAGGATCTGTGAAAAGAAAAAAAATCACAGAAAATATGATAGAAATTAATAATATGATAAAAAGTCAAAAGATAAATCCCAGGATCAAAAGTGAAATGAAAACAAAAAATGAAAGAAATAAAAAGGGTAGGAAGCATAGAAAAGAAAATCAACAGGTAAGTTCTTTCATAAGGTTTAGGAAAAGAAAAGAGAAAGACAAGATAATGAACTATCTCTTGAAAGAAAATATTCTTTTAGACTTCAGGGATATAAATCTCCAAATTGAAGATGTCCAGCACAAATGATAGAAAAAAAAAAAGAAAGAAAGAAAACCCCACAGAGCACATGAAATACAAAATTTCTAAACAACAGGAGGCTTCCAGAGAATTTTGTGTTTGTGTGTATGTTTTCAGGAATCTCCTTAATCTTTGTGATTTTTAATTTTTAATTATTTTTTTAATTTCAAAAGATAGTCATATCAGGTTCTGCAATGACTTCTTTTCAAAACTGATTTTTGTCAGTTTACAACTTGGGATGCAATCAAAGTAAAATACTTTTGTTTTCAGGATCTTTACAAACAAGGTAGACTCCCATAATTATTTTCCTAGTTGTTCCTAAGAAATGAAAACAGTTTTAGGAGAGGCCAGGTGAGAGCACAGTCATCTGTCAGGTCTTGAAGTGGTTGAGAAACTACAAAAATACTGGCTTCTTCCCAAAAGAATGACAGTCCTCTGTACATGTATTTGTTTGTTTGCTCTTGTATAATTACAATAGCTCCATTCTCAAAATATTCTCTTCTTTTCTCCCCCTGTCTTTGTAAATTCGGTTTCCTTACTAGTCTGAGTCCAACAGCCTAGCTGTAGTCTAAACTTGGCTGAACTTTGGGCACCAAATTGCCATGACTAGTTCAGGAAAGGCAGGCAAGGAGGAGAGGGACAGTGCTGTTCTCTCCTGCCCTTGTCCTCTTCAGTTCTGGGGATATTTATAGCTACTAAACAATACTTAGGTCATTCAGTCCAGCCAAATGACATCATAGCTTCCAGTCTATACCCTTTTCCAGAAAGCAGAGAAACTCCTCCATGTTCATACTGTAAAGCTGGAGCAGCTGCTGGGATAACCAGATGCTTATAGTAATATATACTCTGGTGACAGCACTACCAAACAAACAAAAAAGCACAGAGGATGTTTCAAAGAAAAAAAAATGTTAAATGTCCTTTAAAAGAAAGGGAGGCAAGTGCATATGCATGGTCAAATTGGTCCTCAGGTTCACAAGCTTAGCCAATCCACAGAAGTATTGTATATCTATTATATGCAAGGACATAATTTTATCAGATTACTCAGAGATTATAAGGATCTTGGGAAATCATTTGTTATAAGTCACCAGAAATAAATAAAAGAAAATAAAAATGTTTGAATTGACACTTCTGGAAAACATCATCTCCTTTGCACCAGGCCAAAGTTTGGGGAAAGAGGCCCCCATGGAAGGGTGAAAATCAGTCCGATCAGTGCAATTAACCCTGGGGCAACCAATAGCACAGCCAGTGGCCTTCATATTCTAGTTTATAAAGAAATTGTTAAGCACATATTTTAAGAGGACTTATCAAAATAATTCCTATTAGTCAGATTAAAGACAAGTGTTTAGACCATAACTACTTAGATTATATTTGTATGTCATATTAAGAGTTGCGGTAAAGAAAGTTAAGTGACCTCAAACAATGTCACCAAACTACTAATTCTATTTTTTTATTTTCTCTATGATACTTTTATTTTTTTGTGTGTGTACATTATTTTTTATTTAAATTTTATTTTTTATATTCCCCATACAATTACAATGCCCTTATTTTGACCCCAATCCCTCCTTTCCCCGTCCCCCCACCTCCCACAGAGTGTCTCTGGTTCATAGCTGTTTGTTGATTTGGATATTTTCTTTCTTATAGTTATTCTTTTTCCTGGTCCCTTATTTAAGTTTTCTAGATTCCTGCTATGAGTGAGACCATCCGGTATTTTTCTTTTTCTTTCTGGCTTATTTCGCTGAGCATGATCCCTTCCAGTGCCATCCATGTTGCTGCAAATTGCATGTGTTTATCTTTTTTGAATGCTGAGTAATATTCCATGGTATATATGGACCACATCTTCTTGATCCAGTCATCTATTTTTGGGTATTTGGGTTGTTTCCAAAGCTTATCTATTGTAAACAGTGCTGCTATAAACATAGGGGTGCAGGTGCTCTTTGGAATTTATGTTTCTGTGTCCTTTGGGTAAATACCTAGGAGTGGAATTGGTGGATCAGATGGAAGCTCTATGTTTAGTAGGTCAAGAAATCTCCACACAGCTCTCCATAGTGGTTGGACCAGTTTGCACTCCCACCAAAGTGCAGGAGAGTTCCTTTTTCTCCACATCCTCGCCAACATTTGTTGTTGCTAGTTTTTTTAATATGTGCCATCTCACTGGTGTCAGATGGTATCTCACCGTAGTTTTGATTTGCATTTCCCTGATTACAAGTGATGTTGAACATTTTTTCATATGCCTGTTGGCCATTTGCATTTCCTCTTCAGAGAAGTTTCTTTTTAGCTCTTCTGCCCATTTTTTGACAGTTATTTTCGTTGTTTGTTGAGTCTCATCAGCATTTCATAGATTTTTGTGATCAGTGCTTTATCATTAGTGTTGTATGCAAAAATGTTCTCCCAGTTGGTGGGGTTTCTCTTTGTTTTGGTTATTATCTCTTTTGCTGTGCAGAAGCTCTTTAATTTGATGTAGTCCCAGCTGTTTACCTTTGCCTTCACTATCACTGCTTTGGGTGATGTGTCTGTAAAGATGTCTTTGATGTGCATATTAGGTAGTGTTTCGCCTATATGTCCTTCTATGTATTTTATGGTTTCAGGTCTTATGTCTAGTTCTTTAATCCATTTTGAGTTGATTTTCGTGTATGGTGTGAGGTAGTGGTCAATCTTCATTCTTTTGCATGTGGCAACCCAGTTTTCCCAGCACCATTTATTGAACAAACTTTCTTTGCTCCAATGCATAGTCTTTGCTCCTTTGTCAAAGATTAGTTGACCATAAATCTGTGGGTTTATTTCTGGATTTTCTATTTGATTCCATTGGTCTGTGTGTCTGGTCTTGTTCCAATACCATGCAGTTTTGATGATCATGGCTTTGTAGTATAGTTTGAAGTCTGGGAGTGTGATGCCTCAATTCCCTTCTTTTTTTTTTTCAGGAGAGCTTTGGCTATTCGGGGTTTTTGGTGATTCCATATGAATTTCATCAATAATTGTTCTATTTCTTTGAAGAATGACATTGAGATTTTGATTGGAATAGCATTGAATCTGTATATTGCTTTTGGTAGGATGGCCATTTTAATAATGTTTATTCTTCCAATCCATGAGCAGGGGATGTCTTTCCATTTCTTTGTGTCTTCTTCTATTTCTTTTAACAGTTTTTACAGTTTTCTTTGTATAGGTCCTTTACTTCTTTTGTTAGATTTATTCCCAAGTATTTGATTTTTTTTTTGTTTTGATAATAAAAGGGATGGTTTTTTTGATTTCTTCTTCTTCAGATTTATTTTTGTGCATAGGAAGGCTACTGACTTTTTCGTGTTGATTTTGTATCCTGTTACTTTACTGAACTGATTGATGAGTTGAATTAGTTTTTCTGTGGAGTTTTTGGGGTTCTCTATGTATATTATCATATCATCTACAAATAGTGATAGTTTGACTTCCTCTTTTCCTATTTGGATTCGTTGTATGTCTTTCTCTTGTCTTATTGCTCTGGCTAGGACTTCCAGTATTATATTGAAAAGCAGTGGTGAGAGTGGACATCCTTGTCTTGTTCCAGATCTTAATGGAAATGCTTTCAGCTTTTCACCATTGAGAATGATACTGGCTGTTGGCTTGTCATATATGGCCTTCATGATGTTGAGGTATGTTCCTTGTATCCCAAGAATTTCAAGGGCTTTTATCATGAATGGGTGTTGCACTTTGTTGAAAGCTTTCTCGGCATCTATTGATATGTGTTGATTGATTTTCGGATGTTGAACCATCCTTGTGTCCCTGGAATGAATCCTACTTGGTCGTGGTGAATTATCTTATAGATACATTGTTGGATTCTGATAGCTAAAATTTTATTGAGGATTTTTACATCAGTGCTCATCAAACTACTAATTCTAAATCAATGATTTACTTCTATTAAGTCAAGGAACTTCCTGGGTAGAATGAAGATACAGTGACAGATCTACTCACTGTTTCTTTTCACAGACTTGCTGGTATCAGTGTCCTTATGCTATGCAATATTACTTTGAATGTTTAAAAATTATTTTTCATCATATTTGTATCATGCTTTATGATATAAATTTATTGTCAACATCAGTTTTGGAACACCTTTTAGTCACAAGAGACACTTGCTAGATACCTTAGATTATGGTGTTCAATGGTGTGTTAGGCAGCTTCTAAAGCTATTTGTGCCATTGTGCAAGTGCCTCTTCTGGAGTGTGGGCTGGGTTTAATGACACACGGTAATGTTCAAAATATGGACGAATAATGGCATCCACTTCTGACACTGAGTTTAAGACAACTGGGTTTCTTTCTTGGATATATCATTCATGAGTTTTTCAAAAGACAGTGGCACCTAGTGGTCTATAAAAATCTCATTCTAGTTATTTCTTATCTATGATTAATTTGAATATGACATTAGTAGCCTATAGCTGATTTATTAGGATCTTCTGCTTTTCAGATTCAAACTTTTGCAATATTAAATTGATCTTTTATTTAGCAGCTGTGTATTTAGTCTAATGTTCATGGTGCTATTTTTACTAGAGGAGCTAACCTGATATGGATTTTCTATGTAGATAGTATAATGAGTTCCTGTTATTAAAATATTTACAGGAATGGATTTAAAAACATAAAAGAAGGGATGAATTGGATGTGTGGTCAATGAAGAGAGACACAGGGAAATCTAGTATTTTTGAAAGGTCTACCTTGTATTTTATGCTACATACTTTTATATATGTTACCAATTACTTATCCCCACAAATTTAAGAATTTGGTGCTGGCCCCATTTGACAGAAAAAGAACTTAAAAATAAAAAAATGTTTTCTATATACCAAAGATTACCAATTAAGCAGTGAAAGAGTTAGAAATAAGCCAAGCTGTATTGCTTTTAAATTACATGCATTTCCTCCAAAATTACAAAAGGAACAATAGTTTTATCAGATTTCTGTCCTCCACAGTTTATTAATGGGGTCTTTAATAAAAGTGTGCAATATTGGGTAGAAATAAAAAGTGATGTGTTCAATTTTGGATATGATGAGTTTAAGGTATCAGTGACTTATCTAATCAGCTATATATAGTAGGCATTTGTGCACACAGTTCCAGAGATGAAAAAATACATCTTTTGGATGTCAATACTTATAGTCATTCATCTAAGATTTCAGTGAGAATGAACAGAATGAAGAAAAGAAGAGGACCTAATCAGAAATACAGAGGTTAACAATCTTTGACAGGGGCAAAAGGACTCAAAAAGAGGTCAAGACTAATTAAAAAAAACAGGACAATCAAAAGAAATTATTTTCACAGATGGTAGTAGAGAATAGTTTCAGGAAGATTTAATAGTTCATCTAGGGAAATACTGTAGTACATTCAAGAATTGTTAAGACTAAAATACTTTCCTAGACATGAAAATTAGGTCATCAGAGGCCCTCATGTGAAGCCATTGGAATGGCGAAGGCAAAAAAGAGTATTAGAATTTATAAAGATCACTCATTCAAAATGCTTGACCATGAAAGGAAAAGTAGTTAGAGGCAAATAAAGGATCACAGAACATTTCATATTTTTAGATAAGAGTGCCTTAAGTATTATTTGTAGCTAATTTTTGTGAGACTATACTACTTATAATATCAAATGGTACTATTTATCGGACATTGTGCTAGCACTTTACAAACTTATGGAGCATTGAGGAGATAACTATCTTCAGTTTTAAGAGAAGTCAAGAATAGAAATTTAAGACACTTGCCTAATGAACTAGCTATAAACAGACTTAAAAGCAAGGATTTAAGCCCAGACAGTTTGACTCAAGAGGCTTTACACTTAACTACTCGCCTCTTGTGAAAATGTAAGGAGAGGCAGAAACTGAAAACCCTGGATGAAGAAGAGAAAGTGGATGCAGAGAAAGTTCTGAGTGTGGGAGGAGTCCAATCCACAGCAGATGTGGGGAGTCATTTCTAGAGTTGCAGTGGCAGATATTTGTCAAGCAGGGGTTCCAGTATGATTAGAAAACTTTTTTTGTTATTTTTGTCCTCAGAGGCCAAAAGTAAATAAATAATATTTAAACTAGCTTATGTTTTTTTTCAGTTTCATTTCATTTTTTGTCAAAAATATTATATTTACATGTTAAATACTGATATTACAGATATTTTGCATTTTCTGTTCTCTTTGATTCATCTGTTCATATGCTATATCACACTATACTAGTTGCTGTAGCTTTATTTTGATATTTATCCATAAAACAAATAGTGTGTATCTACAATGTTCTTGGAATAATTTTTGAATATTCATGGTGACTAAGACATATAAACATAGGTTTTGCCAGCCCTCCTGAAGAGTGTGGCTGTGTTCTGAGACAGTTGGATTTGTTCTGAAAGTTATAGTTGCCCACCCCTGTGTAACTTCAAGGAAATAGACCAATTAATACTAAAATTTATATGAAACCAATATTGCATACTTTTATTAATGGCCCCATTAATAAACTGCGCAGGACAGAAATCTGATAAAACTATTGTTCCTTTTGTAATTTTGGAGGAAAAGCATGTAATTTAGAGATCTCAAGGAGTCAATGCAATCTTGAAAAAGTAGAGTAAAGTTATCATTTTTGCCTACATCAAACTGTACTACAGAGTTTTAACAAACAAAATAGAATGGTATTGGAATAAAAATACACAAAAGATTGACAGAATAAAATTGAGAGCTCAAACAAACCAACATATATATGAATAGTTAATTAATGATATTATTATCTCCATATTATGGAGAAAGGAAAGTGCATTCAATGATTAAAGCTGGAAAAATAGTCACATGCAAAAAATGAATGAAATCAGACTATTATCTCATATAATACATAAAACAAAGTCAGAATGGATTAAAGACATAGCTGGAAAACCCAGAACCATAAAATACATAGAAGAAAACATAGGGGATACACACCATGGCATTGTCAATTCATGGGCAAGGAAAACAAAAACAAAAATAAATAAATGGGACTACAACTAATTAAAAAGCTTCTGCACAGTGAAAGAAATTATTATTAAAAAGACATCCTACTGAATGGGTGAAAATATTTGTATATCATACAACTGACAATGGGTTAATACACACGCTCATAAGGAACTCATAAAACTCAATGGAAAAATAAACAGAAAATGGGCACAAGATCTAAGCAGACACTTCTCTAGAAAGATGTACAGATGGCCAACAGGTACATGAAAAAAATGCTCATTAGGCAATGCAAATCAAAACCAGAATGAGATATCACCTTATACCTGTGAGAACAGTCTATGTTAAAAAGACCAGAAACAGCAAAGGCTGGAGAGCCTATGAAGAAAAAGGAGCCCTAATACACTTGTTCATGGGAATGTCAGTTATTGTACAGTCATGTGGTAGCTACTAAAATAAATTAAAATAAATCTACCATATTATCTAGCAATTCAATTCTAGGTATCTATCTGAAGAAAACAAAACACCAATTCAAAAAAATATGTGGACCCTTATGTTCAGTATAGCACTATTCCCCATAGCCAAGATATGGAAACAACCTAACGACCGATGATGGATGTTGGATAAAAGATTTGATATGTGATATATTTATTATTCCAGTGTAAAAAGGGTGAACTCTTGTCACTTGTGACAACATGGACGGAACTGGCGGGTATTCTGTTAAGTGAAATAAGTCAGAAGGAGAAAGACAAATATGGTATGATTTCACTCATATGTGGAATATAAATAAAGCCAGGACACAGACAAAACAAGCCCTTGCTTTATGACTGTACAACTGAAGTTATCAGAGGTAGGGGGATAGTGGGGCCAAAGGAGGAAGGGGTCTCATAGACTGTGGGGATGGCTGTTGGTGTTGTGGTGGTGGACATGCTGTGATAATATATAGCATGTGATCCTGTACTTATAAAACATACACAGTATTTTAAATCATTGCTATCTCAGTAAAAAAACATAATAAAAAATCTAATCTAAATACTTATCTCATTCTTACTGTGAGGCAAGGCAAGTGTGTTCTTTGGGCTCAAGTTCATAGAGGAATTGATAATCTAATGAGAAAGTTTATTCTTACTATTTGCTAAGTGTGGTTCATTTCATAAAACCAAGTTGAGATAAATATTCAAATTCAGAATGCTTACCCACAGCAGATATTTAAAGCTATACACATTTCAAGTATTTCCTGTTCATTTTAAGTCCAAAATTTTTCTCTGCTGCCTCCTCTTTGCCTGTGAGGTCAAATATCACCTTAGTAAAGCTTTCTTCTTATTTCCTCAGGCAGGATTAGTCATTCTATCTTCTGTGTGACCTTGTGACACTGCATTCATGCATACATTTGGAAACATATTGCTGTAAAGAGCATCATGCTTAAGTTTCTAGAGGAACCCTTTCCAAGCCATAGCGAGGGTCCTACCACATGTTCTCAGGGTTTTATGTGTTCTGGAGTTGACAAATATGAGATTTTTTTAAAAAGTGCATTTGGATAAGTCACATTTCTTTTCATTCTACCTTCTATTTTGTACTTCTCTAGTATTTATGGCTTTGGGAAGCTGAAGGAATCTCTGGGATCTGGCTAAGGGGATATGTTCAGTGTGGATTAGTGGGCTATATTTATGCACTTCATAGTCACTTCCAAGTGCAGTTGTGTTATTGCTAGCCTAGCAATTTCATGCAGAAATAGCTGCAGCTGATTTTTATGTGTTTAGACCCAGTCATAAAATACCCCAAAAGTGCAGATCTGATTTTATGGTGGTATACAGGTATCTTTTGGTGATGTCTGCAAATGTGAGAAAGGAAGGCTTGATGCAGTATCTGCTTTTGGGACAAAGACCCTCCTTCTCTGACACCCTCGTTGGTATAGCCAGAATCCAGTGACTGAGGCATGAAATAGTTAAGTGGCCAGTATGCAGAGTGAATTCTTTAATCAACTATCTCCCAGGTTGCAGAGGCAATGATGGGCCTGCTTTTCTATTCTACTTGTTTGTTTTTTAAATTATTATTTTTTTTAAAGATTTATTAATTTATTTATTTATACAAGAACCGGGTTACAGGCCAGATACGTGGGAGGGTGAGAGGATTCACCAGAGACAGAGCAAGGAACAGAACAGGCAGACTACCAAAATACACTGCCGAGGGGAGCAGCGAGTGTGACAGGAGAGGTCTGCATGCCATATTCTACTTGTTTTTAAGTCCAGTGCTGCTTCCTCTCTTTCAGTTATTAATCTGTAATAAACATTTCATACCCCAATCTCTGACTTAATATCTGCTTCTATATATTCAATTTGAGGTAATCATCTTAGTTTGGAAAATGCTCTTGCAAATAATTTCCAGAAAATGTTAAATCTTGATTCTGATATAGATATAAAAGTGAACATATGTTAAAGAACTTATTTTACTCACGGTATGAGGCAGAGCCTACAACCAATTCAAAGTAAAGTCAAAACAATACAAAATGAACATAGAATGAAAATATGTAGACATGATTTGTATGTGGAAAAAAACCCTAGATTTTCCACAGGGTGGAGAAAATCAATGACCACTTCTGGAAGAAGATGGGCACGTATAATAATCATTTACCTAAAGTTTGCAAAGCATTGCAAATGACTCAAAGACAATGAATAGGACTGAAAGAGTACACTATAGAAGATGCATAGTTTCCATTAATTGTGCTTTTATGATGCATCTTTTACTTGCAAAAGTGCTTTTCATCCTACCTCCCTTTTACTTTCAAAAGAAATAACAGATGAAGTTTTCTCAACAAATTCTATTAGACTTTAAGCACACACATAGTTACATAAAAATGGCTTTTCTAAACTTTCAAGCAGCTATGGATAAATAACTAGAAAATGTCAACAACCTTAGGTGGCTATAAATTATTCCCTACAACTAAAAATCAAACACAATATTTAGTCAAGCATTTGTTTTATTATTCATTTTGACCATAATAGAAAAGATAGAGTATGCATACACACTGTACAATAATATTGTCAATATACTGGTGACCCAGGAGGGAAGTTTAAAAATGGACAAAATCATGTCTGACTGGATGTCTCTTCAGGGCCCATTTGTTTCTCATAACAGTGCTACAAATTCACAAATTAGATCAGGTTATCTGGTGAGTTTTCTGTTTCTTTTTTCCCCCCAAACATTCATCTATTTATGCATACAAGAAGTGGGGTACAGGACAGAGATATGGGGGGGTGAGAGGATTTACCAGAGACAGAGTGGGGAACAGAACAGGCAGATCGACTGAAATATACTGCTGAGAGGAGCAGTGGGTGAGACTGTAGAGGTCTGCTGTGCCAGGGATTGAACTCATGCTGCTTATTTGCAGATAGCTTCATAGTGCTGCGACTTAAACCCTTGGGAGGCCTGAGTTTTCTGTTTTTAAGTCCCAGGTTAGATGTATAAATCCTGACATAATTAAAACTTTTAGAAAAAAAAATGTAAAGTCTTGGAAATTTGATAACTTTAAAATTAATTTTATAAGATGGGAAATTGTTCATACTGAATGTTTTATTAATATTTTGTAATGTTAATGCCTAAATTTTTCAATTCAAATGTTTGAAGTGTGACAATAGATTTTAAATGATTGATGTGAGTAATTTTAAATGATGTGTTTGATATTTTAAGGGTGCTATTTATTCCTCACAATCCAGTGATGTGTATGGGTGGTTATTTGTACAATTCTTTCACATTGAATGGAAGAATAGAGTTCTTTGTATTCAAGAAGATATTTGGGAGCTTGGTCTAAAGATACAAAATTGCTTTCGGGAAAACACTGAGAAAAAACAGGCTGTATTGTTCTTCTTCAAAGAGCACAAAAGGCAATCAAACAAGTGAACTAGAATATGGTAATTATTGAGAATGTTGATGGTGCCCTTAAGAATATTAAGCCACAGAAGATAAATGCTTTTCTGGGGATGAAATTTCTGAATAATCTATTAAGAGGAGTGGGGAGAGGGTGGCAAATTTCTGTTTCTGTCTTGTGCAATACACTTGTTTAATCTACCAAATCGTATTTTTTGGCTTAGTTTATAGATCATAGAATGTACAATTGATTACTGGTAAGATAACAAATAGACACGAGGAAAAGGGTACACAAAACAAATACAGGTAAAATGAAATATAAAGGTACTGTTTTCCAGAAAAGCTCAGATGCATCAGGATTTAAAGAAGCAGAAGTCTCTGATTCCAATCAGTTTACAAGACAGCCTCCAACAATGAAGATGGATTAAAGACTCAGGAAATAAATGGCCTTGATGTTAACTCCCTTACAGTTATCTTTCTCTCTGAACCTCTTTGGATATTAGGTGAATAAAACCTAATCTTTGTATTCCTGATTTTGTCACTTTTAAATGAATTTCTTTGCTGCTTTTCAGATACTGATAACTAAATTCATAATGCAACCACTCAGAAGGCTAGATTTTGAAAGAAACAAGGCAACCATTATTCTAGATTAATATATGTATATTTAGTCAGTGATTTTAATGGCCAAACAATCATATTTGAATTTATACTTGTAGTTTTAGAATGTGTTGTGACTTGCTGGTATGGGGAAGTTCTCTTGCACTGGCCTCAGATGATACATGCATCTCTATTGACTACTACTGACAAAAATACCAAAGCAGTTCTTTACTGGGTCATAAAATTTTCACTTGTCCTGATTCTTTTTACTTTTTGAAACTTTCTATTTTTTAAAATTAACTAATATTGGTTTACACTCTTACTGTGATAGAAGTATAAGTTCCCCCACTTTCAGTGTTGTTACCACTGTGCACCCATCACAAAAACTTCCATAGTTCTCCAACATAGTCTATTGTGCTCCCTCTCCTTTATGCTCATTCCTTTCCTCCCTTTCTGATTGCCTCAGTTCTATAGACTGCTCTCAATGGTTATGTTGACTTTATCTGACTCTTTGTTAGGTTTCTCTGTTTTCCACATATAAATGATACCATCCATCCAGTATTTACCTTTCTCCTTCTGACTTAATATTAGCATAGTCCCTTCCAGTCCATCCACATTGCTGCAAATAGCAGGAGCTCATTTATTTTTTTATAGCTGAGTAGTATTCCATTATGTATATACACCATATCTTTTGGAGCCACTCATCTGTCTTTGGGCACTTAGGTGGTTTCCATAGCCTGGCTATTGCAAATTGTGCTGCATGAACAGAGAATTCATGTTTCCATTTAAATTAGTGTTTTAGTAGTTTTGGTGTAGATATTTAGAAATGGAAGTACTGGATTGTATGGAAGACCCATTCTAAGCTTTTGAAAAATCTCCACAATATTTCCTATAGGTGCTAGACCAGTCTACAGTCTCACCAACAGTAAAAGGGTTCTTTTTTCTCCATGTCCTCACAAGCACTTGTTGTTTCTAGTTTTTTGATATAGACCATTCTGAGAGGTATGAGGTGGTATCTCATTGTGGTTTTGATTTGCATTTCCCTGATGATAGTGGTGACGAGCATTTATTCATGTGCCATCTACAAGCTTTCTTTGGAGAAGTGCTTTTTAACACTTTGGAAAAGTGCTTTTTTTTAGATTTATTTATTTATTTATACAAGAACCAGGGTACAGGCAAGATATGCAGGAGGGTGAGAGGATTCACCAGAGACAGAGCAGGGAACAGAACAGGCAGACTGATGAAATACACTGCTGAGGGAAGCAGCGGGCGAGACAGGAGAGGTCTGCTGCGCCATATGGGACCCTTGCCAGCCAGCCAGGATCAAACCAGCGCTGCAGAGGCTGCGGACAGCTTCACAGTGTGGTGCACAACCACCTGCGCCACCAGGGGAGGCCCTGGAAAAGTGCTTTTTTTTATTTTGTCTTTATGCTTATTAACCCACATGGCACAGCAGACCTCTTCTGACTTGCCCACTGCGCCCCTCAGCAGTGTATTTTGGTCAATGTGCCTGTTCTGCTCCCCATTCTGTCTCTGGTGAATCCTCTCACCCCCCATACCTCTGGTCTGTACCCCAGTTCTTGTATATATAAATACATCTTAAATAAATATAAGAAAAATAAATATCTATTGCTTGTAAGACACCCATTGTGACTGGTAGTAGTGTTATAGCAGTGCAAACAGAATGACACCAGAGCGTATATTTTGTTTTAAAGTACAGAAACAGTTACAAAACAATCCACTTCTTCAAACAATGAAGAATGAAGTTTAGTTACTATTTCACACATGAAGTGGGGATCCTCTTGAGAAGAACTTTCCTTTAAAAACAAAATCACAAATTACCTAGTTCCTTCTATCTGCTAATTATGATTACAATATTGCCCATATCTTAACAATATGTATATAATATGAGGAATGAGAAATTTTTTCATTAGCACATGGCAAGTTTATTAAGGAAAGGTAAAAATAAAGGGAAGAGAGATGCCTACACAGACACAGACAGGCAGAGAGCTGCGAAATAAGAATTTTTAGATTCACACATATGGATTCTGTAAGAATAATAAACTTCCCTATATCACACGGTATATTTATAAAATAATTACATTACTGGGATTCCTACCACCCCTTTAAATTTATTCAGTGGGATCATGTCCTTCCTTGTACATGGGTGCAAATTTAAGTTAACTAATATTTCTGTTTATTTTTGATAAATTGAAATCCTTATAGGCATTTTCCAATTAAATTTAAAAATTAAGCTAAATTGATTTTAAGTTGTGATTTCTTCTCTTCCTCTTGTTAATTTCTTGTCATTTTTACTGACATAAATAACACTGCTTCATTTCATTCAAAGAATTGTTTGAGCATCTCTTCTACAGTGATCAATATATTAGGCAAAAGTGTGGTATGGCAAACTAGACACATGTAGCCCTTTATTTCAGGGAATTTCCAGTTTGCTTGGGAGAGAAGGATAAGAAAGATTTAAATAGACAAACATGAATAAATAAATGTCATGAAATATACACATTCAAGAAATAAATAATAGGTGTGATTGAACTTCTATAGGAATAGCCATACTCTAAGGGTAATCTGTAGATGTTCTTATTCCAGCTTTGTGGAAACAACAATGTTACCTAAACTCCATAGTACTATTAAAAATGGGCTCTGAAATTTAACCACATTTTACAGAAATTTGTGAATAGCATGCATACATCATTTGTAATGAATAATATCTTGCAGTAAGGAGTCTTAGTACCAAGAGGGCAAATGTTTTTTGCAGAGGTCTATGCACAGAACAAGAACAAGTTTTTTTCCAGCATGAAGCTGCAGGCATTTCTATGTGTTACAGTCTAGGCCCAAGTGCCCTTTGGACCAATATCCAGTACCTGTCTGGGGTGACTGAGAGTAGGTTTAACCTCTTCCTTTAATGGCTCAATCTACCCTTTGAGAGATTCTTGGGTTCAAACACATAGATATCCTAAGAACAAATATTGATTTTTATCTGATCAATATATATTGACTATATCCAAATTAAAGTAGAAAATATTTTTTAAATATTCAGGGACACATGAGATTTACATTTATTTGTGGATTCAAACCATCTTACATAAAATCAGCTCATTAATGATCAGGATTTACAAAAACACCACATAGGGAGTTATTTTATCATTCCTTTTCTAGAGGGGATCTACAAAGGGTCATTTTTAGGGACACAGTAAAGAGAATCCTTAAAGATATTTCAATATCCACCTTAAAGAACAAACCTACTCAATTCCTCAAATCAAAGCCTTCCAGTTCAGACCCATCAGGTGTCAAATTAAATATGTTTGACTATACACACAACTGAGTCATTTAGGACCAAAATTTTTATATTTTTATCTTTGTGCCCTACCACTTAGATAGTGTTTAGCTGCAATATTTTATAAAAGCCTGAGTGAAGGGTAAAAGAAGGGCTAATAACCTAACCAATCAAAAGCTCAATTTAACATCTATAAATTTTCCGTATGAAACTCCCTGCTTGATTAGGTATGAGAATGTTTACCACATTGCAAATGTTATTGTTAATAAATAATATGAATCTGGTTAGGGGTAGATGGATAAGCTATGGGTTCCAATCAAGAAACAGAGCATCAACCTGGAAAAAGGTACAGAATTTAGTAAAATGATTTACTCACATTGAAGAAATCCCACAAACACGATCTCAAATGTGACTCTACTGAGGTCTGTAGGAAATACCATTATGACCAAAGATATCCACAGACATGTTCTTTGTTATGGGGCCTTAGCTAGTTTTCATTATTGCTTAGCAATCGGTTCATTCTTTTTTTATCAATAGAAAAAAGATGTCTTAGACAGTTGTTTAAAGATGGCCTTATAAAAATATACTTTAACTAGCAAACAAGTCTCAGATCTTATCCAGGTCTATCATAATTCTTTAAAAATTCAGACTGTTTTAGTGGACATATGGAATATCACAGATGGTAATGTATTAGTGATAGATGGACGTTTTAAAAAATATCTATTGACAAGAGGAATATTTCTTTATGTCAAACTTATATTTTCCTTCTTCTTCTTACCCCATTCCAACTTCCTCTTAAAGTGCTTTGGGATAATGCTGCTATGTACATGGGTATAAAATTATTCATAGAACCAAAAGGTAAAAACAACCCATCAATAGAAGAATGGATGAACAAAAGGTGGTATACCATAAAATGGAATATTACATAGTCACAAAAAGGAATGAAGTTCTGATATACCCAACAACATGTGAACATCATAAACATTATGCTAAGTGAGATAACCCTGGACAAATATTGTTTGATTCACTTACATGCTGTATCTTTAACAGGAAAATCTCAGGAGATAGTAGATTAGAGGTTGTCAGGGACTGGAGGGAGGGGGAATGGAGAGTGATTGCTTAATAGTTAGAGTCTCCATTTGGAGTGATGAAAGAGTTTTGGGAACAGAAAGTAGCAATAGTTGCATAACATTATGAATATAATGTCCCTGAGTTGTACACTAAAAAACACTGAGTTGTACATTAAAATGGGAAATTTTATGTTAAAAATATCTTACTTAAATTTATGAATAATGTAATATATCAAAACAAAAAAAATGCTTTCGAAATATCTAGGATAAAAAAGAGATAACTATGTGAGAGTTACACAATGCTGTAAGTAAATTTAATGGCACTGAATTTTTTATTTAAAATGGCTGAAATGGTAAATATTTTGTAATGCCCATTTCACTACAACTTTAAAGAATAGATTACTTGTATAGAAATAATAGATTCCCATATAACTATAATTTGCAAAAGAAATAATGAAGCCCATTTTAATTTATTAAATACTGGGTTAGTTCATGAGGGATAGAAAATTGATAGAGGGCCTCAATTTCTCCCTTTTTTCCTTTGTCTCCAACCAGTTCTCTTCAACAGCCACTGTTCTTTCACTGTGTCCACAAGATAAAGCAGTGGGTTTGTTTTCTAGACTTAGTGTGGGTCCTTGAATTATTGCAGGCCTCTGGGTAGAAGGAGGAATGAGACTTAAGGTTAGAGTTTCCTTTGAAGTCCTAGGAAATTTTTGACTGGTATATGCCATAACAACCAAAACAGATTTAAATGCTAATGTTTTTGCTCATTGACAGCTACAGGGACCAGCTACAGTTTACATATTGGATGTAACAAAACAGTCATGTTTAATAGAAAACCGTATCCCATGGATGGTCTAGATCTAAAGGACCTCTCCGGTTATCTCATTCTGATTCTATGTAATCTATTTTGCAACTGTGCAAATTGTAGATAACTGATAACAGTGCAAAGTTCACAGATATTCTTTTTTGTATGGGTACAGGTTAAATTGACTCCATTCCCTCTTCCCCCACTCATGGAAAATCCAGGTTTGCATTTATCTACATGTTTATGTCAATCTTCCTGACCTATAAATGTGTCTGTGCTTTGGAGTCCCATCTGAAACGAGTTATCTTTTCTGCCTGGTTTTCTTATTGATTATGAATTAAACAACATCCTAAACACTTGCTCATTTTGGTATAAGAATCATGATTTTATCTCTTTTGAAAATTAAGTTAACAAGGATAAATATAGAACTTTGCTTTCCTTTAGATATAGGGAAGGAAAAAGGGGAAGATTTATGTATAATTTATTTAATTTCAGTAATTTTTTTTTTTTTTTTAATTTTTCTAGAGGCATGTCTTATTTATTTATTTATTTATTTATTTATTATTTGTTTGTTTGGTTTATACATGCACTGGGTACAGTCAGAAGCGTGGGAGGGTGAGAGAATTCACCAGAGCCAGAGCGGGGAGCAGAGCAGGCAGAAGGACCGAAGTACACTGCTGAGGGGAGCAGCGGGCGGCAGGAGAGGTCTGCACGCCATGTGGGACCCTCCTCCGATGGCCGGGGAGCAGCCGGGGATCGAACCGGCTGCAGAGGCTGCAGGCAGCTTCGCAACCCAGCGCTCAACCGCTGCGCCACCGGGGAGGCCCCAATTTCAGTAATTTTTTTGATTGAGGAAATATTAGTTTACAATACTGTATATGTTTCAGGGTACAAGTTCAGACCTCTTCAGGTATATGTTACCACACCATCCATAGCTACCACCAAAGTATCAGTAACACTCCACCACAGTTTTTAGTTTGTCATTTATGCAGTCCTGTTTTCCAGTTAGACAATTCAAGTCAGAAAGTTTATTCTTTCATAAGGATTATTGACTTCTGGATATTCTAAAAGGCTCTGATAATCTGGGCCATTTCTCAATCAGGACATCAGTTGGTTGTGTATATACAATAGGTTTTGAATGAAAATGATAATGCTTGCTTTCCTATTATTTCAGGGTAAGTAAAAACTGTTATACCAATGATTCCAGAAAATAATAATATACATACCCTTGTAAAGAGAGTAAGAAATATACATTTCTTTATATAAATAGGGAATTGGGGCAAACAGGTATATAATATATTGCTACAAACAAGATCAAAACAAAGAGAACTAATATTTACATGATATCTCCTTATAATATTATGTATGATATCCTAGGAACTTTTTGTGAGCTGACTCACTCACTTCTCATAAGAACTATTTCATAGACTTTGTGACTCTAGGTTCATAGCTAACAAAGCTTATAAAAAACAATTGGAATTGGTACCTTGGTCTGCTTGATTTCAAAACACCATAGCCCTTTCACTTCATCACTTAGCCTCATTTTATCTACAGATTCTCTTCTCTCTCACTTTTTTCTCTTTGTCAAAACATCAAATATGAAAATCATGCAAAAGCTGAATATTTTAAGATGTTTATTTTTTGTTTCACAATCACACAAACTGTTCTTTAACTTGGAATATTTGACATATGAATGCATAGTCTCTTCAGAGTATGTGCGCATAAGTTTGTGTATGTACGTGCGTGTATGTATACATAATCTTTCTGGTAAACATGATTGTTGTGAAAAGAACCTGGTCTAAGAGATAAAATTAAGATTCTTCACTTAAAAATTGAGAAGCAGAACTTGTATCCATGGTGATACCATCAATGTGCCAACACCTGGCAAAGCTCACTCAGAAACATCTTGTCAGCCTCTTTCAGAAAGGCACATAAAAAGAGAAACAGAATAATGAGAAATCCATTGAAAAGCAACTCATGAGTAACAGAAAATTAAAATATAACCCAACAAATATTTGTTTCCATATGCAAGTCACTGAAGAAGCAAAGATGAAAAAAAATAATCATTGTCTTCAAAGAGCTAATATTTTCATAGGTAAAAGATGTACAGAAATCACAACATACACTAAAAATGATAGGTGCTATAAATAAAAACACAAAGTGAAAAGGAGAAACAGACTGGGGCTTAAATAATTGGTAATATGTCTGAGGAGCATTGGTAGGTGAGGTTAGTGAGGAATAATGTAATTGGCTTACAGTGGAGGTCAGTCCATCAGGAATGTCATATGACATCTTTACACCTGGCCCCCATCCCACCCTTTGACTGGCATGTGTAAGAGTTGAAGTAATTTATTCTATAGGCATCTATGGCCCTCATACAGCTAATTCCAATGGAAGTATTTCAGTTTTAAATCTTATCTAATGTGCTTGCAAATATTGGGGCTATTGGTAAGTTCCTGCACTTAGAAAGGTTTCCTTCTTTTAGCTTCTTTGACTCCTCAGTATCTGAAAATTCTTATCTCTAGTTCTGCTCTCAAATTTATATGTCTATCACATGTCTCCTCTGAATTCCAGACATCATGACTAAGAGGCTCCACAGGCAAATTAAAACCATTATAACTGAAACTGAAATGAAGTTATGTTATGTTCTTTTCCTTCCTCCCCCATTATAAGCTTGGGATTACTCTGGTATTCTTTTTTAAAGCAAATAATGTGATCATCACTAGTTGCTAAAATCAGAAATTCAGGAGTCATCCTTGATAGTTCTCCCTGTCTGTTAACTCCAGATCCAGTGCATTCAGACTCATGTCAGTATTTCCTCCAAGTCTCTCTCAAGCCCACATCTTGTCTCTCTCTCCTTCACTATTCTCTAGCCAGAGCAGCTGATGTACATTGCTTCTTTTTGCCTTGAGGAATTTCCTTGCCCAGTATGTATCATTTGGCATTTTCTATGCCCTTCACTCCACAATTAAAAGACAATATTATTTTCAAATCACAGCTCAATTAAGACTTTCTTGATGATGACATTCATAAGTTTCAGATCATATCCCTTTACTTCATTATATCTTCTCATAAATCCTATAGTCTTGTATCAGTTACCAAAATACTACTAAAATGTCAATTTTTAAGCAATTTATTAATTTAATTAATCACCACTAGAATGTAAGAATGTAAGTTATTTGAGAGCAAGGACTTATCTGTCTGGTGCTAAAGCATAACATAATCTAACTATATATTTGATGAATGAATAGCAGAATGAATGAATGAATAAATGAATGAGAGGCAGGAAGGCTAGAAAGAGGCAGTCATCTACACTTGTGCTAATGCAGAAATAGTTTGTCTGGAATAGATGGTAACATTTTGAGAAACGGCAAGAAAATAAAATTAGCAAACATGATTATTTTTTGGATGTTGGGATGTAGGGGAAGGGAGGATTCCTAAGTGTCAAGGTTGGTCAAGGTTGGTCAAGGTTGGTCAAGGTTGCTGAGGTGAGAGGCCAGGGATACAGCAGAAAAGAGGTCAGCCACAGAGTCAAGAAAGATGAAACATTTGAGAGAAGAGAAAGTTTTTGCAATGAATGATGTAAATATATTGTTCATCAAATTTCTAATTTTTATGATCAATTAATAGGGACTCATGTAATCCTATTTTCTCAAAGGGTTCTGGTACATTAATATAATTATTTATTTTGAAGCTTAAATTTCCCCAGCTATATGGGAAATTTTATCATCCAACACCAGTGTCCTTTCAATGTTCTCATTATTTTCTGAGCATCTCCTTACTTTCTGGCACAGTGATTTCTTCCGGGCTCACCTTGTACTATTTTTCTCCAGCCTTGAATTCAGTGGGGTGTGTGTGTGTGTGTGTGTTTTCCTGGTTCCTTTTAGTAGAGAATGGTATTAAAATCCAAGATACATGTGCTAGGTACACACATACATTGTATGTACATCTACCTGTCTCTGTCTGTCTACCTACCTCCCTGCCTCTCTTCTTACCTGCCTATGTAAGTACCTACCTATCTATCCATCCAAAATCATGAGTTAATATGGATATCTCCAATTCTTATCTAATACCACAAAATTCACTCTAGCTTTCTCCTTTTTCATACTGGTATATCTTTTCTTTGCCAGTGGAAAACCTGGTTGTCATTGTTCTTAATATATTTAGTAATTTTATCAATTTCCTGAAGCAATTCTAATTAATCTCCTGCCACCATAACACTACTGCACAAACAACCTCCTCTACCCACTCAGGGTATGTCACTCCTCACGATGCCAGTTCCTGCATGGAAGTTCTTCTGATCCCTGTTGGCTTCTGACACCCTGAGTTAGACCATGTTCCTATGCAAAAGTCCTCCCCACTCTTTCCAGGTCCCCATATTCAATTCTGGTCACTTTCCAGCACAGACCCTCATGCCATAGGGTCCCAATATTCTACGCTGACCCAGTGCCCGTCCCCTACTGATGCCCCTTACCCCCACTGGGGCTTCAACCCCTCTCCACTACCCAATATAGAGCAGACTCATTTAGTAGTTTTGGGGCAGAATAGTATAGAAAAGGCAAATTACATACTCTTTTTAGATCTAATTCTTATAATATGAAATTAACATTTCCTGTATTATTAAATGCCCCTCCACAACATGACTGTTAGAATATTTCATTTTATTAATGTTCCTATCTTTTATATGATGTTATTTTTTTCTATAATGGGAATTCTTGAGAATAATTGAGTATTTGATTTTATAGGCCAGGTAATGTATGCATATTACATCGTGTGTTTTGATACCTCAGGAAGAGAAATGTACTCTAAGTTAGGATACTTGGTTTCAGTTACAGATTTGCTGTTTGTTTTTCAATCCCAAGGACCTCAGTTTCTTCTCTTAAAAATGACAGTGTCAAATTCATTTTCACACCAGGGATTTGTTGCTAGTTGTTTCTTTTGCTTGAATCACACTGCCTGCAGTTGTAAAATTTATTTTCTCTGGTTGTTCAGGTCTCAAATCTCTGAAGAGAATTCTCTGAGCAACTGGCATTCAAATAGGGATTTTTCTTTACTTCTTTTTTATAGTGTGAAAAAATCTCACATTAGCAGGGAGGTCACTGCATTCTTGTTTGAAAAGCTTTCTCTCTCTTGGTGTCCTGGACATCCCTCCAATTTTATCCTCATGATGTCACAGGTAACAATGTGTCTGATCTTCAATAAGAGCTTAATAAATATTTGTTTAATGAATGAATGAATAAGCTGGTAATGATGGAGACAACAAACATCATTGAAAAATTAACAATTGCATAAGGGAAAATGCTGTTTTAGTTTGATAAACATAACACATTAACTATAATTCTATCATATTAGGAAAAAGGAATTGTGATGCCAAGTATTAAAAAGCACCTTAGGGAAATATGTATTTGAATATTTAGTACATAGGTCTCCCCAAAACTCCTTCCCATAATTTTTAAAGCATTAACATCTAAAGTTTTTCATAAAACTCAAGTATGCTGGATTAGAGAAATGCTGAAAAGCCAGCTCTATTTTCCTGAATAACTGTATTTCTCTACCTCCTACCACCTACTTATTTTTATTCTCAATAGCATAGTCCTACTGGAGTTACCTTCTCCTCATAAACTCATTTCAACATATCCCTGAATTCCCCAAATTTGCCTCATGGCATTGCTTCAACTTTAGTTACCACTAATAATGGCAAATACACAATTAAGACAAAAGTCTTGTAATCATGTACTCATTTCATTTGATCTCTTGAGGCATACTAGATTTACAATTAGATATTTTAACTATATATACCAAGTTGATGAAATATATGTTATATTTTACTTAATAAAATTCAACGCTTCAGCAGAATGGACTATGGTGGTAGAGGTATGAGGTGTGTTGGTGGTAGGAGAGTTTTGGTTACAACACCTGAGGGGGGCATCCTATACTTTCAAAATACTAACAATATAAACTAACATTACTTCAATTAAAAAGTTCAATAAAACTAATTACTATTTTATACATTGAGGAAAAATTAGTCATTGAACTGTATGTCTTCCATTCTGAAAAAGTTATTTTCCATTTAAATCAAAGCCTTTATTTTATTTCTCTCACCTTCTCTTTCTCTACCCTATCCTAACCCTTTCTCTTCCTTCTTTCTCTCTGGTTTGGAAAGATCTGAGTAGGGAACTTGTCATAGAATTATGAAATAGTTTTTGCCTGAATATAAATTGCATATTAGAAAGAAATGTCAGGATTTTCTCTATCATCTTCTATACTTCAAAATATTTAATATGAGTAAAGTGAACATTTATTCATTTTACACATAAATCATTATTTGCAGATGGATGGGAGATATTTTCTAAGGGAAACAATTTAAAATTTTTCTAACATTTCAGACTTGATGCGTTAAGTCAGTATTGTAAACTTAATGTGCCAATTTTAGATGTTTAATATAAGGACTGATTTTTCTTGAGAATAGGAACTACAGATAGTGTCATTTGAATAAAGGCAGATTTAGAAAATGAATTATTCTCCAGTGAACATCTTATTTCAATTGAAATAAGAGTTTTCTTGAAATGACATCACAAATGCTATTTTGCCACCTAGTGGTTTGTTCTGATATTTTCTTCAGAAAATAAAATCTTATATTCTTTGTATTGTGTGAAATATGCAGTTTACATCACAAGATATTTACTGAATATTTAGAATGAAATGACTCTAGATATTATTCAATTTATTTGTTGTGTGATTTATTTTGGTGAGTACATAACATATAAAACGTTATTTTTATTAAATAACATTAGACAGGTATAATTTTAAATTCTTAGTGCAAATGTTCCCTTGGAATAAAGTTTCTTGTTAGCTATTTTATTCAAAGAACTAAAAGCAAGTCTCATGTCATTTAATAACAATTTTTTAGAAAGGAGCAAAATAATTTCTCCCAAAGTGATATTATTTAGCCTAAGGAAGAGACTGGTGAGGTATAATGACTAGCTCTAAGGAGAAGTTAAAAAACAGTCACATTTAGGCCTCCCCAGTGGCGCAGTGGGTTGAGGGCAGCCCTGTGAAGCTGTCTGAAGCCTCTGCAGCGTGGGTTTGATTCCCGGCTGGCCAGGGAGAGTCCCACATGGCGCTGCAGACCTCTCCTGCTGCTCCTCAGCAGTGCTTTCGGTCCATCTGCCTGTTCTGCTCCCCATTCTGTCTCTGGTGAATCCTCTCGCCCTCCCACACCTCTGGCCTGTACCTCAGCTATTGTATAAATAAAAAATAAATCTTTAAAAAAAAACAGTCACATTTATAAGTGAATTATTATACAAATAGAAGGAAAACTAACTTCTTCTATAAAGAAAGAAAGTCAATAAACCTCTCACAGACAGAACTTCTATGACTACATCTTGCATTGCTACCAGCTATTTATAATGTAGAGTTGTAAAACAGCTTTCACAGAATGAGATCATATAATATTCAGATAGGTGAGCTGTACACATACATGGGTTTCCAGTGAAAAATGAATTCCCCCTATACATTATACAAGTTTTGTCTCTTTGCAGATTTCCCACATGGGACTATTGCATACTGTATTGTTTCATTATATAGTTTTATAATTTGAAACTGGAACCGCCACCTGGTGACTCTACAACTAAAGCCCATTTCAATTTCTCTTACTTGGCAGCTATGAAGTCCATAGCCAGTCATCTTCATCCCCAAGGCCTTGAATTTATTTATAATTTCCCTAAATGGCCTCCAGTTTTTCTAATGCAGGCTGTGAATCACTGTTCTAGAACAGCTTTCTACTCTGATTGCACACTAAAGTCACTTACAGCACTTAAGTCAGAAATTTTCGCAGTAAGAGTCAAGTGCTTTTAAAGTTTTTTGAGGTAATGTCCTGAAGAGCTAAATAGATACTTTTCCAAAGAAATAATGTAGATAGCCATTAGGCTCATGAAACTTTGCTTGTCATCACTTTTTATCAGCAAAATGTGAAACAAAACCAAAATGAGCTATTACCTCACACCCTGAGAGTGGCCCATATCAAAAAGATCAGAAACAAGTGTTGGCCAGGGGAAAAAGGAACCCTCAAACACTGCTGGTAGGAATGTATGGGAAACAATATGTCAGACACTCAAAACATTAAAAATTAGTCTACCATATGACCCACTCCTAGGTATCTACCTGAAGAATACAAAGACTAATTTGAAGGGACATATGTACTCCTTTGTTCCTTGGCACTACTTACAATAGTAACATTATAGAAACAACTTAAGGGCCCAATGACAGATGATTGGATAAAGATGTGATATATAAAATATCTTAGAACATACTACTCAGCTATTAAAAAGATGAAATCTTGCCATTAGTGAGGGTATCATGCTAAGTAAAATAAGTTAGAAGGAGAAAGAAAAACACCAGGTGATTTTACTCATATATTGAATATAAAGAAATCCAAAGGAACAGGTAAAACCAAACCAAAAGAAATCCTTGAATTCTGACTACAGAATTAAGGTGGTGGGTAAAAGTTGGAGGGGGGTCTGGTGGACTGTTGTGGATGGTTACTGGTGCTTTGATGGGGATGGGTATATAAATATACATTTGAAAAGGTGAGAACCTGTACTCCTAAAACATACACAGTGTCATAATTCATACCTAAGTAAAAAAAAAAATGTGGTAAATAAAAACTGTGGTAAAATTACAAAATTTACCAGTCCTATGATTTCACTAAGAAGTATATGTGCATGTACTCATGTTGTGCATTTATTCTTTTTTTAATAATGCAAGGGATTGGATTTATTATGAATTTTTGATGCTAAGCTTTACTTACATATCTTGACAAAACAAAATGGTAGAGTAGATCTTTTGGATAGAATAAGTCCCTTATGTATCCTATTAGATTGGCACTAGGTACCTTACCAACTTCAAGAAAATATTCACTGTACATCACCACTATACCCCACCTACTGGCACTTCCCTCCCCAGTATTAATTTGGTTCTGAGATCCAATACTTAGCTAAAGAAATGGAATCATCAATTTTCAAAGATTTGAATTCTCCATTTTCTGGGACATCTGCTTATTTTATAGCTAAAAAATGTGCTCCCAGAAACAGTAGTGTAGTGTAGGCAGGCAGTAGGGCAGAGGGGAAAAAGGAGAATCCTGGAGCCCTTAGTGGCTTTTTCAGGCTTTTAATGATCTTTCTACAAAATGTATAGTGAGGTAACCAGGTATAAGGCAGGCTGGGGGGTTAGGAGGCGAGGCAGCCTGGAGGCTGGGAGACCTCCTACGACCTGGTGAATCTTTACTTTCTCTGGGTTCTCTGGCGTTCTCCACCACCCTCCACTGAACTCTACCTCACAGGCCTCTGCCGCACCCCTTCCTCTGTGACACCCCCCTTACATGGCCAGCCTGTGGGGCAGGTGAGCCCACTCGCACATGCCCACACCATGTTCCAGGTATCCACCATCAGGCATGCGTACCCTAGCTCATGCACCCAAGAGCTTCCTGATTCAAGGCCACAGGTGATAGCCACAGAGGCCAATGGTGCAAAAGCATGAGCAATCCTCATTTACCCTACAAGTAGATATCTGGAAAAAAACAAGAATCTGTTCCCCACTCTGTCTCTGGTGAATCCTCTCACACCCCGCTTCTATGGCTTGTACCCCAGCTCTTGTATGCATAAATAAATACATCTTTAAAAAAAAAAACACCAGAATTGTATAAAGGCAACCCAGAATTACAATGGTCACTATGGGAAATGTTCCAAATGTTCATTTAAGAAGTGCATTTGAAAGCAAGGGTCTCCAAATCAACAAACAGAAGGGGATACTATTTTAGTTTGTATGCAGAGCTCCAAAGCTTTTGGAATTCCAAAACAGCTTCTTTGAAATTCATTGCAGAGGCCTCCCCGGTGGCTAAGGGGTTGAGTGCTGGGTTGCGAAGCTGCCCGCAGCCTCTGCAGTGCGGGTTTGATCCCTGGCCGCCAGCAAGGGTCCCACATGGCACGCAGACCTCTCCTGCCGCCGCCTGCTGCTCCCCTCAGCAGGGTACTTGATCAGTATGCCTGTTCTACTCTCTGCTCTGGCTCTGGTGAATTCGATCACCCTCCTGCGCTTCTGACTGTACCCAGTTGTAGGGTAAAGAAAATATCAGGCTTTTCTGCCCTCCCGCCATCAGGATAGATGATGGATCCTTGTCCTGAATGCATGCCTGATGGCGGGCACCTGGAATAGGGTGTGGGCATAGGTAGATGGGATTCAGCTGAGTTAAGACTGTGCTTTTAAGGGCGGCGTCACGGGGGGACGCCAGCAGCAGCAGCAGCAGCAGCAGCAGCAGCAGCAGCAGCAGCAGCAGCAGCAGCAGCAGCAGCAGCAGCAGCAGCAGCCAGAAGCCGAAGCAGAAGTCGAAAGAGAAGCCGAGATCACCAGAGGGCCCAGATAGAGTGAGGATTTGCTGGGGGCTGGGAGGCCTGCCAGCCTCCCGGCCCCCCAGCACCCCTGCCTGCCATATGCCTGGTGAACCCCAAATAAAAAACCTGCAAAACTACTGAGGACTCTGACTCCTCCTTTACCCGATCTGCATGGGATCAGAAAACCTGCCTTGTGCCCTGTCCTGCCCCTTACAATTGGCGTATGTCGGCAAGATCCATGCAGACGGGTATTGGAGCCCTCCGAAGACCTGGAGGGACTAAGGAGAACAGACTTTGCCTGTGACGACGCTGGAGGCACCATGGCGGTATAGAAGATGGATACGTCCACGAGCTACAGGATGAGACCTGGCGTGAAGGAGACGCCCGAAAGGACCAGCCAACGACACCGGAAAGGACCAGCCAACGACACCGGATAGGACCAGCCAACGACACCGGAAAGGACCAGCCAATGACCCCTGAGGCAGCAGGCCATTGCTGAAGCAGGGAGAGGCCAATGGACTGATAGACTGATGAACTGATGATTTTGGACTGACAATCCCGCCAGAAGGCGGAGGACCTTAGCAGGTTATGTTTATTTTTTGAGAATCTGGGGGTGGCCAGTGGGCCTAGATGGCCAAAAGCAGCCTGTGTATGCCCAGTGGCCAGGTGGAGGAGAAAAGCCAACTAAGGTGGCAAAAGCTGGTACTGATGCTAAGTTGAGAAGCCCTAAATTGGCTGTTAAGCAGCCTGGGTATGCTGAAGCCCTGTGAGTCTCGTAAAATCACCTATGGGTGATGCCGTGCTCATTCTTGAGTGAGGGTGAGGAGCTGAGGAGCCCGTCCTTGGGGGACGGGTGGGGAATGTGGCTTGGGGTGGAGCCCAAGCCAAATGCAAAGTTTGGATCCCCAACCCATGTGCTTGTGCAGTGGGTTGGCTTGAGAGCAGGGGTCTGCGAGTCGCATGGGTGGCCATGAAGGCCAAGTGTTGGAGCGACTGCAGACAGAAACCCTGAGGGTTGGCGATTACCCCCAACAGAATAAAATTGCCAATCCCAGAGCTAGTGCATCCTGGGGGTGGATGCTGTGTGTGCCTTGTAGCCGAGACTACAGCCAGAGGAGGCCAGGAAGCCTGACGGCTCCTGGTGTGTTATAGCAGATGCCGTGTGTGATTTCCCCTCCCTCGTATGAGCAGGGCCTTCGGCAGCAGATTTGGTGGCTCATCTGCTGGTACCAATAATTGTCTTTTGCGCTAGGTTGGGGCCCTGCCTGGACTTATTTGTGTTCTGTTGTATTTTGTTATATTGTATTTTATATTTGATGTATTTGTTTTTGTGGGCTATGGCTGCATTGTTTGCTTAGAAAATTGTATATATGTGTATAGACTGTATGGCAGAAAACCCTGAGGGGGTGGACTGTAGGGTAAAGAAAATATCAGGCTTTTCTGCCCTCCCGCCATCAGGATAGATGATGGATCCTTGTCCTGAATGCATGCCTGATGGCGGGCACCAGGAATAGGGTGTGGGCATAGGTAGATGGGATTCAGCTGAGTTAAGACTGTGCTTTTAAGGGCGGCGTCACAGGGGGACACCAGCAGCAGCAGCAGTAGCAGCAGCAGCAGCAGCCAGAAGCCGAAGCAGAAGTCGAAAGAGAAGCCGAGATCACCAGAGAGCCCAGATAGAGTGAGGATTTGCTGGGGGCTGGGAGGCCTGCCAGCCTCCCGGCCCCCCAGCACCCCTGCCTGCCATATGCCTGGTGAACCCCAAATAAAAAACCTGCAAAACTACTGAGGACTCTGACTCCTCCTTTACCCGATCTGCATGGGATCAGAAAACCTGCCTTGTGCCCTGTCCTGCCCCTTACACCAGTGCTTGTATAAATAAATTAATTAATTAAAAAAATTTTCATTGCAAAAAGCCAAAAAAATAAAAACCCACAAGAGGTCCCTACAACATAAGAATAGGACTTAAGTAATTCCTACTACTCTCGACCCTGCTTTAAGTACTCGTCTACTGATTCTGTCTGAATTGCCTTTTTTTTTTTAAAGATTTATTTATACAAGAACCAGGGTACAGGCCAGATGTGCAGGAGGGTGACAGGATTCACCAGAGACTGAACAGGGAACAAAACAGGCAGACTGACTGAAATACACTTCTGAGGGGATGTAGGGTAAAGAAAATATCAGGCTTTTCTGCCCTTCCGCCATCAGGATAGATGATGGATCCTTGTCCTGAATGCATGCCTGATGGCGGGCACCTGGAGTTGGGTGTGGGCATAGTAGATGGGATTCAGCTGAGTTAAGACTGTGCTTTTTAAGGGCGGCATCACGGGGACACCAGAAGTAGCAGTAGCAGCAGCAGCAGCCGAAAGAGAAGCCGAGAAGCAGCTGAACGAACTCCAGAGAGCTCAGATAGAGTGAAGGCCTGCCAGCCTTCCAGCCCCCCAGCCAGCACCCCTGCCTGCCACGTACCTGATGAACCCTAATAAAAACCTGCAAAATCACTGAGGACTCTGACTCCTCCTTTACCCAGTCTGCATGGTATCAGAAAACCTGCACTGTGCCCAGCCTGCCCCTACAGGGGAGCAGCAGGGGAGACAGGAGAGGTCTGCCTCGCCATGTGGGTATCTCCATGGCCGGCGGGGATCAAACCTACACTGCGGAGGCTTCAGACAGCTTCACAGCACTGTGCTCAACCACCTGCACCACCAAGAGGCCCTGAATTGCCTTTTCAGCCTAAAGTGACCACAAGACCATAAATGAAAGTCCATCAAGATCATGGCTTTACAATGGCAACAGCTCCAATGAAAGAAACCTAAAACACCTGTACTGTGCACACCCTTTTGTGAATTCATCATCAACACCCTGGCCCAGAAATCAGTGGTTATCTCATTTATAATCAACTAGCACACGGGGTGGGGGGGGGAGAGGGGAGGGGACACAGTCCTCAAAGAGCTTGTCAAATTCACCCACACCAACTCAAATGCACTTAAATCAGCAATGGATCCTGGGAAACTGGCAGGAGGTGGGGAAGGGTGAGAATTCTTACCAGAACCAGTTCTTCCACATCTCTGCAGTGCCTGATGGAGAAAGGCAATGGTAAAGTTTTGTTATAGCAGGACCCACAAAATGGAGGCTGCCCCAGTGGCCTGACCCACATCACAAATCTAATCTAAGCCAGTCTACACTTTCTGGAAACACCTGTGAAGGGAAACTAACACACCCATTACAATCTTCCACCTCAGCTATAGCTACCTTCCTTCCACTACAAAATAGGACCTGCCTTATGATAAAATGCTGACCTTTCAGTCATTGATGATGTTTTCTCCTTTCCTCTTCAAACATTCCTTAAAACTCATTTCTGCCAATAGGGTAAGGTAAATAATTATCAGGCTTTTCTGCCCTCCCGCCATCAGGACAGATGATGGATCCCTGTGGTCCTGAATGCATGCCTGATGGTGGACACCTAGAGTAGGGTGTGGGCATAGATAGATGGGATTCACCTGGGCTGAGACTGTTTTTTTTAAGGTCGGTGTCACGGGACACCAGCAGAAGCTGATGAGGAAACTGAGAAGCAGCAGAATGAACAGAAGAGCAGAGAAGCAGAGAGAAGACCAGATAGAGTGAGGGTTTGCTGGGGGCTGGGAAGACTGCCAGCCTCCCGGCCCCCCAGCACCCCTGCCTGCCATATGCCTGGTAAACCCCAATAAAAACCTGCAAAACCACTGAGGACTCTGAGTCCTCCTTTACCCGTTCTGCTGGATCCTAGAAAACCTGCACTGTGGTCCAGTCCTCCCTTACAGTGGCCTTCCTGCTGCTACACTGCCCCAAATCCCTCAGAGAGTATATACACTGCTTGTGAGACTGTTTTTCCCTATCCATGAATTGTTTTCCCTTGCATAAAGGATATCAAGCTTGTTACTAACTTGTTTTCTCTCTGTCATTTGACATAAGTAAAGATTTCATACTGTCCTTTTCTTTCCAAATCCTGATTCTTGTGAACTTAATGTTGGGGTGCCCACTGGTTATCAATATTTTCTCTTTCAGGGATGCCTATTTATCTTCTTGGATCCTGAGAACTGGTTAGGATTTCTGCCTACTTGGGACATGCAGGTTGTCTGTTCCTGTGTATGAGTGCAGTTAAACAGTTAGGATGGGGACACAAAATTACGGTTAGACAGAAATGTCTGTCAATAACTTAGGTCTTGAAAAAAATCTCAGTTCTGTCATTTATATGGTGGATATACTAATTCAATACACTAATGAAAAAATTAAAGGATTACTTTAAAATTTATTTGCCCTGTACATGCCCTATAGGTAGCTAGGCTTAAAATGTAACCCAGGGTTTGCAGTGACACTAAAAATCTCTGCATTAAAAAAAGAATGAAAGTCCTTGAAATACTTTTAAATCAAGGATAATCTATTACATACTAAGAAAAAGCTAAGCTTCCTTATTTTATCACAATAGCTACTAAATCACTATTTGAATGTGTTGTATTTATTTGCAAATATCTTTGTTCAACATTCTCATTCTTATTGTATTCATCATCAAAATAATACATGTTCATTAATAGAGCATATTGCATTCACAAAAAATTGTAACTTCATTGTCTATAAGCAAGTACAATGCAATTTTTAAAACTGGTATTTCAGAAGATTAACAATAAGCCTACCCCAATGATTTTAAAAAATACAATTCACTTTGAGCTGGAGAGAATTGCGTAGCTAATAATTTTTAGTTACTAAATTTGACCACTAGATGGCAGAGTAAGTCTTTGGACTGTCAATATGACATACAGACTAATTTTAAAATTATGTCTCACATGGCTCCCACTAAATTTCCCCAAATGGAAAAATATTCTGTTAAATTTCTGAGCTGTGCCCACCTTGGCCTGATACTTTCCTTTGTGAAAGTAAACAAGCAATAATTTGGAAGTAATTTTTAAATGTAGTTAATAGTCTATTGTATTTATTAAATATAAACCCGAATTATTTATTATTGAGTGTGATACTCAACAATGATGTAAAAAATTGAGTTTTTATTTCTTAGTTAATACATGCTGTCCTTTCATTCCCCAATGAAAATACATTGCTCATTTTAATAATATGTGAGTGTGCTGTTGCAGGTAAATTTTTAACTTATGCTTTACAAAAATCAAATGTGGAGATTTAGATTTTTTTAAAGAGTTATTTATTATGCATACAGGAACTAGGGTATAAGTCAGAGGTGGGGGGGGCGGGGAAGATTCACCAGAAACAGTGGGGAGCAGATTAGGCATTTCTATTGAAATACACAGCTGAGGGGAGTAGCAGGCGAGACAGGAAGTCTGCTGTGCCATGTGGGTTGCACCTTGGCAGGCTGGGGTTTGAACTTGTGCTTCAGTGGCTTGTCATAGCTTGATAACGCTGTCTTTAGCACTGCGCCACCAAAGAGGCCTGGGATTTACAGTTTTGATCCAGTAGCAGGTAAAGCTCAAATTTCCCAAATTCCATAAAAGTGACGAAAGAAATAAAAATGAGAGGAGGGCCTCCTTGGTGGCACAAGGGGTTAACCATAGCACTATGAAGCTGTCTGCAGCCTCCCAGGCAAGTCAGGGAGATACCCACATGGTTTAGTAGACCTCTCCTGTCTCGCCCGCTGCTCCCCTCAGCAGTGTTTTCAGTCGATCTGCCTGTTCTGCTCCCCACTCTGTCTCTGGTCAGAATCCTCACCCTCCTGCACCTCTGGCCTGTACCCCAGTTCTTGTATGTATAAATAAATAAATCTTTAAAAAATTTAAAATGAGAAGAATCCATAGTATTGTTGAAAATGTGATAGAAACATGATGAATTATTGAAGTTATAAAGTAGATAGAAATCTATGGAAAGAAATTACATGCGTACACACACAGACACACACATATATAATATATGGATAGGCAAAGATGCAGGGCATCAGAGAAGTGAATGGCTCATTTTCTCCTACAATCATGTAGAAAGCAGAGTTTGGAAGCATGAATGGAAACAGAACAAATAACTGGAACTGTTTGGCACACAGCCACGTATAATAAGAACAATTTACAGATTAAAGTTGTAAACTTGTCTCTACATTAAATGAATGATGTACTGTGGAAGATTCTACTTTAGGTATTAGGGCATTGAGATGACCAGAAAGTATAAAATAAACATATTTTTATAATAAGAAGGGAAAGTCCTGAAGTTCAGCAAAGAGAACTTATTTTGTAGTTGGAAGAATTGTGTTCCAGGTCAATAAATGTTGTAGTTTATATTTTTATAGTTATAGTGCAGCATATGTTAATGCTAAAGAAAAAAACTTATGCTTACTTGAAAAGTCAATTTGATTAAGCAAAGGAAATATCCTCTATAGAATATTCTTCATTAGAAATGCTATGTTGCGAAATAACTTTATTTCTTGAAATATACCACTAAATTTTGCCTTTTTTTAAATTTATTTTTTAATTCTTTAAAATTTATTGATGCATACAAGAGCCTGGGGTACAGGCCAGAGGTTGGGGTGGTGGTGAGAGGATTCACCAGAGACAGAGTGGGGAGCATAACAGGCAGACTGGCTGAAATGCACTGCTGAGGGGAGCAGTATTAGAGACAGGAGAGGTCTGCTGCGCCATGTGGGTTGTTCCCTGGCCAGCTGGGGATCGAACTCGTACTGCAGTGGCTGCAGACAGCTTCATAGCTTTCGTCTTAACCCCATGTGCCACCAGGGAGGCCCATAAATTTTGCCTTTAGAGAAGATTTTAAGGTCTTGAATTAACAGTTTAGCTCTTCATCACTGTCACATTTAACATAACAATGTTTGCTCAATCACTTAGTCAAAAAATTTAAGTACTACCAGGAGAGCACCAAATTTTAATATCAGCTAACATTTTTGAAAGCTTATAATGTGTCAAGCACTATTCTAAAAGCTTTTTAGGTACATTATAAAAATTTGTTTTCATATAACCCAATGATGTAGGCAACATACTATTCTGGTAAGAGGTTACAGTAAAAAGTTTGTAAATGTATATTGAGTTGTAATTCAGGTATAGCAGTGTCCCAGTCCATGCTTGAACTATTTGTGTTACACATCAAAGTAACCACCAGTCCCAGCCCTGAGGACATCTCATCCTAATCCCCAGAACCTGTGACTTTGTTACCAGGCAAAGAGGAATAAGGGCTGCAGATGGAATTAAGAAAGCTAATTGGTTGACTTTAAAATACTGGACTATAGGGCCTCCCCAGTGGCGCAGCAGTTGGGCGCTGGGTTGCGAGCTGCCTGCAGCCTCTGTGGCGCTAGTTCGATCCCTGGCTGCTCCCCAGCCACCGGAGGAGGGTCCCACATGGTGCGCAGACCTCTCCTGCTGCCCGCTGCTCCCCTCAGCAGTGTACTTCGGTCCTTCTGCCTGCTCTGCTCCCCGCTCTGGCTCTGGTGAATTCTCTCACCCTCCCGCGCTTCTGACTGTACCCAGTGCATGTATAAACAAACAAATAAATAAATGAATAAAATATGTGCCTCTTTAAAAAAAAAAATACTGGACTATATAGGTGTAAGGGCAGGACTGGACACGGTGCAGGTTTTCTGATCACATGCAGACCGGTAAAGGAGGAGTCAGAGTCTTAGGGCCCTCAGCGGGTTTTCAGGCATTTATTGGGGTTCACCAGGCATATGGCAGGCAGGGGTGCTGGGGGGCCGGGAGGCTGGCAGTCCTTCCAGCCCCCAGCAAATCCTCACTCTATCTGGGCTCTCTGGCCTTCTCTCTGCTTCTCTGCTCTTCCGTTCACTCTGCTGCTTTTCTGCTTCTTTGCTTCTCTTTCGGCTTCTCTTTCAGCTTTTACTGGCGTCCCCGTGATGCCACCCTTAAAAGCCCAGTCTCAGCCCAGGTGAATCCCATCTACCTATGCCCACACCCTACTCCAGGTGCCCGCCATCAGGCATGCATTCAGGACCGCAAGGATCCATCATCTATCCTGATGGTGGGAGGGCAGAAAATCCTGACATTTTTCCTTACCTTACAATAGGTGAGCCCAATGTAATTAGAGGGGTTCTTAAAAGGGAAAGAGGGAGGCAGCAGAGAACCAGAAAGAAAAACCAAAACCACTGCTGGTTTTGAAGACAGAGCAAAGGCCCCAAAACATGGAATACCATGGCCTCTAGAACCTGGAAAAGGTGTGGAAACAGATTCTCTCTTAGACTCTCCAGAAGGTACATAGGCCTGCCCACATTTCGATTTTATCAATGAAATCTGTTTTGGACTGAACTTCAACTCTTATATTTGTGTTGTTTTAACTTAGTATGTTTGTAGTAATATTACGGCAGCAATAAAAACTAATACACTGTCATTGTGTCATTTTTCCCCTCACCAAAAAAGCAAATCACCAAGAGTCTATTAACATATCAGAGATGGTTTCCATCTAACTTACTGAGTCTAGGAATGTTTTTTTTTTAACTTCCATAAAGATCTGAGCCTCACCTAAAACTCCCCAGTGAGTCAATGCTTCCTGAGTAGCCCACCACACAACAAAAGTAACCTTAGCATCCACCCTTTCCAAAGTCTGCCTGTGATAGTGTCATAACAAAGTACATGGTGCCAATTATTTGGGCAGCTGGATTCTCTTGTTTTTGACCAACAGCATCACATGGCACCCCTCAGGGCCATCAGAATTATCTCTACTGAAAACATTGAACCAACGGTTACCTCTTTCTAATTTGAGCATCAAATCTGGTTAAATTTTATATTATTCTTTTTTAAGAAAAGTAATTGGAAGGCAATTGATAATTTGGAAGACAGATTAGATTAGGAACCAAGGGATACACACCCTGCTCTTGTCACCTTTGGTAGTTACTTAATATCCTTAAATTTTAGTTCCCTCAAATGAAAGATAAGATGATTGGACAAGAGCAGTAAAAAAAATTCTTAGCCAAGAGGCTGTTTCTTTGCAAATCACAGCGGAATGAATCAGATTAAGGTTAACCTCTGGCCTGCCCAGAGTCCCCTCCAGCAGCCTTCCCTCAGGCCTATATCCTGGGGTGCTCACTGAGAAAATGGAAATTGAAAAGCTTTTGTATTATCAACTGGCTCAATTGTCTTTCATGGAACAGGGCTCAAGGTATATATGTGGCAAAATGTAAGGGTATACAAGTTACACTCTTGGTTATATTGCCAAGAGCAAAAATTTAGTGTATTAAAAGTCAATTATATAAAGCAATGTGTACACATTATTTAGAAGGCATTTTATTCAAAAACAGGTAGACTATTTTTGGAAGGAAGTGAATTTCAAATATTCCTTCAGTGTTTAAAATATTAAAAGAAAATGCTGAAGTGGAATAACACATTTATGAAAAATTCAGTCTGGTACACACAGCAGTGAGCTGATTCACTTAAAAAACAACTTTACCTTCCTTTTTACCTCGTTATGCTACTGTTGGTCGCAATTAGTCTTATCTTGTACATTAACTCTCCAGTCCATTTACACTACATTTTTACTGTTCCTTAGGGGTAGAGCTTTTTATTGCAGATTCTGACTCCATATTTGAGAAAATGTAAATTTACTGAGTTGTGTAAAGTCACCTTTCCCTCTATAAAGCTCCAATTGTAAAGATTTAAACATAGAGAAAAAATATTTCCTCAATGATTAGTACTATAATCATCACTTTTATGTATTTTTTTCCAGTAAAATAAGAACACAACAGAAAGAGGAATTTTTACAATTTTAAAGAAATACAGTTTAAAGGAGTTTTGAACCACATCAAATTAGGCAGTTTTAAAGACATTCTAAGAAAGTGAATATATCTGTACATTTATAGATATATTTATAAATTTATATGTCTATAAATACAAAATTCTAGGTTAATGCGTATCTGTGTGGGTGCACATTCTTCTTTTGATATTTAAAGGTTATATGAAATACTATAAAAATTATGTAAGACTGAAGAGTTCCATCTCTGAGAAATTTAAGAATCAGTGCTCTCTAGGGACAACTCATTGCTAAAAACTCCATTCTTGGGTGAACTGAAGTACAACCTTATGAGTAAATTATCAGTAAGATTTTATAGCATCCATGAAATAAATGATATGTTTGGAGGACAATATCCATTGCACACTCAATTCTGCTAAAACAGTCCAATAAACATGTACATGTTAAATAGCTCATTAAATATTTTGAAACAAGTGGATTTTGAAGAAGGAATTAGAATACTTTTAGGAGGGAATAGGAAATAGAATTTGGATGATTCTATCAAGACATAGAGGGGGGCTCCCTGGTGGGGCAAGGGGTTCACCACTGCACCTTGAAGCAATCAGAAGCCTCTGAAGCACGAGTTCAATCCTGGGGCCGGCCAGGGAGCAACCCACATGGCGCAGCAGACCTTTCCTGTCTCACCCGCTGCTCCCTTCAGCAGTGTATTTCAGTCAGTCTGCTTGTTCTGTTTCCTACTCTGTCTCTGGTGAATCCTCTCATTCCCTCCATCTCGAGCCTGTACCCCAGCTCTTGTATTCATAAATAAACAAATCTTAAAAAAAAAAGACATAGAATAACATTCAAAAAAGGATTTAGAGTTGGATATAACATCCAGAGTCTTTGCAATCTTAAAATCTCCTCAATCTTTGATGATGTCCAACCTTTGATGATGTCCAACTCAAATTTGAGTGTGGACAAATGTTTTATTTTTTTATTTATTTTTTTTTTTTAGAGGCATGTTTTATTTATTTATTTATTTGTTTGCTTGTTTTTTTGTTTATACATGCACTGGGTACAGTCAGAAGCGTGGGAGGGTGAGAGAATTCACCAGAGCCAGAGCGGGGAGCAGAACAGGCAGAAGGACCGAAGTACACTGCTGAGGGGAGCAGCGGGCGGCAGGAGAGGTCTGCGCGCCATGTGGGACCCTCCTCCAGTGGCTGGGGAGCAGCCGGGGATCGAACCGGCGCCGCAGAGGCCACGGGCAGCTTCACAACCCAGCGCTCAACCGCTGCGCCACCGGGGAGGCCCTGGACAAATGTTTTAAAGCTGTGATTTCCCTTTTGTACAGCCCCAAATACTGTCAGCAAGACCTTTAAGTTCTCTAAACCACTATTAGAATCTTATTTTCTTGGGCAAATACAAAAAGGTAAATTAGTATTTTAAGGCATCTAATACGCATTTGAGTATAGAAAAATCATAAAAGGGCCATGTACTATGTACTTTTTATTTTCAATCAATTTCCATTATATTAGAGATTCTGAAATGAGTATTATCATTAAAAGAATTTTGTAAGTAGTTGTATACCTATTTGACTATGTGTAAGAAGTTGCACACATTAGTCATGTGATTAAAAACTTCCCATTCTAGAAGAAATGGCAACTTAAGATTCATTAACTTAGTTCCATGGATAGTACCTAAAGAGATGGCTGAAGATGACTTCTGAATGTGATTATTTAGTTGCAGCTCAACAGGAAAGAAAACCAAAATATCTTAGACCTGGAGCCTGTTTTTTATGAACCTGCAGCCAGTAGCATCAATTTAAACTATTTTCCTTGTGTACAACACTGTCAAAATCATCCTGCTGTGAGAACAATGAAAAGATATAAATGGAAGAGATTTTGCCATTGGTATTGTGCTGCCTGTTCATACATCTGCATTTTAAATGCCTGTCAGTACCTTTGAATTTAAGACTACAACTCAAGCAAGACAAACAGGTCAGAAACCTGACCTACTTTCCTCACCTTTCTGTTTAACAGTGCATGGTACAGTTTAAGAAAGCAAATCTCAGTAGTTTAAAAATTTGAAAATTGTAGAAACAGGCAAGGAGGATACATTCTAGCCTCAATCATTCCCAATTAACAAACAGACATATAAAAGACAGCTATTTATTTAAGATACAAGATCTGGGGGAAGATTTTGAGTGATGAAGACTGGTAAATTGCTATCTTAAAAAATAATTTATTCAATTATGTCTACTTAATTGGAGGAGGATTTTCATAGAGAAACTTTAAATTACTGATTTTTTTCTTAGTCATAAACTTAAAGTATGGAGAACCTAATTTATTCATTAATTTAACAGAATTTCCTGAAAGACAATTTGAGGACACAGGCTGCATATTAATGGATCACATGGTATCTGCCCCTCAAGAATTTTTTCCATGTTGTTAGTCACAAACATAGTTGTGGTCCACATGCTAAATGATGAGATGTATTAAGAGAGTCCTGGGAACACAAGCCAACTATGACAATATAAATATTTGAATTCAGGTTTGAAGGATGGCTTATAATTTTCCAAGCATTTTGAGGTATGGGGACAGAACTTAGAAAGTGCTGAACCACAGGTATAGTGCAACAATGATGCAGAACACAAAGTGATATAGGTAATTGGGTAGGAAAGGTAATTAAGCTTTGCATCACTTAAAAGAACAACAGCTGCTATAATATATCTGCCATAAGATGCTAGTAGCTTAAGAAAGAGAAATTAATTTTTCATTTACACATAGTCCAAAATGTTACTCCTGGTGTTGGGGGGAGGGTGCTGGTAGGTTGACCTTTTGAAGGTCCTGGTTGATGGAAACTCCCTCATTTTTTGTTACAAAAAAAGTTCAGAGATTGACTTGGGCATCAACGTATAGCTTAAAGTCTGGCTTAAAATAATCTACATTACTTCTGCCACATTTTATTGGCCACAACTCAGTGATCTGTCCATGTTTATTGCAAGGGAGGCTTAACAATGCAGTCTAGCTTTCTGCCTAGGAGGAAGGGAAACATGATAAATAGCTGGCTCAACTTTGCTACAAGCTGGACACACTATTGTAATGGAGACCAGTGATTTTCTCATGTTGGGAAGTCTTACAGTCAGATCTGTCACTCATGAAGATTACTTTATTACAATACAAAGGATATATTACAGTAGGGAAAGACAAATGAAGGGGAAACTAGGTCATGGAAGCTGGTGATTAGAACAAAAGACAATGGCAGCAACATAGGGAAGTTGAGGTGAAATATAGAGAATAATTTTTTGCTGGAACCAACAGCTTTGGTGACTTACTAGACAGCCTGATGAGAAACAAAGAATAGAAAGTGATTGGAATTTTACTGAAATAATGCATTAATGGTGATACTAGTAATCAAAGTCAAGAAAAAGTCAGGTGAAGCAAGATTACATATAAAAATTAGATCCGTTTTTTTTTTTTTTTTTTTTTTTTGGAAAAGTGGTTCTTATTATTTGCTGGACATCTGAGTGGAAATGTTTAGGAAAATGTTTAGGAATCACAAGATGTGATTTTTTTTAAGTGGTGGTGGGGGAATGGATCGAAGGGCAAGCGTCAAATAATCTAAAACCATGACTATAATCAAATGCACAAGTAGAAGTCCTGCAACAATATGAGACTAAGTTGCAGATCCTAGTTTTCCTACCTCTGAAAAATATGAAAAATAGGAAACCTCCCTTTCTGGCAGTAATATTAACTTCCTCATTTAGTTGTTCTAGGAGTTAATCCAATCACACAATATCTTTAAAATGCTAGTCCCTGACAAATGGGAATAATTTTATAAATGGTAGCTGTAGCTGTAATATGAATGATGAATGATAAAAAGAATGGCAATCACCAGCTGATATTATTTTTTTTACTTGATGTGTGGGAAGGTCTCCACTTCCCTTCACAATTACATCTGCTTTTACTAATTCTGTGCTGTTCTACAAAAGCAGTGCTTTCCCTAACGTGTTGCATAATTGTTCTGCTATAATTTCTCTGAAGCTAAAGGAAGCTGTCCTTTGCACTGATTGCCAATTCCACACAATTATTCTTCACAGTCCTGCGCCCACTGCCTGGGATTGTAATGGCCTCTCAGAGAATTCTAATGACAATATTCTTTATCAAGTGATTGCTTTGTCCATGGTTACTATATTGAAAAAATAAAAATTAAAGTAAAAATCAGAGCAAGAAATCTATGATGAATTTAGCAATATTCTTTGATAGGAGGAACAATATATATAAAAGAGCCTTTCGGTTGATGTATAATGTACCTTTGCCTTTAATTTGATTCCTCTGGGTGTTCAGTTAATATGGAAACAAAACTCATTTTGTCTCCTTTCTTAAGTTTAACTGTTACACTGACTTCTATTAATGCATTTTTTTTTTGTTCTCTCTGGGCTCCCTTCAGTTAAATAGAGCTATTTTATCATATGAGATAATACCAAAAAAAGAGCTAATGTTAAAGTATTGTTCAAATTTAAGTTATTCTGTCATTTAAATTAACCACAGAAAGATTTATTCAAGACAGCAATGCTGATTTTGCCTGTGTATTCTGTAAGTATTTGCTGGGTATAAAGGGGTATACCTCCAGGAACTTGAAAGCAGAAAAATGGAAGGGCCTCTCCTTGTAAAATTATGTAAAGAGGCTGAGCTGAAATTTTTAAAGGTCCCGAAGCCAACTGAGAAGCTCAGATTGATCCTCTGTGCACAGGAAGAGAAGAGTAGGAATGGGCAGTGCCAGTCACAAGGCTCCCTTCTCCAGGAGATGGGACCCTGGCAAAGGCTGACTCTCTCCAGTGACAGCATGTGGATTGTGAAGATTGCTCTCTCTGGTTATATAGCTTGATGCATTTAAATATTGAAATCATACAAGTAACTTTTCTTTTTTTTTTAAAGATTTATTTTATTTTTTTATACATACAAGAACTGGGGTATAGGCCAGAGGTACAGGTAGTGAGAGGATTCACCAGACAGAGTGGGGAACAGAACAGGCAGACCTACTGAAATGCTCTTCTGAGAGGAGCAGTGGGCGAGGCAGGAGAGGTCTGCTGCACCATGTGGGTACCTCCCTGGTCCAGGATCAAACTCAGCTGCAGTGGCTGCTGATAGTTTTATAGTGTTGAGACTTCAACTCCTGTGCCACTAGGGAGGCCCACAAGTAACTTTTCTTGTTCTGAATACATGATGATTAAGCAAATTTTTAAATTATGATTTGGCTTCTTATGGCTTTTCTGATAGGAAAGGGAGTATCCTGGCCAGAGGATGCATGTTTTCATCTTCCATCTTTTTGGTGGATGCATTTCTCAATATAATAAATCAGGCAGTTTATTTATAGTCCATTTCATGTTAATGAGTTTGTATGAATTTCTTAGAATTATTTGTTCTGTGATGAAAAAAAAAGAAAAGTTCTAAAGCTGCTAAATGAAAGACCAAACAGAAGGCCATGTTATACACGATCCCAGGAGATGTCCTGGGACAGTTGACAAAGATACTTCCCTTCAAGCCTCCTTATGGGCAATGTCATCAAGGTTGACAGATGGAATGACTTTTTTAGGAGTACTGACAATTTGCAAGGACAGTTTCTATTTTAGAATTATAATAGCTGACATTCATGGAACCTGAGCAAAATAAAACTGTTCAGCACAACAATGAATAGAAGTTGCTGATTTTACAGGCATAAGCACTTTTAAAGGTACAGCTATTATAATTTTACCCCTCAGAATGCTGTGCCCAGTCCTCTTTTTCTCTCACTTCCCCACTCTCACCATGAGTGAAAGAGGATGGTAATGTCACCTCCTAAGTTTCTGACCTCAAAACAAACAAATAATTCACTAAATATAAATTCCTCACAATATAACTGATTACTATCTCATTTACACCCCAAAATAATTTATATTCCAACCTTTAATCCTTATTTTAACTGAAATGAAAATAGCAACATTTTAACTCTCTTACCTATCTTCTGAAAATTAATGGCATAACCATCTATAAACATTAGAATTACCATTAATTACTACAACCAAGACATGAAACAACCCACTTGTACATTGACAAATAATTAGATAAAGAAGTTATTTACAAATACCCAATGGAATACTACTCAGTGATGAAGAAGATGAAAATTTTGCCACTTGCAAAAGAAAGGGATGGGACCTTGAGATGCTTATGATAAGTGAAATAAATAAGATGGATAAAGGCACAGATCAAGAAATTTCATTCATATGTATAAGATAAAGAAACAAAGCAAATGAACAAATTAAGAAAAACTCTGATTCTGAAAATATAATAGTGGTTACTATGGTTCAGAGATGGGTAAAACTGGTAAAGAGGATCATTGTGTGGTGGTGGATGGAAACAAGACTGATGGCTATGCTCAAAATGTAGTATATGAAAATATCAAAATACACTTGAAACTTATAGAATGTTATAAATCAATGTTAAATAGAAAAAACCCTTCAAAAATATGACTCATGCTTTTCCATTATCAGTAATTATTTTATACCTCAACAAAATGTTATATATATATCAATAGGAAAAATACCTGAAGTTTGTGAATTTTAAGTAAAAATATAATGGGAGTAAAATTAAATTATTCTGATTGTCAGTGAAAATGGAAAAATAAACATTATGGAACTGGTCTCTTAGACCCCAAATGCTAATTATTTTCAGGAAAATTGTATGTACCTTTAGTCAATGGTACTCAAGAGTCCATTTCATGCAGTAAACACTACTTAAATATTCTAACAAGCACACACAATTACATTTTTAATTTGTAGTTTTCAGCAATTACCAAAATGGGAAAGCCAGGCCTTCATGGTATTTTTGCAGGTGGTGAGTATTAATGTGTAATATTTATAATATCTTTGAATGGTGACAGGAATACGCACATAGGAATTGGAAAATTGGATATAATTTTTAGAATCACTGCACTTGTAATTTCTCATTTTAAGATTGGGAGGCATATAAAGTATTACGTGAAGTTTAAAAAATCAGTGATTTATGTAGTTGTATATTCTCAACATAATTGTTTATTTTTCAAATACTACTTTATATTGACTTTGAAGCCATCTCTATATTGACTTTGAAGAATATTAGCATGCAAGTACTGAGTGGTAAAATGGATGCACATTTAAGAAATGGAAATAAAATATAATGAAAACAGAGGAATCTACAGTGATCTATCTCTCAAATATTCTTGTGACAGGAGAAATGCACATGTTGTCAAGGTTTGCTAATAGCTGTTTCCTAGTACATGTTTTTGGATTCACTTCTGAAGGACCCCTCTTTAGTTAAAAATGATGAAATTAACAAGACGTTAGCCTGCTGATTTTTATTCTGATTTTTTAAAATCATATAAAGTCCTGTTTTCATAGAAAACATTATAAAAATATTGAAAACCAAGTTTTCTCTTAAATGTTCTTTCATTTTCAGAAATAAAATTTGTATATACATGAGCACAATGAACTTTATTGTGAGCTGCTTTTACATTCCCTTTGCATCATTCAACAGAAACTTGAAGCAGCACTGTGTATCACAGAGTCTCATCCTATACCTGCGGGTGTCTCTGTTGCTTCCAAAAGGAACTACTTCTGGGTCACCAAATGACTCCCTTTTTGAACCCAATGACCAGCAAGCACAGATAGAGATAGGTTCAGCTGTTCTGCATATGAACATATATTTTGCTTCAAAATATATCTATACAAATAACAGCAGTAACTATATTTTACTGAGTTTTTACTTTGCCAGCCCCAATACTACATTAGCAGTTTTACAGATGTTTTCTCATTTGGTCCTAATAAAAGCTTTGTAAAGACGATCTCACCCCACCCCCACTAGGCAGTGCCAACAGGGTATCTAGGGAAAATATGGTTTGTCCAGGTCATAGTGGTAAGTGAATAGATTTCATCTTCATTTCTGTGTAACTCCACACTATGTACTTTTAGCCATGCTGCATCTTATTACAGACGTTACCCATGCAGTTCACAACTATCTACCGGTTATGTCTATACACAAACATGGGTAGGACATAATGAAAGAAAGAATTGATTTTGTATATTTTGAAATCATTCCCATTATTTTGCAGTGATTTCTCATATATTCGTGATAAACATCGACTCAATCTCCAAGAGTTTTTCATTACTAGAATATTTTCAAAGAACTCAGATCATTGCAATAGCAAGATAGATGAAATATGGAGCAAAACTTATGATAATGGAAATTAAATCAAATCTCTCAAGATTATGCAACTTCTTATAAGCAGTAGGGAGTAAAAGTATGAAAAAAATATACAATGTTTAAAGTGAAGTGATTTCTAGAGAAGTAGACAAGAGGGTAGGGTACTATCCTAAAACATATTCAAATTCTGTTTGCCCACATCTACATTGCTTTTTTTTTTTTTTGCAAAAAGAAGACATTGAGAATTACAGAGAAGGGAGAACAATGAGTTTTCTTTAATCTTTGAGCTTTAAACAGGATCTACCACTAGCTTATCGGAGGGGGGCTTACCTTACATTCATTGTCACCTGTTCTCTAAATTGTAACAATAATCAAAATGCCTGTGTACAGTTCTTGAAAAATGGAAAAAGAATTCTGTCACGGAGTTTCTAAATGGCTTTTAGATACATGTCTGAGATGTACTGTCAGACTGCCTTAGATTCTAAACTCTATGGGGGAGAGACTGATGTCTTTCTGGGTGAGGCTGACAGAATACACTGCAGCACTTAATAAAAATTAGCAGCTGGAACATAGTGAGGACAAAGAAGCCTCAGTCCCAGTGGACAAACACTAAACAAAGTCTGTACCTTTTATGGGATTCCATTACCAGTTTGGTGTGTGTTTCAAGGGGCACGTACATTTAAAATACAGTCTCTGTTATAAAATTCTGGGGTAAATGTTCATAAGAAGCAAATAAGATTACTCATAGTAGAATTCTTGGTGTTTAATAAAATTAACCACTCTCTTCAGTGCTATTAATCAATGGTTGTTTCAATATGCCTGAACAAACAGAGCACCTGACTGTAGATTAACTGCACCTAAAGATTGCTTGTGAATACTAGCATATCAGCAAACCATATGGTAAATTAGACTTCTCTCTGGTAATTTACCGGAAGGAAGCCAAAATAATTAGGAATTACTCTCAATAACTGCAATTGCACACAGCAATTCAGTCACTGAAATGAAACCTTTTTTAGAGATGTCTGTTTTGCAGGTATATTGCGAATGACAGGCGACAAACTGGCCACTTGTATTGCACACCATCATGCAAAATGGTCACAGGCTGAATTTTAAACTGCAAGGTTGTTTGCCATCTGCTTTCTCTATTAATTTGATTTTGAAAGGTTTTGTTTGTTAGTCAAGAAAAAAACATCTGAGCATGACCTACTATAAAGACAACCAAACTTTTCCTTATAGGGGACAGACGCTGGAGGATGACAGAAATCAACTACTAGTTGCTCAATTTATTCTCTACTGGTGATGTGCTCTATCATTTACATTAAAAAATATAAATAGGAATTTTATATTTTAAATATTCCATAAATATATTGACATTTACACTAAGTGAGACAAATGCAGTGTATATACATGGTTCTTAACCCTGTGAAACTTTTAGTCTCATTGAAGACATAATAAATCTATATAAATATGCATTTCTTTTGAAAGAAGTTATAGAATACTAAAGATATGAGGATCTGACCCAGTGGATCTTCTCTGAAAGTGACATTTAGCTAAGCTCTGATATATATATATATAGCATTATTCAGGAAGCAGTGGGAAAGAGCGTTGAGTAACTAAAATATGTAATCACAATCCTCTCATTCATGCATGAAGTGACTGATAGAATGAGAGATGCAGAGGTAAGGCTGGAAAGGTGAGGACAAACCATGTCACAGAGAGCTTGTAAGGCATTTGAAATTTTTAGAATGAAGCTAGGAGTAAAGGGAAAATGCTTAAGAGTATAAGCTTCTTTTTCTACATTAGGTAATTTCAGTTTACAACACGATAGATTTCAAAGTACAATTTCTCACCTCATCAAGTGTATATACCACACCACACCACATACACACTGCCAAATATCCAGTCACTCTCCATCACCAATTGGCTCCCTCTACTAATCCCCTCCCTCCTGCCTTCCCTCTAGTAATCTCATTCTACTATCAGAATCTTGGGGTTTGTTTTTTCTCCCTTTTTAATTCACAAATAAATGAAATCATACAGCAGCTGCCAGGAGCACTGGGCCATCACCATCACATGCTAAGCCTCCAGCCACCCCACACTGGCCAACAGCTGCTAACACTGTGCCCCTAGGAACTCTGCTTTAGGTCTTCAGCTGCCCTGTATAAAGTCAACAGGTGCCATGCTCCAAACCCTAGACGCCTTATGCTGGCCCTCAGCTGTGTGTTAATGGTTGGTCCGGCAGCTCTATACACCCAATGTATAGTAGCAGCAGATTGAGGCTGAGCCCACAGCAGTACCTACAGCAGCACATCACAGTCACACACCTTGTCCAAGACCAACCGGAGTGATGTGGCCCTGTGTACCAGGCTACCCTGATGCAGCGAGCAGACAGGCACAGCTCACAGTTTGAGCACCCCATTGGGAAGCGTAGTGGATTGCACTCCTGAATTCCATGGGACATCATAAGACCAATATTTCTTTTCTTTTCTTTTCTTTTAAGATTTATTTATTTATTTATACAAGCACTGGGTACAGTAAGAAGCACAGGAGGGTGAGAGAATTCACCAGAGTCAGGGTGGAGAGCAGAGCAGGCAGACTGACGATGTACAGTGCTGAGAGGAGCAGCGGGCGGCAGGAGAGGTCTGCGCGCCATGTGGGACCCTTGCTCGGTGGCCGGGGATCGAACCGGCGTTGCAGAGGCTGCGGGCAGCTTTGCAATCCAGCGCTCAACCACTGCGCCACCAGGGAGGCCCCCGACCAATTTTTCAATACCAGGAGAGGTAGTAGAGTCTATTACACATAGAAGCAAAAAGAATCAGGACAGTGGGATGGAGAGGAGCATGTCCCAGAGGAAAGAACAAGAAAAAAACTCTTGAGAAAAACATTAAAAACACAGACACTAAACAAACTACATAATGAAGAGTTCAAAGGAGTGGTTATGAATATGCTCACCGAACTTGGGAGAAGAGTAGTTGAACTACAGATTTTAAAACGTTCTAAAAAAAAGTTTCAGAGCAGAAAAATATAATAATAGCCAGAAAAATAAAATAGGGTCCAACAGCAAACTGAATCAAGCAGGCAGACAGTGAAGTGAGCTAGAAGACAAAGCCTAGAAGTGAGCCAGCTAGAGCAACAAAATGAAAAAATAACTAAAATATGTGAAGATATGTTAAGAGAATTCTAAGACATTATCTAAAGGAATAATATCTTCACTTATAGGAATTCTAGGAGGAAAAGAGAGCGGAAGGGCCAGAAAAATTATTTGGATGAATAGTGACTGAATATTTCCCTATCTGGGAAAGGAAACAGACATCTAGGTATAGGAAGCACAAAGAGTTTCAAATAAGAGGAGATCCAAACCAGAACGCAGTATAATTAAAATGACAAAATTTAAATATAGGAAGGGTCTTAAAGGTAATTAGAGAAAAACAGCTTGACACATACAAGAAGCAACTGATAAGACTATCAGCAGGATTTTTTCAGCAGAAACTTTAGACCCTAGATGAGAATGGAAAGATATGCTAAAACTGCTGCAAAGGGGGAAAAAATACCTTTCAACCAATATTCTACACCCAGAAAGGTTCAAAACTGAAGGGGAGTTTTAAGTTTTCCAGACAAGCAAAAGTAAAAGAATTCATTACCACTAAATCAACCTTGCAAGAAATGTTAAAGAGACTTTCTAAAGCTGAAAATAAACAGTACTAATTAGCATCAAGAAAACATACTTAAGAAAAAAACTTATAGAAAAAGTAAATAGTTATTTTTCACCATAGTAGTTAAACACTTATAAAATAAACACACAAATTAAAGACAAAAGTATAAAATTAGCTAAAGCCACAAGAATTAGTAAAAGGATACAGATAAGCTCATAAAGATATAAATTGAGTCATAAAAAATATCAAATGTACAGTAGGAACAAAAATGTAAATTTTTGTAATATGTTCAAAGATAAATAGTGGTCAACCCAAAACAGAACATCCAACATACAAAAAGTAAAATCTGAACCTCACAAAAGCAAAACTTGCAGTAAATTTAAAAAAAGAATAAATCATCAGAAATACATGAGGTGACATTACAATGAACCACAGAAATACAAAGGATCATGTGAGACTACTATGAACACTGATATCCCTACAAATTGGACAATTTAGAAGAAATGGATAAATGGTTAGAGTTGTACAATCTTCTAAGACAGTTGTGCACTATTAAAAATTCATATGTGTATATACTACATTAAATTCATCACTAAAAGTTCAATTCTATCCTTCACCATAAAATTGACCCCGTTTACCTGATTTATGAGGTACAACATTTGATTGAAACCATGCATTATTTTTCTTTCTCTGGTTTACTTCACTAAGCATAATGCCCTCTAGCTCCACCCATGAATAGACTGTCAGCATATCACTATGCTGACACTGGAGCTATAAAATGTCATGCTAAGTAAACACTGATAATAAACTAATAATATGGCATCGGCAAGAATATCAAAATAAACTCTTTCTACCTAATATGGCTTTATCACCAGCTATTATATAGCAAACATTGACCTGCATTGTCTTGCCTCCAATGAGCCAGGTTTACTGACTTAGCTTTCCTCAGGTGGCATGAATCACATGCAATGTGAATAAGTGCTAATAAACATTCTCACTTGTACTTGATACAGCTGGGGTTCCCCGGAAACATGTCACCTAGGTGCCAGTTTATCAAAGTCTGGTGTGAGTTTTATAACTGGATACATCCATGCCTTGGAGTAGATACATAAATACATATGAAAATACTTCTATGTCTTCTCTCCCTTTCTTTGGTTCCCAAACTGTTAAAAAATTGAAAATAGCATGGTTCTTCGTAGTGTGTCTTGTCCATAGTTAGGAAAGAAAATGACTAAAAGTGATAACCTTAATCATGCATATGCTGCAATACAGTCTTTTTAGCATTAAAAAACTTTTTATATTTAAATATTACATAGTCAAAGGAAATTACAAAACTGTACAACATAGATCTGTGTATTCTTGATCCAGTTTCTCCTAATAATTACTATACTATAAAAGTAAGAAGCTAAACCAGAAAATTGACATTGGTACAACTACAGTTTATTCAGATTTATCTGTATTCATGTCTCTGTGTGTGTGTATGTGTGTGCAGTTTTATGTAATTTTATCTCATATGTAGACTCCTGCACAGTCAAGATACAGAACTCTTCCATCATCTCAAGTCTTCCTTTTGTTATCCTTAACAGGCATGCTCTCCCTTCCCCAACCCTTAACAACCACTGATATATTCTCCACATCTATAATTTTATGAATATTATATAAACAGAATCTTATGGTATGGAACCTTTTGTGACCTTCTTTTTTAATGCCGCAAAATTCCCTTGAGAATCAATAAGGTTTTTGCATTTTTCTATGTACAGTTATGCATTGTTTAATGATGTTTTAGTCAACGGAGAACTGCATTTACAATGGTAGCCCAACAGGTCATACTAGATAACACAGGTGTAGAGTAGGCAATGCCATGTAGGTGTGTGTATGTATTTCTGACATTTGTACAATGATTAAATTTTCCAAAGATGCATTCCTTAGAATGTATTCCTGAGAGACTCATGACTATAATGTTCCTTTTAATGCTGACCATTCTAGGACCATAGCATGGGTTTGAACCACCCGTTCCTGCCAGAGTTCCAGTCTCTAGGTGCCTCTCTCCACACACCCTTGGTTGGGTGGTGCTGAGTTCTTCAGTGTCTCTATAGTAACGTGTAGTCAGTACTAGTCTCTGATATTCAGGATGTGCTTAAGTTTCACCCCAAGTCACGGTGTGGTCTGAGTCCAGTGACCCTTTGGATTATTAAATTTTTTTTCCAGTGAAATAATCTCCTCTGACACCATCTTCCCCCAGAGTTGTTTTTCTCTCTCTGGTAGTTTTTTTTTTTTTTTTCCTTCTGTTGACTAAGTCCCAAGAATGAAATTGTTTAAGGAATATGTATATTTGAAATTTAAATAAATACAATATGATTAGTGTAATGAATAGATTTCAGCTGAAACATAACTTAGAAAAACACTTGGTATTAATGAAATACTTTGCTCATCCAGAATGGACACCACAGCAAAAATACTGACAAATAAGTTATTTACAATCTGTCACTGCTTAACAATGAAACTTCTATAGACTGTAAAGTGGTATCAGTTAACAATGCTACATATATATTAATTATCTAGAATATGATTTACCACTTATCTTCTGATTGCTAGCACTTAGCTCAAAGAGAAAACCAATGAGAGATATAAATGGAAACCTAAAGTTTATTTTTATTCAGCAAGTTTTACAAATTACTAATGTTCAAAAAGTGACACCTAGATGTATGTGCCATCTGTAGTTAATTTTTATTCAATTTTTTACTTTTAAAATTTGCAAGGATTGGTAAAACTAGAGTTGCAAATTTCAAATCTGCTGGGTTATTCAGTACTTTATAAAATAACAGAAATTTACTGTGTTACATCTATCTTACCAACATGTAGTCACTGGAAACTTGCATAACAACTGATCATAAATTTGAGTCAAACAAATAGAGTGGTTATCTAGAACAAATATCATTTTTTATGAAGTTTACTGCAAACAGTATTGGCTAGCTAAATTCTTTGATCTAAAAAGTAATGTTTGTATCATTGTCAAATACAATTGACAATGTGTTTAAATGGACTTTGCCTAAAGTAGCTTTATTTTGTACATTTCCCAAGAAAATGTTTTATTTGTATATCAAAAAGGAACATTATGCCATTTTTGAGAGATAGTATAAATAGAATATTAGGATATGGCTTGCTAGAATTTATAACTATTACAGAACAATATACTTTTAGACTAACAATTCTTTATGTACTTTAATATGTTCTGATAAAACATCAAAACCATTTCAATCTACAATAGCAACAACATGTTGAATAAAAATTAAACTTCTAAAAATTTCTTTCTTTTGCAGGTTGGAAAAATATTTCATTGGTGGTAAATACCAAGAGAAGAAACTACATGTATAGGATTTTGGCTTTTATATCTGTCTTAATTTTTTTATAACATAAGGATATAATCTACTATGTTTCTGAAAACAAACAAACATATAACCTAAAATTATCCAGAGGAAGAAAAAATACTTTAATGTGAATTTAAAAATTTTGATATTATGAATTAATCAACCGTATTTTTAGGACAGTTCTTTTTATATCTTCTCATCATGTGCAGGAACTAACATGCACTCTATAGTCATCTTACAGAAATCTTTAGTGAATTTGTTTATTATACCCTTAATGAAAATGTAATTTTTCACATTATAGAAAAAAAAAAGAAGTCATAACACCCTCTGGGTAACCAGGTAAAAAATTAATCAGGTGCTATTTTAACTTTTTTTGGCTATAATAAACAATAGAAGTATGAGGAAAATTTGATATGTTAGGTTCAATACTGGGAAGATAAAGTGTATTTAATCAAAACTATGCAGAGTATAGAGACAGAAAACACTAACATATTCATCTTTCCTGGGTCAATATAATCTTTCCATTTTAAATATTTTATTGACAGTTCAAAATATTTATTTTCAAAGATACTCTCCAATCAGGTTAGCCTAATCTATGTAAAATGCACTTAGATCTTTCATTTTTTTAAACAAATTTTAAAGGAAAATAACAAATGTAGCCACACACTTTCAGAAATGATGAATCAAGAGCTTTCCCACCACAAATAGACTTAGTAAATAATATATAAAAGTGTAATGTGTATATGCATGTACATTAGATTATAAATACATATTTTACACACATATAATATGTTATATAGACATACACACATACATACATACTAACCACTATCCCTTATAACTTTTTGTGGGACTCCAATCTACTCTTCCCTACCTCTATTCTGTTCTGTGCTCCTGGAGTTGAATGAATGAGCTACATCAATGAGCTCCCATGTTCTCTGACCTCTGGTTAGTTTTGGCCAATGGCTTTTAAGGATTTTCAATGGGTCTGATTCTCCCAGTCACAATCTAATGTGTATATGTATGTGTTCGGGGAAATTCACAGTGCCCCACAAAGTCAAATAAAAGTGGAAGATATAATAAGGGATAGTATTTTGTGGTTATTATTCACTTTGATTCAATTAGTCTCTTTCCAATAATTGTGATATTAATCTACCTAGCCATTTTATTTTAGCACCACATATTCTCAAATGTTTCTAGTGCTCTCTAGAATTAGATTTGCATTATTGCCAATCAAGGTGTTGGTGGGTTAACTCCAATATTTGCTGTTTTCTGCAGCCAGTAAGGCATTTATATCTCTTTACTGCTTGGAAAAATGCAAGAGGTTTTAAAACCCCATAATTCGAAGGAAATGCTCTCTTAATAGGATCCTATCACTTTATAGGATCTCACTAACTTCAAGGAGAAAGCACACTTGATTTCTGATAGATATTAAGTATTCAAAGCTTTAGTAAGATAGTGAATTTCCTTTTCAAGTGGGAGCAACACTATCTGAATATGCTCAACACACTTGGAATGCCCACTTTAGTAAAATTAATGAATAAATACAACCTAATATTTCTACCCCATACATGTTCCTGTAGACTAGTGACAATGACAGACATTGCCACATGCACAAAAGCGGAAGCCAAAAATCAGTGCAATTTACCCTGAGTTAGCCAAGGAGTGGGGGTAAGGGGTTATTCAGCAGAAGGAGATGGAGTGCATATGAATGTATAAACAGGTTTGGGGTGGTGTGTGTAGTGAATGCTGTACCCAAGTAATAATGTGGAAAATGCCATGGCAGTGGCAGAACATATAGTGGTGATAAGGAATTGTTCGTTTAAAGTATTATTTTTTAAGGCACTTTTCAGTTACTGCCTCTGGACATTCTGCCACACTATTGTCATTTATTCCAGAGGGCTAGTCACTACAAGGGAAGTTCTCAAAAATTGCTCTTTGATCAAACAATAACATGCTCTTTGATCAAACAATAATACACTCTTTCATAATACTTTGTTGTCAAATTTTCTTGGAAGATTAAAATTATTTTAGGTATGAGTTTCCTAGATATTCTGGTTAGTTTGTTTTCAGCTTTATTGAGGTATAATTGATAAATAAAACAGTGAGAGCCTTCATTGTATTATGTGAGGATTGGACATATATACATACACTTGTAAAATTTTCCTCCCAACTTAATTAACACTTCCATCACCTCACATTTTTACCTTTTTTAAAATAACATTTAAGTTAAATTACCTTAGAAAATTTCAAATATACAATGACATGTTATCAACTATCAAGCACGTGTTGTGCATTAGATCCTCAGAATTTATTCATCTTATAACTGAAAGTTTATATTCTCTGGCCATCTCTTCCCTATTTCTCCCACTCAGAGCTCCTGGCAACAACTTTCTTCTGTTTCTGAGCTTGACTTCTTTCCTAGGTCCCACGTATAAGTGACACCATGAACGATTTGTTTCTCTGTCTGACTTACTTTACTAAGGATAACATCCTTCTGTTAAATAATGGGTTTTCCTTCTTCTTAAAGGATGATGTATATATTACTAAATAAATGTCATGCATATGTCTACATATGTGCATCTATATACACATATCACATTGTCTTCATATATCCCTTCATTAACAGGCACTTTGTTTCCATACCTTGGTTATTGTGAATAAACTGCAATAAACATGGAAGTACAGATTAGGTATACTGCATTTAAAGGTGAAATTAAATACTATGAGTAACTGAGGTTGCCTTCAGTCACAAAACTTCAAGATGAAACCGACTCCAAAATAAGGTTAAAATCATCAGTATAACTGCCATAATTTGTGCATGGATTCTTGTATTTCCCCTTGTTTACATCTTGTTCTCAAAGCAACAATTTCAATTGTTCATAGTTAGTGTTTTGAAACTAAGACACATCTTACTTAATGAGCAACAACTTTCAATGGTCACATTTCCAAGACTGGATATATTTGCTCCTTCCATAAGGCATCTGTGTAATGGAAGCTTCTCTCTGCTTCCTCTTTGTTGCAGTACTGTCTATTCATTCCATAAGACTCAGTTGTAACATATTACCTACCAGAAAAACTGCCAAACAATTAGACCGGATTAGGTGGCCCTGTCTATGCTCTCTAATGTACTGTGTACTCAAAGATTAGTTGTAACTGTCATTTTGCCTACTGTGCAGTTTAATGATTGTTTATGTGCTTGTTTTCTTACTAGACTGTGAACTCATTAAAGGAAAGCACTGTATTTTATTTTTCTTTATATTCCCAAAACCTAACCTTTTGGTTGTTTAGCAATGACTATGTAGTTATTTCATATACTAATGAATAAATGAATGAATTTCACATTTTAATAACAAAAACAGCCTAAAACAATTGCCCAGTGAAGCTTAACATCTCAGCAGAATAACTGACCGAGTATCAACAAGAAATTCCAAGCAGCAATTCCAACCAAAACATTTTTTTAACTTATACCCCTTTGCTTTATTTCTCCATTATTATTATTATTATTTTATTGCGGTAACACTGATTTACAACTTTATGTTTTAGAGGCATAGGATCCCCCTTCCTTTTGACTCCCTTTTAGCAGTTTTTGATGATCTTATTTTTTTTTTTTTAAATACAGTTTGTTTCAAAAGGTATCTTGCTAGCAAAGTAATCCATTGATTAACTCTTCTAACTTTGGTTATGATCTGACTTGAAAAATTGTGACGATGACAGATTTTACAATGAAATGCTTGATTTCAGGTATCCCACAGTCATGTCCCACCTATAAAGCATAATGGATTCATGGCTTCTTTAACTCAAAGCAAATTCTGAAGAAAGTATCATACAAGAGTCTACTGCCTGAATGTCTTTTTTTTAGATGTTAATTATGGCAAGGCATAAGTGAAATAATGTAAGCAAGAGTTATTTCTGTAGTTTTTTTTGTTTTCTTTTCAACCTGTCCTCAATCATCCTATCATCTGCACCCATTTCTGATTTGTTCTGGTCATAATCAAGGAACCCCTGATAGATTTTCTCCTTCTTCTGAGCCCACAAAGTAGTCCTTTCTTGCCCATTCATAGTTCATCATCACTGAGACCCAGAATATAACCTATATCTATGAATCTGATTCTGATTGCCAGGTTTTCTGACTCTACTAAGAAAATGTTAGCAGCACTAATCTGGTAAATGAATCTGGTAAATGATATTAAGAAACTGGTTACCAGAGGGGACAGTGGAGAAGGAGGAAGGGAAAGGGGAGAGAGACAGGTGAGGTACTGGCATAGATGGTTTGCTGGAAGGTGAGTGTACATTTAAACATACGAAAAAGCACAAATGTAACCCCCAAATTATTTTTAAAAAGAAAACATTCAAGGATTTATATTGCTACTGTCATTTTCCCCCAATTGCATGATTCTCTGCAGAGGGGAGTAATGGGTTGTTTCATGGCCAATTATCAGGGGCTCCTTTTGATCTTAAATCATACTACATATATTCTTCCATTTTAGGTCTATTCACAGAGGTGGAACTTTGTAATGGATTTCAAGATAAAATTGAGTTTTCACTCCCTCGTCTTGAACACATTTTCTTGCTCTTCAGATATCTTAAAATTTGAATCAATAGATAGAAACAGACACACACACACACACACACACACACACACAAAGATATAAGACAGAAGGAGGTATGGTGTTGTAGAAAAGATTGACTCTGATACCAAAAAACATGATTGTGTGTCTACCCAGTCAGTACTGGGGTGACCTCGTCCATTGTTTTAAAGCATCTACAGCTTAGGTTTTATTATTTTAAATGGGAGATAATAATTACTGCTTTGCCTGCTTTTTTAGATTGATTTTGAGTAACAAATCATTCATATTTTATGAAAAATGTGTGCAAATGCTTTTTCATTTATTCAACATTTATTGATTGCCAATATTGGCCTGTTACTTTGTGCCAAAAAAGTTAATGTTCTAATAATTTTATTATCTTCAAATTTCACAATTTTTAGCCTCCTGGCTTCAATCATCTTGAAGCACTTTTATACTGCCAGGAAAGATTTCCTCAAATTGCTATCATGTCATAAGACACATGCTGAGATGACCCATGCATGTCACTCAATAATGAAATGTTTTCACTATCTTTATGAAACATCCATTTTTCATTTGTAATTGAACATTACTCTCCCTTCAATATAATCTATCTATAATTTCTTACATGAAAGCAAAATCCCTTGAATTCCTATTGTAACGGCACTCTGTATATTTCTCTATTGTATTGTGAATATTTACTATAATGTCTTTATCACCTAATATATTTAGAATAGCAACACTAGTTATTGTTCATATTTACACCTTTCTATATAGATATATAAAGTATTTAGTATATATTAAGTTCAAAACAACTGTTTTGAGAAGGTTTCTCCAGGACACATTAATGGAAAATTTTCATAGGTGATTAAGTATGGATTACTAAAACAATTCCTAATACACAGGCACAAATCAACTTAACTCTCATTTTTAATAATGCTGCGGAAAATATATGCTTTAAGATTTTTTTAAAGATTTTTTAATTTATTTATTCATACAAGAGCTGGCGTAAAGGCCAAAGGTGTGGGGGTGAGAGAATTCACCAGAGACAGAGTGGGGAGCAGAATAGGCAGATCTACTAAAATACACAGCTGAGGGGAGCAGCAGGCGAGACAGGAGAGGTCTGCCAAGCCATATGGGTTTCTCCCTGGCTGGCTGGGGATGGAACCTGCCCTGCAGAGGCTGCGGACAGCTTCACAGTGCAGCGCTCAACCCGCTGGGCCACTGGGGAGGCCCGAAAAACAGATAAATTTTGAAAATCTATTTACACTTTTAACTTTCATAAGAAAATTTGGAGTGCTTTTGAATTTTACAATTAAAGGAATTAATAGTGACTTTACATCTTAGCACTTTACAACTTTAATGAACTTCAGTGTAGGTCAGGGCTTATGTAAGTGCTGAAAGAGAAAAAAATGTTCTTATCCAGCATTCTCTTTGGGGAATTTTGAATGATCAGTTTTCCTTTTGGATTTCTATGCTATTAAGCAAAATCTCATTTAATAGTGAGATGCTTAGAATAAGAGACATCGCTCTTTGACATATAGGCAGAAAAATGGTTAAAAGATCAGAAACCTTCCTTTCTCAAAATACACAAATTTGCTGATACCACTTACATTATTCACCATATTTTCTGTGAGGTCATATTTCTGTGTTACTTATGAAAGTTGGGCATGATGTGTCATTATTTGACGAGATATCACAAATCAGTTCATTAACTTGCACTTTTCTCAACTCACACAGATTATGTGAGCCAATTTTACTCAGGTAGGAATAAAATAATTTTCATGCCAAAGTCCAATGGATCACAGAATCACTTTTAACAAAATACTGGGGAATTTGCATATAGTGAAAAGGTGAGAGTTTCACATCCTACAAGCAACATTAAAGAAAATACATTTGAGAAGAATTTATTTCAGGCATTTCCAATGGACACTTTTATGAGGTGGTGTTGATCAAAGTTTCTAAAGTATCACATTGTGAGGTTTCATTTCCTATCACATTTTTTTCTTTTAAAAGTAGTAAATAGCTATGATAAATGATAATTCTCATTTCATCATGCCTGTCACATCTAACAAGGCATAATCAATCTTGTTTTCATTATTAAATACTGGTACTGAATATTGAAAGACTAGATATAATAACTCTGCCAAAGTATTGCTGCTAGCAGGGCAGGAATTTGTCTGTGAGTAATGGCCAGATGTAAAAGAAGCATAATGGTCACACTCCAGCTTCAAGCATAAACCTGTGTATTTATTTTTGTTTGTTTAGCTCTACTGTTTCAAAAACCATGATTGCAGGTAAAACAATGTAAGGTAGTACTTGACACACCCACACACACACATCATTATGATGTATCAATATATAAGAAAACAAACAAACAAGAGTGAAGCAATATTCAGTAAATATCCAGAAAGTAATAATCAAATAGAGTGAAGTCTGGAAAATCCTTGCTATTGGATTAGATCACCAATTGATATCCAAATATTATTTGGGTACAGAAAGTTAAGATAGTTCACTTAAAGAAAAAGGGACATTGCCTCCACTCTCTCGAGAAAATTCTCAGTAAAATACCTGGCTCCCGATGAATGAAAAATAAGCAATAATGAGCAAGGCAAGCATTGAATAACAGCGTAATTGAGCCCATACCATGTTGGCTCAATTTTACTATCCCAATTTGTTTTTTGGCTCTGTTAATTGGCATTCTTGCTTTCATAAAAGATATATACATATTCTGAACATTTCCCAATTTCTTACATACAAACAAGAATAGAAATATATATATATATTCTAAAAGTCATACATGTATGTAGAAATTAAGATACATTTATATAGACTAATCATATAAATATGTCATATTGTATACACACACATATTAACACCCACACAGTTGTACTGTCTAGGACAAAAGAGTCATTCTCCTGTTTCCAACTCATTTTTAAATGGCATCAAATACCATTTTCTTAATTTTCCTTATGTAATGACTAATTAGAACTTAAGTAATGACTAATTAGAACTTAATAATTATATTCCCTTAGATAATTTGCAATCATAGTCTATAGATTCTATTAGCACACATTTGTTTTCTTTAGTTTAACCTTTAAAACCACACTCTAATGTTTAGCCTATGCTTAGAGTGTTTAATGCAATAAAAACGGGAAGAAAACCAGTGACTATTACCAGTTCAGGTTGCATACTTGCTTCCATCTGTTACTTTTATCACGGATTTGTTGAAAGAATTATGTGAAATGATGCCAAAGTATTAAGTGTAAAGTGCCATATAAATCGTATGAATAAATATATTTTGGACAGTAAAAAAAAACCCTTGAGTGTACTTGCGTTTAGATAGAATTTTATGCTTTCCTTCCTTTAATTGTATGGGTGTTTCTGCATAATTGTTGGGAAAATAATGTTTCTTAAAATGCCAACTCAGATACATGACTTGCTGGGTACATATGCTCTAAATCTTTGCAAAGAACAGTTTTTCTGTTATCTTTGTTGGTTGAATAGATCTGAGCAGATGTTAGATAAGTTAACTTACAAGTATCACATGAATCTTTATAATTTTGGAGTGTTTAATAATTTCAGAATTTTTAATTATTTGTATTTGCATTAAATATATAGGGTGTTGGAAGCAAACTGTGTAATGCATATACCTGTAACAAAGCTCTATTATCATGATCCTAGGGACACAACTTTATGAGTACTATGACCTAACTATTAAAATTTTGAAATATGCACATCTAACCTATGGGTATAGTGTGTAATCACCACTTTTATTTTTGCCCAAGCTATATATTTGCTTTAATAATAGTGTCTACCTCAAAATGCTGGGTTCATATTAAATAAGATAAAGCAAATTTTAAAAAAATATTAGAAGAAAATATGCAAGATCTTTTTGATCTTAGTTATCAAGGATTTAATAAAAATAAAGGACCGCATCAACCATATTATAAAATGTTCTGATTCCATTGAATTATTATGCCCTATTAAAAGTTAAGCAATGCACTGGGGAAAATAACTTATGATGAACCAAGCTGATGATGGTAAATCATGAAAATATATTCAGATAACTTACAAATCAATATCACAAAGACATTTTTAATATAAGCAAATACATGAACAGAAAGCTAGTATAAAATGAACGTGAAAATATCAAGGAATATGTGAATGCCAATATGAGAAAAATAAAAATGATGAAGTAAATTCAACCCATCAGATTGCTAAACACTAAAATTCAGATATTAAAGTTAGTTGAGAAGGCATGTCAATGAATGTTCTTCAAATGGGTTTTGCAATATTAATTAGTATAGCTATTTTGGAGAGAAATTTAACAGTAAAAGTTTAAAAACTGACTGAAAATCTGAGGCCACCAAAAAAAGAGGGTTATCAAAATTGGGAAGAGGAGGCTCAATGGATTATTGTGGAGGATTTTTAGGGCTTTGTTGCTATGAAATAATACATTTTTGTATTATGAACCTGTACCACTAGAACAAATACATTGTTTAAGCCAATCAGTAAACATAATTTAAAAAATAATAAAGCAGACAGTAAGTATTCCATAAGTGCTAGCTGTTAATACTTTATAGAATAAAATTTAATTGCATAATAATTTTTCAATAGTGTGTACTTTATGACCCAACCACTCTTTTCTAGGTATGTGTCTTAGAGAATTGTTTTCACTAATGGAAAAGAAAATGTGGAACTACTAGAAAATTCACTGAAGCATTACTTATAAAATAATTTTTAAAATAACCTTCACATACATTGGAAAAGGAAAGGATGTACTTGAATCACATAGTTAACACAAAGTGTAGACAATATTCTATGTATGGGTGGATCTCAAAAACATAACGTTGATCAGAAAAAGCAATTAATGGAATGTAAAGTATTTGTGCACTTTTCAAAAAGCACACACACAAGTGGTTTACTTAAAGGAGAACTATGGGAGATTCAACCAAGATGACATAAGAGGTCCCTTGCTTCACTGCTGGGATGATAATCTGAAAGTTGTCCAGAGGGCCACTGACTTGGACAAAACTGAAACACCTCTAGGACATTAGAGAATAACACAGACTGGACAGAAGGGATGCTAAGGAAATATAACTATATGCAACAAAAGGTGCATGGATTAGGATGCATAGAGACATGGGCCAAGGTGGGAACCTACTCTGCAAATGTTGGGAGTTGTGCTCCCTCGTTCGGTGGCTTTGGGAAAGGGAGAGTGAAGTAGTGTGGAGGCAAACCCTTGGCTGAGGGAAAAATTGGTGCAAGAGCTGGGGTGTGCCAGGTAGGTTGGGTCCCCATGAAGAATATTGTGCACCGTATTGTGGTCTCCCTCCACCATCCTCTGTGGACTGATCCTGCCCATGTGAAGATGCTCACAATGCACAGACTACAGAGAAGATGGTCTGGAATCCTAAGAGGAAGGCTACCAGCAGTGCTAGAAACATGAGTCAGCTCCCACACATCAACTTTTACCAAGACTGGGCTCCTCCAGGCCCCTCAGCCACCCCTTAACTCAGTAACTACAAATCATTTCTCCCTGACATAGAAGATACTGGCAGCCCAAAATGTCAAATATCTAAAATCATAAAAAAACTGAGAAAAGCTCAACAGACAAACAAAAATCCTACAGTGCCATCTGCTGGAATGGTGGGAGTCTTGCACCCTCTAATTTAATACTAAGGACACTTGAAAAAATTGCAACCTGGAAAGCAAAGCTTCCCCAGACTAAGAGAAGCTGAAGCAATTTGAAACAGCCCCTATTTCTTAAAATATTAAAAATAAAGGAGAAGTATGTATTGTATATTGGAAGGACACATAAAATATGAGTATCCATGGGCTGGCGAGGGGAAAAGAGTGAGGGACAAGAATAAATGAGACAAAAATTAATAAGTCTGTATTTAGAAAATTTTGTGCTACTAGCGTAGAACTATAATTAGTAAAATTAATTAATCCAACCTAAGATTCCTTGGGCAAAATGAAAAAAAATAACAATAAATTTAATTCAGTGAGATAGTGTATGCAAAATCCAGTGCTTAATATATCATGGACTCTCACTTTCACTTTGTTTCACATCTTTAAGGAAGTCTAGTGAAATTCGTTTCTAACTTTCATTTCAGTGTTTCAATTGTTACTGTTTTCTCTGTCCCAATAGAATAAACAGGTCATACTCAGGATGTAAATCAATAAAAGTGAGACATATAATAAAATCAGAAATCAGATGGTTGTAGCAAGCTATTATTTTTAACACATAGGTGATAAAGATGTGAAGATAGACAGTGTTGCAATTGATATTTTCCTGGAATCTAAAACATCCTATATTAATCAAAGTTCTTCATGCTTAGATAAATTCTAAATTGCATCGATCTGCCTTAGAAGGTAAACATCAAATGTCTGTTTTTGAAAAGAAGATGATATTCAGGTAAACACTTTTAGTACACAGAAAAGTGTGAAAATTTCCCAATTCCACTGACGATATTTCTTATTTGGTAATCACAACTTGTCAGCTTTCAGCCTTTCTGACCTATAAGTTTCTAGTGCCAGGACCCTCCATCATGGGCAAATGAGTAACTTGTAAAGGATGGTTTGTAAGCATATAGGGTCAATGGTGGCAGGAAAATACTTCATTACATCTGTACTGAGTTTCTATTCAGATAGTTTTTCTTCTAGTTTAAAGAAGCTCTTGATCTATGCCAGAAACTTCTCAGAGAAAATTTCTAAGTACCAGCAGATACTTAAAAACTATTAAAGGAGATAGAAGGATTAAGTTAATGCTTTGCAGTAGTTAGACTTTCTGTGCATTTCATATTTTTGCACCCTTGTGTAAAATGAATTATGTCCTGATAATGTCCTATATGTATAATTATGGAATTTTGCCTATTAGGTAATTTAGCCATATCTTTATATTAAAGTGGTCAAGTTAATTCTTGAAGACTATATAGCATATCTAGGGCTTTTCTATTTTGACAAACAACTACGCAACCTATAATTACTTCCACACTATGCAGTTTTAAGATGCTATGTATAAAAACACATGCACACACACACAATTCTAAGAATTATTCCTCTGTATATATACCTAATATTTTCATTAGCTCAACTTTGCTAGTTATACTGTCATCTCTAAAACATAAGCAGTACAATGACATACATATCTAATTATAGTATAAAGGAATATATATTTATTTCAAGTTCCCAGTCAAACATTCCTGGAAGAACTTCTTTGTGGGGAAGGATTGAGTCACATATATCCTTCTCTTTTCAAAATAAAATACAGAAGTAGTATTGTTGCAGGGACTTTGTAAATGTCAGATAGGGGGAAAATTTGGGGGAAAGGGAGGAAAGAGGAAGACAGTTTTGGTTTATCTGTCTTTTTACTACTTCTGACCCTATTCTTCCTAGTTCTGTATTTAACCCCCTTTTATTTTATTTTATTTTATTTTTTTTTTTTTGTGCTTAACCTTTGGAGTTGGTGTATGTTTTATATTTATTTTTTTTTAATATTAAATTTTATTTTTATATTCCCCCATAAAATTACAAACGCCCCCTTCTGACCCCAATCCTTCCCCTCCCGCCCCCCACCCCCAAAAAGTGTCTCTGGTTCATAGTTTTTTGTTGATTTTGATTTTCACTTTCTTATATTCATTTTCCTGGTCCCTTATTTAAGTTTTCTAGATTCCTGCTATGAGTGAGACCATCCGGTATTTTTCTTTTTCTTTTTGGCTTATTTCGCTGAGCATGATCCCTTCCAGTGCCATCCATGTTGCTGCAAATTGCATGTGTTTATCTTTTTTGAATGCTGAGTAATATTCCATGGTATATATGTACCACATCTTCTTGATCCAGTCATCTATTTTTGGGCATTTGGGTTGTTTCCAAAGCTTAGCTATTGTAAACAGTGCTGCTATAAACATAGGAGTGCAGGTGCTCTTTGGAATTGATGTTTCTGTGTCCTTTGGGTAAATACCTAGGAGTGGAATTGCTGGATCATATGGAAGCTCTATGTTTAGTAGGTCCAGAAATCTCCACACAGCTCTCCATAGTGGTTGGACCAGTTTGCACTCCCACCAACAGTGCAGGAGAGTTCCTTTTTCTCCACATCCTCGCCAACATTTGTTGTTGCTAGTTTTTTTAATATGTGCCATTCTCACCGGTGTGAGATGGTATCTCATGGTAGTTTTGATTTGCATTTCCCTGATTACAAGTGATGTTGAACATTTTTTCATATGCCTGTTGGCCATTTGCATTTCCTCTTCAGAGAAGTTTCTTTTTAGCTCTTCTGCCCATTTTTTGACTGGATTATTTTCTTTGTTGTTGCTGAGTCTCATCAGCTCTTTGCAGATTTTTGTGATCAGTCCTTTATCATTAGTGTTGGGTGCAAAAATGTTCTCCCAGTTGGTGGGGTTTCTCTTTGTTTTTGTTATTGTCTCTTTTGCTGTGCAGAAGCTCTTTAATTTGATATAGTCCCAGCTGTTTATCTTTCTCTTCACTATCACTGCTTTGGGTGATGTGTCTGTAAAGATGTCTTTGATGTGCAAATCCCGTAGTGTTTCGCCTATATTTCCTTCTATGTATTTTATCCTTCACAAACTCTTCCAAAAAATTGAGAAGGAAGGGACAATACCAAACACGTTCTATGAAGCCAATATTACACTAATACCAAAACCGAATAAGGACAACACAAAAAAGGAAAACTATAGGCCAATCTCCCTAATGAACACTGATGCAAAAATCCTCAATAAAATTTTAGCTATCAGAATCCAACAATGTATCCATAAGATAATTCACCATGACCAAGTTGGATTCATTCCAGGGGCACAAGGATGGTTTAACATCCGAAAATCAATCAACGTTATCCAACACATCAACAAAAAGAAATATAAAAACCATATGATAATATCAATAGATGCTGAGAAAGCTTTCGACAAAGTGCAACACCCATTCATGATAAAAGCCCTTGAAATTCTTGGGATACAAGGAACATACCTCAACATCATAAAGGCCATCTATGACAAGCCAACAGCCAGTATCATTCTCAATGGTGAAAAGCTGAAAGCAATTCCATTAAGATCTGGAACAAGACAAGGATGTCCACTCTCACCACTGCTTTTCAATATAATACTGGAAGTCCTAGCCAGAGCAATAAGACAAGAGAAAGACATCCAAGGAATCCAAATAGGAAAAGAAGAAGTCAAACTATCACTATTTGCAGATGATATGATAATATACATAGAGAACCCCAAAATCTCCACAGAAAAACTAATTCAACTCATCAATCAATTCAGTAAAGTGGCAGGATACAAAATCAACACGCAAAAGTCAGTAGCCTTCCTATACACAAACAATAAATCTGAAGAAGAAGAAATCAAAAAAACCACCCCTTTTATTATCGAAACAAAAAAAATCAAATATTTGGGAATAAATCTAACAAAAGAGGTAAAGGACCTATACAAAGAAAACTATAAAACACTGTTAAAAGAAATAGAAGAAGACACAAAGAAATGGAAAGACATCCCCTGCTCATGGATTGGAAGAATAAACATTATTAAAATGGCCATCCTACCAAAAGCAATATACAGATTCAATGCTATTCCAATCAAAATCTCAATGGCATTCTTCAAAGAAATAGAACAATTATTGATGAAATTCATATGGAATCACCAAAAACCCCGAATAGCCAAAGCTCTACTGAAAAAAAAAAGAAGGAAATGGAGGCATCACACTCCCAGACTTCAAACTATACTACAAAGCCATAATCATCAAAACTGCATGGTATTGGAACAAGAACAGACATACAGACCAATGGAATCGAATAGAAAATCCAGAAATAAACCCACAGATTTATGGTCAACTAATCTTTGACAAAGGAGCAAAGACTATGCATTGGAGCAAAGAAAGTTTGTTCAATAAATGGTGCTGGGAAAACTGGGTCGCTACATGCAAAAGAATGAAGCTTTACCACTACCTCACACCATACACAAAAATCAACTCAAAATGGATTAAAGAACTAGACATAAGACCTGTAACCCCCTTTTAATAAAGCACTTTCTCAAATAAGGACCCTTCTTTGGAGTTCAGCTGTTACAATACATTGCCAAATATTGACTCATCCTTAAAATCATTCTAATAAGAGGCACCTTTTTTAATTAAGCAGGTATTTTCCTGTATTATTGATATTGCAAGCACTAGCTGATTTATTATGTTAATCAATCAATTAATAAATGATTTTTCTTATTATGTAACTGGTTGCCAGACATTATTGTTAAATTTATTTTTTTTCATAGTATTAGATTTAGGGGTTAAATAAGTGAACAGAATATAATACCCACTTGAACAGAACAGGACATTAAATCTAGGAACATCATCCTTGGCCATAATGACATGTAGATATCCATATAGGGACGTTATTGTTGCTCAGAGAAAAATCTCCTTTTGTTACAGGGTTTAGTGCTATGTAAGCCAGATGTCCTGGAGTCTATTTCCCACTGGTCATAAAAGAGGCTACATTAAAATATTCATGTCCCTACTAATTTAAAAATGTATTGAATGCCTCACATTTTATTTTTTTAATATTTTATTTCATATAATTCTTACATCATTTTTCATCTTTGCACAATGTATGCATTTTCATTTTGCTTATATTCCCCATACAATTGCACACCCCCCTTATTTTGACTCTAGTCCTTCCTCTCCCCACCCTTTTCTCCCCCCCCCCCATATTTTAGACCCTATGCTTGGCAGTTGGGGGATCATTAGTGAATGATTAATATACACTCATTAATATGTTTTTTCAAAATCAGGTGATAACCCTGACAAACTCAGATGTAGAAAACATTATTTTCAATGAAGAAACATGTATTTTAATAAGTTTTTACCCACTGGATAAAAAGAACAACCCTGGCATTATCTACCAAATGAAATCCTGGGGAAAGGTGTGACCAAAAGGCTGAGCTTTTAGATGGATGGTGCTTGAATTTAATGTTTTTTATTCTTCACAATTTTGTCTCAAATTAATCCCAAGAAAGCTTTATTGGCTTACTACAGAACTAATTTGGATTTAATGTTTTAATAGATCTGTCTTCATTTATAGATGAAAAAAATCACAATATTCTGTATTGGTAAAAATCTCTATGTATTGCAATATAATATACATTTATAGCTCATGCTCTCATCCTAAACACTTTTCATGTGCCCAGTCAAAAGTTCGTGGCATGTTATGTGGAAATGTTAAACAGAGATAGCCCTCAACTAGAGCACTGGTACAGGATGTGGGTGGAGTACATCAGGATACTGCAAGGAAATTTTATTGCAACAATGTTTGTCCAATGTGAGGGGAAAAAAGCATTTTATCTTGTACTCTAATGAGTATCTGTAATCTTCACTTCCTTAATTTTCCAGGTTTACTCCAAAGAGGAGAAAATATAGGGAGATGTCTAAGATGTAATATATTGTGCTTAGATATGGAGACTATTACTAAGTAATGAAGTAGATTTCATCAGACATTAGATCAGGGTGATAAGAGCTCTTACTAAAGAAATCATTGCATGGGAATTGGGCATAAAAATGAGACAAGAACAAAAAATAACACAAAACCTAAAAGATTTGAAATTGGATTAGTTTGAGGCAGATGACACATCTATGGGTTTCTAAGCATGTACAGAACAGGAAAAGCAAAAACAGATAAATATAACTTGATGAGATTATACATACAAAAGTTTAATCAAATTAAATTCTAAACTGCATTTTTATTCTTAAAATAACATTAATCCTAACAGAAGTATCCAAAAGTCATGTAATTGTTATTCTGGATGGGGGAAATGGTGAGAATTAGTAAAAGAGAATATTGAAGAGTTCATGCCTGAGAATTTGCCAGAATTGATGAATTAATAAGACCATGACACTCAGGAACATGAGCGTTAGATTGAATGAGATTCTATACACACACACACATGCACGCACACACACATATGTGTGTACCTATATATTTACATATACATATATACATGTATATGTATATATAGAGAGTATCTACAGAATAAAAAAGAGTGAAAGAATATCTTAAAACTTACTAGGGCCTCCCTGGTGGCGCAGGTGGTTGAGCGCAGCACTGTGAAGCTGTCCGCAGCCTCTGCAGCGTGGCTCGATCCTGGCCGGCCAGGGAGATACCCACATGGCGCAGCAGACCTCTCCTGCATCACCCGCTGCTCCCCTCAACAGTATATTTCAGTCAGTCTGCCTGTTCTGTTCCCCACTCTGTCTCTGGTGAATCCTCTCACCCACCACACCTCTGGCCTATACCTCAGCTCTTGTATGCATAAATACACAAATCTTTTTTTAAAAAATAAAACTTACTAGAGATAAAGACAGATTTCAGCTTGTTCATATTTTTGGTAACTATAACATTCTATAAACTTTCTATGAAAACTGAATTAGTTTTTATGGAACCATGGGGTTGGGTTCCTGTGGACTGTTGGTTCTAACATTTTCATCAGCTGTTCAGTACATAATTCTTTTATGTATCTTTCTATTTAAAGATATGCTTTTTTATAAATAACTAACTGCATGGTCTTTGAATGATTTAAAGCCAGGAGTTTTGGTGGCCATTTGTGTTACACAGGAACATTTGCCAACATCCTTATAAAAGCTGTATCTTCACTGAAAAATCTGCTCTTCCATATAATCCTTTTCCTGTTTAACAACTTGGCTGTTATTTTAAAAATTCTTCCACTCCCTCCTAATATGTAGAACCTGGCTCACCTACAACTCTTACATTTTTCGTGCTATATTGCCTTTCCAAAAGTGGAAAGGTACCTAGGAATCTATCCAAAGGACACAAAAATATTAATTCAGAAAGAAACCTGCACTCCTATGTTTATTGCAGCACTATTCACAATAGCTAAGATATGGTAACAATCTAAATCCCTAACAACAGTTGAGTGGTTCAAAAAGGTGCAGTATATATACATAACAGAATACTATTCAGCAATCAAAAAAATAAACTCATGCCATTTGCAGCAACATGGGTGAAGCTGGAAGGGATTATGTGCAGTGAAGTAAGTCAGAAGGAAAAAGAAAAATATCGAATGCTTTCCCTTACATTACTCTGCCTAGGTGCCTAAGTAAAGAGGCATTACGTTGCAGGCAGAAAGTACCTGCATCATCCTCCATTCCTACATGTAATAGTATATCTATGCTGTTATGGTTAGTCTAGAATTAAATAAAAATCCTGAAGATGAGTGAGAAAAGGAATATTAATTAATTGGTATATATCTGCAATTAGCTTTTTAAAACTTTGTGCTTTTTAAATAGAACTGTTTTCATAGAAACAGTTGATAATATCTAGATTTTAAAAACCTAGAAGAATTCTATACTTATATATGAAAAAATCTCTATATACATGTTTCTATTTGTGGAGAAAGATGTCACAGATCCAATTTTCATGAATTCAAAGTTCACATTAACATGAAATTTCCTACAAGCATGTACAATACACTTATTTTATTAGAAGCTTATTTTAAAACAAGACTAATTCTATTCTCTCATTAAAACACAGTATAGTCAACCAATAATTTTTGAACTATTACTCTATGTAAATTAATACTGAGTATGATTGCTTGAGATGACATAAACATAACAACTGAATAACAAGACCATCTGATCATTTAGCAGAACTTACTGAATAGATGTAGAATGCTGCAAAGCTTATCTACTAGAGTTTTCAGCTTGGCACAGGAGTCAAAGGAACTACAATCTGCTTAAAGACACATAAACTCCTCTATATAAAATCAGGTATAAGACATTACTTTTCAACAAAGTACTCTGTGTCCAGCTAGAGTAATTAGGCAAGAAAAAGATATAAAAATGAATCCAACTGGAAAAGATGAAGTACAGGTTTTTATATATGACTTGATAACATGCTTAGAAAACCCTACAGATTCCATGAAAAACTGGCATCAGGAAAGTGGTAGGAACATTCATTAGAGCATCTTTAATCACTTTTGTTTTCTTTCTTGGTATAAAAGCTTTCTAATTTGAGGTAGCCCCAAATTGTTTATTTTTGCTTTTGTATGAGTCATGTTATTTAGTCAGTTGATAAACATAAAGCATATAACTAAATCTTTTAACCAAAAATTATTCATTTAGCTGTAATTGTTGAAATACATAATTAATAATTAGTTTAAGAGACATAACTATCTTCAAGTTGAAGAATCATACTGATATTTCTGAAATCAGATTTTATGGAAATAAATACCAGAAAATCAATGCTGTGGAATTTTATCTGCTGGAGAGGAAAATATAGTAGCATGTACCACTAGTCAAAGCTAATTAGATGTTTTGGTTACCATAGGGATACATTTTATCAGCATTTTTGCAGGATAATAAATAATACTCATTAAAATTTTCAGATATATCCTGTAAAAAATGTACAAATGTCATTCCTCATTATGATTACATAGGATTTATTTAAAAATATTTTGTTAAAGATTTAATGTAACTAAAACATTTAAGATAATTTTTCACAGCACACTGAGGATTTTAGAGTCTGTAAAAATCATTATTGCATAGGAAAATTTATTGATATTATTCATTGGATGACAACTTATGCAATAATTTTAATGAAAATGTTATTCTAAAAACAAGAAAGCTTTATTACATGTAACCCTTACACTTTTCAAGCAGGCACAAAGGAGCTACGCTAAGTAATTGTTTTCCTTGTCTGCCAGCAAAGAGAAGTTATATTTCATTAATTTGGGAAAAGCAACATTCTATTGTAACTTTCAAAATTAAGACTCTATAGTGTGCTAAACATTATTTATTAGTCAACTGCTAAGATTTCAGGGCTTTTCATCTACAAGTGTAACTACTAGAGTTTCCAAGAGGTTTAAAGAATACTTTTCAGATGTGTCATTTCCATTAAATGAAACTACTGACAGGGTCAGCAAATGTTAAATCTTACAGTTGGTAATGGGCATACAAGATTTTATCTGTAGTTTTCTAGGGATAAAAATCTCCAAAAGTTTTAAAATTATGAATTAACATATATCTATCGATATATCTATATATATATTTACATTATTATATTACATTATAGATATATCTATATTATAGATTACATTATATTACATTATAGATATATCGATAGATATATATATTTACATTATTTAGTTTTTGATGGTAGGAAAAAACAGAGAATGAAAATAATGAACAAACTTTAGGGTCCTTATTTATCTCTCTTCAATCTCTTAAATCATTTAGGTATATTATTGTACTTTAGGGTGTTTACTAGGATTTCTTTCAGATATTTTGGGAGATATTTTTGTGGGTGGATTAGAACCCTTGACACTGTTGGTTTGGTGCACTCACTGTGACAAACAGTGTAGAGGTTTATCAAAATCTTTATGCTCCAACAACCCCACTGTTCATTATTAGCTATATAGTAATTGCCACACTTCCAATTCAGCATTCTCCTCTGTCAGAAGTCTCCACAGATTATCAGAAAGTTTGGGATATGTCACAAAATATTATTGCTTTGGTAAAAACTTATGGAATGTTAGCTATGAATTTACAATTTTTCTATACCACATACATCTGGTAATTATGACATTTCTTTTTGATGCAAAAAATAGGGGAGAAAAAAGCTAAGCGCCATCCTGGCTATTTCTTTCATTATTTACCCTAAATAATTTAGTCTAGAGTCATTGCTTCTACATGCAGAAAATCAAAACATTTTATTTATTGCTGAAACTATGTTGTTCTGTTGTCTTTTTTCTTTATAATCCATCATTTCTGTTTCTTTTCCAAGTCTATTTTTTCTTTTGCAAGGAGTGAAGACCAGAACCAGATGACCAGAACTTCACATAGATTTTTCAAGTGCAGGAGCATTGTTTATACAAGGGTGGTAAAATATTTTCTGTTTCCTTTACAAACTAACAAATCCCCTGGTGCAATGTTTTACTGAAAGTTTAACATAATATTCTCAATCTCTGTTTCATTTCCTGAGCTGTAACAAAGAGCTCATATTCCATTACACTGGAATTAATGTGTGGATTTTTTTTCCTGCATGAATCATATGCTGTTACTTATGCTATTATGTTTCCAAATTGTTTATTAAATATACTAGCAATTTTAATTGGCAAGTAAGAGAAATAAAAATCTTGAAATAAAGAATCTCCTTTAAATTCCTACTATACCTTAACATGTTTGCTTTCTAACATTCCAGAAAACTTTCCACTAGAGCATCAGGAAATGTTTACATTCTAGTTTATTAGGAACATTTATTTTGTAATTAAAGAAACAAAATAGAGCACTTCATAGCTTCTAATTTATTATTTTAATATTCCTATAAATTTGAAATTTTTTCACATTTAGGCTTTTAATTTAATTTCACAAGAGAACACGTTAAATTTATTCATTTATTGTTGATACTTGTCTCATGTTAATTAGCAAACTTATTTTCATTCTATAATTTTTTTCTCAGTGTTTAAACCCTTTTCAATTTTGTTTTAATTTCTCCCTGCTGAATGTAAGAAGTCTATAATTATTTAATCCTATCCCGTTTTAACAAATTCATCTGTACAATGTCCCAGCATCGGCAATATATGAATGAAAAAGTGTAGCTCAGATTGTTGTTAATGGGCTGGATGACAGGTCATTGAAATGACCTGTTTAATCAGTAAAAAAGATGCCAGATGTTTTATTATTCTGGCAGTCACTGCAAATGACAGAGGAAAGTGTTGGTATTTATCAGCCAAGCTTTCCTAACTGTGTCTGATGAGTCAGAGCAAATCAGCACCTGTTCAGAGAATGCATCGAGAAGTACAGAGCTAGAGAATGTGCTTGAGTTTGAGGTCTCAAGTGATTATATGGTAACTGTACTTCTTTAACATGTTGGTAGCTTGAATTTTGGGGGAAGGTATACTCTAACAAGTTGGATGAAAGAATACAGAAGATTTTTTAAAGGAATCCATTAAGGTACCCAGGAAGATTTTTGTCAATTTCTGCAAATTGTTTCTTCTACAATGGATCTTAATACACAGAGAAAGATCTGAGTGGGTGGATATTGCTATGGTTTACCTCATAAATATATTATTTTTGTATTTGTAAAAATAATGTATTCACCTTTTTTGCTTTTACTGAAAAAAAAACTTTCAAAGATTAAGATTTAAAAGCTACATCACAGCAAAATGACTGCAATCTTTCCAATTCTTACTATTTTATCCAATTTTATACGTTCTTCAGAAGAAGTGAGAATTATTTGTGACTGTGGGTAAGAGATTGTGGCAGCAGATACCGTTTTACACTACTGTGCTTCAGCCCCAATATCCCAACCTTAGCATGTACATTCAAGACCAGCCAAAAGTCATAGAAAGGCATGTTGTAGAAAATACACAGTGGAAATATCTGCAAGATTGCAAGCATAACAAAAACAAATGCGAAGTATTTATAAAAATACTTGCTAATTTATCACTCAAATTATAGCTTCAAAACAAAACTCTGAAAGATGGCTTAAAGCATTCTCAGTTGATTATTTAAGGGTGCTGTTCCTCTGTTGACAGGGAACACATAGCATTGAAACTCGGTGAGATCCTCTTTAAAAACAAAGTTTCCAATCATTCTTATAAGACTTACTGAATCAAAATTTGAAAACTAGAACACAAAGAATATTTATTTTACCAAGTATCTTAGGTGGCTTTATGCATACTAAGGTTATGAAACACTGATACAGGGTAATTAGAAAAGGCCTTTGGAGGGATTATATTAAAAATTAATCATTGATTATCAGAAATTATGCACATAGTCTGTGTAAATGTTTTGTCATTTCTCTCCAACATGAGAATTTGAAAAGTAATAAAGGATGTTTAAATTTGATTTCTATGAAATAAATACTGGGTCCACCTAATGTGTTGAACAGAGTGTGGGGTACTGGGTAGAAAAGGTGTGCTTGATTCATGTTGTATCCAGTGAGTAGAGAACAGTAGATTTATTCTGAGTCCTAAGTTCTTAGATTTAAGGATAATATTTGCTTATGAAAAATTATTAGAAATATCTTTATGAAAGTGGACAGAGGTGCTGCTACTTTATTTTATACATTGTTTGCTGATCAACATTTTCCTTTGTCTCAACTTAAGCCAAAAATTCATATTCTTTTTTTTTTTTTTTTTTTTAAATAGAGGCATGTTTTATTTATTTATTTATTTGTTTGTTTGTTTTTGTTTATACATGCACTGGGTACAGTCAGAAGCGCGGGAGGGTGAGAGAATTCACCAGAGCCAGAGCGGGGAGCAGAGCAGGCAGAAGGACCGAAGTACACTGCTGAGGGGAGCAGCGGGCGGCAGGAGGGGTCTGCGCGCCATGTGGGACCCTCCTCTGGTGGCCGGGGAGCACCCGGGAATCGAACCAGCGCCGCAGAGGCCGCGGGCAGCTTCGCAACCCAGCGCTCAACCGCTGCGCCACCGGGGAGGCCCCAAAAATTCATATTCTACATCACAGTAAAATCCTAAATTCCTAAAATAAGCTTTCTATGCACAAATTTTACAAAATGGACATAACTGAAAGTTTACATTGCAAATATATTCCAACATTTTTGGGATTTACATTATCTTCAAACCTGTACTTCCTATATTAGTTTTATTAGATCTATTATCAATATTAGCCAATGACAACTTTAGTCATTCAAAGAACCATATTAGAAAACTCAGTGTAATCTTTAATTTCATTTCCTATTTCCTTATTCCTTCATAGTCAACCCATTATCAAAGCCAGAAAATTCCACATACTTTTATACCTCTTTGATTCTGTCACCCCTTCTAAACTCCCCCTTATTGTTGTAGATATCCACGTACTTTGCTAGATCACAGAAGCATTATTTTAAATGTTTTCTCAATTTTTATTCTAAATACCTTAAGTACATTCTATAAATTGATGTCCAAGTTTACTTTTAAAACAAAGGTCTACAGCTGCTCTTTGCCTATTGAAAGCATTTGCCCATTCTCATTTTCATTCAAGATAATGTCCAAACTTTTTAGTATGGCTTAAGTTTGCACCTGCCTTGGCATATATTCATACTTTTATAACTTCACCCCACAAAAAGTTGGAAATGACTGCTCTGTAACCTAGGAAAGTCCTAGGGAAATGTAGGGCAGGATTTAAAGTAAAGTTGGAATATTTGGGTTTTTGCTATGGGGGCCTTGGCAGCACTTGGGAGTAATTGATCTCCCTAGTCCCTTCCCAAACCATTGAACTATAATTTTCTCCAGCAGTAATAATTCTACTTTTTGGTGTTTTTCTATTTAACATCTGTATTAATAGGAACACTCAAAAATAAATTGAGGTCATTGGGAACCAGAAGATAAGCATTTAGATGACAAAATATTGATTTTTTCTAAAGCAAAAGCACTTTCATAAAGAAGTAAATAAAATCCATTGTGGGAGATTTACAAATGAAATATGTGAAATTGGCTTTTCTAAACCACATATTGATCAATGTTCATAAACACTTTTGCTTGTCAATACAGTGTGATTATTGCTTGATTTTTATGAAACTGCAAAAGGACATAACTATCCAATTAAATTTAAGTGAAACATTATTTATGAAATATTAGCATTATAAGATAAGCTTCTTTGTAAATTCTGAACACAAAATGCCAAGTCTAGATGTTTTCCTAGTATTCTTTTAAATTACCTTCATCAAAAGGGAAGTACTTTATGCCACAAAAGTTTATCAATTTTATTATTTGTGTTAGTCTGATGAGAATTGTTATGAGAAAAGTTTTGATTGTATAAATGCAGTATCTAAACATTACAATATTTAGATGGAAGCAATAAAAAAGAAGTGACATTTATGAATATTTGCTAGTGCCAGACTGTTTTTGACAATTAACTCATTTAATCAGACAAAATTGATGAGTCATTATCTTTAGTTTTATGAAATAACTTATGACTCTTAGAAATATACAGTTTGCATTTCTCTAAAAATAACAAGAAAAAAATGTATTCTAGAAACTAATTCTACCAACCAGTCTAGGATTTGAACTGACATCATACCAAAGAAGAAACACAGATGGGAAATAAACATATGAAAAGATGCTAAACATAAGACGTCACCAGGGAATTGCAAATTAAAACAATAATGATATTTTTTTCCATTTTTTAATTTTATATATTTTTTACATCATTTTTTCATTTTTGCACAATATTTGCATTTTCATCCTGGTACTGTCCCCATACAATTTCCACCCCCCTAGTTTTGATCCTACTCCCTCCTCCCCTCCTGTAGTGTGTCTCTGGTTTATAGTTGCTTGTTAATTTTGATTTTGATTTTATTATAATTAGTCTTTATCCTGGTCCCTTATTTAGGTTTTCTAAATTCCTGCCATGAGTGAGACCATCTGGTATTTTTCTTTTTTTTTCTGGCTTATTTCACTGAGCATGATCCCTTCCAGCTCCATCCATGTTGCTGCAAATGGCATGAGTTTATCTTTTTTTGATTGCTGAGTAATATTCCATTATGTATATGTACCACATCTTCTTGTTCCAGTCATCTGTTTTTGGGCATTTGGGTTGTTTCCATAGCTTAGCTATTGTAAATAGTGCTGCTATAAACATAGGGGTACACATGCCTTTTGAATTAATGTTTCTGTGTAAAATCTACAAAAAGCTGATGAGACTCAACAAAAACAAAGTAAATAATCCAGTCAAAAATTGGGCAGAAGAGCTAAAAAGAAACTTCTCCAAAGAGGAAATACAAATGGCCAACAGGCATATGAAAAAAATGTTTAGCATCACTTGTAATCAGGGAAATGCAAATCGAAACTACAATGAGATACCATCTTACACCAGTGAGAATGGCACATATTAAAAAAACTAGCAACAACAAACGCTGGTGAGGATGTGGAGAAAAAGGAACTCTCCTGTGCTGCTGGTGGGAGTGCAAATTGGTCCAACCACTATGGAAAGCTGTGTGGAGATTCCTCAACTTGCTAAAGATGGAGCTTCCATATGATCCAGCAATTCCACACAATGATATTTTGAGGAGCCTCCATAATGTTTTTCATAGGGAATTCACAAATTTACATTCCTAGTGCTATATGATCCAACTGTTCTACTTACAGGCATCTAACTAAAGAATATGAAAACACCCATCTGAAAAGATATATGCACCCCAGTGTTCACTGCAGTACTATTCATAATGGATAAAAAGGATAGGGTATACGTATCATATATATACTACATATATAAATATATATGCACCGTATATATACACAGCATATACATATATTCACCATACATCAAATATTTATGCACCACATATCTCCACAACATGTACACACATATACATACATACATACATATGTATATACAGTTATATATGTATATGCACACAGCATTTAGATATATATTTTCTTTGTCCAATCATAAATTGCTGGGCACTTAGAGATGTGTCCATGACTTGTCTATCATGAATAGTTCCTCAATGAACATGAGGGTGTGCATATATTTTGAGTACATGCATGTTTATACACATATAATTATATATAATCTAACATATAAAAAGGAATACAACTGAGCTATAAAGATAAAATCTGTGAGGACATGATGCAACTTGACAACATTATGATAAGCCAGATAAGTCAATAAGAGAAAGACAAATACTGGATGATTTCACTCATATGCAGAATATAAAGAAACAAAGCAAGCAATCAAACAAAACAAAGCAAAAACAACCCTTAGACTAAGGCAAAAAAATAGTGATTGTCAGAGAAAAAGAGGGTGCAGGGTGAGAATAATAAATGGAGGAGTGTCAATTGAATGTTGACAGAGATATCTGGTGTGCACATGGTATGACATCATACATTTAAAAAGGTGTGAAGTTATACTCCTAAAACTTACACAGTTTGTAAACTAAAATTACCTCAATTAAAAAAAGAAGAAAATAGGGATGTTGAGCAACAAGAACACTCATTCATTGCTGGAGTGAATACAAAGTGACACAGCCACTTTAGAGGATAGTTTTTTCCTCCAGAACTTGATACACTCTTTTCATACCTTGCAGTAATTGTGCTCCTTGGCATTTACCCAAAGTAGTTGAAAATGTATGTGCTCAAAAAATTCTGCACGCAAATGTTCATAACATATAGTTTTATTCATAATTGCTGTAAATTGGACACAACCAGGATATCCTTCAATAGAGGAATGGATAAACAGTGGCACATGCAGGCAATACAATATTATTCCTTGATCATATAAAGTGTCAAAAAGACATAAGAAGTTTAAATACATATTGCTAATTGGAGAAAGCCAATCTGAAAAGGCTAAATACTGTAGAATTACAACTATATGATATTCCATATAAAGTAAGACTTTGGATTAAAAAATCAGTGGTTGCAGGGACTGGCATGGGGAAGGATGACTAGGTGGAGCACAGAAGATTTTTAGGGCAGAGAAATGCTCTGCATGCTACTATAATGATGGATACACGTCATTATACATTCATCCAAACCCACAGAACATAGACAACACAAACTCAACATACCAAGACACAAGACTAATGTAAACTATAAACTTTAGCTAATAATAATGTACCAAATGCTTCTCAGTTAACAAATATACCAGCTAACGAAAGATGTTATTAATAGATGGAACATGTGTGTGTGTGTGTGTGTGTGACAGAGAGAGAGAGAGAGAGAGAGAGAGAGAGAGAGAGAGAGAGATTGAACTGGGGCAGAGGTGGGCAGTGGGCAGAGAGGATTATATGGGAACTCTAGTTTATGTTTATCTGTAAACCTAAAACTGCTCTAAAAGCTAAAGGCTACTAATTTGAAAAATCAATTCCAAGGTTGTAGAATCTTACAGAGATACAAGATTTTAACAATTTTATATACTTATTTTTTTTATTCTTCATGTTAATGAAGTGAATAGTATAGGAAATTTCTCCTCAGTTCCCATGAACTTGTTTCTTATATGTCCACTGCAGGTTCTTAGCTGCTTGAGCGTAATCTATTACTGTACCATTCTAACATGGGGATACTCCTATTCTTACTTTATTTTTAATGCCACAGAGACCACCAACATGACAGAAAAGTAACAGATAGCAAAGTTCCAGAAATTTGTAGGTTTGGAAATTCAACTCAAAAATGTGCATTAAATACTCCCCTTGAGAATCCTTGCTGAAGATTCTCTGGAGCTAATTTTAAGAACAGTCTCTGCAAGGAGGTAAACACATCCGTCAGGAAGTGTCTCTAGGAGTATCACAACAGCCCGCTGTTTTATGGTAATGAAAGGGGACTTGTGAATATGATGGGCATCTGATGTTTGCTCTATATGCAGGTACTCAGGTACGTGGTGACCCTCACATCCTCTCTGCCGAGGGCAGACAAATGATAAATATCACCAGAGAAAAGTTATGAGTGAAAGGTTAAGGAGAAAAATATGTAGGGGAGATGAGGTTAGGAAGGTACTTTGAGGATTCACCTAAATCAGCAGATAAAAATAAAAGATTTAACTTAGTATATTATATGAGGAATAAGAATTCTACTAAGCATCTGGAACACTAAAAAGCGATGACCAATATGGCATCACAATTCCTACTTATAATAAATTTATGATCTCTGGTGGAGGGAAAAAGTGCCAGATGGGAAATGTTAAATATTTTATGTAATCAACAGGTGATAGCAACGCCATGCAGTATTTTTATTCATTTTCAAATTAGTAGTATACATCAAAAAGATTAGACGCAACAAGTGTGGTGAGTATGTGGAGATACAAGAATCCCTACACACTATTGGTGGGAATGTAGACTGGTCCAGCCCCTGCAGAAAACAATATGGAGGTTTCTCAAACTAGTATAATGAAGTGAAAATCAAAATTAACAGGCAACTATAAACCAGAGACACATTACAGGAGGGGAGAGGCGGGTAGGATCAAAACAAGGGTGGTGGGAATTTTACGGGGACTATAACCAAGATGAAAATACATGCATTGTACAAAAATGAAAAATGATGTAAAATGTATAAAATAAAAAAATTAAAAAATGGATACACCATATGATCCAGCAATGTCACTCCTATGTACTCCCAAAGAATATAAAAATACTAATTTGAAAGGACATGTGCATCCCTCTGCCCACTGTAGCACAATTTACAATAGCAAAGCTATGGAAACAAACATAAGCCCAAAGAGATGAGAGATCAGGAAGATGTGACATATACACAATGAAATAACACTCAGCTACTCAAAAAAGACACACTCGCCATTTGCAACAAAGTGGATGGAACAGGAAGGGATTATGTTAAGCAAAATCAGTCAGAAAGGAGAAGACAAATACCAGACAAATAAATGGTGTTACTTATATGAGGAATATAAAGAAAAAAACAAAGGGTCAGATGAACTGAATAACGAACCCTAGAAATCTGACTGTAGAACTGAGGCTACCAAAGGGGAAGGGGTACAAACTAAGTGAGGAGGACTATAATGGACTATGGTGATGGACTCTGTGTGTTTTGGTGGTAGATGTGGTTGTGCAACACATAGAGGGTCTCCTAGTCCTCTAAAACACAAACAAGGTTGGAAAACAATGTTACCTCAATAAAACAAACAACAAATAAGTGAGATAATCTTGAGAGATTTGTCTCTGCATTCCCAAGGTGAAAATTCAATGTTGAAGAAGACAGTATTATCACATACATATAACAGGCATCAGTTTCCTAATGAGATAAAAATATGTAATTTGATTCATTTATACTCTAAATGGGCATCTTTCAAAAGATGCTAAGAAAAAATATTAAGGGAAGATAAAATTTCTGATGATTAAATATTCAAGGTTGCCAAATTAATATCTTTTTTAAAAAAGTGTCAATTCCGTGAAGAAAATGGAATCATTTTGAAATTTTACAGGTGAAAATGTTACTCCTTTAGTTGGACTTTAAAAAAGCTCTTTCAAAGCAGCTTTTCTGTTTTTACAAAACCATAGCAACACTTACTTTTTTGAGAAATAATTTTAAACAATAGTAATAATGAAAATTAACACAAACTGCTTCCTTTTCTAATTGTATATTTATTTGTTTACACTTTTTTCAATAAATACACAAAACAAACCCTAAAAAGTTCATATTGGCAGGTAAAGTTTTTGCAACATAGCTGTTGTCTGTAGCTCATCAACTTGTTAGCCGGCAGATTGAGGGGCAATCTGGGATCCCCAAACCTGTTTGCTCTAAATGAGTTCTGCCATCTGCCCCATAAAGACAAAGCATTCTTTCAGTGTGAAAGGACTTGGCATGCATAGATTGGCATGCATAGAGAGAGAAGTAAGGATAACAATTTCCCAATGAAACACTTAAAATTACCCATTTCCTCCTGAGTAAACGCCCAGTCAAGAAGGGTTGTCCCACAGCTGGGCTTCTGAGGCCCAAAAGCTTGCCAACAAGTCTAAGGACCTTCTGATGGGAAATCATAGGAAAGGGGCAGAAAGGGCCAGGCAAGTTTGACACAAAAGGAGTCAAATCAAAGCACCAATCAAAGTAATAGCTTCCATTGTCAAACTCCCCAGGGGTCTCTCACCAAATTTCTTCCAAGTGTATCTCTGCTTGTCTCAGCTCCACATACTTCCTTTCATGTCTCCCAAGCCCCTGGTGCAAGTCCAAACTGAGAAGCAGGCATAGCTTATTCTTCACACCTCTTACTGCTACACATGCCTCCTCCAAGCCTTCTCTTTCAAATTTTCTTCCCTAAGTCCCTTCCCTAGATCCCCCCTTGTTCCTCAGCAACACCCTTCAATAGGTAGGGCAGGGAATCTGGGCACTCCCCCTTCTATGGAGTTATACATTGAGTGTTACACACTGACGGAAGGAGTTTCTGGAATGCTATGTATTATGTTTTTCTAGTAGCCAAATGAAATTCTGATTCAGAATATTTTAGGTGCTTCGTATGAGAATAAGGTCTGCATTAGTTATCTACTGCTGTGTAACAAGGTATCCTAAAAATCTAGTGGCTTTAGAATCCCCCAGTACCTCACACTGTTTCTTAGATTTAGGAATTCAGGTGTTGCTTAGCTGTGTTGTTTTGGCTCAGAGTTTCTCATGAGTTGCAACCTGCTGAGGTTTGCAGTCATCTGAAGATTAACTAGTAAAAGGGCTCTCTTCCAAGGTGAATTACCTGCTCTTCACAGAAAACCTCAGCCCCTGGGTCATGGAACACTCTACTAGCTTTCTGAATGTCCTGGCGACATGGCAATTTATTCTCCTCAGGACAAGTAATAGACACAAGGAAGAAACTCTAAAATGGCATTTCACCACTTGTGATATATTCTTATAGCTATTACACAGGTCATACTGGAAAGGACCATACAAGGGTATAAACTCTAGAAGGCAGTATTCATTGTCAATCATCTTGGAAGTTGGCTACAATTTGGCTAAATGATTTCTATTTGAAATGTCTTGACTTTAGAAATTAGATATAGTTAATCTAGCAGTTATAATATTTAAAATTACATGGTACTCACTGTACGAAACTATTCTCTACTTCGTACCGTATAATAATTTTTAAAAGCTTAAAAATAAAAAGGCAGGGCCTCCCTGGTGGCCACAGGTTAAGTTGCAGCACTGCCACTGCAAAGGCCTACTGTGATAGATGGCCTGAGTTCGATCCCCGACCAGGGATCCAACCCTCATGGCACAGCAGACCTCTCCTGTTTCACTGCTACTCCCCTTAGCAATATATGTCAGTATATGCTCTGCTCCTCTCTCTGTCTCTGGTGAATCCTCTCATCCCCTGCACCTCTGGTCTGCACCCCAATTCTTCTAAATAAGAATAAATAAAATCTTAAAAAATAAAAATGAATAAAAAGGCAAATATAGTTTGTAACTTTAAAGATTATCTCCTTAGACTCAGTGTATTGACAATATAAGTGTGTATTAAAGAAGATAATTTTTCATTAGTAACTTAGTTGAGAACCTCAAATCTCTTAAGACACTATAGAGTTCTCAAATGAAAGTACAATTAAATTATTGTTAACTACATTCTGAAGAAGCTTAGAGTGACAGGTCTCAATGAAAACCTTTTGATGATTATTCCTTTTATTTTTAAACTACTTTCACATGAAAAAATGCACTCAATAATAACTATAATTATAAATAGATTTTCTGCTAAGATCATTCAGCAGCTTATTACAAACTTAAAATGTGCTAAAATAAAAAAAATTAATTATCATCAGTTAAAAAATAATATTGAGATATTCACTAAGAGTATAAAACTTATTTTGTTTTTTGGGGTGATACATTTCTGGTTATTTCAGAGCCCACTTACTCTTATTTAAGCTCTTAAAGTTGTTATTGAAATTTTTCCCTCAAAGTCATTTTGATAGTAGAACTTCGTGACATTTCATATAAGCAATCAATTTAATATTCAGTGATTTATGGTTCAAATCACTGGCCCATCTGATCAAATAGCCTGATCGAACACTTCACTGGCTCAACATCAAAGTATATTTAAAATTTGTAGCTTCAGGGCATCCCTGGTGGCACAAGGGGTTAAATACATCACTGTGAAGCTAGCGGCAGCCTCTGCAGCACAAGTTCTATCCCCAAACAGGGAGCTAGCCCACATAGCGCAGCAGACCTCTCCTGTCTCGCCTGCTGCTCCCCTCAGCAGTATACTTTGGTCAATCTGCCTGTTCTGTTCCCCACTCTGTCTCTGGTGAATCCTCTCACCACGCACCTCTGGCCTGTACCCCAGTTCTTGTATGCATAAATAAATAAATCTTTAAAAAAATTGTACCTTTCAAAGCAGTTGGAACACTTCAGTTATTTTAACATTTCCACCTTCATTACATTCATAATAGTTTAAAAAATTGTATCATGCTCACAACTAAAAAAGGAAAAATGAGTGTTGTGTGTCTTTTATGAGCAATGGAAGTTTAAAAATTTAAGCTCACTTGTTTTTTTTCCCAGTGAAATTTTTTAGATAAAAGTTTACCCTTGAAATTATATTAACTTTAAAATAAGAATAAGCAACGTCCAAAATCTAGGGGATAAGTTTCTTTGTTCTGTACTTTTTACCAGAGATTAGTTCCACTCAATACATTATCATCCACTATTACTGTTCTCAACACAGCTGAACAAAGGGGGACTGACAAAGATTTTAGTGCCATTAAGTATTGCACTTTGACATTACAAGCCTAAAAGTAATAGGAAGCATTATATTCCCCATTATCCATAATAGTTTGTAGGAATTCTTGTCCTGAATTGAACGAGAAAATCTCCTGACTTACATTATCTTTTTCCAACAGATGCAACAATTTTAGAAATGGGATTGGCTCTTTCAGACTCAAAAGCTTCGAGTGGAAGTAATATGGCTGGGTTGGAAGCTTGGCTAGTTTTCCTTTGGGAATTGTTGATTACTCAATTGTATTTTCATTGTTCATTCCACAAATCTGCAAATGTGATTTCTGGCATAGCGTGGGTCTGTTATGGGCTGAATGTTTGTACATAGCCGAGATAAATATATTGAAATCCTCAACTTCAATTTGATGATATTTGATGATAGGGGCCTTTGGAAGGTAATTAATTCAAATAATGTCATTAGAGGGGAAACCTTTAACAGAATTAGGGCCCTTATAAGAAGAGACAACATAGAACTTGCTTTATACACAAAGACAAGGCCATGTGAGCACACAGTAAAACTGTAGTCATCTGCAAGCCAGGGAAAGAGAAGAGAGACCTCACCAGGAACTGAATATGACAGCACCTTTATCTGTCATTTAAGTCACAAAGTCTGTGGTATTTCGTAAAGCCAGCCTGATTTTACAAGAAAGAGAATAAGAAAAAAAAACTAGATAAACAGAACACAGTGTATTCAAAAGTCTACCCTGCCTAATTTCAATTCTCCAAGTGGAACATTCTAATAAGCAATTTGTCTGCTTTTTTGGAAAGTATTCTTAGAACATTAAAGCACAAAAATAGGGGAAACCTCACCAAGATGGTGTGAGGAATGTCCTATCAGTCCATCAATGTGAAACTACACCTAGAGAGTCCCCTGACTTGGGGTGAAACTGAAACAACGTTTAGACATGAAAGACCAATACAGAATGTGCAGGGGGCACTCAGGAAGTCATATTTCATTGAACAGGAGATGGATGGAGAGAAATATGTGGAAGCTGTAAATGGCTGAGTGGGCTGAGGATAAAATGGTGGCATTGCCAGCTCTGTCAGGAACCCTGGGGAGAGAACAAAGCAATGTGGAGGAATACACCCTTGACCTAGAGGAAAACGTGCAGATTAGCTGGGGTGCTGCACCCAGGTCAGGTCACTGGTAAGGACAGAGATAGTGTTCGGGACTGCACACCCTTTCTTCTACCCCTTGACACTCGTACTAGCCTCACGTAGCACACTGACAGCATACAGATCAAAGTCTCAGATTTAGAATTTCTGAGAGGAGACATCAGCAGTGTCAGAAATGCAAGCCAGACACCCGCTATCCCTGTAGCAGCTACATCTGTAGTGGAGACTGGACCCTTTCAATCCTCCCCCCACACTGCTGACTCATCAACTAAAAAGAAAAAAATTGTAATTTCTTACTGGATGTTTCAGTTGGAGTTCTTTGGTTGAAATTGAAATTGACTCTATTAAAGGAAAAGTTTAAGGAAAGACAGGAATGAGAATGGCTCTGCCTCAAGTGCACATTTTTTTTCCAGAAAGATCAATCTCATGATTCATTTTATCATTTTCTATTTCTCTGTCACCCATAGATGATAATTTTTTATGTCAGAGAATGTGAGGTATTTATTTTGGGTTATTTGGGTTTTCCCTTGTTTTCAGTCTGGCTTTAATGACATTTCCATAATAAACCTTAAAAATATAGGTACTTTTCAATAAAATGTGGGTAGGTGCTGGCAAAGTATAAATGGTAGATGTGTCCCATATCACACTTTATAGTGATGCCATTATAATTGTTGAACTGAAGATGATAAATCTAGGTAAAGAAAAATGCCAATGGCTTATACAGCTAGACATGAAGATGGCCCTTGGAAACCAGATTGCTCTAGTTGAGATCTAAGGTTATTAGAAAATTAATCACTTTAAATATTTTTATGGTTTACCATAAAAATATGGTAAACTGTTTTGGTTTACCATAAATATGGTAAAAATATGGTATGCTGTTTTCTTATTAAGAATTAGGAAAGATTTGTTAATATTTAGAATGATAAGGATTGCAATATAACCTTGTGCAAGTTATTTAAAATTTCTGAATGTCCTTTCATAATTTTGAAAAGCAAATAACACCAATATACTTAAATAAACTGTTGTGAGGATTAAATAAATTAATGCATATTCAGTGTTAATATAATGCTAAACTACAGTGATTTTTCCACTGTTATCAGCGAGCACTATGACAGACATAACATATTCATTTGATGAATGCATCATATATTTCATCATTATATTCAAACACCATTATAATAGGCTTATTTGCATTTGAACCAAGAACATATCTAAACTTCACCAGTGACCCATTTAAATACCCATCCTCTTAAAAATTGGATAATTTTCATAGAATGAAAACAAAAATGAATTATAAACTTAATAAATAGTATTGTTCTTAAACATGCTTTTTCTCTTTTAGGTAAGAGAACTCTAGTTAACTTTTTCTTAACTAAAAGTTAAGAAAACAGATAAGATCAGGTCTAATTATGGCTTTATTAACCCACATCAATTGAAAAATCACAAAATTTCTGAATATAAAACAGGAAAGTAAATATTTGAAGAAATGAGGGGAATGGAAATGGATACATTGTTGAGACATGTATATAAAGTTAAACTTGCAGAGATGTGAGGTTATAGAGCATTAAAATTAATAACAAAAAGTGTAGTACTTCAGTTTTAGTGAAGTAAATGCTGAAAGAAAAGGTTTAAATTGGTCAATGTTCCATTTTCTCTTATGTTATCCTTGAATGACCAGAAATTTCATTTATTTCCTCTTTTATTCCCACATAATCAAATTTCAGTCTGCAGTTTTAGATATAACTTTGGATCTTTACAATCCCTTGTGAATTATGGAAATTGGAAAGAGAAAAATATATGAAATATTCTCCATTTAGTATATATAGTCTGTGTAGTTTAAGATTTTGATGTGTGTCATTGTATAATGATGAGGCTTTCCTGGACTTTTAGGATACAATGTGAATGAAAATTTGGAGATTGGAGGGATCAGTCCATCCATCCATTCATCCATCCATCCATCATCGTCTATCTGTATCTCCTATCTATCTCCCTTTCTGAAAGTCTTTCCTCCTTTGACTGAACCAATGACTGGCATTGTGAATGGTCTATCAAATGTCCTAAAATCCTACATCTGTCTAACATAGAGTTTTCAATTCAGTAATTTTCACCATCAAATGTGTTGAAGATTTCATGCTGTGTCTATTTAAAATCCATATTCCTGTGGTCCATCTTGGAGATTCTGATTTATAAGTCTTCAGAGGGTTGCATTAATGTGCACCCTTGCAAGGCAGGAAGTCAGTGCATATGGTTTTTAACACAGATTTTCTAGAGGTCACACAATGAAACAATGCCATTGGGGTAATGAAACCTCCCTAACACTAATATTAGTATTAATTAGTATTTTCCTCCTATCATCTTTTCCTTCTATCATCACTACAATTTTTTCAAATACGGGAACAGTGATAAAGAAGATCTAAAGTCATCTATATATTAATGCAATTGGATTTTTGTATTTATAATTGATTGTGGCTGTCTGATGCTTAAGCTGTATCTCCCAATAGTTCATTCGGCTGTTATTGAGTATGTGTGCTACAAGAATAGAATTCCACGTTAAATAGCTCAGTATATAACTCTTGTTCTTCTATTAGAGAGTTACAGACATATATCTGCACACAGAACTACATAGCTTTTCTTAAACTACACTTCCTAAGATTACAACTCTAGAATCTTCTTAATAAGGGACAACTGTGAATACTTTGCAGAAACAGTTTCTTACCTGTAGACAGGTAAGCCCTACCTTACTTACTTGCTAAATCTGATATCTTTTTGACAATTCATACTACTGCTTTGCTAAATATTGTAACAGAAGCAGGTAGCATAGATGCCCTTCCAAACCCCTCTTTTTAAAAGACTGGGAAATAAAGAGTTTAACACTCAGTGGTGAAATGAGAGATATATAAAGTCAAATTTAGTGATTACTAGTGTAGACTGAATTGTGGCCAAAGGAACTTTACACACATATTTGAAGGAAGCTCTATTTTTTTTTGTCATAGGGAACCAGAAAAAAATGGGCAGAAAAATAATTTTCAATATGCAGTGTTAGATAGCTGAGAGAATATTTTGACCAATGACCAGCAGTAATAAGGTTCAACAAAATTGTGTCTATTTAGGGAATAATGCTCTAGCCTGAGGAAGTTGGTTACAATCATCCAATTCTTGGGTCTGATTCCTTAGTTATTAAGTACATTTATGTTTTAGATTTTGTATAATTCTGCCATAGAGAAAACATATGTTGAGCAAGACAATGCGTGCACTCTGGTCAGAATAAAGTCATACTTCTTATTATAAATTAATAAATTGGTAGTCTGCTTTGCATTTCAGTATCTCATTAATTTAATTTAGAGTAATTTAGTGTCCATGAGTCTGATCACATCCTAGAAACTAAACAATTGATTTTCTGAGCAAAGAAGTTTCAACAAAACACAGACTATAATGAAATCACCCTTGAGATGCTATCCTGAGAGGTTTTTGGTAGCCCATTATAAAATCTACCATGGGTAAAACACTTTATACTTGCTTCTCTTTAAAATGCAACATATTGAATACAGATTTGTATGTGAGTATCAGCCCTAATTACAATGAGGATTTTTTTAGGAAAAATAAATTTAGTTCCCACCACTTGTTCTTCGCTTTATATTTAGCAGGCTAGATAGAAGGGATTATTCGTTTCAGAGCTGGTGTCTTCCTTTATTGCTTTTTTCTAGAATTCTGGCAAAATAGAGGAATAAAAGGAAGTTACTATGAGCAAATATTTTATACCCTATTCTTGCAAATATGATTCCCAATATACCTTATCTGGAATCACCTCATCTAGGTTAAACTTGGCTCACTCATGCAGTTCCAACTGAAGTCTGTTGGGACTTAACCTACCTAGCTAAGTGTTCAATTTAGAAGTTCACCCGCACCTCATTTGCACCCAGTGGAAAAATCTGTAGTTATTACAGATAATGTAATGTGAATTAAAGTGTGCATTTTTTTTAACACTTCTAACAATGACTTCTTTTGCAGAGACTTCCTAAGCAAGATAAGGAGCTTTTTGTGCCTTTCACCATGCAAATCCAACATCTGAGATATTACAAATCTCAGAGATTTTTAGCTCATGTTATAAGAATATTAAACCTTCTTATTTTATAGAAATTAGTGAACTCAATTCACACATAACTACATAAAAATTTCAAAACTGTCTTTAAGTTCTAAAATATTTCAAATGAAAGACTATTTGATAATTATGTACATATATATGCATGTAGTCTCTCGTCAATTCTATTTTGATGCTGGATATTACTTTTTAAAAAAAAAGAGTAAGATCTGCCTACCAAATTTATTAATGTACACATCTGAAAACTGGACAGTGGAGACTTGACTGTCCTTAACTATCACTAGAGTATTAATCAGTGCCAATAGCACTGAGACTTGTCTACAAAGCAATTTAAATTAACCATTACCCTTTCAACCTCCCTCATTCTTCCACCTGTTCTCTGGAAGAATAATTTATGTTGCATTTCAGATAAAAATGCAAATTTGTGTTTTTCTTATGCCACATTATAAGCAATAAATTTGAGTGGGATGAAAATTAATGTTTAATTGAATCAGCTTCTATTTATATATGTCTTCAAAAACACATTAAAACAAAAAAATATTATAATCAGGTGAAATCTTTGTCAGAAATATTTATTTTGCCAAATTAAAATAACTGGGATTTTTTTCAACTGATAATTTTCAAAGATATTTTTCCTATATTATTTAGTATGATTTCATTTTCATTGTTTAATATTACATTTCATGGTGTAATATTACTCTCCTTTCTAAATAAATAAGGGGCTATTAAAAAATCAATGGCCAGGGGCCTCCCTGGGGTGCAAGGGGTGCAATGGCCAGGGGCCTCCCTGGGGTGCAAGGAGATGCAGCACTATGAAGCTATCCACAGCCACTGCAGCACATAAACGATCCCTGGCCAGGGAGGTGAACTGCATGGTGCCGCAGACCTCTCCTGCTTGCCCGCTGCTCCCCTCAGCAGTGTATTTCAGTACATCTGTCTGTTCTAATACCCATTCTGTTTCTGGTGAATCTTCTTGCCCCAGGCATCTCTGGCCTGCACCCCAGATCTTGTATGCATAAACAAACAAATCTTTTTTAAAAAATCAATGGCTAGACCACACAATGAATTCATAATTTACTTTTAAATAATCAGGGACTATTTTATCAGTTAGTGTTCATATGTATTTTGATCTGGAAGACAGATAATTGTATTGTTATTTACAGCATTATTAATTACAAAATATCTGGGAAGAAAGATCTACACTTTTGTAAAAGCTGACAAAGAATGTACAGTTAGATAAAAATATATGAGAAGGAAATGATCTATGAAATTTAAGGTTTAGGTAGAGATCCAAACATGTGGGACATTTATGCCATGTTAATAATTCTGGAGAGAGTCCAAAAAAGCAACAGGAAGCTATTATAAAATTTAAGCAGAGGAACAATGTGATCCTGCCAGATTAACATATTTACCCCCATGATTTGTTATAAAAAAATTTCAAAAATTCAGAAAAGTTAATTTCTGAATTTCACAGAGCACAGCACTGTGAAGCTATCTACAGCCTCTGCAGCACCGGTTTGATCCTGGGCTGGCCAGCAAGGGTCCCACATGGCGTGGCAGACCTCTCTTGTCTCGCCCGCTGCTCCCCTCAGCAGTGTATTTCATCAGTCTGCCTGTTCTGTTCCCTGCTCTGTCTCTGGTGAATCCTTTCACCCTCCCATGAATCTGGCCTATACCCTGGTTCTTGTATAAATAAATAAATAAATCTTAAAAAAAATTGCACTCTTTAAAAAAAATTATTGTGCAGCAAACTCTTGGATAGTCACCACCTTGAATCTATAACATGTGCAACTTGTTACTGTATTTGGTACAACACATTAGCAGTGTATGAATCTACCTTGTATTTTGAAGCATTGAAAAAATGAGGTATAATTTGCAAATAGAAAAGGTTATGCATTTTATTGTACAGATGTATAGCTTTGACAAAGCATCAGAGTCAAGAAACATAACAGCTTATTGTTTAATTCATCTCAATTTTTTTTCAGACAGTGTATTTCACTCTAAGCCCTTTAGCTTGCCTATATTAAAGGTCAAGATTTGCTTAAGGTTATTTATATTTTTTGAGTTAAAATATACATACAATAAAACACACAAGTCATAATCTTTCTATAAACATTAACAAATGCATAATCTTGATCTAGGCAACCTGAACCCTACCAAGGCACAAAACGTTTCCATAACCCCACAAAATGTTTATGTGCTTCTTCATTGTCTCCTGTATAGTCTTCCCTTCCTATTGGTAACTAGTGTCCAATTATTTCCCCATAGATTAGTTTTGCCTGGTCTAAAATTTCATAAACAGAAACAGAATATTTTTGCCTAAGGTTTCTTTCAGTCATAATATTTTTGATATTCGAACATAGTAATTCTTTTTAAACTGATGAGCAATATTACATTATATAAATATGTGACTTTTTCTATTTTTCTGTTGGTTGCTACCTGAGCTATTTTCAATTTTGGTGATCGTGAATAAAGCTACCATGATATTCTTATTAGGATTTTAGTGAAAGTAATATATTTTTATTACGCAGGTAAATTTCTAGGATTGGAAATTCCAATCATGGAGGTAAGTTATGCTTAATACTATTTTTTAAAAAGCCAGACCTCATTCCAAAGTGTTTGTGTCATCATATTAATGGTTTTAAAAGTTATATAGCCTATAAGTATGGAGAATAGCTTGGAAATAGGTGAAATTAGATAAGGGAATGCTGATTTAAATGTTAGACTTAATAGGGTCTGGTGGAAATATAAAACAGTGAATATAATTGAGATATATTTAGGAGACAGAATCAATAGGACTTGGTAGTGTACACAATTTGAAGAGTGGGATATGGATTAGTCAGGTTTCTGTTTGGTCTTGGTATGATTTACTAAGCTAGAGAGTGCTAATGGGATACCAGGTTTAGAGAAAAAGTCCTGAGCTCCAATTTTGAACATGTGCAATTTGATGTGACTGTTTTCTCTCTTGGAATAATGATTAGCTAATTCATGACAATTTATATAGTATCAGAGCCAGAAAAAAAAATATGTAGCCCATTTTGCTAAGCATCAAATAGACTTGTGTTTTCTAAATTTATACCACTTTACCCTTCCCTTCAACTAAAATACTAAATTGCATATTCTCAATTACAATTTACTCTTAAAAGGGGGGGCACAGATTTATATTACTTCTTAGTGTTCAAAGTAATACTAAATATTAATAATGTAAACCATTAAACTATAAAATATATTTCTTTTGATACCTTGGCATGCATATCTTTGTTTAACAGAAAAATTGCACTTTTACTGGGAAAGCAGATGATTTATTACATAAAACCTAATTAGGATAAATGAAGGATATGATATGGTACAATATTTTCACAGATGGTTGAAATTACTTTGGGAAAAGCTTGGATTGAAATTCATTGATATAAGCTGCTTAAGATAATTTAAATGGAATGTGAAAGAAGTCAGTTTATTAGCATTTTCAAGCATTAAAGTTATAAACAAACACAAACAATAATTATAATTCTTTTTGAAATTATAGCAGAACTAAAATCCTTTAACCAATAAAGTCATTAAAGAGACTAAAGTTCTCTGCAATTTGTGTTTTGTTCAAAAATAATATGGTTGACCAAAACTAATGAGGCTTCTAATTGAACTGATGTTAGCCATGAATTTAGCTGGAACACATTCTTCCAATTTAGTTCTCCTTCAAACAAGATAATAGTATTTTTAATAATTACAGAGGTGCTATGAGATAACAAAAATGACAGACAGGTTACATATATGGCAGGGGCCTTTATAAGACTTTTTCATCTTTAAACATTTTTTATAAACTTAAAGGTATAAAGATGTTGGGAAAAAATAATTTAAATCTGCATTAGCAACCCCTAGTCTCACTTATACCACCTAACCTGGTTATGTAAAATAATAAGAGTTGTCATTAAAATGTAATTAAAGATTCACATTTCATGCTGACTTGTCAACAAGCCTCATTTTGCTTAATTATTTATGGATTTTCAGGAGGACTTTTCATTTCTAGGTCAGTAAAAAGAAAAGAAAATGAAGATTTTATCAACCACCTTGTCTAGAATGCCTTCATTCCTGACTGAAGACTGACTCTCATCCCTTAATTCACTCTGAGCAGTCATAGGCTTTTAACAGTCAATTGCAAAGTCTGGCTACAAGCTAAAAAGAAAAAGGGAGACCTAGTTAAACAAATACAGTTTGAATACTCAAAAGCTGGTATTTGGCAACTATTAAAGGTTTTTTTTTTTATTTTTTGGACATGAAAGTCCTCCATATATCCTTCTTAATGGAGATTTTACTTATCAATGCCTCATTTCTCACACGCTAAAGCTAAATTTGGGAAGATGTCAGTTTTGGTTAGAACAATCATATTAATTTTCTAATGGCCTACATGAATATGTGTAAAATGACATTTAAAAATAATGAATATTGAGGAGGTTCAAAGTGACAGGATAGGTAGAACCTGGGCTCACTTTCTCCCATGGAAACAGCAAAGTTTCAACAACATGTGGAGCAATTCCCTCTGAAATGAAATTGAGAATTAGAGACCATGTAAAGTGGTTGTTCCAGGTAGAGTGAAGTCTTGGGCTAAGGTAGTAAACACGGGCATAAAGGAAATGAGACACAATAGCAAGACATTTTGCAAGCAGATTTGACAAGCTTTGGTGAGCACTGGGGTCTGGTGAATTATGGCTGTCAGCTGATGTTAAGATACTTGCAAAGATATCCTCCTTCTGACTGACCTAGAAATTTTATACATACATACACACACACACACACATATATATATATATACACACTGGATATCATTAATACACATATATAACATACATATAAACACACATAAAACATATGAAAGATATGTTACATATACATTATACACATCGCGCGCTCTCTCTCTCTATATATATATACACATATGCACATACATACTACAACATAGGCTCTGGCAGCAGGGCACAGCATTTTTCTTCATCATGGGCATAGGTGGTGGATGGAAAGAGATCTTTTCCTCAAACTTAGCTGCAAATGCTTTTCCTTGGGCAGCATTATCAATTAGAATTGCACGTTCAGGCAGGCAAAATGGAGTTCAGCTTGGACCAAAGGTAAACTGGGGATAAAAATGTGGTCATACAAAGTATGAGGCTTTACAGTTATAGTAATCCACTAGAAAGAGCAAAATATTTGGGCTAATGTGAGTGTATAAGGCTCTATAAATGAAGGTTATTTTAAAATTAGTTACTATATAACAATAACTTTACTAATTAATGATGAAAATGCAGAATATGCCAAAGTAAGAGGGATTAATCTGCAGTGGCAGACACACACACACACACACACACACAAAGTTATAATACACTTTTTCAATTGCAACCATAGAAGTCTGCAGGAAAATCAGAGGATGTCATGCATATTATGACTTCATGCATTCTATTTACATATGCTTTCCTCTATATCACCTTTTTAATGAGAAAAACAAGGTCTTTAAAGAAAAGTCATTAAAATATATGTGTATATGCACATGGTATTTAATGTTACATGACCAACACATTGCTACTGTTGAGAACAAGACAATGTGAACATTTCCCTCACCTGGACTAAAGTTTAGACAGTTTTCATCCTGTCCTAGGTTCCTGATCTTACTTTCCCTAGAACATTTCATTTAGAATTTTTTTCTGTCCCTGTAAGATACAAATTTTTAAAAATCCCTTCTCAGTTTTATAACCTAGGAAAGTCTTTCTTAAGGACATGTTTCCCATCCTTTTGAAATAATATCAGGGAAAATAATGTCCCCCCAGTTTCTAATTCACATAGAAATCTAACTTTTGTGGGCACCTTGCTCCACATTATAAAACTATTTCTTATCATGAAGGGAGGAGAAGGTTTATGTTCCCTTTGGGTAGAGCTACCAAGTAAACACAGATGGGCTAAGATTTCCCTCCCTCACATCCTGAAAACTCTGTACCCTTCCCCTTTGTCTCAGAGCAGCAGAAGGTTCCAACTTAGTCTGCTCTTAATCTCCCTTACTGAGAGTAGTTTCAGAATAAAACTCCTCTTTGCTTATCTTGTCCAGTGAGAATTTTCTTTAACAGTGATGAATACATTTTTCGAGTGTTTATTTTAGGATTTCCTAAATATTACTCTATTTATATTGCCTATATTTTAGATACTATTCTGTGTGCTCCTTCTTCCTTATTTTCTTCATGAGGAAATTATGCCCCTTTACTGATAAAGATCCATCTTTCTATTTGTGCCCTCATTTCTATCTCCTTTCACTTTTTTCAAGGACTTTGTTCCTTAAGTTATCTATCTATCCTCTTCTTGAAACAATGGCAACCACTACATAACAGAAGTCACTAATAGCCTACAAATGTGTCTTAGTGACTTCCATTTAAAATTTTCCTCTCTCTACTCTCTTTATTTTCCTTTTTTGAGGTCACCATTCACAAACCAAATTTCTCAATAATTATCTATACCATAAATTCATTTATTAACTTCCCATTCACTCCTCAATCCACTTCTATCTAGCTTCTGCTATTTGTCCACTAAAACTACTAATATCAAAAATAACCAGGAAGCTGTATGCCAAATTCAATGGAAATTTGTCGACAGCTTTTGATATTCTTGGCCAAATTTTCTACCCAAATACCTACCTAGGTTCTATAATTAAATGTTACATTAGTTATCACATGGTTTCAAATATTATTTCATATCTATGGACTAATACTCTCCTTTAGACTCAATAGACATTATGTCTTCTAATTAACCAAACAGTTCTACTTAAAGGTCTTACATATATCTTATATATAAGATATCCAGAATCAAACTTTTTATTTCTGCCTGCAATCCCTTCTCAAATATTACTGCTCCGTCTATTCATTTCCAAGAACTACAAGGCCATTTCCATAGTTTCTCATGCCAGAAGATTGGATTTCATTCTCAATTATTTCCCTATCATTTTCATACTTCATCCCTCAAACCAATTCATGGTGGCTGTTAATTTATATCTATAAAATATATTGAGAATTAATCCATTTCTCTCCATATCTAATATGCATTCTAGTGTAAGCCATTATTTCTGACACATTTTACCAATTGATTCCTTCCAATCAAGTTAATCAATTTCCATATAGTAATCACTGACATTTTTAAAACAGAAATTTGATCATTTTATTTCTCTGCATTTAATTTTTCAATGGCTCTTCCTTGTGTTTAGAAAAAATGATCCAATATTATTGAGAACCACAAAGTATATCCTCCCTTCTACCTATCAATACAATAGATTAAAATTTATTTCTCCATATTTATTTCTATTCTTTAATCTATTTTCTGAACACCATGTGTTAGATATACTGTGCTTCATTTAGTTCCTATAATCATCTCTAGGGCCTTTGACATAGTCTTACTTAGATCTCTCTTCCTTATTTCCATTTTTACTGGATTATTAGAAATTACCTATCAACATAAGTGTTTGACTTTATCACTTATATTCAAAGCAGTTCTTCCAATATTTACTGTAATTGAAATTTGTTCATTTTCATTCTATCATATATCATGTTTTATAATATACCCTTTCTATTTGCTTTTGTTCCTTTGTTGCCTGTCTTCCTCAAAAAACTGAATTGCTATGAGGTCTAGATTCTGTCTGCCTTGTTAAATAGTGCATCTCCCCAATCTATCTGCCAACAACACATTGGAGATGTTCAAAACATTTAATGGCTGACTAAATATTCTGTCAGAAATTCATTTCTAGCTCTGTGTGAGAAAATGTTTTACTATGATGTATATTATGACATAAGCAAACTCACATTTAAATGATATAAGCATTCAGAATGTTCTAGCTAGTTCTTTGATTTTTTTAAATCAATATCACTGTAAAGCAAGAAATGCTTTTTTCTAAAATGACTTCTGCTTTTAGTGCTCTTTAAAAGTTGTGCCGAAGCAAGTTCTATTAAGTATATACTTTATAGAATTACTCTAACTAAATGTAAGTGGCCAAGGAATTGGCTGAATTTGGCTGCTGTTCTACACTAATAAGATTTTAACTATACACTTGAGCTTACAAGGGATGCACATTCACAGTCACAACTATTCAGTGCTGTTCTGTGGCACCATTGAGATTGCAAGCAATAAAGAGACCAGCATCATAACTTCCTCAGAAAGAAAGAGAAAAATTCAAATCTGCTCAGTCAGCACAAATTTTGAAAATTGTCCCCCTGGAGAATGCAGATGCTCAAGAACATAAATTAGCTATCAGAATAGATTATTGTAAAACACATCTACAAGTATATTCATACACATTTAAATGTATGAGCAAACATAAATCCACTAAGTAGTTTAGTTAGGTCTATATGAAATCAGACATAACTTAGTTACAGCTGTAAAATAAATTTTATTATACACTTAACATTGTGAGAGTCTGTGATTGTGCTACTAGCTTTATAATAAATATTATTATATTTTTAGGATGAGATGTTCTGTTCTTGCATGTGGCTGAAATGGAGATGTTTCTTGTGATTTCTCACTGAAATGAATGGGCTCTGAGCAATAATATGTAGTGCAATAGGTTTAGAATTAAGTATAATTACTTTGACTTGAAAGTTTATCCTCCTCTTTGATTGTATGGCTTGGAAAACATGTATGAGGAGCTGAATGTAAGAAAGTTGTGCACAGCTGGTTTTGTTTATTTCTCAAAATAAATGGTGTCTTCAAATTAGTTTTTCAATACTTAGATAATCTGAAATGTCCTTATCTATAAACTCAGAATAAATAAAAGTCCTATTTTGCTGAAAGCTTTTCTTAAACTCCAGGTAAAGGTTTATATGTGTAAAGCCATTTTAAAATACAGCAGGGAAGTTATTATAGAGAAATTGCATTACCTCTCTTCTTGAACTAGGCCAGACACCTTGGCCAAAAGCAATTGTTTTAAGAAGCCATCAAGCAAACAATTGCTTGAGAAGTGATGACTATGGACTTATAGACAGAGTACAGAATTAGTTAACTTCCTTCTCATCTTTTCTATAGAATCAGTAACCAATTATGTATAGCCAAGAATAGTTTGAGCCTGCTAACACTAATCAATTCTTTTTTTAAACCACTTATCTCATCTTCCTCTTTTACTCCCATAAAAATCCCTGACTTTGTCCTTTCTGGAGGCACACTGTAGATTTTCACTGTGAATACATATGTCCCAAATTGCAATTACTTGATCACAAATGAATACACTTTGTCTTTCAATTGCCTTCTGAATCTTCATGTTAACAAACTAAATATTAAAATGGGACTCTTGGGGAATTGTACAGTCATCACAGGTTGGTGGTATTCTTGGTTCCTGGCAGAAGCAAAAACCTCAAGTTAAGATCAAGATTTTCTATAGATCAAATCAGCCAATAAACTCACACTCAAAATTTATCAGCCACTTGAAATGACAGGCCATGACAAGTTGGGAATAAGAAGAAAAATAATAGAATTAGATACATACTATATGTATTAGAATTGAGAACATAGACTAGGCAAGAAATATTTAAATAAACAAAAGACAAAATGTCAAAGATTAGAAGAAAATCAAGTATTATCAGGGAGTTAAAAAAATAGATTCTCAAGATATGAAAAACATAGTTGGTAATATTTTAAGCATACAGAATGGTTAAACAGTTTAAATTCAACCAACATGGAAATTCATAACCCAAACATCTTTGAATGAATTGCTTAGAAATTGTTATTTGGAAAAGTAAGAACATGGGACATATTGAAGAGAAATTAAGATACATAAAGAATTGAATGAGAAAATCTAATAGGCATTTAATAAGAACAGACAGATGATTTTCAGTTCTGACCAACACAGACTAAGACCACTTAACAGCCTGATTTTCCTATTAATTATAATGAAAAACTCTGGATAAGATACAAAAAGCAACTACTTGAATACCCTGGAAAATAAATAAAATCAGATAGCTTATGGAAACAACCCATCTGGGCATTTGTTCCTGATTTGTTTTTCTATTTTCTATTTTTCTATTGGTTTTGCTTGAGGATTGGCCTAGACACACAGCGTAAGACCATGCAAACTTATCTCATAGTTCTACAGATCAGAAATTCAGGAATTTCTGTGATCTGATTTTCACTGAACTGATATCAGGTCATCAGTTTTCCCTTGTTCTTATTATGGAGAATTGGAGTAGAACCTACATTTAGGCTAACTGAAGTGGTTGCAGAATTCATTTCCTTTTCATCTGGTTGTAGGACTAAGATCCTGTTTTCTTACTGGCTACTGGCCATGTATCATTCCCAGCTTCTAGAGGTTGCTTGTTTGCCTGACTCATGGTCCCCTCCAGTTTCAAAGGTGGCAAATGGTAAAATTTCATTAAAAAAATAGTTGAGTAGCAATCTGTTGCATATCTATATAATCTATATAGATATATACCATATCTTCATCCAATCATATGTCAATGGGCACTTAGTTTGCTTCCATGTCTTAGCTACTGTGAACAGTGTTGCAATGAACATAGGTATGTAGAGATTTCTGTGAATTAGTGTTTCTGTATTCCTATTGTAGAGAACTAGGAGTGGAATTGCGGGATCATATATTCTATTTTTAATTTTTTGAGAAGTCTCCATACTATTTTCCATAGTGGCTGCAGCAAGTTACATTCCCACCAACTGTCCATGAGGGTTCCTTATAGACCCTCATTATCTATACACTCCCCAAGACCTGTTTCTCTTATTTTTGATATATGCCATTCTTAGAGGTATGAGATATTTCCCTGATAATAAGTGATGATGTGCATTTATTCATATGCTTGTTGCCTATCTGTAAGTTTTCTTTGGAGAATATCTTCTGTCCATTTTTTCATTGGTTTGTTTTTGTTGGGTTTCTTATATATTTTGGATATTAATCCCTTGTTGAATGTGTGATTTGGTAATAGCTGCTCTCAACAGATCAATGAAACAGAATCAGAAACACAGAAATAAATTCATGTGTATGGACAAGTAATTTAAGACAATGGAGCCAACGGTATATAATGGAAAAAGGAAAGTATCTTCAATAAGTATTGCTGAGAAAATTGGACAACCACATGCAAAAGATTGAAACTAGGCCACTAATTTATGCCATACAAAAAAGTTGATTGATTTGAATATTCAACAGATATACTTAGAAAATTACTAAGGAAAGATACAGAAAGGAATTAATAGTGACAAAAATAAGAACTAAGAATCAGAAAATAGGAAAGTGGTAGAAGCAATAAGGTAGAAAGAAGTTTATTAAATAAACTAATGAAATTAAGCTGTAGCTAATCTAATATTTTAAATGAAATCATATAGTAAAATACCTATAAATAATAAGAAATAACTACATTTAGCAAATAATTAAAATAGTGAAAGAAATGATATGTGATAAATATATGAGAAGACATATATATAAGGGAACAATAATTTTATATCTGGATAGATTTTCTTCAGAGAATTATTCACATAATGATTGCTACAAGAAAAACTAAAACAACAAATGTTGGCAAGGATATGAAAATGAAGAAACCCTTGTACACTCTTGATGGGAATATAGACTGGTTCAACCCCCATGAAAATAGTATGCAGGTTTCTCAAAATATTAAGAATAGATATGCCATATGATTCAGCAATTCCACTCCTAGATAGCTACCCAAAGAATGAAAAAAATAACACTACAAAGGGGTATGCTCTTATGTTCATTGCAGCACAATTTACAATATCTAAGGTAGTGTCAACCAAAGCGCCTAACAAGATGAATGAATAAAGAAGATGTGGTATATATGTATACAATGGGCAATTACTCAGCTATAAAATACAAGATGAACTCTTGGCTTGTGTGACAACATTGATGGAACTGGAGGGATTATGCTAAGTGAAATAAGTCAGAAGGAGAAAGACAAGTAATGGATGATTTCACGCATGAGGAAATTAAAGAAACAAAACAAATTAAACTAAACAAACCCTAGAAATCTGACAAGAGTGAGGCTACCAGCTAGGTGGGTGAAGATAAGGAGCAATGCAAGGAGGGGACTCAATGAACTATGGTGGAGGGTTATGGGTGGTTTGGTGGTCAGTGTGGTGTCCTAACATACATTTGAAGAGTTGTGAATGTACACATTGAAATGACCATGTTGTAAAACAGTTACCTTAAAAAAAATGACTAAGTCAGAACAATCACAAAACAGAAAACCAAACCTAAATCCATCCCCTAATGGTGTACTCTGCTCTCTACTATGTTATCTCCTGCCAAATGCTTCCCTGGAATTCTCAAGAGGTAGAGTTGACTGGACTCGCTTATATCCTTTTTTCCATTGCAGCAAACTATGTGTGTTTTAACTGCTTTTCTATAATGTCTTGAAGATATGTTCCCTTGAATACACTGACATATTTTATTTCTGTTAACTAACTCAACATGAAAGTTTTCTAGTGACCAGCATGCACGTAATTCCCTCCCTTCCCCCTTCTCATGTTTAGTAAACTGTTATTCATCCTGCAGAATCCAGTTCATATATTACCTCCTGTACTTAGTAACAAATATATTCAGAATTATTCTTCTGTTAGTCATAAAATTATTCATTACTTTTATCACATTTTTATAAACTTATGGAGATTTTTCACACTTGAATTTTATTTTAGTTGTAAATGTATACAGGTTCACTTTAAAATAAATAAAACATTTTTAAAAGCATTCAGAATTACCTTTATACTTATGCTATGTTTTATATGGTAAGTATCATAGATAAAGAATATCTCAGTTGAAAATTAATTTCTTACCAATAAAGAAAAAAACTTTACTGAGGTCTTTCATCCAGGCACTAATTTTGTCAAAAATGTTATAATATAAAGATGTAAACTAATAATCTTCTATATTTATAATCTGTCAATGCACCATGCCTAACAGGTAACAGTTGGTCAATAAGTATGAAATATTATCATAAATCATAGGATTCTAATTTTGTTGAATATTAATATAATGGCTATTTAAAAGCTCGGGGGTAAAAACATTGCTATATTCAATAGGCTAGTTTCCAGGTGGGATCAGTTATTTACAAAGAAGCAGTAAGCATTATGGCCTTAAAAGATACTGATAAAGTATCTAGGAAACGGAAGAAACTCAGCATCTAGAGGTAAATGTTATTCAATGACCTCAAGTATTTAGAAAAGCACAGCTGGGCTTTGCAGATTACATTTTAGTATTCAGTGTCTGGGCATTGTTTTAAGACCTATCATTACAAGAAACATATGAATAGCATTTAGTTACAGCAACAAAAAAATCTTAGAGAAAAAGTATCTTGAAGGAAATTTGTTTAGTCATTTTAAGTTGCCAAGAGGAGGCAAAATGATTTGTTTCAGCTAATCACTGCCAATTACTGCTTTGCAAACAGAAATGGCAAAACACTCAGAAAACAATTGGAACAGGATTAATCATTGGACAATTGCCATCCCTGTTTTATAATCTTTATTCTTTCAGTCATTGTGACTGGATGCTTACTCCTCAAATAGTTTCTGATCATCCATCCCTGTGAAAGTGCAATAGGTCACTGAGTTTCAAAGCTTTCATTTCTATGCCTGTAAGGAGTTAGTCCTGCATGAATTTTCACGGAACATTTGGGAATAATTTAAGAGGAGGCTCACTAGAATTGATGAGATCATTATTAAATATCAAACAGACATGAACTTAAGTGGACCAGTAGTAGGATATGTACAAAGATATTATAACTAAAGAGATCAGAAGCTGGATTTCATTAATGTAGACTTTATTGAAAAATGTGGGTTCCCAAATCAGCATTCAATTTTCTTCCCAAAGAGTTTCATCCCCTATCCTTCATCCCTCATGCATTCAGTGCTTATGGTAAAACTGTCCCAACCTGTGCTCTCAGATTGGGCTTAATTGGAGTAAGGGTATTTACCAATCATTCTTACATATGACTCCTGACTGGCTAGGGAAAGTGGGCTCAATAGAACAATACATGGCATTCCCTGAGGACAAATGACACAATTTGGGTCAAAGAGATGCAAGAAAATAGGTGAAAGAGGCTTCTGAGAAAGGATTTTCTTTCTCATAAGTGAGAATTACCAGAAGAGGTAATATCTTCATTCCCTGAACTCATTAATGTGAGAATGAGGCTAATAGACAAATAAACAATAAACTACTGACTTCATGTAGTATTCATGCATAATGATTTTGAAAGATGTAATCCTGAAACTTATATAATGTTATAATGCAACATTACTTCAACAGAATTAAATATAAAAGACCAGAGGTTATAGGTTTAAAGTACACAGCAGTGTATATAATATCTAACCTTGTTAATAATGATATTAACATGCATATGTGTTTGTGTGTCCATACAACAGTCCTGGAAGTATATATGAGAATAGGAACATTGTTTCTCAGTGTATAGGATGGGTTGGGTGGAAGTGATATATGACACTTCCATGTCATTTTCATATTTTATTCACATGTACATATTTACCTATTGCAAGTGTCAACAAGTCAATGACAGTAATACTTGCAAACCTAGCAAGGAGTTCTGGGTTCCCTCTGATCTGGAAGATACTTGGAAGGCACTTGCACAAAATGAAAGTCCACAACTTCTCATAAATCCATAGGAGAAGTGAGGTCACAGGGAAAATGCTGTGGTATCTATCATATGTATGTAGACTATAAATAACCAAATCAAAAGAACTAACAAATCATAACAAAATGAACTCTTAAATGATAAAAATATGGTGGTATCAGAAGTGTATGGGAAGCTGAGGGAGGGAAGTGTTGAGGGTGTTGTATAATGGGAATGGCACTAGACTTTGTGCGGTGTGTGTGCTGAGTCCTGGACAAATATATAGATGTGTAGTCACACTCCTGAAATATATGTAGTATTGTAATTCAACAGTACATTGATAAAAAATTACTAAAAAGCATAAAATCAAATGGTATCCATACTTCATCCTAGGCAATTGCTACAATTCAATAAAAATATTTCTAAATACAGTAAGGGGACTACTGACAAGAAAACACACAACAATAAAAAGATAGATGATAGATAGATAGATAGGCAGGCACACAGACAGACACACAGACAGAGATGGAGGAATGGGTGGATATATGGATTGATAGGATAGATGAATGACCTGATGACTTTCAATTCATCATCCTCTCACAAAATAAGTTAAATTACTTTTCTCATTAAAAGATTTAATGGATAAGGTGGAAAATAAAGTCAGAGGGGGATTCTATTTCATTATAAATAATGAAGCAAGTATCTTCTGTCTTCTTTGGAAAGATAAAGGAGCAAGGGATTAGCTTGTACCCTATTTTCAGACAACTAATAAGTTTCATGTAGGCCAGACACATGTGGTTGTTTACAGTTTGAATCTTGACTGAAAGTTAAGGCAAGGAAATGATTACCATTGTAATATTACCTTTTCATAGTCCAGTAAAGTGGAGTAACATATTTTACTAAATGGAGTTTTTGATAACAGTATTAGAGCACTATTTCCTATATTTATAAAGAATCACTTCTTAGAACTAGGTTATAAACAGCTTTGCAAACAACCCCAGTTTAGGGTTACTATGGCAATGCTTACCATGGTTAATACTGTAGCTGCAGAAGTTATTATAAGAAATTTTAACCTTGGCAAAACGCTCCTCAAAAATAAAACTGAAGTACCAACAAACACACACAAATAAACTTATTTTGATGAGATGTTTTACTCACAATTAATGCTAAGTTGGGAAATAGATATTTAAGACAATGCAGTGTATTGGTGCAACTTAAATCAATATATAAATTTCAACAGTTTTTCTTCTTATGTAGGGAATATTAACAGTAAAAAGATAGATATGAGACGGGAACATCAGAACATAAATCACTGTCATTTTCAGATGTGTAAGCCAAATAAAACAATTATTATGTGAAATGCTCATTGTTAAACAGCCTGTTAGTGAAGACACAGTAGTCCAGAGTACTCGCTCAGATCCTCATGGCTCTACTTTCCTTCTGTTTTAGTTATGACCTATCATGTCACTTAATTCCTTTACTGGTTCTTTTGCTCACTTATCCTGTTGTCCTCTAACCTCAACTTTTAAGTAAAATCCACACTCTAATAAATCCATTGCATTTCATGCTTGACCCAGTTCCCTAGCTGCCAAGGCATCTGTCTGGATCACCTGGAGTCATCTCCCATCACTCCTTACACCCTCCACCCATCAAGCTCCAAAGCAGACTGTCCATTAGCATTTCCACCTTCCACAAATATTTCCACTTCCTTCCATTTCACCACTAATTAATCATACAGCCAATCATTCAACCTCAAGTTTATTATTATAGAATATTTCAAATAAATAAGAAAGCATAGAGAGAACTGTATAGTGAAGTCTTTCATTGCCAGTTGTTGATGATGCAATAATTATTATTTAATAGTTACTTTTGTTTCATCTCCATCTTTAGTTAATTGAACCCATTCCAGGTATTATATAATTTCATCCATAAAAATTTCTGTCTTCTGCAGTACATATTATTTAGATGTACTTGTTTGGAATTTGCATTTGATTTAGGAAATTTTTTAATCCATTTATTTTTATGATTATGTGAAATATATGTGAACAAAATAAAATCAACAAAACAAGTTGTACTGAGACATTTAACTTGTTTCCACCATTGTATACCCTTTTATATCTCTACAGTGACTGGCAAGCTTATTTTACTAGAGTGCATCTTCACTGTCAGGGCACAGCACTGCCCTACCTGCTTACATCACTCAAACTTACATTGTAGAGAAATGTAAATTTTTTGCTTAATGTCAGTACTTTTCATCAGTCATATCATTGTGTGAGTCATGTTCTCTGGTAAGTTCCTTAGGAAAGGTGCACAGAATTATTTTTTCTGAGTTCTTGCTTGTTCCTAACTGTGAAATCTTTATGCTTTAAGTTTACCTTTGGCTAGCTATATAATTTTTAGCAAACACATTTTTTGCATCTGTGAATTTCTTAAATATGTTGTTCTCTTATATTCCGGCAGGAAGTTTATCTGAAATTCAGGTTTTCTTACCATTTTACGTGACTTTTTTACATTAAAATGTATAAAAGTTAAGGAGTCAGTTTGAGTATTTTTCCATTTAAAAAATCTTTGAATGTGCTGGTATTCTATATGTAAGTCAAATTAGTTTTCTCACACAATTGTAATAGTAAATTTTCCTTCCTTACATCTGTATTTTTTGCCCTGGTTTATATTTTTGGGAAGTGGGGCATGGGCTATTCAGACCCATGTATATGATATAATTAAAGCATTGGAAACATACATGCTTACTCTGGTCTTTCTGTCTTCCCTTCTCCCTTGGTTCCCTTCTAAAATTTTATTGGTCTAATCACAAAATGATAACCACAGAAATGTTCCTTATCATCTTTGCTATGACACTGGGTATCCTAACCTAGATGCAATCCTAAAACATAACACCAGCAAATACTTTTGTATCCTTTCTCAAATGTTAAGTTCAGAGAGTATGTCCTTACATTCTTAAACAATTAATGGGCATTTTAAAAGTTTTGCTAATATTAAAATATTCAGGGGAAATATTTTATCAAAGTAAAGGTGATAGTAGCATAATATGGACAAATATGAAGAAAATCTTAAAAGTATGGCAAGTCAGTCACATATTAGAAATTAGACAAAACAAGAAAATAAGGACATCAAAAGGAATTCCAAGAGATGTGATATGTACATCAAAAGTAGAGAAAAAGTGAATGCCCTTGTTACAGGGCAACCCCGATATTGATAAAATTAGCTCAGGATATCCTTTTCCCCTAAGACCCTTAACAATGAAGGTATGAAGATACTCTTGAGTCTAAAAGGAAATGATATTTTTGCCTGAAAGACTCAAAAGATTCACATTCAGGATATTTTAACTAAAACTGATATATTAAGATAGGTTTAATATGTAACTATTCTAGGCCCATCTGAAATTCAAGGTCTATACCATGCCTTATAATTCCTATGTAAGTTGACTCCTGCCTACATTTCTAATCTCTTATAGTAAAACTACTCCTTTGCTAAGTATATTCTACTTTTACTGTCCTCTTTCCTGTTCTTTAAACATGACAGAATTTTTTTGGCTTATGGTTTTTCCATATTTTAAAACTTCCTAAGGAGTACTTTCTGCTAGAATACATGGCTAACTCTAACTCGCCATTCAGATTTCAGTTTAAATGTTAACTGTGATACCTAACATTCATTGATGTTTTTAAATCTGCCTCCCTACATTTTGCTCAGTCATATGTTTATATTCATAAATGTTTAACAGCTGGTGAAAGTGAGGGAGAGAAGGAGGTAGAGAGAAAGCAAAGAAGGAGGAAAGCAAAGAAGCAAAGAGTTTGTGACTGACTTACAGGATTTGCCAATTCCTGTGGTGTAAATATCCCCATGATGGCTAATTTCACCTACCACTATGACTACTGAATAAAGAGTGGAGGAGATGGACACAATGATTTTTCACAAGCTGATAAAAGTTATCCATTATACCACTGGGCTATTATGAATTTTTGTTCCTCTATTACAATGATTTATATTTTATTTGACATCTATTATTGGTAAGACATATACTTTGGGTATCTTTTACTAGGTCTACGGTGAGATAAAGACAGAAATTGAGGTAACCAGAGAATATTCTAATTTTACAAAATCTTAATAAATATTTTTAATTCTATAAAGTTGTTTTCTAATTAAAAGACTATATTTATGTATTTGAATCTTTTATATAAAAATGGAAACAGTTTTAATAAAACAGCAACAAACATTTAATGAAGAAGAAAACATATTTATAAAATAATTTTTTTTAATTTCTGGAGACAGTATTTCAAAATTAGCAGAGAACAAAACTCTCTACCAAAACTCATATAAATATGAGGTAAAATATTTTTCAAATATGCACATGTTTGCCAATCTGAGATTTGGTTTCTCATCATATGTTGAACATAAAAGGCTATGCAAATAGAAACCAAGAACACATTAATTAGAAAGGTTTTATATTTTATGAATAGAGTCTTGGTGTGCTATAGCTAAAGATTTTCTTTAAAGAAATTTTCAATACAACCCTCTCATTTTACAGCTGAGAAAAGAGACCCCTGGAGAGATGAAGTAGCTGCTTGATACACTGCTTGACTGTGGCAGAATTAGGACTTAAATTTAGATTCCTAATACAACTCTGGGCCATTCATGATACCAGGGGATGAAATTGTTCCTGTGCCATGGCGCTTTCTTATGCATCTCCCTGCACTCAGAGCATCTTGTATTTGATCCAAATAAACTCTTCTACTTTCTCAGGACAAATCATTAACTATGTTTGCCAAGCATTTAACTGTCTTTCCTAACTCTCATATGGCAGTAAAATAAGCTTGTTTTTCAGATAGAAAGAAAATGACTCCCTAATTTAACACTTGTATTTAAGCAAAAACATGCTTTGTGAAGATAATGTTGACCATTTACTTGATATAAGTATAGTAACGTCTACTTGAAAAAAACAAGCCTAAATAAGGAGAAATGTTAGTTAACCTGGAAAAACCTAACAAGGTAATGAAACATTGAAATCAAATGACTAAGATGCTTTATAATTCATTCTATGGAAACTAGTTAGTACCATCTATATGCACAGCAATGAGGCACATGGTAATCTGGATAATCTGTTATGATGCTTCTCTGTATTCATATTCTGAGCAGTCTCTTCTTGAATTTGAATTGTTACTTAAGTAATACCAGTGCAAGAGTGTTGGCACACTGCTAGTTCTGGGACGTCTGTGCTTAAGTTTCAAAATATTGGCATAATATGCTTGTGCATTTTGGGGACTATGTACTATCATGTATGAAATTCAACCACTCTGAGACCAGATGCTGTGGAAAGCTCAGTTTAGCCAAGGAGTGACCTCATGAAGGAGAACTGAGGCCTCATTCAACAGCTGTTGTAGAGCTTTCAGCCAGCAAACAGTAATAACTTGGCCACCAACTTGGTCACCTCGAAGGTGAGGTCACTAGCAGTTGAGCCTGGCGTCAGTTAAGTCAGCCTAAACCATGCCATGAGAAGGAGACATAGGCTGTCCCTACTGAGTCCTGACCCCAAGTTACAGAATTGTGAGCAAACAAATAATTGTTGACTTAAACACAAAAAAATTGAGGTGTTTTGTTACACGGCGATAGATGGTATGCTAGAGGACTGTCTCTTGAAACACAAAAGGTTTTACCTATGGAATGGAGAATGGGGAAGGGAAGAACAGACCTATAACCAGGGCAGATGTGTATACATTCATCTATGTGACATAAAGACAGAACTACATGATTGCTTACTTTTTAATTCTAGGAGTGCATAGTATGTTAAAATGTGGAATACAGAATAGAACACTTCCCAATTCAGAATGAAAGTGATACCATTACCCTGATTTTGTGATAGATCTAAGCCCATACCCATTTTGCTAAAAACTGGAAAGAAATTTGGTTCATGATCTACAATTCATTTTCGCTTTTGAAATGGTAAATAGTGATAATATTTCACTGTTGTCCTCAGAGGAGCCATACTCACTAACCTTTTAAGTGCAGTTTACATTATGATTTGTATGTGATTCAAGGTATTTCATTAGAAAAGTATTACCAGAGTGAGCATGGGTGATTTCTTTTGCACAATTTTACTATGCAACATTAGAGATTTACTTTGGTTAAAATCTGGTAATAATAATGAATTTATTGTTTACTATATTTGCAACAGTCATGATATAAGATAATGGACTTCATCACCAGCAGAGTCATAATTTCTGTCATACTCCCTTAGCACATTTAGATGTAACATTTGACATTATTTTTCATCAGATTCACAGATGAGTTTGCTTCTGGAAAAGCACATGCACTCAATTTAGTTTTTAGTAATCTGTGCCTCCATGAATTTCAATCAAATCCAGTTAATAACAACAACAAAAAGTTCCCGTGAAGTATGATGCTGTTAACTATAATGCATATTACAATATCCATTTTATGCAAAGGAGTTTTGGGCAGAATTATTATCATTTTTATTTTTGTATTTTGACCTTAGGTTTTATTGAATTATATATTCATAGAAAGATTTTACCTTGCCCTGACAAGAATATGTTTGATGTATGGGGGCACCAGATATGCTTTTATAATTTAAATAAGTCTTTAAAAGGCTTTAAGACTTTACAAAACTATTTAATTTCAGCAGAAAAGTAGTTGCTGTCACCCTCCCTGAGATATGGAAAATCTACCAAGCTGCTTACATATAGGCTGTTTCAATTCTCTGAACTTATATTTCCTTTCCTCTGAAAAATATGTAAGATGAATATTTTTTTTTACTAAATTCTAATTTGAAACGCTGTATTTTGGTCTTTGAAATTCATAGATCATATTTGAATTTAAGCAATATTTTCCATCAATATCCTCCTCCCAAATTTATATTAAAGGTCATAAAAATGAATGGACAATCTATAAAGAAGCACTGATATTGAAACAGATCTTTTAAAAAATGAAATCAATACTAAAGATGGCCTGTCCCTATGGCAAGAATATATAGGCCATTCCAGAGCATAATGATATAGTAGTCTTATAAACTAAAGTCTTCCTAGTTAATACACTTTCCATTAGGATGCAACTGTGTGATGGTTCTATGAAATCCACATATCTCAAGTAGACCTAGAAAGAAAGCTCAACTAGAAAAAGATTAGTAAATCTTTGTTTTTAGGGTTGAAGTGCTGTCTACATAATAACCCACAGATAAGAGTTCATACTGAGATTAAACATTCATTATCTGAGTCATCAGGAAATATAAAGGAATGTGGGAAATATAAATGCAGATGGAAAGGATTGAGATATTCAAAGAAATGTTTTACATATATATATATATATATATAATTATTTTTAAAACCTTAGAATCTGAATGATTTATCTGGAGAAGAAAAAAATAGAGCATTACTAGAGTAGTATTTACCAAGTCAGGACATCATAGAAAATGTTCCGCAGTGCTAAAAATACTAATTCTTTCCACTATGTCTTTTAAGAACTTCTAGTGCTATTTTCTTTTCCAAATTTGTGTTATCATGTATAAAAAATCACAAAGTTACATGAAGTAGAAGTAGATTTGTTTAATCAGGTATGAATATCTTCCTAGCTAATACACTTTGAAGCAACTACACACGCGTGCACACACGTGCACACATACATTTCCAACTCTTCAAAATTAATCTTATAAGTGGTATTTGAAAACTAACATATACAGCTTTCTGGACTTCTCAAATGTAGCATTTTAATAGTCATGTAAAGATTAAGCACTTTCATTTTTTTCAGAATGGGAGAGTAAACCTCCTGATAAAGATTTTAAATGTTTAATAAAATATTTTTAAAGTCTTTTAAAAGGTAATGTTGAGCTGCTGAGATATTAAAGTGCTAACTCATCCTAAGGGCACTTGCCAAGATTGACTTGAATTTCACTTTTTGTTGCCAAGATGCAGGGGTAAAGAAAGAAAACCCAGAAGCCAACCTTCCCACAGTGGATACTCTAACAGCAGACAACCCTGATCCTAAAATGTTAATGCCTTGCATAAAAAGAAAACAGAAATAGGTAGAATAAGCTTGCTTCTTTAAGAATCTGAGTGCTGAATTCAAGTTTAAAACAAAATAAAACTCCCTTGGTGATTCATAACAAGCAGCTTGTCTTTCAACAGCACATCTTTTGAAAGATATATCATGTTCATCGTTTACAAGATACAATATTTTAAAGATGTCAATTCTATCTCCAAATTGACCTGAAGATTCAATAAACAATACAACTTACAATATCTTGTTTGTTATAGATTTTGGTAACAAAATTTTGGATATAGCTTAACAAACTCTAAAGCTTATGCAAAATGACAAAAGGTCAAGTAAAACTATTTCTGAGAAAGAAAAGATAAGACTTGAATAAAGTGCCAAGAAACAATCCAGCCCCATATGGGGAAGTGGCTCTGAGGATAGTTGGGAAAAGATGCAGTTTGAACTCATAACAGTAATGAGGTAAGTGTTTCTCCTTGAAATTAAGTCCTTTCCTCAAATCACACACAAATAAAAGAACTATAATGCAATTAATAATCAAATGTGAATTTGAAAAGTATAAAGGCTTAGAGGACAATAGTGAATAACAATTTTAAATGAGATTGCTTTTACTATACATAATAAGCACATATAATAAAAAGGAGGTTAAGTAACTGAACCCCTTTAAAAGCTTCCATTTTTCAAAAGACAAAACCATATGGAAATAAATGCTAAAAGATATCACAACTTATGAAGATTTTTATCAAGATATATAAAGAACCTCTACAAATCAATAAGAAAAGCTAAGTAACAGTGAGTAGATGTTATTTATTGGATAATTCAATCACCATCCCTCTATTTATAACTTAGAGGCTATCAAACTAAAAGCTGTATTTACTAATTCTTATGCAGCTGAGTTTTCTTGATGCCAAATGGGTCCTGCCAATTAGAATAATTCATGGAATTTGGTCATCAGAGGCCTTTTTACTACTTATTTTGAGTATTTTAAAATACTTGTCTTTGCTAGCCTTGTAAGTAGCCTATTGTAAATTCACTTTTGCCTGTCAGACTTTTCAGTACCTTAGGAAAACTTACTCATCATTAGTTGCATATAACTCACAGTTCAATCTTAATTAGGTTTTAACCTTCCCAAACTTTCTTCTCAACTCTTTCCCCCAGTTTACTAAAGTATATATTACATACAATAAAATGCAACCATCTTAATTATACAATTTATATAGAGTTTGGGTAATTATTTGTACTTTTGTAAACATTATTTCATAATAAGGCATTCACATTACCATAAAAAGTTTTTGAACTTCTTTGAAAGTAATCCCCTTTCCAAATTGGCCAGGACATGTTGATGTACTGCAGGACAGGAGAGCTTTGACTTTTCTAGAATTTCATATAAATAGAATCATATGGAAAACAGTGTTTTGTGATTGACCTCTTTGACTTAGCATAATGTTTTGCAATTCACCCATGTTGTGCCTATCAATAGTTTGTTTCTTTTTCGCTTTTGTGGTTCCTGTGGGCATGAACCTAGGGTTTTTTTGGTGAGGGGTTGTTTCTTTTGAACCAGGACCTTGCCAAAAGTGCCCCCAAGCCAGGTCTGAACCAGCATCTTCCAAGGAAATAATATCAAGGTGGCAACACAGATTATTCCTTACTTCAGACTTCCTCACAAGAAGACCAGCCAGCAATGATTCATAGATAAGACACCATTTAGAAAAATGGCAGTGGTGAGGTGAAGCTACACCTCTGGACTGCAGAGACAGAGAGGGACCATAGAAGGAGAAGAGGAGCAGCTGCACACTGAGCACACTGCCCTCCCACGACCAGCACAGCACCTCATTGAGAGGGCCCTCCTGGGCCTACAGTTTCTCCAATGGGAAAAAGAAAACCATATACAGCTTTTCAAGTGTTGTGGGATGCTTTCCAGGAAGCCTGCTGACTCATCTCACAGAAGTCACTGGGGGAATCTGCTGGGCCCCACCCCTGATATCAAAAGGATGGGGCAGGATTTAAACAGCAACCAGTGCTCACAACTCAGAGCAGAGATCCAGCAAGTTCCTTTCTTCAGCTGCAGAGCTGAATGCTGGCTCCAGCTGGTTGGAGAGTTCAGTTGTCAGTTCTGCCTGCTATGTCTCTAGACAACGGACATATCACTCCATTCTATCACCCATCTCCACAGGCAAATTCTCAGGTTCAACCTACTGCTGAGCATAACCTCTACTCTCACCCACCCAGGAAGCCTGGAGAGAAACTGGTATCTGCATAGTACATCCTGTAGCCCTGCTAAGGCAGGGACTCCAGCCAGCAGCCCTGTCCAATTGTTGAGCAGGGGTCTCTGACCCCCCTTAACTAGGGAGCTTGGACAGTGACCTTAGGCAGCCTTGGACTATGCTGTGGAGTCCAGTCTACTGACCTGGCCAGCAGAGAAGGCCAACTTATGATCCTGCCCCATTCCTAAACTGTGTCAGAGGCTTCTCACCCACGAGAGAGAGACACACACACACTGATCCCAGTGGACCATAACTTATAAGCCCCACCTGATGAGGAACTCCAGACAGTGACCCCACGTGGCCGCAGACAGTCTCCAACTCCACCCAACTGAGGGTATAGCTGGAGGACCCTTCCAACCTCAAAGCCTAGTACAGAGCCATATTTTTTACAGATATGACATCTGAAGCATAAAAAACAAAGCCAAAACTACACAAATGAAACTATATCAAAATAAGAAGCTCTACACATCTACGGAAACCATCAATAAAATGAAAAGCCACCTATCGAATAGGAGAAAATATTTGCAAACTACATTATCTGTTGGTTAACAGTCCAAAATATTGAAGGAAGTTTTACTATCTAATAACAAAGAAACAAACAAAACAAAACAAACAAAAATGGGCAGAGAAACTTAATGAACCCCTTTTTGAAAAAAGACATACAAATAGCTAAGATCTTTCATCATTATGGAAATGCAAATCAAAACCACAATGAGATATCACCTCACACCTGTTGGGATGACTATACTAAAAAAGGGGATCTTTGTGCACTGTTGGTGGAAATGAAAATTGGTAATATCGCAATGGAAAAATATGGAGGTTTCTCAAAAAAAGAGAATTACCATATGATCTATCAATTCCACTTTCACACATTGTTATCAATTCCACTTTCACACTATCTCAAAGATATATCTACACTTGCACATGCATTGCAGTATTATTTACAGTAGCCAAGAGACAGGAATAACTTAAGTGTCCATTGATGTATGAATAAAATGTGAAAAATATATACATGGTGTTTTTTAGCTAAAAGGAAGGAAATTCAGCCATTTGCGACAACATGGATCAACCTTAAGGGCATGCGAAGGGACACAAATCATTCAGGGAAGACAAATATTGTAAGAGATCACTTTACACATGAAATTAAAAATATCCCTCAGAAACAGCAAATTTATGTTTTCCAGGAGTTGGGGAAATGGGTATAGTTGGTTAAAATTGTAAGATGAACAATTTTTAAGAATCCAGTGTTCAGACTGATGATTATAGTTAAGGATATTGTATGTATGTTTGACAGTTACTAATAATGTAGATCTCAAAAGCTCTCAACACAAAAAATTATAATAATATGAGGTGATATGGCCCTCTCCAGTGGCACAGTGGGTTGAGCACAGCACTGTGAAGGTGTCCGCAGCCTCTGCAGCGCTGGTTCAATTCCCGGCCAGCTAGGGAGCAACTTACATGGTGCAGCAGACCTCTACTGTCTCACCCACTGCTCCCCTCAGCAGTGTATTTCAGTCAATCTGCCTGTTCTGTTCCCCACTCTATCTCTGGTGAATCCTCTCACCCCCCCACATTTCTGGTCTGTACCCCAGTTCTTGTATTAAAAAAAATATGAGGTGATATACATGTTAACTAACTTTATCATGGTAATCCTTTCACAGAGTATACATATATCAAATGATCACAGTGACCATCTTAAACTTATACAATATATCAATTCTATCTCAACAAACCTAGAAATTCTTTTTTTTTTTTTTATTGCTGTATAGCATTCTGTTGTGAAGATAAACTGAATTTTCTTATCCATCCACCTCTTTAACAATATTAGGGTTTTTATAAAAAATCTGGTCTACTACAATTAAAACTGCTATTGCCATTTGTGTAAAAACCTTCATGTAAACTTTTATTTCTCTTGGCTAAATACTTACACTAGAATGGCTAAATTTTATAGGAGATATATGTTTGCCTTTTGAAAGAAACTACCAAGCTGTTTCAAAGTATCTATATCATGTTTTCTTCCCACTATTAGCGTGAATGTTACCATTACTCAACACACTTGCCGGATTTATGGCGATTTTTTTTTTTAATTTTAGATATTCTATTGCAATCTTTAGGGAAATCACTTTTAAAAAAGAATGCTGAAACTACAGCCATGAAACTTTAAAAAAAAAAAGTAATACAAAAAATTGACATCTATACAAAAACAAACAAGCAAAAAAATCCAAAACAATTTCAATCCATTTTTTTTTTTTATTTTTAGCCACTGCAGTCTTATACAATGTTGGTGGGAATGTAAAAGTGATAGAACCACTTTGTAAAATTGTGTGGCAGTTTCTCAAAACCTTCACCGTATACCTCTATATGCCCCAGACATTCTGGGTATTTACCCAAGAGAAATGAAATTCTATTTTAAACAAATACGTGCACATGGATATTTACAGCAGCTTTTTTTTTTTTTTGGATTATTGCCTGAAACTAAACTATATCTAAATATTCATCAACTCTTATATGCTTATCAAATTGAGGTATAACCATACAGTAGTTTAATTGAGACTAAGTTGGGTAAAAATAGTTTAAGAATTTGAGATTAAGTCCAAAGCCCTTATCCTACAGTTTAGGAAAGTGAGACCCAGAGAGCTAATATTTCTTGAAAGGAAAGTAACTTTGGTAGTGATACAGCGACTATTAGAGCTCAGAAATCCTTACTCTGTTGTCAACATTCTTTGCATTATAAAATGTTTCTATTCCTCATAATAATAATATTTACTTATTCAGTTTTAGGAATGAATTCTGTATTACTCCCTAGACTGAAAACAAGATAATTATGCGGTTTGAAAACAAAAGTCCCTCATATATCACTACAGAACATCTATTCCAGTGGTGTAAAGAACAACCTGTTTTCTACCCAAATAGCAATTAAAATCAATGGCTTCTCACAGTCGTTTGTTTACCTCTGAGACACTGATTGTGAACAAATTGAGCACAATTAAAGTGGACCCAAAAGAGTCAGTTATTAAGTAGTTAGTCTGTCTTCTAGCCTTAAAAAAAAAGTTTTCTTAGCAATTTTTCAGGAGGCCTCATTGACTTTTTTTGACAAGCCATATAATTTCTTGGGCATGATACATTGTCTGATAATATATGAACACATAGACAAGAGTCAAAAAACATTTGGATTTTGATGGCTCCACAAATTATCTTACATTTGAAGCAGAAGAATCACTTACTGGAGGCCTTTAGTTTGGCATGCTTTTTCTTAAACCAACAAGCACTGCAGTGTGGAGTGGACCTTAACAGATGGTGCAGATGGAGCAGCAACAGAAGCAATAAGGCAAAGCAGGAGAGGAAAGTCAGACTCCTGGAGGCAAGAAAACACTGATGACTAATTTTGGTTTGGGGCTCTTTATTATATTTTTATCAATCTTAGTTTGCATGACTAACTTATGATTCTGCTGAAGATTTTGTCAGAATGTACCAAGGCAGTTAAGAACTCACCTTCACCTCATCAAGGACACCCAGCGGTTTTGACAGTCTAATAAGAGAAGAGGCATAGACATGGGTATTCAGGTTGCTGAGGGTTTTAAGGTCAGGTTCTAGGGATCCACATGAAATAGCAGTTTCCCTATTGTTTGGAAAATTCTGAAATACACCATCTGCTCCTTTCATTATAGGCATAGCTATTCTGTGCTGGAACCCAGTCCTTTATACACTGTCTCATTCTCTTACCCATTCATTTGTCCTAAAACTGGAGGAAATAGTTTGCATGACTTTCTTGGTTTAGCTGGCATTTATTTGGTCAGGAGACGCAACCAAAAACTTGAAAACCTTATATTTTTTAAAAAAAGATTTATTTATTTATTCATACAAGAGCTGGAGTACAGGCCAGAGATGCGGGGGGTGAGAGGATTCACCAGAGACAGAGTGGGGAACAGAACAGGAAGATTGACTGAAATGCACTGGTGAGGGGAGCAGCGGGTGAGTCAGGAGAGGTCTGCCTTGCCATGTGGGTTGCTCCCTGGCCGGCTGGGATCGAATTCATGCTGCAGAGGCTGCGGATTGCTTCATAGTGCGGTGTTTAACCCCTTGCGTCACCAGGGAGGCCCTGAGAAAACTTAATTAAGAAACATAGTCCAGTCTGTCCTTCAATGTTCAAAAATTATTACGATGATTATTTTTTAATAATCAAATTGTCACTGCCAAGATATACCAGCAATTATAAATTTCTGATTTTGGTCCAGTGTTGGCAGTGATGCTGAGTCTGAGCAGTACATTTTCATCTGTGCTTGATGTCTGTCTTTTTTTTTTTTTTTTTTGCTACCTAGTAGTATATTTTGGTTTGATGACATACTGCCTATAAAGTACGATGGGCAGTTGAATAATGCAAGGTAAGGATGACAGAATAATTGATAATGACGACTAAAAATAAGACTGGAAAATTCTAACATTTCAAGGGGATTCACTAACTGAAAGAATTCTGAAAAAGAAGGCCTTCTTTATGTATGTAGAGCAATTTAAGATTTGTAAAGCCCATGGATACCAGAAAAGCTCACCACCCACCACTTAAATCTTGATATAAGCACTAGTTAGTTGTTGTTTTGAGTTAGTTCCTACAATGAATGTTAGCTCTTCAATAGTGGCTCATTTATCAGGTTGTCCATTAGACTCACTGTCACACTGCTAAAAGCAGAAGGAAGTATAGGAACAGGACAGACACTAGGTTTTATTTGAAGTGAGCATCTGTACAGAGTTGGCTGGATATCACAGTATTTCTCTCTATATCAAGAATGATTATTTGGAGGGAAGCAGAAACAAGGCAAATGAACATATAAAAAGAGGTGTAGGACACAAAGGACCAAACTGATTGTTAAAGCAATATCATAATGTACAGAGGACAAGGAATTTGTAATCAAGAGACTTGAAATTGAAAGTAGCTCTGACACAGAATACATTGAGGGTATTTGTATTTATGTAGATGCATATAATTAGCAATTATCACTATTTTCCTTGAGTCTCTATATTTAATTAATGAAATATATCTCTTCTGAATTAAGTGATAATAATATGAAATTAATTTCTCAGTCAAAACTGGTCTCTATTTCTTTTTTTAAAGACTTATTTCATTTATACAAGAGCCGGGGTACAGGCCAGATGTGCAGGAGGGTGAGAGGATTCACCAGAGACACAGCAGGGAACAGAACAGGCAGATTGACCGAAGTACACCGCTGCGGGGAGCAGCTGGCGAGACAGGAGAGATCTACTTGCCATGTGGGTTGCTCCGAGGCTGGCAGGGATTGAACGGGCACTGCAGAGGCTATGGACAGCTTCACAGCGCTGCGCTCAACCTGCTGCGCCACCAGGGAGGCCCTGGTTTCTGTTTCTAATCTACTGATATGATAGTCTGAACATAAGCTAAGAAAGCCTGCATAATGATTGAATATCTTAATCATCTCAATTCATTAAGCAAAATACAATTTATTCAACACCAATATGTATTTGGCATCATTACATGGAAAGAACAATTGTTTGTTTTATTTTTTTTTACATCTTTGTCCAATTGGAATATAATCATTGCAACTAAACATACTTCTTCACATGCAGATGAGACATTTCTTTAAAGCCTTAGCCATTAAACATGTCATTTATGGAAATATTTAGCCTACTGCAGCTTTTCAGTAAATAAAAACAGATTGTAACATCTTTTCATTTTGTTCATTAATTGTGACTAATTTGCCATTCTGACTACTTTTACTTTCTGGAAACAAGAAATATTTCCCTATATCAATTTAGAGAACAGGAGAAAAGCTAGGATAGAACGTAGTTGTCCAAAATTTTTCCCATAAGCATACTTGAGACATTCTAAAATTAAATTCTTCTAGGACAAGTTACACAATGAAGCTACTCAATACAAAAATGAGACTACACTAAGTGCTAAAATGATATTTCTGGGAGCTCACAATTTATGTCAAGCATGGTTTATTTCACACATTAATTTAAGATTATTTTCCCCACATGGGAAGTTCGTTTCCTATTAACACATGTTCCTGATTCAGCTGTATGACACACGGACAAAGCCAATGGACTCTTCATCAATGATTTACAAGACCCTAAATGTCAAAGCTGCATCTACCACAAATTACTAAAAATTACAAATTTTATCAATAACTATTTTTCTTACTAAGTAAATATTTTATATATACTTTGTGTCAAGTACTGGTACCTGGATATTAGCATTATGAAGAATTAAAAACTCTTAGTTTCAAATTTATTTTGTTGATTTGCTTTTAAAGGGTGAGAAGCACATCTTTACAATACGGTTTGATATGCACAATAGGGGTGTTTTACACAGAGGACTAGGTGGCACAGTATTTAGGTAGCAGATATTGCCTCGTTGAGTAGGGTTAAGAAGTATGCTGATAGCACACTTACAATATATGTATTGGTTTACAACCACCTTTCTACTTTCTGGTTTTATGAGTACATTTGTAGGGGGGAAGATAGTTAAGAGGATAGAAAGCTTCAGTTATGCAAGATGAATAAGTACTCAAGTTCTAATCTGCAGTAGGGTGACTATAGCTAAAAATCCTTTATTGTATACTTGAAATTGGCTAACAGTTGATCTTCGGTGTTGTTACCAACAGAACAACAATTAAAAAGGGAACTAAGTGGGTGATGAATATTGTAATTAGCTTACTGTGGTAATCAAACATATAGGTAGACCAAAATATTATACTGAACAACTTAATTTTTTAAAAAAGATATATTGATTTTTTATTTATACAAGCACTGGGTACAGTCAGAAGTGCGGGAGGGTGAGAGAATTCACCAGAGCAAGAGCAGGGAACAGAACAGGCAGACTGACGAAACACAACTGCTGAGGGGAGCAGCAGGCGAGACAGGAGAGGTCTGTTGCACCATGTGGGACCCTCACCGGTGGCCAGGGATTGAATTCGTGCTGCACAGGCTGCGGGCAGCTTCGCAACCCAGCGCTCAACCACTGCACCACCATGGGAGGCCTTGCACAACTTTAATATATATATTTGCCACTTATACGTTGATAAAGTTGGAAAAAATAAACTTTACATGGAAAAATTATATTACAAAGTACTTTAAAAAATATACTGGCACTCTGCAGTTGAAAAACACCAAGAAACAGAAATTAGGAGTTTCTCAACTGTACGCAACTAGTAGCAGGCACTGCCATGTGCTAAGCCATTCTGCAAAAGCATCTACACATGCATTTTTCTGTTGACTACTCAGCAGTACCTTTGAGAAACCAAAGCTCCCAAGAAGCCACATTTCTCAAGTCAACTGGGGTCAAAACAACAGGAGAGTAGTGAAAAACTTCTTATTCATGCATTCCTCCCTGGTCTTGTAATTAGCACACTGACTCGTCCTCATTACTTGAAGAATGTAGCACATGTGCAGAGTAGACAAAATAAGTAGGATAGAGAGAGGCTGAGACTCTTGTTGGTTTACTTGCTTTTGTATATATTGCTTCTGCTGCTCTTTGATGTTTATATTGCTCCCCCCAAAATGAACTCAGGGTTCACAGGGCAATTAAAAGCATCAATAAAAAAAATTCTAAGTCAGACTTAGGTCCTATTCCACTCCTATTCCTTTAAGTTAAAAGATATTTATTCTGAACTATTCCAAAAGACTTTTGATGCTAGTGTACTTTTCTCCCAGTATACACAGTAGGCAAGTCAGACTCATACCAAACAAAGGTACCCTGATACATTTTTATACTAATTTATAAGATTTATTAAGTGCCATGGGCACTAACGCTATTATAGGAAGTAAAATGCACGGAAATTAAACCCTTTTGTTAAAGGGGAGAAAAGAAATAGCTCTTGAAAGTATAATTTAGAATCCTTATTTATTAAATCAACAAAGCAAATGGAAAATAATGGTATACATTCATTAATGCTATGGAACAGACTACACATTTAGGTTTACATTTAAATCTAATTTAAGGATAAACATTTATTCTTAACCTCAAGATGATAGGTAAATACACATGACAGGTATATTTTGAGATATAAATTGCTCTTTAATGGTATCTGATATTTTCATAGTTGAAGTTTTGATACTTTAAAAAGTATTCTTTATCAAGCACATTGAAAACACACATAAAACTCTAGCTATACTTAGACAGCACATAGAAGCAAACATGAGAATACTTTTTCATCTGATTTTGGCATGTCATAATGCATATGTTCTTCCTAAAAGGCAGGATATGCCCAGTTTTCTTCCATGCTGTCTTGTTTTGGGGTGCCCTATCAAGTGACCTCTTATTCATAGAGGGTTTGCAATCTTCTTTTGTACCCATACCATTGTTCTGGATCACATGAAAGTATCATCAATCTAAGATAACAATACAGGTATATTTACAACCTAATACTACTAGGACTAGACCTCATTTACTCCAATACCCTCAGTTATTAGAAGAAATTGAGAACCAAATGGAACAAAAAAAGTCCATATTGGTAGAATCGAGATTAAACTGGAAGTTCTGAGCTTTTTTATTCCAAGTTGACTTTCCTAAATTATTTTTCATTTACTTGTATTTGTTTTTAGAATATGAAAATGTGACTTCAAAATAAATTATCCAAATGGCATGGTGTACAAATAAATACCTAATTGAAAACCTTTTGTACAGTTCTCATATTTCTTTCATGCCTGCTCACTAGCTGAACGGTGTATTTATAAGGTACACACTACTTGACATTCTGAAAAATACAAAAAATACTATTGTTCTTATTGTTACTGAGTTTACATATGAATAAGGCTTGAAGAAATGTTAAATGTATCATTACATGCTAAAAGTTATATATTATATTTAGATGATTAATGCTGACAGGTTTAGAATATACAACTGATACCAGAATTTGGTTTTCCAGGGAATGTTTCCTCAGATACAGAATTTCTCCAAGTTACTTTCTAGAAAATTTAGTATATGAGAACATTATATAGGGAGAAAAGGGCTTTTATTATGTAAAATTTAGTATGCATTATGAATCTCAATGTTTATACACATAAGTGTAAATTTACATTCACATAAGTAGCCACACCATAGTACTTTGAACAGTTGGAGTGCATAAAAGGTAATTAGCTCTTACCAGAGTGAGATGAACCATATGTTGGAGTTAATTAGTTCTTTTTGTTCCTGAAATGTTTTTCCCAACTCCTTTGTCATAGTTTTGTCACACTCCACTCCTTCACAGTCCTTCACACAGCTGAAGAAACATATTTTAATGAAATCCAGTTTCAATATCACATTTAAAATGTTTCCTCTAAAAAAAAAAATCTAATTGTTTACAAAGTTGCTGTCATGTAGTTTTTGGTTAAATGTAAAATTTTGAGATTAAAGGTTCTGCAAATATAACTGGCAACAGTACATTTCCCAAATTATATGTTGCACATACTAGAGATCAAGTTTAAAGAGTTAAAAATGGAAACACTTATTTAACCAAGCCATTTGCTTTTCCATTAAATCCACTATGTATTGTAAAATCAAGGAGACCAACTCATGAATAAGTTTTGGTTTGAAAGGTTTTCTGTGCATAAATGAGGAGAGGCCCATACTTCCAGATGACCCTATTTCCTCCATTCCTGCTTTAACACTGGAGAAGTCAGTTAATATTTAAACTGCAATTTCTTCATCTGTAAAATGACAGAATGATAGTAACCTTCTCATTATATTAATATGGTTAATAAATGAGTTTATACCTTTAGAACACATAGTAGGATGTCAGGTGCATCTAGTGCAATGGATAACACATCTGACTATGGATCAGAAGATTTCTATAAATAACAGCTAACGCTTTAATTACTTAAATAATAAAAGATTAATTTTCTATAATTTTAAGAAGAGTTCCGGGTGATCAGGGAGCATTTGGTTATCTCACTGGGCAGAGAGGAGTTACTACTGTCCTGAGGACAGAGGCTAAGAATAATGGTAAACATCCTACATGCATAAAATACCTACATAAAATATAAGAATGCTATAATTAGTTTTATTTTTAATATTTCAACATTGGTTAATATTTAGTGTCCTTCTAATTGTTTTCATTTATTTAAATTTTAATTGCATAACATTGGTTTACAATACTACACATGTTTTAGAAGCATTATATGTTTAGGTTTATACCTATTGAAATGTATGTACCACATCACACCCACCACCAAAGTACCAATAACCATTAGTTCCCCTTCATCCTTTGTTCTTATCCCTTTGCCCTTTAACCTATGTTTTGCAGTCAGAATTCAAGTCTTTGTTTTGGTTTGTTTGCTCCTTTATACTCAAGAGTGAAATCATTTGGTATTTGTTTTTCTCCTGATTTATTTAATTTAGCATAATCCCCTATGACTCCAACCATGTTTTTGCAGATGGCAAATGTTCAACTTTTTTCATAGTTGGGAAGTATTCCTTTTTGTATATATATATCTCACATATTTTTTACCCAGTCATCTGTCATTGGACACTATGGTGGTTTTCCTATCTTGGCTCTTATAAATATTGCTGCAAGGAACATAGGAGTGCATACATCTTTTTGAATTAGTATTTTTTTATAGATTTCTTATCAATAACTAGCAGTGGATTGTTGGATCATATTGTAGCTTTATTTTTAATTTTATGACAAATCTTCATACTGTTTTCCATAGAGGTTTCACCAATTTATATTCCCACCAACAGGTACAAAAAAGAATCCCTTTCTCCACACCTGAGCCAATACTTGTTGTTTGTATTTTATTTTATTTTATTTTTTTGATAACAGACATTCTTACAGGTGCAAGGTGATGTCTCATTGTGACTTTTATTTGAATTTCCCTGGTAAGTGATGAGCTTTTTTTTTCATGTGCCTGTTGGCTGTCTCTGTCTTCTTTGGAAAAGTGTCTGTTCAGATCTTCTGCCCAGTTTTTGATTGGGTTATTTGTTTTCTTGTTGAATTTTTTACATATCTTGAATATTACTCCCAAGTTGTGGTGATATGAAAATACCTTCTTTCATTCAGTAGGGTGTCTTTTAGTTTGCTATAGTCACATTCATCTATAATAAAGGATGAAAGTTGCCATTTGGAATGGGAGGGATTTATGCTAAGTAAAATAAGTTAGAAAGAGAAATACACACCCGGTGACTTTGTTCTTCTGTGGAATATAAAGGGAAAAAAGAGAAGGAATAAACAGAACAATATCATGGGTCATGGCAAAAGTTCAACCTTTATTATAACTGAGAGGTATTCCTTTGTGATATACATACCACCTTACTTCGCTCACCTATCATTAGGTGCTTAAGTTGATTACATAACTGGACTATTGCAAATAGTGATGAAATGAACATTTGCTGGCAAATTCAGTTTTTATCTTTTAGTTTCTTCTAATTTCTTTACGCTTATTTTATGAAGCCTTTCTAATTTCTTAAGCCATGTAATTTCCATCCTTTCTATATTTAAGAACAGCTGAACACCTGTCATTACTCCATATTTCTAAATATTTTCTCTCCATAGAGAGCATTTCTTTAACTGTTGATATCTTTAGCTATCACATCTCTAGAGTGATTTTTCTGTGCCATTTATTCAATATTCATTTATCATTGGTTTATTGAACTCTGTAATATCTGTTCCCATCCCTTCTCTGCCCCCCCCCCATTATTTAGTTTAGTTTTAATTTTTGGAGAACATCAATTTTTCATTAAAAATAAAAAAATATAGGAACTAGTATAGTGAATGCTTACTGAATAATTAATCTAAATTATTCTATATCGTAGGTGTCTATGGAGTCATTACTCTGAGGTATTTACAATATTTACTTCACTTACTGAACAATGCTGTAAAATTGTTTTGATTGTATTAGTTTCCTTATTCATATTTTTTATCATATTCTAGTATAGGAAACTTGATTAAAGGCAATGAAAAAGGGTAATGCAAAATAGATAACATCATCCATCCATTAATATTTTAATTATTTCCATTTCTCTGTTTGTTGGCGCCTTACCTCGTGGCATCAGGATACTTCCCCCTTCCATGATTGGCTGTGCACCTTTCGGCCCAGTGCGCATGATGACCTCCGGCGCACCAAATAAGGGCATGTGCCCTTCCGGGATTAGCCTCTTTTGGCCCAGTGCGCATGACGGCTTTGGCCTGCTTCTTCCGCTTCGGGTTCCCAGCTATAAAGCCCCGCCAAAACCGAAAGTAAACGAGACCTGCGATAGCTGAACGAAGAGTGCACGTGTCTCCCTCCGTGGTGTACCCCTGTTCTTCAGGTCGCTGCTCTCCCCTCGAGAACCTCGTTGAACAGTCCGCGGGCTCGGACATCTGTTATTATGAAATGAACTGTATTTCTAAGAAAAAAGCATACCTAGTAAAAGGCAAGAAGCCAAGCTATTTCAAAGTTATTTTCCCCCTAATTATTCCAGCAAGAGATAAGGGTTGTGTGCACTTCTGATAAGTATTAAAGTAAAGCAATTTCCCCCTGACACTTCATCTAAGAGAGCTATGGAGTTAGGGCGACATGGTTCTTATTTCAGAATATTTTATTTTAGTGATGTTGGTATTTATTTGAAGTACGGGTGGAATTCAAATAACTTCTTTCAATATTCTGAACTACTTTTGGGGGAAATACTGCATATTTATGTTGCAGGAATATGATGTAATAATTTCACATCTTAATTTATATGAAAAATTTTGGATTAATTTTTAAAAGCATATTTATATTTTAAGGTATTTGGAGTATTTGCTCATAACACTGTTATACAATTTTGGTGCTCTATTTTCAATACATAAATAGATTGCAAGAATTGAACTTTTGAATATAATGGGATATGTATGAATTTTGGAGTCTCAAATTTCAAGTCAAAATTCAAAGCTAAATTATATAATTCTATTATTGCAGATTAATAAAAATCTAAAATTATAGTGTTTAACAGGCAGTATTATAATTTATAATATAATGCTTCCTACAGTATAAAATCTAAAATAAAAAGAATATAGTATATATTATCTGCTTCCTATTCTATAAATATGACTCAAAAATAAGACATTTTAAATACATATATATGTTTATTTTCTTTTTGCATGTAACTCCTTTAGGTTTTGAGTACCTTTCCAAGGAGGATTTAAGGCAACCTATAGGTTATTTTTGAAGTTTAAATGCAGCAGTGACTACAACAAAATATTCAGTCTACATAAAACATACTCATCTTCAATCTGTAAACTGTTATTAAATTATTAATTTTCAAATAATTTATGCAGCATAGCATTCTACCTCTAACTTCCTAGTTAAAAAATAGCTTACTGTGAAGAAAGAGTTATAGCAATTTTTAGTCCGCGGTAGTAAACTTAATGAAAGTCAGCATTTTAATATGGCTATGAAGACTTAAGCACTTAAGCTTTCCAAATTCAGAATAAGAGAGAGGACTAGAATTTTTTAACTCCTTTCTGTCAATCAAAGACTGACCATTCTATATGTCTGAAGGTGCTAGTGAAAGCATTTCTATGATAAAATGAGGCATATATCTATGGGTGACTCACTTAGCAAATTTGTTCATTCTATATACCAACAGAAGTTATTATTTACCATCTGAGTTCAAGGCGCTTTTTATTTACATTTTAAAGTTATTTTACAAAAAAATAACTTATTGAACACTATTTGGACCATAGTTGGAATTTTGTCCTTTAAATAATTTTTAATGTTTTATTTTTTTTCTTATTTTCCCAATTTTATATTGTAAGCCCTGGGGGCAGGATTATTTGTTTATTCACTGACTTATTCCAAGGGTCCAGTATAATCCTAGTCACTCAATAACCATTTGTTTGATTTTTGTAATAAGAATGCATTTTAGGTAGATACTGTATTATTGAAAGAAAGAAGAAAATACAACTCATTTTATTTTTTTTTTTTGTCTTCCCATCTTCCTACATAAATAAAATATTGGTTATTTTGCTGCTCTCTTTTTTTTCACATTTAATTTTTAATTTTTTATTTTTTAAATAAATTTTATTTTTATATTCCCCATACAATTGCAACCCCCTTATTTTGACCCGAATCCCTCCACTCCCCGCCCCCCACCCCTCATAGAGTGTCTCTGGTTCATAGTTTTTTGTTGATTTTGATTTTCACTTTCTTATAGTTATTCATTTTCCTGGTCCCTTATTTAAGTTTTCTAGATTCCTGCTATGAGTGAGACCATCCGGTATTTTTCTTTTTCTTTCTGGCTTTTTTCGCTGAGCATGATCCCTTCCAGCGCCATCCATGTTGCTGAAAATTGCATGTAATTATCTTTTTTGAATGCTGAGCAATATTCCATGGTGTACATGTACCACATCTTCTTGATCCAGTCATCTATTTTTGGGCATTTGGGTTGTTTCCAAAGCTTAGCTATTGTAAACAGTGCTGCTATAAACATAGGGGTGCAGGTGTTCTTTGGAATTGATGTTTCTGTGTCCTTTGGGTAAATACCTAGGAGTGGAATTGCTGGATCCTATGGAAGCTCTATGTTTAGTAGGTCCAGAAATCTCCACATAGCTGTCCATAGTGGTTGGACCAGTTTGCACTCCCACCAACAGTGCAGGAGAGTTCCTTTTTCTCCACATCCTCACCAACATTTGTTGCTAGTTTTTTAATATGTGCCATTCTCACTGGTGTCAGATGGTATCTCACTGTAGTTTTGATTTGCATTTCCCTGATTACAAGTGATGTTGAACATTTTTTCATATGCCTGTTGGCCATTTGCATTTCCTCTTCAGAGAAGTTTCTTTTTAGCTCTTCTGCCCATTTTTTTGACAGGATTATTTTCTTTGTTGTTGTTGAGTCTCATTAGCTCTTTGCAGATATTTGTGATCAGTCCTTCATCATTAGTGTTGTGTGCAAAAATGTTCTCCCAGTTGGTGGGGTTTCTCTTTGTTTTGGTTATTGTCTCTTCTGCTGTGCAGAAGCTCTTTAATTTGATGTAGTCCCAGCTGTTTATCTTTGTCTTCACTATCACTGCTTTGGGTGATGTGTCTGTAAAGATGTCTTTGATGTGCAAATCATGTAGTGTTTCGCCTATATTTCCTTCTATGTATTTTATGGTTTCAGGTCTTATGTCTAGTTCTTTAATCCATTTTGAGTTGATTTTTGTGTATGGTGTGAGGTAGTGGTCAAGCTTCATTCTTTTGCATGTAGCGACCCAGTTTTCCCAGCACCATTTATTGAACAAACTTTCTTTGCTCCAATGCATAGTCTTTGCTCCTTTGTCAAAGATTAGTTGACCATAAATCTGTGGGTTTATTTCTGGATTTTCTATTCGATTCCATTGCTCTGTGTGTCTGTTCTTGTTCCAATACCATCAGTTTTGATGATTATGGCTTTGTAGTATAGTTTGAAGTCTGGGAGTATGATGCCTCCATTCCCTTCTTTTTTTTTCAGGAGAGCTTTGGCTATACGGGGTTTTTGGTGATTCCATATGAATTTCATCAATAATTGTTCTATTTCTTTGAAGAATGACATTGAGATTTTGATTGGAATAGCATTGAATCTGTATATTGCTTTTGGTAGGATGGCCATTTTAATAATGTTTATCCTTCCAATCCATGATTAGGGGATGTTTCTTTGTGTCTTCTTCTATTTCTTTTTACAGTGTTTTATAGTTTTCTTTGTATAGGTCCTTTACCTCTTTTGTTAGATTTATTCGCAAGTATTTGATTTCTTTTGTTTCAATAATAAAAGGGATAGTTTTTTGATTTCTTCTTCTTCAGATTTATTGTTTGTGTATAGGAAGGCTACTGACTTTTGCGTGTTGATTTTGTATCCTGCCACTTTGCTGAACTGATTGATGAGTTGAATTAGTTTTTCTATGGAGTTTTTGGGGTTCTCTATGTATATTATCATATCATCTGCAAATAGTGATAGTTTGACTTCTTCTTTTCCTATTTGGATTCCTTGTATGTCTTTCTCTTGTCTTATTGCTCTGGCTAGGACTTCCAGTATTATATTGAAAAGCAGTGGTAAGAGTGGACATCCTTGTCTTGTTCCAGATCTTAATGGAAATGCTTTCAGCTTTTCACCATTGAGAATGATACTGGCTATTGGCTTGTCATAGATGGCCTTTATGATGTTGTGGTATGTTCCTTGAATTTCAAGGGCTTTTATCATGAATGGGTGTTGCACTTTGTCAAAAGCTTTCTCAGCATCTATTGATATTATCATATGGTTTTTATATTTCTTTTTGTTGATGTGTTGGATAACGTTGATTGATTTTCAGATGTTGAACCATCCTCGTGTCCCTGGCATGAATCCTACTTGGTCGTGGTGAATTATCTTATGGATATATTGTAATACAACTCATTTTAAAAAGAATTTTGAATTATTTATTTGTAATTCTTAATCAGAAATCAGAGATACTTTTTAATTTTATGGCAAAATTAGATGTAAATGAAAATGCTAAGGATTTTCAATTTCTGCTTAATAGAGTCACTGAGTAAACATATACTTCAAATACACCTTGATATATTTCAGGTACTTAGAAACAGGGTGCTTTTAAAGGTATTTTTGACTTGCCTTATAGGACATGCAAATCTAACTTTTTACTGCTTGAAAATTTGAACAATGGTTTGTATAGACAGAATAACATGTTTAGATTATATATCAAAATTTAAGATGATTTTCCTTTTTATTAAGACATGGAATATCTTGGCCATGAATCTTAGTGAAGTTTTTCCTATATGGTCAGCAATTACTTTATATTTAATTTTTACCTTTCTATTTAACAATAAAATCTATGAATGCTAACAGCTAGCACAAGCATCTGCTGTTTGGCATTTATAAAGTTCACCAGAATCACTTATATTTTATGCATTGATGACTGCACCACATTAACCCTGATTTACAAGTAGTATTTATCAAACATAACACCTGCTTTAACATACAAGGTCACTTTTTCTCTTAATAGCTCTGAAAATTAGTGTTCTAATTTTTTTTACTATTATTTTTTACCATCAATGCTCAATCAGCTTGTTATGAATCCTTGTCATCATGATGCTTAAAGAGACAGACATTTTTTTAAGGTTTTTCTAACTTTGGATTTACATACTTAGTATGACTATCCATACAGTCTACAAGTTCAAAATTTTTGAACACAACTGCTGGCAAATTGGCTAACTTAAGCCATTTGGGGTTTACTGAATGCTACTATGTGGGTTGGAGTATTTGCACTTCTTGTAGTAGGATTCTGTACTCATGTATTACTATAACAGTATAATCTAAAAGGGGGAGGTCCTATGTTTCCTGCCCCACCTAAGGTGATGCTGAGCAGCGAGGAGAAGCTACAAAGGCCTTGGGAAATGAGTCTTATAGAGAAGATGTGAGGAGGCACACAGAGCAGAGAGACATGAATAGGAAGCCACACTACCTTTTTCATCTTGGACTTGCACCAGGGAGTTAAGGGATGTGCAAGGAAACACTTAGAGGCGACATGGGTGAGGCTGAAAATGGCAGCCGTTATCTTTATATTTTAATTTTGCTTCTTTCCTTCCAGAATTTCCTGGCCCCTTCTGCACCATTCCTATGGTTTCCTGGCAGAAGTTTCCTTAAATTTGGTGGCTAGCTTTTGGGCCTCGGTGGGCCAGCTTTGGGTCCACCCTATTTGGCAGAGCATTTACCCATGAGGTTATGGATAACTTTGGGTATTTCATTGGGAAGTTATTATCCTTTCTCTCTTCTCTTTCTCTCTATGCTATGCACACTTATTCTATTAATATTAAAGTTCTTTAGTACCAAAGATCTTACAGACTAAAAACATGCTTTGTTTCATGCAGTGGATGGCAGAATCCATTTAGAGCATGCACATTTGGGGCCTCTGGAATACCCCTCAGTTTGCCTGCTAAGATTAATATTAGATACCTTGCTAAAATTCTAATTTATAAAGATAGTATTGTGGATGTTTAAGTCTTCAGGATAAAATTTTTAAATCACCTAAATAATCAGATGAAAGTGACTTTAATAAATGTCCCATCAGTAATGAGAGCAAGAATGTTTTTCCTTGAGAAATAGTGTTCTAGCTATAGTAGCTGAGAAGCTTAGTATTGCATGGACTGGCCATGCCATGCTGGAGAAGAAGTAGGTAACAAAGTGTAGTACTCTGTAACATTTGTTGGCCTTAAATTGACTTGCATGGATTGTCAGTAACTTTGAACAATCTATAATTCTTGAAAGATAAGAAGTTGGACTTCTACCTTTTCCTTAATGAGTAGATGGGTCTAGAGAATTTGGCTAAGAATCAAATGAATTTGTTACGCAGCGCATGGAAAGAAGCAAGAGCTTAATTTTCATGTAAATTCTCCTTGTCTTTTAAGTCCAAAGGATGATGTGAAATAGTACAGATGAATGGTACACAAGTAATAGGAAAACTGAGAATTTTGATAGTGGACAATAAAGCTACCTGAACTTGCACTATCTCCCAAGACTTTGCTGTATAAACATTTTTGATAGCAAAGTGCTTCTGCTTATATGACAGAGCAAAAATGTTAGTGGTCCATGGAGAATTATCTTTAAACTCTGACTTCCTTAAATATTTTATTTTCCTCTGGTCCCTTGTCCTTGTTGGTATGCATATTCATGTCATTATTAGGAAATAGTTTTTCCAACAAAAATGACATTGAATCTCAGAGAGATAAACACATGATCCCACTTATGAGTGTTATGTATTTCAGGTTCATAAAGGGTCTCTTTAATAAAGGAATAAATGGTATTCTTTTATTATTTATTGCTTATTAAAACTGATGTATTTGTTAATTTGAAGAAAAATATTGAGAAAAAAATGAAACCTAAACTTCACTCGAGGTCAGCTCTTTGATATTTCAGATGTTTGCTGACTTGTTATCTCTTAGTATAAACCATTCTTTATGAACATGAATCTACCACTGACCCTGCCACTGTGAAATTCCAAAAATCTGTGGAAGAAGCTAGGGAAGTTACAAGACAAATCTGCAACATGTCAATGTATTCATGAGTGTTTATTATGTCAAATTACCATGAGAGACATCAGAAAGGGTAAGAAATTAATTCTTTTCTTAAAACTACATAACATAAATGAGAAGAGAAATTTTTAAAAGGAAAATTGAATAAAAATATTAAGTTTCAGACTAAAATAGATATTTTATAAATAACAACATGGATGATTGTTATAACATGTGTTAGCTATAACCTTGGTGCAAAAATGTAACAAACAAAACTTGTGTCTTTTTTGGTATAAAAAATAAATATAACAAGTATGGGAATATTTTATAGTAAATCTTATCCAGGTTATGATAGCCATTAGTTTTACAACTGCTTTAGAAAAAAATGTAAACTAATCTCAATTTTCCAATTATTAACTAAAAAAGTACAGTATTATTAAAATAGTTTTATTTTCATTTTCTCATTTGAATATTAACATCTTGAAATTAAAACAGATATAATTTTTCATGTACTTTATGATGGATGCCTTAGAAATATTTACATGGTGAGTGACAAACACATCTATTAGTTATTTCCAATTAAGCATGAAACAAATAAAGGCAGATATATGATTGATTACTAAAGAACTGTGAATAGTTTGTTAATGACGTAAAAGGATTGTTGTATGTTCAGAGTGTAATTTAAGAAAATGACTTTTTTTGGTATAAATTGATTACAAAGCAGTTGAATTTAATATGACTTTTAGATAAAGACACAAATGTAAAGATTTTTGATGCTAACCATTTGAAAATAAATCATCCCCATCATTTTATCTAATACTATAAGATAGGGTCTTATTCACATATAATCAAAAATATATTTACTTAAAGTTTGTGTTTTAATTAAGCAAAGCTTTGAGTGTTTGATTTTAGTCATCTGTGACATTATACAATTTCACTGTTATTTCTACAGTCCATTAGTTCAAAATTGATTAAATTTATGCTAACAGTTGAGTGATTAAATATTTTGAGGAAATTTTAATTATCACTGGAGCTGTTTTCTAGATATAAATAAAATGATGTTAAACACAATTTTCTTAAATTAAGAAAAAAAATCCTTTCTAGAAAATCCAGAATCATGCAGTGGGAATCAAAGAAATTTCTGTTCTATTTACCATTTTTACCTTTAGTTCTTCTAATTAGAAGTCATATCTCAGTGTTGGCGCAAGGAAAGGGACTTATATCATCTACCTAATAGCTATCATTTTTAACATAGCCTTCCATAGGACCTTTATACATACTGTTAGAAAGAGTACTGTAGTACTCTTTCTCTGAATATTCACATTTTTCTCCTATACTAGAAATATGTCTCTGATAAAATGCCATCTTTTATTTATTTTTAAAGATTTAGTTATTTATGCATATAAGAACTGGGGTTCAGGCCAGAGATATGGGGGGATGAGAGGGTTCACCAGAGACAGAGTGGGGAACAGAACAGGCAGATTGAAATACACTGCTGAGGGCAGTGGCGGGCGAGTCAGGAGAGGTCTGCTGCACCATGTGTGTAGCTCCCTGGCTGGGGATTGAACTCGTGCCAGTGGCTGCCAATAGCTTCACAGGTTGTGTCTTAACCCCATGTGCCACCAGGAAGGCCCCCTAAAATGTCATCTTTTATTTATTTATTTTTTTGACTTATTTATTTATTGATTTATTTATTTTATAGAGGCATGTTTTATTTATTTATTTATTTGTTTGTTTGTTTGTTTTGTTTATGCATGCACTGGGTACAGTCAGAAGCGTGGGAGGGTGAGAGAATTCACCAGAGCCAGAGCGGGGAGCAGAGCAGGCAGAAGGACCGAAGTGCACTGCTGAGGGGAGCAGCGGGTGGCAGGAGAGGTCTGCGTGCCATGTGGGACCCTCCTCTGGTGGCCAGGGAGCAGCCGGGGATCGAACCGGGGCCGCGGAGGCCGCGGGCAGCTTCGCAACCCAGCGCTAAACCGCTGCGCCACCGGGGAGGCCCTAAAATGCCATCTTTTAAAAGACCTTTCCTGACCACCTTTTATGCCTTACTCTGTTCAACTTTTACAATACTCATTAAAAATGCAGTAGTCTATGTGTCTCTATGTAATATTCTATTTTCCTCAAACTTTACCACCATAGCATATACTATCAATGAAAATAAGGTGCATATTTTGTTAAAGTATGTATCCAGGGCCTTGAAGAAAGCCAGACAATAGAGAAGAGGCTGGGGATGCAATGTGATTAAGTGACTAGCTCTATATTTAACTAGCTCAGAAATTCAGATGTTTTCCAATAAGGAAAATCAATCTGATTATATTTAACTTCAAAAAAATGAAAGTTATGACTAAAAACAACCGATTAGTAAACCTAAATCTTTCTGTGGTTTCAGTATAAAAATAATGAATTCAGTTGCATTTTGCTCAGGTCAACCAGTGATTTAGGATTGTCCACAAATTTAGATATTCTGCATAATATCCAGATGTTTACATCTTCAAAGAGTCTTTTGGTTGTCCACTTACTTTTTTTAATCCATAGTTTTCTAGGGCGTTTCAAAATAACTTCAATATGTTGATAGTTTCTAAACTTGGTTAGAAGTTTAAGATTTTTGTTTGCCAGAGTAATATCTTTCCCATACAAATTATTCCAAATGTTAACATGTAGAAAAGTTTGAGTTTAAAGAGGAGCTTTCCAGTGAGTTCATCTGTATTAACCAGCCAGAAGACAAAAATGTTTTATGCAAAACCTTTGAAATGGGTGTCTATGTTCAATTTTTTAGCATATGAAAATGCTATTTTAGAGTCTTGATTACAACAAATTCCAAATGTTGGAAGCATGATGGAGTGACAATGTATTATTTAAGACAACTTGGGATAAAATATTAGCTCTTCTACTTTGTAACTTTTGAGACTTAGTATATACTTTTATATGGAGTGAATGATAGAATACAAACCAGATGCCAGCTGTTATCTCTCTCTTTCTCTCTCTCTCTCTCTCTCACACACATATACACACACACATTCTAAAAACACTACCGACTTAAAAAAAATCACCTAATACACTCTTTCCTTCTTTTCCTTATCTCCTCCCATTTTCTAAAAGTGCCACAGAAGTAGCAATTACTTGCTACAATTTCTTACTTCAAAATTGTGCGGATTTCAAATTAATCATTTATTGTAATAATTTTTAACATTTACTGCCTTTTTTAACACCTTAGTCTTAGCTATCATAATAAATCAATTTACTTATAAAAATTTGTTTTCTTACATATAAAAGATAAACTAAGAAGTATGGCTATAAAAATGTAATGTAAGGTGTACTACTTTCCCTTTAGAGATGAGCTAACACTATAGAAAATAGGAAAGAAGAAAAGAGGTTGGGGAAAACAAATTTTTATGGAAGGATATTATAATATACCACATACATCTTAAGAATTATTGGAGAAAATAAGAAGAATCAATACACAGTTATGTGTGCTAATTGAGCAGAGCAACAAATACAGACAGTAAACTTTTTTAGAGTATTGTAAAGTTTCATAGAGAAACTTCCATTGGGATTCTCTAGAACAGTAAGGTTCAAATGGATGTAAAGGAGAGAGAGATCATTTGGAGTAGAAATAAAAAAAATGAGCATTTCAAAGTTTCCTAACATGATATTTTTTCTACTCTGAGGTAATTCCTATAATATGAAGTAATTCCCCAAGTTAATGTAACATGTCAAATGCACTGTGTCCTCCCTGGACTAATAATCTGGTCATATGAATTATCTACAGATGGGTAATGTCTGGAATGCTCAAGCTGTTTGACTTGTACAGTGTTTTTTTGTCTTTAAAAAGCATATTTAGGGTCTCCCCTGGTGGCGCAGTGGTTGAGCACTGGGCTGTGAGACTGCCTGCAGCCTCTGCAGTGCCAGTTCGATCCCTGGCCACTGGTGAGCGTCCCACATGGCGTGGCAGACCTCTCCTGTCTCATCCCCTGCTCCCCTCAGCCTTGTATTTCGTCAGTCTGCCTGTTCTGTTCCCCGCTCTGGCTCTGATGAATTCTTTCATCCTCCCGTGCTTCTGACTGTACCCAGTGCTTATATGAATTTTTTAGAAAAAAAGTATATTTAAATTAAATGCAACTAGCAAAAGAAATAGTTGATATTTGGAAAATATACACATTCCCTCACCATTTTTTTGTTGACTCAGGCTACATAATTATATATAATTGTGGAACGTACCCTCTCCCAGAAAAATTCTAATGGTGGGCTCCCTTCGCTTTCAGTTCAAAGAGACTGTGATTGAGATTTAACAACAAAAGTTCTATTACTATTATCCTACAAATTTTCCATTTTGGGGAAAAAAGGCAATTAAGTATGCGAGTCAAACATGTTACATTTAGTCTAGCATTTTTTTTTTACCATAAACTGATTTAGTTCAAGTGTTACAGAAAATACATCAATATTTATAGTACCATATTATATGATACAGAATACTTTTACATACACATAATTTCCCTAAGTATGAAGGAGTTCATTTTTAATGTCAACCTTAAAAAAGTTGATAATGCGTTTTTCAAGTTTTTAGAACTTCTAACATAGCTAAAGGAGAGCTAACACACAGCTGTTAGCAGCATTGATCCTGCATAGTTATTCTTAAATAACACTTGGGTGTAGCAGGCAAAGGCTGGAGGGGCAGGGAATTCTTTAATCACAGGTCACATGGAGAAGAGGATTCCTCTTAGTAGTACTTCAAACATAAAACCTGTTAATGTAAAGAGTGTCATTAAGTTTGATTACAGGGTGAAATCTTACCCCCCTCAACTTGTAAAGTTCCCTTTCAAGGATAAAATAATATTTATGAATAGAATTGTCTGAAGCTAGTCTCCTGATACAGAAAGGATGAGAACTGGTACCAAGCCTTATCTTAACTGATTTTTTTTATAAGCCCATAACTTGTGTTCCAATAACCATGAAGAAAGAGAAAGATTTTATTGGACTCAGTATCTCTGAGACTTGAGAGAGGTCATGGCAGAAGTTCTATCAGATGATTTCCTGAAAATTTCATGCTTTTGAAGCATTGCTTCTTAACATTGGCTAAAGAAGAATTTAGCAAAAGGCCAGCTTTGTTTCTAGGCAATTCAGACATGTGGGTAGCAGTGACTATAATCCAGTTCCTCAATCTCTGTTATTAGAACCTTTTGTATCTTTTAATTTAAAATGCCTTTGTTCTGCACATCTTATCCAAAGGAGACTGATGATCACCTTGCACACTTAACATATTAATCAAATATTTTTAATGCACTTTATTTTTCCTGTACTTAATATCTTGGTTTACCTCGAGTGGAAGAAGTTATTTGTATATTACCTTGTAAAAGATTTCAAGTCAGAATCTAAAGGAATTCAGTAGCTAACATTTCTCTAAAATCATTCTATATATGTTCATACATATGTCATTTCAATGTTTTCAAAACACAAAATAAATCAATACAAAACTCATAATTCAGTGAAATACCTTCAGTTAAGTAAATCATTTTAAACCATAAACAATATACATTAGATCTACCAGTTATTGCGCTACCTTGGACCAATCTCTTAAGCTTTTACACCTCAATTTTCTCTCTGTATAGAAACAATAATGATATCAATATAAATTATTATGCTTGGTATCTGTTAACCATCATTAAATTGGAAAATCCTCAGGCACTGTTTGTCAAATATTTCTTTTTCCTTTTTCTTTCTTTCCCCTTTCTGGTATACCAACTGCACATATATTAGACCATTTGATATTGTTCCATAGCTCTGATTTCTTTTTTTTTTAAAGATTTATTTATTTATATAAGAACCGGGGTACAGGCCAGATGCATGGGAGGGTGAGAGGATTCACCAGAGACAGAGCGGGGAACAGAACTGGCAGACTCACAAAATACACTGCTGAGGGGAGCAGCGGGCGAGACAGGAGAGGTCTGCTGTGCCATGTGGGATTCTCGAAGGCCAGCAGGGCTCGAACTCACGCCGCAGAGGCTGTGAACAGCTTCACAGTGTGGTGCTCAACCACCTGCACCACCAGGAAGGCCCTCCATAGATCTGATTTCAATTACAGTCTTTTCATTTCTAAAAATCCACTTGATTATTTCCTTTGCTTTTCATCTTTCTCCAGAAATAATTATGTGATCTTGGATTTTGTTTAACTTTTCATTAAATTTTTAAATATATTTATCATAGCTATTTTAAATTCCCTGACAAGTAGCTCCAATATCTATATTTTATCTAGCTCTAGTAACACTTTGTACTTTGAGTTATTTTTTCTATTTTGTATGCCTCTTAAATTTTTATTAACAACTTGTTATTTTCTGTATAATGATACAGACTGAGGTAAACAATTTTTAGCCAGGAAATGTGCACACCTTTCCTTCTGCTAGATTTTTAGTAAGGAAATTTGAGTTAATCTAGTTAGAAATTGGACAGGGCTCAAGAGTTCTTGTTGCTATGGTTACGATCAGTGCACTGAAAGACTTCTGATTCCTCTAGCAATACCTGCCATTTAAGCAGGGAGATCTTTATTTTCCAGAGTTTTTTCCCTCAAAGCCTACCCCACTCTCACCATTAGGTCTTTTCCTTTATGTTGTATACCAGAGTGAGTTGCCTTCCATATTCCTGTTGCTCTGTTGGCAGTTATGTTTACTGGGTGCTTATTAGATAATCAGTAGGAGTCAGTGGTGGGGAAGTGCTCTCTGCTATACTGGTTAAGCCTCAGCTTTAGACAGGAATCCTCTCACTAGTAATCAGAGGTGTCACCTCCTTAGTGCTTCTGCTCCTCCCTAGGCTGGAGTTCTGGCCACAGCAAGTATTGCTGCCCATGCCCTAGTTATGGTTTATTCCATTCTTCTCTCCTCTACATGTGCTTTGTTCAGTCCCACGGGTACAAAATTGCTTACTACCCTTGCCCCCACAAGTAAGGCTTTTGTTTCAAAAAGCAGTCAGTCTTTTTTTTGGTTTAGGTGTCAGAATAAATCTTGTCTTTTCTATTTTCTGAAAGACTGTATAAAATCAGTATAACTTCTTACTCAAATGTTTTGGAAAATTCAACAAAGAAACCATCTGGACCTAAAGTTATCCTTGTGGGGGAGGTTTTTAAATACAAATGTGTGTTTTTTAAAAAAAATAATTGTATGGACTATTCAGGTTATCTACTTTTTCTTAATTGAACTTTGATATAGTTTTCAGGGAATTTGTCTGTTATAAGTTGTTAAATTTATTGCCATAGATTTTTAATCTAATTTTTCTTAATACCTATAGAATTTTTATGTCTGATTTTCACATTTTCTTCTGATATCTTTTTGACCCACAAACGATTTTAAAAGTATATAGTTTTCAAGTATTTGGGAATATTCCAGGTATGTATATGAACTGTCATTTGTTCTATATCAATAACAGTTCCCACAGACATATATGTCAAGTTTTCCCAAGCCATTTATTTATTTAAGGAACTTGGTTAATATTCTATAGCATATTTCACAATCTATATATATATATATTTTTTTTGTGTGTGTGCGTGTGTGTGTGTGTGACCCTCGCCGGCAGTCAGGGAATGAACTGGTGCTGCAGAGGCTGCGGGCAGCCTCTCAGCCCAGTGCTCAACCGCTGCGCCACCAGTGGAGGCCCTTTCACAATCTTTATTTAACTTACTACATTCTATGGATTGTATTCAACTTATTTCTCTTTCTTTTCTATTTCCTGGAGTTGAATGTAGAAGCCCACAAACTAGTTTTTTCATTTTAAAATGAAGTAACATCACAACATTATATAAATTTCAGGTGTGCATCATTGAAAATCAATTCACATACTACATTAAAGTCACCTCTGAAAGTCCAGATCTATCCTTAACATACCATTGTCCCCTTTTTCCTGATTACCCACTCCTTGTTCTCCTTTCTTTTTTGGTAACCACTGATTGGCCTTATAGTCCAAAAGTACATTTTTGTTTTAATCAGTACATCTGTTAGTTTTCTTATTTTCACATATGCATGGAATCATAGTGTTTGTCATTCTGTCTGGCTATTAGTCACTAACCATAATACCTTCTAGGTCCATCCAAACATGTTGATGCAGTGGCAGGACTTCACCTTTTATAGTATCCCATTATGTGTATCAATCACACCTTCTTTATACCTCTGTAAGTCAATTACCACATAGGTGGCTTCCAAATCTTTGGTATTGTAAATAATACTGCAATAAACATAGCTCTTTGAATTAGTGGTTCTCTATTTTTTTCTGGTAAAGACTCAGAATTGGGATAACTGAATTGTATGAGTTTTTTGGGGGAAGAATATCCATACTGCTCTTTATAATAGTTTCACTAACTTACATTCCCACCAACAGTGATAAGGATTCCTTTCCTCTTTTCCATATCTTCTCCAACACTTGTTGTTTCTTGTCTTTGGATAATAGCAATTCTCAAAGGTGTGAGGTGATATCTCATTGTGGTTTTGATTTGCATTTCCCTAGTAATAAGAGATTCTCTAAACATCTTTTCATGTGCCTAGTGTTCATTTAAATGTTCCCTTCAGGGAAGTGTCTATTCAGATCCTCTGACCATTTTTTAATCAGGTTGCTTTTTAGTATTGAGTTTTGTAAGTTCTTTGTATATTTTGGATATCAACCCCTTGTCAGATCATGCTGATGGATGGAGTTAATTGCATGTCATACATGTGTCTGGTATGCTAATTTCAGGGAAATCTCCATAGTTTTTCAAACTCCAGTCCTTAAATTTAGAGTACATCATTACAATTTTTGCTTCAACAACTGAGTTAATCAAGCACATTTTTTCTTCCTTTTTTGTGCGTCCTATTCTGACCTTATTGCTGTTGTTCAGATTTGTAGAAGGAAAAAACTACCAGATATATGACTCTCCTGGGGGAATGGGTGAATGCAAGAGATGCTGAAAATGCCATTTTTAGAGCTGTTTCATATGAAAGGTCATGTGATCTAAAAATAATGTCTCCCAAGAAACCTTCATTCTGAAAGGTTCTGCTGCATAATTCAAAGTGCCTGAAGATGTCTGCAATGAGATGCTGGATGCATCGGGAAGTACCTATTCTTATGGCAGAGTGTAAGTTAGTGTCAAGTCATCATTTAATGATAGGATTTTTTCCAGTTCATTTTATATAATGCCAGATAAAACAATCTCTCTCTAAATAGTTAAGTTAGTATTCACTCATATACAGAAATATAATACCCTGGAAAATATTGGAAATTTCAGCGTAAGAACTACTATAATAAAGGAAACTGCTAAACTTTATTTAATTAATATTTATTCAATGACAGTCACATTATCACCCCTGCTCTTCCCCAAAGTTTTAGATCTAAGAATTTGACCAGCAAAAATGTAGAGTGAATATTCTGAGTAAAAACCACACAAGCAGTCTTTCAGGAAATATTACATGTGCTAAGAATTAGTTCCCTGATCTTTTGTACATTGATGGCTGAGTTGACAGATGTGAAAATAGAAACAGATTTGTGCATGGTAGTATTAATAGAAAGGAGAGGAATGAATGTCAGCTAGAGATAGTATTCATGCACAGGGATGGAAGTGGCAGTCAGGGACAATTCTCCATGAAGCAACATCTGGATCACTTGAAGATATGGCTCCATAGTTTCCTGTGCTATCTATAATTGCCTTTATGTCTGTTTGCATGACCATTTAAAAAGGATCTGGGAAAAGCTAATGAAGTACTATTAATTGTCACTATCTTAACTCACTGCTTATGATAGCTATAAAAATCGATGCTTAAGTTCCCAACACTGTGCTTTAGGTTTCAAACCATATAATCCCTAATTCTCACCTTAATGTTATAAAGTAGATATTACTAGACCTATTTTATTAATGAGTAAAGCCAACAGGGAGGATAAGTACCTTGCCCTAGAATGTACCAATACTAAGTTGAAAAGACAAGTTTTAACTATGTACACCTGGCTCGAAAGAGCACGTTCTTTGTACTTGATCACACATCCTATAATTCCATTAGGTTCTGTATTCCTGAGAGCAATACTCTGAGATAGGGATTTTTTTTTGATTCACAAAGATGTAATCATTGAGAGCTGGGGTTTAAAACCAAGTCAGAAGACATAGATATATTATTCTTTCAACTAGCCAAATCCCTTATATCTGTGTATATTTTTTCAACCTTACAAAACCTCTTTCTACTAAGAAGTTCAAAGACTTACTATGAAAGAAAAGAAAATATGCTGCTGATTTTTAATAGAAAATGAAAACTCATAGTTTGAAATGAGAAGACACTAACATACTCTGATTTTTAGGTTACAGTCTAAGAAATGTTTTCTTAGAGATGGGGACAGAAGATAAAAGCTGGAGTTCTATCATTCATCTTTTTTTTGTATGACTGACAACATAAATGTTTCCATACTGCAGTTAAGGGATGATGTTCATTTCCCCCCCCCAAATATTAATGTATTAAGTTTAAGAGAAATACAAGTACGTGAAAATCATTAAATATAAAATTACATCAGTCAACATTGTGTATCAGAAGATAGGTATATCTACAGAATTTTAAAATAGCTTAGAATAATGAAAGAGATAAAATATACCACTTTTGGCTTATATTACTCTTAATTTTCATGAAGGTTTTTAGAGAGTTGGTCTTCTATTTCTTAATTAATTTTATACTTAATAAACATGCCATAAAAGTAACAAAAACCCCAGAATGTTATAGATTTTGGACATTAGTAATGTAAAATTGAGATTATATATATATAAAATAAAAATGATATTTTAAGAATATGACGTTGCATTATTTTTACTGGTAGATATGTTCTAAAATGGGAAGTTAAAGTAAAGGGCAAACTATAGTTCTTTTGACAGAATTGTTTTCACACTTTTATCAGCCTTAATAAGGTATATTTATGTATAAGAAACTATATGCATCTAAAGTTTAAAATGTAATTAATTGTGACAGATGTATACACTGTAAAACCACTGCCTAAGTCATGATACACAACATTTTCCTCACCACTAAAAGATTCCTTAAACTCTTTATAATTTCATCCTTCTCTTTGCACCTTGTTCTAAGCAGTCACAGTATATTTTAGTCATTACAGCCTAGTGTGTACTTTTTAGATATTTATTTAAAATTAATCAAATGCTAGGAACTCTTTAAAATTTTTATTGCGGTAACAATGGTTTACAATGGGCCTCCCCAGTGGCGCAGTGGTTGAGCGCTGGGCTGCAAAGCTGCCTGCAGCCTCTGCAGCGTTGGTTCGATCCCTAGCTGCAGGTGAGGGTCCCACAGGGTGCGCAGACCTCTCCTGTCGCGCCTGCTGCTCCCCTCAACAGTGTATTTCGTCAGTCTGCCTGTTCTGCTCCCTGATCTGTCTCTGGTGAATTCTCTCACCCTCCCGCGTGTCTGACTGTACCACTGCATGTGGTTTATTTAGAGATAAAGAATCACATGTCTTCAGATGAATGTCACCACACCACACTTGTAATAGGATTGTCTCAGCAAATGACTGACAGATTCATACATATCATTGTGGATATCAGCAGTTAATTCATTTTTACTGTTGAGAAGATTTAATTGTAAAGGTAAATATAATTTTGATAATCCATGTATTCCTTGGTAGATATTGGAGGTATGTGAGGTTTTTAATTATCTTACATAAAACCGCTATGAACATTTTCATTTAAGTTCCCTTTGGGAATATATTTTTCAATTCTCTAGAATGAAAACATTGAGTAGAGTTTTTGGTAGATGCAGATTGATTTTTTTAAGAAGTTGCTGCAAAATTCTCCAAAGTAGTTGCACCATTTTACATTCCAACTAGCAGCACATGAAAATTTGGTTACTTTACATCCTCAAAAAGTATATGAAATACTCAGCTTTTGCTGCTAGGTATGCTATTGTAGTGCTAACCTTGATAACTAATGCTGCTGACATATTTTTATGGTCTTATCTGACTTGTATGTTTCCTTTTTGAGAGGTAATTTTAATAGATTTAATTTTAAAATTGTATAGTTTTTGTCATCTATTATTAGACTACAGGAATTTTTATGCAGTCTTCATATAAGTATTTGTCAGACACATGTAGTGAGTATATTTTCTCCCACTCTGCAAATTCTTTTTTTTTTTTAAGGTTTATTTATTTATTTATACAAGAACCCGGGTACAGGCCAGATTTGCGGGAGCATGACAGTATTCACCAGAGACAGAGCGGGGAACAGAACAGCAGACTGACTGAAATACACTGCTGAGGGGAGCAGCGGGTGAAATAGGAGAGGTCTGCCATGCCATGTGGGACCCTCGCCGGCCGGCTGGGATCGAACCGGTGCTGCGGAGGCTGCAGTCGGCTTCACATGGCTGTGTTCAACCACCTGTGCCACCATGGGAGACCCTACTCTGCACATTCTTTTCTCTTTTTCCCCCAGTGGAAGTATCTGAGGAACAAAAAAACAACTGATAATTGTTTTAGTTTCTGATTTTTATATTCTATTTAAAATAAGCTTTGTCTACTCCAAGTTTAAGCAAATCACCTACTGCTTTCTTCTGTTACTGTTATGGCTTTAAACTTTGCATATAGGACTATGACCATTTCAAACTTATTTTCATATATGACACAAGGATTGATGTTCTTTTCATTCTATTGCATGTGGTTGTTTCAGAACCATTTGTTAAAAAGACATTCTTTCCCCCTATTTAATGGCTTTGGAAACCATGTCAAAAGCAGGTGATCAATATTTGTACTTTTCATTCTGTTTCAATGATTTATGTCTACTCTTCCAAATATACAATATTATCTCAATTATTGAAGCTTTGTATTATGGCTTTAAACCAGGCACTATACCCCTTATTAGAAAGAAGGTTCCTCAAAGTATTATAAATAGATAACCATTTGATCCAGCAATTCAGCTCCTAGATAACTATGCAAAGAGTGTGAAAACACTAACTCAAAGATTCAGTGCAGCACTACTTAAAGCAGCCAAGTTATAGTAAATAACTTAAGTGCCCAAAGACTGACGAGTGGATTAAGATGTCACACACACACACACACACACACACACACACAGGAATACTACTTAGTTTTAAAAAAAGCAACGATGACTTCTCACTATCTATAACAACATGGATAGAAACTGGAGGGTATCATGTTAAGTGAAATAATCCAGAGGAAATAGGCAAATACCGGATGACTTTGATCACATGTAGAATATAGTGAAACAAAACATAAAGTCAGACAACACAAAGCCAAAAACAAATCCTAGAAATCTGACTAAAACTGACACTACCAGAGGAGGGAGGGGAAGGTAGACAGAAAAGGTGGAAGGAGGCATAATGGACTGTGGTGGAGACCTATGGGTGCTTGCTGGTAGGTGTAGTGTGATAACATACACCTGAAGAGGTGGAATCCTATATTTCTGGTTCATATACAATATTATAAACTGATGTTATCTTAATAATGAAAAATAAAAACTATAATTAAATATCAGGTAGCATGAATCCTCTTTGTTATTTAAAAAAAAAAAAACTGCTCTGACTATTATAGGTAATTTATCAAAAAGACCAGACACAACAATATCAAAAAGACCAGACACAACATGTATTATTAGCAAGGATGTGGAGAAAAGCAACAGTTGTACAATGTTGGTGGGAATGTAAATTGGTGAAGCTTCTCAGAAGACAGTATGGTAATCCTAAAACTAAACTAAAAACTAAAAATCCAGAAACTAAACACAGATCTATCATATGATCCAGTATTCATACTTCTAGGTGTCTATTTGAAGTATATTAAAACACTAATTAAAAAAGGTATATGCACTCCTATGTTCATTGCAGCACTGTTTACAACAGCTACAACATGGAAACAACCCTAATGGTCCACAGCTAGATGACTAGGTAAAGATGTGGTACATAAATAAAATGGAGTATAAAAGATAGATGATAAAGCTCATATGACAACATGGATGGATCTTGAGGAGTTTATGCTAAGAGAAATAAGTGAGAAGGACAAATATTGAATGATTTCACTCACATTTGGAAACAGATAAAACTAAATCAAAACAAACTCTTGGATTCTGACTGCAAACTGAGGTTACCAGTGGAGTAATGGGGAGGGACCAAAAAGTGGAGGGGGCCCAGTGGACTGTGGTGGAGAGTTGTTAGTACTTGGTGCTGGGAGTGGTGTGGTGACATACACATGAAGACATGAGAACTTGTGCTCCTAAAATATATGCAGAGCTGTCAATCAATGTTAATAAAATGAAAACATGTAAGATTGAGAATTTAAGAATATTAGAAACTATGCAAATACATTTGACATGCACACTATAGTACCAAAATATTATATTGCACAATGCAATGGTTACAGAGGAAGCTAGTCCTAAAAAAGAAAAAATATTGTGCTTAATGAAAAATAACATTTATTTACTCTTTCTTCTGACACTTCCAATCTACCATTAATCCCACCCAGCCTACATTTTATTTCAAATAGGCTTTTTATTAAAAATATATAATGGTTAATATTATACATATAAAATATTTCAAGTGTGTTTTAAATTTTCAATAACTTTTAATATAGCTTCCATTTTCTATTTAGCATTTTTCATTTCTATATTTGGAAATGAATTTTACTGCTGAATATTTTATATTTTATATTTTACTGCTGAAGTTCTTCTATTTTCCCCCCTTTGTTCAAATCATTTGTTCCTTTGATTCATTTATTATCATCATAGTACTTTTAAATTTTCTGTCAGACAACTTGACATCAGGGACATCTTAGAACTGATCCGTTTATTGTATTTTCCTTTAAGAAGAGTGAATCACATTTTCTTCATTCTTAGTGAACCCATCTTCTGTTCTCTCTTGGACCGTGCCTACGAAACAGTATGTTGGTGAAGCTTTTCATTCTGTTATATTCCTATAAAGAGTGTTTTTCTTTTTAAAGCAAAAAAAAAAAAAAATACCTTGCTTAAAAACAAAATGCAAACTTTTTCTTGCTTGTTTCAGGCACACTTCAAATCTCAGTTTCCTCCTTTAATTCTTAGCTGCAAGATGAATTTAAGTCTTCTCTATACTAGTTTGTTTCATTGGTTAGCCAGAAAGTTTATATACAACACTTGAGGATTGATTCCTTCCGTCATTCTGTTTCCGGGGTCCTATTCTCACTTTCTAGGAGTATTACTACCTTCATTGTATCTTCTGGATCTTTAGGCTGGAAAGAATGTAAGCTTCTAACAGAGTTTTAATTTTCCTGGATCATGTTGGGGCTATGTCTGACTCAAAATTAATGTGATAGAAATGGGAAACACACCATTATGTTTTAAATCCTCTTTACCTGACTCCCTCTGAAGAATAGACTTTTGCCATTTATGATTTTCAAAAAAGTTTATCTAAATATTATGGGTACCTTTGAGATTATTCAGTTTTTAGAAGTTTATTTTGCAATACTTGAAATCAGAACTCCTTGGGGTAGAATAATTTAATCCTTTTCCTCAAAAGGCAGTAATATCTCTCTGGATAGATTCCAAAACATATGTTACTGTGTAAAAAGATTATCTGAGAGATTAGACACTTATGAAAAACAAGATTTCTGAAAAGATGACATCCCCAAACACAAAGAATTACATCAATGACTCAAAAGAGCAGAATTAGGCAAAATCTTTTAAAAGCCTAAGGCAGAACCAATTCCTTATTCCAACTGGCTATATAGCTTATAGCCTTTTGAATTGGATTTTGTTTGGGTTGGTGCCTATACTCCTTCCAGATGGCACAATATAAATTGTCTGTCTTAGGGACAGGCCAAGAGAGAGGAAGACTGTCTGAACACATGGCTCTCAAGAATGTAATTTCTCATTACTGATAACATGTGCAAACAGGATTTCCTCCTTAGTTAAAGCTGTTGCCCATGAATTCCTTTTAACAAAATTTAATTTTTTATATCAGATGCACATCTAAGGAAATGAATCAATAAGACTGCAAATAATAGTCTGTCTTTGAATAATTTATTTAATTTTTGCAAAATAAAAATCCTCACAGGGTATATGTTTGGAATTTTGATTCAGAAGCTAAAATCAAAATTTTCGTTTGAGAATCAAGTATGAGTAAATTACAGATCGGACTTTTTATGCTCTCCATAATCTTATCATTATTATCATCATCACCACTTTTAAAACTAAGGAGAAAAGTCAACATAATTAATATGGTTTTATTTTTAACAATGAAGATCTACTTCTTGGATAAAACTGACAGCTGGATATTTTAGGCAATTTATCTTGAATTAAGCATGATGAAAAAGCCAAAAAAAAAGTTTTACTTGAAGTCACATAGAATGGAAGCTGACCAAGAATTCCATACTTGGTCAGAAGGTGATAAATTTAATTTAATTTCCATCTGAAATATTAAATCTCTGAAAAGTTATCTTGTGTTTCTACTCTCTCATTTACTAAAATTAAGTATAACTATTAATTCATTCCAAGATTAATGTTTTTGAGATTTAGTGCTTAGAAGAAATTCTAATATGTGAATTATGAGTCATTTGGATATAGATATCTAGTCAATTTTTTATTTAATGAGATAAAAGTCATTTCAAAAACTGATAGTAATAAAATATGCTTCAATGATCGGCTTTATAGGAGTTACAGTTAATTTTTCACATATTTTTTGGAAAAAATGTGAAATTCTTTTCACATATTCTTTAATTTTATGATATATCTTTGGTATAATCATTATTGACATACCATCACGAGTATGACACACATACTATGTTTTCCAATTCATCTTTATATTTCATATTTGTACTCTACAGTAATAAAAAATATTATTGCACATTAGTCATCCATTTCATCTCTGACATAGTTAGAAGGATGTTTTTTGAGAGAACATAAAAAAGTCTCTATTTTGAAATGTTTTAAGCTAATTTTTATTTCAAGCACTACCAATTATTATTCTATTATATCACTCTGTATCAAGGTTCCAGATTTAATCTATTTTAATACTGTAGAAGATAAATATTTAAAATAATCCCTAAAAATAATTTTTCTATTACATTACATTGAAGAATTTATAAAAATGTGTTCCAATATCTAGAAATTGTTTTTACTTCTACAAAAGATTTTTATTTTCACAAAAATTTAGATTACCAAAATCCAGAAAGAAGTGATTCAGATATTTTGAGGTCAACACAGAATTTATTTTAACTTGTTTAATTAAGCAAGAAGACTTCAAACTGAGTGGCTCTAATGCCATGGTGGCCTATATAATCAAAGCAAAATCTATGCCTGTAAATGCCTCAAAGTTAAAAATGTAAAACTCTAAGGAAACCCCATCACAAACAACAAACTAGGCTTTTAACTATAGCCAATAGCCAATTAAATAATTTCCTTTTCTTCCACAATCTTCTTAAGTCTCTCCAGCTTCCTCCCAGTGGAGCACTTCTAACCACTTCAGGTTTGGTACTAACTGGAAAGATTTTGGTTAAAAAAACTTAACAATTTTAATATGCCTCAGTTAGTTATTTTCTTAACATACTAAATGTCTTGCATCTCAAGCTTACTAAGTTCATAAATTGCAGGTAATATTTTCACAGTAATCTATCTCTTTGCTAATCAAAATGATTTCTTCATAACTTTTTATTCATTATTTTTATAGATCTTCACTTTGAAGGCCAATATTTTCATGTATGTTCTTTGTCTTTTAGTCTAGGTTGTATGCTTTGATATACATGTCATATTATCCTTCAAACTCTTCTAAAAAATTAGAAAGTGTACTTTTCCTTCTGCTAAAATAGCTTTCACCTGGATGGTACTTTGTAGTCTAATTTGCTTTTGGTTTAGAAGAGTGTTCACTGCTAGTGAACATCTAATCTGAATGCAGGGACCACGCCAAAGAGAGGCACCTGTCACAAGCGAGGACAGCGTCTTTGCCAACCAGCTCTTCAGAAGGCAAGACAAGCACATCTCTCTGAAACTGGGAATATACTTGGAAACTGCCAGGATTAGATGAATAGTAAAATATTTGAGATGTATTGGAGGAAAACAATAAACTGTCAAGATAAGTAAGACATCATTATGATGCTTGATGGGCATTTCCTGTCTAAAAAGATTTAAAGCAGTGATTACTGTGTGTTAATCTATGCCCACTGGATATACATGAATTCTGTAATTTAGCAACAAAGTAAAAGAGTAATGCTTTACTCTCCAGCTGGTTTCCTGGGAAGGGATGAAATAATATTATTTCAAAGGGGAAATATTTTGTTAAACATATTTCTTAACCAACAATCCAGAAGAGTTTTCAACATTTAAACTCACACATTGCTATTTTATTATAGTATCTTGAGGCTAGTGTTTGGGGAGAGTTGCTAATAAAAATGGGTTTCCCCTTACATTCTCCTGAATAATAAACCATCAGTTGCAATACTTTTCCCCATAAAACGAGTAAGTTAAAACAAGTAAATGTTTGGAGACCCATTAAAGCTAAACATGCTAACTTAGATTCCTTAATATATTCTGCTTTTGATTCCCAGTAAATTAATGATGATTATGGAGTATATTAAAAATAATGAATAAAGACTTTTTAAATATAGATTTAAAAAAAAAAAAAAACAAGGTTAGGATTTTGCCAAGGGAAAATAATTGTACAAATTACATTTTGTACAAAACAGATCATATTAGTACCCCAGTATCCCTATGAGGACTTACTTTGACAACTTAACTGAGGGAATTGTATGGAAACAGCTTTCCTTATTTTGCAACTTTAAAATAGTATGTGAAAAATAAATAGGAATAACTATATAGCCTTTAAAGAAAATCTAAAGTTACAGAATTTTAGAGAGGAAAATGACTATCTTAAAATTGTATGCACATATACAGAAAACATATCCAAGAAATATTCTGATTTTATAAAAAGTAAAATTTGATAATTTTTCTTTCCTTGTTCAGAGATTAACATATAAATGTTGTATAATAATTTCAAATAAATAAGTGAAAGTGTTCTATGAAGAATATTAAAGCTGGCGACACATTGCAAACAAAAAGCAGAGTATCCCCTCACTCATTCCCTCCCAAAGGCAATTAAAACCAATACATAACAAAACATATTGATATACACTTGGAATATTTAAAATTTTGCATTGATTTTTTACATTGATTCACTGACATTTTTGAGGAAAGATATAAACTAATAAAAAAATAAAACGATTTTCCCATTGTTCTCAGCTTTTAGTATTGGATCTTCATTATTTAATGTGAGAGAAATCTTACCTTAAAAATAATATTGTTGGTATGATTTTCAAATATTAAGTATTTGAATAAAAATTACATGTTATACATTCATGCAGTATAGCATACACCCTAAAGAAAACTAATCATCTTGGTCTAGTCCAAAGTAAAGATATTAATTTTTAATTGTTTCTCATTTTAAATCACTTTGAACAAATCATCCAGTTTTTTGATTTATGAAATAAAAATATGGGGGACAAAGAAAAAAGTCAATTATGGAGGGGGCTGGTCATTATAAATTGTGTAGAATCCTTAAATAAAAAGGACAGGCTTAACATCATATCACATTGTCAAAACATCTCTAGTTCGGGCAGTTGGGAGACTAAATAGAAAATTGGGGAGACATTTAAGGCAATCTGGATTCTCAACTGTGACTCCTATTATGTCAAAGTCATGGCCCTAGGGAAGAAGACATGGGGACCATATAAGTGAAATAATACTGGAATGCATGTACCTAGGAATCCTGAATACCCACATTCCAATGAATTCCCCAGACTGGAGGAGGCAAGCATCATTCTACCCTCTACCACAAGTTGTACTTAACTTTGCCAAGCAAGACACAGAATAAATAAAAGTTATATGTGGTTATATGTTAAAGAAAACATAATATATGTTGGCAGAGGGAATGCAAACACTGTAACAAATCATATTCTGCATGCCAAAAATCGAGAAAGAAGTCATGTGAAACAGAGAACTTGATAGTTGGATTTGTGAGACTGACAGAAATCAAGATGTACTGCTGTTATCCTTAAAATTGCCCTTTTACCTTTGTACTTTCAACAAATTGAAAAAAAATGGTCTAAATCCTTAAGAAAATATTATATGCACCCAAATTTATCTCACTGAAAAGCAAAAAATATAAGGCCTTTCCTTTCATTCAGGCCCATGTCTGGCTGTGTCTAAGAAAGAATAAAGAGCTTGTTTTGCTTTTAGAAATTTGGTGAACAACAGTAAAAAAAAGTGACAGAAAGGCTAAATGTCTTATTACATAGAAATAGTATATTAGAGTGTCACTAAAGGAGGAAATTATGATATTTATAATTTTTTTAATTCATACCAATTTTATTGGAAACCAACTTTAAATGAGATTTAGGAAAAAAGTCATAATAGTTCAAATCAGTCTTGAAACAAATCTACTTTTTCCCTCAATAGAAGTTGATCAGATTTTATTGTTAGAATTATTGACAAAACAGAAATAATTGTAAGAACTATGTGTGATTTCCAGTTAAAAAAAATAGAAATAGCTCTTAGATATTGAAGAAGTCATCCAAGGCTTTTGGAACCAACTACAGATGTGTATTTTGACTGAACAATTTATAAAATCCTTTCTACCTCTAAAATTGTATGCATTTTTGAAGGTTCAAAAATATATTATTCATAAGTACCAAAAGCAAAGAGCAAACAATTAACATCATTGTTAAATACATTTTTAGGGGCGCCCCGGTGGCGCAGCTATTGAGAGCTGGGCTGTGAAGCTGCCCGCAGCCTCTACAGCACTGGTTCGATCCCCAGCCACTGGCGAGGGTCCCACATGGCACACAGACCTCTCCTGCCCCCCGCTGCTCCCCTCAGCAGTGTACTTCGTCAGTCTGCCTGTTCTGCTCCCCGCTCTGGCTTTGGTGAATTCTCTCACCCTCCCGCACTTCTGACTGTACCCAGTGCTTGTATAAATAAATAAATCTTAAAAAAATATATGTTTTTAGAAGCTATTTTTAGTCTTTTTCTTGATCTATGCAATAAAGTTTGAAAACACAACAAAGCAAAAACAGACAATTATAAATCAGAGACATACTGCAGGGGAGGGGGAGGGAGGCAGGGAGGAGCACACAGAACTGAGGTGATGGTGCACGGGTGCACTGGGGAAGGAAACTCCATGGGGACTACACCTGAGGGTATGAAGGGGAAGCAAATATTGCTTTAAAATGAACAACAATGTAAAATAATTTAAAAAAATAAAATAATGTTCACATTCACCTGAAACCCCATACGGTGTAATTCCAACCCATTACTGCCTCCTCTAAGACTCAGATGGTCTATTACTCATGATTCTGCTTCATTTCACAAATACGGGTGCAGCCTATACTGTTTCTTCCTTTAACTTTCCTCTATTTTAATGTTTTTCTCCCCTTATGTTAAGTGGTTTCCTGCTCTTACTCCTCTCAATGTTTAAAATTTCTTCTTTAAAGTTTATTTCAAATAAAATTTCCTTAATGAAACCTTGTCTAATTGCCTAACTGAAAAGATGTTTCTATTGTTAGTGCTCAGTAACTACTATTACTTTTAATCTAAAATTTAATCATATCCTATAGTTTTATTGTGTTGTGTCATACCCTCTCTAGGACAAAATTCCTTTAGAGATGATATCATATCTCACATGAATATCCACCCAGAGATCACTCGTATTACCCCCTAATGCACGGAAACTAAAGCTTATTCTCAGAGGATTAGACTAGTACTCTAAATTAGTAGTCTAGATTAGACTAGCAGACTCGGTAGGAAAGAAAAGTTCAAAAGGATTGGTAAAGCTTGTCTAACACATACTCATGATCTAAATTCAGGGATCAGTTATAGGACGGATAAATCTAATTTAGTCTTCATTGCATTGCTTGATTAACGCTTCGAATACTTCTAGATGATGTATTATTGGAAGACTCATCATATTCTTCTGGATGTACTGACGAAGTCACCTCTTTTGAACAGCATGTAAATTAGTGTATAATGCACTTAACTACCCTAAAATAGCATGAAAAGTAAAGGAAAAGCATGCTTGAAAGAGAATTTGTAACCAAGAAAATACTGGGCTACATTAAAGACCAAAGCAGATCCTAGATTCAAACACTACAAAGCGAGATTTTATAAACTATAAGGGGCATACAATTGTTTATTTGTGCAACTGTTACTATCCCTTAAAATTTTGGATTTATACCAAACATATGAGAACATCAAACATAGCATCAAAAAGATATTTTGTACAATAATTGCTTTGGAAATAACTGGAAAAAATAGAGATCATTTTGTAATATATGACTAGGTAAATATTTTACATGAAAAAAGTTAAGAACTATTACAATGAATAATCCTTTTGTGAAAAAGAAGTATATTAATGTGCAATGGGGGTTAGATCTATGCAATGGGCGTGAATTTTGTTTTTTATTCATAGGAATTCTTTTTTTCAAAATACTAAAGAATCTTGTTTCAAATACTAATTACATAATTTACTTGTCACTAATACAAATTGTAGAATCATTATGGTTAATAATATATGTTAATTAACAAGAAGCATGAGGTAAAAAGCCCAAATTCCACTATACATCTTAGCTGCTTATCTAGATATTCCTCTGCAGATTTTTTTAAGAATGTTATTTCACTTTAAATGTTACAGTATATGCAAATGCTGTTTTATTATATAGAATTACTTTAAATATACTGTAAGTCAATGCTACATATAATCATATAATTGGGGCTTTGCCCATTTAAATGTTGTGACATTTAAATATTTTTGACCATCATCTTTAGAATTCTGTACAATTTTTATTGTACAAATAGTGCATATAAATTAAAAAGAAAACTTATCTTCAATCATACCTAGAAAGCCTATTTTTAGAAATCATCTGGCCCCAATGCTGTATAAGAATCTCTTCTAGATGCCATGATGCAAGCTATAAAATGCTTGCCATCTATTTTAAAATATGGGTTTTAAATTTAAAGAAAACACAAAAATACAAAATGCATTTTTATAGAGTATTAATAAATTATTTTGTTATTATTTGTATAATCGGTACTATAACTATTTTTTATAAAGTTGGATCCTAAATGGGTCCTTTAGAATAGATTTGTGTAAGCAATCAGGTAAGTAAGGGGCATTTTCAGAAAGTAAATCACTGGATACAAACACAAGAACTGGAATGCACAAAGTAGTGTAAGGGACAGGGAGAAAACCAGTGTAGGGTTTGCACAGGTGATTAGTGGGAACTACATATTGAGGAGAATGTAATACTTTTAAATTTGATGTTATCATTTGATGATTTTTTGAATGTCCCAGGGGTAGAGAAATAGCATGGTCATACTCACAGTGCTGCTCAAACTTTAATATGCACATCAAACCCATGAAGGTCCTGATAAAATGCAAGCTCTGATCTAAAAGTTCTCAAGTTGAGCCTGAGAATTCTTTCTCACAAGTTCCCAGATGATGCCAGTATGCCAGTCACCAGATTATACATCAAATAACAACAATATACAATGCACAGAGTTAGCTGCAGGAGTAAAGAAGCTAATGGGAAGGAATCCTGATGCAAAGCAAGGGAGATTCATGACAGTGAATAAGAATATTAAAAAATGTTTCTCAGAAATATTGCAAAGGAAGAATTAATGGGTTAGGTAAATTTGTCTGGATTTGGGAGTATCTGAGAAAAAATAAGATGAATATATTTGTGCATCTGTGTGTGGGGTGGAAAGGCATAATTTAATATTGAAAATAAATGTAAATTCTGGAGTGTGATATGCTTGGAGAAAACTAGTATTCTATTGCATGATGTGATGAACTATCAGCAGAAATGTGCTTGAGCGGCAGGAGATCATGTTGCTCTGCAGAAACCTGCACATTTCTGTTTGGAGATGGTAATTTCTTCCAGCCATAGGGATATCTGAAATTATCCAGGAAAAGTAGGCTACGAAACAGGAGAAACAGCTATCTTTAAGATGAAGAGAAATGACAAAGAGCTGTTGAAGAGGTAGGAGGGAGCAACCAGAGGAATGGAAGAGTAACAGAGCAAGATAAACTCCAGTGAGGAGAACCAAGTTGAGATGTAAAGACAAGTCTTGAGCAACAGGAGGACTCTGAACCTAGGAACAAGAATGCCATCAATGAACTGAGATCTATTGGGCAAATGCCTTGTTTAGTAATGATGAAAATGTGGATATATGAGAAGTGTCAAGGTTTAATTGAATTTTCTGGAGCTAATCTCATTAAAAAATTTTCATTATCTGCAGTTTTGTTACTGAACATAATAATATGGCTCCACTTAGTATATTTTGTAATTTTCCTACCCCTGTATCTTCACCATAATCTTAAACTGGTATACTTTCAGCTCATGATAAATAAGTGAAGTTTGTTGGGCTAAGTGTTGACTACTATGTTTGCTTCCCCTTCTTATACCAATAACTTCAAAATCTTTTGATTTTACAGCCTTCGCTCATATATACATTTAAAATAATGACAGGTTAGGCTTATGTATGTTTCTCTCATTCAAAGGGAAGGAAAGGAACTGAAGAATAATAGTGTAATAATATTGACAAGTAGGATGGCAAGAAAAGGTTAAAAGGAGAGACAAACAGATTTTTAACACTTGGTACTTATAATTTAGGTGTTACACGACAGGATAACTGTAACATGTGGTGTTACACGACAGGATAACACAGTGTTGGAGACATTAAGGGTATTAAGTTGATTCAAACCTGATACCACTTTTTCTCAAATAAAATAACATCTCAAAGTCAAAAATTTTGGTGTCAAGTGATATGACAGTGGGAGAACAAAAATGAACAATGATGTAAGAAATTTTTTTTAAAATTTTGGTGTCATGACAACATTGTTACAAATTTAGTTGTGAAAATAAATGGCAATTATTGTGATGAAGATTATTCTGAAATAGGAGTAAACAGTGAAGTAATAGTGTTGGGGATAATCATCCATCATAAAGGTCAACAGACTGATATCTGGCTCTGCCACTTGTTTACCTGGCAATGTCTCCAAACTCCAAAGGGATGGTGTGGAATTAAATAATGTACTGAAGAAATCATATTGACTTAATAATAATCAATTTTATGTGTCAAACTAGCTATGTCACAGTGCCCAAATATTCTACATGTTTCTGTGAGGGTGTTTTTGAACAAGATTAACATTTAAAGTGGTAGACTTTGAATAAAGCTGATGGCCATTAATATTTAGGTGGGCTTACCCTGTTGTTTACAGTCTAATTAGAACAAAAGACTGACCTGACCTGAGTCAGAGGAATTCTGTAGCAAACAGCATTTAGATTTGAACTTCAACACTGAAGTTGAACTGTGATATAAGCCCTTTCCTACATTTTCAGCCTGGTGTGTATAGAACTTTATAAAAGCTCATTCCTGTGTCTTTAGCCTGCTGGCCCACCCTGTAGCCTTGACACCTTTCAACCTCTAAAATTTCATGAGGCAACTTTTTGAGAGAGAGAGAAATATGGGTACAAAACAAACACACACACACAAACAGACACACACTCACATATATGCTATTGTTTCTTGGGAGAAACCTGACTAATATGATGATAATTTTGAAGTTATCTCTTTTAACACTTTAGAGAAAAATAATATCTGATAAAATTGTTTACTAAATTACATTAAATATTTTTCCTGATCCATTTTCAGTATTTTATATTTAAGCATTTACTAATAAAATGTGCTTTGAATGCAAAGCCCCACTATTTTCTACATTTCTGTTAAATGTTTCTCAATGGATATTTCTTCCCATCTTTACCTATTTTCTGTCTGAGAAACCAAGAAAGGGAAATAGCAAATTTATTCATTCAACTAGTAAAAGATCAATATAGGTCATAAGAATAATTGAATAAAAGAAAATAAAAATTTACCTTTAAAGTCATTTGAGTGTGCACTATCAGCAGTATGAAATTGGACAAAGTAGCAACAAAGTGAGGATATGGATGAGTTTGATATTTAATTTACTTAATTTTAAAAGTTTATTGACAGTTCCTTTATTTTTGTGAGTTACTTTAGTCAAACTTACAATTAAGTCTGAATATCAACACACAGGAGATTACCTAACAAATTGAGCAGTCTGGCTGATATTTGAATATTAACTTAAAATTCCAATACAGTTCATGTAAAAGGCAAATCTATTTTATAAATCTGCACTTTGAAAAACAAGCCATTTAAAAGAAGGCAGTGCAATATATAAAATGGTCATAATGGTAAAATGGTATGTAGTTTAACATTAGAAAAGAAAATGTATTTAGGATAAAGGATGCTATATTTTTACATTTTTGACGATTTAATGTGAAATTCAAAAACTCCTTCCAACCAAAACAATTGCAAGTAATTTCTGCTAGACATTCTTCCATCAGCTGTAAATAACATCACCAATACATTTTCATTTCTATTAGCTCAAGACCAGAAAAAACAGAAGAGAATATTAATTTTCACACAACAATGCAATCATTAGAAATATAACAATGTATAATTGCCTGATCTATGGATTATACTATATGAAGCAAAAGAACTGTGACTTTTTAAATGAAGAAGTGATACTGATGATAAATAAATTGTCTCTTAGGATTTTAATACCTGCTAGGGAGCTTATATTAGACTGATGTCTCCTTTATATAAAATCTCATTTAACTGATGTTCTTTCTAGGTTCTCTACTATGCTATAAAATGTTTTTAGAATTTGATAATTATACTGAGCCCTAAGATTTTCTCATAATATTTTAAGCATCACCTTTTTCTCTCCTTTCATATTTCCAGTGTCCTTTCAAGCATGTTTTATCAGTTTAAATTTCTTCAGCAAACTACCAAATAAAATCCATAGATTTAAATAACCAATGCACCAAATATTTTTAACAGAAATTAATCAAGGCAAAATTAGTATTTACTCAAAATAACTTCTCTTCAGTCTGAGAAAAATTATTTAAACAATATTTTAATAGTTTACAGAAAAGTTGGCATCCTTGCTGAGAATAAGCTAGGTAAAACAGAACCATGCAAAATAAATGCAGTATTATGAACAATTCATGGTAAGTGACATCTCATTTTATGCTCACAAGTTAGTCAGTAAGTTATTCATCATGCACTGATGTTTAAGACAGAGTATTTTATTATTATTTTTAAAGATTTATTTATTCATTTATATAAGAACCGGGGTACAGGCCAAATGCGTGGGTGGGTGAGAGGATTCACCAGAAACAGAGTAGAGAACAGAACAGGCAGACTGACGAAATACACTGCTGAGGGGAGCAGCGGGCAAGACAGGAGAGGTGTGCGGCACCATGTGGGACCCTTGCCAGCTGGCTGGGATCAAATTGGCACTGCAGAGGCTGTGGACTGTTTCACAGTGCGGCACTCAACCACCTGCGCCACCAGGGGAGGTCCCAGAGTATTTATTATTTTAACCACAGAAAAACTTTAGACATTTTAAGGCATTATAAGTTTCTAGAAAACTGGTGATTTTTACCTCTAAATCTTTTGGGATAGTAGAGTATGTATACACAACTAGGTGTTTAAAATATTTGTGGAAGGCTGAAAAAAAAAAAAAAAACAGACGACTTTGCTCAGAAAAGTTGAGATCTCTTGGAAGAGATAAGAGGAATACTGGATTCAACATTTGGGGAAATTAAGGTAGCAAAATTCAAACATAATAAGACACAAATAAGGATGAATGCATGATTCAGAACAAATAGGAAAGCAAAGGGAATATAATGAAGAGAAAATTGAAAAGATAGGGAAATCAGAGAGAGATCAAAGAGGTTTAGCAAAGAAAGTTGAAATACATTTTTTTCATCCACAAACAGGTATTCATTCATTCATTTCTTTCTTCATTCATATATATTAATATGATGCTCCTACCATGTGTCATTCTCCCAGGCATAGGGATAAAGTGTTAAATAAACACATTTTAGTATTATGTTACACTATATCTTTTGATCCATATACTTTTCCAATACACACATTTTAATGCTTATGATGTCCAATAAACACATGCTTGTTCTCATCAAGCAATCAAGCTTATACTCTAGTCAAGAGACAAAACAAAAACAAAAACAAAAACAAAAAACACAGCACAGTATTTTGGTTCTTAAAGAGGTAAGTACTAGAGTAATTTAACAGTCATGTATCTTGCCTTATGAAGACTGCAAGAGAGGTTAACTCTTTTAGAAAGGTTGGTCAAAGTCAAAGGTTCCCTAATCAGGAATCATTTGACCAGACTCTTAGATTCAGACACACGGGATAAGTCAAAGGAATGGACAACAGGGACGGTGCCTAGAAAAGTGCCATAGTTGCAGTGCTGCTGCAGACAAGCAAAGGCTAGGAACAAGGTAATAGGCAAGCTAAGAGAAGAAACCAGACTCAGAATATATTGGTCCTAATAGTCCAGATGGATTTGGTTCAACGTGATGTGAGTAGCCACTGGAAGGCACTGACCAGGAGTGCTTTGATCTGCTTGCAAATAAAGATTACTTTAGTTTCTGTCTGGATCATAGACTATATAAGCTCAGACATAAGTAGACTTTTGCAAAAATAGAAGGAAAAACCATTGTAATATTTTTCTTAAAGAAGAACATTTAATATGATTAACACAAGGGGAAAAGTTAGAAATGAAGACTAAATGGCTCAGAGGAAAAAAGACAAACTAGCTAAATTTTAGAACAAAAAGGTAAATCCAAAGTGGAAATTTTTTTTTTTACATGAAGAAACTGAATTTAGGGTTTCTGAGTGTGGAGCACAAGATAAAATTGAAGTTAAAAATTTTAATGTAAGAATTAAAATGTAAACATTAGAAATGGATTCAATACTTATCTCTGAAGATGTATAATTGTTACTATTCATGAAGAAAAGAACATGTAAATCCCAGGGGTATAAACAATAAGTGTATAAGTGAAATTTTACACATGTACACTTGATATGTTTCCAGATGTGAGAACTCTAAGTTCTCTCATAGTAATTTGGAGTCCACATTTATAGTAGTACTTATGCAGTTTTATATTAGCCTTCGCTAGCGGGAGCCCCTTGAAGGAAATGCTTTGTGTTTGCATTTTGGGTCTCATTTCCTAAAACAATGTTTGTGACATCATAAGTATTAAAATTTGTATATTGGAAAAATATATGGATCAAAAGATATAGTGTAACAATACTAAAACTACTGGAATAAAAACATCAGTGGGAGCATCCCCAGTGGTATAAGGGTTAAAGTCTCAATACTATCAAACTATTGCCAGCTACTGCTGCATGAATTCGATCCCCTGCCAGGCAGCAACCCACATGGCCCAGCAGACTTCTCCTGTCTCACCCACTGCTCCCCTCAGAAGTGTATTTCAGTAGAGCCATCTGTTCTGCTCCTATCTCTGTCTCTGGTGAATCCTCTCACTCCCCCTGCACCTCTAGCCTATATCCCAGCTCTTACATGCATAAATAAATAAAAAATAAATCTTTAAGAAATTAACTACATCAGTAATAACAGCATTGCACCATGTATTTTTTTGCATAGATACTTCTAGAGGCCCAAGAAAATTTATGACTATGTATGAAGTGACTCCAGACCCCACTAGTGATAGGAAAATTAAAACATGATAAAGTTTAACAAAATATTTACATATCTAATTTTAGGGTCTTAGTATCTCAATTGAAATTTAAATAGAAACTTTATTTTCCTTTGTAAGATTTGATATTTTTTCTAAATATAGCCTATATTCAACACTTTATTTAAAAACCGGAACAAAGCTGTTATAATTTGTATTAGTCATCAAGTGCCTTACTTATTGCAAGTGTTTTCAGATAGATTACACTTTCCAAAGCAATAAGTGTTTTCCTCCACCTTGGAAATATGCCACTGCTCTCTGAGTCATATCACTTGTGATCTATGTGAGACATGGCCTTTCTTTCAAGGAAATAATTTCATTGGCTAATTCTCATTATAGAATTAGCATGTTTTAACTTCAAAACTGACTTTTGTTATTGCATCAAATAAAAAGGAATACAAAAAGAAAGTACTCCCTGCCTTTTTTTTTTTTTTACTGTCTTTCAAAGTCCAAACCAAATTTCAGATCTTCCACAAAAAGGATCCTCCAATTGTACTGATATCTTTTGATATATGTCCTTGGCAATATTCATTTGCATATTGATTGGAAGTTTAGCATATGTTGTTATACATTGATATTGTGTCATGGATAAAACTCTCAGGGTCTAGGATTTAATTTCCTGTGTAGAAATGAAATAACATAACAGACCGGACAGCGATATTTAGAAGTGTCTGTTTTCAAGGGTGGCCACTGGCTGGCATCTAGGAGTCCTACACCAGACTTTGCTGATAAGGGTGACTCATTGTATGTGATGGTTTATACAGACATCATGATTTATGTTGCACACCTGCTATACTTCGGAAAACCCAGAATTTAAGTATATGCTAAGCAGAGGGTGCCTACAAAACTAGCCCCCAACAAAATATTTAATTGCTGAGTTTCTACCTGGCCTCCTTGGGCAGGACCATTGCCTATGCTGCTGCATTTATTGCTGGATTAAAGAAAATGCTCAGACTGTTCCTTTATAGAAGCGAACAAACATAAGGAATGACAGGCATACATTTCTCCAGACTCTGTCCCTGTCTCTTTCCCTTGCTGGTTCTGGTGTGTATCCTTTCAATGAGAATCCTTTGCCAGGAGTACTGTATACTGTATCATGTGGGTCACTCTAGCATGTCTCTAAATCTGCAAGTGGTTTTTGGGACCCTCAATACACCTCATTATAAGCTACTAAGTCTGTCTGTTACTTACAGGTGTTATCAGAAATGAGATTCCTGGGTTACAGTTAAAGGATTTTATCAATAACAGCACAGGAGACAGAATAAGATTGCTTAATTTTTTTTTAATAAATAAATAAACCTTTTTTAAAAAGATTTATTTATTTATGTGTACATGAACTGGGGTACAGGCCAGAGGTGTGGGGGGTGAGAGGATTTACCATAGACAGTATGGGGAATAGAACAGGCAGACTGACTGAAATACACTGCTGAGGGGAGCAGTGAGCAAGTCAGAAGAGGTCTACTGCGCTATGTGGGTTGCTCCCTGGCCTGCCGGGGATCAAACTCGTGCTGCACAGGCTGCGGATTGCTTCGTAGGTGGTATCTTAACCCCTTGGGCCAACAGGGAGGCCCCGAGATTGCTTACTATTTTAACCCCTTTGTTTTACATATTCCATATGAGTGATGCTAAAGGCCTTAGGGGCTGTTGCACACAGTGGGTTAGCATTGCAGCTACAGGACACTGATCTTGGGGAGTCCATCTCTTTATAACCTTCCTGTTTTTGTCTTGGATGAAGACATTACCTCATCTTTCAACACTGCTCCCTGCAAACATGCCCTGAGGAATGGCCTGGATATAGAGTGATCAGGAGTTTTCATTCTTAGAATAGTCAGCAAGAACTCATGAGGTGATCAGAACCCATGGAAGATCACAAGGTCCCACAAGACTGTAAACTCCTCAAAAATAGTAGATGTGATTTCTTTTATGCCATCAATATTACTTAATGATGGATATAAATAGGAGCTCAATGACTCATCTATTAGTTTCCTGGCTGCTGCAACAAATTAACACAAATTTGGTGGCTTGTAACAGAACCAAAAACATCCTATCACACTTTGAGAGGCCCAAAGTCTGATACCAATATCACTGGGCCAATAAAAGGGTGTCAATGGGTCTGAGCTCTCTCTCTGAGCTTTAGGGGATAAATCATTTTTTATCTCTTCTAGATTCTGATGGCTGCCACCTTCCCTTGATTGTGGGCATTTCATTAAAATCTTTTCCTCTGTGGTGACATTGCTTTCTCCTTTTTATGTAGTGAAATCTCCTCTGTCCCCTCTTTTAAGGATACATTGTAGGATTGCACTTAAGGTTCACTATGATAATTTAGGGTTCTCACATCTCAAGTCCCTAATTTAATCACTTCTGTAAAGTCTTTTTTGCCATATAAGGTGATATTCACAGATTCCATGAACACAGATTCCATTGGTACCTTTTGGGCATCATAAGGTCTTTTAAAAATTATTTTACAAAGAGAATACAATCTTAGAAACTATAGCCTAAGAAAATAGAGCAGAATCATGCAGTTCCATAGCTGTAAATGGAAAGCAGATTTTTCCTTCATTTTATGTCATCAGAAGCACTTTTAAGCACATACATATATTTTAGATGAAAGATAAAATCAATACAAAATCTGAAATAAAAAGCAAAAAAATACTTCTACTTTTAAATAAAATGAGTAATGTACTCTTCAAAGATATGAAAATTAAAATGCCCAGAACAGAAAATATTTGCTTTTGTGAAATCACATAAACCTTGGAATGCTGGTTAAGACAGTCAGCCTTGTTCATTTTTCCTTATCTTACTTAAATAATAATAATAATAAAAACCTTTTTCTAACATGTACTTTGGGAAAATTCTGCTGTGACTAGAAACAAAGAGACTTTTGGTGGTTACAACCAGTAGATTAGGGAATTAAATATTAGACTTCTCAATACCTGTATTCAGATCTAATGAATTTCTACAATATAGGCCAAGGAATAAGTAAGCAACAAAAATATGTTTTCACCCTAAGGGAATGTCTATATCCTTCTATTTCTAGGAACACATGTCATACATAAGTGCTTTTAAAACCAATAAGCAGTAACAAACACAAGTTAGAATTAGCTGCTTAACACTCATAACTGTGATTTTTAAATTTTTGCTATGGTTTTTCATATACTAAAAAAAAAAAATGGAACCCTTAAGCTATTTCTGTCTCATTTGTATTTCCTTATTGGAAAAAAATAACTTTTTATTTCCCATCACTTGAGAAGTAAAAATTTTACCTCTTTTACCATACCACACACACAAAAAATAATGAACCCAGGTATGATTAGATCTTTGCCATTTAAATGACAAGTATTAGAATCAGTTGATATGCCTCCTTCCTTTGGCAGGAGAACAGCTGTTAGTGAACTATAACCCCAGAGCCAAATCTGGCTCTCCACCTGTTTTTATAAATAAGATTTGATTATAACACAGACATGCTCATCCATTTACATGCAGTCTAGGGATGCTTTGCTCTACAACAGCGCATTTGGTAAGTTAGAGTGAACACTGTATGGCTAATAGAGCTTAAAATATTTACTATCTTTCTTGTAGCACAAGCTGGCTGATCTCTGTTATAGAACAATGAGAAAATATACATAATGTGTTTATTAAATATGAAGTAGACAAAGAAATGAGAATTGGCTGAAATATATTCAGATTCAAAAAGACACTTAAAAGCTAGATGACATTAAAAATAACAAAATAAATTTAAAATAAGTATATACAAAGTCACATTTCAGCATGTCAAATTTAATTGTACAAATAAACCAAAAATTTGTTTGGTTCTTAATTTCATATAGGTAATCACAAATGAAACATAAGTCAGGATGATGTGGCTAACAGAAAAAATAGGATGATTTTATGAATTAACACATTTCTAGGTTAATAGATGTCAATGCTTTTAGATTAACTATTATCAAAATTAAATAGTTTTTGATATACAGTATGTTAAATGCTTTTTAAAATCTATATAAATATACATTTGTATATATGTATGCTTGTGAATTAAGTATTCCCATTTGGGAAGACATTTAGGCATAGCTGGCAGAAAACAGAATATTACATATGAGAAAATTGAAGTGCATAGAGTTTCCTGGCTAAGATTACACAATGAATAAGCTCCACAGGCTGAATATATCCAGAATATCTCTCACCAGTTTCCATCTTCTTAACCTCTAGCCCAGGGTAATAGTCAGTGTACAGCTATAACAAAAATATCAGACTGGGCAGCTTATACCACGCACATTTTATTTCTCTCTTCTGGAGGCTGGACAACTTAAGATCAAGTTGCTAACAGAGACTGATGTGGGCCTTCTTCCTGGCTTATAGACTGCTGCCTTCTCACACTATGTAGTCACATGGCCAAGAGAGGCATGCTAGTCTTTTTTCTCTTTTTTATAAATCCCATCATCAGTATTCCCTCCTCAGGAACTCATCTAATCCTAATTACGTCCCAAAGACTCCATCTCTTAATACCATTCCATTAGGAGTTAGGGTTTCAACATATACAATTTTGGGAGAGGGGTAGGCACAAATATGCTACCTGCAACACCCCAAGAACCAAATATTTGAGGGATCATAATAACTACATGCAAATACTTGAAAAGTTTTAATATATAGAAGGACATACATTTATTGGTAGTTGTTTCAGAAGTTAACAGTAGAACTATAAGATCAAAGCTTCAGTTGGCTTTTTGAAAAATATAAAGAAAACTTTTTTTAACAATTAGAAGAATTATCATAATTGGAATAAGATGTGCTTGATTTCTAAACTCAAAGAATAAATTTCTCCAGTAATTGCTGTATGATCATTTTTTAGCAATGGACTTGAGATTTTCATAAGAGGTGGAAGAATCCAGGGCCTCCCGGTGGCGCAGCAGTTGAGCGCTGGGTTGCAAAGCTGCCCACAGCATCTGCAGCGCCGGTTCGATCCCGGCTCTGCTCCCCGCTCTGGCTCTGGTGAATTCTCTCACCCTCCTGTACTTCTGACTGTACCCAGTGCTTGTTTGTATAAATAAATAAATAAATAAATAAATAAATAAATAAATAAATAAATAAATAAATAAATAAATAGACAAACAAATAAATAAATAAAATCTTTAAAAAAAAAAAGAGAGGTGGAAGAATGCAGATGTACTCTAACTAAACTTAGGCATTCGATGTTAGAGAAGAAGAAATCAGGGAAGAATAAATTTGCTCTGACATCTTATTCTGATATCACTAAGCCATGTAGGAAGATAACTTGCCTGGAGCAGGATAGAGTCTAGGATTAGCTCAGGAGTACACTGTAAAGTACACTTTACATTCATAGGGAGTTTTAGCTAGCACTCTAGACCACAGTTAATGAATTCTTTTTTTGATCCCTCTGAATTTTTTTTCAATTAGGCTTAATCATGACAGCTATGGAAAGTTAAACATGTTATTCTATAAGTTCAAAGAGGCAAGGAGGCATTAGCAATGCAAGATTCATTGATGTTCCATCATTGTTACTCAACATTCTTTGGGGGATTAAAGGACAATTCTTAAACTATGGCCAAACTTGGGTCTCACTGCAAGACTTTCTGTATGCCAGCACATAAAACCTTTGACTACTCTACAAATGAAGTATTCGATCAAAGCATAAAATGAGAAAATATAAAGGGAGATGCGGATTATTACCTGAACAATGGTAAGTACAAAATTCTACCTTGAAATTATTACTTGGACCTACAAATAGCAGAGAGCCCAGAGATGCATGCTTTAAATATAGCAAAAAGAATATATATGGAATAAAGTTTTTTGTTTAGATACACAAGTTATATTTTAACATTAATAACCTTGGAGACTTAGTTGTTATTTCACTTTTAAAAGAATGCATTTTCAATTAACCAGCTGCTTAGGTAAAAAATCATATGTACTTAGCAACTATACCTAGTTAACTTTAACTATACATAAAATACATATTTTTAAGATTTATGTTATTTATTTATGCATACAAGAGCTGGGGTGTAGCCCGGAGGTGCTGCGGTGGGGTGTGTGTCAGAGGATTCACCAGAGACAGAGTGGGGAGCAGATACACAGATTGACTGAAATACATTGCTGAGGAGAGCAGCAGGCAAGACAGGCTATTGGCCAGTGGCTGCCAATAGTTTCATTGTGCTGAGACTTAACCCTTGTGCCACCAAGGAGTCCCCATAAAGATATATTTTAGGGATCTTTTTCTCTTGGAAAATTAACCTACATTTCTAGCATCTTGATACAATAGTAGTACTAATTATTACTGAACAAATTCCTATATAAAAAATTCCTTCAACAGGGATCTTTAAATTCATGCAAGAAGAATATGCCTTTTGATACTAGAAATTTTGATAATATTTAAGAAAGACAAAATTACAATGCAGTTAGAATGGACAGCTTAGTGAGAGAGACAGACTTCATTAAATTTAAGAACTTGTTAAATGGGAAATAGAGAAATGTCCCTCTTTTTCAAGGCAATATATCCATTTGTGATTGCTTCAAAAGGATCCAAATACCTTGGAATTGCTCTAAATAAGGAGGTAGAAACTACAAAACATTATTAAAGGACTTAGGGACATAATGAGGTAAATGACATCTCATGCTTGTGGATTGGGAGAATAAATATCATCAAATGAATATCCTGCTTAAAGTTATACATAAATTTATGCAATTACCATCAAAATACTAACAATATTTTTCAAAGAAATTGGATAAAAGTAAGTGTTTTCCAGGTGCTGAGAGTAGTAGAGAATGAAAAATGAGTTCTTCATGGGATTTCCATTTGGGGTGAGGAAATGTTAGATAACTGATAAAAATGTTATAGCAGTGAAGGTTGTACATCACTGTAAATGTATTGAATTTCATTGAATTGTACACTTTAAAGTGATTAAAACTGAGATTTTTATGTTATGTATATTTTGCCCCAATAAAAAATGAAGATGAAAAAACTATGCTACAAAGTGTTAGTCAATTAAAAAGCTTGGTATTAGGATAAATGCACACACATACATATTCAAGGAAAGGAACTGAGAGCACAGAAATAAAACCACAAACATATGGAAGCTAATTTATGACAAAGAAATGAAGAGCTTCTAATTGAGCAAGGAAAGTCTCTTAAATAAACAGTATTGGAAAACTACACAGCCACATGCCAAAGAATGAAACTAGACCACTACCTAGCATCATGCACAATGATTAATTAAAAATTGATTAAATACTCAGATGTATGACATAAAACTATAACATCCATAAAAAAACAAGGATGATACACTCCTTGATATCTGCCTTAGAAATGTGCCTGGGGACTGGAATCCAACAGACAGGGAAACAAGAACCAAAATGAACAAATGGACTCAACTAAATTAAAAATGTTTTTGTACAGCAAAGGAAAATTGCATCAAAATGAAAAGAGATCATACTCAAAGGGAGAATATATTTTCATATCAAACATCTGACAAGGGACTAATATCCAAGGTCTACAAAAAGAAAGCAAGCAACCTGATTAAAAATGGACAGAGAATTTAAATAGACACTTGCCCATTGAAGACATATACATGGCCAGTAGACACATGAAATGATGTTCATCATCATATATTATTGGGAAAATGCAAATCAAAGCAAGGAAATATCACACCATACTTGTAAGAAATGTTATTATTAAAAAAAAAAAAGACAAGAAACAGGTATTGGAGAGGATGTGGAGAGATGGGAAGGAACACTGTTAGTGAGAATGTAAATTGGTGCAATTATGGAAAGCAGTATGAAGAATCACCAAAATATTTAAAATAGAAATTCCATATGATCCATTTATCTCATTTCTGACTATAAAGTACAAAATACTCATATAAACTACTAATGCTTATTGTAGCATTATTTACAACAATCAAAAGCCTGAAACAATCTAAGTGCTCAAAGGCTGACAACTGAATAAAGAAGATACGGTATCTATATACAATGGAATACTATACAGTTATAAAAAGATGTAATTTTGCCATTTGCAACAAGATGGATGGACCCAGAGGGCATTGTGGTTACTGAAATGTCAGACAAGACAAACACTATATGGTTTCACTCATGTGGTACATAGAAGAAAAGCAAACAAACAGATGAATGATGAACTAAAGAAAACAAATATAATCATTTGAACTATGGGACTACTTGGTAGTTACCACAAGAGAAAGAAGAAAGGAGGTATGTAAATTTGAACAAAGGGGACAATGGAGTGGAGGATACAATTAGGCATTTAGTGGTGAACATAAAGCAGTATATATAACTTGATTCTCCATGATGCACACCTGAAAGTCAAAAAGTTATAACGCAATGTTACTTCAAAAAAAACACAATTATGGATTTGCAAAGGAAAAAAAGTCCTTTTGGGAGTGTTAGCTAGCTATTTATCACCTGCCACCATCCTTGCCTGTTGTGTCTTCAAAGGGCCTGGAAACAATGGCTTCTGTTAGTAATGAACACATTTCTTTTTAGATTTCTCAAAAAAATATTTTATAACACATCTTCGGTGGGAAGATTTGTCTGAAATGACTGACTTTGTTCTAGCCCTAACTAAAATCTTGAAATCATTATTTGATTTCACTTTTATTATCCTTATTCTGGAGGCTTGCAGTACAGAAGTTATAACCAGTAGAACTATAATTTAAATTCAGATCTTTTAATGACAAGGGCATTTATCATTTAGTAATATCTCAAATATTATATTTATCATAAATGTACTTTCAGTATGTGGAATCTACTGTGTACAAAATCATTAGAATCTTATACTATTTGTGTTAAATTTATTAACCTTCATATACACTATATACATACGAGTGTGTTAGTGTGTGTGTGCTTTTTCCAAACACAGTAGAGCTTAGCATATACAATATCTATTTCCAAGTATCCTCTCCTCTTATGGTTCTATTATATTTGTAAATGAATACACATTTATTAGACATGACTGATGCTTTCAATTAGGAAAGGACATAGGGCTGAAGAAACCAAAATAGTTAATTCAACATCAGAGTTGAATGAATGAATCATTAACTCTAATGAAGATAACTTTTTTCTTTCCCTTTCATATTTTATCCACTCATGTAATAAATAATAATCATAATAAAACTATAAAAGTAATAGTGATTATTTGGGTGCTTGTACAATTTCATACTTTCAAAAAGGCTAAAATGTATCCCATCCATGAGCAGTTGTTAAAATTTTATGTTTTAAAATGGCACTTAGTGATTTAAAAAAGAAAATGTATTTTGGGTTAATTTCATCCTAAAAATAAATCTGCCTCAATTAGATAACTTCAGTCCTCATTCTCCTGCTCATTTAGCTTAATGAATGCCATTAGCATGGGCTGTTGATCATAATGGATAAGATATGAGTTGCTTTTCCTCTCATGTTTTCTACCCCAGGAAAAAATCCTCCATGCAGGTTGGATTTTTATAAGTTTAGCCCTTTCTCAACACAAGATAAGAATGATGAGACAAAAGAAATTCATTTGGAAGAATGAATGAAGACAAAGAAATTCATTTGATAAGAATATGGCCAGATTTGAATTCTTGCTTTCTAATTTACTAGCTATATAAACTCAAGCATATTGAAGAATGTGAATAATAATAGTTTAGAGATGAGCAGGGATGACTAAATAAAATCTATGTAATATGTCACATAACATTTATGACTAAAAAAACAAAATAGGGATGATTATTTACTCCATCAAACATATAGATATATGTATTTTTAAATAAACATGCATAGCTGCAAATGTAACTTCAGAGTTTAACACCTTTTATTATCAAAAAGGAGAGGCTCCATTTAGGAAATAATACAGTCAAGTCAGGGAGAAGCTCTGTGATTAACCAATAGGAAATGTTAAGTAAGGATAATTAAATCATGATAATAGGAAAGGGCTAGAAAATGCTGGCTGGATAACCAAAGTTAAACATATATATTTTTAAAACAGAATAGCTTTTCAAAAGTATCAGTAGCCAAGATGAAGAGACACCCCACTAATTGGGAGAAAATATTTGCACTCCACAAAACTGATAAGGGACTTATATCAAAGGTCTACAAGGAGTTTACACAACTCAACAAAAACAAAATAAAGAATATAGTCAAAAAGTGGACAGGAGAGCTTAAAAGACACTTCTCCAAAGAGGAAATGCAGATGGCCAACAGGCATATGAAAAAGTGCTCAAAGTCACTTATTATCAGGGAAATGCAAATCAAAACCACAAAGAGATATCATCTCACACCAGTAAGAATAGCCTGCATTAAAAAATCTAACAACAAATGCTGGCAAGGATGTGTGAGAAAAAGGACCCCTCTTACATTGCTGGTGGGAATGCAAATTGGTCTAAACGCTATGGAAAGCCATGTGGAGGACCCTCAAATTACTAAAAATGGATCTACCATACGACCCAGCAATTCCACTCCTATGAATGTACCCAAAGGACACAAAAACATTAATTCAAAAAGACACTTGCACTCCCATATTCACCACAGCACTATTTACAATAGCTAAAATATGGAAACAATCTAAATGCTCAAAAACAGATGATCGGATCAAGATGTGGTACATACACACAATGGAATACTACTCAGCAATCAAAAAAGATAAACTTAAGCCATTTGCAGCAACATGGATGGACTTGGAAGGGATTATGCTCAGTGAAATATTGGATGGTTTCACATATAGGAAGAACATAGGGAAACCATACAAGGGATCAGGAAAAAAAGAGAAAACTAGCATTTAAACTATAAATTCATCAGGGGAGGTGGAGATACCCATAAGGGGAGGGGAGAGGGAAAGGGATCAAAATGGGATGGAACAGTACAAGATTCTATGGTGATGGTTGGTTCACGGGTGTCTTGGTGGTGGTAATTTTATGGTGACAACACCTGAGAGGAGAAATCAAACACTGTACAAAAATGAACAATGATGTCAAAATATCTAAAAATTAAATAAAACATAATAGCTTTAAAATATATCATTTTGCTTATATAATCTATTCTGGAGCAAGACATTGTTAGAAATCCAGACTTGGAAGCTGTAATAATAGTAACTCAGGAAAAGGCCATCAAGACAAAGTTTATCTTTCACATAAAATGTTGCTCAGCATTCCTGATATTCTCCTTTTTTGAAGCAGGGGAATTCTTTAAAAGATGATTCACAAATACCCTAGGGAGAGAAGTACGGCTATTTTCAGTCTGTTAGCAATGCCAGGAAACATTTGGAATTGATAAATAATCTATATCATGTGGAGCCTAAAAACAAAAACAAACAAAAATAACATATAAACTACAACAAAAGACATAAAACCATGAATCTTCACAGTGAAGGTGAAGTCTGAATATGCAAAAGTAAATGAGGAGAAAGGAAGAATGTAGTAAGATGGAATAACAAAAATAGTAAAATAAAGGACAAAACAGAGTTTACAAATAATAGAAAGAATAAGGAATATAAAGAAGTAAAGGGGAAAAAAGAGCAAAATGTAGATGCAAAATCGGAGAAACAAGGAATCAGATGAACTTACATAACACCAATCAAAGTTTTTATGCAATTGGGAATAGCTGGGTGCTAGAATTTTTGCTGTCTTCTGAATAGCAACTACAACTAGGCCAACTATTTTTTTCATATTATGAAACAAATATTCCAGCTGAAGAGATCATTAAAGGCTTGCTGACTATAATTCTGATTACTTAATTCTTTGCTAAACAAAGTTGGGATACTTTGCCTAAATCAAAAAGTCATCTTTCCTTAGGAACTACTGTCACAGATATGTCCACAGTCCCTAAAGCCAATTTTGTAAGGCAGTATGGCTAACAGTATAAAATAGTATAAAACATTGTCTGATTTCAAATACTAGCTTTGTACACAGATTTGCACGTGATCTTTAATAAGTGATATAGACTGAAGCATCCCCCTAAAATCCATATATTAAAATCTAATACTCAATGTGGTATTATTGAAAGGTGGGTTTTTTGGGAGGTGATTAAACCATAAGAGTGGAGCTCTTATGAGTGAGATTAGTGCCCTTATTAAAGAGACCCCAGAGCATCCCTTTGCTGTTTCTGCATGTGATGATACAACAAGAAGTTGGCCATCTGTGAACAAGGAAATGGACTTTCATTAGATATCATATCTTTCAGTGCCTTCATTTTTAATCTTTCAGCTTACAGAACTGTGAGCGATAAATCTCTGTTGTTTATAAGTTACCCAGTCTGTGTATCGTATTACAGCATCCCAAACTAAGACAATTAGTAATAACAACTCTTTATGTCACAGTGTCTTCATCTACAAAATAGGAGCAATAAAACCTTAGAATTAAATGTGTGGAAAAGTATAAAGTGCTAAGAATAGTGCATGTCATATGTTTAGTACCACATGCTTGTTAAGGGATAAAAAAATTAGAAGCACCTATTGGAAGTATTTTCTCATTCAATCAATCAATATTTCTTGAGTACCTATTTGCCAGGCACTATTCTGTGCATTTTGAGTTATTTACTCAACAAAATAGACAAAAATTTTTACTTTCATGGAAATGACATTTTATGAGATGCATTCTAATGAAAATGTTCTAGTTATGATAATATCATATAAGGCTCTCTTCTAACCTCTTTGGCTATGTTATCAATCCTGACAAGTAAGTTCTATTTTTATCCCCATTTCACAGATAAAGAAGCTGAGTTATAGAAATTTTAGTGAATATATAATCTAATATTAAATAATATCTATTCTACCCCAATGCCTACATAATTCTAAATACCTATCTTACCACCAATTTGTTATTTACCTATTATTATTTACTTACTCATCTACTCATTCATTCATTCATGTATCAACATAAAGCCGCTATTTTTTTTAAATAATAAATTTTATTTTTATATTCCCCATACAATTGCAGCCCCCCCATTCTGACCCCAATCCCTCTCCTCCCGCCCCCGGCCCCCTAAAAGTGTCTCTGGTTCATAGTTTTTTGTTGATTTTGATTTTCACTTTCTTATAGTTATTCATTTTCCTGGTCCCTTATTTAAGTTTTCTAGATTCCTGCTATGAGTGAGACCATCCGGTATTTTTCTTTTTCTTTTTGGCTTATTTCACTGAGCATGATCCCTTCCAGCGCCATCCATGTTGCTTCAAATTGCATGTGTTTATCTTTTTTGAATGCTGAGTAATATTCCATGGTATATATGTACCACATCTTCTTGATCCAGTCATCTATTTTTGGGCATTTGGGTGGTTTCCAAAGCTTAGCTATTGTAAACAGTGCTGCTATAAACATAGGGGTGCAGGTGTTCTTTGGAATTGATGTTTCTGTGTCCTTTGGGTAAATACCTAGGAGTGGAATTGCTGGATCCTATGGAAGCTCTATGTTTAGTAGGTCCAGAAATCTCCACACAGCTCTCCACAGTGGTTGGACCAGTTTGCACTCCCACCTACAGTGCAGAAGAGTTCCTTTTTCTCCACACCCTCGCCAACATTTGTTGTTGCTAGTAAGCCGCTATTTTTTTTCTGGCAGATGCTGAATTCAAAGTCAGATTCTGGCTCTAGAGTCCCTGCTCTTAACCAACTTGTTTTGCCACCTCAATTAATAATCTGGTAAAGGTCATATTGAGTTTATTACATATTTTTCATTTCAAATTAATTTCTAATTTTAGAACATTACCTAGCATTAGAATCTGAATACCTGAATAAATTCATGCAGTCAAAGTTGTTTTCTTTGTTCTCTAATACAATGCATGAAAGCATTTCATGCTTTCAATGCATGAAAGCACAATACTGGGTCAATGCTTTCTTCTAAATATTTCTTGAACACATTTTTGCCCTCTGAATTTCCAACCAGATTATTTTAGTTTAGTTTCTTATTGCCACAAATAGGATTCTCCAGAGAAGCCATATTGTCTTTAATACCTATATGTTTCCAAGAACCTATGTTTCCTCCAATTTATCTACTTTCAATTATTATTTATTTATTTTATCTGACTTATAAAGGATTATGAAGGCTGAGAAGTACTGCAATCTGGCATCTGCATGGTGGAGACCCAAGAAAGTTAAATGTATAATTTGTAATTCAGAGCAACAGAACAAATGGTGAAGATTCCATTCCCACCCTGAAGACCTAGGAATCAGGAGCTCTAAAGGCTAGAGCAAAGCAATGTTCCAGTTCAACAAGTAAGATAGAGAAGTAGAGAATTCTTTCTTCCACCATTCTTTTTTCTAGTCAGGTTTTCAATTGACTGGATGAAGTCCACCCACACAGGGAAAGACAATTTGCTTTATTGATTCTACTGATTCAATTTGCTAATCTATTCCACATTTTATACACACACAGAGAAATGTTGTACCAGATATTTGGATACCCCATGATCACATAAAGTTGACACATAAAATTAACTATCACATTGCCTCTTCAGAAAATCTTTCCTGGTCAACCCCTCCTTACAATCCCCACCTAGAGTTAGTGCTCCCATCTCCAGTCAACATTTGCAACTTGCATTTTTTTCCCATTTACTCAGCACTTAATAGTCCTTTGTTTATATATCGCTTACTAGACTGAAGTCATCTAGGGGAAATTTTGTGCCTTAGAAATTACTCTATCCTTAAGTTTAGTATAATGCTGGCCACTGTCTAGTTGTTCAAAAAAAAAAACATATTTAAATTAAATAGTGTCAAGTGAGCGCCGAGGAATATCAACATTTTATTATGCAGTTTTCCCATTGGCCATTTACTCCTTTTTAATTATTTGATCATTACTCATAATAAAGATTAAGTTGGTGTCCAAAAAAAGGCCTTACTTGTCCTTCCCAGTGATTGAATTGATTTGTTTTCTACGGTCAATATTATAACAAATTGCTATCTGTAAAACCTTCCCATCAGCTATTTTCAGACAAATAAATTTCTATAGAAACTGTACCAAATAAATTCTTATAATCTTTGCCTATTTTGCATTTATTTGGAAAACTTAACTACCAGGACTACTTATAAATAGCTTTTTTAGGAAACAGTGTATAATGCTAAATATTCTCATCTCTAGGAATTCACATCCTGTGAAAACCCCAACCAGGAAAACAACTCTGTTGTTATATTACTACACAATATTATATAGCACTTAATGCAAAGAAATAGTTATATGGGTAATAAAAGAAACATAAAATAGGAACTCTATAAAGCTACCCATAGATTAACAAGCAGAAAACCACTACCTCCCCTTATGCCTGAGTGACAAAAGGACAAGAATATGCCACAAAAGTTAGGGATCAGAATCACCTGGAGGAAGCTGGAACCATGGTGGCCTTTTCTGGAGGCAGATAGAGGCTCGGAAGAACAGTTGTTGCCAAAGACACGATTTTTGACAAATAGAGACCCTGATGGAAACTAGTTATAATGGAATCCCAGAAACATAGCCTGTCATGATTATCTTTTTTGTGATACAAGGCATAGAAATTTTAAAAATTAGATCCGAGGGCAACCTTGTCCAGGAAGGTGATTTTCTAAGGGAAATGATGCTATTTGTATCTTCGATTTAAAAATCAGACTATAGGGCCTCCCCGGTGGCGCAGCGGTTGAGCGCTGGGTTGCGAAGCTGCCCGCTGCCTCTGCAGCGCCGGTTCGATCCCCGGCTGCTCCCCGGCCACCAGAGGAGGGTCCCACATGGCGCGCAGACCTCTCCTGCTGCCCGCTGCTCCCCTCAGCAGTGTACTTCGGTCCTTCTGCCTGCTCTGCTCCCCGCTCTGGCTCTGGTGAATTCTCTCACCCTCCCGTGCTTCTGACTGTACCCAGTGCTTGTATAAATAAATAAAATAAATCTTTAAAAAAAAAAAAAAAAAAAAAAAAAAAAAAAAAAAAATAAAATCAGACTATAGAGAGAGGGGCGGAGCAACATGGCGGCGAGGAGACGCTGCGAGTAAGATCTCCCATTAAAAAAAATAGGGAGGAAAAGCGGCAGGTCCAGTGAGAACCGGGACACGGAAGATAAACGGACGACTCCAGCAAACTGCCCGAAGAAGAAAGTGGCCATAAAAGAGGACCAGAAGGGAGGGAAGCGCAGAACCCTGCCCCCCTCCCCCGCCCACAGAGGCGGCACTCTCCGACCGGCAGAGAGGAGGAAAACAACAAACTAAAACTGCCAACAAGAACAAAGGACGCAGCAAGCAGGACTGTGAGTGGAAAGGAACTATTGCAGCCACCACACCCTGTGAACGGGAGCTGTGGAGAACCCCCGCAGGATCCGCTGCGGAGGTGAGCTCCGGGCGCCATTGAAGAGAGACCCCGCCCAGGAGGAGACCAGCCCCAGCACACAGCCCCCGCCGCCCGGTAAGCTTGCGCGGAAGCGGCGCGCCGGAAAAACAGACGCGGAGCGGGATTGCGCGGGGAAAGCGGCGCGGATTGCGCGGATTGGATCTCAGCTGCCCAGGTCCCCGCGCCTGCGACCTAGGCTTGCGGGGAGACGACCTAGGCTTGCGGGGAGACGCGCGGAGGCCCTCCCGGAGTGAGCAGGAACCAGGCGCCCAGGCAGGGGAGCGGGATTCAAAAGGCTCCATTCCCGCGCCACTGATCTGGGCTACAGCCCGCGTCCTGGAACTGAGGGCTTTGGAACTGAGACCCGGGGCACGAAATTAGGGGTGTGGGTTCCCCACGACGGTGGGGCACAAGGCAGACACAGCACCCCAAAGCCGTTGAGGTGTACCCTACCATCCCTGCTCTGCTCCCTGTCCCACTGGGTGGAAAATCAGCTCCCCAAGGGCTCTAGGAGAGATCTCTGGCGCCACCTAGCGTCTTGAAGCCAGCACAGGCTCCTGAAGGAGCTAGTGGCCAGCTGGGGAGTTAGCCCACGCCGGGCCCCTTCCGAACAAGTAGTCTGAGCCCACAGGGAGAGCGAGCACCCACAGCTGGGGCAGACCAAGCGCGCAGAAGAGTGTGCCTGAGACCGAACGCGCAGGGAGTGTGTCCCACATCACCATTATAGAATAGGGACATTTCTTCAGTAAAGACTACCTGCAGAAGGCTTCCTCAGGAGCCAGAGGTGAGCGGGGGAAGTTCGCCCACGCCAGACCCCCTCTGGCCTGCAGTCCAAGCCCAGAGGGTTAGCAGGAACCCACCGCCGGGGCAGACCAGGCGCACAGGGGAGTGTGTCCCCACATCGGCATTTTAGAACAGGGACCTTTCTCCAGTAAAGACTGCTTGAAACTGACAGATGACTCCTAGAGGAACCAGAGGGGAGCAGAGAAGCCCACCCAAGATGCCGGCCAGTCCCAACTACACAGTGTCCCAACGCATACTGCAAATTAGAAAACAGACAGTAGGGAGGAGAAGAACCACACGCAACCTAGCAACTCTCCAGAGAAAAAGCACACCACAAAAAGAAAACCAGCCCCCAGATGGCAACGACAGTAACTTGGAAGAACTTCTGAGCCTTCCAGAAAGAGAATTTAAAATTGCCGTGATTAAAAAACTGACAGAAGTCATAAAGGAAAACAATGATAAGGGAAAAATAATCAACGATCAGAAGAATGAAATTGAGTCCCTAAAGAGGGAAGTAAAAGAAATGCAGGAGATCAAAGAATTAATGGAAGAACTAAAGAATTCTGGGAAAAGCAATGAAAGCAGAATTGATGAAATGGAACAACGAATAAGTACTCTTGAAGACACAGAAATAAAAAGAACCAAAACAGAAAAGGAAAGAGAAGTACGAAGGAAAAAGAATGAAGAAAGACTTCGGGAACTATCTGACTCCATGAGGAAAGGAAATATAAGAATTATAGGAATACCAGAAGGAGAGGAGAGAGAAGTAGGAACAGAGAAAATATTCAAAGAGATAATTGAAGAGAACTTCCCAAATGTGAAGGAGGAGCTGAAAATTGATATACAAGAAGCAAGAAGAACACCAAACTTCCACGACGAAAGGAAAAATACAGCAAGACACATAATAGTAAAGCTCCCAAGAATCCAGGACAAGGAAAAAATAATGAAGCTGGCAAGAGGGAAGAAACAGATAACATTCAAAGGAAAGCCAATCAGGCTGACATCAGACTTCTCCGAAGAAACACTATGGGCAAGGAGAGAGTGGAGGGACATAGTCAACAGACTCCAAGAAAACAGATGCCAACCAAGAATACTCTATCCCGCAAAGCTCTCCTTCCTCTTTGAAGAAAGAATATGGACTTTCCCAGGCAAACAGAAACTCCGGAATTTCATTGCAACTAAACCCACTCCAAAAAATACTACAAGGAGCCCTAAAGCCAGAACCTCAGAGGGACGAATAACAATGAAAGAAGGCCAAAAAAAAAAAAAAGTTATTAAAAGAATAAATAAATAAAATCAAAGGAAAGACAAACACAATGGCAAATACAGATGTTAACATATCAATATTAACTCTAAATGTAAATGGACTAAACTCTTCAATAAAAGACACAGAGTTGCAGCCTGGATTAAGAAACAAAACCCAACCTTTTGCTGTCTCCAGGAAACACATTTAGCTACAAAAGATAAAAATAGGCTCAAAGTTAAAGGATGGAAAACAATCCTACAAGCAAATGGACCAAAAAAGAAAGCAGGAACAGCTATACTTATATCAGATAAAACAGATTTCAAACTCAAAAAGATAAAAAGAACCCCAATGGTCACTACATTATGATCAAGGGGACAATACTTCAAGAAGAAATAACACTCATTAACATATACTCACCAAACGAAGGAGCACCAAAATATATCAGACAACTGTTGTCCTCTCTGAAAACAGACATCAGAGAAAACACATACGTAGTGGGAGACTTCAACACACCACTATCAACAATGGATAGATCAACAAGACAAAAAATAAGTAAAGAAACCAAAGCTCTAAATAAGGACCTAGAGCAATTGGGCTTAACAGACATCTATAGAACACTAAACCCCCAAAAAACGGAGTACACATTTTTCTCAAGCGCACACGGATCATTCTCCAGGATCGATCACATACTGGGGCACAAGACAAACATCAACAGATACACCAAGATTGAAATCATGTCAACCATCTTTTCTGACCATGAAGGCATCAAACTAGAAATAAACCATAAAAAGAAGGCAAGGAACTTTCCTACCTCATGGAGATTAAAAACCACACTACTGGAAGACCACTGGACTAATGAGGAGATGAAAGAAGAAATTAAAAAATTTTTTGAATTGAACGACAAGGAGGACACCAATATCCTAAATGTATGGGATGCAGCAAAAGCAGTAATAAGAGGAAAATATATAGCAATAGAAGCTCACATCAAGAAACAAGAAAGAACTCAAAGAAACAACCTAATCTCGAAGCTCAAAGATCTAGAAAAAGAGCAACAAAAAAACCCCAAAACCAGTAGAAGAAAAGAAATAATAAAACCAAAGCAGAAATAAATGAAATTGAAACTAAAAAAACAATCCAAAAGATCAATGAAACCAAGAGCTGGTTCTTTGAAAAAATCAATAAAATAGACAAACCCCTAGCCAGGCTCACAAAGGAAAAAAGGGAGAAAGCACAAATAAACAGGATCATCAATGAAAGAGGAGAAATCACAACGGACACAGCAGAAATCAAAAGAATAATCAGTAACTACTATGAACAGTTATATGGAAACAAGTTTAACAATCTAGAGGAGATGGACAAATTCCTACAACTCTACAATCACCCAAAGCTAGATAAAGAAGAAATAGAACACCTAAACAGACCAATTACAATTAGCGAAATTGAAATGGTAATCAAAAACCTCCCCAAAAACAAAAGCCCAGGACCTGATGGATTTACAAATGAATTCTACCAAACATTCAGAGACGAATTAGTGCCTATCCTTCACAAACTCTTCCAAAAAATTGAGAAGGAAGGGACAATACCAAACACGTTCTATGAAGCCAACATTACACTAATACCAAAACCGAACAAGGACAACACAAAAAAGGAAAACTACAGGCCAATCTCCCTAATGAACACTGATGCAAAAATCCTCAATAAAATTTTAGCCATCAGAATCCAACAATGTATCCATAAGATAATTCACCACGACCAAGTAGGATTCATTCCAGGGACACAAGGATGGTTTAACATCCGAAAATCAATCAACGTTATCCAACACATTAACAAAAAGAAATATAAAAACCATATGATAATATCAATAGATGCTGAGAAAGCTTTCGACAAAGTGCAACACCCATTCATGATAAAAGCCCTTGAAATTCTTGGGATACAAGGAACATACCTTAACATCATAAAGGCCATCTATGACAAGCCAACAGCCAGTATCATTCTCAATGGTGAAAAGCTGAAAGCAATTCCATTAAGATCTGGAACAAGACAAGGATGTCCACTCTCACCACTGCTTTTCAATATAATACTGGAGTGTCCTAGCCAGGGCAATAAGACAAGAGAAAGACATCCAAGGAATCCAAATAGGAAAAGAAGAAGTCAAACTATCACTATTTGCAGACGATATGATATTATACATAGAGAACCCCAAAAACTCCACAGAAAAGCTAATTCAACTCATCAATCAGTTCAGTAAAGTGGCAGGATACAAAATCAACAAGCAAAAGTCAGTAGCCTTCCTATACACAAACAATAAATCTGAAGAAGAAGAAATCAAAAAAACCATCCCTTTCGTTATTGAAACAAAAAAATCAAATATTTGGGAATAAATCTAACAAAAGAGGTAAAGGACCTATACAAAGAAAACTATAAAACACTGTTAAAAGAAATAGAAGAAGACACAAAGAAATGGAGAGACATCCCCTGCTCATGGATTGGAAGAATAAACATTATTAAAATGACCATCCTTCCAAAAGCAATATACAGATTCAATGCTATTCCAATCAAAATTTCAATGTCATTCTTCAAAGAAATAGAACAATTATTGATGAAATTCATATGGAATCACAAAAAACCCCAAATAGCCAAAGCTCTCCTGAAAAAAAAAGAAGGGAATGGAGGCATCAGACTCCCAGACTTCAAACTATACTACAAAGCCATAATCATCAAAACTGCATGGTATTGGAACAAGAACAGACATACAGACCAATGGAATCGAATAGAAAATCCAGAAATAAACCCACAGATTTATGGTCAACTAATCTTTGACAAGGAGCAAAGACTATGCATTGGAGCAAAGAAAGTTTGTTCAATAAATGGTGCTGGGAAAACTGGGTCGCTACATGCAAAAGAATGAAGCTTGACCACTACCTCACACCATACACGAAAATCAACTCAAAATGGATTAAAGAATTAGACATAAGACCTGAAACCATAAAATATATAGAAGGAAATACAGGCGAAACACTACGTGATTTGCACATCAAAGACATCTTTACAGACACATCACCCAAAGCAGTGATAGTGAAGGCGAAGATAAACAGCTGGGACTACATCAAATTAAAGAGCTTCTGCACAGCAAAAGAGACAATAACAAAAACAAAGAGAAACCCCACCAACTGGGAGAACATTTTTGCACCCAACACTAATGATAAAGGACTGATCACAAAAATCTGCAAAGAGCTGATGAGACTCAGCAACAACAAAGAAAATAATCCAGTCAAAAAATGGGCAGAAGAGCTAAAAAGAAACTTCTCTGAAGAGGAAATGCAAATGGCCAACAGGCATATGAAAAAATGTTCAACATCACTTGTCATCAGGGAAATGCAAATCAAAACTACCATGAGATATCATCTTACACCAGTGAGAATGGCACATATTAAAAAAACTAGCAACAACAAATGTTGGCGAGGGTGTGGAGAAAAAGGAACTCTTCTGCACTGTTGGTGGGAGTGCAAACTGGTCCAACCACTGTGGAAAGCTGTGTGGAGATTTCTGGACCTACTAAACATAGAGCTTCCATATGATCCAGCAATTCCACTCCTAGGTATTTACCCAAAGGACACAGAAACATCAATTCCAAAGAACACCTGCACCCCTATGTTTATAGCAGCACTGTTTACAATAGCTAAGCTTTGGAAACAACCCAAATGCCCAAAAATAGATGACTGGATCAAGAAGATGTGGTACATATATACCATGGAATATTACTCAGCATTCAAAAAAGATAAACACATGCAATTTGCAGCAACATGGATGGCGCTGGAAGGGATCATGCTCAGCGAAATAAGCCAAAAAGAAAAAGAAAAATACCGGATGGTCTCACTCATAGCAGGAATCTAGAAAACTTAAATAAGGACCAGGAAAATGAATAACTATAAGAAAGTGAAAATCAAAATCAACAAAAAACTATGAACCAGAGACACTTTTAGGGGGGCAGGGGCGGAGGGGAGGGATTGGGGTCAGAATGGGGGCGCTGCAATTGTATGGGGAATATAACAATAAAATTTATTATCTAATAAAAAAAAATAAATAAATCTAAAAAAAAAAAAATCAGACTATAGGTTGCTTCTTTGGAGGAAATCATTTTTAGAGCAAGGCAATGAATAGTATATTACTTGAAAAGTCTGTATAAGTAAGGCTTAGTAATCCCTTATAAGAGAATCATACAAAGATCTGACCAAAGAGATAAAGACTCCCTCCCCCCGCCCCTGGGCCAGGAAACTGTGGTCACCTGAGAGAGCATTAATCTGTATTCATTTATCTGACTGATTAGGTAGTCCTTTATGAAGTGATTCTATACAGCAGATATAGCATAGAGCTTTAGGAGAAATGTTCTCATTAGCAGAAAATTTGGTGACAGCATTTCTAAATGATGAGGAAAAATAGTGGAGGAAGAAAGTATTTTAACAGTAACAAGGAAAATGATGGCACCTTGGACAAAACCCAGGGAGACCACAGTACTATATGACCTTGGAGATAAAGACAAAAAGGAGAATGCGGGCACCTGAGAGCCATTCCATCTACTTCAAACTGCATTGCAGAGCAGTTCCTGGAATTTCTAGGACCTGGTTTCTGTATGGGTTTGGAGTCAGCTTCAGGTTTCCTTTAGGAAGGAAAATATACTAGCAGGGGCTGAATGAAAACTAGAGTGCTTATATTAAAGCAATAATGACATTATAGATTGGAGGCATTTTGGTCCAGAGCAGAGGTTATTAGTGGAGTCTGAACAAGCAAACTCTGGACCCTGTTGCAATCTCTGCTTTTCTTTCTTTGCATACATAATGCCAAGTATGCATGGATTTTTTTCTTCATTTGAATCAAATAGGCTTTTTCAAAATTTTATCTTATATTTTCTTACGTATATACTTTTTCTAAAATGAAAAAAAATAGTTTACCAAACATCTTCATTAACTATTAATGTCCTGATGCAGTGCAGCACAGAAAACATGGCTTTCATTTCTCAAGAATAGTAAAAATAACATTTAAAAATGTTTAAGTTTTATGGACTTCCTTTCATTTTTACTCTCAACTGGGTAAAGTTAATCTAAAAATTTACGCATGGTGAAAATGAAAACCCGTTTAAACTTTTAGTATCTTGATCATGAAGATAAAATTTATTGGAGCACATGTTTGTGTTTATATTAAAATACATGGAGATGTGTAACAAAGTTCTAGAAAAAATAATATAAATGGCATCCTGCTTTGGTTGTTGAATAGCATTGTGAAGAGAATTTCATGTCAAGTTGTTGACATTAGCAACATGGATGGCGCTGGAAGGGATCATGCTCAGCGAAATAAGCCAAAAAGAAAAAGAAAAATACCGGATGGTCTCACTCATAGCAGGAATCTAGAAAACTTAAATAAGGGACCAGGAAAATGAATATAAGAAAGTGAAAATCAAAATCAAGAAAAAACTATGAACCAGAGACACTTTTTGGGGGGTGGGGGGCGGGAGGGGAAGGATTGGGGTCAGAATGGGGCGTTTGCAATTGTATAGGGGAATATAAAAATAAAATTTATTATTTAAAAAAAAAAAAAACCCAGTAATTGAGTACTCAAAAAAAAAAAAAAAGAATATGAGAAGCAAGGATCTGGACTAGGTGATATTCATGTATAATATACTTTTGCAAAATATCTTCTAAATATTCTCTCAATTGAAAACATCTTGGGATAAGATTCTTTTTAAAAATGTAAATGCTACATGGGAATATGAAGTTTATTCCATATCATGGAATGATTCTTTTTATATAGTCTCCAGGTTGAAAGATTGTAACTTTATTTGGAAACTTCAAGTAACAAAGGATTTATTATAAAGAATCCATAAAGAAAAATTCAGAAAATGAACAACTGAGACACAGTATCTCAGTAGGGACCTGTGGAGATCTAGTCTAACACACTTTGCATTTTCTTTTTTCTCCTCTCCATTGTTACTAATCACCTGTCTTACATAGTTCTTGATCTTTTATATCACACAAGTTTGGCTACCAGAGTTGCTGCTTCCTAATCTTATTTATATTTGGGGTTTCCTGATAAATTCGGGCCCAATAACCTCATGACCTTTCTGACACACTTTCAGCTCACAAATTTCTAACTGTAACATACTCTTGCTATACTCTTAGACAAAAATCAACCCATACAGCTTATCTTTCCTGTCCAGGTCACTTGGGCCTCTTTCCAGAGGTGGTAAATTGCCAGCTCTTAAGCAAGATAGCCATTCACAATCCAATCAGTTGTGGTCAGAAACCAAATATCCCACAGTGAGAGGAAATCACGCACACAAACTAGACATTATAGAAGTCGTGGTAGTGGATGAAAAAGTGTGGTGGTGGTGACAGTTAAGTAACAGGGAGGTGTTCCAATTTTTTTCCTCAGTACCAGAGATTTCAAATGCAGTCATGGAAGAAAGTGTAATGATTTTCTGCTTCTCAGACTTCAGTATCACATATCTTGGTCAAGGAGAAAGTCTTTAATGTTGTAAGTGAGGAAAATTGAGATCAGAGAGGTTAAATGACCTGTGCCAGCCCTACCATATAATTAGAGAGAGGCATAACTGGGGCCAACACACAGAAATTCTGTTTCTTGTAGCATACTAAACTATTTCTAATCCTTTTTCATTGAACACTGCATAAGAACAAGGGGAAAAAAGCTATTTTTCCCTGTAAAAGAGCAATTTCTGCACTTAGCCTATTTAAAGTAATTCTGCAGATTATAGTTGACCAATGTTTTGGGAAGGGATTAGGAACAGGCTTAAAACTTCTGAACAGCTTGTAACCAGTTTGACTTTCAAAGTACTAACATCCATGAAACAGGTTTCTTTCTCAAGGCTTTGTTTTCTCTGTAGACACAAACTATGAAAATAAAAAGGAAATTTGGCTGAAGACGAACAATAATAGCCACTTTTTTTTTTTTTACCTAAGACATATTATACAAACTTGATTCTATTTTTGAGTTATAATTATAACAAAAAAGCCACTTCTTAGAAAGTATTTCAATCTTTCAAGGAGTGAAAAATAAATAGAGGGTAAGAACTTTTTTTCCTTCTGAAAACAAAGTCTCTGGATTTCAGAAATTAATTAAATATGGTGCTAAGTGAGAATAGCTACATTAAAGCTACAGAAGGTGAGCTGATAAAAGTAAAGATAGATACATACATACATATGTACGTACATACATACAGACAGACAGATTAAGGTAGCTCCTGAAAAAGGAAATTCAGTAGAAAGAGGAGAGCCAGATTTTTTAAAAATACACTTAACAAAGAATAAAGGGAAATGGTAGGATAATGTTTAATGGAAAAAATAAAAGAATTAAGGAAGGAGAGAAAGAAGAGAAAAGGAATCAAGGTACACAAAATATTGTTTTCAGAAAGTTTCTTTATGAAACCAAAAAACAAAATAGGTATAGTAGTGGTGTGGGCCAAGTATAACTTGAAGTCCACATGGTGCAGTAGCTTTCAGTCTTTTGAATGCATGAAACTTTTCCAAGGCAATTATAGTTGAAACAAATGTATACAACATTTGTACATCATTTGGTATTTATAGCATATATTTTTCTATTTAAGCTATGACATTACATTTAGAAATAGTTACATGTTCTTAACTCTTTTAGAATGAGGGGGACCATACAAGGGGAAAGAATATTATTGATAATACATTTTATTATAATTAAAGTAACATTGGTCTATAATATTGTGTATGATTCAGAAGCACAGATAATACATTTTAAAAGAAAATAGTAACTACCTAGCTCTGTTACATTTCTGTTACTACCATTTATACTAGCATGTTCAAATACCATGGAGCAGATATTTCCCATGGAGAAAAAGGAAGAAAAAATCATACAATAAAGCTTAAGTAAGAACTGTCTGTGACAAGGCCCACTTCTAAGCATGATACAAACAAAACATTACAAAGTTCTACATTATGCTTTTTGTGTTAGAATTGGGACAGATACTCTGCTCACAGATAACCCAAATTAAAACTTTAATCAATTTAGGAATTTGGAGTGTAAAGTCCCAAGAAACCTCCCACAGACTTAAAATCTGCCCCACTACTAGACAGCACTGATCTCTAAGCAAAGTCTAGAACATGATCCAAATATCCCAGATATTTTAATGAATCTCTTAACTCTGACTACTGAAAGATTCTGTTTCATAACATTTTCCCCTGGCTTTTTTTCCTTTCTTGTGCATCATGGAAAAAAGTCAAAGCTCTTAAACAGTTTGCTTAATGATAATTGTTCACCATTGAAAATGGATGATAATTAGAACAAAAGAACACAAGCCATTGGAAAGTTAATTAAAAATACCTTACTCTATTTTGAATAATGTTTTCAAACACATTTGTTTGCTCTTTAGTTTGTTACTAACAAAGTAAATTTAATTTTGCTATTTTTTATTAATAAAAATAAATGAAGTAAATAGTAAAAGTAGGAGAAAAAAATTAAAGATTGGTAATTAGTTTAATTTAATAGAAAATGGTAAATAATTTTTATTCATAGCAATTATATTCTTGTCAATAATTAAACATACTTTATAATTATTTTTAAAAATGAATGCATCAGTATCATAGAAATTCATTCCGTATTCATATCTAACTAAGATCCTCAATTTTGACTATTACTCTCCTTTTTCTTGTTCCTCCCTTTCCTCCTCTTCATTGGACTTTGTTTTGGGCTCTTTTGAGCTTTCACAAATAAATTACCCCATTGTAAACATTTATCAATGGCATTATTCTGTGATATTGAACCTTTACATTTTTAGCTGTATTAAGACAAAAAGAGAAAAATATTATGAAATGATATTGTTAATAAATCAATTTTAATGGCTGTTTTGATTTCCGTAAGCTACAATTTAAATTCTAACTTTTGGAAGTATTTTTGCATCAGAGAGTAAAACTTTACTGATTTGTGAACAAATCATCTATAGATAACTTTAAAATTTCATGTTAACTTTTGATATAAGTTAATATTGCCAATGTAGAATGTATCAGTCATTTATAATTATCAATGAATTTAAAATTAAATTGCATGACTTCTAAAAATTTGAAAACCTACTTGGAAACAACAGAAAATTCAGTGTTTTTAGTGTTTCAGGTTGAGGGAATGAACATATGGTTTTATAATTAAAATGGTTAAGGATTCTGCATAAGTCTTGAATAGACTTCAAATCATTGTTGTTGTTGTTTTTTCCTGTAAACTATCAAACTCTCCTTTTGAAATCGACCAGGGTGTTTGCCCTTTTAAATTTATGATGGATGCTATACAATTAATATTATGACTACTGAAATGTGAAAGCAATTGCCTATAAAAAGTAACTGCAATAAAACAATCCTGGCATTTCTTAAGAAGAGGACTGGAAAGTATTCCATCTTAGCATCTGATCTTTTTTTTCTAACTTTACACACTGACTTTACTATTAAGCAGATTCTTTTTTTCTTATTCAAGGCTTGCATAATTATATTATACTGGGTAAATTTGTTTCCCATTCTCTATGACAATTATAGAAAAAAATCATAAAAATAATTCAGCAAATATTAGTTGTATTCCTTATTCTAATTCATATGTTTTTGTTAATTCGTGATCATGCTTTATTGGACCACTACATAGGATAAATAGTTAAGTGTCAGCATTAGAATTATTCACTTTCATTCCATATGCTTTGGGGGACCATAAATTCGCTTTATTAAATGTTTCTTCTGTATAATTGTATATATTATCATCTTTTGTTTAGTATCTTTGTCTTGTATAGCATACTGGAATTTTATATTTCAGCTTTATTTTTTCTAACTTTTTATGTTTTTCCCTTTACAGTCTAAAAAGGTATCTATACTTCCTTCTAGAATTTGAAGTAAGAATTGAATAACACTAGATTTTTTTCCTACTTTTTAAATAATAGCAATAATTGCACTATTATTTTTAGACATACATAAATTATATATAAATATATTTGCTTTTCTGGACAAAGATTCTCAAACATTCTAACTTTATTAAAGCTTTGGTCATTTCATTTCACTGATCAGATTTGATTATATAACTTCTATATTCAATAAGTTATATAAAATACTATGTATAGAAAAGGAATATGAAGCATGCTTTGGAAATCAGTTACAGTGAATGGCAGCATGTAAAAATCTTTAAGCTTGCAGTTATACTTTCAGGGTTCTAACTTCAGTTGTGTTTTTACTTATTATAAACTGGTCAACTTGGTCAATAATGAAAAAAATTTGAATAAAAATTCTTATTATTTTTTATATTATATAACTGTGATGATTTAAACACATTATTAAAAAAAAAAAAAAACAGAAGTTTTCCTCAATCAAAAGAACTATTCTCTCAGTGTTAGCTATCATTGCTATAACAGTCCAGGAAGAAATTAAGATCTGTTTAAGGTAATCTGATGGTAGATTCAAAACTGGCCATTCACACCCTAATATCAGCTAGTGTTATTCACAAACTATCTTCCACAGTAAGAAAATCACACAAAGGATTTAGAATATGGCAAAAAGTTTTTTTTTAAGAACGCTGTTGTTGAACCTCATTATGTGTAACTTGTGAACTCCTGAGCCAACGATCACAATAATGTAATAAAAATTCAAGTTGAAGATAAATTAGAGTTGCCACAAATATTATGGTTAAATGTTATTTAGCACTTGTTCATTTCCTCTGGGGGCTCAATGTTTCTCTACTTAATTGGTATCAGTTATAATTAAGATTAACAATAAAGTTATTAATCTGTGTTTTCAGTACTACAATACAAATGGTTAAGGAAAAAATTTCCTCATCTAAGTGGTAAATAATTCTTTTAGGCTATGGGAGCTACCGAAATTGAAGAACTGACTTCTGAAATGTTCATTATCAAAATGATGTAAGAATGTTAGAATACAACATTCTCTGACTATGCATAGCATGCAATTTTTAGTATAAATTAATAGTAGACAATGCAATTGTTCCAATTAAAGTATCTAAAATATTATTTTAATCTCCCTATAATAATGTATGCATTTTGACTAAGGATTCTCAGTTTGCAAAAAACAAACAAACAAACAAAAATGGGTTTTATGTGCCAAAATAAAATTTCATGTTTAGATATAATGAAAATTTGATACATTTAAAGCAAGGATATAATTACAACCCCAGTTTAGATACAACATTCTTTAAGCAGTATTTCCAGAATAGTAATCCAGAGGCAAATTCTCACCCCTTTGATTTCTCACAGCACTGAATTTACACCACATATTGCCTTGTATTTAAGTAATCTGTATATATGCCTTCTTTTTCTACTTGTATATTAACCCCTTGAGGGAAGAGACTGTGGTTAATTCACCTTGGATTTACTATAGCATGTAGTATTCTGCTACAGTTAGTAAGTACTATAGCATGTAGCATTCTGCTACTATATCACGTAGCATGTTGCTGCTGTATGACAAAAATCTATTACAATTTACATAAGATTTAAAAGAACTATGTATATTGAAGCTACATTTTAATTATTATCTGCATTTTTAACAACATAAAAGATGAAGATAAGCTAGAAATAGGCATAGCAAAACATGTACAACAAAGTAAACCGCCACATAGAAAACTCAAAAAATTCACTTGATAAAAAGTAACAGGTATCCTTGACACTGTTATAATACAAACCAAAATAACATGGAAGCATATAGGCCATTTTTAATTCAAGTTTCTTTGTAAGAAAAGAACATCTTTTTTTACCTGCTAAATAGGAATAGTTGTGGTAGCTGATATTTAAATAAAGCATGTTATAGGGATTTGTTGTACAGATAGGAAAGAGTTCCCTGGAATTAATTCCCGGAAGTTAACATGGACTTACCTTTTCATATCTGCCAATGACCACTATGATGTGTAAACCCTCTGTTTAAGCATGCAAACTTTAGCCATCCATCCAACTTTTATGAAAAAAATACAATGACTACAATTCATTTCAGTAGGTGAACATAGAATTAATGAAGTTATCTATCCTTTCTATATAAACACATATATAGATTTTAGTCAATGTAAAGAAAACTCTGCTTATTACTCTGTAGCAATTCTTAGACTTGTAAACCTATTCCAGACCATAAAATTTTGATTTGCTGTTTTTCTGATTTATTGTTAAGATTAACAAAGCTGTTAATTAAGATTAACAGACCTGCTAATCATAACATGTGATATTCTTATACCTGGACATGTGTTTTTAAATTTAACAAAGAACAAACAACACATGGGATTAATAGAAAAAACAGAAATATTGAGTATGTTCAATAGGCAGCACCAGTATGTAACAGCACTAGTGGGCTGTGTTGAGGTAATTTTTCTGCACTAACGAGTAGGTACCATTTCATGGGTGGAATATTTGTTATGAGCTTTGGGACCTATGGGTGGGTAGTAGCACTGATTAATTTACCAATTCTCATTCTCTGCATGTTGCTAGGAATGGTTTTCTTGTCCTCATTCCAGTAAACACTTAATATTAAGACTTACAGTGTTTCATTGTCAAAATAAGTGGAAACTGGCCTTGGGCCACATTTGTAAATCTACATTCAAGTATGCCATCAATCAAATCTTACCCAAATGCCAGGGTGCAGCTGGGTATTACAGATGTTCAGTGGAATAACTTCTCTTCTTCCTATAAAATTAGATGTAAGGAAGACATTTAAGACAAAACAAAAGAAAAAAAAAACAGGAGGAATTAATTTTGTGATAGGACTCTACTTTCTTCCTCTACCAACTAAAAAATCTTGGTTTTCACATGTATTCTTTAAATATTGTTATTATTTGTACATACTTAAGCATATCCAGATTTCTGTTTCTCTACATATTTCCATTTCATTACCTTTTCATTTATTCTAGATATTCACATGACTAACCATGGGATAGTTGTTACTTTGAAACTATTCTACAGTACAACTACATTGCCTTTTACTTTGGTGAATGTTTTTTGCTTGAATGGGTTAGAACATTTAGAGCACTGGTTTTAATATATTGTCTTGACATCAAGTGACACTAAAATGATATCCCTAAGGCCTAATGTTCATTCAGCCAAGTTAAATAAAGTTCTGGTTCTTAAAATGAAGAAAATGTAGATATCTTCAATGTTCTCGGAAGCTTACTTGAAACCACTTAAAGACTTTAGATAACACCTCCATTCTTCTAACTTTATTCTAGGTCTTTATTTTAATTAACATGTGTAAGTATTTTTTAATGTTGCCTTTAGGGTCAGGAAAGGATGATAAAAAATTTGTTCATGTTTATTTTTTAAATAATTTTTAGTCAAGTATTATATTTTGTACATTAGGTAAACTACATCATAGTTTACATTAGTGTAAAAATCTTACATAAATATTATAAAGGATATAGTAAAATTAACTAAGACTATAAATATTTATAATCGTATATTCACTAATACTGACAATAAACACATGATAAAATATTTATAATTGAGCTAGATGATTAACAAATCACATACAGTTAAGCTTGTTTTAAAAGTTTATTTCAGGGCCTCCCCGGTGGCGCAGGTTGAGCGCTGGGTTGCAAGCTGCCCACAGCCTCTGCAGTGCCAGTTCAATCCCCGGTCGCCGGGCGAGGGTCCCACATGGTGCGCAGACCTCTCCTGCCGCCCACTGCTCCCCTCAGCAGTGTATTTCATCAATCTGCCTGTTCTGTTTCCTGCTCTGGCTCTGGTGAATTCTCTCACCCTCCCACCCTTCTGACTGTACCCAGTGCTTTTATAAATAAATAAATAAATCTTAAAAAAAAAAGTTTATTTCATGGAGAAAAAAAAATGACCATGGTATACAAAAATATGTGAAATATTTCACAAGTATACTTATCATTTTAACTTCCTACCATTTTTGTTCACTAGCTATCTTTCTGCTGATTCAATTTATAAGATGGGCATGGATTACATAACTTCTTAAAATGACTTGTCAAGTCCTGCATAGACATTTTAGAAGCTGGTGACAAGAATTGAGAAAAACAGAAAACATCATTGTTAGTAGTATTTTGAAGGCTAATGCCTTTCTCTATGAATTCTTGTTAACTTAGAGACCAAAGCCTGCGTTATAATGAATGCCAATATAATAAATGTATGTCTAATTGCTTAAAACAAGCGATTTTATACAGACCTCTTCTACTCACTTGGGTCTATGCAAATTTCATTCATAATTTTCCCTTTTCTCTTTTTACTGAAGAAACATTAGCTAATATTAGGTTTCAGGTGTACAGGCACTATAAGCCAAAATTCAGTTACCATCCAGCATCAACATACCTTTATACAGATATACAGTTTTAAATAAAATAACACCACTGGCAAGTCCTGTGTTTAATTTCCTAATATGTACAAAAGCCTACTATTTGAATGGCAGATTCACCAGCTGGAAACTAGCTCCAAACATGCCAGACATGTTGGCATAAGCAGGTTTAGGTGCAATCTGACCCCTCTGCTATGGGGTCAGACACCAGTTTCCAGCTGGACTTGGAGCCAGGAATGAAATCCGGGAAGAATCAAGCACTGTGAGCAATCACTCCTGCAGGGTCAGGCTTCAGACCAGAGCCACAGTCCGTGGCCTGTCTCGGGCCTGTATGGTGGGAGGCAGGGTGTGATGGGTGGTGGGAAACAGAAATCAAGTGGTCAGCCACAGGTCAATGTTGCTCTCTGCATGCTGTCTGTGAGATTTCATAAACACTTTCCAGTCACAGAAGATGGAATGTAGAATCATAAGACTCTGTAAGACACCTACCTACAACTGATCAAAAGATACACAAAACTGCTCCCAGGTTAAGAAAAAGCAAATATTTTTATAATGCTATGGCTTGCTTTTGATTTTCTGCATGCTCTGATTTTGCAATTTAACTGCTATATTTAAATTGTAGTTTCTTTCCTTTCTTGGTACTTTAATATCTATATGATGACTTCACTCACAGATTTGGTGCTATTTTATTATGTGTATTCTGAAAAATAGATTAAAGAATTACCCTTTCAATGCTGTAGTTGTCTCTTTTCAGTGTAGGTTTTGATTTTAGATTATTCTAATATATGTGTTAATTTTAAAGATAACTTATTTTAAATAGAATATTCAAGCTACATTAAAGAGTTAAAAGGTAATTTCAGGCGCTCAAGTAAGCTTATAATTATAATAACTAAACTATTTTACATTTCATCATATTAGATGATTATCTTTTGAAGTCTCCATCACATTAAGAATATGCTTAAATCCCATCATTGTAAATCATGACAATCTGTAACAGAAAAATTTTATTTGGCTTTTATTCACCTCTAATCTGCTGCCTATAAAAGTGCCTATTTCAATAGGATTTTTGTTTTTAGATTTCCATTGGTTAATAAACTTCTGCATTGTCAATTATTATTTAACACTAGAATTAAGAAAATAAAATTGTAAATCTTTTCTTAAATGGTTACTCAATATACATTATGAATTTTATAGAATATTCTAGTTTTTAGAATACTCTAATTAAAGATACTTCCTGGAGAAGCCACTCCCCCATTGGTCTTCTATAAGTATTTATGTGGACATCATTTTTTTTTAAGATTCTTTTTATTTACTTATGCATACAAAAGCTGGGGTATAGGCCAGAGGTGTGGGGAGTAAGAGGATTCACCAGAGACAGAGTGGGGAGCAGGACAGGCAGACTGACTGGAATAAATTTGAAAGCTGAGGGGAACAATGGGCAAGACAGGAGAGGTGTATGTGCCCATTGTGTAAACATCTTATTGAGTTCTATTTATTGATGCCTAAGTTGTTAATCTGAGAGATAAGTGGAAAAAATAAATCTAATTCATAATATACCAGAAAGTAAAAATAATTCGAATCCCTTTATTTATTGTGCATTATTTAATTGAGCATCAAGTTGTTGCCATTAAATTTATCAGAAAACATGCATGATTTAAATCTTTGCTACAACCATAAGTGGACTCACAAACACAAAATTTATGTGTAAGTATATTTTATAACTTTCCATTAGTTGGAGAAATTTCAGTTGTAACAGTTTCAATTTCCTTCACCTTTTGGAGAAAATATTGGATTTTCCACTAATAGATATTACTTGCTCATAAAGTCCATTCAGTTTAGCAGAACCAGTAAAATTAAATAAGGAATTAAAATTGACATCTGCATATAGAAAGATTCTAAATCAATTTATGTACTACTGATATCACATCTGCATTGATTAAGTAACCTCAGTTTTAACAAAATTTGAAAGTTCCCAGGAGGCTGAAAAAATTTCATTAATGTTGATAAGGTAATGGAGACTAGAAAAGGAACCAGTTCAACTCTCCAACACTGCATCAAAGCATACCCTAGTCTGCATCAAAAAAGTGGAGCCTAGTGAAGGAGCTCTTGAGAATAGTGTTATTCACCAAATGTCAGTATCACAAATCAAATTAATAGAAACAGAAGACTGAGAAGAATTGGAAATGGGACCAACACCCTCAACAAACTGAACTGAAGTTCTAGGCTAATCTCATACAATGGGGAAATGAGAGGTTCCCCCAAAGGACTAAGCAGAATGGCTATGAAGAGTGGGTGGTAAATATAGACAAGACACCTAATTTCTCATTGTGTGACTAAAAAACTGGTTAGTATGAAAAGTTAAAAAATATATAGTTTTCTTTCCAGTTTCATCAAGATAAAATTGACATATAATACCTTGTAAGTTTATGGTGGACAGTATGTTTACATACATATATTGTGAAATGATTGCCACATGTTTAATTAGCATTTATTATCTCATTAATATACAAAAAAAGAAGGAAAAAATGTCTTTTTTCCTGGTGGTGAGAACTCTTAACAAGGTTCATATGTGGTGTTTTTGATTGTTGTTTTTCACCCCCCTCCCCTCCTCACATTGTGGAATGGTGTTGTTTTTGTCTTGTTCTATCATTCACAGGATGATGTCCTGTGATGTTAACTTTCCCTGAGGTTGTTAATGCCCAGAAGCGCTCACCAGTTTAGTTGTAAACTGCCACTCTGGTTACAAACTGGCAGAAGTTATATATTTTTTTTTTAAAAAGCATTAGCTATTTAAACTTTTAAAGTCAATAGTTTAATTAATACTTGCTTAATATAGAATGGATATATTTGGAAGGAGTTTTATAAGTATATGTAAGTGATTTTATAATCCTCCAACAGCTTAATATTCCTAACTTTAGTAAAATGGATAGTATGATGGACCTATCAGAGGGAACCTACAGAAATGCTTTGCCAAACATTTTAAGAAGAACTGAAGCATAATTATCTTTAAAGGAAATATTTTTAAATGAAAGAAAAAATATAAATGCAATATTAGTCTAAGTTATTTAGTCCAATAAAATTGTTTAAATTGGCAAAAGGTCTCTGATGCAAGGTTTACATTAGTGTAGTGCAGGCAACTAAGATTTGTATGTAGATCAAAAAAATGTGTGAAAATGCTGCAAATAATGTGACATGTAATACAAGGTATTTTTTCCTTATTAATATTCAACACATATCTACTCTTTAAACTGGAAATAGGAAAGAGTAATATTAACTAAAGTTGAACATTTTTTAAAGTTATAATTCAGTCCTATTTCAATGATTTGTATCAAACTTTTAAAATTATGTAATTTAAAAGCAAGTAAGTCTGGAAAATTAAAACTATCAGCAAGAGGAAAATGTAGATTTTCCCCTAAAATTGCTACATTTATCTTTGGGATGAGTTTTATCCATTTCTCTCTATAGAGTTTCATGAAAGGCAGATGTTATAACCATGAAATAGACTTGTTAAAACCTTGGATTAGAGTGAATCGCATGTCATGAGACAGCCACAAGGAGTACCCATAGAAAAAAATAATTTGCAGTGGATCTTGTGGTAGTATAACTTTAAATATTGCCCTATACGTTCTCCTAAGGTAAAATAAAGAACCTACTAGAAGGTATTAGCTGGGAAAAAAAAAAATCTGTAGCAATCATGGATATCAAATGTACTTGAAAGTTCTGTTAAAAAAAAACATTAAAAACATTAAAGTTATTTTTATGTTTCCTTGGGTAGATCTTAGTAGCTCTACTGTTAGCTGGGTTTTATGTTATGGTAGTTATATAAATTGCACTTAAATTACAAGATACAAACATTGTTGAAACTTTCTGAACAGCATTATTTGGGGGGGAAGCAGACTATATGATTTTTGTCATGTTTGCGTTTTTGTTTTCCTTATTTTGAGAACATTTTATGAAATCAATTGCCTTTAATTTGCATATTCTCATTATGACTTCATACTATGATGTCATCTACTATTATTTTCTGGTTAGACCAGCAAAATATATGTGATGAAATATCTGAAAATAAAATCTTAGATGAAAATGTAGGGTAAATCCTTGTAGATTAGTATTAGCAAAGTACAAGTGACAAAAGAGAAAAATACATAAATTATAAATTTGAATTCACTGAAATTAACTTTGATGCTTCAAAAGACATAATCAGGAAACTGAAAAGACAACCTACAGAAAAGAAGAAACTATTTGCAAATCATATTATTGATAGGAAACTTGAATTTTATATCATATATAATACATGTACATTTATTTTATATATACACACACACACATAGAGAAGTTTGATAATTCAATAGTAAATGGTTTAATGCCCACCAAGTTCTCATTTCTCAGGGGATATTGCCACTGGCGGGGCCTGGGACCAGAAGTTTGGGTTTAATATGGATGGGTGAGGCATACCTGGCCTTTCCCACTTGTCTCTCGGTCCAAACCTAGCAACGACCCTGGGAAAAGTCCATCTGAGATGACCTCCCTCTGTTTGTGGCTAGAAAGACCACAAATGCCGTCTGGGATTGCCTGATACTCCAGTTATTCATATTAATATTTTAGCCCATGGTGTTTTTAAACATATCAAATTGATAATAAGTTCCAATATAATATATAGTCTATCCTCAAACTATTCTTAGCCATTACTGTGCCAAATATCAAGTGTACTGAATCTATTATTATATTGATATAACCACGTAAATCAAATAACTTCAAAATCTGCACACAGGAGACTAAATTAACTGCTGCCCTTTTCAAAGTAGTATAATGAGCCTTAAAATCAAACTATAACTTTAGTTGCAAAGACAGAAAGTTCACTGGACACTTGCTCCAACATAACAAATATGACTCTCATATACCTGTTATCTATTCAAATTATTAACTACATTTACCATTTTATAAAAGTCTATTATTCAACATTAGCCATATTTTAGAGTGTCGAAGGAAATGGCTCTTACTGGTATATATACTGAAAATCATAGAACAGTACATGCAAAGTCTGAATCAAGAAAATTCTAGTGATTCAGAATCCTGAGAATATAGGTAACCAGCAATCACTTTTTTTAGAATAAGAAATGAGTGATTAACTCAGTAATCCAGCAACTTGATCTTGAAAGATGATCATTAGCACAACAAAAGTTACCAAAAGACCAGCAATTATGTTTTTAAAAAACAAAACGAAAAAATCAAGTGCCTTGTTAAAAAAAATAAAGGTAGACTACATAACATTTTGTAACAGTCCTAGGACAGAAGCTTCCATGATGCACATAAAGGACCCACAAAGCTATTTCCTGCCTCCAAAGAAATCCTGACAAGTTCTTTTTTTTTTTTTTTTTTTATAGAGGCATGGTTATTTATTTGTTTGTTTGTTTGTTTTGTTTATACATGCACTGGGTATAGTCAGAAGCGCGGGAGGGTTGAGAGAATTCACCAGAGCCAGAGCGGGGAGCAGAGCAGGCAGAAGGACCGAAGTACACTGCTGAGGGGAGCAGCGGGCGGCAGGAGAGGTCTGCGCGCCTGTGGGACCCTCCTCTGGTGGCCGGGGAGCAGCCGGGGATCGAACCGGTGCCCCAGAGGCCACGGGCAGCTTCGCAACCCAGCGCTCAACCGCTGCGCCACCGGGGAGGCCCCTGACAAGTTCTTAATTGAGCATATTACACAGTTGCAAGACAGCCTTCTGTTCCCTCTGAGTCTGGTAGAACAAAAACAGGTAACCTCCCACATCAGGGTTCTTCGGGGCAATGGGAACTGATTGCTAGGAGCAGGTAGAACTGGAAGGATGGGCCGTCAGGTTTCTGTACAGTGGAACAGGCCTGTCTCCTTCCTCTCTGGGAACAGGAAGGGGCACTCATCCTTCCACTGTCTTTCCTTTCTGCATATGGCACACTGGCCTAGGTCCTCCTGGTTGGAGGCCCTGGGGTACTCACCAGAGGTCTTCATGGAGAAATATCCAGCCATCTTCAGCCTGGCTGCCTCCAGCCTCTTAGCATCCCCTGGCTCTTGCAGCCATAGTCTCAAAGCTTCCTGGGGCTTCCCCCCAAACGGTCTGTCCTGCAGGACCCACATACCCCCATACAGCCGGGCAGCTCTGCCTCCTGAGCCTGGACTTGAATGGCTGCCGTGCCCTGCTGTGCGTCTTCAGGCTGAAGATCTCCTGACTCCTGTAGCTGCTGCTTCAGGAGGCTAACCCCTGAGCGGTCTACTAGCACACCCCCCTCATAGAGCTTCACCCACAGGCCGGAGAGTGCGTAGGCCTCTGAGGGGAGGAGCACGGCGCCATTCAGGACCAGGCCACGCTGGGCCTGCAGCTCCCTGCACAGGTGCTGCTGCTCCTGCCGGGCCGTGAATAAAGTAGCTGTGCAGCCACGACCCGAGCACTTCTCGAGCTCCTACAAGGGCAAGCGCCAGTAGCGGGGCTTGCCAGTTGAAGTCTTCCTCGTTGTTTGTAAAGCAGCATGGGCACTTTATAAAGAGGACTGGCAGTTTCTTGCCGTAGTCAGAGGCTCTGCCTGCCTGGCCTTCCAGACGGTCTCGGGAAGTGACCACAGGCCCTAGTGGCCAGCATCGGTGACCCAAAGGATGCTACCAGGCATCTGGGCCTGTGAGGAGCTTACTACTGGGGCACGGGACCCTTCCTGGAGCAGCCGCATCTGTGCAATAGTCGCTCTCCCCACCCCTAGGCTCCACGAGGCGGCTACCCCAGCTGGGAGGACTTCCCACCCAGCCTCGCACTCGGCCAGCCAGCAGGCTCCGACTCCGGCATGGCTGCTCCGCCTCTTCTCAGCTGAGGGTGACTGCAGCCTCCCTCCATTTGGGAGGATGGGGTATTAGGCCACACACTGGATTTGCGCACTAGGGTAACATCATTAGCCTTCCTCCACTGGACTCAATTTTCGCTTGTAAACACACATATCCTACCTTCTAACACATAGATTCGTTTCCCTTAAGCTAACCCTTTCTCCTGGGGAGCAAGCCATTCCAGTAATAGTAAGGCAACCATGTTGCTTCAGAAAGCAAAGCTTTTCTACCCCGGACCAGGTAGAAAAGCTACTTTTTGACTAAAGGCCAGGTTTTTAAAAGGCTTTTGTTTTACAAATTAGTTTGGCTGTAAAGGCTGCCCTCAATATAAATATCTTCAGTTGTGGTTTTGGGTTTTGTTTTTTGTTGTTATTAATGTGACATAAATTTATTTTTTTTTATTTTTTTAAAGATTTATTCATTTATAGAAGAATGGGGTACAGGCCAGATGTATGAGAGGGTGAGAAGATTCACCAGAGACAGAGAGGGGAGCAGAATAGGCAGATGTACTGAAATATATTGCTGATGGGAGCAGTGGGCAAGCCAGGAGAGGTCTGTCGCACCATGTGGGTATCTCCCTGGCCATCTGGGAATCGAACCCACACTGCAGAGGCTGTGGACAGCTTCACAGCGCTGCGCTCAATTGCCTGCACCACCAGGGAGGCCCCATCAATTTATTTTTAAATGAAAGTAGCAATATGAGATTATATGTTTCAGGTGTCCATCACCAAACACCTGTATAGACTACATTAAGTTCACCACTAGAAGTCAAATTTTATCCTTATGTTTTGACAAAGACTCTAAATAACAATAAGTTAATACTCAATGTATATGGTTTGCAAAAATTCCGAGACAATATAGTAAATAATACGGTGCTGGGAATAAAATATTATCTCATCAAAACACTACATTCTTCTGAATGCCCTTATGGTACTTTCTGTTCAGGAGTTAATCAAAGAGTTTTGCTCAGGATGTTGCAACAGTTACAGAAAATTGGACAAAAGTTGTAATTTTTCCTAGATTTGAAAGTGGCTAAGAGTAATTTTATAAGCACATCTTTTTTTTTTTTTTTTTTTAATTTATTTATTTATTTGTACAAGCACTGGGTACAGTCAGAAGCGGGAGGGTGAGAGAATTCACCAGAACCAGAGCGGGGAACAGAACAGGCAGACAGCACATCTTTTATACATAAATTTATCTAAGAGGAAATTCATGTTTTCCTATGATTGAGCAACAAAATAAACACTTCAGTCTTACTTATTTGAAGAGAAGGTAAAGTTTTAATTTAATCCATGTCATTCACTTTTGCCCTTTTAACATCAAATATGTATTTCTATACATATAATAGAGTTGCAAAATCTTTTGTATTCATTCTCATGCACCCAAGGGATGATAAACTGGATAAATTCAAGCTGCTGATAGATAAGAAGGGATAATCTGATGTTTAAAAAAATGTTTTAAAATATAACCTTGAAAACTGAATTTATCTCATAAAATTGTAATGACAACAAAGAAAAACAGCGCATCTTAAAGATAATAAAAATTATATCAGGTGGTCCACCCTGGAATCGAAATGCTTTTAAAAAATCAGGTAAGAGATAAAGAACCAATCAGTAAAATAATTTATGTCCAAAACTGGCATCACAGTCTTTCTTAATTACATTGTCTTTATTTTTATATCGTAAATACTAAGAGGACTCACTGATCTAGAAATTTACATGATAATGTAAATTCCTCTTTGATTTATTTATATAACCCTATCAGTAATGTCACCACCCACATTTTGAAAATCATCACTTCTGATCTTTCAGAGATGATTTCTCATTGTGCTTCTGATTCTCTTAAAATTCACATTTTTCTTTTCACAGGGTCATTTTATTATATGGATTCAGTGAATCATTAAGGCCCAATCTCATTTTTCTAGATTAGTAACATTATTTTTGTCCTTCATTAAAATTTTGATTTTTTAATAGTAGAAAATTATTCATGAGGATGTGTCATCATAGTTACCGTGTTCAGCACTTTAAATTTGAAGTCGAAGACAATTATAGTATATAGTAACTCACACCTTTTAAATTGACATAGTTGACCAAGTTGCTATATCTGGATATGTTAATTCAACATGTGAAGAGCACCTAAAGTAATTGAGAAGTAATTTTTACTAATTTGTTATTATTATTAATATCAGACTTTATTCTGAGAATAAGAATATGAATAAGACAGTTTCTGCCTCTAAGGCATTCACAGGCTAATAGAGCCATTTTGAGAAGTATAAATCCCTGGGGTGTTTGACAAGGATTCATTACATTTAGAAATCCCCCTACTAAGTCCTGTGCATTTTGATATATGATCTTCCAGAGTCAGAATAGTTTCACACTGCCTGTCTAACTTAAATTGAAACTGCCATTTTGTTGAAAACAGTGCAGATAATGTCTTATCTTTGTTTTTCATATTTGTTGTATGAAATTGATCATCTCTTAAGTTATAGAAAAACAATTCTGTCTGCATCAGACAAACAAATATAAATGGTTAATAGACCAGTACAATGTTTATCAACATTCATGTCATAACTGTGAAATGCTTGAATATTTTGTGTTTAAGAATTATTATTTTGAAGACCTGATTCTGTTAAAGTCTATTTAGTGCATGATAACAACTCCCTGGAAATGAAGAACTAAATCATATATTCAGAACCTATTTGAAATTAAAGGACAAAAAGCACAGAGAGAGAAGAGAGGAATTAAAAGAAAAAATGGGAAAGACATTAAAAAGCAAACAGCACTGAATTAGGTCTTACCTTTTAAATTCTTTCTATTTTTAAAACACAACATGGAATTTGTTACAATTTGCTTTATTACTTCAAGTTAATATTTAGTTTCTTAATTTAATAATTTGAAGAATGAGATCATGTTTCAAAGAACAGAAAAACTAAAATAATCAGATAAAGGGACAGAATAAATCAATCAGCTCGTACAGATAGCCTACAAAATTAATGATTTTGATAGTTCAAAATTTCCAGTAAATCATCTCTAAAGCTGATTATCTGGGAACTGAGAATATACATACTCTAGTCAAGAAGTAGAAGAAAGCACCTTGTCTACCAAAAAATATATAGTAGTAGTAGTCGTAATAATAATAATAATAATAATAATAATAATAATAATAATAATGTTTTAAGGAGCCAAGACAAAATAATAACACATAGCAGTTAAAGATCTGTGCTTACCTTTCCTAGTTTAAGGGTTAGAATAAGATTCATTTGCTTGAAAATTTCCTTATAGGGATCTCTCCTTGCAAAACAGTGCAGAATGAATAAAATATCACTATATTTATAAAGTAAGCTAGAAAAATTTAAGATTCTTCAGATTGCATGTGATATGGTTATGATGAGATAAAATACACTTAAAGTATGCAGAATTTTTGATTAAATAATGCATAATGGTAAGGTAATTAAATGTGTATTCAAAATAATTTTAGGCATATCATATACTTTTGTGTTATTATTAACCTTGAATTTATGTTGGAACTGCTTAAAGAACAGCATACTCTTATCAATTGTATTCAAAGTGAACAAGGAAACTCAAGGCAAAATTGGCATCATCATGGTTACAGATTTCTCTGGGACAGGTAAAGACAGATTGGGAAATATGATCATGGATAATTCATTCATTGAAGTTGTTCCATATATGGAAAGCACATAATGGTAAAAGAGTGAAAGAATAAGTCATAAGACAAAAGAGGGTCTAATTTCTACCTTATGACATACTCTTTAGATTTAATGTACTCTGAGGATATAGTGTACACTGAAAATATGAATGTGTTTAAGTCAAAGCTTGAAATCTTTCCTGGTACTACTGTGCTTATGCTGGCAGTTCTGTAGAGATGTGCCTCAAAGACCTGCATTTTTTTTGTTTTTGCTCTTTAATGGCAATCCAAAGGTTTACAAGCTAAAATACCTTTCCAGATCATACAAAGATTATATCAAATTAGATTTACACTGAAAATCAAATCATTTCTTATTAAACCCTTACTCTTTGAAACTTTTAAAAGTACTATAAAATATCTAGCAGTTATGTTTGCTGCCTTTAGCAAGTATAGTATTGATGAATATATTTTTGAATATATGAATCAGGCAATTTCCTTCACATAAATTTGCAAAAACTACCATGGATCATTTAACCAATGGAACATATTAAGATAAATTAAAGATTTATTGTTTTGCAAGCCTATACTTTTAATATGAATTTCATAAAAATATTCTGTTGCAAATAAAATTTAGGACTTGATTCAGCAAGATGTTTCCATCTAAGAAATTTTATTGAACACATTAGTTTTTAGAAATGTTAAAATATAGATTTTTAGGGATTTAACAAATAACTTATGTGGCATCTGATTCAATTTTTCAAGTTAATAGTATTTAGACACTAAGGAGAAAAGAATAATAGCAGAGAGACAGCTGAATAAGAAAGAGCATATAGCCCATATCAGGAGCTTTATCTTCTATAATCCTTCAAATCATGACTATGTTAAGAAAAGTACATATTTTTGCAGTTCCATGAAGTTCCTGTGTATGTAAGTATGAGTGTATGTATATGTGTGTTTGCAGATACATATGAAATACATCTATGTTATTGTATAACGTGTGACTAAAAACATTAATTTTTCTTAAAAGGAACTTCTTTTCCATAACCCAAAGGATAAAAAAACTGCATATACAATATGTGAGTACTTTATACATTATTCATTTCAAGGATATCTTTCCAGTATATATGAAAATGATTTTTCTGTCTAAACTCATTTGAATTTCTATTGATATGCTAAAATGCAATATATGGCCTACAAATAGCTATTTATACATTTTACATGCTTTGTTATTGGGCACAAGGGGATAAAAAGTATACAGGTTTTTGACTGATATCATTAATTAAGGGAAAAAACAGAGGGCGAACTTCAATACAAAGGAAATGAGCTACTGTTTTCTAGTACCATCTATCATACTAGAATATGATTTTCCTCAATTAAATAATACAATAATTCTAAGAAGTAAATACTTAATTTCACAGATTAGGATATCTAGATTCAGAAGAAATAAGCAATATTTTTAATATTAAATTACTAGTAAGTAAAATGGAATTGATATTGAAATCTAAGTTTGTTTGAATCCAAAGATCTCATTCTGAAGATAATGTATCACTTTTCAAAAGGTATTTTTTAAGCCTCTACTGTGCCCTAAGAATGCTTTTTATAATTTCAAATTTGACTTTTTGCTAAATATGTGTTCCTATTACACTTAATTTCAACTTAAAAAAAAAACCCTCATTTTACTAGCAGTTTGCTTAATCGAGAAAAAAAACAATGGTATTCAGATGGAAAAATAATAGCTAGTTTAACTAAAGATCTGATTTTTTTTTTTCTCATTCACATATGTGAAAAATCGAGCAAATTTGTTATGGGGCTGGGATTGAGAAAATGCTATTAAGAACCATATAGTTGACTTGGTGTGAAAATTCTCTTCAGATTGGTAATTCATAATGTATACTATGCAGACTGTTATCTTTGGAGAGAATAATACCTAAAAATTATTTAGAGTAATTTTTAGTTAAGTTCTTTTGAATTTTATTTATATATTTTTTAAAGATTTATTTATTTATACAAGAACCGGGGTGCAGGCCAGATGCGCAGGAGAATGAGAGGATTCACCAGAGATAGAGCGGGGAGCAGAACAGGCAGACTGACAAAATACACTGATGAGGGGAGCAGCGGGTGAGACAGGAGAGGTCTGTTGCACCATGTGGGATTCTCGCTGGCCGACCTGGATCGAACCCGCACTGCAGAGGCTGGGGACAGCTTCACAATGCAGCACTCAACCACCTACACCACCAGGGAGGCCCTCCTTTGAATTCTACATGAGAATTTTGTAATATATGCTAAATACAGATATAAGAATTTATAGTCATAAAAAGCTATATAAATAACTGGTTTCATTGAAAAGGCGCAGCTGAAATATTTATTCTGATCACTGAAAGACAATTTAGATATTCACTGATATTAAAACAACCAAGTTATTTCACTGCAAGTTTTGTGGGAAAAAAGTCACTTTAAATCTCTATAGTCCTTAAGTTATCTCAAAGCTTCTGCACTTATTATTAGAACTCAGTTTCACCAAGATTATATTCATCTAAAAATACAAAAAAAATAAATTACAAGCTTCAGAAAGATAGCAGAGCATGGTTATGCAATTTGAAAATGGGCATTAATAAGAATACCATGTAGTTCTTCCTGGAGAAGTTATTGTGATTTCTCTTTTGTCTTCTCACTGAAGAAAACTGTTATCAATGTGCTTTAGGCATACTTTCTAAATTGTAGAAATGAAACTCCTCAGAGGAACAGTTTGTTATTAAGTAACTGAAATGACTGAGTCGCAACAATTCAGCACTAGGAATTTTTAGTTACTTAGAAAGCTTCTATTTCTAACTTCACCTTAGTTTGTGAAGAAATAAAGAAAGCCTTAATAGGTATATGCATTTTCAAATTATAGTTTCAGTTAATGCAAAGAGGTCAACTTTGCTTCACCAATGTACCCCTGCCCCATCACCTCAGCCCCCTGTGCTCCTCCCTCCTTCCCTCGGATCCCTCTCCCACCCCTCCCCTTCTGATTTATAATTGTCTGTTTTTGCTTTATTGTGTTTTGTATTGCTATTATTTTTTTACACTGATGTCTTATTTGGTTCCCCTATATTCCTGCTATAAGTGAAACCATCCGATATTTTTCTTTTTCCTTCTGGCTTATTTCACTGAGCATAATTCCTTCTAGCTCCATCCATGTTGCTGCAAATGGCATGAGTTTATCTTTTTTGATTGTTAAATAATATTCCATCATGTACATATACCACATCTTCCTGATCCAGTCGTCTATCTTTGGGCATTTGGGTTGTTTCCATGTTTTACCTATTGTAAATAGTGCTGCAATAAACATAGGGGTACAGATGCTCTTTTGGACCAATGTTTTTGTGTCCTTTGGGTAGATCCCTAGGAGTGGAATTGCTGGGTCATATGGTAGGGGAGAGTCATACCATAGATATATGATAGAAATATATGCATGATTGTTTGTTGCAAGGTGAATTTCAAACTCCATTTACTTTAAATCATACATATGGATGAAGCTGCCTTTAGCAATAACAGTGTTTTTAAAATCATTACTGATCAATAGATTTATTTCCAAACAATCCTGCTCTAATTGCATATAGTAATAATGATTTAATTAATAGTCAGCCCTTCTAAACTTATTTTCTCAGAAAGCAAACCAGAAATAAAGGGTTCTTGAATGTGTTCACTGAACTAGTTCTTTTCTTTTTTTTTTTTTAAAGATTTATTTATTTATTTATACAAGCACTGGGCACAGTCAGAAGCGCGGGAGGGTGAGAGAATTCACCAGAGCCAGAGCGGGGAGCAGAGCAGGCAGAAGGACCGAAGTACACTGCTGAGGGGAGCAGCGGGCGGCAGGAGAGGTCTGCGCGCCATGTGGGACCCTCCTCTGGTGGCCAGGGAGCAGCCGGGGATCGAACCGGCGCCGCAGAGGCCGCGGGCAGCTTCGCAACCCAGCGCTCAACCGCTGCGCCACCAGGGAGGCCCCTGAACTAGTTCTTTTCTATAAAATGAAAATTGTGTTATTTATGAGAAAGTTAAAATACAAAGTATATTTGTGCAGACTACTTTGAATTTGAAAGAATGTATACAATTAAACTATAACCTTTCTCCCTTATCAGTGCAGATTTAATTTGGTTTCACTGAATAAAGAACAAGATTTCCAATTGAAATAATTTCCAAATTTGATGCTAACTTATGATTATAAATATCTTTTGGAGGAACTGTATAGAAGGAGAGATAAAAAGGAGGACTCTCTCCCCTTCTCAATGAATCTGCTGAAGTTGGCACCAGGATGCTACTGTAATAAACAATTAAAAATGTGGAAGAATGTATAGGAGTTAGATGAATATTGAGGTACATCCAGAAAAAGCCTAAATTACTTTGCAGGAAAATTTAAAGTTGATTCTGGTGAAAGCCCAGACAGAAAAGAAGAGAGCTGTAGAGAAAACCTAAATCTTAGAAAATATCTAGGAAATTCTGAAAAGATTGTTGGTAGAAATATGGACACTAAAGTTCTGATGAGGTCTCAGATGGAAATGAGAATATCCACCATGTAACTGGACAATGAAGAAAAGGCAAACCTTGTTCTAAACTGCCAAAGAACGTGGCAGAGTTGTGTTCTTGTTCTAATGTTTTGTGGAAGGTAAGAGAAGGAGAGAAGAAAGGAGTAATTTAAAGACTGAATTGGTAAGCCAAAACTGGAAGTAGAAAATTCTCAGCCTATCTATATTGTAAAATATGGGAATTCTGAGACAATGACCAAGCAACCATTGAAGATTAGGCACTCAAGAGAAGATTCAGCTATTTTCTAAGACAATGGAAGTCAAAGCTGAAGGCAATTCAGAGAATAATAGAGCTGCTACTCCCATGAGGGTGGGGTATTAAAGGAAGGGCTGCTGATGCCAGTAGGATGATGTTCATAGTAGAAACCTAATCCTCAGAATTATTTTGATTGTATTGGGAGGTGGGGGCCAATGATCAATGATTAGGTCATGAGAGTAGAGTGCTCATGAATAAAATGAATGCCTTTATAAAAGTTATCCCATATAGTTATCCCACGGATCCCACAGAGTTCCCTTACCCCTTCTGCCATGTGAGGATAAAGGAAAAAGACAGTCATCTATAATTTTCTATTATAGCAACCCAAATGGATTAACACACAAGGGTCCATTTCTGTAAGAGTGAAATTAGACCTAGCAAATCAATGTTAGATACTTTCCACAGATATGTTAATTTTCTAAAATTCCTGAAAATTTCAAGCAAAAGAAAAAAAATAAAGCCTAAAACTAACAGCGCTACTAAAAATCATGCAGGTTATACACATAATAACTCTTAGGGAAACTTTCATTTTTTGAACAAACTAAAATTGTATAATGTTGACTGAATTCCACACAATTGGAAATTGACATTGTATTTTCTTTTTAGGGAAACTTAGTCCATGCTTTCTTTTTTTATTTTATATATTTTTTACATCATTTTTCATTTTTGCACAATGTATGCATTTTTCATCTTGGTTATATTCCCCATACAATTTCCACCCCCTCCCCTTATTTTGATCCTAATCCCTCCTCCCTCCCCGCTGATTCCTCCCTCCCCGCTGATTCCTTCCAGCTCCATCTATGTTGCTGCAAATTGCATGAGTTTATTTTTTTGATTGCTGACACAGAAACACTAATTCAAAAGGGCACCTGCACCCCTCTGTTTATAGCAGCACTATTTACAATAGCTAAGCTATGGAAACAACCTAAATGCCCAAAAATAGTTGACTGGATCAAGAAGATGTGGTACATATACACAATGGAATATTACTCTGCCTTCTTTTTAAATTGTGGTGAGTATAGGCACTCAAAGAAAACGAATTTCTGGAGTTAGAAAAAATAATACTATCAGTTTAATAGCCTGGAAGATGGGAAGTATGAAAATTATTCAAAGTACTGGGAATATGTTACCCCTTCAGGGCCTCCCTGGTGGCCTTGGTTTTAAGCATCAGTGTTTTCACCACCAAGGCCCACTTCTACAGCCTGAGTTCCATCCTCATCAAGAGAGCTAACACACATACGGCACAGTAGACCTCTCCTCTCTCACCTGCTGTTCCCCTCAGCAGTGTATTTCGGTAATGCCATGGCCTGTCACAGAAACCCATCTAGCTTTTGTGTCTTTTTTTCCTCTCAAGAAAATCCAGTTTGCTCAATAACAAGTTATTTTTAAATGAATTCATTAAATATATTGTTGCTATATTTTGTTCTTTAATTCATTAGTTGTGCATTCATAAATTTATCAATTATGTCAGAACTAGTTAGCTTACTAAATTGAAATATTTTGCAACACCCCAGTAGATCATATTTTGTCTTGAACTTTGCATTTAACATGTTTTTGACTTCAGTTTCTATAGATCATAAAACATTAAATAATAAGTTTTCTCTTTGGTTGTTATTTAGAAACATCAAAACATTCTATCTTAAAGTCAGAAAAGGCTGTGAGAACAAGTTTATTCAGGGCATAAATTTTCCCTGTGGTTTAATTAAAGATTGGTAATTAGGATTATTATGTGTTGTGGCTTATCTTGAATTCTGATCACTATGCTTTGTTCCCAGTTGGCCCTTTTGATCTTTTCTTTCATGCTCCAAATACTTTTACCAATTTGAGTCTGAAAAAAAAAAATCCTTTGTGACTCAATTTATAAAATAAATGTGCTACAACAGTTCAGGGAGAATATTAACGAAGATATAATAGAAATTTTATGAAGTCATTTCTTTTGAAGTATGCTCTGCCCAAATTTTATTTCCCTTATCTACTTTTGTTTTAAAATGCAATTACTATAAACTCATTTTGAAACTTATCAGTTGTCATCTGTAGATTATTTGTATGTGCATATGCAAATATAACATTCCCTTCCTAGTGATTATTTAAAACATTACTTATGGTTTTAATAATTTCTAATCAAAATTCACACAACAATTGTTTAAAAATATAGGCAATAGATAGGAGACACTTTTTCAAGACTTGTTAAGTGTCAGAATTTGAAGTTTTTCTTTTTGTCAAAGCTTAATATTTCCACTTATTCAAAAATCTAGAAACTTAGTTGAATAGATAAACTCTGAATACAGAATTTAAATGCTTAGGAAATTTGCCATATTCACAAATAATCCTCTAGCTGTTTGGGGAGAATAAAAAGAATATAAGCTAGAGAAATTTGGTCAAACCACATTCAAATATTCATTGTGACACAATGAGGAAATTTCCCATATTATCTCAATTTTAACCTCATGGAAAAAAATACCACTTTTGAAAATACCAAGCTTATGTGTTGTAATCCAGTCCTGACACCAGCAAACTCGGGAGGGAAAAAAAAATCTAAGCATTTCATTTCCTTTTATTTCTAAGGAAACAAAAAATAATTCCATCTAATTCTACTTAAAAAGATTACTATTATCTTCCTCTGATAGAGAAAAGAATCATACATTATGTTGCCTTTATCTTACTGCTTGACATTTGGATGGTAGCAAAATGAGAATATATCTAATTGCAATAGACACCACTAGTTTTCCCTGTTGCCATTCTCACTCCTTTCCTTGGAAAACAGTTTGATAATTTTAAGCTTAATACATAGGAGACAGCTGAAGACATTATTTTCCAGTCTCTAGGTATAGCTATATGACTAAGCCTGGTTCAATGGTTTGTAAGAGAATGTAATATAGCTGATTTTAAGGACAGGTTCTGAAAGGGAAAGTGTAAGCTCTGCATTTTTGCCTGTCTCAGATTCAACACAAAACACAAACATCAAAAAGTAGCAGATATCTCAGATGAAACTGCTTGTTGAGTACATCAAGCCAGCAAGATAGAAGGAGCCTAGGGCTCTACCATTGTGTAGCCACCATATGATTCTTGAAATACTTATTCTGTAACTGTATATAAGAAAGAATTAAGCCTATATATAAATTAATCCTCCGTTATTTTATCCTATGTTACTGCAGATAAATCTTTACTCAACTTGTCAACAAATTGAATACAAACAACACAAGTATAGATGGGTGGGATACTTAAGAATATGTAATTAATGTTTTCTTAGATTTTTGTGGCTCTAGCAATAAGATTGAGCACTATTATAGAACTATTAATCATAGTACTATAATAAAAATATTTATTTGTAAATTTATTTAAATAAAGGAATATGGTTGGGAACAAAATCAAAAGATTCTGTGTGCATCTGTGTGTATGTTCTTGTAAGTATATACACATATTTATGAAAAAAATGAATAAAATATACAAGACAATTCTAATGATTTTACCTGTTAACTGTAAGCAATGCAGTTGGGGAAGCAAAGGCAGGGGTCATAAAAATGAATTATATTCATATGTGCAAATGTTTTAGGATCACATAGGAGTAAATTTATACTACAGTGCCCACCTACAGCTGAAAATTGTATTATACTGTCCATTTTGCTTAAATGTTCTTACATAAAACTATTAATATAAATATATTTGATTTGTTTAGAAAACTATAAAATTGAATCTATCTTCAACAAGTATGTATTAACTGCTTCCTATTTGTTCTGCTACCACACAGTCTGTATAAAATTCAAAATCAGACTCAGAAACAAAGGAAGGCAAACCTAACTGTGACAGATTGCAATAAGTGAAATAGTGTTAGTATGGACAATGTACTTTGGGAGCACATATGAGTAAGTGATTAATTTTCTTCTAGAAGTCAGAATATGTTTCATAGAAGAAGTGATGTATGAGCTAAACCTTAAAGAATGAGTTGTATTTTTCCAGCCTTGTCGTATCAGAGGTTTCCGAGAGTCAAATTTATCACAATGTGAAATGGGTTGCTTCAAGAAGTGATAAATTTTCTACCACTGAATATGATAGAGCACAAACTGAGCAAAACTCATAACAAAATGTTGTGGTGGGGAGTCAAGTATCTGTGTTGGATTATGTACAGATATACCTTTATTCTAAATTCCTTCTTCCCAAAGGTGAGATACTCCTAAGTTCTGAGTTAGAATAAGTAATGAGATGGAGAAAGAGCAGAAACAGAAAGGTGTGGGGTGGGGGAAATGCATACTAGCCATTGAATAGCATATACAAAGATCTAAAAGTAATTCATATCTTTGAGAAATGTGGAATAGGCCGAGTAACCAGTGTAGATAATGGCAAGAGTATATCAGTGGGGAGGGATTTTTAGGAATAAATATTTTTGATTTAGTGACTTTGATTGTTAATACTAAAAGACATTTGTAGGTGGAAAGAAATAACAAATAAAGAATTGCAAAAAATGGAGATGTAATCCTTTTTTAAGTGGAAAGTGCTTTTTAATCTTTTGAATCGGAGAAGGAATATTTTCCAACAAATTTTCATTTTATAACCTAAAATATTTGAGCATTATATATTAGAACTATTTCTTGTTCAGCTGCTAGCAATACCTCTACTTACTAATGTAGACAAGTAGATAATGTAGACTGAGATAATGAGTTAGTAATCTGTGAAACATTAAATCAAATTTAAAAGGAGAAACATTTCACACTGAACTATTTGAACCTTTTACAAAAGATAGCATTAAATTATTTACTAACTTTTATACTCTGTCATAGTAATATTTTAATAATCAGTGCTTCTGATGTTAAAATATATTATTTGATAGAGAATATTCAAATATTTAACAGCACAGAGTGCTCATAAATTCTATTTTATTTTTAACTGGTGCACCAAAGTTTTATTGAATACCTCCTAATGTCTTTTGCTCAGGCTAAGCAAACCCTAGCAGACAAGAATATTATGGCCAAAAGAAGCAATCTAAGCCAAAATTTTACAACTGCTCATATCCCAAAACAAATTATATAGACTTCAGAAGAACAAATTTAAAAGAAGAAAGTAGAAGAATGAAATTTTGACTACAGGTAACAATGTTGACAGCTAAAACTAGAAACTTCTGATATCCACTTAACTTACATCACAGAGAAATCTTCTTAGACAGCAGGATGCCAGATCTTAAGCCCATAAGCTGTTTAATACTTTTGGACATACAAATTCTCTGCTCTTGTCTTTATCCTTGCTCTTTTTCATGAACTGTGTCTTAAAACGTGTTGAACTTCTCCCTATGATCTTCCCAGAGTGTGTTGTTTTGCTTTAAACACAGTTCATTTTTTTCTTAATATGCTATTTGCATGTGAGGTGTTTCTTATGAGGGTTGTAGAAGCATTATCTGATTGCATGAACATTCTTCCTGGTTTTCTAAAAATGAAAGACACTAAGAAGACAAACAGGGAGAAGAAGCCATGAGACTGGAAAAAAGCAACTACCAGTCAAGGAGTACCAGAAGATGGCAGAGGCTAAAAGTAATTCTCCCTGAAGCCATCAGAGACACCAGGTTGGACCTACCAACACCCTGATTTCAGATTTCTAGTATCTAGAACTCTGAGACTACACATTTCTGTTATTTCAACTCATGTAGTTTTTGCAACAATTGAAAACTAACAGATTAGATTTTTGTTTCTTCTACAGTCTCTTATTTCCTGGTTTTACACTTTCTGTTCTTCTATCCCATTTTGCACATTAAAATTATAAGATACTTGTCTCATCCAACACAGTGAAGACACCTCTGTCATTGCTATTGTGTATGCATTTTAATAAAAACCAACATTGTGGACATATGTATTTATCAAAATGATATTCTTCAGTGCCATAACGCACTATTTGTGTGGATTTGTTAGCCAAGTTCAATAGCAATTGACCCTTGGCTTTGATTAGACTCCTTGTTTCTTTCACAATGAAAGAGACTATCTACCCAAAGCAATTCAGGTAGGGCAATGCTGTGAAACACTAGGAAAAACATTGTATTTGTAGAAGTACATGAGTGGTCCTGCAACTTTGTGTCATTATTTCTTAATATCTATTGCTTATATTCTATTATTTTAATCATTATGTCAAGGAACAACTATGAATGGAATGGAAATCATGTGTCTAAAACCTCCTTATCTAGCTTGTAACCAGAGTTAAGTTCAAAGAGTTCTAATAGCAAAAATTCTGGACTTAAAACACATTATGCTAAATGCATAACTAGATGGAATGAAAATTCCTTGGTCATGCATTCAAAACCTATACATTCTTAATTTATAAATAATTTTACTAACAATCCACTTGTTTTAGTTGTTTAGTTCTGTAGACACTTAATTTCACTTTATTTTTGAAATAATACAAGCATATTAAAGAAAAGTATAAAGATACAGAAAAACAAGCACCAAATATAAATTGCCTTTAAAAACTATTAGCTCTGTAAAATACATTTTTATCCATTTGTGTATCTTTCATAATAAATTATGTAAATCTATAATATATATTCTTTGTGTGTTATATCAAAGACACTTCCCATACCATGACTTGTTGGCCACCACAACCATTCTAATGTATGCATAATATTCCATTAAAGTCCTTTATTTTATTCCATTAAAACTATAAATTAAAATAAGGGTGAGCGCTGCATCAGGTATCTAAGTAGATAGCAGCAAGTAGTGGCAATGAAACCATGACTTAGAGAAATGAGGTGAATGTTTATTAAAAGTTGATGCATGAACTTTAACATAACAGTGCAACCTTCCTCAATAGAAACTGTAATATCACAGATTCACTGTAATATCACATAACAAGTCACTGAAAAGTTTTAATTCTGTACTTCTGAAAATGCTATTTAAGCAACTGGAAAATAATGTAATATGCAAAAAAAACATATTTACAGAATGTTTACAACTAAAGTGAGCTCTAGCTCAGAAGAGAATATTTCAGATATGAAAAAAGGAACTCATGTACCACACAGGTGATGCTATATTGGGGCAAACTAAACTTCAAAATTCCACTGGGGAGCCTCTTTTATAAAGCAAGCAACAAAAATCAATTAATGATGTGTTACGTTAATCATTACATTTTAGTTAACTTTTAAAGATATATAGAAATATTTTTATAATAATAATTGAGAATGACAGGTCTATTTAAATTTAACCCCTCATGGGCCTCCCCGGAGGTGCAGGCGGTTGAATGCTGCACTGTGAAGCTGTCCACAGCCTCTGCAGCACGGGTTTGATCCCGGCCAGCCGGTGAGGGTCCCGTATGGCACCGCAGACCTCTTCTATCTCACCTGCTGCTCCCCTCAGCAGTGTATTTCGTCAGTCTGCCTGTTCTGTTCCCCACTCTGTCTCTGGTGTATCTGCTCACCCTCCCGCGCATCTGGCCTGTACCCCGATTTTGTATAAATAAATAAATAAATCTTTAAAAAAATTTAACCCCTCATACTAATTAACTCATTTTGCGTTAAGATTAAGGAAACCACAAATAACATTTAGTTTTTTTGAAACATGACATAAATTAGATAATTTGTACATACCAATAATTTGATAATTATAATATCCCTATGGAGTAACTAAGTGACAGGAGCCAATCTGAAAAGGCTACACACTATATGATTCCACTTATACAACATTCTGAAAACAAACAATGGAAATAATAGAGGGATTTGTGGTTGTTTGGGGTGCAGGTGGGCATGGTGAGAGATAAATACTGATAGATGGATGGATGACATTATACATTTGTCAACCACATAGGATGCACACAAGCAGTGTATGCTAAGGTAAACTATGGACTCTTTCAAATATAAAGAAATCTACCAAATTGATGTAATTGACATTTATAGAATAATCCACCAAACAAGAGCAAAATATTGAATTTTTTTTAAATGCACATGGAACATTCACTAAAACCAGCTATATTCTGGTCCACACCAGAACCCTGCCAAAGGTAGAAGATATTCTGTCTTTAATCAAAGTAAACTAGATTTTTGGGAAATCCCCCCTAAACAGAAGGTTAAATAGTATGTTTCTAAATAAGCCATGGGTCAAAGAGGAAGGCACCAAGAAAATTTGAAAATATTTTTGATTTAAAATGGAAATGGAACAATGTTTGGCCAGAGGTAAAGTGTGAGGGGAGATCTTAAATACAAAGTGGTCACACAAGGAAATTCTGAGTGGAGGATAATAGAACTTTTCTGTATCTTGATTATTGTGATGGTTATTAAAGGATAACACATTTATGGAGTGTCAGAACTATTAAGCAAAGAGGAAATTTCATTGTGTAAATTTTAACATAAATATTTTTATTTATTTATTTATTTATTTATACAAGAACCGGGGTACAGGCCAGATTCGCAGGAGGGTGAGAGGATTCACCAGAGACAGAAGAGGGAACAGAACAGGCAGACTGAAGAAACACACTGCTGAGGTGAGCAGCGGGAGAGACAGGAGAGGTTTGACGCGCCATGTGGGACCCTCGCTGGCTAGCCAGGATCGAACCGGTGCTGCAGAGGCTGTGGACAGCTTTACAGCGCGGCGCTCAACCGCCTGTGCCACTAGGGGAGGTCCAACATAAATGTTTTTAAATTGTAAAAAAAAAAAAAAAAAACATAAAATAATTCTTCAGAGGTACTAAGAAGGCAGCTGTCTTGCCCACCCTGTGTGTATGCAGACCATTCTTTAACAAACCTGTCCCTTTTAGGGGCAGCTCTTTCTACTCGCTTGTGTTTGTGTAAGAGTCCTTTTCTTTTCTTTCCTTTTTTATACAATAAACCTGCCCTTGTGTGTGTGTGTATGTATATACATATATATATTTAAAGCAGTGCTAGAAATATTCCTTCTCCTCACCCCACCCCCATTTAAATTTAGCATAAAGCAAAAGTTCAAGCCGGAATTATTTCAGTTGCCTTTGAATGTCTCTCAAATCAAAATGCAGTTTTTAACATCTGCATCCTAAAATCAGAGGCAAAAGAAAAGAAGGTAAGAGCAGTAAAGGATAACATTACAAAGAAGAACAGAGTTGAAAAGTTAAAAGGACATAAAGAACTGGATAAGAAAAAAAAGAGAAATATACCCCTAATTCCCTACATTTCAGCTCCTGTATTGAACAACTACACTTAAGCCACCATAACCTGGAAAAATGGGCAAAAACTGTGTGTATACTTGTATTTCATTTGTGTCATTTTTTAGTATCCTAGGCTAAATTTGAATCTTGAGACTTCTGAATCCTGTCACAATAAACAGAAAAACTAATTCTAGAATTTAGAAGAAAACAGATGAATCACAAATTACATATTTCATCAACTGTCATCTTAGTTTCAATTTTTCTCCAGGATAAATCTTAAAGGAAGCCAGCCTGTCTCCATATGTTGACTTCATGATCTCTAGTGTTTGGTATAATAAAAACAATTTTTACCAAGAAACAGTGCCTCCCTGGTGGTGCAAGGGGTTAAGTCTCAGGACTATGGAGCTATCTGCAGCCACTGCAGTATGGTTTTGATCCCTGGCCAGAGAGTGAACCCACATGGTGCAGCAGACCTCTCCTGTCTAGCCCACTCTTCCCCTCAGCAGTGAATTTCATTAGAACTGCCTGTTCTGCTCCCCACTCTGTCTCTGGTAAATCCTCTCACACCCTGCACCTCTGGCCTATACCCCAGATCTTGTGTGCATAAATAAATAAAATAAAGCTTTTTTTTAAAAAGAAAAGAAACAGAAGGTAAAGCAAGTGCATACTTGCTTTGCAAATCTGTGTGCTGTCCATGGAATTTCCCTGTACTGTCTTTGTAATTCCATTACTTCTCAGTACTTGCAAAGTCTACTAATGACTGAATTCACTTAGCCCCCAAAGTGAAATATATATTTTGTATTTCCCACGTTTAGAAATAATCTAAGGCATAAAGAAAAGTTTTTTTAAGAATCAAATGATGGGATAATTATTCAGTTTACTTCAGTACTTGAGTTTTTAACTTTATCAATTTCAATTAGTATGTGTCTGGGGATTTCCTCCACACCACCAAGCAATGCTTGAGACACCAACTGGGTGACCTGCAATTCAACTCCACTTTGGTAATATCACCCTGAAGATCGATTCAGACTCCACGGGTAAAAGGGCTTAGTCTCACAAGATCACCCTCCATTTCAGAAACCTGTTTCACCTTTAGGCTGTTAACTGTGCTTCTGATCAACTGATTGTAAATTAAAGATTCCTTCAACCCCTCCTCAGGTTCAACTAATTTGCTAGAGTACGTCTTATATCTTGGAAAATTCATTTGCCCATTAGACTGCTCTTCATTACTGAAGGATATAATTCAGGAATAAAAATGTAGGAGAGATGCATATAGCAAGGTATGGGAAGAGTAGTGGGGTACTTCCATACCCTCTCTGATTGTACCACTCTTCTCAGTTGTGTCCACCAACCTGGGATCTCTTGAAATACTGTCCAATTAGGTTTTTATGAAGACTTCATTGCATATGCATAGGACTGATTAAATCACTGGCCATTACTGATGAGTGCAACTTTAGCCCTTCATGTTTTAAGGGATGAGACTAAAAGTCCCAACTTTCCAATTACAGGGCTGGTTCCCTTGGCAACCAGCATCTACCCTAAGTGGTCTAAGGGCATTTCAAATAACCTTGTTAACATAACACAAGACACCTGTATTCACAATTAGAATGGTCTGAGGGTTTGAGAAGCTCTGTGCTAGAAGCAGAACAAGGCCAAATACGTATTTCTCATTTTAAACCACTATATCACAACCAGCAAAGAAGCAAGATTTAAGGTCTGCCTGTGACAGTTCCTCATGCTGGTGACATGAGGCAATTCACTTAAGCTTTCTGTATTTCAGTTTCTGTATTTGAAATAGAGATAATAATACCCTCTTAGGATTGTTATGATGAACAAGGGAGATGATGCTTGAAACATATATAACATACATTGAAACTGCATTCAATGAAACAGTTTGGAGTGCTCTTATGTTTATTATTATTACCTATGAAAACTGATGAAAATTATCTCACATCCATAGACATCTAGAACTATACTGCCTATATGTTATTTAGTTTAGAATTTTGAAAACACCAATTTGTTAATGACCAGTTATTTCAAATTGGTATATGTATACAAATAAAGTAAAATGAAATTACACATTATTTGTAAAATATTAAAGCAAAATGTATTTTGTACATAGTTTCTGAGCATTTGAAAGGAAATTCTAAATTTATGCTGCCAAATAACTGTTTTTGTTTTTTAAGATTTATGTTAATACAAGAGCTGGGGTATAGACTGGAGGTGCAGCAGGGTGAGAGGATTCACCAGAGACAGAGCGGGGAGCAGAATAGGCAGACGACTGAAATACACTGCTGAGGGGAGCAGCAGGCATGACAGAAGAGGTCTGCCTCGCCATGTGGGAATCTCCCTGGCTGGCTGGGAATTGAACCCGTGCTGCAGAGGCTGTGGACAGCTTCACAGTGCTGCGCTCAACCCGCTGCACCACCGGGGAGGCCCCAAATAACTGTTTTAATCAGTATTCAGGGAGAAGAAATTTCAACAAACCTGCACCAGAGAGACTGACTACAGCTAACACCCTTGGGACCTCTGGGCAGAAGTTTGTCTGTCCCCCTTACAGAATATTCCTGGTCTCCAGAACTCTGAAAATACATGAATCTACCTAGAATTTTTGCACTTCAGTGTTAATGCCACAAAAAGTGAAATACTTCCAAAGTTAATTTTAAAAATGAGGGCTTTCATTTCAGAACAATGGAATTTACTCAATCAAAATTTTTCTTGGATTAGCTCAACATTAGCTTGAACTGCTCAATATGAAGCCTGAATTAAGAAGATATCATGAAGGCAACTCTTCTAGTTCATATCAGCAATTCCCTTTCTCATAGTATGAAATAATAAATACACTAGTATTCATACAATAAGTGATATCTGCATGGCTATGTAGCCACTAAACCTTCATGCTATCACCATATGTGTAATATCAACCAATTAAAATTATTGGTTATTATACATTTTATTTTTTAAAGATTTATTTATGTATACAAGAAATGGAGTACAGGCCAGAGGTGTTGGGGGTGAGAGGATTCACCAGAGACAGAGTGGGGAACAGAACAGGCAGATTGACTGAAATACACTGCTGAGAGGAGCAATGGGCATATCAGGAGAGGTCTGCTGTACCATGTGGGTATCTCCCTGGCCGGGGATAGAACTCTTGCTGCAGTGGCTGGGGATAGCTTCATAGGTTGCATCTTAACCCCTTGCGCCACCAGGGAGGCCCATATTATACATTTTAAATAATACATTCCAAGTTTTCTGCCTGAGGCTAGCTAAATAATAGTCATGCTACAATTTGTAATAATATATCTTAGAACTGCTGAAATTCACAAAAGAAAAGACACTAAAGGGCACTCCTGTAAGAACTGGATTGCGGTATATCCTTTTATAATTTCTAGAAATATCTAGGGAAAAATCATTCAAGGAAATTTGCAAAATTTCTCAAAAGTGAATTAAAATTTATTGTGGGTATTATTGCTTGTTGAGCATTTCTGAAGAATCAGACTGAGGTTTTTCTGAGTGACTTAAAGTTCTACGAGACATGATATTACAACAAAGAAAACAATAAAACTCTGCAATCTGTAATAGCCATATATCACATGTGCTAAAGGGGGAAAAAACTTGGCCCTTTTATCAATTATATTTGAGTACCATAAAGGAAGAAAAAGGATTGCACTCTAATGAAAAGGGAAATTTATCTTTCATTTCAAATCTTCCATTTAATTGCTTCTTGTCCTTTTGGCTAAGATCAAGTGTAGTATTTGTTCTTATCAGTTTAATACCTATCTTCCATTTAAGTCTTATATTTTGTAAGATTTAAAGTTCTAGTTTTTCAACTGTGTTAGGTCTTCTAGTTATAAACATTTCTCTTAATTTTAAGATGCAATTATCTTTGCAATTTTTTTAACTTCTGCACAATTTATTTTATTCCACTGGAAAGAGGTGGAAGTTGAAGTCAAATACCATTGTTTTTGTTTTGTTTTGTTTTGTTTCCAATGTTTCAGAACAGAATGGTTTAGCTTCCTTAACTTACTGTGGATCAGAAAAAAACCTCTCATGTATTATTGTGATAGTCAAAATTAGCAGATTGGATGTTTTTCCTGTCTTTTAATTATTTGTATCTCAGATACTCCTATATTTTAAAACATCAGGGTTAATTGTGTTATTACACTTGAAAAGTTTAAAAATTGCAACTATAAAATTATTAGCAATATTTATCAAAAAAGGAAAAAACAGGTGCTACAGTTACTATTATTTTTACATGTCCTCTAAGTATAATGTGAATAATTGTACAATGATTTTACCTCTGCATCTGTGACTCACTTGTTTCATTTTATGTAATTTGGAATCGATTCCCATCTGTGATCTCTAACTTTGTTCTTGCAATGGCCATAGCCTGTAGGAATTCACCATTCACGATCATGTTCTGTTGGTCACAAAGGGAATTTCTCATGAGGCTAGGGATAAGTTAGTGTAAAGTCACCAACGATATCACTAAAATAATTCTGGAAGTTAGGCATACAACTATATTCATGATGGACAACACACTATTAGAATCATTATATGTAATTTAGAGTCATAGCATTTAGAACATATTTTAAAAGTAGAAAATGTTAGCTAGGCATCATCAGCTTTTAACTATGCATAATAATAAAAGTAATAAAAAATCTATTATTCCTCAGAAACTGTAGCCTGTGGCATATAAAATAAATTACAATTATCCTATATACAAACTTTCCACTAATCTTTATAGCACCTTTCAGTTTTCTATTAGGTGATCATTTTCAATGATTTGTCACAAACCAGTGATCTCACATGCTGAGGATACTGCCTAATGCTGCTGGGGAAGTCAGTTTTAAGAAACAGAAATGAAAAGTGTAATAGAAACTTCATCCCACAGGAAATGCATTCCAGACTATAGAAAATCTTCTTGCAGTGGGCACAAGACTAGGGATTCTGAAGGTTAAACTTTTAATATGTACAAAAGAACTCTCCGATGCACGTGAGACAATTTCATTACTGTTTAAATCTCTGAAATCAAAAGTTCACTCAAACCTGAAATCTTAGAAACTTGATTTGAGTTAGGTATTTGGAATACATATGCAGTAAATCTGCTATTCCTGGAATCATTTTTGGTTTTTGGATTCCACTAGAGTTTATTGAATTCTAAGAGAGTATTTTATCCACTGAACTTCTTACTGGGATTTGAGATATAAAAGTTAAACAGTAGCTTGATATAGAAATTCATAGAGAATTGAGCTTTTAGCTAGGATATATTCTTATGTCTCACAATGAGTAAACATTTTTCACTATGTTTTGAAATATATAAAATGTATGCCTGTTAACCAAAAAAACCATATAAATTTTGACGCGTACAGAAATTTGTTCTTCTCTTTACCTCTTTGCATGCTGTGGTTCTTTTGGAGTATACTGTTCTAGGGTAAATGGTTTTCAGGTTTTTCTGCCCTCCCACCACTAGGATTGCCCTGCCTGATGGGGCACCTGCAGTTGTTACATTGTTGCAAAATGTCTTATTTACTTCTATGGGCCATGGGAGGAGTATTGAGGTAGTCACCTAGAGAAGCAGCAGCAATAGGAAAGAGGCAGGAGAGAGGAGAGAGATAAGCTAGAGAATCCCAGAGTGAAGACTTGCTGGGGGCTTGAGGGCCTTCTGGCCTGCTGCCTGCCCCCGATCCCTGCCTGCGGTATACCTGTTTGCCACACTACATGTAAAGTTCAATAAAGCCTGAGAAGCCCACCAAGGGCTTCAGGACTCTCCTTTACCCATCTGCTGGATCATAGAAACCTGTCCTGTGACCATCCTGCCCCTACACAGTACATAGTCACTTCACTCTCAAGAAATGTAGGTATCTACTGTGCCCATAAACAAGAGGGCCTCCATGTGCCTCAATATTTCTTACACACAGGGAGGAGCAAGATTTACTGTAATCCTTAATGTAACTATTTGAATTAAATATATGAAATACCTCATCCCCAAGAGCTTCTAAAATGACGAAAAATTTATGAGCCCTTAATTATACATTAAGGGGGCTTATTCAATATGAAGATTTTGTAGGGACATAATCCAATGATCCAATTTAAGAGAAAAAACAAACTTTAGACACAATTTTAAAACTAATAGTCTCTCTCTCCCTTCTTCCCTTCCTCTCTCCCTCCTGCTCTCTCTCTCCATTTGCATTACTAGCTTTTTTTTAATCGTTCATGGTTCATAGCTCACACAGCACACACAGCCACCGTGGTATATTAAACAATGGCTCCACAAAGGTATTATGGTTTTAATCCCTGGACTTTTTTTTTTTTTTTTAAATATTAAATTTTATTTTTATATTCCCCCATACAATTGCAAACGCCCCATTCTGACCCCAATCCTTCCCCTCCCGCCCCCCACCCCCCAAAAAGTGTCTCTGGTTCATAGTTTTTTGTTGATTTTGATTTTCACTTTCTTATATTCATTTTCCTGGTCCCTTATTTAAGTTTTCTAGATTCCTGATATGAGTGAGACCATTAATCCCTGGACTTTTGAGTTGTTTTGTAATATGGCAAAAAGAATTTTACATATGTGATTAAAAAGTTTAAGATGACATGATTGTCCTAGATTATCAGTTTGGGCTCTAAATGAAATCATAGGTATCTTTATAAGAGGGAAGCACAGGGAGACGAGTATAAAAGTGAGAGAAGACAAAATGATAACAATATAAGAGATATTTAAAAATGCTGGGTCACTTTGCAGAGAGAGAAAGGGCCCATGAGCCAAGGAATGCTAGAGATGGCAAGGAAATGGATTCTCTGTGAAGATTTTCTATTTCAAATATTTACATACATTTAGGCAGAGTAACAATGTCTTGAAGTTCAAGAAAGTAAAATCTATTCTATGCTAAAAGTTGTCTCAAGGACCTCCCTGCTTCTAATTGACTCAGTTCTATAATTTATAGTGAGGAAGCAGCAAAAACACCTTCTATAATCAGATTTTATTTCTTCAATCACCTTTCAATCTTCCAAAGATTATTGGAAGAAATAGGCACATAGTACAATGCACCCAGTCTCGATGTAGCCAGTGTTCTTAGGCCTGGAATAGAAAAGTAGAGAGGAAATATGTGTCTCAAAAGCATGGAGCTGTATATCTACAATAAAATAAGATTTTAGGTAAATGAGGGGGAAAAAATCATATGGTAAGAGATGCCACAAGCACAAGCAATTTGTACATTTCAGGCATTATGAGGCAGTAGGAAAAGTAAATGGCAGAAATAAATGAAGCAAATACTCAGAAAGCAGATACAATTAAATCGGACCATGTTGTCCATGGTGTCTTTGAGTCAAAGAAATTTTCTTGTTATACACCTCTGTGCCTAATAACAAAAGTGGCCCTGATTGCAGCAACATGAACATTTCTCTATACTTTCTCTGACTGTCTGAATGTATTGTTTTAATCAGATACTCTATATTTCATGTTTCTTTTTCTTTTTTTTTTTTTAAAGAGTGATTGAATGCTCAATATCCTGAATCATAAAGGGTCTGCATGTGTCTTTTGAAACCTGGGCTCTGGAATCAGACATCTAGTTTGATCTTAAGTTTTACACTTAAGTATTAATGGTACTTTGATGTATAACCAAATCAATATAAGCCTCAACTTCCTCAGTTCTAAATCCACTTCTTAGAATAATAGTGTAATGATTCATGTAATACAGTTAACAGTGTCGGGCATGTGGTTACTGTTCAATAGCCATTAGCCACATTTTTCTCTCATTAACTAAAAGAGAGTTAGTTGGCCAATAGGGTTTGGAAATGTAGGGAAGTGTTTTAAAGGTGGGATAAAATTTTCTTCCTATTTAACACAATTTTATATTAATTTTCACACTGGATAATTACTTAAATCATACTTTTTAAAAAACTAACATATATTAAGTATATGATTTTTTTTAGTGCAGTACTGAAAAATATTAACCACCATTCAGTAAAAATAATTATTGTATTACAATCTTACATAGATGCTTTTTGAGCAAAATATAAAAGATTAAATAAGACAATAATCACCCTTACAGTGCTTGATACATTTGGCTGTTGTCTTAAATTCTCTTTGCTTGTGATTCTGTTCTATGCCATGCTATCTCATCCCACCCCATCCCATTTCTCTGTATGTTAAGATTAAAGAGATATGCACAAACATGTAAATTGCTGAATTTTTGTAGGAACAGGAAAGTGTGAAGTATTTAAATATCTATCAGAAGAATAACGGACTTTGTTTGGGTTCTGGAACATTGAACAATGGCCCCCAAGTTTATTCAGGTATAGTGAAAATTAAGTAGAAAAGAATTGTATCAACATAAATAAATCTCAAAAATATATTAAGTATGATTTAACTAATGTACACTTTTACAAATAATTTAAAACCATGCAAAATAAAATTTTGCACATATTTTGTAAAAATATAAAATATGCATAAGGATTATAAATTTAAATTTGTGGTAGTGAATTAAACCAGAGAGCATGGAGGAAGGTAAATGGAATTGAGTAATAACATAATTATATTTATAGTTTTATTTTTTAAGCTAGAAGGTAGGTACTTAGGGATTCCATCTAGTATTCTATTTTTAGTGTGCTTAAAATATTTCATTATAATAAAAAATGAATGCAATATACAAAATAATTATAATAAGAAATCTCTAAGATGATTGTGATACTTATCTTAGCATAATAACTCTATTCAAGCTAAGATAATTAATTCAAACTCTGGGTTCCCCTAGAGTTAAGATATATCATATTTTCCATAGTTCCATAAAGTGAATTCTACATACTTTTATTGAATTTGAACCTTCATTAATCCACCAAAACTTCTCAATTTTCCCTGCCACTATAAACCCAAAACTGTATTGTTAAACTTTTTATACATAAAAAATGATATTGTATAAACACAGTATCTCAACAAAATTCTACTGTAAACCTGGGATGAATAAAGAGTAAACTCTTCACTGCACATGGATATTACTCAAGCTGAAGCTATTTAAATACTAAGTCGAGCTCAAACATAAATTCCATTTCAGGTTTTGAACAAAAAATAAAGTATCTTTGAAAATGAATTCAAGGAGCTGAAGAGAGTAAGCTGAGTTATTCCATTTAGAAGAATAGTACATCTAGACAGCATTGTAATGATAAAGTAGCCCAGAATTTAATGTGTAGAGCTGTGCTTTATTTTTAAAAGCTCACAGGCAGATCTGATTTATTTAAATCAATGCTTATTCCCAAAGTGTACTTCATCTATTTGAAATTATAAATCAAATTGATGACAAACTTTAACAATGACCTTATAGTATATTGGTGCCTTGGTTAACTGCTGTCCATTTTGAAGGACAGAAGACAGGACAGTACAGGCTATTTGATATAATGAAGACCAATAGCTTCTGCCTTTGTGGAGTGAAACACATTTGTCATCAATTTAAATTCCAGCAGTTCATTTCATGTAGAATCAGACAAAATAAGACAGTTCAGGAAAGGAGCTGTACTTCCAAAAAGATCTGAATACAGAATCTTAAAAATGCTGGCATGTGAATTTTTATGTTCATTACATCTAAGTAAGCTAGGGATAAAAGAAAGCATAGTTACATTTTCTCTAATTGGAATAATATACATTACTATACAGGATTTTAAAATTTTTGTAAATATATTTTATTATACAAAAATATGTTTCTTGTAAGTAAAATACAAAAATAAAAAATGATCATCTATGATCCATTATGTAATGTCAAAAAGTGAACATTAGTGGTATCATGAATGTTTGGATGGTTCAATGTACACAAATCAATAAGTGTAATCCACCATATCAACAAAGGGAAAGACAAAATCATATCCTACCATATCAATAGATGCAAAGAAGATATTTGACAAGATTTGGTATAATTTCTGATAAAAACTCTTAGAAAAATAGGGATAGAAGAAAAATAGGGATAGAAGGAACATACATCAACATAACCAATGTCAAATATGCCAAATCCAAGGCTAATATACTCAATGAAGAAAAAGATGAATGCTTTTTCTTTAAGATCAGGTTCAAAATAAGGATGTCCACTCTCACCACTACTATTCAAGATAGTACTAGAAATCCTAGCTAGAACAATTAGGCAAAGAAGGGTATAAAAGAATTCAAATTGGAAAAAGAGGTAAAAATATCACTATGTGCAGATGTCATGATAGTACGTATAGTTAACCTTGAAGTCTCCATTAAACAACTCAAATACCTTCTCTGTATGTACTGAGATCCCATGAATTCTGTCTTTCCTTTTATTGCAAATATTTGCACATTCCTCAATTTCATCTATTGCCTATCCCTACTCCTACAATCAATAAAGTTTCAGTTTGCTGAAATTTTAACTGTATTGAAAAGTCAAGATTTTTGTAGTTTTATAATTTTCTATGCATATGCTTTCTTCCTTTTGTACTGGTTCTGAATTGATTATAATTTGTTTTTACTCCCTTACTAGAAACAATATACTTGTTTAAAGGTAATACACTTCATTTCTATCATTTTAATAAATTTAATAAATTTTGATATAATTAAGAAAATCTATTAGTATTTTATATATTTTCCATGATGACAATGTCATTTTAGTGTACTTTCTTGAGGTACACATATTGTTTTATGGTATTTTTAGATGTCTCTTTTTATAATCCCACAAAATAGATTTTAGGAAATTCCACATAGAGCATTTTTATTTGTTTTATATATAGCATTCTTACTCATTTTTAACTTCAATGGTTACTTCATTCCTCACCAATTTTTTTTGCATTTTTTGATTCCCAAAGTATATATCTTAATATATCTTTGATTCCCGAAGTAGATATATCTTTCACTGAAAATATATGTCAGAAGTGAATGATATACAGTGTTATCACCCAATATTACCTCAATAAAATAATATAGAAAAAAATGTACTACTGGTAAACTATCAGTGTTTTCATTATCTATGCAATCACCAAGTTTAGAAAGATGAGAAATAAGTAATTAAATTATTTTTTCCTACCACGTAAAATTAGGGGGATGTAGGCTTATTAGAAACATTCATGATAATTGAAAATTACATAATAAATAGGTAGATTCATGATGAAAATTTATTTTGAAATATACCATACATTTCAGCTCAAACTAAAATGCTCCACCAGGGAGGCCCCCTATTTGCTAGATTTTAATGGAAAGGGTAATAGAAAATCCTTTAAGCAAATCTGTTTCAAGCCACTACAGAAAGGAGAGAGGAATTCCTACCTGAGCCTTAACGAGGAATACAGAGCTTACTTAACCTTGTCCACTATCTCTGTATCATTTGAGAGAGAGAGAGAGAGAGAGAGAGAGAGAGAGAGAGAGAGAGAAAGAGAGAAAGTCAGCTGTACGCATGGCTATACAAAGAGAGCAAATGTAAGAAAATAGCTATTTATTTTGTGTTTCCATAGACATACATGTGACATTTTGAACATTTAAAACTTTAGTTAAATAATTAGTGTGCTACACAAATCAAAGAAATATAGGCTTGTGGTGATTGATCTGGCAAATGTAGATATCTTAGGCATTTCGCTGACATGTTTTTAACAACATCATACCCCTAATTAGGGAGAATAAGAGGCTGAATTTATAAGTTGTATCACCAGGCAAAATAATGAATAAATAGATTGATATCATTGCACAATCCAGTAAGGCTGCCACTGACCATGTGTGATTATTTAAACTTAAATTTACTAAAATTCAAAGTTCAATTTCTCAGTAAAATTATCCATACTTCAAATATTCAAAATCTTCATGTGGTAGTAGCTACTGAATTAGGTTATGGGGAATATTTTCATCATTACAGATAGTTCTGTTGAATGATCTGCATTATATTCAAGTCAGACAATGTCTTGGTAATTGAGATTTTAAAACTCTTCCTTTCTTCAACAGTAAGATTTAAGTATTTTCTTAAAATCATGTGGATTTTATATTGCATATTTGGAGTGTAGAATGACTGCTATGGATGAGGAAAAAATAACAATGGTTAAAGTAAGATGCCAATATATAACTCTTAATGAAAACAGTACAAACAGAAGCAATTTGCTTCATGATGTGGGATAATCAGGCACTTGCTAACTTTGCTTTGCCATTTTTCATGCAGGTTCTATTTCATATTCTGAAATGGTTGTTCCAACTCTCACCATCATGCCCATAATCCAAGAAATTGTCAATACAGAAAGAGAAAGATGCATACACTCCTTTTCTCTTCCAAGTGTAATTCTAAAATAGCGTTCATTGCTTCCTTTTACATCTCATCTGCCAAAAACTGGTTCTGTGACCACACCTTATTATGAAGATGCTCAGTTTGGAGTATGCGTGCCTAGCTAAAATTCCATAAAGATGAAGTAAAATTTTTATTGTGAATCTCCAGATTACTGAACCTTATATTATCAACTAATAATTTGTATTATCAGTTTCAAATTCCATACTCCCACTAGCACTGAATTGCCCCTAAAAAGGATATAAAAATTTACTCTCAGTTGTCAAACACTTAATAGAAAAAATATTAATACAAAACTTTCTTTCTTGATTTTTGATAAACATTGAAATCTATGACATCTTCCATCTATGACTAAAAGCTGAATATTTGAAATGGAAATATATTCTTATGTACATCATAAAATACAATCATCACAATTAATTTTTGCATAGAATAGCACATATTAATTAAACAGTTTTATATAGTAGCTAATAAGGGATTCTGAATAGAACAATATTTAAAATTTGCTCCCTTTCTGCATTAAAATATAAATCAAATTTAAATTGAGTTAATATATGTATAATTTATCAAAATATTAATTTCACATAAATTCTCAACAACAGAGAAATTCTCAACAATGGTTAAATTCTTTGTATTCCTTTAAGATGTTTTAAATGAAAAGAAAACTCAGATTTTCAGATTATTATTTTATTTTTTAAAGTGAAAAAATAAATGGATTTTAATGATAAATAGTATGTCCATATAACTCTCAATCTGAGAACATACCCTTTATTTGATAACCCTAAGCTCATGACCTACAAAGTGGCTGGCATCATAACAAACTTATTTTAACCAGGTCAGATTCAACACTGTTACCCATTCAAATAATGAGCACCATATTTATAAAATAGTTTGAGTACTGAGTCATCTCCTAAAAGGGTTCATTCCACTTGGTCTCTTCATCATTTATATGGGCAGTACCAAAACTCTATATACTATAGTAATAGGACTTTTTTCCCAAAGAGGTAGAAGGGTTTTTTTTAACATTTTATTTATTTATTTATTTATTTATTTATTTATTTATTTATTTATATATACAAGAACTAGGGTACAGCCAGAGGCACAGTAGGGTGAGAGAATTCACCAGAAACAGAGCAAGGAGCAGAACAGGTAGATGGACCAAGGACACTGCTGAGGGGAGCAGTGGGCAAGACAGCAGAGGTCTGCCGCGCCATGTGGGTTTCTCCCTGGCTGGCCGGGAATTGAACCTGCGTGCAGAGGCTGTGGACAGCTTCACAACGCGGTGCTCAACCTGCTGTGCCACCAGGGAGGACCATAGAAGTTATTTTTTTAAGGCTCAAGAGATATCTCTAAGCTATCCACAGGTAAGTACAATGTCATAACAACCTTGATATCTCATGTATGAAATATTCCTTTATCAAATAGATTCTTCTATTTAACAAAAAAAAAATGGCCTTGTAAAGGAAATCTTTGAGATCAAGAACTATCTCTTACATCTTTCTTGTGCATCAACACCTAGCATACTTCCTATCACATATCCATCTTCTATTTCAAAATGATCCTCTAGGAAAGAAAAAGTGACTAACATCAAAATGTGACATAACAGCATAAATTACTATATCTTCTAGTTTTTTTTTTTCCATTCATTTTATATGTCTCAGAGGTATTGTAATAGTCAATCTGTTAGTCTTCATAGACCACCTCCCTACCACAGGTCTGTTTTAATTCTACATTTTTTTATATAAAAAAACCTAAAAGAGAAAAAGCTAATACTTTCTCACTTTTCTAATTTTCTCTATTCTCATTTCAGTCAAAAAGAACAAGCCAAAACATTCCCATCAAACCTTATTCCTATGTAGTAATTACAAACATGCTCAATTTCCCTAGCTGATATCACATACTTTGTCATGAACAATTCTCTATTTAATTCCTTTTGCTTTCTCAACCATATCATCAGTTTATTGAGAGTAAGAACTTATTTCTCAACGTTCATAGAAATGTATGAAGCATAGCATGAAAGGTGCTTTAAAATAATGTTGGTTGATTAGTTCCTAAAACGTAAGCATATTTAACTCACTGATATTCTCTCATATTAAAATATAATTAGAGTTGGGGATCCATGACTTTCACATCATTGTGATATACAGGTGTCAGTCATAGACTGCTTTGCAAAGTTGAAATCCTGCAGGTTTTACTGATTATCCCAGATGTCATAATTTACTGATGTTATATGCACAAAGAAAGTAGCTGTGGCTGTAGATACCATCAGAATTTAGTAGGATAAGGCTATCAGGTCTGAACAGTCTTTTTTGTCTGTAAAATCCTAGCAGTTATTAGTGTAATCAGAATTAAAACCATGAAAGCATCATATAAAAATTGTATTGATCCAATTTCAGTGATAGAATTAATTGATATTGACTTTGTTCTCTTTATGTAATATAATTTTTAATTTTTTTTTTTGCAATAGTCATCCTATTATTTTTTTACCCTTTGGGTTTAAAATGTTTTGTTTAATGTGTTTGTGACTGTAATAACCAACAAGGGGAATGTGAATTCACTAACCTACATTGTACTCTGAATGCTTATGACTAGGCCATGGGGCAGGCCTTAGAATCCTTGATGAAGACCAAGTTCACTGTAAGGATGGGGGGAAAAACACAGGCTCACTAATCTGATACTGCTGAAGTTCTGTCTGCCTAGTTTTTCAGTCTTACTTACCACCCCATCTTATGAAGAGGGGAGGTCATAAGAAAGCACACTAGCAATCTGCAAGAGTGAGTGGCGTTTCCTCTCAAATTCAAAAGTCCAACATAGACCACATATTCGAGTTAAATGTCCTACATATCTAGCTACCCATTAGATATCTCTAGTTAATCAACTCAGTTGAATTGATTCTTGAACTCTGACCTGTCCCATTCTGAGTTAGTCAATTTTGTCCCTAAAACCTGGGACATTTATCACTCTGTGCATGCCAGAAACAGAGCAAATATTCTTCAAGGTTATACCCTCCTCAAATTAAAATCAAAGGTCTAACTTATTTTCTCTAAATACCTTGGATGCGTCCACATAACTTCACTGACATTCCCCAGCTCGTGATGCCACTGCTTTTGCCCAAATTATGGCACGGGATAACTCCTGAATGATCTCCTTCCTATCACTCCTGACCTTTTGATTCATTCTCTTCACAGCAGCAAGAACAACCATTTTAAAATGCAAATCACATCATGTGTACTTTCTTTGAATCTTTCAGTAATATCTCATAACACTTCATAAAGAGAACATAATGTTAGCAAGGACTCTAAGACTGATTTTACTTTGTTTTGTGCTACTTTGCCTGAAACCTATACTCCATGTGAGATAGGCTATTTTGGTTTCTTTAACACACTTAAGTACTTTGCTTCAGAGATGTTGCATTTATTGGAATCATCTCCTTTTCTGCAAATTTTTCCTTCCCTAGTAGCTTAGTAAGTGTTCTAAAGCTGTGGCCAATGTAGTCACCACTAACCATATGGCTACTGAACTTAATACGTGGCAGTAAGTCACAATGTGCTATGAGATGTGCTAAATTATACAATGAATTTCAAACACAAAATATAAAATATCACTGTTTTATATTAGTTATATGCAGAAACTATGAAATTGTGGATATATTAGGATGAATATATTATTAAAATAAATTTCACTTTTTTCTTTAATATAGCTGTTAACATTTTAAAATTTCATGTGCAACTTGGATTATATTTTTATTGGACAGCAGTGCTTTAGACTTTAGTTCAAGTGTCAGTTTTGCTAAGAAACATTTTGTCAATTAATAGACTAGTTCAGGTCCTTCTGTTGTACACCTTCATTGCACTCAAATTATTAATTAAGTACTTAGCCTAGTTATAGTTTAGCATTCATTCAAGTTTTTATTTTTTCAATAGTCTCTTTTCATTGAGATAGTGTAAGTTCAAGAGAACTAAGGTCCAGTGCGACTTATTCAGCCACTATATCTATTACTATAGGGAAAGTTTATAGATAGATAGCCAATAAATAGTTGGTAAATGAATAAATTAATAAACCAACAAGTAGAGAAACAACTGACACAAAACAACCACTTAAAACAGTAAGTTGAAAAAATATTAATGTGAGTAGAGTGATAGGTACTAATGGATATGAACAAGATGGCAAGAGGTCTTTTATTCTGTGAAAAAATACTGATATATTTCTTCATACATTACAAGATTAGACAGACAAAGCAGTATAGAACATGCCAAATACCTTAGTTTATGTTCTTTTAAGCAGAAGTAGGAAGCTCTAAATGACCCTGGAGCAATACTCATTGGACCCCTTGCAAAGTTCAGTATGACTTATAGAAGACTCACTTCACCTCAGCCTTTTTTTCTTCTTCTTCTTAAGATGTATGAACTGAGGTGAATTGGATTTTTGGCTTTAATTCTTACCCTATCAACTTGCCATAGCTTATCTGTATGCATTATGTTTTCACTGCTCCTTATGTTGGTTTGTTCATCTTTGACAAACAATTCTGAGGTTTTAACTTAAAAGGCTTCATGTTATTTAATTCTCTCTCTTGCAAATCTGCCCTCATGATAAGAAAAAAACATGCTTTGCATAGCCCAGTAGTCCCAGAAGAGGCATGAGTGCCCTGGAATAGGGCAGTAAGAAGCAGGGCCACCCAGACAAGTCCAGACTGAATCAGTCAAATTGTATCTATATTTGTGTGTGTGAGCAATAAGTAATTGCTGTTTTAAGCTAATGAGTTTTGAAATGGTTTGTTATGTAGCAATAGCTAACTGATACATGGGCAAATCTTAAGTGAAACCTAGATACAAAGTAATTTAATTTTAATTAACTAGATACAATTTACTAGTTAACTAATCTAGTTAACTAAGTAAGTAAATACAAAAATAATTTCAATTTTAATTGAAAACTAGATACAAAATGTCTACAGCGTGTCTGAAGCCTGTTGGAACAGTAATAATCATAATAACAACAATATTAATAACAATCATCATTGCATACTGACTAAATGCCAAACACTATGCTAAAACCTTAAAAAATTAATTTTCACAATAATGCCAAGGTATATGTACTTGTAATCTTAATTTGGGTTAATAAAAAATTCAGGATCTGAAAGACTATGAGACAAAGCCAAAATTTGAACTTTGATTCTCTCATATTTATATCAGAAAAAAATTCTGATGTTGAATTTTAGTGAAACACTTGAGTTTATTTGAAAGAAAATATTGACTTAGGAAGTAAAGTCTCACTAACTTCTATTTCAATGTATCATTTTGTATTTTCACTGTGATTTTTAATACTGAACAAAAAAAACATGTATATCTCACCATATCATGCATCAATATGATTAATCCATTAGCACAGATACCTAGCTATTATTGCTTCAATTTGTATATGCAAAATATTGTAAAGTTGTAACAGAGCATTCTTTATTTCTTGCTTTAATGTGATAATATTTAGAAATGATCATTCAGAGGGAGCAAGTTTCATGTATAATGCCCCATTACAATATGGCACACTTTAGATAATTTCAATAAGAAATATTTTTAAGCACTGGAGTTCTTTCAAAGTCCATTCTGTTCTTTTGCAGAGATTATATTTTGACAAAAGATTGTAAATCTTTTTTTGAAAAGATACTTTGCCATCAAACTAAGAGTTCTTATTAACATAATTGAAAATTGAACTGCATTCTTCAAAATTAATGTAAATCAACTATTGAGCAATTTAGCCTACTATTTTTGATGAACATGTCTTTAAATTGTGGAAATAGAATGCTTCTAAGTGGCAGAGGTTACAATACTGGTGCTGAAATGCTGACTCTACATCGCAAGGTGGCTATGAAAGAAGGAAGTCAAGCAAATCCTTCAGGTGACACAAAACTTGTGGGAAAACTACCACAATGTCTCATTTTGGAAGAAGGCAACTTATTCTATATTTACCTTGGTTCTGTTTTATAACATCAAGGGAATTCTCACCCTCCCACAATATGGATGGCAGCCCAATGTCTTCACACACAAATCCTCTCACCTCTTTTCTCAGAAGCTCTAGATCCCTGAAGGTCCTCTGTTCTTTTAATTTGCAGATGACAGACATATCACAGTAGCAACATATTTCACCTGTGGATATAAGCATATGGACATGTAAAACTCCTAAGTAACCAGTTTGAATTCAAGCATGACTAAGCAATTCTTACAAAATAATGATTAAAATTTCAGTCTGTCTGTAACAGTCAAGAAACAAAATGAAACAACAACAAAAAAATCAGGCTGTGACACAAATACGGTTTATAGAAGATTAGCATTGGGAAGCAAGCAATATTAGAGTCCCAGTTTTAGAAATTGAAGTTTTTTCAAACAAGAGGAATTCCTTTTCTTGAAAGTGAACAAACCAAGTGTGAAGTCTCTGAATATAAGTGTAAATGTGAATGACAAAGATAGATAAAAACTCTTTGTTCTCTCCACTCAGTGACTTATCTGGATGAGGACATTTATCCTCAGGGGAAGATGTTACTAAAGAGTGTGCCAAGATGCTCTCTTCACCTTACAAATAAGCACACATCACAATTATAGTTCTACTATCTCACCTTCATGTCTTTGCTTATACATGCTCTTTGCTCTCTGCTAGCATTTCCCTCATATATTCAGTCTGTGCAAACCTGCTGTGTATTTTCTTTTCCAGTTTATGCTGATACCACAGGATTAACGATCTACTTGAAACACCCTTATTCTCTGGTAGTCTATTACATATTTAAGCTTTTAGATTATTGAATGATCTGTGGACATCTGGCATATCCTAAAGAAATCTGAACGAATGTCAGATGAAGAGAGTGAAATGAATTAAAACACACACACACTGTTCCATCTGAAATTTTGACTCAAGATTTTCTGGGGTCATGTTTTCCCAGGTAACTAAAGTAAAATTACACAAATTAATATTTCCTCACTGGTGGGAAAGACATCATCCTTACTCATACATACATCAATATTACCAAATGATATTAGGATAGACTTTATTTTTTAAAAAACTGAATTGCTCATTTCCTGCATAAGCTAAATTGTTGATTCCTCTCTCATATCACCTAATATAGCTATGTGGCTTTTTCTGCTCCAAGGCAGTTGAAATGGAAAACAAAATACCTTTTCTTTCAAGTAAAAAATATTTGTATCTTTCTCTAAGTAGATAGATATTCCTTTAAATTGTATAACCTTAAAAATAGAACATACATTTAAACTAGTTTTGTAAAAAATAAATATATTTTAATAAATGAAATAGAAACAATAATGAAACATTTGGAAAACCACAAAGTTGGACTCCCATATCACTCCTGTACCAGAATATAAAAAATGGATCAAAATATTGACAGTAAAAAAGGAAACCAGAAGTCTTTTTTTTTTTTTTCATGCTATTGAGATTTTTTGTTTTATTGTTATTCAGCAAAAGTTAGCTATATAACCATGTAGCAAATATATAATATTGGAAAAAGGGAAATTTTTTTTTTCCCTTTTTTTTTTTTAAATATTAAATTTTATTTTTATATTCCCCCATACAATTGCAAATGCCCCATTCTGACCCCAATCCTTCCCCTCCCGCCCCCCACCCCCCAAAAAGTGTCTCTGGTTCATAGTTTTTTGTTGATTTTGATTTTCACTTTCTTATAGTTATTCATTTTCCTGGTCCCTTATTTAAGTTTTCTAGATTCCTGCTATGAGTGAGACCATCCGGTATTTTTCTTTTTCTTTTTGGCTTATTTCGCTGAGCATGATCCCTTCCAGCGCCATCCATGTTGCTGCAAATTGCATGTGTTTATCTTTTTTGAATGCTGAGTAATATTCCATGGTATATATGTACCACATCTTCTTGATCCAGTCATCTATTTTTGGGCGTTTGGGTTGGGAAACCAGAAGTCTTATGTAAAAATGTAGGAATTTTAAAAAATTAATAAAGAATGATTTTTAAACAAGCTCAGAAAGTAAAAATGACCAAATGAAAAAATAATTCCTATATTGTCAAAAAATTTTAAAAAATCATAAAGTTGAATGGCCAACTGAGAAAAAAATATTTATATCATATCATAGCAAATGATTTTTTTACACCCCCCCACACTCAGCCCCAAACAAAAGCAAATGATTTGACCTAATATATAGAGAGACTCAAACACTTATGGCAGAGGCAGACTGAAGTATGCTAGCCAATCATTATGTCTACTTGATTTTTGAGGTACTGTTTCATAGAGAATAGTCTGCAAATGATACCTGGAACTTCAGAGTTTGTGCCCATTCCCATTGTTAATCCATAAACTTATCACTCAGACTTTTTTGTCTCTAATCTTTTAATTTCTTTTTCTTCCAGCTACATGATCACCTTAAGCTATTTGCAATTTCTCTTGAAATAGTATAAGTTCTAATCATTCTACTTTTTATATTCATACAAATTGGGCATTCAGATACATCAGGAGATTTCTATCCATTAGGGAAACCTTTCCCTTACCATGTCTTTTAGGGTCAGTTTAAGAAGGTCTATAATGATTTTCACTTTCTTATAGTTATTCATTTTCCTGGTCCCTTATTTAAGTTTTCTAGATTCCTGCTATGAGTGAGACCATCCGGTATTTTTCTTTTTCTTTCTGGCTTATTTCGCTGAGCATGATCCCTTCCAGCGCCATCCATGTTGCTGCAAATTGCATGTGTTTATCTTTTTTGAATGCTGAGTAATAAAATCAACAAAAATCTATGAACCAGAGACACTTTTGGGGGGGTGGGTGGCGGGAGGGGAGGGATTGGGGTCAAAATGGGGGGGTTGAAATTGTATGGGGAATATAAAAATAAAATTTATTATTAAAAAAATAAATAAAGTATAAGCATGTCCCCCCAAAAAAAGAAGATCTATAATGTAGCCTCAGTCTACAAAAGAAAGTATGAATTGAATTCACATATCAGTTTGAGTTATCCTTGCACAAAATTCTTTTTTCCTCTTCTTTCACCTAGTCATAATAGGAATATATGACCGTAAATATGAGCTGGGGTAGGTAGTTGTGGATGACACTATGTTCAGCTTTGTGTGCAATTTCTCTAGTGTAAGTTGTCCCAACTCAGAGCACATATATTAGAACCATCTAAATTCTATACTAATGAATATTTCAGTCTACAAATAACACAGCATAAACATCCAAAGATAATTTAATTTACCATTAATGATAAGCACATCACTATTTTATAATGAATCAGGATATATTAACACAGGTTGCTTCAATTTACAGGAAGGATGCATTCAATGGAAAGGATTTCCCTAATTCCTTTTAAAATAATGAAGAGTATTTATAAATATCTGAAAGCAAAATGTAATAACAACAAAGTTTTAAAACATAATTCTCATCAGTGTGAATGTTCCTAAAGTGTTTTTTATTGGAGTTTGATAGGACAAATTGAAACTTTTGAATACCACCATCTGGTCCTCTATTAGACAGTGACATATAATAGAGCAGTTTCAAAATGAAAAAGAAATGAAGCAATGTTAAAAAATAAAGGCAAAATGGATTCAATTTCCCAAGTTTTCTGAATTGACAGAAGACTGATTTTGTAACTGTGCAAGTAGGAGCATCACATTCTAAACTAGAACCATTATAAAAGCAAAATTCATGCTTTCAGTTGTAGAAGTGAATGCTGTATTATATATACAGTGATTCTAAGTGCCTGAAAATGCTACAGCAGAGTCTATCATTCTACCAGGAGTGATTTTACACTGTTAAAACTGTGTTTTAAGAATGTATAGATATCCATTGCTAAGTGGATAAACTAATTGCTAATCCCTAAATTAACTTAATATATGTCTAGATAGAGAATGAGCAGGGATGATGGAAATAGAGGATTTTTAACAACAGTTACCTAAAATCTCGTTATGTACATATCTGTGAATTAACAGTGAAAGAAAAAGGGCCAATGCAATTTAACTGAGGGAAAAAATGTCATCTAGGATACAGTAAAATCACATGGGACAGGTATGCACACTAGAATGTAAGTACATTCGTGAATGCTCCTGGCTATAGAATAAAAATACTTCTAATATGAATTAATTTTTTTTCAAATAGAATCTTTTAAAACATGTTCCTATAAAAAATGTCAAATAAATATATATGTAGCAATAATAGTGTAGTAAAACCTATTCACCCATTATCCAGTGTCAACAATCATCAGCTCCTAAGTCATCTAATTTTATGAAACCCAACACAATTCCCCACACTCCTCATTATTTTGAAGGAAATATAATGATTTTACATTGGCAAATTTTTAGTGTGAATCTCTGAAATATAGGGACTATTTCTCCAAAATACATACAACACCATTTTTACAACTGAAATAAGCTTGTATTGTTTTCAAATATCCAGAGATTACATTCTCTGACTTACATAACTTTTCTTTGCTAATTGAGGTATAAATTAAATCTATCCATTATAATTGATTAAGATATTTTAAGTTTCCTGTATTAGAGGTTCACCTTCCATTATGTTTTTTTCTTGAAATTTTTTTTTATTGATGAAATCTTGTAGCTAGATTTTGCTTACTGCATAAATGTATATATTTAATATATTCTCTGTCTCATCACTCCTTTTAATAAAACTGCATTACATTTTTTTGTTTTGTTTGTTTGCAAGAGTGTTTCACATTCAGTTTTGTTCACTCTCATTAGGAAGTATTTATTGTCAAAATTACTCTCTTTTGTGGTATTATCAGGCATTGATGTTCATTTCCTAGATCCACTAAATAATTAGTGATTGCAAAATGGCAATGTCCTAATTCTATTATTTCTACTTCATTTTTATCTTGATACTTCTATAAAGAGAAACTTCCTTTCATCAACTGTTTGATTAGCTGCAATTCAAATGGCATAGGAAGCAGTAAACTCTTGGTGGTTTTCCCTCTACCACTTTTCAAAAGAATGAGTCAAATGACTACTGTTGTTCAAAAATGAGTATTTTTTTAAAGTGTCATTATGCACTTATGCATTTAAACATATTTGTTGTCTTTTAATATGTTGCAGTGTTCTTTGTTTAGAAATGACCCCACTTTAACAGGCAGAAGCCTATCCACTTTGTCTTTTGTGTCCTTTTGGTGTGACCCCTGTCCAGGATCTATTTTCTGCTGAGAGCTGGATCAGCTATTTCTTACAAGAGGTCAATATTTTTGCGTGTGTGAAATTGTATTTACAGACCACAGTTTGATTAATAGGTGTACTCATAACTATGAATTCTGGCATTATTTCCTAACCTCCAACTAGGAAGAACTAGGACATGTAGATTATATTATTTATGAAGTACATCATGAATCCAAACTCTTTCTTCTCATTCAAATTCAAAGTTATAGTGTTTTATTTAATTTCAATGATCTTATGCCTATAGTTCTTATTCTTCATTCCAAATATTCTGGTTTTCGATGACAAGAAAAAGAACTAAGTTGTTTTATATGCCAAACTATATACAAATGTCTCAGAATAATAATACTAACAATATCACCATTGATATGCTTATGGGAGGAGTTTATTTTTATTTCCCTTTATATATCTCAAATCCAGAATATGCAGTCTGTTACAATGTCTTAATGTCTTTGGATTAGTTTCTCTCACATGTAAAATCGACAGCAACTCTACACAGATTTAGATTAATTTCTCTAATTCACTTTCAACTTTGAGGAGTGATTTCAACTAATTTGCTTAATCATTTTGCATAGTTCTGAAATCAAATCCAGCAAACCATATTCAAATATATTAATTTCCAGCTCTGTCCCCTCCAATTTATTTATATTCTTAATCTGTATACAACTTTCAAATTAAAAGAGTTGTTCTCCTTCGATTCTTAAAACATAGACATATATATTATTTAGGAAGTGCTATATATATTTTCTGTTCTAATGGTACTTATATGCAATGCCTTTATGTACTACTGTCATTCCCTCCCACCCACTGCTTCTTCACTATTCTCTATTAATAGTTTGTGTCATGAACAATTCTGAAATTACCTGGTAGGTAAGGTTTTTTTTTTAATATCCTTGATTTTCCTGTTCTCATTTTAAAAATCTGATTTAGGGCCTCCCTGGTGGTGCAAGGGGTTAAGCACAGCACTATGAAGCAATCTGCAGACTCTGCAGCACAAGTTCAATCCCCGGCCATCCAGGGAGCAACCCACATGGTGCAGCAGACCTCTCCTGTCGCACCTGCTGCTCCCCACAGCAGTGTATTTCAGTCAGTCTGCCTGTTCTGTTGCCTGCTCTGGCTCTAGTGAATTCTCTCACTCTCCCGTGCTTCTGACTGTACCCATTGTTTGTATAAATAAATACATAAATCTTTTTTTAAAAATTTGATTTAAAGTAATATCCTATTACTCCAAATTAATATGTGAAAGACAAGAGCATGCTATTTTTTAAATAATTTCCCATTTGACCCCAGTATTTAAAAACTATACAGTGTATTTTTCTAGAAGGTATAGCATTACTTACAATATAAATTTTTTAATAATCCATCATTTAATTTTAGACCTACAGGTAAATATATTCAATATCAGCACTGGATGGCTTTCCAATTATTAATAACATTATATAATAGATGACTTGCAAAATATTCTTTATTTTCTTTGTTTTTTGTAACCTTTGAGTAATTTAATTTATTTTTTTCAATTATTTTATTTTATATAATTCTTATATCATTTTTCATTTTTGCACAATGTATGCATTTTCATTTTGGTTTTATTTCCTACAGTTCCCAGCCCCCTTATTTTGACCCTAATCCCGTCTTTCCTCCCACCTCCCACCCATAGTGTGTCTCTGGTTTATAGTTGCTTGTTGATTTTGATTTTTACTGTATTATAATTAGTCTTTTTCCTGGCCCCTTATTTAGGTTTTCTAAATTCCTGCCATGAGTGAGACCATCCAGTATTTTTCTTTTTCTTTCTGACTTATTTTGAGCATGATCCCTTCTAGCTCCATCCTTGTTGCTGCAAATTGCATGAGTTTATCTTTTTTGATTGTTGAGTAATATTCCATTGTGTATATATACCACATCTTTTTGATCTAGGCATCTATTTTGGGGCATTTGGGTTGTTTCCAAAGCTTAGCTATTGTAAATAGTGCTGCTATAAATAAAGGGGTGCAGGTGCCCTTTTGAATTAATGTTTCTGTGTCCTTTGGGTAAATACCTGGGAGTGGAATTGCTGGATCATATGGGAGCTCTATCTTTAGTAGGTTAAGGAATCTCCACACAGCTTTCCATAGTGGTTGGACCATTTTGCACTCCCACCAGCAGTGCAGGAGAGTTCCTTTTTCTCTACATCCTTGCCAACATTTGTTGTTGCTAGTTTTTTTAATATGTGCCATTCTCACTGGTGTAAGATGGTATCTCATGGTAGTTTTGATTTGCATTTCCCTGATTACAAGTGATGTTGAACATTTTTCATTTGCCTGTTGGCCATTTGCATATCCTCTCTGGAGAAGTTTCTTTTTAGCTCTTCTGCCCATTTTTTGACTGGATTATTTACTTTGTTTTTGTTGAGTCTCATCAGCTCTTTGTAGATTTTTGTGATCAGTCCTTTATCATTGGTGCTGTATGCAAATATGTTCTCCCAGTCAGTGGGGTTTCTCTTTGTTTTTGTTATCATCTCTTTTGCTGTACAGAAGCTCTTTAATTTGATGTAATCCCAGCTGTTGATCTTTGCTTTCACTATCACTGCTTTGGGTGATGTGTCTGTAAAGATGTTTTTGGGGTGCATGTCATGTAGTGTCTTGCCTATATTTCCTTCTATATATTTTATGGTTTCAGGTCTTATGTCTAGTTCTTTCATTCATTTTGAGTTGGTTTTTATGCATGGTGTGCATGAGGGAAATGGTGCTTGGAAAACTTGGTTGCTACATGCAAAAGAATGAAGGAAAATATTCTTTAAATGATTGCGTGTTCATAATAGATTATCTGTGGTCTTCATGTTTAAGGGTTAGTTGGTTGAATATAATATCATTGACTCATATTTTCTTTTCTTAATACTTAAAATGATAACCCATTTTTGTCTAGCTAAAGATGTCATTTTCAGAGTTTGAGAAGAGTCTCTGCAATTAATCTTATTTTTTGCTTAGATGGCCAAATGTTTCTCTTCCTTTCTTTTTTTTTAAATCTAATGCATTTAAGAAACTATATGTAAATGTTGGAAGCTGATCTGATTGTCACTGATACATAAATATGCCAACACTTATTATGTGTAAATATTTTTTATTATTGCAACCATTGTTATACTAGTTTATGCTGTTCTTATTCTATGATCAAGAACACTTTGATATTTACTATTTAAATTTTATTTCTTCTTTACTATGGCAAAAAGTGCAGTAGTAATAATTGTAAGAGTTCAACAGAAGCTATTTGTTCAGAGATGACATTTCAAAAGTGACCTTATTTTCAAATGAGTCCAATCTTGAAGAATTGTTAGTACAGTATGTAGGAAGTTATACACTGAAGAGATTAACAGCCTCTGGCCATTTCTATAAAAATATGTAGGAAACATTGGAATTAATTAATATCTATTTTCCTGAAACTGACATTCCCTGTAACTACCTAATAATTATTAGCTAATTCAAATAAAATCACTCTCCACAAATGACCCATTTTAACAGTCTTTGTGAAATGTTCAATAAAAGGTCACTCACTATCACCCCAAGGAAAGGACACTAGGAATGTAACATTCCACTTTATGGAATATAATTATTTTCCCCATTAATCTTTTAAATACAATTACATGAGTTTATTAACAAGAATAAAATCTATTTGTTAAATCTCAAGAAAAGTTGTATGACATATGATGTGTCATTTTAAAACATATTAACCTCACTCATCCTGTATCACAACCAAACCAGAACTATTTTGGATAGTTTATCTTATGTGCTACAGTCAGTAAAATGTCAGTAAATAATCAGTTTATCTTCTCTAACTCCATTTATTATTATTAGCAAAAGCAAGAACATTTTGAACATTGGCCTATCAAATGCAAGGACCATATAACATGAGATCAACCATTTTCTTAATATTTCCCAGGAGTAGCATACATCTGTTGAACTTTTCTATAACCATCTATATATTTATATGAATTAAACTTTTTTAAAAGATTTATTTATTTATGCATACAAGAACTGGGATACAGGCCAGATGTGTGGGGGGTGAGAGGATTCACCAGATATAGAGGGGGGAACAGAAAAGGCAGATTGACCAAAGTACACTGCTGAGGGGAGCAGTGGGCGAGTCAGGAGAGGTCTGCTGCGCCATGTGGGTAGCTCCTTGGCCGGCAGGGGATCAAACTCTTGCTGCAGAGGCTGCAGACAGCTTTATAGGGTGTGTCTTAATCCTTTGCACCACCAGGGAGGCCCTATATGAATTAAACTTTTAATGGGAAAGCCAAATCAGTAAATGATCATTCATGTTGGCATGTCTTCTTGAACATGGAATAACATAAAGAGACTACCTTTTTAGTGCTTCTGTTTTCACTCATTCTAACAAATTCTTATTATTTGTCCAATTACATTATTTTACTTATTTAACTTCACTTTATATTTATATTTTCAGTTGTCTAAGCCATAATTTATAATCATCAAACTAATCCCCCTTTTTATAACTCCTTGCTACTGCCACATTAATGGACAAATTCCTATTCAAACTGTATGTAAACCCACTCAGGAAAAGGCAGACCCAAACTTGTTTCTCCTCCAGCTAGCAGAATCCTTGATTTTCTTTGAAGGTACTACTTAAATACAGTACAGAATTGGTGTCTCTATAGCAAACTGCTAGAATTATAATAAAGAATACTTTTACATATTAATGAATAAACGTCATTCTTTTTGTTGTCAAGAAGAGTTATACATTACATAGGGGGAAAAATAGAATGCTAATGGATCACTTCCTTAGGGAAAGGTCCTAATAATCATCCCTCTCCTTTGAATGCAAATTTTAAGAACTCATGAATATATTTAATGAATATCAATCTAGTGCTTACTATTTACCAACATGCTTCCTCTACTCCAGTGGTGAATAAGATGGCCAAGCTTACACAATAGATGGGGGATAAAGAAAATATGAAAGTAAACAGTTAAAAGAACATAATAATTTTAGAGAACACTAAGCCCTGAGAAATGTTTTAAAGTATATAGTAAAATATTGGGGTGTTATGGCTACTTTAGATAAGGTAGTCAGGGTGGTTGGCTCAAAGAAGGTGTATTAACTAAGAGATCTGAAACAGCACAGAAAAGTAATTGAAGAGTAGAAACAGGTCAAATACCATGTGAACTATTTTTAAAATCTCCACCTTCTTCAAGGTAACTTCTATACCTTGACTTCTACACCTTCTTCAGAGTGACTTCACCTTCTTCTAGGTGACTTGTACACCTAGTGATTTCTACAGTCACTAGAACTATAGGACTGCATAAGGAATGAAAGTCAAAAACTCATGTATGGGGGACCTCCCTGGTGGCGCAGTGGGTTGAATGCCATGCTGTGAAGCTGTCCACAGCCTCTGCAACATGGGTTCAATTCCCGTGCTGGCCAGGGAGAAACCCACATGGTGGGGCAGTCCTCCCCTGCCTTGCCTGCTGCTCCCCTCAGCAGTGTCTTCTTCGGTCCATCTACCTGTTCTGCTCCCTGCTCTGTTTCTGGTGAATTCTCTTACCCTCACATGCCTCTGACTGTACCCCAGTTCTTGTATAAATAAATAAATCTTTAAAAAAACCCCACATATATGGTCTAGGGAATTGGGGAAATGAGTCAACCCTGCATTGGTCACTATAGGATAGGGGAATTTTTTTAAAATCTGTTAATTCATTAAGCAGATATTTAGTACTCCCTATTATGTGCAAAGTACTATTGTATACATTTTCTTATCAATAGATCATTTTTATGTCCAGGATTAAGTTATCACAGATTAAAGTTCATAGGCTAATACATTCAGCAGAGATTTATTGAATTTCATGTACCTTACTAGTTTAGCAAGATCTTAAAACTAAACTACTCTTCCTAGGTATATAAAAAATGTTTTTAATATCCTTCATATGATGTATTAAAGCAAAGGTTAAATTTCAGACTCTTAAATTTTAGCTACTTTCTCTTCTCTCTTAAATTTGGCATCATTCACTCCTTTTAGTTTATATTAATTATCCTGAAAATGCTCAAGGGGGAGCAAAATAGGCCACCCCAATTTTGTGTCATGTTGGCTTTTGGATTATTTTAACCTGAATGCTATCAAGGCCTTTCATTTAGGCCAGCAAGAGAAAAATAACTGTTTTTAATCTAAAAGATCCATCTGGCTCTAAACTCTTCCACCCAGCTATGTAAGATTGGGTCCCAAAATTTCATTCTTTATTTTTTTTCTGTCTCCCTCAAATCAATGTGTGTATGGATCCAAATTGTCCCAAAAGCTTGCCTTACCCTAAATCATCCAATTTTCGGTACTCTTCAACAAAGCTTGCAATATATGAATCTGAAGAAAATTATGCAATCTTACAGAAGTCTTCTGCTGAGACATCACATATTGAGACTGTCTCTTTTACTGCTTTCTCCATGGGTCTGCTTATTCAAGATAACCCTAAATCTTCCACCAATCACAGAGTAAAATTTCTCTCCACTTTGGGAGAGGATAGCACCCTGAAGGAGAAAGATCAGGTTTATGTCAAGAAACAGAAAAGCAGAACCATGTTATCTCAAAACCAGCGGTGTGTACTTAGTGACAGATTTCAGAAACAGAAATACCTCAGCCTTCAGCACATAAAACTTTCCAATATGCTGAAATTTAACTAAGGCAGGTAAACCCAAGGCTCTGGAACCAGAGAATGAAATGCAACTAATGATCAGAAAAAATCTGTAGAGGAATAGCAACAGTGAAGCTTAGAAGGTCTTCATACTTCAAAATAGCCTGTCCTGTATTCCCACAGACAGTTTGGGGAGTGACTGTTACTTCTTGTATTTTTCCACTTTCCCAGTTCTGCATCTCTGCCTTGATACCCAGCTTCTCCATATCCTTATTGTGTCAATGAGAGTGGGAGATGATTAGTCTCATCAGTTTTCAATAGCTTTGGCTGCTCTGGAGATGATAAAAGATATCTCTGCTATAGTTCACTATATATACGTGTTTGAATATCTTTGGAATTTAGAGTCTAACTTTGGGAATAGCAAGTAAAAGCACAAAGATGTGGAATATAGTGTTCTTCACATATTCTAGGATTGGGAGACTTTTCCATTAAGGGTTAAGCTATAATATGTTTTGTTGGTTATCTCTGTTACTTTTGCTGTTTTACTATTACCCCCAATTTTCTTATTCCTTAGTAAATTGTTTTGTAGTTTGTTGCATCATGGTAATAACAGTACCATCTTGGCTGGTTGGTTTATAAAGTTTAAGTACAAATAAAGGGAATAACCATTTTGGACCAAAAAATAGACCTACATGCTTGGCAGGGCAAACATGTAATTACAAACATCTGTTCTTCTTAGGTCTCATGAACTATTTATTCTCCCTTCCTTCCAAGCCCCAGGCTCCTGTCCCATTCCTTAACTCAGGATGGCACATAAGCCTCAATTACCTGAGTTGCCCTGAAGTCTCATATCTTTGGGGTTTCCATATGTACAAAATTACATTTGCTTTTCTACTGTTAATCTGTCGTATGTCAATTTGATTATTAAACTAACCAAAGAACCCAGGATAGAAGGAAGAATTTTCCCTCCCTACACTCACCATCAATTCATGAGTTGTTCTCAAATGCTTGCCTGAGTTCAGAGAGCAGTCTGAATCATAGTTATTCAACAAAAACCCTTTTTGAAGGACCATTATGATAATTTTTTAAGTGGAAAGTCTTCCAGCATGCTAAATACTTCAGAATGAAACACAATATTTATAAAACAGATCAAAAGTGCTTCAGAAAAATCATTATAGGGTAGTGAGTCGATAAATAATGACTGCCTGTTTCATGAATCTAGCACCTTTCAGCCAAAGTGCTTTATGTATGGAGATAGATTCAATCATTCTCTCCAAAGTAGAATGTATATTATATCACAGCCATCTATGGTAGGAAAAATAAAATGACTCTACCTCACTTAAAACACAGAGTGTACTAGATGACAAATTGAGATCAGTAAAATGCATCTAGTTTAAGACGGCAATTCTTGAGCCAAAAGTTTCATGAAAATTAATTTCATCCTCAAATCAATTATGAGAAAGTAAGTCCAAATTGTACAGTCAGTATAGCCAAAAGTCAGGAGGACAGACAAAAACTTGCATGTTAGAGAACAATATTCAGCACATTGAAGTGGATATTTTAACACAATCCTTTGTGAGCCCGAAGCGGCTGTCTTACCAGGAAAAGTAAAAAATAAATAAAAACAATAAAATCATGATGCCTGTGTTTTTCTTGATACCAAAGTCCAAAGTAACTAAGAAAATACATACTAAGCTATTGAAAACTTTCTTTTAGTATAGGAAAAAATCAAGCCCAAAATGAATTGCCTGCATTTCAATTTGAATTCATTGATATCATTGTTTTTAAATAGGAAGGCTTTGTGTTACATGCCTTTACTTATGCTATGATTTTTTTGTTTATTTTTTTTTGTTTGCTTTTAATGCCTGCCAATAATCCATGGTTGCTTTTAAGTCTAAATTCCTTTGCCTATTTTTCTCCACTCCTTGTGTTTTACTGTTCTTATTACACATTCTAACCATGTATACACATAGTACATTAAGAGTCTGATTTCCAATATTTGTTGGAGTGTTTTAAATCTGATTTAACCATTTCTTCTAGGGATATTAGATTTTAATGTAATAGTATGCGATTCTGTGGCAATTCAAGAAGATTGGAAATTTTGCCATTGTATGCTGAAATTATTTGGTTGGCTTGGGTTTTTATTCAATATTTTAATAGATGCTATTTAATCACCTAAGTTCTATTATGATTATCTTATGCATATAGAGTTAAATTTCAAGACTAGAGATGATGTTCTGAAAATCAATCTTATTTTCTTACCTAGTGCTCACACTATTTATATAAGGAAATGCATTTCAGCATCACATTGTTAAGAATCTCAGTCCTGTCATTCTCTATTTTGTACTGATTACATTTTCACAATTAAAGATTAATCCTTTCATAAAGTCAACCCTACTAGTTTACTGCACCAATAGGTCGACATCTTATCTGGAAATATTATTTAAATGTTCAATCATTATAATCATTGATCTACTATTTTATATGCAGCTAGCAAATCAATTTAATCTTTCTCTAGAAATAATTTGTTTACATGTAACTGAAATTAATCATAACTGAAGGTCAGAGAGCTCAGTTTACTATTTGAGTTATTCTTGGTACTTAAAATCCCTTTTAAAGGGGGATGAGCAGAGATGACTACAAAGAGGTATGAAGGATTATTTTTGGAGTGATAGAACTATTTGCATCTTGATTAATATAGTGGTTATATGTTTATATGAATTTTTAAAACTCTATACACCAAAAACTATGAATTTAACAGTGTGCATATTATTTCTCTTATTTTAAAAAAATGGAGACTTTAAAATAGCAGATTAGAAAGATGAAGAGAGATTTAGTAACTGGATGATGATACAAAGAAATGTTTCAGAATTCAAGAAGAGAGGCAACTGCACATAATAAATAAGTTATGATATATTGAAGATAAAATAATTCATTGAAAATAACACAATGGAAAATATACAAGTGAAGCTGTCCTCAGCCTGTGCAGTGTGGGTTTGAACTCAGCCTGGGAGATACCCAGATGGCACAGCAGACCTCTCCTGTTTCACCTGCTGCTCCCCTCAGCAGTATATTTTGTCAGTCTGCCTGTTCTTCTCCCTGCTCTGTCTCTGGTGAATCCCCGCACCCTCCCACACATCTGGCCTATACCCCAGTTCCTGTATAAATAATCTTTAAAAAAAAAAGGAAAAAGAAAATACACAAATAGAAGAAAATTACCAGATTTTATATGGAGAGAGATCTAGAAGTAGAGGAGGGATCCAGAAACAGATGACAAAAAAAAAAGAATCAATAAAAGGAGGAATTTGGAATCAATAATTAAATTTTCTATTTAAAATTCCTTATACATACAAAGAAGTCCCTGACATCTTGATAAACATATAAAGAAATCACACTTTGACATATGATGGTGAAACTTAAAAAAAAAAAAAAACACTAAAGAAAAAGACAAGAGACAAGAGAGGAATAAATATACTTTTTTAAACCCAAGATTATTTTCAAAAGATAGATAATCAATAGTAGACAAATGACAATAATATGAAAGCCAAAGACAGCATAATAATATGTTCAAAATCTTGTGAGGAGACATCTGTTTACTTAGAGCACTTTAAACTATCTTCCAGGAGCAAGTGTCAGATAAAGATATTTTTAGATCAAAACAAGCAACCCAAAACTTTAAAGAACTTACTACAGCTGACTTAAAATAATGGTGGAAATAAAAAAATGTATTTTTATTTGTTTTCAAATGAGGTAATATTTGGATACCCACATCAAATTTTGCCACTGTAGTGTACCTACCACCAAGTCACCTATAGTGATAGGTTCCTGAGTTTAGTTACTAGATATTCTACATATTAGTGACACTATCCAATATTAATCTTTCTCCTCTGACTTATTTCACTTAGCATTATCCCTTCCAGCTCCATCCTTATCGCCACAAGTGGGAAGAGCTTATCTTTTTTGATTACTGAGTAATACTCCAGTGTTTGTCTGTGTGTGTGTGTGTGTGTGTGTATACACACACGCAATTGAATATTATGTATGGTGTGTGTGTATATATATATATATTGTATGGTATGAATATAATGGTATAAATGTGAATATGGTATGGTATGAATATAATGAATATTATATATGGCATATATATATATATATATATATATATATATATATATATACACACACATACACACACCACATCCTCTTGATCCACTCATCTGTTTTGAGGTACTTAGGTTGTTTCCATCATTTAGCTATAGTAAATAGCACTTCAGTTAACATGGGAGTGTAAGTTTCCTTTCAGATTGGTGTTTTTAATTTTGGGGGGTAGATGTCTAGGAGTGGAATTATTGGGTTGTATGGCAGATTTATTTTTAAGACACTTTTTGAGGTGCTACTTTTAAGACAATTTTGAGACACTTCAGTACTACTTTCCATAAGGGTTGGACAGTCTGCATCCCCACCAGCAATGTAGGAGGGCACCCTTATCTCTACATCTTTGTTTCTGGTCTTTCCCACATGGACCATTCTCACAGGTTTGAGATGACATCTCATTGTGGTCTTGATTTGCATTTCCCTAATTATAAGTGATGGTGAACCTTTTTTCATGTCCCTCTTTGTAGTCTGTATGACTTTTTTGGAGAAATGTCTATTAAGTTCTGCCCATTTTTTGACTGAGTTATGTTATGCTTTTGTAGAGTTGCATGAGCTCTTTGTATATCTTTAATATCAGTCCTTTGTCAGATATATGGTGTGCAAATACTTTCTACCAACTAAAATATAGTTTTATTTTATAGTTTCTTTCACTGTACAGAAGCTTTTTAATTAGATGTAGTCACACTTGTTTATGTTCTCTTTGTTTTCCTTGCTATTTGGTGACAAAGCCTTGGAGACCTCACTGAAGCTTAAGTTGTGAAATGTTTTGCCTATGTTTTCTTATATGTATTTTATCTTATATCCAAGTCTTTTGTCCATTTTTAATTGATTTTTTGTGTGTGTGGTGTGAGAAGGTGGTATAGTTTCATATTTTTGCATACAGATGTCCAATTTTCTCAACATGATTTTTTGAAGAGGCTACCCTTGTTCCAGAAGTTAATCAAATAGTTAATCAAAAAACCCACTATTTTTTCTAATAAGGGGCAACAAAGTCCCTTTTTTTTAAAATTAGGATTGTTTCAAAACACAAATATTTCCCTTGAACAACAAAAGAAATGCCATTGAAATAACTTCTTCCAATTCAAGAGTGATAGAAACTTACAAATTTTAGGGGAAGAAAGAAAACTTTTAAATGAATTTTTGAAAGCTTCAGGAAATTTCCTTTAGTAAAAATGATAGTATGTTAATAAATTTTGAAAGAATTTATGAACACATGCTGTTTTTAATTCTTTTTTTTTTTTAATAGAGGCATGCTTATTTATTTATTTGTTTGTTTGTTTGTTTGTTTTTGTTTATACATGCACTGGGTACAGTCAGAAGCATGGGAGGGTGAGAGAATTCACCAGAGCCAGAGTGGGGAGCAGAGCAGGCAGAAGGACCGAAGTACACTGCTGAGGGGAGCAGCGGGCGGCAGGAGAGGTCTGCGCGCCATGTGGGACCCTCCTCCGGTGGCCGGGAAGCAGTCGGGGGATCGAACCGGCGCCGCAGACGCTGCGGGCAGCTTCGCCAGCTAGGCAACCCAGCGCTCAACCGCTGCGCCACCGGGGAGGCCCTGTTTTTAATTCTAAGACAAAAAATACTCAATGGGGGATCCAAGTTGGAAGTATGGGTGTAATGCTGGAATGACTCTGATCTGTATTGTAATTAGCTTTAAAATATCAAAAATATTGAATACAATTATAACAGTTTTCAAAAATTGTCTATTCTTTTTCTTTTCTCCTTGATCTGCTTTTACCACAACAAAATCTCTGTTCATGGATCTTGTTTAAGATCTAGAGATCCTTAAACATATATAATTTTAAAATAATTGAATGAATAAAATTAAAAATGTTTCATTGTAACAGATTTTTAAATGTTTATTTTTCCTACTTATCCTTATAATGTAGGGTATAATGCTTATAAGTTTTAGTAAATGTATGACTGCTCGGATCTTATTGTTTCATAACTCTAGAAAACATGCAACAAATCTTATTAAGTAACAATCTTCATTAAAAAAAGACTCATGGGATAATAAAAATGCTTTCCTATGTGCTATTCAATTAAAAACTGAAATGTTCTTGGACATTTTCTTTCATTATTATCAAGATGAATGTAGGTGATATGGACATTTAGAAGCAAAGTAAGAGTGGAGAGTGATATCATTAGATAATGCAGCATTCCATTTACTTATAAAAGATGTATTTGTTAAATATCAGATCAAGGACATGAGGCCACTAATTAAAACATTTTACAAAGCAAATGTCAGGTGAGTGCTGCCTTCCTGTTAATTACAAAAATAGTCAAAAATGAATGTAAGAAAATAAGACACAGTTTTACTGCTTTAGGATAGGATTTTATAGCGAACAAAGAGATGGTGAAATAAAGGGCTTTCTTTTAATTTAGATAGGTCTCAAACATTTTTTAAGTGCTCATTGATACCAAAAGCCAAAGAATGAATTTTTACATGCTCTCAGTTTTTAGAAATTGACAAGGAAGAAAGGAATGAACTATATCCACATAAACTAGCATGATAAGTTAATTTCATGAACTAGTAAGTTATGGGTGTTAACATATGGAAATCAGTAGCCTTCTTATATTAAAACAAAAAACAATGCATGTGTGTACATGCATGTATTATAAAGTCTGTTATTTATCATCAGGCTCAAAGTTGTCTATAATTTTAAAACTCAAATTAATAATTTATTATATACAGTTTCTCACCTAATATAAGCAAAAATCAAAGTTTGAAAAGACAGTATCACTGATGGGGCTCTGAGGAAAAGTCACAATGAAAGTAGGAAATTAAAATGCATTTTAATATTTTACAGATATCAAAAATCCATTAAAATTTCACATGCATTTACTCTTTAACATCACAATCTTACTTCTGGGGATTCATTCCAAAAATAAACTGGAAAATAAGAGTCATTTTAGATGACAATCTGTATCTGCTAAGTATTAACAAAATAACTTTATGCAATAAACCACAAAAATCTTAATGGCTCATATTAGTAGTCATATAATCCTCATTCCTAGGAGCCAAATCTGGCCTTGGTTCCAGATCACAGGTCAGTATAAGTAAGTTGGTGTTTGTTGTTCACCTAGGAACAGTGTGCTTCATGGGGAAGACACACAAAAAAGCAAGTCCATACACAGAAACTTTTCTCAATCTTCAACTTCCATCAGTCCCATTCATATTTCTTTATCAAAGCAAATCACCTCACCAAAACAAAAATCAGGATTTGGTCAGTATACCTCACATAGCACAAGGAAATGATGTGTTGTAACATTAGTTGGGGGGCGGGAGGGTAATGTGTGTATTAACATTTCACAGAGTAGTAAAGAATAAGAACTATAATTCATTCTATTGTAAAACCCAAATTTTCATGAGTAAGGGACTTGTTGAAGAAACTATGATACATACCAAAATTATGATGAAGCTATAATAGAGAATAACTTATAAAACTATGGTAAAATATCAAGGATGTGGTATTATTTGAAAGAGAGAAAATTTGTATATTGTACTTCCATGATGTCTACTAAACAAGTTGTGTTACAACAATGAATACAAAAAATAAATAAATAAGGTAATGGAAACAAAAGCAAACATAGGGCCTCCCCCTGGTGGCGCAGCGGTTGAGAGCTGGGCTGGGAAGTTGCCCGCAGCCTCTGCAGTGCCGGTTTGATCCCCAGCTGCTAGCCATGGTCCCACATGGTGTGCAGACCTCTCCTGCCGTGCCGCTGCTCCCCTCAGCAGGGTATTTCATCTGTCTGCCTATTCTGTTCCCCGCTCTGGCTCTGGTGAATCCTCTCACCCTCCCACACCTCTGGCCTGTACCCCAGTTCTTGCATAAGTAAATAAATACATCTTTAAAAAAAAAAGCAAACATAAACAAGCAAACATAAACATTAAACCAAATGTTTCTACATGGCGAAAGAAATTATCATTAAAACAAGAAGTGACTCTAGTGAATGGTAGAAAATATTTGCACATCATACATTTGATAAAGGGTGAATATCCAAGACCTACAAAGAACTAATACAACTCAGCAAAATGAAAACAAAAAGCCCAGTCAAAAAATAGGCAGAGAACCTAGACACTTCTCCATAGAAGACATACAGAAGGCAAATAGGTAGATAAAAAAATGCTCATCATCACTTATCACCAAGGAAATATAAACCACAATGAGATACCACCTTTGATATGTGAGAATGGTCCATTTCAACAAACTCAAAACAAGTGTGGGAGAGGAAGTAAAGAAAAAGGAACCCTCAGACACCATTGGTGAGAATGTAAACTGGTCCACCCCCTATGGAAAACAGTATAGAGACATCTCAAAATATTAGAAATAGACTTATTATGTGACCGAGCAATTCCACTCCTAGGTATCTACCCAAAGAATACAAAAACATTAATTTGAAGGGATATATGCACTAGTACATTCAGTGTAGCACTAGCAACAATAGCCAAACTATAGAAATAAGCTAAGTGCCCATGGGCAGATGAATGGATATAAGAAAATTACTCAACTATTAAAAAAAAATGAACTCTTGCCATTTGTTGTCATAAATGGATGGAACCGGAGGAGATTATGTTGAACCACTAAGACAGAAGGAAAGAAACAAATACCAGATGGTTTTACTCATATGTGGAATATAGAGAAATAAAACAGCAAGTACAATAATACCAAGCAAGACTGTGGTATGCTAATATACACCTGAATCTCCAATAATGATCAAAACATTTGACACATAACAGATATCTGAAAAATCCCAATTGGCTGATAAAGTATTAACTATAGTTGTTACTAAAATTATTATTAAATTGAGAAGTTTGTGTTACCTCCTGATAAAGATATATTTATCTATATTTGGTTTCTAGAAATTGTGGCATGTTGGTAAAACGATATCAATAAATGAGTTTGTTTCATCACTAGGCACTTTTAAGCATGACCAATTTTAACATTACATTATGTAACCCCCCTTAGGTGTAGCTGAGGATTTATTGCTATCTACTTTTACCCTGTAGCCATCATACTATTTGTGTTTATAGCAATACATCATCACATAAAATAATCTAACATTTTTATCTTTGGAAAATAGACAACAGTATACAATCCACTATGTGCTATAAGAAACCTGAGACCTGTTGTCCTGGAACAAATTAATAGTTTTTTAGATTCATTCATTCATAAATACTGTATTTTTAAAAATTTTGTCATGACATTAAGCAATAGACTCATTTTTTGACAACAGATTTCAAAATGTGCTTTTAGTTTCTTCCAATTGCAAAAATTTTGTCATTTGTATATTATTGGGAGCAAGGAAAAAAATACAATATCCTTAAAAGATTTTGATGAGGCTGATTATGGTCACATAGGTTAACAATATTGATATTATAATGATCTTAACATTTATTAATAAATATCTTCATGATATAGTTTGCTGTGGCAAAAACTGAGGTTTTTTTTTCAATAATATATTTATTAGGTCTACAGCATGTTGCATAGACAGCAGAATAATTGAAAAGAATGTCACATATTGATCAATACCATGAAAAACAGAGGAAGTCTGGATAATTTACTGCTAACTGAAAATGATTTTCTGTGCATGAAATTCATCAGCAGCATCAGTGAGAAATAATAGGTAGTAATGACAATAGAGAGAGGGACCTATGGTTATATGTCAATAACTGGACTAGATTTTGCAGTTCAGGTTTGCCTCCGCATTTTACTTATTTTTCAGCTTCATAAGAACAACCATAAAATATAAAGATTCTATTTCCTATTATTATACCTGGTATCAAACAATAAAGTGAGACTTCAATAAATACATATGATTTACTTATTTATTTTTTAAAAATTTATTTAGTTATATATACAAGAACTGTGATACAGGTCAGACACGCGGGAGGGTGAGAGGATTCACCAGAGACAGAGTGGGGAACAGAACAGGCAGTTTGAAGAAGTACACTGCTGAGGGGAGCAGCGGGCGAGACAGGAGAGGTCTGCCGAGCCATGTGGGACCCTCGATGGTCAGCCGGGATCGAACCGGTGCTGCAGAGCCTGCGGACTTCACAGTGCTGCACTCAACCTCCTGCGCCACCAGGGGAGGCCCTATGATTTATTTTTTTAATGAGAATTTGTATTATTGTTTATTTCTTAAAATTTTTTTTGAAAAGTTTGAGAAAATAGGTATTAGTTTCTCTGTGAAGGTTTGTTTAAATACACTAGTGAAGCCATCTGGTTCTGGTCTTTTGTGTTTTGGGAGATTTTTGATAACAGTTTCAGTTTCCTTACTTATAATTGGTTCATTCTAGTTCTTCCTGATTCAGTCTCGGAAGGTTGTATGATTCTTAGATTCCTTCATTCTTCTAGATTACTTCTAGATTACTTTATTAGCATAAAGGTGTTATAATAGTCTCTTAAACTCAATTTCTGAGTTATCTGTTGTAACTCTTGCTCTTTCATTTCTGATTCTGTTTATTAAAACTTCCTCTTTTTTCTCTTAGCAAGCCTAGCTAAAAGTTTTTCAACATGACTTATCTTTACAAAGAACCACATCTTGTTTCCATTGAGTTTTTTATTTCTATTTTATTTGCTTCTGCTCAAATTTGTATTGTTTCCTTTTTTCTAGTAGATTTTGGTTTCATTTGATTTTCTTGTTCTTTAAGATGTATGTTTAGATTTTTTTTGAGAGTTTTTTGTTTCTTAGGAATAGCATGTATTACCAAATTTTTCTCTTCTTACTGGTTTTGCGGTATCCCACAGGTTAATCTTCATTTTCATTTGTATCCACATAATGTTTTTATTTCTCCTTTTAGTTCCTCAGCAGCACTTCATTTATTTTCCATATACTGGATACTTTCATTTTTTTTTTTTTGTTATTGATTTCTAGTTTTATACCATGTGATCATAGTAGATACTAATATTATTTTATTCTTCATGGATTTATTGACACATTTGTTTTGTGTTCCAATAAGTGGTCTATCCTAGAAAATGGCTCGTGTGCACTTGGGAAGAATCTGTACTCAACACATATAGGATATTTTGGGTGGAATATCCTACTCATGTCCACAAAGCCCATTTGGTCAAACTGTTCATTTAAGGCAGTTATTGTCTGGTTGAAATAAGTATATGTAGGAGAGGAAAGACATTCCCCTTGCCCTCTTAACTAGCCTTTTAAAAAAAGGGGTAGATTAACAGTAGAAAAGGTATACAAATTAATTAATTTTACATGTAGAGTTGTGTCATATGAAACATAGAGTGTAAACACCCCATCCCCCGCAAAAGCTGTAAATTTTGATAGCTTATATGCAGTCTTAATAGAGAAAAGTAAGAGATGTTGGTCACTTAGAGGAGAATAATTTTTTTTAGGAAAACCACATGGCCCTTAGGAGAATAGATAAAATTTAAGACAGTTTGTAACAAAGTTTGTCTGGACACTGTGTTGACTTCTATTCCCCTCAGTTGTGATGAGTCAGTCTTCCCTGGAGAATGGTTATATGTACTATCTGGGTTTAGGAATATAAAGGGAAAGGAGTTCAGAGAATGTTGTATACTATTCTTGTTTTTTTCCTAAAGATTTATTTATTTTTACAATAACTGGGATACAGGCCAGAGGTGCAGGAGGGTGACAGAATTCACCAGAGATAGAGCAGGGAGAAGAACAGGCAGATGGACCAAAGACACTGCTGAGGGGAGCAGCGGGTAAGGCAGGAGAGGTCTGCCGTGCCAAGTGGGTTGCTCCCATGTTTGAATTGAACCCATGTTGCAGAGGCTGCGTGGAGCTTCACAGCATGGTGCTTAATCCACTGCGCCAACTGGGGAGGCCCACTATTCTTATTTTTCAAGTAGACTCAACTCAAAATAATCAATATACCTAAGTATATTCCTGAATTCCTTAATTTAGAAATATTTTATTAAATTATTCCCCCAATTCATAGTGCTATTAAATGTTAAAACTTAGACTAGATTAGAAATATGATTCTTGTACAGAAATAATGACAGATATTTTGAAAGTTAAATGTTTTGGCAACTCTATTGATTACTGGAAAGGAAATTAAATCTATTACCTTTACATTCTACATAAATCTAACTGATTTGTCTTCATTTTCCTTCATCTTGTTTCATGTTATTTTTAAAGTATGTGCTTTTTAATGTTGACATCCTCAAACTGAGATTCATATGTTTTCACAGGAGTGAAAATAAGGCAGAAATGAAGACACATTTTCTAAAATTGGTAGTGTAGCCATGTTTTAACTGGCATTACATAGCACAACAGTCATTGCTATGTTCTAAGCTGTGTTTTTTCATGCTACAACTCACCTGAGCTGCATTTCTGTCATTCTTGTTACTTTTTCTTTTTTTTTTTTTTTAATTTAAACAATAGCTGAGGTACAGGCCAGAGGCGCAGGAGGGTGAAAGGATTTACCAGAGACAGAGTGGGGAGCAGAACAGGCAGATGGACCAAAAGCACTGCTGAAGGGAGCAGCAGGTGTGACAGAAGAGGTCTGCCGCACCATGTGGGTATCTCCCCGGTTGGCGGGAATCGAACCTGCACTGCAGAGACTGCGGACAGCTTCTCACAGCGCTGCGCTCGACCCACTGCACCACCTGGGAGGCCCTTTTTTTTTTTTTACTTTTTCTAATAATAGTCCAGTTAAACACAAAGAGCACGTTATTAATGTGCTTTAGAAAGAGAAAACAGCAGCCTTCACACAGCACACCATTGTACTCACAATAAATTGAAGTGAGAGAGGTCAAAGTTTTTCAAATGGATTGTCTTTATTTAATGATTCTAAAATAGTAGGAAATTATCATTTTAGAGGAAGTCAGTAAAGTGAGCTTTCTTTTATCTTAAAATTGAGATGGGACAAAAAATTACATAAACAAAGATCTTAATACTGTATGAATGTACACAAACATTTATGATTACGTGGCAAAAACTAACTATCCTTTTGTTAGGTTAAATTTATAATTAATAGTCATGTAACATAGTTTCAGATTACACAAATTGCTTCCATAGACATTATTTTGATTCACTCTCAAAAGGTTCTTGTGAATTAGATATTATAATTTCACCTTTTTTTGGATAGAAAATCTGATATTTAAAGGTCTTTCAGTATCTGGTCAAAAGACAAATAATCTAACTCCATTTCCTTTATTCTTTCCATTAAATGTCAGCAAATGTACTGGTATTGAATATGAGATCTGGTACACTAAAATAAGTACCTTGGAATATCTATTTAAATGTTCATCACTTTTTAGTATAAATATTTGATAAATAAGAGTATTATTTAATTTGAAATAGATGTAAAATTATGGAGTTAAGAAATAATATGCTAAATATTGTACATACAGTAGAAAGTAAAATTTTTTTTTTCTCCCACAACACCACACGCCCCTTGTAGTAGCCTTAGTCATAGTCCAGTGTGCTCTTTCCTCTCTTTTTTTTTCACCCCTTCCCCTTTATTTTAATTAAAGTAAAACTTTTTTTAAAAAACTAGCCTCAATTTCAAATGTAAATCATTTAGCATACTTTAAGGACAAATATAGTTTTGATTTTCTAATGTAAAAATTAACAATAAGGTAAATACTATGGCTTAGCTACACAAAGGTCATTCACGACCAAAATTGCTCTCTTCTTTTTCTAATACACAGGTTGGAAATAGACCCCTATGAGTGTGTCGATGAGACTAATGCAAACCTCTATACAATAAATTGGACAGCTTGAAGAAATGGATATATTCTTAGAATCATACAAGCTTTGATGACTAAATCCCACATACACACACACACACAAAAAAAAAAAAAAACCCAGAAAACATGAACAGACCAATCGCCAGTCAGAAAATTAAGAGTAATGAAAAATCTCCCCCCAAAACAAAAGTTCAAGACCAGAGAGCTTCCCTGTTGAATTCTACCAGACATCAAAGAAGATTTAATAATATCATTTTCAAACTTTTCTGAAAATTTTGACGGGGCATCCCTGGTGGTACAGAGGTTGAGTGCAGCGCTGTGAAGCTGCCCACAGCCTCTGCAGCACCAGTTCGATTCCCAGCTGGCCAGGGAAGATACCCACACGGCGCAGCAGACCTCTTCTTCCTTCTCCTGCTGCACCCCTCAGCAGTGTCTTCGGTCTGTCTGCCTGCCTGTTCTGCTCCCCACTCTGTCTCTGGTGAATCCTCTTACCCTCCCGCACCTCTGGCCTGTACCCCAGTTCTTGTATAAATACATAAATCTTAAAAAAAATAAAAAATAAAATATATAAATAAAAAATTTGACAAGGAGGGAAACTTCCCAACATATAGTTAAAAGTTAGCATTTCTCTGATTCCAAAGGTGTGGTGTACACACACACACATAACAAATCTTGTCGTTTGTGACATAATGGATGTTCCCTGAGGGAGTTATGCCAAGTGAAATACGTCAGATGGAGAAAGAAAAATGCCATATGATTTCATTCATATGGAAGATAAAGAAACAAAAATAAACAAATGAAACAAACAAATGAAACAAAACAACCTTAGATTCTGACAGCAGAACTGGTTACCAGAGAGAAAGGGAACAGGGGCTAGTTTAAAATAAGGGGGACATAAAATAAGTAAAATAAGTAAAGTATGGTGGTCGATGAAGTATTTACAACTAACAAATATAAATCTATACACCTGAAAAGTAAAATCAAATGCATAAAAAATAGTTACCCTTGCTCTTTATTCAATGGGATATAAAAATCTAACAGTGGTTGAAGCTGCCTTTATTTGAAACCAACTAGAATTTAACAAATACTAAAATTGTGCTTTAAATTGGTGAGCTAAAAAAAAAGAAAATGTTAACTTTGCTAAGTATAAAAGAGGTTGAAAAAAGGGACAAATTCTAACATTGCTGGATAGGAAGTTAACGATTCTTATAATCTGAAGGAAAAAAACATTCAATGTAACTATAGTCACACGCACATTCAGATTGTAATTCTAAGGCAAATGTTGACTTCTGCCAATTTCAGCAAACTCCCACAAGAAGCTTTAGGCTTTCTAGATTTGGTTTATCAAATTAGAAAATCAAAGAAACATGCTCTTTGTAGCTGCAATCCATATTGACTGATGTTCCCATAATTTGGAGTCTTGTGTAAAAACATAAACTCAGTTTCACTATAGGGAATCAGAAAAACAGAGGAGTTTGTGTATTTGAACAGGTTAAAAGCCGCAGGTAGTAAGTATCAATCTTACAGGAAAGAAAATTTAATCTTAGGCATATTTCCAGGCTGTTAAAATGCTCTTCCATTCAAGGCTTGAAAGTGACTGAAAAAAATGGAAATAAAATTTTTAAAGTCTCTATTTTAAAAATTGCATCAAAGAAATTGCATCAGATGAAATGATAGAAAGATGGGTAGAATAGCAAGGCAAACACCAAGATCCAAAACCTGTGAGGCTTAAAGACCAACTATAAATAAGATCTGTGACTACTTTCTCATACAAACTGTAACAGTTGTAGAAGAAAGCATAGGAGAAAATCTTTGTAATCTTGAGGTTGTCTATGCATGTATAGATGCAATACCAAAAGCATGTTCCATTAATGGAAAACTGACTAAGTTGGACTTCATTAAGTTTAAATTTTTCTTGTCTGCTATAAGCACTAACTAGGAGCAATTTTGCACAACACATTACCTATAAATATTTCTACTCAAAACACACCCAAAACTCTTAAAATTCAAATGATAAGAAAACAAACACTCCAGTAAAATCTGGGCTAAGGTTTGCAAAGGTGCTTAACATCATAGGCTACTAGGGGAATGGATTTTAAAACTTATTCAGGTATCACTACACATCTATTCAATTAGTGAATATCTAAAACACTGACAACCCCAAATAATGGCATGAAAGTGGGACAATAGTAACTCTCTGTCATTGCTGGTAGGAATGCAAAAATGGTACACCCACTTTCGAAGACAATTTAGGTCTTCTTTAATAGTAAACACAATCTTACCACACAACTCAGCAATCTCTTTCTTACATATTTATCAAATTTAATTGAAAATTAATATCTACACAAGAACCCAAATGTGAATGTTTATAATGGCTTTATTCATATTTGCTCCAAACTGGAAGGAACTATAAGAGGGCATAAAATGCAATATATCCACACTATGGACTCTTAATGATTAGTAGGAAATTTTTAAGAAACATCATCATTAAGAAACATGGAGCAATCATAAATGCATATAGCTAACTAAAATTCCAATTATAGGAAATGCTGGAAAAGGTAAAGCTGAAGAGATATATTAGTTCCAAGAGACATCACATAGGAGATTGTCTGCATGAAATTGTAATGGTGGATGCATGTTAACATTATGTATTTTTATTTATTTTTTAAGACTTATTTATTTATGAATACAAGAACTGGGGTACAGTCCAGAGGTGTGGGGGCTGAGAGGATTCACCAGAGACAGAGTGTGAAGCAGAACAGGCAGACTGAGTGAAATACACTGCTGAGGGGAGCAGTGATAGAAACAGGAGAGGTCTGCTGCACCATCTGGCCTTCCGGGCATCGAACTCATGCTGCAGCGGCTGCAGATAGCTTCATAGGTTACATCTTAACCCCTTGCACCACTAGAGAGGCCCAGTCATGTATTTTTAAAACCAATAAAATTCTACAACACAGAAAATGAACTTCAACTATGAACTTTAGCAAATAATAATAGCATTGGTTCATTAATTGTAACAAATATACCACACTAAAGCAAGATATTCATAACAGAAACTATGTGTAAGAGAAGTAGCAGTAGCTCTCCACTACCTACTCAATTTTAATGCATATCTAATTTTTTTAAGTCTATTAATTTGAAAATGACTACTAGGTAAAATGAGTTCAGGGGGAGTTCTAAAATTATTGTCCCCTAATTTTGTACTCTATTTTCTACTCACTTTATTCTAAATTCATACATGTCATTCTATTTTTTCCTATGACTTATACAGTCTATATATGGTGATACTTTTCAAAATAAAATAGAATATATCACACTGATGTGGTGGCATAAGTGATGTGGAAGTTGGCCAAAAATGTATTTATCTAGAATCTAATTTGTGGCCAGTATACGTTGCTATTACAATAAATTTTGTTAACTCAGAGTCAGAAAATGTTAATAAATTGCATTGCTTAACAAAATGTGATAGATGCATTTCAGATTTTCAAAAATCCAGTAAACATTTAAAAAATATGAACTTGAATAAGGCTAAAGTCATTTCAAGTTTTCATAATACCATTCCATTTTGGGAATCTAAAAGGATGAGTGTCTTAAAAATGAATCCACAGTAAATCTAATACCAGGTAAGGTGACTTTTCTTACTACTTCACTGATATAATACTTTTACCTCATGCTTAGTACAGTCATTTTTTAAACTGGGTCCTGTCTTTTTTCCTGATGTCTGAATTTCAGGGAAATTTATTTGAAAAAGTAAAAACCTATAGTCCTAAATCTTACACATTATTATAAACCATTGTTACCTCAATAAAAAGTGACCCCAAAACCCAGAAACAATAGAATAGTGAACATAACAGTTCTATGTTCTATCTGTGATCTTAGAACATGAGACATATTCTTGGCAACAGCACAACTTTATCTCAATTTCTACATTACACACAAGCCTTTCTAAACATAAAGGCATTAGGCATCCCTGGTGGTGCAAGGGGTTAAGAAGTGAGCTATGAAGCTGTCTGCAGCCACTGCAGCATGAGAGCAACCCACATGGCACAGCAGACCTCTCCTGCCTCACCTGCTGCTCCCCTCAGCAGTGTACTTTTGTCTATCTACCTGTTCTACTCCCCACTCTGTCTCTGGTGAATCCTCTCACCCCCCGCACATCTGGCCTACACTCCAGCTCTGGTATGCATAAATAAATAAATCTTTAAAAAAAATCATAAAGGCACTACTTTGGTGTATTTTTTGTTTTAGTTTGTGCTTGTCTGTGTTAGGTACATTCACAATTTGTAAATGCTAATATATTAGGGAAAGAAAAGCCAGTGTTTTTAAAAAATAGAATTACCTTCAATTCTTAGCCAATGGCAACTGAGAAGACTTCTGCTACTTTGTTTCTCTAAAACAACCATTTATTTCAATTTAAGATACTTTAACTTTTAGTCTATATTTTTAATGATATATTGGAATCTGTACTTTGTATTTAATTTAACTAATGGTTTTTATAGATAACTGATAGTTGGTATAATTCCATTCAGTAAATTTCATATCCTATCAGGTCACATAATTCCTTTACCCAGTTACCAACAGATAAGATACAGTAAGTTCTCCAATCCAGGGCAAAATTCTTTATTTAGCAGTTGGATTTTTTTTTCATCTAAATCCCCACCTGTATCCCAGATAGACTATGTCATGTTCACTATTCTGTTGTTTCTGGGTTTCTGTTTGTTTGCTTTTTATTGAGGTAACAATAGTCTATAATAATGTATAAGATTTGGGGGCATGGTTTTACACCTTTTCGAATGTATATTACCACACCTCACCCAGAGAGACTATTTTAATGATCCCTTTTTAACTTACTTAAAATTTAGAAATAATGCTAAGTGGTCAATTATGCATTTCCTCAGAGGTTCCTCAAAGTTAAAAGGGATTTCCCAGTTCAGGTCTAAGTGCTACATAAGGATAGCATAAACAGAGAAAACAAAGTATCCCAAATGATCAGTGAATGATGTTAAAAGCTGTTTGTGGGCCTCCCCGGTGACCCAGCGGTTGAGCACTGGGTGGCGAAGCCGCCCGCAGCCTCTGCAGTGCTGGTTCGATCCCCAGCTGCTCCCCGGCCACCGGAGGAGGGTCCCACATGGCACGCAGACCCCTCCTGCCGCCCGCTGCTCCCCTCAGCAGTGTACTTCGGTCCTTCTGCCTGCTCTGCTCCCCGCTCTGGCTCTGGTGAATTCTCTCACCCTCCCACGCTTCTGACTATACCCATTACTTGTATAAATTGAAAGAAAGAAAGAGAGAGAGAGAGAGAGATAGAGAGAGAGAGAGAGAGAGCAAGCAAACAAGCACAAATGTTAAAAAAAAAAAAAAGCTGTTTGTGATTTATTCAATAGAATACTACTCAGCTAAAACAGGTGTCTCTTCCCTTAACACTGATGGAACTTAAGTATACTGGACAAAACAGTACAGAAAGTGAAAGACAATTACCAGATTTCTTCTCTCATATGCGGATTATAAATAACCAAAGCAAATGTACCAACAAAACAACAAAAATAACTTTTAGACTCTGTGAAAAAGTATAGTGTTTACCAGAGGGGACATGGAAGTGGGGAGGAGAAAATAGAGGAGTTCAGTTTGTTAGTCGCACTGAAACTTTGGGTGACTACAGTGAGATATATATGCACAAAAAGAGGTGGTGTTCCACTGTACTTCTGAAATTTATACAGTATTGTAAACCACTATAGATTAACATTTTATCTAAAAAAAAATATTTGTAAAAATTTCATTCAAAATGCCAGTTAAGAAATTTAACAAGGGCCTCCCCGGTGGCGCAGCGGTTGAGCGCTGGGTTGCGAAGCTGCCCGTGGCCTCTGCGACGCAGGTTCGATCCCCTGCTGCTCCCCGGCCACCAGAGGAGGGTCCCACATGGTGCGCAGATCTCTCCTGCCGCCCGCGGCTCCCCTCAGCAGTGTACTTTGGTCCTTCTGCCTGCTCTGCTCCCCGCTCTGCCTCTGGTGAATTCTCTCACCCTCCCGCGCTTCTGACTGTACCCAGTGCATGTATAAACAAACAAACAAACAAACAAAGAAATAAAACATGCCTCTATTTAAAAAAAAAAAATTAAAAAAAAAAAAAAAGAAATTTAACAACTTGGGCCTCCCTGGTGGCGCAAGGGGTTAAGATGCAAACTATGAAGTTTTTGCAGCCTCTGAGCATGAGTTCGATTCCCCGGATTGCTAGGGAGCAACCCTCATGGTGCAGCAGACAGCTCCTGACTCGCCCACTGCTCCCCTCAGCAGTGTACTTTGGTCAGTCTGACTGTTCTGTTCCCCACTCTGTGTCTGGTGAATCCTCTCACCCCCCCACACCTCTGGCCTATGCCCCAGCACTTGTATGCATAAATAAATAAATCTTTAAAAAAAAGAAATTTAACAACAAAGTATGAAAAATTATTGATATTCTATCAACTTATATATGGCAAAAAACTTTTCAGTAACTAACATTTGAATTTTGTTCATTAGTGAAACTATCAAAAATAATACCACCATTTTATGAAAAGAGAAAGTATTCCTACTTTTCCAACTACACACCTGTGAGGGTCTCTTACAATATTTCACCCCCCTCAAAAAAATATGACAACAGAATGAACACAGAAGTAAATAAGAAATAACAGATGTTTTATAAGATATACAAGTCTTGCTATTAGATATCAGAGACGCATAAATGTAGTGACATCTATTTTTTGTTTTTGAAAACAAAGAGTAATATTTTCAGAATGAAGAACAAAATTGATTCTATAAATTTAATGTTCAGATAAACTTTTGTTTATGAAACCAAAATAATTATTCTTTTCTGTAGTAACAGAAATAAAAATATCAATTTTATAGGTTTTATAGACCCTTCATGAAGAAATTTTTATAGATCAGAAAAACACCAAAATTTAGTGGAGGAAGAAAACATTTAAAAATTTTTCATAAAATTTAGCAATTAGATTCAAATATAACCTTTTACAACATAAATACATATTCTTCTCTAGCACAAATGAACTGAGGGAGAATTGACAACATAAAAAGTAAATATGAAAAGATGTACATAATAAATCATATTCTCTATGTAAAATGCAGTTTAACTTAGAAAGTCATTAAGATCAAGTATTAAGTAATTAAAACTTAGGAAATGAGAAGTTAGAGAAAAATACTATCTGCTAGCATAGCCTGGGATTCAGTATTCTGGGTTCAGGACTAGACTGTACAGAGCTGGGTAGAAATGTATTTCCCATAGAGCAGAAGGTTGAAGATCTACAGGAACATGAGGTCAGATTAAGATTTGAATTGTTTTATATTTGGTTCTATAACTCTCTTCTACTGTCCAACTTCATTGAAAGTCTATTAAATGAAACAAACATTTCGTAATTGTGTCTTGTGTGATAAAGTTGGATAGGCATATTTATCTTAAGAGTAATGTGGATAAAATGAAGCAAACACTAATGGCATGTAGAAGGAAAGTACACATGAGCCCACCTGAGCCAGTTAGGGCTCCTCTGATAGACTGCCATCTGGTCCTGGTCTCAGGAATTTGAGGAGGGATAAGAGACCCTCAGAAGCTGTAGCCTTTCTGACAGCAATAAGTCACCCCTTGATTGGGACACTCAATCTCTTTCATGAAATATATATTTGAAGAATATTGCTTAGTAAACTCAAGGGAAGCCTGTTTTGATATAGAAATAGATTTTCAGTCTGGCATGCCTAAAATAAATTTGCCACAATCTGTGTCTCTACTACACATGGAAAGATCTCATTCATTGGGGAACGACTAAGCCAAGGACATTGTATTTCCCATTTAAGAAAGAAATGCAGATTTCTTATTAAAAGGCAACATCATAGAAAAGATGAATTAGAGGGTACTTTAAAAAAGAATTCAGCAAGTTAAGGCATTTAAAATAAATCTAAGAAAATTTCCTAACTCTGGGCCCACAAAATTATAATTTGTGAAGAGAATACTCTTTTTCCACAATAAATTTTGGCCTTTTTAAGATTTTATTATTGGAGACATACAAAAGTAAAAGGAAGTGGCTTAGTAAAATTTTTTTTTTATAGAGGCATGTTTTTTATTTATTTATTTTATTTGTTTGTTTGTTTTGTTTATACATGCACTGGGTACAGTCAGAAACGTGGGAGGGTGAGAGAATTCACCAGAGCCAGAGTGGGGAGCAGAGCAGGCAGAAGGACTGAAGTACACTGCTGAGGGGAGCAGCGGGCGGCAGGAGAGGTCTGCGCGCCATGTGGGACCCTCCTCTGGTGGCCAGGGAGCAGCCGGGGATCGATCCGGCGCCGCAGAGGCCACGGGCAGTTTCGCAACCCAGCGCTCAACCACTGTGCCACCGGGGAGGCCCTTAGTAAATTTTTTTAACTGAAGAAAAAATTCTCAAACTTCATCAACTCAAGGTGACCTTGAATTGCTAATATGTTGAATGTTCAAGAATAATTGGTAAATTGATGTATTCATCAATTAATTAGAATTCATCCTTTAAGACATTGAAATTTATTGGCAAAGCAGGGATCCATCAACACTAATTCATTCTTGCATTAAAAAGGTGATGTGAATGACTTTAACAATGAATCTTATCTATAGAAAACTTTGTGTTCTAGAGTTATAGAATTGATAGATATATGGATATTAGGAGTAATGTTGGTTGTTGACCCCTCTGAAAAAACATAGTAAGCAAGCCCTAAGCAATTCCAAATTTTCTTTATTTTTTTAATGATTTATTTTATTTACTTATGCATAGAAGAAACGGGGTATAGGCCAGATGTGCAGGAGGTGAAAGGATTCATCAGAAACATAGTGGGGGGTAGAACAGACAGATTGACTGAAATACACTGCTGAGGGGAGCAGCAGGTGAAACAGGAGAGGTCTGCTGCCCCATAGATGGGTTAGCTGGGTTAGCTCCCCAGATTCCAAATATTCAGTGGAAATATTTGCAATCTTTAATAAACTTTCTGTCTAAAATAGCAGTTATTATGAAATACTATGGTATTTGAACAAATTACAGCCATTTTAACATAAATTTACATTTCATAACTTTTTAACACATTCTTGTGTCAAAAAATGTGTCAACTGACTTTACTCTGACACAAGTCAAAACCTGAGAAGGTTCTCTCATAAGCCAATAGTGAATGTGGAAAAATTACTATATATTAACACAGATTATGTATTTAGAGAGTATTTTCTACTGAATGTATTATCCTTGATTCATAGCTAGAGTATTATCATGCCTGAAATGGTTATATAGTTTAAATGACTTAAGCAAGATTTCTGTTTGCATTTCAAATATATTTTTCTGATATGTTGGCGTTAAATGAGTCTTACAGACATATAATAGGATGCTACAGTCTATAGCCCACCGTAAACTCCAATGGAGCAGGGACCAAACTCTCAAACGTAAACAGAGTCTAATGCAGACTGGCACGGAATAGCCACAAAACTAATAACTACAAGAAATGGATGTTTCTATAAGCACCTTTAAGAAATAAGACAACATGTGCAACACAACAGAATATTCCATTATTTACATATTTATTAAATGTATCCTATTGTAGCACAATGTAAGAGCGAAATATGAGTCTTTCCATGCTCTAAATATTCCTACTTGAATCACCTCAAACAAGTTGTTTAATCCTATGATTTTACCTTCCACATCTACAAAATATGGCTAATAATATGTACCTTTACCTACCGTTTCATTTTAAGGATAAAAAAGAAGACTGAATGTTCTTTATATTTATCTACTGATACAAAAAATAAATACAAAGTCATTTTTTACCAACAAATAATTTAAGGGTTATTTCTATTAACAAAATATGAGATTTCTGTATTTGTCTTTCCCAATAGCTATGTGTATATCTCTAATTTATTTTTTTAAGATTTATTTATTTATGCATACAAGAACTGGGGTAAAGGCCAAAGGTACGGAGGGTGAGAGGAGTCACCAGAGGCAGAGTGAGGAACAGAACAGGCAGACTGACTGAAATACACTGCCAAGGAGACCAGTGGGTGAGGCAGGAGTGGTCTACTGCACTATGTGGGTAGCTCCCTGGACAGCCATGGGTGGAGCTCATGCTACAGAGGCTGTGGATAGCTTCACAATGCTGTGCTTACCTCCTTGCACCACCAGGGAGGCCCTCTAACTTATTTAATTTTAGTTGTTACTTTATAGAAAATACATTCAATTGATTTTTTCTTTTCTGAGAACTAATATTTACTTATCAAGGTCAGATAAAGAATGAGGCCTTATTTGATAAATAAACTTTATTTAATAAACTTTTTTTTTGAAAACATAAAAAGGAGTTCACAAAAAGTAAATTAGGCTAGCCTTAACTTGCTGAGTTACTGAACATGGAGATGGAGGACAGATGATTACTAGAATAGATGTTAGAGATGACTTACTCCTTAAATTGAATATAGTAGGTTGTTTTATAAGTTTTGTTCTCTTCTCAGGAGAAGATCCTTATGCTCTCAGAGTTTCCCAAACCCTGAAATTAAGAATTATTTGCTTAAAGAATATTGGACAGCATGTATAAAAGCTAAGTGATGAAGAAGCTTTCATTTCAGTTACTAAATTACTGCATATGGGACTCAGTGTTTATGGAAGCTCTTTGAACAAAATGCAACAACACTCTTTTCATTATTTCACTTTTTTCCATTACCTTTAGTAAAGAATACTTAAGCTATATTGCCTATGACAATTCACAGTATTCAGTGGGATTAACCTCATAAAATGATGGGTGAATTTTGGTCAAGATTTCTTATAATGTCGATAAATAAAAATTAGATTTTAATGACTAGCTGAGAAGTCCTTCTCCGAGTAATATAAGGTTTAAATATTGCCTGAAAATTACTTGAACACCGACAGAATAATAAAAATATAAGAAATTACTGTATTAATATTTTTGCTGTGCACCTTTTTGTTTCTTATGTCCTCCTTTATAGCTTTTGCTCTGGGAGTTTAGAAAAACCAATAAATATTGAACACTAAAATATTAAGCTTTTTCATTTTTCTAAAATCTGCCACATTTTAGAATTCAGAGAAGTTGCCTCACAAAGTCAATTGATTTTTACATTTTCAATCTGAAGGAGATGTATTTTCAGGTCAAATCTTCTCAATTTTGCCTTTATAGTTTCACAGATAGTTATGAGAAATTACAAAGCTTTTAAAAAATAATTTTCGGTATTTGTACCCCACTATTATAGGAAAAGCACCCAATAAATACCTCAAACTTTACTCTTTATAAGACGGCAAGTGAATGGAATAAAGACATTGATGAGTTTTGGTAATCACTAAAGATTCCTTGTATTTCATATAAAGTATTTGTGAAGGTAGTGAGTTTTTTTAATTTCTTCACATCTTACAGAGAATATTGGGGAGAGGCAGTTGACCGAAAGAACATCTTTTTATTAAACAAAATACTGCATAATAACTAATAGTGATAAACACCATGAAGACAATAAAAAATAAAAGATAGAAAATAATGTAGAACACCATGTAATCAACTAATAGTATATTTTCTACATTTGAAACTTTGTTAAATTTAGGAAAGAATTAAGATAATTTACATTTAACACATTCTGTTCAAAATCAGTTTATAGTAAGTCTTTTTTTTTTGTTCAGTAATCCTTTGGTTTCAAAGTAGGGAAGTCTACTTAAATTCATATAAATTAATGGAAGCCTCTAGGGGGGAACATCGATAAATATTTACTAAGATATATGCAGATATTTACATGAGTTAAAAATTCATAACATACATTTGTTCTCTTTTTAGCTTTCTCTTTCTCCTTTGTTCTCTTAATAGTACATGAATTTTTGCTGCCAAAGCTTTATACTTTTTATGTTACATTAAGAGTTTTTGTCACATACCTTCATAATTTTTTTCCCTGATGTGAACAGATAGATTGTGTTACCCCATTAATACTGGAATTGGCCATGCGGCTTGTTTTGGCCAATGAAATGTCAGCAAACAGGAAGGGCTAGCTTTCATGGCCTAGATAATTTGTATTGTTTGACTTGAACTTGAGCTGTTAATGAGAAGAGCACATCTCAAGAAGACACTGCCCCATTAACCTGTGCCCCAGAACAAGACACCTGGAGATTTAAGTATCAGGTGAGAAGCCTAACGCCCAATCTAGTCTGGTCCTACCTAATCCATATCAACTGAACTGCTGATCATGCAAACTAGCAACCAAGAAAATTGTAAGTCACTGAGATTTTGAGGTGATCCATATATAGTAAATTCAGACTAATGACTGCATCAGCTCTATTTTGTGTCTTTTTATCTTTCTGTAAGTCATTTTAGATATGCCCAGTCTGTTTAGTCTTCAGCATGTAAATTGTCAAATTAAAAACATTTACTGTCTGAAGCCACACATGACCTCATAACTATACTATATACCCCTGTACCATATGAATTTCTAAGAAAGTTCTATTTCTTGACATTCAATTTGAAAAAGATTCTGATTGTGAGCCAGAAAATAGATTAGCTAGTAATGAATCAGCTATCAACTGCATTTATGCACAATCTTGAATGGTCATCTGGACTGTGAGAGAATAAACTTTCATAAAATTCTCATCAAAACAGGTGTGAAGAGATCAATGAAGAGTTTATCTAATATAATATTTATTTTATGTATTTATGTAATATATGTACATTCTAACCCTTTATATAGAGACTTGGCATTCATCTAGCCATACTTATTTCAACCTACCTAAAATTCCCATCAATATATAGATCACAGAATAGGAGGAAAATCGACACAAAACACTGAATCTTATAACCAATTTATAGTTAAATTATAGGAGATATTTTCACTAATATAAAACTGATAACCAGTTGCATTTACAACCATGGTCAATCAACTAATGTCAGCAAAATGGCAGAAGGAGAAGCACCCCACCTTATCCACATAGAGAACTAACTTAATACACGATCCAAAAGGCATTTATAAGAACCATGGAGTCCAGGCTAATTCAAAGTCAAAACAGCTTCATTGAAATGGATAAGAAAAGTGATTTCATTTCAACAGCATAGCCTCACCTCCCAAAGATGGCACAGCTTGCCTTGAGGGAAAAAGTACACGACTTCAGGGCCTCCCTGGTTGTGCAAGGAGTTAAGCACAACACTATGAAGCAATCCGCGGCCTCTGCAGCGCAAATTTGATCCCTGGCCCACCAGGGAGCTACTCACATGGCACAGCAGACCTCTCCTGACTTGCCTGCTGCTCCCCTCAGCAGTGTATTTCAGTCAATCTGCCTGTTCTGCTCCCCACTCTGTCTCTGGTGAATCCTCTCACCCCCCACACCTCTGGCCTGTACCCCAGTTTTTGTATGCCTAAATAAATAAATCTAAAAAAAAAAACTTAAAAAAAGGTACTTCATCCTTGGGAAAGAAAGAGTAAAGTGGAATGTATATTTAAAGTTCTGGCTGCTTGGGGGTTGTCTAAGGCACTGGTTTCAGTCTCCCCTGACTCAATGTTATTTTTTACAAATGTAATAAATTTAATTCTTTTGAATTCTGTATCACATTTCTGCTTATAATGAAAACACAGCCTCCCAAATACTGTTGGCTTTTTAACTTAAAACACAACCTCTTAAGTAATTATTGGTAGTGGCATAAATCTATTTTCAATTTTAAAATGTTTGTTGAAACTTTTGAAACTGCAAAACTTTATATTCTCACAAATTTATTGGCTATCAAATGTAGAACAAAACAAGTTGATTTACTTTTTTAATTTAAATTCAGGGATAAAGAATGACATATAGACATGTATTACTTTTTATTTAGTAGATATAGCAAAGACATATAAACTTACTTTTGTAATAGTTTGCTATGAAAAAGTTGTTTGCTTTTTAACCAACCATGGTAATTGTATCTAAGCTTTTCTGAATACTTGAATGAACTCATGACTAGACTAAGTTATCAGGCAATTATTTATCCATGCATGAAATACACAAATTTTAGCCTATGTTTCAAGGTAAAAATTTAATTATTTTGATGAATGCTGCTTCTCTGCAACATATGGATGACCACATAATTTTATTATTAATGTATTAATTATATAAAAATTGAAAAGAATGTAAAATGAAAATATCTTTCCCATCATTAAAAAAAAACACTTTCTATATTATAAATAAGAAAATAATTTATTTGAAAATGTCTTTAAAACATTAGTATTGCAAGTTTTAAAACATCACTGTCTTACAAAAGTTTCTGATGACAATGTTGGATGTCAGTTTTATTGTATATTTGTGCTATTTACAAATACTAAGCATTATTAATCCATTAAAATTATGACTTAGGCAATAGTGTATTTTCCTTCAATAGAACAGAGTTTAAAACTTAAGAATATTTTGTTAATTACTTAGCAGATTCATCTTTGATTTTAGAGTAGATGGATAACATCTTTTCTGTAGACAAACAAGAAATATTTTAAAATAGCATATAATAATGCAATGTTATATCAATGTACATAATTGTATTTAAACTATCAATATTAAATACTGGGTTTGTAACACCTAAATATCCTTTTTAAGAGCTATCTTTAATGTTAAAATGATATTCTTCTAAATATATGAAATCTGATTAAAATTAACATAAATATTGTTTCTTATAAAATACAAATGTGGATAGAAGTCAAAGCAGCAGATAGTGCAATAATGAAAATCATCAGATACCATGACATTTTGAAGGCAGGAGGAAGGTTATTGCATCTGCGCATGGATGGAACTGGAGGGGATTATACTAAGTGAAATAAGTCAGAATAAAGATAAATACCAGAGGGTGGCACTTATATATGAACATTAAAAAAAAAAAAAGCAAAGGGCCAAGCAAACTTTAAAACTAAACCTTAAAAGCTGACCATCTGAGGCATCCAGAAGGAGAGGTGAAGTGGGAGAGTGGGGAACACAAGAGACTAATGGTGAAGTCTATGTGTGCTTTGGTGGTGGGAGAACTATGGTGAACATAACTCAGGGGAGAAATCCTATACTGCCAAAGTATTAACAATGGTACTACATTTAAAATAATTAAAAATAGGCAGCTCTCCCACCTACCTGTGACTATGCAGTTTCCTCTTATTTTCTCCTTTTCCTAATAAACCTGTCCTTAGAAAATGTAGAAAAAGATTATTTTCTTTGTTGTTGTTGAGTCTCATCAGCTCTTTGCAGATTTTTGTGATCAGTCCTTTATCATTAGTGTTGGGTGCAAAAATGTTCTCCCAGTTGGTGGGGTTTCTCTTTGTTTTTGTTATTGTCTCTTTTGCTGTGCAGAAGCTCTTTAATTTGATGTAGTCCCAGCTGTTTATCTTTGCCTTCACTTTCACTGCTTTGGGTGATGTGTCTGTAAAGATGTCTTTGATGTGCAAATCACGTAGTGTTTCGCCTATATTTCCTTCTATATATTTTATGGTTTCAGGTCTTATGTCTAGTTCTTTAATCCATTTTGAGTTCATTTTTGTGTATGGTGTGAGGTAGTGGTCAAGCTTCATTCTTTTGCATGTAGCGACCCAGTTTTCCCAGCACCATTTATTGAACAAACTTTCTTTGCTCCATTGCATAGTCTTTGCTCCTTTGTCAAAGATTAGTTGACCATAAATCTGTGGGTTTATTTCTGGATTTTCTATTCGATTCCATTGGTCTGTATGTCTGTTCTTGTTCCAATACCATGCAGTTTTGATGATTATGACTTTGTAGTAGAGTTTGAAGTCTGGGAGTGTGATGCCTCCATTCCCTTCTTTTTTTTTCAGGAGAGCTTTGGCTATTCGGGGTTTTTTGTGATTCCATATGAATTTCATCAATAATTATTCTATTTCTTTGAAGAATGACATTGAAATTTTGATTGGAATAGCATTGAATCTGTATATTGCTTTTGGAATGATGGCCATTTTAATAATGTTTATTCTTCCAATCCATGAGCAGGGGATGTCTTTCCATTTCTTTGTGTCTTCTTCTATTTCTTTTAACAGTGTTTTATAGTTTTCTTTGTATAGGTCCTTTACCTCTTTTGTTAGATTTATTCCCAAATATTTGATTTTTTTTGTTTCAATAACAAAAGGGATGTTTTTTTTGATTTCTTCTTCTTCAGATTTATTGTTTGTGTATAGGAAGGCTACTGACTTTTGCGTGTTGATTTTGTATCCTGCCACTTTACTGAATTGATTGATGAGTTGAATTAGTTTTTCTGTGGAGATTTTGGGGTTCTCTATGTATATTATCATATCATCTGCAAATAGTGATAGTTTGACTTCTTCTTTTCCTATTTGGATTCCTTGGATGTCTTTCTCTTGTCTTATTGCTCTGGCTAGGACTTCCAGTATTATATTGAAAAGCAGTGGTGAGAGTGGACATCCTTGTCTTGTTCCAGATCTTAATGGAATTGCTTTCAGCTTTTCACCATTGAGAATGATACTGGCTGTTGGCTTATCATAGATGGCCTTTATGATGTTGAGGTATGTTCCTTGTATCCCCAGAATTTCAAGGGCTTTTATCATGAATGGGTGTTGCACTTTGTCGAAAGCTTTCTCAGCATCTATTGATATTATCATATGGTTTTTATATTTCTTTTTGTTGATGTGTTGGATAACTCTTGATTGATTTTCGGATGTTAAACCATCCTTGTGTCCCTGGAATGAATCCTACTTGGTTGTGGTGAATTATCTTATGGATACATTGTTGGAATCTGATAGCTAAAATTTTACTGAGGATTTTTACATCAGTGTTCATTAGGGAGATTGGCCTGTAGTTTTCCTTTTTTGTGTTGTCCTTGTTCGGTTTTGGTATTAGTGTAATGTTGGCTTCATAGAACGTGTTTATAGCAGCACTGTTTACAATAGCTAAGCTTTGGAAACAATCCAAATGCCCAAAAATAGATGACTGGATCAAGAAGATGTGGTACATATATACCATGGAATATTACTCAGCATTCAAAAAAGATAAACACATGCAATTTGCAGCAACATGGATGGCACTGGAAGGGATCATGCTCAGCGAAATAAGCCAAAAAGAAAAAGAAAAATACCGGATGGTCTCACTCATAGCAGGAATCTAGAAAACTTAAATAAGGGACCAGGAAAATGAATAACTATAAGAAAGTGAAAATCAAAATCAACAAAAAACTATGAACCAGAGACACTTTTAGGGGGGCGGGGGCGGGAGGGGAGGGATTGGGGTCAGAATGGGGGGGCTGCAATTGTATGGGGAATATAACAATAAAATGTATTATTTAAAAAAAAATAAATAAAAAAATAAAAATTGGAAAAAAAAAAGAAAATGAGGAGAAAAGGGGAGGAGGAAGAGAAGCGGAAATGGGACAAAAGAACCTTGCATTTATTCATTTATTCTTAAACAATGTCAAAGCCAGGAAAAGGTCACTCTTTGTGGGTTTTTACCCATGCACTTATAATTATATCACTCAAGCTCACGGTGCAACAAAAACGGGGTTTATTAACAAAGGGAGATAGAGAAAAAGAGTTTCCAAGGCCACAGACAGCCAGTTGTCCTGTCCCAGATAGTGTCTGCCGTGTTCAGTAATCCAGAACAAAAGGTTCTTGTGCAAGATGGTGCTGTCCCGTTGACTAGAGCCTGGAGCTGATGACAAACCAGTACGGAGTGCGCCAGGACCTAACTCACAGTGGCAGCTAGAGGTGATCACAAGTGGCGCTGCTGAAGTGACACCCCAATAGTACACAGTAGCAGTACAAAGGCAAAAAAAAAAAAAAAGAAAATGTAGAAAAAGAAAAAAAAAAAAGACTAGAAATAACAATAGAATCTATAAATGAGAAAAAAGAAAATTTGGTGTTAAAAATAAAAAAGAACAAATCTATGAACATAATATTTGATAGGAACCTATATATTTACCCTGAGAAGGGAAATCACACAGATAAAATAAACAATATTACAGATAGCACAACAATTATAAAAGCCAAGTGAAAAAAAGAAAAGTACTGCTTAATCAACTCCCTGAAACATCTAGTATATTGCTTGCTTGCATGCTCTTTGATCACTACTTCATATAACATTGACTTCATGATATTATTTTTCATCAATCAAATACAAAGGTACTTATACAACCAGTATAGATAATAAAAAATTGGTAACTGAAATTGGCAAAATATGTATCATAATTTACATAGAGATGTTTGTATTATTGTTTATGATTTGGTGCTTACAAATACAACAACACTGATAATTATATTTTGTACAATTTCCATGAAGAAAAATGCATAAAGAAAATGCATAAGTAAAATGCATATTACTTTTTTTTAACATTACCCTTTGCATTTTTTCAATATATTCCCCACAGCAATTTTCAACTTAACAGGGCATCAAAGAGATCTATTCTTCTGCTTGCAATATTGACATGTTTAAATGTTGAGTTTTCCTCAGAGTAACTTCTGGCTTTGTACATTTAAAAATTCATTACTTTCTCTTCTCCTACTTCCATATTTCCAGTATCAAAATATGGCACTGTGATATATGTCTGTATAATGATCAGACCATGGACTTGAATTTTCATATCACTCAGACAAAGTGAGTTAGCAGGTCAGTAGTTGATATCCTCCTGAACATCATGGGTAAAAATAACCTAACCTGGATGGAAGGGAGTACACACTTTAAACACCACTAAACCCAAACATTTCAAATCAAAACACTTTGAGAGGACTAAAATAACTTTTGTTAGTTAACATGAAGGAGACGAAATGCGAAGAGGAAAATGATTATGGTTAAAGTATATTAACTTTTCAAACTTTATAAACATATATGATAATGTGAGCTCATAGCAAATGACCCTCCAGGACTTGTATGCATTCTTCTATACTTGTTGAGTGCCTCACTCCAATCAGATTCATGATAATTTTTCATTTTTTTTGCCTCTTAAGAGGCAAAGGCCATGTGACAATCCAACTAAGGAAAGTACATAGAAATCTTGGAGATTTCCACTTGTTAGAAGGAAAATGCAAATCAAAACCACTGTGCAATATCACCTTACCCTGTGAGAATAGCCCACATCAGAAAGAATGGAAAAAACACATGTTGGTGAGGATGGAGAGAAAAAGGAACTCTCATCCACTGTTGATGGGAATGCAGGTTGGTGCAGCCTCTATGGGAAACTGAATGGAAATTTCTTAAGGAAATAAAAATGGAAATCCTGTATAATTCAGTCATAGCCGACTCTCCTAAAAATATAAAAACTCTGTATGAAAAAACTCGTGGTCTCCTACATTCATAGCAGCACAGTCCACAATTGCCAAGTCATGGTACCAACTCAAGTGCCCATCAACAGACTAATGGATAAAGAAATTGTGAATATACACTCAATGGAATACTACTCAGCTATTAAAACACATGAAACAGCGTCTTTGGGACAAATTAGATGGAACTTGAGGTGATTATGTTTAGCTAAATAAGTCAGAAAGTGAAAGACAGATATCATATGGTTTCACTCATATGTGGAATATAAATATCAAAAAGAACTTTTTTTGTTAGGAGTGAGAGGCAGATGAGGCTTGGTGGAGGATGAGCGGGACATGTGCACATATGGACGAGTACAAAGGCAACCCAAAAATTAAATTAAAAAAAAAGAAATCATAGGGATTTCAAAATAGCATTTATTTCTCGTTACAGGACTCTCTTCCTTCTCTTCCAGTTTTTCCCTTCAGTCCAGTATGTAGCCAAGAAGAGTGGAAATACCAACAATGATATTTGAATGATACAGAACACCCCTTGAGATCTTGAGCCAAGGAAAACAAATGCCTACTTTTTGGTATCTTGTTGCAAAGTAATAAAACACATCCAAATTTGTTTAAACCTCATCTTTAGTGGAATGGCAGGATACCGTTTTCTCTCCGGGGAATATAAAGATAATTTATCATTTTTGTACTTACAGTCATACAGTCAAGAAATGATACTATGACACAGGGATCTTATTATTTAACAGATGGCTAACCTGGAGTTCAACAATACTTGTACAAGTTTACACACATAAGGGATATAGCCTGGACCTAAATGTTAGAAAAAAGTACTCACATTAACCTAGAAGCCTATAATTTGGAAGAGAAACAATGTTTGAAATAAAAGCAATATATTGAATTATAAGATAATTTATTAGGTTGAGATTTAATAGTAAAAATGGACACTTTTTGGAAAGTTATTATGTGTCAGTCACTTTATAGCCACTTTACATACACTAACATGTTCCAGTCTCAGCGTAACCCTATTGTATAGGTGTTATATTATGCATATTTTACAAGGAAGAAAATTGAGGATATGAGAAGTCAAGAGCTTTAATTAACTTGTCTTAGGTGACACAACCAATAAATGACAAAACTGGCATATGGGTTCAGGCAGTCTAGTTCTAGAACCTGTTCTCCAAGTCATTTCCTGACACTATTTTCTCTGATAGACTTAATTAGAAAAATAGTTTTCACATGCCATAGATAGAGAAAAATATTAACAGATATAGCACATATTATATGTCAGTGACTGTTCCATGTAATTTATATGAATTTATATCATATGTCAACATGGTTACATTAATATATTACTTATACCCTAATTTATATTAACCAATTAAATCCTCATAAAATAACCATCTGATTATGCAACTAGAATTACTTATTACCTCTATTATACAAAAAAGAAAATTGAATCACAGAAAGCTAAGATTTTTTGCTCGAAAGTAGTGCAGCTAGAAAGTGGTACAGCTGAAATTTTAACCCAAAAAATCTGTTTCCAACATTTGACTCTTAAGAATGCCTATACCAAAACACATAATCTTCTACCCACTACCTAAATAATAAAAGCTTGTAAAAATTACATAATAGAAAATATCTAATGAACAGTCAGGGAAACCTTCAAGAAAGTGGAAATATAATCTAAATGAACTTCAAAATGAGAAGTAAGTAGTAATGAGCATCATGTAGAAGAGTGATGACATTCAATAAGGTTGATTGTATCGGTTTTAAAGATTTATTGTTTATTTTTACAATAGCTGGGGTACAGGCCAGAGGCACGGGAGGGTGACAGGATTCACCAGAGACAGAATGGGGAAAAGAACAGGAAGGCGGACCAAAAGCACTGCTGAGGGGAGCAGCAGGCAAGATAGGGGAGGTCTGCCGCACCATGCTGGAATCTCCCTGGCTGGCTAGGAATTGAACTGGCACTGCAGAGACTGCGGACAGCTTCACAGAGCTGTGCTCAACCCGATGTGCCAATGGGGAGGCCCAAGGCTGATTGTATTTTTAAAAATAGCTGATTCACTCTAATATCTAAATTTGAGATTTTTTTAAACCCAAAATTAACCTTTCTTACTATACCTCATTCATTCTTGATAACTTCAATTCTTGACTACTATTAATTAAATTTGATTCCGTGACAATTTATGTTCTGACTGGCAACCCATTAAAATAAAGCTTAAGAAATATGTTTCTTGCCTTCAAGGAAATGGTGAGGAAATGATAATTTTCTAAAATTTAATATCATATCACTATCACTAGCTGTCATATTCACCAATTCTTTTTCGATTTTTTGGATGTGACTGATCTTAAACATTTCCAAATGATTCAACAGATCAATTCAATAAACATTTATAGAACAACTATTATTGTCAGACATTGTGTCAGAAGCTGTGATAAAAGAAAGCTTATTGGAGAAAACACATATAAACAAGGTATAACTTTACAATGTGGTAAGTATAAGGAAGAGTTGGGCCATGCACTCTGGCATAGTAAAAAGGATTGCATGAGAAGAGATAAAGCATGAATTAGACTGACTTTTCTGACAAAAATAGTTTCAAGCTTTCATTCAAGAACTATTAATGAGTGCTCACTATATGTCAGGTACTGTGTTAAATGTAATAAAGCACTGAAAAATTAAAACCTCATTTCTGTAGTGAAAAAACTTACAGGTCAATAGAATTAACACAATCCTTTATCAAAATGATGGGGGATAAAGAGAGAAGGAAAGAGTGAGGAACAGTGGAGCGACTACAAAAGTGATTTTAGAACCAGCAAATCTTGTTGATTTCTGAATCAGCAGTTTCCAAAATATGGGAAGAGCTACAATAAGAGTCAAATGAGAGGGAAAATCAGGAATCAATCATAATGCTTGAATTCAATTAAAATTTATATTGATAGTTTGATTAAGGTCAGAATTTGGGATACATCTGTAAAGAGCAAGAATAGGGGTATTTAGAAGGTGTCTAAAAAGAACACTGGATTGATGATTCAGAGGTCTTAATTTTCTTTAGCAGTGACAGCCTAGGTCTTCCAGTCATGCCATATCAAATTAAAATAGTTTTCTTGGCACCCCTGGAGCAAAATGTCAGAATTTATGGGAATGATGGTGTATTTCACTTTACAAAGCTGTCTGTGAATAAAAGCTATGCAAATTGAATCACAATTATGGAATTTTCAAAGCTCACCTACAGGTCTGTGAATCCAATAAAAAACAAAAAATCATTTCTAATCAGAATGATTTATTTCTGCTTTTTTATTTTCAGTAAATTTAAAATTAATGTAAAAGTTTTTTATTGATATTTCAATAAACATGTTTTTGTTTTTCAAAGTGTGATGTTAGATCCAATAGAGGATACCATGATTATAATATAAAATTTAAATTTATTATCAAGATGATTTATGGATTAAGGGTCTAATGATTCCCCTTTGTTTCAGATATATAGCAATAACAGATAAAGTAAAATGAGTAAGTCAAATCTACATGGTAAGACTAGAAAAGCAAAATATCTCCATAATTAAATAATAATTTTTGTGGGTAATAAATTATGGAGCTACTGAACAACAGTCAGAAGTCAGTAGAGATGACCGAAAATTCCATTTCTTCTATAATAAAGAATAAAACTATCTGAATATTAAGGATGGAGTTCTACTGCTAGTACAGAGAATTTATGTCATACAGAGCAACTCTCCAGTCCATAATCTGGACAAAATACAAAAACAGCTACCAGGATAATTAGCAGAAAACGTACTTAGGCAGAATGCGGAGAAGTCAAAGTTTTGAGAGGTAACCTACATGAGATGGGTCACCATTTTGTTAAGGTATTTCCTGCCAGCATGAAACTAAATAAGAACTGTATGAAATGCAGAATCTCTTGCTCCTGTGGGATAGACAACTGAGATTCAGGTGTGGTCAGAGGAAAGGTGATCCTGACATGCTTCAGTGGAGGAGGGAAAAGTGTTGGGGAGCTGAGACTGTGAACCTGCATCCCCAGTGACAAGCATAAATTATTCCAAGATATTGTATTCTAGTAGATTTCAAAGTAACAACCCAAAAAGCTGTATCTGTATATCAGTGTTTACATTATAAAATGTTAAAATATAACAATATAGAAGATAAAAACAGTGTTACATAGAAAAATAAGATGAAGTGAGTGATTAAAAAGAAAAAAATAAACAAACTTTTAAAAATATATCAAATGAAATATCAAGATTAAAAGGAATTGAACAACAGGAAAAAATAAAATAAATTAATATTGAAACGAGATGTTGGAAAAATAAGCAAAACAAAAAAATTAAATACTAGACACAACATCTGGAAGGTAGAGAACTATGCTTCAAACCATTAAAACTATTTCCAAAGTCAGGTCAGAGAATATAACAATTGCTACCCCCAGCCCACTCAGTTCCGATGTGAGAGTACAAACAACCTTCAGAAATCTGAAGTGACTGTCTTCAGATCAAGGAACCCTATTCTCTACCCTAACATATCATCTCAACCTGTCAAATTGTTCTATTGTGAGAAGAGAACAAATGCAGATCATGGTTCTGAGCCCCCTCATTTTTATTACATTCCTAGATTTTGGTTCTTCAATTTATTCTTAACATCCTTCCTGAATTATTTTAAATAAAACTTCCTTTATGATCTTCCAAGTTTTCTTCTGTTTGTTTGTTTGAATTATATCAAGATTTTGACTCTTACATTTAGATTCTACACAGAAATCTTGCATGTTGTAACTGAAAGTGCTTGTGCTTTAACCAAGATCTCCCAGCCCCAGGCAACCACCAAAGTGCATAGCATGGCAACTGCGCCTGAATGATACTATACTGAATTAATTTACAAGATAGTAGATCTCAAGTGTTCTCACCACATACACAAAACACTATGTGAAGAGACAGTATATTAGTTAATTTTATTATGCAATCATTGCATAATATGTATGTATATGAAATTATCACTTTGTACACATTAAATTTACACCAGGGATTTTGGTTTTTGTTCTTGGTCAGTTATACCTTAGTAAATCTGGGAGGAGGTATGGAAGAAAAATTAACCCTGCAATCCATTCATGGACAGTGTTGCAACAAAAAAAAAATTTCAGGATTAGCAAGTTTGTAGCACTGCTTTGGAGCTCTGCCTTACTCTCTTTCTTTGGGCAGGGAGAAACCATCAGGGCATCTCATGCCCAGGTCCTGAGGCAATGCCTCATAGAGGGATTCCTAATCCCTGCAGTGGCTTTTCATAACGTAGTTCTCAAGAGAGATGTGTGCCCTTATCGCACAGGCATAACCCAAAACAGAAATATGTCTGGAACTAAGAAAGCTAGGGCAACTTGTCCCATGGGTCTCACCCACCACCCCATTTTCTAGGTTGAGATTGCTCTTCAACTCCCTTCAAATAACTTTCTGTTTCTTTTTAGAGATTTTTAAAAAATTTTGTTTATACATACAAGAATTGAAGTGTAAGCCAGAGGTGCAGGGTGTGAGAGGATTCACTAGAGACAGAGTAGGGAGCAGAACAGGCAGATATACTGAAATACATTGCTGAGGTGAGCAGCAGAAGAGTCAGGAGAGGCCTGCTGAGACTTGTGGGTTGCTCCCTGGCTGGCCGAGGATCAAACTCGTGCTGCAGTGGCTGGCGACAGCTCCAGAGTGCTATCCTTAACCCCTGCGCCACCAGGGAGGCCCTTCAAATAACTTCCTTAAGTAAACTTTTCTCAGTTCCCTAGACTGATAAAATAATTGAAGTGATCTAAGGTTCAACAACCAAAGAAAATTCTCTTTGCTACTACAAATTAAAAATTAAAATTGAGCATAAGTAATAACTTAAATGGTCACTCATGTCACTTTGTTGCCTTCTGTGAAGTCTTGCACCATGATGCATTGGCATCATGTTAGATAGAAGTTCAAAAATGAGTTTTACCCATAAGATATCTTTTATCTAAATCTCATCTCACAATGAAAACTATAATCAATAGACATTTTGAAGAATTTATAGTTGGGACTGAATGTTTGTAGATTATAGCCAGCTCTTAGGAAACAGAAACCACAAATAAATATAATGTAAAACTGAGAAGTGAAAAAGGTTGATGTGAACATGAGTGAAAAACATTTTGTCTTCTATAATGTTAATGCTATACTGTACTATACACAAGTTGCTTGCTTGTACATAAGGTGACACAAGCTATAAATATGTCTCTTTGGTTTCTTTTAAAAAGCATTAAGAAAGAGTTTTTCACTTTTGCACACTTTAATGAGCAAGTATACAATTCATAGTGATCATAACACCTTACACTATCCAAACCCAATGAAAACATATTCTGAAAGAAATTAATACAGAAAATGATATTGCAAAGATTGTGACAAATGAAAAATTATACTCTAAGCATTGTGGATATTCACCTGTACCAATCAATGTATTTATACAAAATATTATTTTGCTTAATTCTCCAGTGAAGCAAAAAAATAATTAAAATACAAACCATTCTTTAAAATTCTCACTATATAGGCTTGTGTGTAAAGTTCTTCTAGATACACAGTATAACTCTATCAGGAACTTTCTAAGAATATACAGATGAACCTACTGATAATATTCTGTTAAAGTATATACAATGTAACTGATTATGTAACTCAGGTTGAACAGCATCCTATCAGAAATACTCATTATAAAAATTAAGTGTAGACAACATAGGGTAAGGCTTGAAAAACTAAATTAAATTAAGTTTAAAGTGCTTATTATAGGATTTAAATTTCTGGTAAGTGCTGTAAGAAACTTAGAATAGGGAAAAGTAGTTAGGAAGAGACCATAAAGAGGCAGGTCCTAGACTCCAACAGCTACGCTGGACTAATACCAGTGAGCAGGCCAACATTAATCACCAGCAGAAGTTAAAGTGATGTCAAATCATGACTGATCCCTCCATTTTATGAGTGTATAAATGCTGTTATCAATCATTAGTATCAGAACTGCCTAGCAGTGAATTCAGGGCTTTGTGTCAGATACTGAAAGGTATAATGCCAAATGGTGGAGTTGGGGTGCTCTTCCCCCAATTAGTCAACAAGCTCATATTTATTTTCAAATAGTAAATCTAGGAAGATTATAAAACAAATAAAAACAAACTAATTATGGTAATTAAACAAGGTGATGCAATAAAAATTTATCAAACATATCTTGTAGAATTTTATAGCTGATTTTTAATTTTATATTTCAATTCAAAGAAGCAAAAATAGCCAAATCATTTTTTTAAAGATTAAAGGATAGACTTGACTACATTTGACTTTAAGACATATTCTAATACCACTGTATATTAGTAAGTGTGGAACTTGAGAAAAGTGATATATAGATCAATGGAACATTACCTTTAAAAGTTTGTGTCAATTGGATATCTATACGGCAAAATTAATGAATGGTTTTCTTATTACACTCTACACACAAATTTTTTTTCAAACCTTAAAATGGCTCATGAAACCTAAATCTATGATTCTCATAAAGAGAGAAATTTAATAAAACAAAAAGAAATGACATGGGCAACCTGGACCCTTATACATAGCTGTTGGGAATATTAAATGCTACAATTACTTTAGAAAAGAATTGGGATGTTTCTTAAAATCATAAACTCACATGATTCTGACATTCTACTTCTAAGAATTTATCCAAGAGCAAAAAAATAGATGAATATCATCACACAAATTTCATAATAGCTTTATATTAGATTAAAACCATAAATAATCCAAATATCTAACAGCACGTGACTACATAAATTTCTGGAATATACATTCAAAGAAATACTAGTTAACAGTAAAAAGGACTATTAATTCATTATATGACATGAATTAAGAACAAAATCTTTACAAAAACAACAGAAAAATTAAAAACTCAAATTGCATAACCAGATATTATGCAGGAAACAGACATTCCCCCTGGGTGCAGGAGTAATGGATTACAAAGTAATATAATGAAAATTTTGGGAGAAAATGAAATGTTTTCTATTCTATTGATGGTTACCCAGATTTGTATATATCTGTCCAAACTGACCAATTGTACCCTTTAAATACATGAAGTTTTGTGAACGTAATTATACTTCACAGAAGTTCAAAAAGCCAAAAAAAAAAAAAAAAAGAAGAGATTAAGTTTTAGGGAAGTAAGAAAATAAATTTTAGGATAGGCTGTCTAGAGGTAGTTTATTTGAGACCATTTCTCATATAACTGCTAGGCAATAATCCCTTTTCTAAAATTTATCACCTATTTGATATTGAGGTTTTTTAAAGAGGTTGGATACATCCCTTTTGTTATCTCAGGAAAATTGCAAGCATTTTATCTTAACTTAAAACTATTAAAAATTTAGCTCTTCTAGTAAAAAAAAAATTAAATCTGATAAATCTGTAACCTTTTTAGGAATGATACTAAGTTCTCTCTTTGGATTGATTTTATGTTTATCTACTTATGAAATAATTTTTTAAAAATTATAGTTGAATATACCAAAGCCCATTGAATTGTAGACTTTAAATGAGTGAAGAGCAAAATCTTTTTAAATACATGCTTATAAAATAAGAAAGTATTCTGAGAAGGGAGAATAAGAAATAGTTTAAGTACCCCTTGAATGGCAATGACTGCTTAACAAAGAAGGCTTTTGAAGAGAGCAGCAGCTTGATCTAGGCTATGCTTTGAGAAGATTGATTTGGCGGTGGTATGATGGAGGAGATGATTTTGTTAGAATGTTACTAAAATAAACAGAATGTAAAATTATAGAGGTTTAAACTAATTAGAAGTAACAGTAATCATAATTTTTATAAAATGTGAGTGGAGGATATTAAAAGCTTAAAATCCTGCTGCTTGTTGGTTGAAGAGAGTTATGAGATAGGAAGAATCAAAGGAAACTTTCTTTTAAGCATCTGGAAGAATACAATTTCTATTCTGAAAGTCAGGAAAGAATTCAGGGATAGTATTAATAAGATCAGTTCATTATTGGGCTTCCCTGGTGGCGAAAGGGGTTAAGATGCAGCACTATGAAGCTATCCACAACCTCTGCAGCACGAGTTTGATCCCTTGCCAGGGAGATGACCCACATGGCACAGCAGACCTCTCCTGTCTCACCCGCTGCAGTGTATTTCAGCAGATCTGCCTGTTCTGTTCCCCACTCTGTCTCTGGTGAATCCTCTAAACCTCCACACCTCTGGTCTGTACCACAGTTCTTGTATGCATAAATAAATAATCTTAAAAAAAGAAAAAAAGAGATCAGTTCAGTATCAAGCATTTCAATATTCAGAGTCAGGCAGGACATCCAGTGAGAGTCCATTTGGCCATGAAGAAAGCATATTCAAAGCTTTCTAGACAGATTGTAGGTATTAGCATTTGTCATTTTCATGATTGCTCATTACTTGAATTCCTCATCTATATTTAGGAAATTGGATACTATCTCTGCTTCACATAAAAAATCCAGGTAATCATGCCTCCAGATTGCTGTACCCAGACTTTAGAGATATGTTTTACACTTAGCAATCAGATACTTCCATTCAAATTGGGTATCTGAAGTGACACACAAAGAAGCTGGTCTCATCAATAAAGAAACCCATAGTGTGTACTTAGAGGCAGGAACAGCAACAGCATGGAAACTCCACTGGTTTTGTTGTGAGAGTTGATTGTGTCTTACTTTGATTATTTAAAACAGCTTTGTTGAAATACAGGTCACTTAAAAATTCACTTATCTAAAGTATTTAATTTAGTATTTTTTATATTGCAAAGAGTTTGCAATCATCACCATTATCTACTTTTAGTGTATTTTTGTCACCCAAAAGAAATCTTGTACCTGTGAGCAGTCAATTACACCTGCTTTCAGGACATCATATATGTGTTTTCTATCTCATAGATTTGCCTACTGGACAGTCATATAAATGGGATCATATAATATGTATCTTTTGTGAGAGGCTTGCTTAATTTAGCATAATATTTTCAAGTTTCAGTCATGTTGTAGGATGTATCAGTGCTTCACTTTTTTAAATTTGAATAATTATGTAGATATACCACACTTTGTTTACCTATCATCCTTTAGGTTCTCTACCAACATTTGGATTGGTTCTATTTCAGTATTATTTTGTATTTTTTTTAAAGATTTATTTATTTATGCATACAAGAACTAGGGTACAGGCCATAGGTGTAGGGGGTGAGAGGATTCATCATACAGAGTGGGGAACAGAACAGACAGACCAATTGAAATACACTGCTGAGGGGAGCAGCGGACAAGTCAGGAGAGGTCTGCTGCACCATGTGGGTAGCTCCCTAGCTATGGATAGAACTTATGCTGCAGTGGCTGCAAACAGCTTCATAGGTTGCGCCTTGACCTATGCACCACAGGGAAGCCTCTTCCGTGTTATTTTAAATAATGCCACTATAAACATTTGTGTCTGCATTTTGGACCGGACATGCTTTTCATTTCTCTTGGCTATATATTTAGGACTAGATTTGTTGGGATATATGGCAACTCTAAGTTTAACATTTTGAAGAACTGTCAAATTGTTTTCCAAAGTAACTGAACAATTGTACCTTCCCACCAGAAATCTGTGAACATTCCCATTTTTTAACATACTTGCTGACATTTGTTATTATGCATCATTTTTATTTTTTTAAAGATTTATTTATTTCAGCATATAAGAACTGGAGTACAGGCTAAAGGTGCAGGGAGGTAAGAGGATTCACCAGAGACAGAGCAGGGAACAGAACAGACAGACTGACAAATACACTGCTGAGGGGAGCAGCAGGCAAGACAGTAGAGGTCTGCTGTGCCATGTGGGTAGCTCCCTGGCCGGGGATATCTTCATAGTTCTGTGCTTAACCCTTTGCACCACCAGGGAGGGCCAGCATCATTTTTATTATAGCCATCCTAGTGGACATAAAGAAGCCAAGAAATTTCTTTATGGCTTCACTTTACATGCTTTGGATAAATGACTTCAAATTTTGCCTGTTTTTAATTGAATTATTTGTCTTTTTATCATTAGGTGTAAGAGTTCTTTCCTATGATTTTTGAATCATGTTCATATTCATAGTTTTCCCACCAAATCTTTTTTTCCCATTAAATTGTTTTTCCATTAAATTGTTTTTGTGATCGTATTGAGCACAATGGTCATCTGTGCTTTGCAACCAAAAACTAAAGATTAAATCAAAAGCTACATATATTTTTCCATTAAATTGTTTTTGTGATCGCATTGAGCACAATGGTCATCTGTGCTTTGCAACCAAAAACTAAAGATTAAATCAAAAGCTACATATAAGGTATTAGTCTGAACAAAATGTACATGAGATAAATGAGGTAGTGTACACAAAAATTTAAGGATTATCAAGTAAGTGGGACATGAGGGAATAAACAGTGACTGTAGAACAGGATTTTTAAAGATATTATTCAACTTGAAAGTGGAGGAAAATGAAGTAGGATAGTGGCTTCAAGCATCAACAAGTTTGTTTTCTCAATAGAAAAAAAATATTACAGAAGATATTAAAGCTCAATAAGTGGGAGTAGATAATTAAGAAAGAAATTCCTTAAAGACATGGGAGAGAGATGGGGATGAATTAGCATTAGAACAGAGGGGGGATACTCTTCCTTAGAGATAAGGTAAGTAGGGGGAAAGCAAAGTGATTCTGAGGTGGTGACAGCACTCTGAGAAGGTTTTTATCAGGTAGCTGTGTCACTCCCTTGAAATAGGAGTAATGCTACACTAGGTTTAGTGTCAGAGGTCAGACAGGATATTGAGGACAGTAGGGAGTAGCTGAGGTAGGAGGGAGAAAGCTAATTAAAGGGAGTTAATTTGAGAAAAAATTCCAGCAAAAATATTCTAGTAGTAGTAACTTTAAGAACATTTGCTATTCCTTTACCCAATGCTTTGACTTCTTTCTCTCTTATACATTGCTTAATAAAAAATGCATCATCAGAGAATAAGTGCTTCAAAAAACTCTCAAATACATGGAATGTTAATATATATGAATTTTCACTCTGGCTTGTTCTTTTGAAGTTGTTCCTTAATGTTTTCCCTTATGTTGCAGGGTATCCATTGCAAAATGTAAATAGTGTGATGCAAACAAAAATATACTCCTTTCTGGAGTTGAAATGTGGTTCTAAAAAATGGCCATATAGTCTAAAATTTTAGAAATCTTTTTTAAAAAAATATGTCAGTTGTTTTCCCCTGAAAAACAATCCTAAAAGTGAATTCCATAAATGATTTTTAGAGTTCTCTATTCTTCTTTCAAAATAAATATCTGAAATATCTGTAACTGGTGGAAATTTGTGAATGTTGTAGCCTGTAATGATAAGTTTGTCAAGTTACAATATTAATGAAACAAAAATTTCTAGATTACAGATAGTTCAATTTACTGACTTTTCACACAGTCTATTGGTTCATTTTGTCAACAATTAGCATTACAAAATTCACATAGAAAAGGCCTGAAATAATGTTGAAATTCTTAAATTCTGCATTTTAGTCATCAGTGATATTTATGCAATTGAAAGAGAAAATGAAAGACAACCTGTTGCCATTCTTTTAAACAACAAAAGATAGAATTCTTATGTTCGCATTTCATTAGATCCTTTTTATTCTATTTGTATTTGCTTATGTTTTTGCCTTAGTGTATAAAATGAAAATCATACTAAAAAATAAAAATGTCATAAAGGCCACAAGAACTTCAAAAGATACAGATCAAAATACTTTTCAAAGTGGAAAAGTGCTACATTTCACATTACTGTGAAGATGGGGTGTTTACATCCTACTGAACTCTTCTGCTGAAGTTAGCCCTCCATGGGATTTCAAATCAGTTCAGTTACATGGTAAAGAGAAAAAAGGAAAAGGCAAAGAAATGGGTGAAATTCCTTCAGTTCAATTTGTTTAGCATTTCAAAGCTTCCATCTACTCTCTTGATTAAAGCCCTGGTTTCATCGGATTTATGGATCTGTCTGAAGTCAGAGATGTGTCCAAATTCACAGCAAGCATTTATGTATAAAAATTAAATCAAGACGCTTGAGAAATCTCCTTTAAATTCAGAACAAACTAAAGCCTACTCAAATGTAGACATAATCTGTGTAGTACCAATACCATTTTAGTTGACACATGGAGGAGCAAAGGAGGAGCACACTTAGGACTGGGAATTTGTGAACTTGGGGTTCTCATCCCAGCTTTTCAATTAAGTGGTCATTTTACCTTCCTGGATCTTTATTTCATTTTCTACAAAATAAAAATGAAACACAATAAAATTGGATGTTCATTCTATTTCTAATTTTTTGTTCATCTATCCTGAAGTTATTTTTAATGTGCATTTCTGTAGGAAATATAGCATTCACTGTGTGTAGTGATTATTAGGTACATACAATGATAGTATGAAATGTCTATTATCTCGTGATCATTACAGTATTATACATATGCACATACATAAAGAATAGTTCCTATTTTTTAGTACATTGATCAATTAGTACCTCAGAATCTAGTAATTTTACCAGAGGATAAAAATGGTACATAACAGATTTCATGATGGTAATCAAAAATTATCATCTCTAATTTTATATGAAGAAATTTTTTTCGCAGTAATATTTGTATGATGGTACATCAGCTGAACTTAAAAAATGTTCTTCTTGCTATTATGTCATTTTTCTAATAAACACTGCAAAATTCCTGAATTTTTTATAATATGACTTTCCATTTGCCCATTTCAACATACCAGTTAGTATCAATGTAGATTATGCAACCCTCAGAGTAGAATGGCTTACATAAAACCAAGATTCTTATTAGGAAAAAAGAAATAGACAGTAGATCATGAAGTACTTTAGGGAAATATAATAGCCTCCAGCCAAATATTTTTTTGCCATAATAAAAAAAGCTTTTATTGATGACTTAAGTTCCACCAATAAATATTCAATCTGATGCATAATATAAGTGTTTCCATTGAAAAATATATATCACAGGAGAAATAATAATATATAAAACTAATATAAATAACATTGTTACACTCTTTCTCAAATGTCAAGTTAGAAATAGCTAAATTTTGGGGCCTCCCTGATGGCACAAGAGGTTAAATGTCAGCACAAGAGGTTAAATGAAGCTGACCACAGCCACTGCAGCATGGCAACCCACACAGCACATCAGATCTCTCCTGTCTCACCCACTGCTCCCCTCAGCAGTGTATTTCAGTCAGTCTGTCTGTTCTGTTCCCCACTCTGTCTCTGGTGAATTCTCTTACTCCCCCACACCTCTGGCCTGTACCCGAGTTCTTGTATGCATAAATAAATAAATCTTTAAAAAAAAGAAATAGCTAAATTTTTATATCACAGAGAAGTGGTTTTTAAATTAGAAGTTCTAGAATGTGTCTCAGGAACCTCAACAAGAATGTCTATACTAGTATTCTCTTTAAGACTTGGTTGGTAAGCCATTGGACTAGAAGATGGACAGGAAGTTTTGAGATTTGTGTATTACTAATGGGAGATAAAAAATATCCATATGAATGCATGTAAGAATAAAAGGACACAGAGAAAGCTCTTAACAAACTAGGAAACAATGTAATAATTATAAATGAGATAAAGGTCAATACAGCAGGAAGTTGGAGAAAGGGCATTGAAATGAATGTTGAAAGGAAATACCTATTTCACAACTTTGCTTTACATTTGTACATGACAAAGTCAAATATTGTTCAGTATAACTCTCTAGCAGATGATTATCTCTTTAGCTCACTAAAGTAACAGAATGATGATTTTTGTGTTATAAAGTTGTATAATGTGAAAATTACAAAAACTTCACAAACACAAACTGGCCTTTTAATATTACTTTAAAGATGAGCAATAATTCAACACACTTTCAAATTGCCAAAAGTCTAACCCAGCTTCCAAATATGACAAAGAATTTCTGTATTTTTATTGACTCCTATTGAAATGAATGATTATCTATGTAGATGACTAAATCATTAACTCAGTCTCATCATGGAACTTTGTACTGTGTCTTCACTTAGCATGCAAGAGTAGCAATACAGTAAAACTTGTGTCTTAATATTTTTATAGTTTTATTAAACTGACCATTTAATATTGGTTATATATAAGGCAAGTTTTAATCTCAAGAAACAAAAATGAATAAAGTTTTGTTCTGATTTTTTTTTGTCCCCCAAAATTTATCAGTTCAGTGGACAAAAGTAAGCAATTAGAGTGTGGTTTGAGATTTATATTTCATTTCATATTCCAAATTTCTCAGTCAAATGATTGCAACCCTTATTTAATATGTCAATGATAACATGGTGAATATTAAAAGGCATAGGTTATTCTACCAAATTTTAGTTTTTTAAGTGAAAATTTAAAGCACATGGTTGTAGGTTTTGTTTTTCTTTCATAGGAGAAACGATTTGAATGTGTAAGTGTGAAAAGATGAATCCTATCTTCTGTAGGGGGCCTTGCATATCCTAGGTTTATGCTTTTATCTTTGAACTTCTCAACTATACGTTTAAATAATTAAGAAATGTACATCCTATATTCAAATACTATGCATAATAATAAGGCAGCATAATCATCTAGTTCTGTGATTCTCATTCTGGATGATTCTGCCCTCAGGCAATATTTGGCAATACTAGGGACACTTGAATTGTCACACTGGAAAGAACATTAAAGGCATCCAGTGTGCACAGACCGGGAATGCAGCTAAACATCCTGCAATATAGAATATAGCTCCCAGAAGAAATGCATTAGCTGCCACAACATGTCAATAGTGCTGTTGTTAAGAAACCCTACTCTAATTGATTATTTAGTGCTCATCATTGAAATAATTATATTACTCAGAAATGTACTTTAAATCAAAATGGTTAAGAACTAAGCAAAGCAATTTCTCTGTGTTAAGAAATATTATATTTAGGTTCATCAAAATCCCAGAAGAGAAAATTCTTTTTGAAGGCATTTCCCATGGGCAGTGGCCTGAGAAAGAGAAAACTCAGATTTGGTTAACAGATGGTTAACCACGAGTAAATTAGGAAGTTGCTGGTTCTGCACCATGTGCAGATGTGACCTAAAGTGGGGGGTTAGAACACTCAGCCTCTCCCTGGAAAATTCCTATCACAGTAGTAAAGGGAAATTCTTCCAGAAAGCAAAATTTTGAGCAGTATACTTGGTTTCTCACTTTCCCTGGAAGAAAAAAATAGCCAGACATAATAGCCTAGAATGATTTGTGAGCTATGGCCAATGGTTTGCCTGCCTGGTGAGACATTTGGAACAACCTGGCTGAAAATTTTGTGATAAAGAAATGTAGAAAAGAGGCCTGTAGATAGACCTCCCTGTTAGGCAAGGAATATGGAGATATATGTATCTTTAGAATATTTATCAAAAGGTACTCTCGGGAGTACAGGTATTTTTTCAGCTTTATTCAGGTAAAATTGACAAAATTGTAAGATATTTAGAGACACACCATGATGAATTGACACATATATATATTGGGAAAGGATTTCTCCCATCTAGTTAATTAGCATATTTTTCACACATTGCTTCTCTGGTGAGAATATTTTTTTTTTTTTAAAGATTTATTTATTTTTATTTATTTATTTATACAGTCACTGGGTACAGTCAGAAGTGCAAGAGGGTGAGAGAATTCACCAGAGTCAGAGCAGGGAGCAGAACAGGCAGAAGGACCGAAGTACACTGCTGAGGGGAGCAGCGGGCGGCAGGAGAGGTCTGCGCGCCATGTGGGACCCTCCTTCGGTGGCCGGGGAGCAGCCGGGGATCGAACTGGTGCCACAGAGGTCGTGGGCGGTTTCGCAACCCAGCGCTCAACCGCTGCGCCACCGGGGAGGCCCTCTGGTGAGAATATTTAAGTTCTACTCTCTAGCAAATATCAATCACACAAAGCATTGTTAACTATAGGTAACTTCTTATGCATTCTAACCTTACAGCTAAATTTTGTATCCTTTTACCAACCTCTCTCTCTCTCTTGCCCTGATACCCAGCCTCTGGCAACCACATTTTTACTCTGTTTGATGTTCTTTTTTGATTCCACATATGAGTAACAGCATGTAGTATAATTTTAATTAGCATAATGATCCCAAGATCCATTCACTTTGTTGCAGATAGCAGGATTCCTTTCTCATGACTGAATAACATTCCATTGCATATATATGTGCTATATTTTCTTTACCCATTCATACATCTAGGAACATAAGTTAGTTTCTTATCTTGGCTATTATAAATAATGTGCAATGAACATGAAGGTGCACATATTTTTTCAGGTTATGATTTGAATAAATATCTAGAAGTAGAATTATTATATCAAATGGTAATTCTATTTTTAATTTTTTTGGACTCTCCATATGGTTTTCATAGTATACCATAGTCATATAACAATTTGCATTTCCACCAGTAGTCCACTAGAATTTCCTTTTCTCAACATTCTCATTGACACTTTTTATCTCTTGTCTTCATCTTTATGCCACCAGTTTGGTTCTTTTTCCCAAAGATTGCTTTAGCTATTTTCAGTCTTTTGTTGCTCCACATATTTCAGGATAATTTGTTCTATTTCTGTGAAAAAATGCTATTGGAAGGTTTTTTTTTTTTTTAAAGATTTATTTATTTATTTATACATACAAGCACTGGGTACAGTCAGAAGCACGGAAGGGTGAGAGAATTCACCAGACCCAGAGCGGAGACCGATGTGCACTGCTGAGGGGAGCAGCAGGTGGCAGGAGAGGTCTGCGTGCCACGTGGGACCCTCCTCTGGTGGCTGGGGAGCAGCCAGGGATTGAACCTGCACTGCGGAGGCTGCGGGCAGCTTTGCAACCCAGCGCTCAACTGCTGCGCCACCGGGGAGGCCCCTATTGGAAGGTTGACAGGGATTGTATTGAATGTGTACATGGCTTTGGAAGGTATAGATATTTTAATAATACTAATTCTTCCAAGCCATAATCATGGAATATATTTCAATTTATTTGTATCTCCTTCAATTTCACCAATTATAGTTATAGTTTCCAATGTAATGTGAATAGCTCTTTTACCTCCTTAAATTTATGCCTAAATATTTTAATTATAAGTGGGATTATTTTCTTAATTCCTATTTCTGACCATTGCTAGTATATAGATATGCAACTAATTTTTGTATTTTGATTTTGAAGCTTAGTACTTTCCTGAACATGTTTATTATTTATAACTTGCATTTTTTTTTGGTAGAATGGAGAATTTTAATAATTAAAAGTATAGGATTACCTGCTCCTTCAATACCAGTAAGCTTCTTCCCCTAATCATTGCTGCCTTTTCTCAATGGACTCATGGCCTAAGGGGCCCAGCCCTGTTGATAGTGATAGAAGTTATCTCTGAGTTAAACAATATGAACTTCCACTTACTAAGACTGATCTGGCTACAGTCACTATTGAGTGCCCAATCTGCCAGCATAAGACTCTAACACTGTTTCCTATATGGCACTATCCAGTGTTAGGCCTGCATCCTGGGAAGGACAATATTTTTTTTATTTAGTGGAATAAACATTTACTCTGTCTTTGACTTTGCCTTCTTTGCATGCAATTCTTCTGTGAAAACCACCATCTATGGATTTGTAGAATGCCTTATCAACCATTACATTGTTCCACACAGCATTGCATCTAATCAAGGAATTTGCTTCATACTAAAAAGTTTCCTTTTTTAGTTTAAGTTTTCTACCTCTACTTCCCACTCCCCCACATGCCCTTTCTCATCACTTTTAAATTTTACAGACTTGTTTCTAAATGAAAAGGTAGAAAATAGATAAATCAATGAATAAACAAATGCAGCACAGTAAAACTGGACTGTTTCTAGATGAGTTTTATTGAATTGCAAAGACTGAGAATATAATATGTAGCAATTATGCCCAGGTTTCCAAGTGAGAGAGTCTATCATCCTGCAAAAATTGCCAAGGAGGTACCATGAAATCTAGCCTTGTGATCATCAGCTTAATATTTATTTCCAAAGCATAAAATGGCTGTGGTCAAAGAAATGGTCTAAGATAACTTAAAAAATAAGTCTAAGAGAAAATGATTCCCTAACCGAGGCCAGACTGTTTCAGCAAAGACATGTTGGGCTCCAGGGAGGGAGAGAGGGAGTTATTTTGAGAAATAACTTGGAATGCTTAAGCATTTTTCTCTCTTATGTCATGAGGAGGAAGATCTCCCCTTATCCCTCGTGCCAAGTAAGAGGGGTTTTAGGACAGTTTGATACGTATCCCATGGAGCTTGATAAGGCAAAGAGTTTGGTTTTTGACTCAGAGTTGGAGAGAAATAAAAGTGAAAGTCTCTCACTGTATCACCTGCCTGGCAGTGAAGTTCATCAGAGAGGTGACCACTGTCGGATCAAGCTACTGCCCTACTATGGGATCCCCAGAGGCATATATTTCCTATAGATTGAGTATGAGCCAATTTTGAGGGAGTCAGCATAGAACCCACTAAAAAGACCTAGAAAATTGTTGACGGTAACAAAACTGCCAGCTGGAAGAACCATAAGGTATAAAGATGGTTTTACTTGCTAGTACAGTCATATTCTGATGTTAGGGAAGTCTGGCAGGTGTTCAAAACCTGACTGTTTTTATCATGTTGTGCTTTCATAACTATCTCAAAGACCCTCCTATTGAGAACAACTAACTGCAACTACCAAAATGAGAGTAAAATCATATCCCCAGCCAGATGCTTACCTGCCTCCCTCTGCTCTTGCACCCTGGAGCACTCTGCAAGTCTCCTTCCATTCAGCATTCAGATCTCACTGCAGCTACATGAAGCCCACCTGGATGGGATCCATTTTTAAGAAACATCAGAAACATCTCTTCAAAATTAGCCCTTTTTATTTCCTTTTACTTGAATAAAAATCCACTTAGAGATATTTCCACTGGGATTCCCACACTATTGTCCTAGTAGCTCACCTAAGAATGTGAAAGACTATACCACCTATTGGTTTGTATTTAGCCTTTGGACCTCAGCTGAAGCTGAAAGAATTCCATTTTAAAATTGTGTTAATAAACAAGCAAATTGGAATATTTAGTGTCAGTGCAGAAGCAAATTAATACCATAGAGACACTATGAAAATAAAAATTAACAAGCTTGGAACTGAAAGAAGTACTTTAAGAAATAAAAGGAAGAAGGATAGGGAGGAGGAAAAAGGGAAAGGAAAAGGAAGAAGTTTGAAAGGAAGGGAAAAACAGAGACTGAGGAGCCTGAGCATATTCTATTCATTTAATATGTATATTGGAACAGATGGGAGAAAACAGTGTAGACCCAAGATGCTAATGAGACAAACAATTTATAAAGAAGGAAAGCTCTTCTGTGGATGACTAGCATAACTCTGCCCAAAGCACACTCCAGTTAGTGGTCCCTGGTAATCAGTCCCTTAAAACCAGGACACACTTGGCCCCTGCTCTCAGAGGAGGAGATGGCTTAGTTACTTCCTGCCCCAGTCCTTTTGTGTGGTTCACAGTAAAGTTTACTTTCTTGAAGTCTATTGCTCTTTTAAAAATTATGGTGTATTAATTGGTGATACCGAGACAAAGACCCTTCATGACGTAACAATATTGTAAAGAAACTTACGTCAAATTTTAAGAAATCATTATAACAGGAAAAAACTCCATGACAAAAGAAAGAATTACAGTACATTATTTGATTCAATAGTGAATAGTAGTTACAGTCTCATAGCAATATAAACATTGCCTGTTGATTTAACTAAAAATTATAGTGTAATTAGACAAGAAAGGTGGAAAGAGGAGTATTATATAAAAATGGAAAATCCGGGCCTCCCCTGGTGGCGCAGCGGTTGAGGGCTGGGTTGCGAGGCTGCCCGCAGCCTCTGCAGTGCCAGTTCGATGCCCAGCCACCAGCGAGGATCCCACCAAAAAAAAAAAAAAAAAAAACCCCAAAAACGGAAAATCCTCAGCTACCATATAATAGTGACAGTAAACAGAAAAATGCATCACTGAAATAGCTAATAGTTAGAATATTGAATGTAAATGATGACATATAATATTAGAAAATAGATCATTCAAAGTAGAAAGATGCTGAAAAATGTAATTCCTTAAGTAGTTGAACATACTCATGCAATACTTTGAAGAAAATAAAATAATTTTAATAATTAGAAATCTAAAGCCAATTCACATGAGAAGAAAAGAGTCACTTGGTTTTAAAATGTGGAGTTTGAGATCATGGTAATATATAACCCTCAAATCATCAGTTGCTGATTTACTGTTAGGACTGAGTGGCATCAGAGTGAAGCTAAAAATTCTAGAGTCCTAGAAAAGAGACAATATCTCAATCAGAGAAGTAAATGATAAATTCAAGGAACAGTTTCACATTATGTTCCAGAAACTGGTAACACAGATTGGAAAAAAAACAGAACATGGCATTAAATTACAGAGATTGAATTCCCTTTCAAATATAAGTTTCTAAAATCCTTATCTATTTTCCTGGAATTTCAATAATTCCCTTCTTCCTTTCACCATAAAAAAGGATACTCATAAAAACAAACAGTAACCTCCAATCTCAAGGAGAAAGAATTAGCAGGGATAATTTAACCAGGAAGAAGTAAATGCCCAAGAACCATTTAGGTACTATGCCTGATTAAAATGTATGTGTGAGAGTTATTGCTTCCTTCCTATTAAAGTAACCATATATTACAGTTAAAGTTAAGTAGTGAAAGTTCTGTTTAATTATTAAATCTATTTGTCTGTCCATTGTTTAGGGCAAGAGATTAACATGATGCATTATAAATTTTCCTTAGGATTAAAAGCAAAAATGACTCTTTCTTGGAATTGAATAATAATGGACAATTATTTTATATTTCCTTTTATCAGCTTATAAAACACTAATCTAAAAAAATTTTAGAGCAATGAACTCAAAATAGATGCAATGAGGGCCTCCCCGGTGGCGCAGCGGTTGAGCGTTGGGTTGCGAAGCTGTCCGCGGCCTCTGCGGCGCCGGTTCGATCCCCGGCTGCTCCCTGGCCACCGGAGTAGGGTCCCACATGGCGCGCAGACCTCTCCTGTCTCCCCGCTGCTCCCCTCAGCAGTGTACTTCGGTCCTTCTGCCTGCTCTGCTCCCTGCTCTGGCTCTGGTGAATTCTCTCACCCTCCCGCGCTTCTGACTGTACCCAGTGCATGTATAAACAAAACAAACAAATAAATATAAAAAAAAAAATGCTCCACTTTCAAAAAAAAAAAAGATACAATGACCCTCTCAAGTCCTTGAGAAGTTTTCATAATGAGGAGAAATTCATATTCCTTCTGCTATATCATTGACCAGGAAAATTGTTTCATAATAAATGATCTCACAAGAATTTCATGACGATGAACATATGCTTTACCTTTTAAGATCCTATAGGTCTTTCTATGTAGAAAATTAAAGAGAAAAATCACAGGTGAGAAAAGGCAGAGAATGTTCATTTCCTGATTGCAGAGAGGAAAAATTGTGGAGAATGTCTACCTTCTGCAAACGCATAAGTAAAACATTATTTGGCTTGTAACTAGTTAGCTCCTTAAAGTAAATGCTGTAGACTGAAATTAGATTTAAGAAAGATACTTTCATGACTTAGCAATCTTTAGAAATGTTATGCTGAATTATATTTCATCATGTGGTTTTGCACATGCTTTCAGTACTAGACTATGATTGCTTAATGTTTGCAAGTTGATTACAAAAAAAATGATGTTTCACATTTGTCTTATCATTTTTCTTTGATTATTATTAGTTGATCATTGTTTATATCTTTTTCATTTCTTTTTTGGTTTAGACATATAGTCAATTTCATTCATTGATTAGATTTTTTATACATTGATGATAATACTTTGTAAAATGTTACAAATATCTTTATGTTTTCAGTGAACTTATTAAATTATCCTGATTTATTTTTAGATGATTAAATTACAGTGGTGATAATCCTGTCACCTGCATATATTTATTAGAAACAACACATAATATTATGATATTATTTAGTTTATTTTTTCAGCTCAGTGTTCATTGTCACAAATACATCAAAGAAGAGTCCCTAAAAATTCTATTATAGGGCAGAGGCTAGATAATGCATTATTCTTCTTAGACAATCAGCTAGTTTCTTTTAGAATGCTTTCTGATTAAATTGGTAAAACTATTTGGGTCAAATTCATCTGCTTTGGGATATGATAATTTTTCTCAGAATAATAAAAGCACGTCAAAAATAATTTTATTTTTTATAAGCTTTTGAATTATCCTAAATATGATATTTAATAATTCACAAGTTAACAGTCTTACTGTTCATGAATTATGTTACTTAGTTAATTGGAATTCTTTAGAGGAATATTAATCTTCTTTTCTAGGCTTGTAGTCTCAGATTAGAAACTTTATATATCTACATACCCCACAGCAATATTCTGAACTTCTGGGAATGAATAAGCTAACTCCACAAAATTAGAATCTTGAAAAACAAGGGTTTCAAACATTAGAACAAATAAAATTTAGTTGCTTAAATATTCATATTGATTTGCTTATTTCTTTTATTTATATGAGATCTGTTGGCAAAGCTATACTGTATTAATAAAGACTTTTACATCCGGAAAAAGAATGCTAGCAGTCAATAATAAAACATATAAAGATTAATATATGTTCTTATGTCAAACAGATAATAAACTGCATTTTTGAAAGTTGAACCCAAGTATTTTAACTTCATTCTGAATTTTAGGTACAGTATGCTTATGTCCCATATTCCCATTCAAAGCACTATTGAAAAGTGCATCATAAACCATTATTGCTCCATCTATTGTTTTATGTAGACATGCAGTTGGGAAAAGTGTTTTTGATTTTGTGGAAAAGGGAGATCAGTAATTCACAGTATTATCTCAGAATTATCACATTGATTTTTGATATATCTCCTATTCTTCAAAATAGATAAATTAAGTATGTATTTCCTGTTATTCAGGAACGATTAGTTTATATTCTCTTCACTTCTTCTTGTAAGAGTGGAAAATGGACTAAAAATACCACCAGTATTTTGTCCCCATAAAATGACATAACAGTAAATGTTAGTGTAAATTTAGGAACTGGATGATACAAATCTAACAACCATTGTCATGTTGCAGAGACAAAGAAAAAGTAATGTGCTGTATTTCTATTGTAGAGCAGCTATTAGAACAGATAATTTCAGGAAACCAAGCAATAAATGCTCAGGTTTGCAGGCAACTCCAGTCACCTTACCACACCCTATGAATTACCATAAATGCAATGCTAAAAGCAGGATGTTATCAGATCAAAAAACAAATAGAAATGTGAGGTAAAGTGAAATTCTCCCCAAACTAATATCACTGATTTAAAAGTAAAAACAATATTTTCAACCCATTCATTCCCTCTTTCATTTCCTTTCTACTTTCCTCCCTCCTTCCCTTTATTCCTTCTCTCTTTGCTTCCTTCTTTGCAACATTACCAGAATATTAACCTTTCTATGTAAGCCTATAGGTATTGGAGGGAGGTTTCAAAGAATGGAAGAATGGATAAAAAGAATAGCAAAAGGTAAAGGCAAAAGTAGTTAATCACCAAAATGCAGTTAAGTCCTTAGGTTCAAGAAAATGTGAGTTAAGTGAATAACACATTTTCCTGGAGACTTAAATTCCTAAATTTCTAGTAAAAGAAAGCACAGACCAAGAGTCCTGATGTAAAAGTCTTGTTACATTTTTTCTTTATAAATATAAATATATTTCTAAGTGATTATGAAATTAAGGCTAAACCATATCTTTACCTGAAATAACTACTTTTGCCTTTCCTTAGTATTATTCTTTATGCCTTTATGATTTAGCAATTGCTATAATCATAGGATATTTCCTGTTTGTTATTCAAAGCCTTTGTAATTTGTAGGACAAGAACTATCCATTATATTGTTTTCAGAGTCAATATTTGAGATATTATAATATTCTTCCTCTCAATGTAAGAATTTTTACCTTTCTATTATATTTAATTTAAATTGTTAGAATAATGCTTTATTGGACATCTGCAAACATATAACTTCTCACATAATTTGACTTATATTCTGAGAAATAGAATTACTAGGTCAAAAAGAAGTATATTATGGTGTTTGATGGCTGCTGACAAATTGCTTCCTGAAAAATATTATGTTGATTTTAAAAATCAACAGCAGGGCCTCCCCAGTGGCGCAGCAGATTGAGCGCAGCTCTGTGACGCTGGCCACAGCCTCCACAGCACGAGTTCAATCCCTGGCTGGCCATGGAGAATCCCACATAGCGAGGCCAACCTCTCCTGACTTGCCCGCTGCTCCCCTCAGCAGTGTATTTCAGTCAGTCTGCCTATTCTGCTCCCCACTCTGTCTCTCACCCTCCCAAAACTCTGGCCTGTTCCCCAGCTCTTGTATAAATAAAAATGAATCTTTAAAAATATTTTTAAAAATCAACAGCAGTTGTTGGCATTCATTACATCCTTGTTAGCACTGATATAGCTTGTTTTCTGCTTGTCTTTTATCATTTCATTACAGTTACTTCTTTATTATGACTACTTTTTGAAATTTAATTGATTGTTTAGTAATTTCCAACTGTTCCTATGAGCAGTGTTGAAATTTTAATTCCATATAGCTGTCTACTATGCATGGAATTTGATCACATATACACACATATTTCTCTTTGGTCAACATTGTTTCACAGATATCTACCACATTTCTCATTAATCAACATTTTTTCACAGATATCTACCACAGGCTCCAACTGGTAGAAAATATATTACTGTAAATATTTAATCTGTATATTTATCCATCTATTAGTTACATTTTTATTTGCCAGGTTCTGTGCTGTCAATTTATTTCCATAAAGTATTACAAATACTGGTATTATAACATAATGTGATTTTTCTTTTGTTATTGTGCTACAAGGATTACTAACTATTGAGAATTTGATTTACCTTTATTTGGTATTTCCTTAAAGCCTACTTTGTCATGGTATTCTTTCAATAAACAGATTTAATTTGCAAACTATTTTTGCATTAATATTTGTTCTTTTTTCATATATATCACACAATCATGCTTCACATAAAATCAAGCTATCTAATGAATAATTCACTTTTTCTGACTGGGTTAAAGTACAATCTGCATCATATCTGAATTTTCATATATACATTGATTTGTTTTGAACTCTACTTTCCTTCATTTATCTACATTCTAATAAAGCTTTAGAATATATATTTCTCATAGAGCAGGACATCCTCATCAATCTTTTTATATCCAAGGTGTCATATCTAGTCTCTTTGCACTCCCCCCCTTTCATTTGACTATAAAATTAGACTGTCAAATTTGAAAATCCTAGTGAGACTTAAATTCACATTGAATTTAAATGAAAGTGTGAAGGGAATTTATGTATTTACAATATTGATTCTCCTCAATTAAGTATGTGGCCAGTACATATATATTCAGGTCTTTTTCTATCTTCTTCAGTTTTTGAAGAATCTTGAACATGTCTCAAGGGTTTTATAACATTTCCTTTTATAAAAATTTTTTTGTATTGACTATTGCTGAATTAAAGAGAGCTATACTTTTAGTAATGTTAAATTCATATCCATTAAAAACTCCTTGAATAACTCATACAGTTTATCAATAGAATCTCAAATTTATTCTTATTAGATAATCATATCAGTTGTGAATAATGACTTCTGTCATTTCCTTTCCAACATCTTATATATCATAATCATTTTTCTTGTTTTATTTGGTACCATAAAACAAGATAGTGTTTATAGGTTAAGAACAATCACTCATATTAAAGTTGCAAATGAATTCATAGCTTTAAATTTTATCAAGCACTTTCTATATAGTGATGCATGGAGGAATAATACAAAATGTTTCCTTTGTTAATAAGTAGTCCAAATACTTACAGTTTTTAGATAAAGTCTACTTGGTCAGGCTATTCTTTTAATAAATTGCTACATTTATTTTTTTTCTTTTTTTCTAACAAGTTTATGCTCTTTTTACTATGAAGAATTAGGAAACTTTTAATTTCTCATACATTATGGAATAATTTAAATTTCATAATTCTTTTTGTGATGTTAAAAGTAAAGTGTGTTCAAGGCCTCCCTGGAGGCACAAGGGGTTAAGACACAACCTCTGAAGTTATCTGCAGCCACTGCAGCACGAGGTTGATCCCTGGCAAGGGACCAACCCACATGGTGCAGCAGACCTCTCCTGACTCACCCGCTGCTCCCCTTAGCAGTGTATTTCAGTCAGTCTACCTGTTCTGTTCCCCACTCTATCTCTGGTGAATTCTCTCACCCTCCCACACCTCTAGCCTGTACCCCAGTTCTTGTATGCATAAATAAATAAATCCTTGAAAAAAAAAGTAAAAGGTGTGTTCAAAACTATTTGGACCAATTACTTTTTTCTTAGAGGTGTACCTAACATATAATTAAAATTGTTTTAATTTTTTAAAAATTTTTTAAAGTTTTTTTTTATTTATTTATAAAAGAACCAGGGTACAGGCCAGATGCATGGGCGGGTGAGAGGATTTACCAGAGACAGAGCAGGGAACAGGCAGACTGACAAAATACACTGCTGAAGGGAGCAGCTGGCATGTCTGCCATGCCATGTGGGTATTTCCGCGGCAGGCCGGGATCGAACCCGTGCTGCAGAGGCTGTAGTCAGCTTCACAGCGCTGTGTTCGACTGCCTGTGCCACCAGGGAGGCCCTAAAATCATTTTAATACCGTTAATGCTGACACAAATTTGTTTATATCAATAATTAATATTATCCTATAATAATAACTACTTCCTCTAGATTGTTAAAATTGTAATAAAATTTGAACTTGAATTTTTTCACAATAAGTTTTTCTAGAGATCTTACTGTTTTTCCCCATTCTTTTCCCAGTCTATTTTGTTGTTAATTTTCAGTTTTTAAAAAATAAACAATTAACTTTCCATCTCCCTTTTCTCTAGTTGGTAAGCAGTTTGTGACAGGGATGTGTGTTCATTTTTTCCTACTATGTCTTTTGCCACCATTATCTAGTTAGAAATTTGGATGCCCATCAGACTGTTACTTGTTCTAGGGAGGAAAGAGTGTCTTTAGTTTTATGAGCTCTGAATAATGTATATAGTTAGAGCACAGTGCCTGGTGCCTCTTGCATTAGCCAATACATGTAGAATAATTAGTTTTCTTGTACACTGTCATTTATAATAATATTTGGGAATTATGGGAATAATGAGTAACAAAGATAAATTGTTAATATATTTTACATCATTCTTACTATTATTTTTTACTTTATAAACATGAATTTCCTATTCACTTCCTTTTTTTACTTCTCTCAGGCAGAAGATAGAGTGCTATTGATTATAGCCAATAATCACAATATTTAGCTAACATTTGCTACAAAATTTTAAGTTCCAAACATTGTTCTGAGCATCATAAATATATTGCCTCATTTCATTCTTATCATAGTCCTGTGAAAAGGTATATTAAAGTCTATGTACTCATAAGGCAAGCAATATTTAAAAGAGAGGCACTGAGAATATCACCTGGAGACCTAAAGGTATTACATGACCAAATTGGAAAACAGTGCAGCCTGTTTATTTCCAAAGGTTGTAGACTCAACTTCTGTTTAAAATTGGTCCCATTCATCATTAAGTATTTCCCATGGTGAGAAATTATATCTCATGGGGGGAAAGTATATCTTTTCCTCTATTCTCTTTACCATCAGATGCACTGTTTATACTCTAGGTTATTGCTATCAATTGTTAAAGGATATTTCCTAATATGTAAAATGATCACAATATTCCCATTTATTGCTATGCATCAGTGGATCACCTACAAAACAGGCAAACAAGATCTTTTACCTACATTGGCAAACAAAGTCTTTTATTATCAAAGTCTTTTATTATCATAGTATATATCTTGTATTGTTTGTATCTAGTATATATCTCTAGACTTATTTTTGTCCATCCTACCCTTCTATTCAGCCCTAAAATAACCCCAATATGTGATATTCTCATTTTAGCCCTCTAATGCACATGCTATTATTATCCTTTACAGATATGAAAACTGAGGTGTCAGCATGCTGAACACATTACTCAAACTCCCTTATTATTTAGTATTAGAATCATACACTGAGGAAAACTGATTCCCAATCCTATGTTCCAAACCAGGATATTACAATGCAAACAATATATAACTAAAGCTAAGATTTGACTTTTTCTTTCCTTTAGATCTTATCCCATCAGCTAAAATGCAAGGCTCAGTGTTCCTTTATTTATCAACAAGGAGGACAAAGTAATTCATTAGATCACCTCATCTTAACTTAAGAAAAAAATGTTCAAATTATGACAAGAATATTTACAGCAAATGTCACTGAATTCCCATGTATCTATTTGCATTTATAAACAATGAACACAATGTTACATTAAAGTAAAGACAATGTATCTCTACTTCAATTATTATATAAGAATTAATTTACAAATAAAATAAAATTAGAACAGACTTTAACATCCAAGGATAAAGTATTAAGACAGTAGTTAACTGCACTTACAATGAATAACATCATGTCTTTGGAAGAAATCAAGGCAATTTCTTGATATATTGTTTGCATTTTTTTTTTTAGTTTAATCTGAACGAATGCTGAAAACACACTAAATATTTTTTTCAACTACAATTTATGCCCATGTTTATTATCCAGCTTTCTTGAGAACCAACTAAAAACCTATCTATTTAATCTTTGGTATAAAATTTGATATGTTTTATTTTTTTAATCCCACAAAAAATTAATCCAGCTCAACAAAATAATTCATTCCCATAACTATTGCTATGTAATCTTTTCTATGTATTTTGGTATTTTTTAGATTTATTTTTATTTGTACAAGAACTGGGGGATAGTCCTGAGGTGGGAGGTGTATGTGAGAGAATTCACCACAGACAGATTGGGGAACAGAACGGGCAGACATACTGAAATACACTGCTGAGTGGAGCAGCAGGTAAGACAGGAGAGGTTGCCTGTGCCATGTAGGTAGCTCCTTAGTCAGGGATCAAGCTCATGCCACAGTGGCTGGTGATAGCTTCATAGTACTGAGACTTAATCCCTTGCACCACCAGGGAGGCCCTCTATGTATTTTGTTTTAAAACTAATTCTGAAATCTTTGTTAAGGCTCAGCCAAGAGATGCAGGGTAAATAAAAGCAGTTATAATACAGTAATTTTTTTGTTATGGGCTAAAATAGTTGATGCATTCTCTTTGGATGTAAAAACACAATAAGAGAAAATATCCAAGAAATTACATTAGAAATGGATGCAATCCAAGTTATCATATATAAGAGAAATTCACTAACTTTTACTCTTCCAGTAACTAAATGAAAGCAGCAAAGGTGATTTTTCCATAGAAATGATGTGATTCATGGGTTGACAGAAATAAAGAATGTGAGTCATCAGTGAAGATATATTTTAAGGAAAGAGCAAAGGTAGATTGAATTAGGGGTTATAATTTAATAATTGTCATTTCTGGAATTACAATTACCAAAAGCCCCATCACAAAAAAAGAAAAGAAAATGGAAAAAGTAGTTGCTGATAAAGTTAGAGGGTCAAAGCTCAAAAAACAGTTTTGAAGGTGGGTGGATGGGGAGAGAGAGAGAGACCCAACAGAAGAGAGAAAGAGAGAATTTTCCTGTAATCTGTAGATTATGTTGAAACTTCAACTCTATTCACTTTATTATTATTTGCTTAAACTTTGTTTGCAATTTGCAAAAAAAAATGTATAAAAGGAGAATATGGAACCAGTAGTTAGCAACTAAAAACTATTTAAATTATGATTTAAAAGATAAGGGGCCTCCTACCCGTAATTTAGAAAAGCCTTAGCCTTTGTCACAATATCAGGTATTTTATAATTTAAATAAAAATTTCTTATATTCTTCTTCTAAGAAAAATCAGACATTATTAACCTTTTGCTGAATAAAATATTGTAAGACTAAATATAGTCATATAATAACTAAAGCTACACCAGCTAATTTACTAAGTAAATTTATTGTAATGCTGTTGACTGTTCTAAAATTAATGCTATTTTCTTCCTTTTTATGATAAAGCTCTCCTTTATTTTAGTAAAATGTTTTGATAAACCAATATAATTCAACATGAAAATTTCACACTGCCTGAAAAACAGATAAACAATGTGTGTTGAAAGACTGCAACAACTGGAGAGCTGAGTCAATGATACATTGCATTGCATTGAAACCATTCAATGCATTGCATACATTGCGTTGAAACCATTCATTCAACATAGTCTTTCTGGTGATTCCTTTTCTGAATGTGTCTCCATAATAAAAAATATTTTCTAATACAGTATATAATTTACCTGTTTGCATTTCTCCAGTCTGTTTACTCATTTGACAACAACAACGATAGAGTTCTAGAGGAACATACTTATAGAATGAATGAACAATTTTATAATGAATGAACAAAGGTAAGTTTGACCAAGGCCATTTTTCTCTTGTACTCACAATGCTAAGGTCCAAAATAGCTGAAAGCCCACATGTATTTAATAAATAATATTCATGATATTGAATAAAATTCTGATCTTTGAATAAAAAAGCCTTAGTGATTTTGTAGTGAATTCCTGTTCTGTTCAAGACATTACATGAATAATGATCATATAATCAGGTCTTCACAACAAATTGAAAGTATACATTTTCTCCAGTTTATTTCTGGGAAGAACAGAAATTGAAAAAAATTAAGCAACCATTTGTATGTATGGTTTTAAATGTAGTGCATTTAATTATAATCAGATAAAATGCAGTATCTAATTTAATAGCCATTTATATTTTAATAAAGTAATTTTTGGAAGGTTTTTATTAAAGAAAGTCTGACCTTTTTCCAACATTCATATGTAATTTAAAACAACTACCAGTCATTGATTTATTTTAAATACATTAACATGAAAAGAAAACTAATAGACTGCTTTATACTCCAAAAAGATCTAGGTTTTATTTATGAAGAAATAAATTTGCATGTAAATACTTTCAGATTTGTACCTAGATATGAAACTTGAAATATAAAAACTGCCTTTTAATATATAGTATATGCTGTATAGAATCATGGAAATAATAAAATCTCTTCATGGTACAGAAAAAAGGGTCAAATGAAAATTCTTTAAAAATGAAAGCTGGATGGTCTCACTCATAGCGGGAATTTAGAAAACCTAAATAAGGGACAAGGAAAAAGACTAATAAAGAAAAAATCAAAATCATCAAGCAACTATGTAAACCAGGGACACACTACTGTGGTGTGGGGGGAGGAGGAGAGGGATATTAGGGTCAAAATAAGGAGGGTGGGAATTGTATGAGGAATATAACCAAAATGAAAATGTATACATTGTGTGAAAATGAAAAATGATGACAGAATTATATAAAAAATTAGAAAGAATAAAAAATAAAAATGAAAGCTAGAAATATTCATTTAATATGTATGAAATGCAGGTCTAGATTTTCTTTGATGATAGATTTTCAGCCTCTGCTAATGATTATGTACCATTCTTAAATATAAACTCACTTTCAGGGTGGCAAATGTGAATACTTCATAGATTAATAGTATCAAGAGACTATTCATTTAAATTGATGTTTTGACTTTATAAAGTATTTGGAGGGGTAGAATTCATCATCACAATATTTTCTAAAAGGGTTCCCAGAGATCAGTTGAGAGTAAATATAGTTAGTTAACATCATCTTATTTACTAAGGCATTATCAAATCTGGTGGAGGGGCTCTAGTAAGTATTGGGGTTTTGGGGGGATATTTTGTATTCCTTTTCTTCTGATTCATGATAGGATTTCATTTCCTATTCACTGTAAAGTTAGATGCGGCTTTGTGACTTACTCTGGCCAACGAAATATTTCTGGAAGTGTTGTGGGTTATTACCACCAAGGACGCTTTTAAGTGCCAATATGTGATCCACCATATTCTCTTTTCACTTTCTAAGTAACTAGTGACATTATATCAATACAAGATGGATTCTCCACTGTCCTATATTCTTGGGTAAGGAGAACAGAGCAGAGTCTTCAGCAAACAGAATGTGAAAGTAATGTCTTTGGTATATGAAGCCACTGATACTTTGAAGTTTGTAACTGCAGCACACTCTAGCCTATCCTGAATAATAAAGAAATTGTTGTTTTAAGTGTATGCTACTATTTTTAAGTTTAGTTTGCAACTGTAGCAAAAGGAAGCTTTCTAGAAGCAAAGGAAACTGTCACAGTACAAATAAGGGTATGGCATCCATCAAATTCTTTCAATTGAAGAAATGGCTCCAGAAACACTGGAAAGCAATGAGTTTTTCTCCAAGAAGATGAAGAGAAATTCAGAGGAAAAAAAAAAAAAAACATTTAAAATAAGGGATTTTACTTTAGACTAACATAAGTTACAAAGGGATGAAGGGAAGGTTTCAGGAGATGGAAGGGGTAATAGGATATGGAATCACTACAAGCAAAGTACAGAGCAAAATTTGGATTTGAACACAGGGGATGTGAGATAAGAATATTGGCTTCTTGTGGGTGTAAAATGAAAAGGGATGTATAAAATTAGGAGAGGGTTCCAGTGAACCCAGGGAGATAGTTTTCACAAAGCTATGCATGTTTAGATGAGAGATGGTTGAGGCGTTCCTGGGCATATAGAAGTAGGAGGCTCATATATGACTTCTGCTGATGATGGGATTATGGCTGCAGAAGAGGAGTGTCACTCTTGCTCTACAGTCAGTCTCTAGACACCTAGAAATGAAAGTCTTCGGGGGGTGATTTGACCATACACACTCTCACTCCCTTTTGTGCGCTGTAAAAGTGCTCTAACTTCCCGTAGGTGCAATCTTTCTTAAAATATGTGGACATTTTCTTGGAATCTTCCAAAAAAATATATTAGAAGTCTCTCCATGTGTTACTTCTTTCTACCTTGTATCATTAACATTTATGTACAAGTTTTATCTCTCATAATAGATACGAGGCTTCTTGAAGGAATATTTAAGTCAAGAATTTTTAGTAATTGGCTCATATGACTGTGGAGACTTGGTAAATCCAAAATTCATGAGGTAGGTTGGCAGGCAACAGATTCAATTAAAGGCCAAAAGTGGTGTACTGACAGAATTTCTCTCTGTTCATGGCAGGACAGAATTTGTTCTGTTAAGGGCTTCAAATGATTGGGTGAGGTCTCACTCACATTATAAAAGATAATCTACTTTACTTAAAGTCCTACTATTTAATTATTAATCTCATTTTTAAAATTATCACAAAATGAACCAATTATCTGGGCAAATATCTGAGCATATTGGCCCAGTGAAGGTGAAACATAAGTTTAATCATCACACTCATCACGAGAATCACTAAATCAAAATCGATTAAAGAAGACACATATATAAATGGGCATTTCCAAAATGGAGAAAAATGTATGAATAGAGTACAGGGGGGACAAATTTGGAGTATGGAGTCTAAGTCAAACTGAGAGAGCAGGCATGTTTATGAGAAAAGATGTTAAATCACAAGGTGAGATGTTATAGTGATGGTGTGTGTGTGTGTGTGTGTGTGTGTGCAGTGGCAGTGGTAGTAGCAGTAGTAGTAATGGTGGTGGAATAAGAATGTACAAAAGTATTCTATTGTAGAATGAGGGAGTGATTGTATCATATGCAAAGAGCCAGAAATGGAAGGGTGTATGAATTACTTCAGAACTGCGTGAGGCTAGAGAGGTCAAGAAGGTTCCTATTATGAGATATTTTTGATGTATGATTAGTAAGTTTGGAACTTTTCTTTGGAAGTCTGTGGTGAATTTTGAGAGTGAGAAAATCAGAACTCAATTCAAGAACATTACTGTTGCATCGGGTGTGGAATAGAATAAAGAAAGACCAAAAGCATTAGAATTGGTCTGGAGAATAATGTGATGTAAATATTATTTTAAAAAGATTCCTATTTCTAGATAGCACAACTTATTGAGAATATTCCAATTTATATTTATTAACTGAAAACATAAATTTAGGGCCTCCTTGGTGGTGCAGGCAGTTGAGCGCAGCACTGTGAAGCTGTCCGCAGCCTCTGCAGCACGGGTTTGATGCTGGCCAGCCGTGGAGATACCCACAGGGCATGGAAGACCTCTCTTGACTCACTGGCTGCTTCCCTCAGAAGTGTATTTCAGTCAGTCTGCCTGTTTTGTTCTCCTTTCTGTCTCTGGTGAATCCTCTCACCCTTCCGCACCTCTGGCCTGTACCCCAGTTCATGTATGTGTAAATAAAATAAATAAATCTTAAAAAAAGCACATAAATTTAGGTGAGTTACCTTAGACTTTTTAAAAAAGGTTTATTTATTTATGCATAAAAGAGTGGGGTACAGGTCAGAGGTGTGGGGTGAGAAGATTCACCAGAGGCAGAATGGGGAACAGAACAGGCAGACTGACCAAAGTACATTGCTGAGGGGGAGCAGCAGGTGAGTCATGAGAAGTCTGCTGCACCATGTGGGTAACTCCCTGGCTGGCTGGGAATCGAACTTGTACTATGGTGGCTGCAGACATCTTCATAGGTTGTGTCTTAACCCCTTGCGCCACCAGGGAGGCCCCTACCTTAGACTTTTTACTAGTGCTTTTTTATTCTCTTAAAGCAATTTCTTGTGACTAGGGTTTGTTTAAATTAAATTACATTGGATTCAAAATGATCTAATAATTACTACTAAACATATGACATTGCGGGAAGATATATGGTGAACTTCTAGTGAGCCTGGAATAAATTCTTGTAGCATAAGCAATTTTAAATAAACAACCACCCTCACTCAATATCAGCATTTCAATTTTGACCCTTATCCACACTCAGATTTCACTCCCTCTTTCACTTGGTTTACTACCTTGATTGCTTCTGCGAGTACATTTCTCTCCTAAATGATTTAAATATATTTTGAGGGGAGTCTGATTTTGATATCCTACAACAGGAGCATAGTGTGCTCTAAAGAAATATTGCATGAATATGTAGAAAAAGAAAAGCTGAGAATTTTTAGATTCTTTGAAAATTTTGTTGACAATTTTAGCCCTAAGAGTAATTAGGTGTTCTTTTGAGTAATGATAGTAAAAAAATAATACTATAAAAGGAAAATCCATCACATGCTAAATGGTCAATTGTTCTAATTAAAAAGTAAAATACTTGTAAATTGGTTTGTGAAGGCATGCTGTGTTTGGTCTACCCATAAATGTTGAAGAACATATCCATGGTTTACCTTAAATTATTGCTTGTGGAAATCTAAATGAAAATGTGCCTAGTTTAAATGCTCTTGTTAATTGTGCTAATTTGAAGTGGTACATCTGAATTTTAAATAATTCCATACTATGTAGGTTTTGATTAGTTAAAATTAGTATATTCAAAGCCACTTGTCTTGAAAATGAATAGTTATTCACATCTATTTTGTATTTTACAACATATTTTTCATATTATTTCTTTAAGTCAAATATGAATGTTTTCTGAGTCATAGTGAATGAGAAAACCTGAAATAAAAATGCTCTGTTCTAAATGGTATGTACCATGGAGCTGTAAGAAAACAATCCTGCCACTGATTGTAGTGCCATTGAAATACATTACACTATTAGGTCAAAACTCTCCTGCCCAGCTCTGGCTTCCATGGTGCTGTGACTGGAGATCTAATATAAAGCTTTGCCTTGTCATCTGAAACTCTCGGACCAAGTTACATCACCAAGAACAGAAGGTCAGGAAGGAAGAAGTCTGAGATGTTCTCTTGCTGAATCCATGGCTCACAGGTACACAGCCTGAGCATCTCTGCAGTTCATGCATTAGAAGGGAAAAGATTAAATCCTCCATTGCCTTCTTCCAGCATCAGCATTTCTCTAGATCAGGACAACTTAGAACTAGAAGACTCTCATGTCAAGAATCATTATAGGGAGCAGGCACCCACCACCGGGGCAGACTGGGTGTGCAGAGGAGCGATTCTCCACATTGGCATTTTAGAACAGGGACCTTTCTTCAGTAAAGACTGCTTAAAACCAGCAAAAGGCTCCCAGAGGAGCCAGAGGTGAGCTGGGAAGTTTGCCCACACCAGGCCCCTTCTGGCCTGCAGTCCCAGCCTAGAAGGGAGCAGACACCCACCGCCGGGGCAGACCAGGCATGCAGAGGAGCGCTTCTCTGCATTGGCATTTTAGAACAGGGACTTTTCTTCAGTAAAAACTGCTTGAAACCGGCAGAAGTCTCCCAGAGGAGCCAGAGGTGAGCTAGGAAGTTCACCCAAGATGCCGGCCAGTACCAGCAACACAGTGTCCCAACACATACGGCAAATTAGAAAACAGGCAGTAGGGAGTAGAAAAACCACATGCAACCCAGCAACTCCTCAGGAAAAGAGCACACCACAAAAAGAAAACCACCCACCTGATTGCAATGACAGTAACTTGGAAGAACTTCTGAGCCTTCCAGAAAGAGAATTTAAAATTGCCGTGATTAAAAAACTGACAGAAGTCATAAAGGAAAACAATGATAAGGGAAAAATAATCAATGATCAGAAGAATGAAATAGAGTCCCTAAAGAAGGAAGTAAAAGAAATGCAGGAGATCAAAGAATTAATGGAGGCACTAAAGAACTCTGGGAAAAACAATGAAAGCAGAATAGATGAAATGTAAGAACGAATAAGTACTCTTGAAGACACAGAAATAAAAAGAACCAAAACAGAAAAGGAAAGAGAAGTACAAAGGAAAAAGACTGAAGAAAGACTTTGGGAAATATCTGACTCCATGAGGAAAGGAAATATAAGAGTTATAGGAATCCCAGAAGGAGAGGAGAGAGATGTAGGAACAGAGAAAATATTCAAGGATATAATTGAAGAGAACTTCCCAAACGTGAAGAAGGCGCTGAAAGTTGATATACAAGAAGCAAGAAGAACACCAAACTTCCACGACAAAAGGAAAAATATACAAGACACATAATAGTAAAGCTCCCAAGATCTAGAAAAAGAACAACCAAAAAACCCCAAAACCGGTAGGAGAAAAGAAATAATAAAAACCAAAGCAGAAATAAGTGAAATTGAAACTAAAAAAAAATCCAAAAGATCAATGAAACCAAGAGCTTGTTCTTCAAAAAAATAAATAAAATAGACAAACCCCTAGCCAGGCTCACAAAGGAAAAAAGGGAGAAATCACAAATAAACGGGATCATAAATGAAAGAAGAGAAATCACAACAGACACAGCAGAAATCAAAAGAATAATCAGAAACTACTATGAACAGTTATATGGAAACAAGTTCAACAATCTAGAGGAGATGGACAAATTCCTACAACTCTACAATCACCCAAAGCTAGATAAAGAAGAAATAGAACACCTAAACAGACCAATTACAAGCAGTGAAATTGAAATGGTAATCAAAAACCTCCCCAAAAACAAAAGCCCAGGAAATGATGGATTTACAAACGAATTCTACCAAACATCCAGAAATGAGTTAGTGCCTATCCTTCACAAACTCTTCCAAAAAATTGAGAAGGAAGGGATAATACCAAACACGTTCTATGAAGCCAACATTACACTTATACCAAAACCGAACAAGGACAACACAAAAAAAGAAAACTACAGGCCAATCTCACTAATGAACATGGATGCAAAAATCCTCAATAAAATTTTAGCTATCAGAATCCAAGAATGTATCCATAAGATAACTCACCACGACCAAGTAGGATTCATTCCAGGGGCACAAGGATGGTTCAACATCCGAAAATCAATCAATGTTATCCAACACATCAACAAAAAGAAATATAAAAACCATATGATAATATCAATAGATGCCAAGAAAGCTTTCGACAAAGTGCAACACCCATTCATGATAAAAGCCCTAGAAATTCTTGGGATACAAGGAACATACCTCAACATAAAGGCCATATATGACAAACCAACAGCCAGTATCATTCTCAATGGTGAAAAGCTGAAAGCATTTCCACTAAGATCTGGAACAAGACAAGGATGTCCACTCTCACCACTGCTTTTCAATATAATACTGGAAGTCCTAGCCAGGGCAATGAGACAAGAGAAAGACATCCAAGGAATCCAAATAGGAAAAGAAGAAGTCAAACTATCACTATTTGCAGACGATATGATATTATACATAGAGAACCCCAAAAACTCCACAGAAAAGCTAATTCAACTCATCAATCAGTTCAGTAAAGTGGCAGGATACAAAATCAACACGCAAAAGTGGGTAGCCTTCCTATACACAAACAATAATTCTGAAGAAGAAGAAATCAAAAAACCATCCCTTTTATTATCGAAACAAAAAAATCAAATACTTGGGAATAAATCTAACAAAAGAGGTAAAGGAACTATACAAAGAAAACTATAAAACACCGTAAAAAGAAATAGAAGAAGACACAAAGAAATGGAAAGACATCCCCTGCTCATGGATTGGAAGAATAAACATTATTAAAATGGCCATCCTACCAAAAGCAATACACAGATTCAATGCTATTCCAATAAAAATTTCAATGTCATTCTTCAAAGATATAGAACAATTATTGATGAAATTCATATGGAATCACCAAAAACCCTGAATAGCCAAAGCTCTCCTGAAAAGAAAAGAAGGGAATGGGGGCATCACACTCCCAGACTTCAAACTATACTACAAAGCCATAATCATCAAAACTGCATGGTATTGGAACAAGAACAGACACACAGACCAATGGAATTGAATAGAAAATCCAGAAATAAACCCACAAATTTATGGTCAACTGATCTTTGACAAAGGAGCAAAGACTATGCATTGGAGCAAAGAAAATTTGTTCAATAAATGGTGCTGGGAAAACTGGGTCACTACATGCAAAAGAATGAAGCTTGACTACTACCTCACACCATACACAAAAAACCAACTCAAAATGGATTAAAGAACTAGACATAAGACCTGAAACCATAAAATACATAGAAGAAAATATAGGCTAAACACTCCGTGATATGCACATCAAAGACATCTTTACAGACACATCACCCAAAGCAGTGATAGTGAAGGCAAAGATAAACAGCTGGTACTACATCAAATTAAAGAGCTTCTGCACAGCAAAAGAGACAATAACCAAAACAAAGAGAAACCCCACTGACTGGGAGAACATTTTTGCACACAACACTAATGATAAAGGAGTGATCACAAAAATCTTCAAAGAGCTGCTGAGACTCAACAAAAACAAAGAAAATAATCCAGTCAAAAAATGGGCAGAAGAGCTAAAAAGAAACTTCTCTGAAGAGGAAATGCAAATGGCCAACAGGCATATGAAAAAATGTTCAACATCACTTGTAATCAGGAAATGCAAATCAAAACTACCATGAGATACCATCTTACACCAGTGAGAATGGCACATATTAAAAAAAACTAGCAACAACAAATGTTGGTGAGGTTGTGGAGAAAAAGGAACTCTCTTGCACTGTTGGTGGGAGTGCAAACTGGTCCAACCACTATGGAGAGCTGTGTGGAGATTTCTGGACCTACTAAACATAGAGCTTCCATATGATCCAGCAATTCCACTCCTAGGTATTTACCCAAAGGACAGAGAAACATCAATTCCAAAGAGCACCTGCACCCCTATGTTTATAGCAGCACTGTTTACAATAGCTAAGCTTTGGAAACAACCCAAATGCCCAGAAATAGATGACTGGATCAAGAAGATGTGGTCCATATACACCATGGAATATTACTCAGCATTCAAAAAAGATAAACACATGCAATTTTCAGCAACATGGATGGCGCTGGAAGGGATCATGCTCAGTGAAATAAGCCAGAAAGAAAAAGAAAAATGCCGGACGGTCTCACTCATAGCAGGAATCTAGAAAACTTAAATAAGGGACCAGGAAAAAGAATAACTATAAGAAAGTAAAAATCAAAATCAACAAACAACTATGAACCAGAGACACTCTATGGGGAGTAGGGGGCGGGGAGGGGAGTGTTTGGGGTCAAAATAAGGGGGTTGCAATTGTATGGGGAATATAAAAATAAAATATAAAAAAAGAAATACATTACACTATTAAACTACCTTCTGTTTTTATGCAATATAAACTAAAACAATGAACTAGATGATGTCAGACAAGGAGTAAACAATATCTCTAAAAATCCAAAAGCAAGAGGAAGAGACTGCACAGAACACTTCAGGGAGTAAATAGCTATTACTTTTAAAATGCTATTATGATAAGCATAATTATATTTTTTTAATAATCAAAACACTATCAGTAGCTTCTAATTTAGGAAGACTCCACATATCACACCCATTTCTAGATGTGTAGTACATTCTCTTGAAAAGCGCTTCTGGAGATGGTTATTGCTATAAGAATGAACTTCAGATTATGCAATAATCACACTGGGAATTTTCTCCAAGCATTACTATGTCTACTTACTCTCTGCTTGCACTCACAGAAGTAGACAGGATGGGTGAAAACACAGAATCACTGACTACCCTGTCGGGGCCCAAACTTGAGGCCCAGACCTGAACATCCGGGTTCTTGCCTGAAGCAGGTACTGAATGTTAGCTTCAGGGAAGGTTTCAAGTTTCCTATTGTGACGACTGAACCTTTCCCCCTGCTTGCTACAGTGGCTTGTTTGCATTGGTGGTCTCTCCTTGCTAGAGATAACGAGAGACCTCCTCCTCTGAACCCTATATAACATTGTACACATTCCTGAATAAATGAGACTGGCGATGATCCTGGCTTTGTCTCCACTCCTCGCGTACCCCTGTCCCATACCAAGCCCCTGCTTCCTCCCCCGGGTACCCCGTTGATCTGCCCGGCTGGCCCGGACACTACCCTATCCTCAAATTTATGTTTAAATCAAAAGGTTCCTCTCTGCTGCCCATAAGCATACTACAGTCCCCAACCCTACAGGATTCCGCACTCCAACATGGCTGTTTCTTAGCTTCACCTCCTTCCTTGCAAACTAACCCCCATCCTCATTTTCAGCACATGACTATGATTTCTATTTATAAGAGAAAAAAAGAAACTATAGAAAAAGAAAGCTTTCAAGTCCACACTTTCATATCTATCCACTTATGGTTTTACCATGTACACAAACTTTGTCTTCCCTTGTGTTATATAAATTAACTCTCTTTATTGATTGATATCATCTATATCAATGGCTTGTAGTTATGAGTGATCACTCCATTTTTTCTCCAAGTCTCCTTCTCTTCTCATCTATCTTAAGATGTCTCAAACAATTCTCTCCAAATTCTCTAGTAACACCACTTTCATCCTTCCATTGCATTGTTTTATCAATATACAAATTATGCTGTTATTTCTTCTGTTTCATAAAAGTACATTCTATTGTACTGACTTCCCCATTTATCTATCTTTATACTTTCCAACTTACCTTTTTGGCAAATTTCTGAAGAATTATTAGCCTAGACTTCCTACTATAAATTTTCTTCTCAATTCTCTTTTATATCAATCTAATCAGACTTGCATCTGATGCTTAGCAAATACTATTGAGCTCCCAATATTTTGATATCCCTTTGTTCTCCAGGATTATTCTTAAGATTTTTCTCATATCATTCCTTGGGTTGCTCATTCCAGACCCCTTGGAGTCCTCTTTTATATCTCTCTTTTACTCTAACCTACAGATGACCCAACTCTATCCTAAAAAATGCTTTAAAACACACAAGAACTTGCATATGTACTCCTGCCAGTTCAGTTCAAACCACGATCCTATTCCTCCTGATTTTATGCAATATATTACTCATGAATCCCCTTTTCTCCTTTTGGCTCACATCAGCCTATTTCTCACACAGTCAACAGAGTATGCCACACTACTCAAAATTATTTCCTTGGTTTCTAGTAATACAAAATAAAAGTAAAATTCTTACTGTTGCCTACAAATCTTATATAAGATGCACTTTATGTCTCCAATCTTATCTTCAACCCTGTAAAGATTGTTTCTCTTTGCCATCCTTCAAGCCTTCTTACTGTTTCTCCAACACAAAAAAAACATGCATCTCTCAGTCTTTTTACTTACAAATCTCACTTCTGGATGCTCTCCAGAGCCTGCTCACTCACCCTGTGGTCTGTTATCCTCAGTGAAGTCCTTCTCTGACTATCATATTCAAAATTCAAATCTGCCACTCCACAGCTTGTCCCTCTTTCTCTGTTTTTTTTTTTTTTTTCTTGGTGTAGAATATCACTATCTACCAGATTGTATCAACCATCTAATATATACATATGTTATGTATTATATTTAGGTATCTTAAGCTGTGTTTGTAAAGTAAATTTCTGGAGAGGGGGAAGACAACCATGACTTGTAGCTTTTACTGAATTTTGTGGCACTCCTGGAACTGAATTGTGCATAAGTCTTCAAAACTCCATGTCAAATGACTTTGTTTTGGTAAAATGAAATTCAACATGGTTAGCACATATTAAGATATTGATAGTGTTTGTTGAGTAAATGAATGACTAAGGAGGTGAGCATGATTCAGATAAAAGTGTTTGGGCCAACTGAGAGAAAAACACGGACAGACAGTACAGCAAATGGCACATAAACCAAGTGGATTTTGGGTGTCTGACACAATGAAAAGGAGACTACTGTGAGAGATTCAAAGCATAGTGCATGGTAAAGAACATGATACATAAATGGTGAAAAAACATACAGATTCAAATAATTGAACCAAAGGGTAAATAGAGAATAGAACGTAATTTTAGTCAACTCATTCTCTAAACTATCACTACCTAAATATTTACTTTAATTACTCACAAAACTTTACTCAGAATTTGCAAATTGAATTTAAAACTGTGCTAAAATGAACTTACACATACAGTACAGCAGTTATGATTAACTCACTTCCCAGCTAGGATCACTGGTCGTGCAGTGACTATGCTATCGGTTAACACTGTTGAGTAAAAATGTCTTCCAAGTGAAAAGGTCTCATAAGAAATAGATAGGCAGGGCCTCTCCTGGTGGCGCAGCAGTTGAGCGCTGGGCTGCGAAGCTGCCTGCAGCCTCTGCAGCGCCGGCTCAATCCCTGGCCACTGGCGAGGGTCCCACATGGTGCGACAGACCTCTCCTGCCACGCCCGCTGCTCCCCTCAGCAGTGTATTTTGTTGGTCTGCCTGTTCTGTTCCCCACTCTGGCTCTAGTGAACTCCCTCACCTTCCCGTGCTTCTGACTGTACCTAGTGCTTGTATAAATAAATAATCTTTAAAAAAAAAAGGAAAAAAAAAAGAAAAAAATAGATAAGCATGTGAAATTTAAAAAAGCTTTAAATTTAGGGAAAAAAAGGAAGTCATAAAGAATATATAAAGACATTAAATTATAAAAGTTACAATTTTGTCCATAGACACATTTTGTCCACATTAGTTTACAATGTGTGAGGAAAAATAAAATTGTGATAGTGTCATTTTATAGAAATTCATCATTTTTCTTAAATACAGAATATTATTTAGAAAAAACTAGAGAAATAACTTGTGCCATAGACTCATAGACACAACCTCTGCATGATGGTAGGAAGCATTGTGTTCCTGGAGCTGAGGACTTGGACATCAATAAAGATGCAGAAGGAGAAAGAGAAAGGGAATTTGATGAAGGTAATTGAGTTTCAAATCATGTGAAGGATGGTTCAAGAAATTTAAGAGTCATGTAAACCTTCGAGATGTGAACAACTCAGATAAAGTAATTTCATCTGAGAGTAGAGCTGCACTTTTCCCAGTGAACTGAAGAGAACGAATGGCAAAGGTGATTATATCATACAGAAAAACCTATGTTTTCTTTCTTTGTTTGTTTGTTTAAAGGAAAATTTTTTCTATAGTTATTTAAAAAGTGAGAACTAATGTGTCAGCTCCTGTTAACCAGGAACTGAAATTAACCTGTTAAGGTGAAATTAACCTGTTAAGGAAAAAAAAAAAAAAAAGTGAAAACCAGCCTTAAGCTTAGGTAAGTAAGATCTTACTTACCTTCCATTCTCCAAACCACATGTATCATACACAATTGCAGGGAGATGGGAAAAATAACAGGCAATCTCTAGGTCTCTTATTGAAAAGAAAATTAAGACAACATTACAGAGATTCTTGACTGCAAAAACAGCTACACTGCATCCTGTAGACTAAAGAGGCTTAAAGGTATCTACCTAAGGAAACAACATGCAAATTCTATGTTTTGGGAATATTTTATCTCTTGGAAAAGAGAAAGGTCAAAATTAAAAATGAACATTTAAATTAATGCTTTAGTATAAGAGAAGTGATAAAATCTTGAACTAGTAAAACCAGCACTGGAATTTGAAAGATTACTCATTTGTAATCTATACTGCATAGAATCTATAAACTGCATAGAAGACAAAGTTTATACAGAGTTTTGAAGGATGAGAGAGTGGCACTATGTTAAACTTAATTTAGCAAAAAATGAGGAGTGGTAGTTTATTTTATCAATAATGTTTATTGAGCATTGAGCCTTTACTATGTACTAGGCACTGAGCAAGTCACCTTGAATGAAAAGTAAATAGGCATAGTCTATGCCATTAAGTAGCTTGAAGCTTATTAGGGATTGAATGAAATAAAAGGTGAGGGATAGAGTAAATTTGAGTAGCATGGGAACCCCTAGAATAAATGTTCAACAGTCATTTTAAAGATGAAACTAAAAATATTTTTTTGTTTATTGCTGCATCTATTTTTCTTAGTTTGGTATACTAGACCTTTTTTCTTCAGATTTACAATGGGCAATGAGATCACTCCCACTAGCACAAAGACTAAGGGATCAAATGTAATTTCTTTTTTGTTGTTTTTTTATAGAATATCTTGTTAGAAAAAGGAAAATCAAGTTGTTTCAAAATAATTTGATATAATAAATCTCTCTTCAGATCCAATTTAGTCATAAACTTAATTATAGAAGATATGACTTTGAAGAAGCAAATTTGCAAATAAAGAAAGAAAAATTCTGTACACAATCAGAGAAAGTAAATCTGTTTGGAATTTTAATCACAGCAGCTTGACTTCTGTTCTCTTAAATTGATATCACCTATCTCTCTGTTTATCTGACTAATTTTGGCCAGACTCTACGGGCAAAACAAAATGGAAAAACCACTTGTTTTTTAGAGGGCATACCTGACATAGATGTCAGAATTCTCATCAGCAAAATGGCAAAGATCAGTTTGTCACTAAAGTCTCAATATCTATCACATTTTGGCACTGTAAATAGATTTCTGACTTCAAGCTGTCTATATATTCAAGTTAACATGCATCCATTATAGAAGTATTGGACATCAACTACCTAAACATATCTTAGACTACACATGCAATCACAAATGCAAGGATTCCTCTGTGACTTTGAATAAGATAATTTCGTGAAACATTAAATTGCCTCAAATGTGCAGAGAAATGAAAAATAGTTAAATAGTTTTACCCTACAATGAAGAAAAAATACTCTCACAATATTAGAACATTTTTAATCATATATTTTGGTAAATCATCAAATCAATTCAGACATGGAAAACTAATTCAAACATCAAAAACAGAATAATAAAGTCCAAAGTTATGATTAACAGGATGAATTATATAAAACCTCCGTAATGTTTTGATGTTTTATGCAAAAATGCCTCAAAGGAATTAAGGACTATGAAGCACTGCTAAATCATTGTGATGATAACTACATCAAGCCTGGCTGCAAAACCAAAACAGATAAGAAAAACAAAATGAAATGTGGTGTACTTTTCATTCTTTCATTTAATCTGTTTTTCTCACACAATTCTCCAGAGTCACTTAGAATTTGTTACATAGGGTGATGTCGAAAACCTCCACACTGAAGAAAAAGTTGAAGAAAACTAAAAGACTGGTAGATATTTCCAATGTAGGTCTTTTAACATTTGCAGCACAAATCAAGACATGAAAGTGCTTTTTTAGTCACATCCTCACCATCAAACTGTGGTGTTAAGCTTCTTATTTTTCTAATGCGATATAGTATCATCATGTAGTTTTTAACTTACACTTTTCTTGTTATGAATGACACTGAACATATTTTCATATCATAAAAGTCATTTGCATTCTTAACTGTCTATTCATATTTTTAGCTTATTTTTCTATGGGGTTGATGCTGTTTTCTGTGTATAGGATGAGAATCCATTAGTTGGTGCTATTAGACTAGTATGATAAATTGTTTAGGAAGATGGAGGGAATAACAAGCATAAGAATAGTGTAACTTAGTGACTTTTACTATACTTAACCATTCTAAATAAGATAAAGAATAGCTGAGGTTGTTAATCAGCAATTAAAAACTGAGTATAAAAGACCAACTGTCTCCCAGCTGCATACAAGGTGACAAGTGGGCAAAGAAAACAAAAGACCAAGGAAACCTAATCCTTAGATAAGTCCAAATAAAGTAGGACCACTATACTTAGGCCAGAATATCGTGGATCAAAAATAGGTCCTTGACACATGGGATGGGTATATCTGGTTGCTATTCTCAAATACTTTAGACTTTGACCCTGCAGTAGTGGCCCTCATTTCTCTAAGAAAAAAATAACAAGATTCCTCTACTTAAAAAAAAAAAAAAGTGATGCAGGGGTCTCTTCCCAATAAAGCCGTTCCTTGAAATTTATCCTAAGAGCACACTGACCACTGACCTGACAAGGATGGAAAGGTTCTGCACCACAGAACCTAGCCATCATATTTCAAGAGAAGAGCATATTTGGGACTAGATTCTGAGGAAGATTTATCAAGAGTGCTACACATAAAGTTTTCTAGGAAGAAATTAACATTGTATTCTCTCCTGGGATACAGGATGAAATTCTTTGCCAAAGATCTAAAGAGACAGTGAAGGTATCTGATTAGAAGTCCTCTTAGAAACATAGGAAATGTAATGCCCCATACTACCTACTAATTTTTACTAATTTAGATTAAAATGCATCAATTGCATATGAGATTTTGGACAAAGGTATTTAAAAGCTAACAGAAGTGAGTGTGCTGGAGTGAATAAGGACAGAAATCTATAATATCCATCAAAATCATAAGGAATATGCTAGTGTGACATTGGAATCATTTTAAAGTTCAGGGTAGTTCTCCTGGATAGAGCTAATAAAAGATGACAATACAGAATAGGGTCAAATACAAGAATTGTTGTGATAGAATCTTAAAACAATGGAGCCCAAGTAGCAAGAAGAAAAAGAAGCCAGAAGGATGTGATTATTATGAGTGGTATGTTCAGAACAACAGCTAAGAGAGACTAACAAGCAGAGCTTTATGGAATGGTTAATAGCATACAAGTTCCCTAGGGGAAAATTAGATGGACAGTGAACAGAATGCTACATAAGCTGCAAAACTGAAAGATTTTAAGGATAATCAGAAGTCTGAGGATAGTTGCTCCAATAAAATGCCATGGTCTCTTGCCAGCTTTTGGATTCAGAACTCCTTGATTAAAACAAAGGTGGGGTTCCCAGTGAGAAGAACCCTGGAATACCATGACACATATAAATGGCCATAAATTTCTCAGTCTTCTCCTGAAGGCATCTATAGCCATTTAGTTTGGCAACTGAACACAGGGAAAGAGGAATACTCAAACATTTCAAAGACTATTGGAGTAACAGTCATGTCATAAGATAACATGATCAACTATTTCACATAATAGAATAAATGAGTGACAAATAAGCACAGAAAAAAGCTGTCCAATCTCACTGGACAGCACTGTACACAGACATGTGGAGAAATTGGAATGTGAAATGATATAGATAACCCTGGAACATCTCCTGGCAGTTTCTTTACAAATTAAATATCTTCAACTACCATAGGATTCATTAATTGCTTTCTTGAGAATTTACCCTAAAGAAGTGAAAACTTAGATTCACAAAATACCTGTTGGAATGGTTATAGAAGCTTACTTCATAATACACAAAATTGGAAATAACCCAGATATTCTTCAACATTCTGAAATAATTGTGTCATGCCCATGCCATAGAACACTACTCAGCAATAATAAAGAACTTGGATACATCCAATAGTTTTGATGACTATCTGGGGGATTATGGAGAATGAAAAAGGCCAATTCCAGATGGTTTCATAGTTTATATTTTCAATTATACATCATAATAGAAATGACAAAATTATAGAAATGAAGAATAGGTTATTAGTTGCCAGTACTTAAGAAGGGGATGGGAGTGGAGGGAAGCAGGTGTGACTATAAGAGAACAACATGAAAGCCTTGTGGTGATGGAAATGTTCTGTATTTTCAATGAAGCAGCATCACTCTCCTGGTTGATATATTTTACTGTAATTTGGAAGAAGCTATCATTAGGAAAAATGTACAAAATGTCCCAGGAAATCTTTGTTATTCCCTAAATTGTATGTGAAGTTATAATCACCTCAAAATAAAAAAAAAATTACTAAAGAAAGGTTTTAGGCTGTGGGTATAAGCAGACCTGTGGTATCAGAGACATTATTGGTGGGAAAAGACAAGATGTAGAATTTATGATTAGGCCCAACAGGAGAATGACAACTCAGATCATGAGGCTCCCACAGCAAAACCATGTTATATGAACCAGAGAATTACAGACGATTTCAAAATCATCTTTTGATATAACTGTAGGACCTAGTATGGAGGGCCTGATTATAGGACATCAAGTGACTATGCAGCCAAATTTATACATTCATACAAAGCAATAATGAAGGGAATAAGCTACAATTTGGATAAATCCCAAACTTTATACTGCATAAGATAAGAATATATGTTGTAAAATTCCATTAATCTGAATATCTTAAAGTAAAAATAAATAAATCTACAGTGTTAGCAATCAGTTTAACGGTTGTTTGGGATTGAGGCAAATGCAGACAGATTGAAAAAGAGCACAAGGACACTTTTGGGGATGATAGAAATGTGTTATATCTTGCCTGGGTTACATGGTTTTACAATTGTCTAAGTTTATTACACAGGATACAGTAAAATGTGGACATGCTCTTGCATACAAATAATACCTCAATAAATTTAGTTTTTCACACTGTTTTTATAAAGGACTCAAGCCAAATTGATTAAGTTCCTACTGAGTTAGAGACTGAGGGCATCAACTCTCATCCTCAGAAGATTAATTCCTATGCTTCTCTCTTTTGCTTGCCTTATGGCCCCAAGAAAGGCACTGGCAGCAGGTGAAAAGACCGGCAGAGTGCCTGAGGTAGGATGCTGTAAGTTCCAAGGAGTTCAAATTCCCAGGAAAGGTCTACTGCATCAGAGGCTGAAATGAGAGCTGACTTAAGTTGATACGATGCTCAAGACCAGATGTATCTTCTGCATTTCTGTATTAATGGATGCTAATTTTGCAACATCACACATAAGGAATTCTTCCTAAAAATTGAACCTAAATATGATTAAATCTTTAAATATAGAACTAGTCTTTAGCTATAATTACCAGTTCTGGGGCATAGCCGGCAACAGAGAATCGTGTTAACTGACTCAGTGGGATCTAATCACTGGATTCCAAACCAGTAAATTCACATAGCAAATAATCAATTTCTGTAACAAATAATTATCTATGGAAATATAAGGAGAGACAGAGGGAGAGAAATCTCACTGGCATTAATGTTACTAAATCTCATCTACATCTAATCTCGTACAACTACAGCACGGAGCTTGAATGTTGATTCTAGGTGAAATCCAGCCTGTGACTGTTTTTGTAAGTCTATGATCTTAATATGACTTCTACATTTTTAAATGGTCGCTACAGAAAACAGACTAGTATTTGCCTCATACTCCCAAAATAATTATTTTTCTGGTCCTTTACTTAAGTTTGCTGACTTCTATCATTTAGGAAGGAAGAGAGCAAGGGAGTAAAGAAGGGGAAAAGGGAGGGACTGGGGAAAAAAAGCATTTATCAGGCATTTCATGAAATTTGAGTATTGATTAGATATTTAATAATATTTAGAAATTGTTTAGTATATAAAATATTAATATTATTATTCTCTTTATAAAGGTCTTGTTTTTCTATAGAACTACAAAATTATCATCATCATGAAATAAAACAATATATGGGATTTACATAAAAAATGCACATGCCTGGGAGAGGGCAGGGGTGCAGATATGACAGGATTAGTAATGATTTGATAATTTGTTACTTGGTGACAGGTATGTAGAAGTGCCCTCTACTATATTCCCTGTAGTGTATTTCAGTAGATCTGCCTGTTCTGCTCCCAATTCTGTCTCTGGTGAATCCTTTCACCCTACTGCCCCTGCACCTCTGGCCTATACCCCAGCTCTTGTATAGGTAAATAAATAAAATAAATCTTAGCAAAAGAAATTTTAGTTTAGTTAATAGTTAAATAAAAATTTCAAAAATCTGGGACCTCCGTGATGGCACAAGGGGTTAAGCGCTGCACTAAAGCAGTCCTAAGCCTCTGAAGCAGGAGTTTGATTCCTGGCCAGCCAGGGAGCAACCCACATGGCACAGCAGACCTCTCCTGCCCCACCCGCTGATCCCCTCAGCAGTATATTTCAGTCAGTCTGCCTGTTCTGTTCCCCACTCTGTCTCTGGTGAATCCTCTCACACCCTATATCTCTTGCCTGTATCCCAGCTCTAATATGCATAAATAAATAAATATTTTTTAAAAATTCACAAATCTATAAAATTACATTTACTTGTAAATTTAATAAAAACCCTTAAATAGGCATGGGATGGTAATTGAATGTCTTTACTTCAATGGTTCATAAATTTCATCCTAGTTTCACTGCAATTATGTATTGGGAATGAATTTAATAAGAAAGTGGAAGTAGTTAAAATAGCTTTCCTTTACATGTAAAATTGATTGATTGTTAATAATAAAATAGAACCCAGTTTCCTGACTAATGTTGTATGAAGAATTTCAAATTATTCTCTGTGATAAAAGACCACATTAATGTGGTCTGTGAGGTTTCTACAGATGATCTATTAGTTTTTACAAAATACCAAGAGGATATCACTAATTGTTTATCAACCATTCATCTCCTCACCTTTCCAATGTGGATTTCTCCCACAACACTCCTCTAAAACTGCTTTATCAGAAGATATCAATGATTTTCTTCCAGAAAGAGAAACTTACACATTCTATCACCACTCTCTTTTTTTTTTTTAAAGATTTATTTATTTATACAAGAACCGCGGTACAGGTCAGAGGTGCAGGATGGTGAGAGAATTCACCAGAGACAGAGACAGGGGCAGAAAAGGCAGAAGGGCTGAAAACACTGCTGAGGGGAGCAGTGGGAGAGACAGGAGAGGCCTACTGCACCATGTGGGCATCTCCCTGGTCGGCCAGGAATCGAACTCATACTGCAGAGGCTGTGGACAGCTTCACAATGCTGCACTCAACCAGTTATGCCACCGGGGAGGTCCTATCACCACCTTCTGAGAAACCCAACTGTTCCTATAGCATCAGGTCTTTCTGCCCTTCACAGGGTTATCCTCCTCTTTGGCCACACAATGTGAGTTTTTCAAAGTTCCATCCTTGGTTTTCTTCTTTTGCTCTTTGCACTTATCTCTTCTTTTCTTCTTTTCCCTGTTCATATCTTCCCAAGTGACTAAGATCATTATGCAAATGAATCTCAAAATTGTATCTCTGACTTCTCTCTAATTTAATCCCGACATTGCAAATGCCTGCTAAATATTACTACATGTGTTAGGATGTACTGAAGAGGAGAGTAGGAAGTGAAATGATACAGAGGTGGGCTTCCATACACAGGGAGATAAGAAATACAGAACTGATGAGTTCCATGAAAGAGTTTGTTTACTCAAACATAGTTTGCTGTCAGGTTCTATGGTAAAAAATGATTATATAAATGGGCTTCTCCATATGAAAGAACATATCTCAGTGAGATACTGAGAGACTTCAGATACAGATGAGATATAACATATATGGATAACAGTATAGTTCTGTTTTTCTATCTTTGAGCAATTGAAAGATATGTAAGATGTTAGAGAGTGAGATCAAATGAGAAAAAATTGACATGATAGATAAAAAGGAATACATGTAAATCTGGAAGCTCAGGGCATTTTAAAGTACTACTCATGCTTATAGTTTCTTCTACTGCTATGCTGGCAAATGTAAGTTACTGCAGGATATTCACATTCAATCTATTCTCCTGTCTGGTGACAATGTAGCACAAAAGGAAAACTTTGAGGGAGCAGAATAAGTCAACAACAAAGTGTTTAAACATCTTAACTTCAGGGCCTCCCTGGTGGCACAAGGGGTTAAGCACCACACTATGAAGCAATCGACAGCCTCTGTAGCATGAGTTTGATCCCCAGCATGAGTTTGATCCCCAGCCAGGGAGCAACCCACATAGTGCAGCAGACCTCTCCTGACTTGCCCGCTGCTCCCCTCAGCAGTGTATTTCAGTCAGTCTGCCTGTTCTGTCCCCTGCTCTGTCTCTGGTGAATCCTCTCACTCCTCTGCATCTCTGGCCTGTACCTCACCTTTTATATGCACAAATAAATAAATCTTAAAAAAAAAAATCTTAACTTCAACATCTTTCTGTGCACAGCCAATGCAGTTTCTTTAGCAATCACTTTTCATTTCTTCCTTTTCCCCAATGCCCATCTGGTTCCTCTTCCAACAAAGTTTTTTTTTTTTTTTTTTTTTAATTGACACATCTATTCCATCATCACCACTCCCACCTGGGTTTGAAAACATTTACCTCACAATTAGACTATTATAAAGTAACTCATCATTGGTTCCACATTCTGTATCCTGCTCACAAGTCATTTTCAAAAAGCTTCTGATTATTTCCGTCTTCTGGACCATAGTGGTTAAAAACTACTGTAGTACAGCTAGAAGCATAGGAAGTTAGACAATCACATTGGAGTTTTAGGTATGGAAGTAAAATGCCTGGCTGTCTATCTTGTGGCACAACTTATATAGTTACTATATTTATGTCTCATTCCGAATTAAATTTCAGCACCAAAGATCACTACCCTTAGAAGCAAGCAAAAGACATAACACAAGCATATTGAAGTTTATAAAGACAAAGCAGACTCACCTAGTTAGTTAGGAATGATCTTAGCTAAATATTATTCTTGATATGAACCCTTCCCTCAGCAACATTTTTTAAGAATAATCTTATAGGGGCCTCCCTGGTGGTGCAAGGGTTAAAAGTGTCAGTGCTATCAAGCTATCACCAGCTACTGCAACATGAGTTCGAGCCTTGGCCAGGGAGCTAACCCACATTGCCCAGCAGACCTCTCCTGTCTTGCTTGCTGCTCCCCTCAGTAGGGTATCTCAGTAGATCTGCCTGTTCTGCTCCCTACTCTGTCTTTGGTAAATCTTCTCACCCCCCGCACCACTGGCCTACACCCCAGTTCTTTAGTGCATAAAAAAAAAATCTTAAAAAAGTATTTAATTTCTCTCAACTCAATAAATGTTATATATTCATTAAAAATAAAGATTATAGAACTTCTGAGGTCCCATTACATCCTGTCCCTCACTGCCTGGGAACTTTCTTCATTTTTGTATTTAAGTTTTGAAGCTAATACTCAGTTGAGGATTTTCTTCTTCTGTTTATTATTACACATAAATATACATTGCAACCCTAAACACAGTTTGACAAACTTTTTAACAATTATGTATTAACTCCCTATGCTATTCCCCAAAGCAGCTATTCTAAAAAGTTCACACTCCACGGATACCTCATTCCCTTTTCTCCAAAGTTCCCTCTTCCTGTTTTTCACAAATTTCATAGGGATGTGTTTCCCTATTTTACAAGTCAAATGTGATCATTTTAATTCTGTTTCATTATTGAGGGATTTGAATTTATGGAGCCAATGAATCAGAAAAACCTTCAATTAAGATGAAGTAGCCAGACTGAGAAAATTAAGATAAGGCATAAATAATTGCATTTTTAACAAGGGAGGGATAAACTGGCATGTCTACCATTAATGCAAAATATTTATAGGAGTTGTCATCCAAATTAATTATAAATATCCTAAAAGTTCTTGTTTAACCTCATGTTACTGAGTCTTCGACATATATTTTACTAATTTCTAGAAAGGTTTCACGATGAAAATCTGCTGTGAAGATATGATAGAGTACATCAGTGTTTAAGTGGCATTATTCTTAATTCGTTCACTAAGGCTTTCATAGGTTTTTATCCTCTAAATCTTAAACCAGTTACAATTTTAATTTCATATTTGTAGAAATTTCAACTCTACCTTTTATCTAGAAAAAGTTTGCCAAGCCCAAGTAAATGAATTTATTTACATTTTTCTTCCTATTTGTGAAAAGGGATCATCATATAGGCTTTCTTTTATTTTGTTCTGATACAATAATTTTCTCCTTTTCTTTGCTAGTCAGTCTAATAAACAGTAAAAGGGAAGGACTATTTTGAAATCACAATTTCCTAGAAAAAACTTAATGCAACTAAAGACATAGTAAAAATGTTCCAGATCTGCAATATGGACAACATAGAATCTTCTCTCAATAGCTGATCACTCTCAGAGCTCCTTGTCTCATATTTCACTGTACTTAAGCTCAGGTGTAGTGTCCTCATGCATTAAATAACAGCTATCTCTGTGTGACTGATGGATATGGTAAAAGTGATAGTGCATGGCTACTGCCTTGATCTCCTGGAATACTCACCTTTGAAACTCTGAGTCACCATGGAATACATGCCACTGATTTGAGAGTAATATGCTAGAGATCACATTCAGTATCTTTTAATCACGATCTTTGAGTTACTAAAAGTACACGGAGAGATACAGGGAAAGTCCCCCATTGTTCCAGTTGAGACCCAGAGAATCATATGGCTCAGATAACATTTCCCTTCTGAATTCTGCTTAAATTGCAAATAAAATGATATATAGTATATGCCAACACATTTTATACAGAAATAGAGAGCAAAACATTTTTTCTAACCAAGATTGCTAAAGTTGCCATGAGCATAAAAGCTCATAAATTTAGGGGGTTACAGACAATATCCTATGTAACCTTTTTGTGTAGCAGCCAGTCTTATATTGGTAATTAGGGTTGATTACCACCAACAATACTTTAATCCCCTTTTTTTTTGCTTACTGGTCCACCAGTATGAGCATTGGCATCAGTCTTTTTTGGTTTAACACCAGCATATCATACAAATCCATTTTGCATTACCCTAAGTTCTCTTCCTCTCTGTTAGCTAATTGTTGGGAAGAACCTTTGAAGCCAAAGATGTAAGTTGAGATAGAACCATCAGTAAAATGTAAATGACATACAAGTCTGGGTCATCTGTTTTTGTGATTTACTAGTACATTCTGGATATGCTCAGGTTTAAATCAAGATGCTGTTTCTTCACCTGCCAAACCTTATGAAATTATGGATCTGATAATACTCAGCTCAATAAAGGAAACTCCAGTTGCATAGTCTGTTAGTAACCATTGTCAGGTTATCAGTTTCTAGTAAAAGCCAGTATTATGTTGGGAATGTTTATTTAAAATGAGAATAACAATCTGACAGAGAACGCATGATCTTCAAGTTCTAGAAACTTACCAGACTGCACAGCAAAATCTTTTTTTCATAGATATTTTTATCTCCACCCAGCCTGCTGAGTGATAAAGCCCAAGTGCCTAGACACCTCAGGCTGTACCTTCTGCAGAATCTTCTCTTCCTCTAGGTTCCTTTCAAAGCTGACAGCTTCCAAGCCACAAAATACGGGGTCAGAGAAGATTCTCAAGTTCAGCATGTGTGTCTTTCAAAATCAGAAGAGACCTATCAAATGCTATACCTCTATCAGGGTGTCAAGTGCAAAATATGAAACTTTGTTTTTAATCTCAGATGGAATGGTATGGTTATCACAGAACACTGGACCTCCAAAAATATGGCAGTCACTGGAATCTTCAAGGCTTTATCATGCACCCTCTGACAGTGTCTATCTAGCATAGTAGTGAAGTTTCCACTTTCTGCTCGCCAAGTCCAATTATTGTAATGTCATCAATGTATGTGTCTGCTTCTATGCTCTGTGGATTGTCGCAAAGATCAAGATAACCTGAATTCTCTGCTGTGACAGAGAGCAGGATAGTTAGCACAGCTACAGGCTAGGAAGTAAATGTGAACTTCTGTTCTCACCAACAGAATATACTTATATATATATATATATACATATATATGAAGATCCTATAAGAAGTGCCAAAGTCTGCGTTAATCTACTATCACTTAACCAAGTGGTAGCCTCAATAGCAGCCTCTGTGACAGATGGTATAATACAGCAGCTGTGATTGGCTTGCCACTTGGATAAATTTATAGTAATATACATCTGCCAAAATCCATTTCATTTCTACAGAGTACATATGGGCAAATTGAATAGAAATATTATGTAGACCATCACCCCTATATCCTCTAAGTCTTTGGAAGTGGTATTAAACTCAGCATTTCCTTCCAGAATAAAGTATTACTCTGACTTATAAATTTGCTAAGTAAGGGAATATGTTTCTGGGGTTTTTACTTGGTTCTTGACATCCTAGTGACTCTTATTCCACAGGCAATGATGTATAGGTTCTGCCAGGTACTAAGTATTTCCCTCTCAATCATGAACATGGGAATCAAAGAAATAATGATAGGTTAAGCCCAAGGATACTTGGATACACTGGGAAATGGACTTGAGCCAAACCCCACCTGACCTTTATAAACGGCCTTTCATTGAGAACCCTGGTGGTGTTTCAGATCTCATGGGATCAGTGTGAGTTCAGTTTTATGTTTACTTGTCCTAGAAATTTCTGGATTTTCCCTCTTCTTAGTCTCTATACCCTTTTTTTTTTTTAAGATTTTATTTAATTTTGCATAGAAGAACTGAGGTGTAGGTCAAAGGTGAAGGAGGAGGGAGGATTCACCATAGACAGAGTGAGGAGAACAGAAAATCTACTGAAATACACTGCTGAGGGGAACAGCAGGCAACACAGGAGAGGTCAGCTGTGCCATGTGGGTCAGTTCCCTGGCCAAGGGTTGAACTCAGGTTAGAGTGGCTGGCTATAGCTTGATAGCGCCGAGACTAACCCCTGTGCCAACAAGGAGGTCCAGCCCCATCTTATTTACTTGCAAATAGTACCAGGTTCCTTTAGGGAATAATTACGGGGATATTTATTATACAAATTTAATGTGGAATTGCAGGCTTCTTTCTCAAGAGGACCATGTGCTTCAATCAATGAGTTCTGAATTTAAGAACTAATTTATCTGTAAATTGCATAAGTATTCATAATTTCCTATTTCACCAAATGATGTTAATCTTGTGCCTATCTTCATTTGTTTACTTTCTTTCCCTTTCTTATAGGCATCTACCCATTTGTTTTATGTCTAAGAATACTAAAACCTATTATCTATCACCTTATGCTTGAGCTAATATAATCTATTAGTTTATTATCTTCACTTAAAGTTAATATCATGACATAATAGCTATTGATATTAAGTGCCTGAAGATCAAGGTAATTAGATGGCAAGTCTGCTGATTACATCAACCTTGCCTCCTACAACTGAGTGCTATGTTTTGCCCTCATTCCCATCAACATTAAACAGCCCAGTTCAATTTTAACCACAATCAATCAGAGCTTGTCGAGTGGAGCTACCACCAGTTAAGCTTTTTAAAGATGTAGACACCTCAGCATTGCACTCCTTATGGTTTGTCTTCTGGATCCACCCAGGATCTTTATCAAGTTATGGGTGCTCAGGTTTTACATAGTAAATCTATTCTAACATTCCTATTCCCTTGTTTCTTCTGAATTCTTCCATAGTAACATGTAAGAAAGTTCCAGATTTTATATCATCTTTGCTATATTAAAGCTTCAAGGAGCTATCTTAGCAAAACATTTTGGGGTAGACATCACTTTCATTGCCATATCGTCAACTTCTGAGACTTGGATAATTGCTTCTATTCAATAATCTCCCCCATATTCAGCCTTATGTTCTACCCCTATAACTCTCTGATGAAGTATTCTCACACTTGCATTTCAAGATTCTTCCTGTACTTACTAATTAGGTGTGTCAATTCCTTTGGTGCATTTCCATTTTAGACATGAACTATACTTCCCAGCCCAGATTATGCTGAGGCTTCTCTATTGACCAGCGGCAATGAAAGGAGATGGGTTGGTCATGAGGGACTTTGCTATGTTAAGAAGCACCTGCCTCAGATGTTATCATTGCATAGTCTCCTTGTGGCAGAGGGAAGAGCATTGCTGGTCTTGATAATGCAAGAAAATTGAAAATTCAAGATATTGGTTTTTTTTTTCTACCTAAATAACCCTCTTCTTGGCCTCTATGCCCCATCCCTTTCCTATAAAATCATTAACTTTAGCTAAGGAACTCTTAAAGCTAAGCATTCTGGGATTGTTGCAGTTCTACCATCCTTTCATTAGATTCTGAGCCTGATTTTCAACATGCTTGGCTCTGATGCAACAAAAGATGAGCAAGTTTCCCTAAGAATTACTGGTAGCCTTATGAATTTCATTCACATTATTCACTGGGGCCTGCCTGGATGTTAATAAGATAGTTTCATTCTTTCTTATCATTACAGTTTATTAGGATATCTTTTACTAAATATTTTGAACTACATTGCTTCAGTTCTAAATATTTTAAAATAATTTATTCTTGTTCTTATAGCAAAATATTTTCAGTAAGTATTTTAGAGACCATCTCCCTTTGTCAAATCCTGAAGAATTTTTTTTTTGTTCTTTCCACTACCAACTCTTGTGTCCACTTGTCTGTGTCCTTTTTTTCCCCTTTTAACTTGAACCCTGAGAATCTTTATTAATATTCACTAGTTCTCGAAAATGTTTTACATTGTCAAATTGTCTGTTACATAAATGTCCAGTATGTTATTGTTCTAACTTGCTTTGCTATACACAATTCTCTCAAATTCCCTCTTTTGTTGAAAATAGCTGCATTTCACTTTCTTATGGCTAATACTCCATGATGTGTATATGTCATATCTTGCTAATCTAATTGTCTGTGGATGAAAATTTAGGATACTTCTGTGTCCTACATATAGTAAATAATGTTGCTGTGAACACTGTGGAACATAGGGTGTTTTTTTTTTTTTTTTGGTTGTATGTCCAAAAATGGAATTATTAGGTTGTATTGTATTTCCATTTAGTTTTTAAAGATAAATCCAGATTTCTTTCCATAATGGTTGCACTAGTTAAAATTCTCACTTTTCTCCACATTCTCTCCATCACTTCTTGTTGGGGGGTCTTTTTGATATGTGTCCATTGTAGTTCTAATCTGCATCTCTCTCTCTTTTTTTTTAAGATTTATTTATTTATTTATACAAGCACTGGGTACAGTCAGAAGCGCGGGAGGTTGAGAGAATTCACCAGAGCCAGAGCGGGGAGCAGAGCAGGCAGAAGGACCGAGGTACACTGCTGAGGGGAGCAGCGGGCAGCAGGAGAGGTCTGCGCGCCATGTGGGACCCTCCTCCGGTGGCCGGGGAGCAGCCGGGGATCGAACCAGCGCTGCTGAGGCCGCGGGCAGCTTTGCAACCCAGCGCTCAACCGCTGTGCCACCAGGGAGGCCCTGCCTATCTCTTATAGAAGTGACAATGAACGTTTTTTTCTCATGTCTTTTGGCCGTTTGGATATCCTCTTTGGAAAATTCTCTATTCATAACTGCTGTTTCTTAATTGGGTTATTTGCTTTTTTATTGTAGACGTGTATGAATTTTTTATATATCTTAGATATTAATCCCTTATCAGTTATTGTGTGAATATTTTTTCTAATTCAGTACAGTGTCTATTTAATTGTACTTTCTTTTGTGGTAAGAAGCTTTTTAACTTGAGGTAATCCCATATTTTTATTTTGGTTTTTAATTCCCTTGCCATAGGGGTTTAGTCACCAAAACGTTTATTGTTGTTATCATTGAATATCACAAATGTTTCTTCTATGTATTTTATTGTTGCAGGTCATTTTTTTAAGATTTATTTATTCATGCATACAAGAACCAGGGTACAAGTCAGATGTGCAGGGGGTGGGGGGGTGAGAGGATTCACCAGAGACAGAGTTGGAACAGAACAGGCAGACTGACTGAAAGACACTGCTGAGGGGAGTAGGGGGTGAGATAGGAGAGGTCTGCCACACCATGTGGGTATCTCGCCAGCTGGCCAGGATTGAACTCACACTGCAGAGGCTGCTGACAGCTTCACAGTGCTGTGTTCAACCACCTGTGCCACCAGGGGAAGCCCTGTTGCAGGTCTCATATCTAAATCTTTAATCCATTTGGAATTTTGTGTGTGTGTGTATGGTGTAAGCAAATAACCCAATGCCATTGTTTTATGTGTGGCTTTCAATTTTTCATTAACTAAGGAGACTGTCTTTTCCTGATCTTATCGTCTTGGATGCTTTATCGTAGATCAGATGCTAGTATGTAAATGGAATTATTTCTAGACTTTTACTCTGTTCCATTGGCCCATATATCTGTTTTTTGTACCAATATTATACTGTTTTTAATATGATTGCTTTATAGTAAGGTTTTAAGTCCGGTGGTATGATACTGTTATTTCTCCCTTTTTCTCAGGGTTTCTCTCCAATTCAAGGCTTTAGGTGGTTACAGATAAATTCAACAATATCCGCTATTTCTTTGAAAAATATACTGGGATTTTTGTGGGAATTGCATTCAATTTATATATCACTCTAGGGGATCACAAATACTTAAAGAACTATAATGTTTCTGAGATTTGATTGGTTACATGTCTGTAAGTCTTAAACTTTAAGCCTTAATCCATGAGAATAATCATTTAAAATGCATACTTTTAAAGTGTTGGGAAGCATTCATTTTCTTTAATTTTTTGGAACAGTTTGAGAAGGGTAAGCGTGAGTTTCTCTTTGAAGGGTTGGCAAAACTCACTAGTGACACCATCTGGTCCTGGGTCTTTGTTTTGGGGAGACTTTTGATTACTGTTTGATTATTGTTTCAATCTCCTTTTTTATAAATGGTTTGTTCGGATTTTGTATTTTTTCCTGATTCAGTCTCAGAAGGTTGTATGTGTCTAAGAATCTGTGCATTTATCCAGATTTTCCAATTTGCTGGCATAACATGCTCACAGTAGTGTCTTCTGGTTCTCTGTATTTCTGTGATGTCTGCTGTAACTTCTCCCCTTTCCGATTCTACTTACTAGAGTTTTCTTGTTTTTCTTAGTGATTCTAGCTAGAGTTTTATCTCTTTTGCTTATTATTTTTAAAAGAACCAGCTACTATTTTCACAGATATTTTGAAATGTCTTTTAGATTTTTATTTTGTATATTTTCACTCTTTTTTTTAATTAATATCTTCTGATGAATTTTTATTTCATTTGCTCTTCTTTCTCTAGTTCCTTAAGGTGTATGCAATAAACCTCAACATCTTAGTGAAATGAATTCAATAATAAAAGGATCATACATCATGACCAGGAATTTATCCCAGGGATGCAAGGATGGTCTAACATATGCAAATAAATCAATGTAATTCACCATATAAACAAAAGGAAAGACAAAAATCATATAATAATATCAACAATTGCAGAAATGATATTTGATAAGATTCAGCATTCATTTATTATAAAAACTATCCCCCAAAATGGGCATAGCAGGGACATACCTCAATATAGTAGTCTTCTGTGGCAAACCCAGCTACCATCATACTCACTGTTGAAAAACTGAAAGCTTTTCCTCTAAGATTAGGGACATGACAGGGATGTTCACTCTCACCATTACTACCCAACATAGTATTGTACATATTAGCTAGAGTAATTACACAAGAGAAAGAAAAAATATCCAAATTGGGAGAGAATACTATCACTACTTGCAGAAGACAAAATAATATACATATAAAATCCTAATACTACACTAAAAAACTATTAGGAACATTAAAACAGAAAAGTTAAAGGGTACAAAGTCAATATGTAAAAGTCTATTGCACTCTTATATGCAAATAATGACCTATCAAAGAAGGAAGTAAAACAAACAATGGTATTGGCATAAAAATAGACTCACAGACCAATGGAATAGATCTGATCATCCAGAAATAAACCCAAACTTATATGATTACAGTTAATCTAGGACAAAGATCTCAAGTATATCAGTGGAAAAAAGGAAAGTTTCTTCAACAAATGGCACTGGGAAAATTAGACTATCACATGCAATAAAATGAAACTAGACGATTTTCTCATATAATTCACAAAAATGGACTCAAATTGGATTAAAGAATTAGATGTAAGTCCTGAAATTACAAAATACATAGGAGAAGTCATAGGCAACATTTTCCAAATCAGTGGCCTCAGGGATGACTTTGAGCACTTAATGGCAAGAGAAAGGAAAGCAAAAATAAACAAATGAGACTATATCAAACTAAAAAGATTTTTCACAGTAAAATAAAACTGTCATAAAACAAAAGACAATCTACCAAATGGGATAAATAATTGTATATCATACATCCAATGTATGGATAATACTCAAGTTCTACAAAGAATTCATATATCAAGAAAAAGAAAACAAACAACCCAATCAAAAGATAGGAAGAAAAGCTAAATAGACACGTCACAGAATACCCACAGATGACCAAAGGCACATAAACAAAAAAAATTTAATACTACTTATCAGGGATATGCAGTCAAAACTAACATTATATACCAATTCATATTTGTGAGGAATGGCTCACATCAAAAACCCAGAAATGTGTTAGCAGGGGTTTGGAGAAAAAGTAAACTTTGTATGCTATTGGTGGAAATGTAGACTGGTCCAGTCCTTATGGAAAACAATATGTGGTCATTCCTCCAAATACTAAAAATAGATATAACATATTATCTAGCAATTCTACTCCTTGATACATAATCACAGAATGCAAAAACAGTAACACAAAGGTATATATGCACCCCTATGTTAACTGCAGCGCTATTTACAATATTCAAATTATAGAAGCCACCAAAATGCCCAAGGACCACTAAGTGGATTAAGAAGACGTCGTACATATTCACAATGGGATACTACTCAGCTATAAAGAGATGAAATCTTGTCACTTCAAAATATTTTCACTCTTATGCGAATATAAAGAAAACGAAAAAAGAACAGATAAAACTAAATCAAAACCCATAAGATATGACTGTAGAGTTGAGCCTACTAGAAGGGGAGAGATGGGAAATGTAAACAAAGGTGGGAGGGGGAGCAGTGGTCTATGGAGGGAGATTATGGTGTTTTGATGGTGGGTGTGCTGTGGTAACATACATCTGAAGATACATGAATCTATTTCACTTAATCATATTCAGTGTTGTTAGCCAATGTTATCTCAATTTCAAAAATTTCAAAAGACTGCTGTTACAATTTATATGTTATATGAATTGTGATGTATTTAGATGCATGAAATATAAGCCAATAACTGTTTGACCTTGTAATAGCATTTTTATTTTCCTCACAAAACAAGAAGTCCGAAGAAAGGGAGTCTAAGTCCCTTCTGTCATTTTGCTCCATTAACCTCGCAGGAAAGCCTTTATCTTCATGCTAGTCAAATCATGTGGGCAAGATGACTTCTTCTTCTTCAGTTGTGCTCTAGGCTGAAGAAAGAAAAAAGGACAAAGAGTCTCTATTAGAAAAATAAAAAATATTCCCAGAGGCCTCTGGCAGTTCCATACTTGTATCTCACTGCCTACACATTTTTTTTTTTTTTCTGGCTCCTCTAGTTTAGCAGAGTCTGAGAAGGTGAATATTTTACCAAGGTACATTGCTAATCTGACAGAAAGGGGTTCTAATCGTGAGGAGGAAGTGGAGAAGAGCTCATAGACAGGAACTTAAGACTATTAAGAATACTATATAATTAAAACCACTTTTTGTTAGCAGCCTAAATTGTCAGAGTAATACTGAATGAACTATTCACTTTTGCTACACTTGAGGATTTTATTTTTTCATAGATAGTCATTGTTAATAAAATAATATATTCTACATTCTTTATTCCCTGCATCACAACTTTCAACACTAGTTTCAAATAACATTACTTTTACGCTCACATACTAAGCCTTAAATGCATCCATTAAATTATGTAACATTTGCTTAAGAAACTCTTTTGTATATCCTTGTTAGCATTAATATCTGAAATTAAGTACTTAATAGGTTAGCTTTTAAGATGTTAAATTACCACTTAAGAAACAGTCTCCTGTATTATATTCTATCTCCCACAAAAATATAAATATTATGTTCTCAGAAAGTTTCAAAACCAGTCTTTAATTTTGATAATAAAGACTGACAAAGTGTTCAATGACATTTAGGTGTCAGGAGACATTATGAGAGACTAAAGATAGGATATCTTTTAATGTTCTGTCAAATGGTACTCATAAGTGAACATATTATTCTGAATGTAAATCTAATATAACTCATATCTAATATAATATCACATTACAGATTTATATCTAATTTCAAATCCTCTCTGACTTCAATTAAAGTTAATTCTACCTCATGTTACATATCTTATTGAGTACTTTTTTTTTTTCAAATCTAATTCTGTTTCTGTTGATTTGAGATTGTATTTTATAAACATCCAGATGCAAGTATGATAGGGCACCATATATATCACATGACATGGGGGTTTAGATGAAATACAATTTTCTCCAATTATATAAAGGAAACTTCTTGGATATAAAATCTTTACCTTTATTTGCTTCTAGCTAAAGCATTTAAGAATATATTTAATAGAAGAACTAAACAGAATTTAAAAAAAAATCTCTGCAAAAGACGTGCTCCAGATGATAGAGGGATATAAATGTATATATAAAGATACTATAAAATTGATAAATGAAATCATTACCTGAAAACAGGTAACTGTTTTCTCTCATAATAATGTCACAAGTATGCCCTATAGGGTAATTCTCCTTCTTGGGATCTTGGCTGGTGCCCCATAGCTATCTTAAATAATAAAAATCCTCCTCATGCTTTAGTCACTAAACTATTTCAGTTCCAGAAATCATACATATAGTTATAGTAAAAAAAAAAAAAAATCCAATCTTCATTTAAAATTAAAGTTTCTGCACTCACCGAATCAGCCATGCAAGAAGAAAAGGCAGACCTGTAGCATACAGTATGGCACAGGTAGATACGCCACTATTTTCTCTATGTGTCTTTCTTCCTTTCAATTGCTAACATGCAGTTTCTGACCATACAGGGTTCAAGATGGTGGAGGGAGGAGAGCTGGGGCCATGGGAAAACTCCTGCAGGCTGGTACTTTTGTGAACCGCCATCATTGTTTCTGGGTTTGGGAGTAGTCAAAGCTGAGTCTTGGTCTTTTCTCCCTTTAGGGTACTTCAGTTCCTTGCAGGGTTCTTCAAACCATTTTCTCCTCTCCCCATTCACTGGTAGGCATCTCTCACCTGCATATTACTATGATTTCTCTCTCATCAGCCAGTCTCTCCACAAACTCTAAGGAGTAACTTTTAAGGCAACTCTTTCAAATAAAGTACATTTAAGATGACTCCAGGCCAGCTTCCCCTCACATACATGTGTTCCACACCTTCTCATGTGTTTTTGGTCTACTTTCAGGTTCAATTTATTTTTCAAAACGAAGCTCTCTATGTTATTGTCACTACTGGTATTTTTCAGATGTAGACAGCTGTTTAAATTAATAAAACTTTGACAATCACTGATTAATAATTATTCCATTGTTTTATAGTAAGTAAAAATGAACATAGAACATTTAAAAACTGATGTGTGGTGAAACCAATCACTGATTGTTTAATACTTTGTGGGGAATGCTAAGATAGGCCAACATTCTTCTTTTATAGATGAAAAAGGATAAACTCAGTCTAGAAAATGCTGTTACACTTGTCCAGGGGCAGAATAAAGCCGTACAGAAAGCATTGAAAAGAGCATGGGCCTAAACTCAAACATGAATGTTTCCATTCTGTGTTCAGAATGTCTAAGTTATAAAAAGTTGACCAGGTTTAATAAGGTATATAATCTCAGTTCTTCTTCTACAAGGGGAGAAATAGTACCAGCAATTATACTGTTTTAAATCGTAATATGTAACACATATAGTGTATATCATACAGCTACTTCATAATAATTGTTAGCTCATTTTTCCTTCTAATACTGGTGAAATATTTTTATAACTAGTTGTCAATAGTTATATTTTATGATTTTATAATTTCTGAAGTTAAAAATAATATGTTATATAAAGATGCAAATATGCACATATTCTTACATTATTTTCAAGTCACTGATTACAATAATTAGCAGGTGTCTGTGTGTGTATGTGTGTGTGTGTATATATATATAAACATATAACAAATGTATTCAATGAAAATGAGAATCTTCTATTATACTATATAAAAAACCCTAAAATATCAAACTATACCTTATTTTCCAGATAAAAGCAAATGACTCAGTAAACAAAAGCTCCAGTTTCTATTGATTTAAAACAAGTAGAGAAGCTCTGGTTTTCAATACAATATAGAAGAAATTATTAGAGAAAAGTCCCTTCTGAATTGCTGGGAGAAATTCTAATAATTTGATGCATAGTCACAGGGTTATTTACGATGAATCCTTTATTTAGAGGTTTACAACTCCTCATTCTTTTCTTTGAACAAGTTATTCACACTGGGATGAATATACAGGTTTATACATTTATTCATTAGCTTAGTCCATTCAGTAAATTTGTATCATGTAAATTGATACCACCAGCGACTTTAAGAAGCCGCAGAGTGGAAGGGTCTCCCTGACTATGAAAAAAACTTAGTACAAATGTCAATTGCTTAGACATTTATCTCCTCAGACCTTGAGCAATTGCCAATATATTAGATGATTTCGAAGGGGAAAAATAGTTCCAAGTATGTATTTTTAATTCTGCATGATTTAGGATTTAATGATATCTATGTCATCTCTTAGAGTACGGTGCTGTAAATGTTCCCTGATAGAAACTATCAGGGAACTTTGACTTCGCCCACCAAACTGGTCAGCTCATCCTCTCATCTCTGTTGCCACTCCTCCCATAATTTCTGCTGTACTCTACTACTACTATACTGAACCATATCTACCCAGGGATGAATCTAAAAATCTGTCCTAAATAAATTTACTAGTAATAAGTGTACATATAAATTAGTGATTGCAAAGCAGTGTCTCAAATGCACAAGATAATGGTAGCATAAAGTTTGAGTAATTCTATAGTGTTGGGAAGGAGAGAGTAAGAAAAGGCTTCTTAAAAGGAGGAATGCTTGAGGGCTCCCTGGTGGCGCAAGGGGTTAAGATGCAACCTGTGAAGCTATCCACAGCCACTGCAGCACTAGTTTAATCCCTGGCCCTGCCAGGGAGCTACCCACATGACACAGCAGACCTCTCCTGACTTGCCCGCTTTTCCCCTCAGCAGTGTATTTCTGGCAATCTGCCTGTTCTGTTCCCCACTCTGTCTCTGGTGAATCCGCTCACCCCCACAACTCTGGCCTGTACCCCAATTCTTGTCTGTATAAATAAACAAATCTTTAAAAAAAAAGGGGGGGGAGGAATGCTTGAGGTAGAGTTTAAGAAGAGATGAATCACAGTTTATTGGACATGAACAAATGAATGAGAGGCTATTAAACAAAAGAAATGGCATATACGAAGTCAGGGAGGAATGGATTAGCACGGTGCATAGTAAGAAAGGGTCAGCGGAGAATTAAATTTTAAATAGACCCAACCTGTGGAAGGCCTTGTAGCTTTCCTAAGGTGTAATATAATCAAAGGCATAAATTGGTGAAAGTAAAAATTACCTGTTCTCTGACACAGTAAGTTCTTACTAACTCAGGAACAAAGTACTTCTTTTTCTCTGCCTGAAAAGTTCTTTCAAATTTTTACACATCTGGATATAATTCCTATTCAAGACTTAAAAATGACATCTGGGGAGAAGTCGTTCCATACCACTCAACTAAAGTAGTATCACCCTATCACACTCACATATTAACTTTTCATTTCTTTGGTTTTTAAATAGATATAGAGAGAATAGTAATACAGAATAAATATCATTTTACAACTATATATAACATATTCAACATGCCCTTGATCTCTAGTCTCTATTCTTGTAAACTAGACTGAGAAAATTGTGGAAATTGCTAAGCAACGTTTGATGTAGTACAGGCTCCAGGGATTTGTTAACTGGCCTTTTTTTTCTTTATCCTGTAATGAACATATTTTTTTTGTTCACTAGTAGCCATATGACTAAAGCAGAAGAGACCATTCCAGAGATATGTGCATTCTAGTATCTCAAGAGAATAAATCTCTCATATAAAATTATCAGGCAATATGACAAAACACATGTAGTATTTTGGGTAGAGCAGAAAAGATTTTTCTAGCCCTGCAAATCATACCACATATGCATATCTTCCTGCCTTTGAGGAGAGACTTATATTTGTCTCCAGAGAAAATGATTAGGGAATGAATCTCATCTAGTACTGGGAAAATTTAAGCATTTTATTTAGCTTCCTACTAAGACAGGGGCTTCAGGGAATGGTTACGTATAAATTGACATCTTTGAAAATATTTGGGGGGCTTAATGAGAAAATTGTAATGTGTTTGTTTTTTCTTGTGGTCTGTAAGAGATTTGAATGAGTTCCTGAATTTCTGTAGTCATATAATCAAATAGACCAAGTATAAAACACCTTCTACCTCCTCAATTTTGATTGGAAAAAAATCCAAAATACCTATTGTTGCTAAGTGTAGGAAATATTTTATTATTTCTGGTTCTCCTATCAAGATACTGTAGATAATAGAAATAAAAAAAATTAAATAAATCCTAAAGTAGGGAAAATAATTGTTTTGTATTAAAAACATATCCTTGAAATTTTGAAATTTTATTACAATGGCAGCCACTATACTATAGCAATTGTAATATATGCAAATTCATTGTTACACAAAACTAAATGAAATTCACTTAAATTTAGACCATATATAACTAGTAATTTACCAATATCAACACTAATATTAACTGTACATAAAAATTAGTAATCATCCTTAAAATATGTTCTAAAAGTTATTACACAATTACATAAAATTTTGAATTGTATCATGTTTACTTGCTCATATTTTTATTTATATAAAGTATACTGTAAATTAAACAGATATTGATTAAATTACATTATGAATGCAAAATACTAAAATTGTGGTAGCAGTCTTATCTGACAGCTCCTTAGGGTCAGTGAATTGTTGATGAAAATACTTAAAAGACCTTTTCAGAAAGGAACATGAGTTTTTCCACAAAACAAAATATGAAGCAACAATGGTAGCAATTTATTAAATATTTATGAAATACTGAGTGCTTGTGAGAAGGAAGGAATAGGCCTATTATGTGCAGTCCTGGTCAGGGCAAATGTACGTGTTAAAAAAGCATTTGCAAACTGAGTAATTAATTGAAGACATTAAACAGAATGATGAGGCCTGGGCTTTGAGTATTCATTGTTGATATATACAAAGTGATGGCATTAATGTTTAGCGATGAAAGTAACATGGGTCCACAATGAACAAGTCATGCTTTATAAGAAAAAGCAAGTATTGTTTGATTTTACTTGTTCTCTCTTTTTTAAAATATTTATTTATTTATACAAGAACTGGGGTACAGGCCAGATGTGCAGGAGGATGAGAGGATTCACCAGAGACAGAGCGGGGAACAGAACAGGCAGACTGACGAAATACACTGCTGAAGGGAGCAGTGGACGAGACAGGAGAAATCTGCTGTACCAGGTGGGTAGCTCCCTGGCTGGGGATAAAACTGGATCTCAGCGGCTTCAATAGCCTCAGTGCTGACATTTAATCCATTGTGCCACCAGGGAGGCCCCCTGATTTGACTTGCTCGTTATGAAGTTACATTATTTCTTTCTCTTGATGTCTAATCTTTTCTTCTGTATTTTGTGGCGTTCTCCTCTTAGGAAAACTGTGATAGCTTTGCTTTTACCTGTCTTTTATTTACTCGCCTAAAGTGCACTTTTCATCAGAGATTATAGACAATGATTTGCCAAGACAATTGATTCTTTTGTATCCTAGGAGTAACTGAGAGAAATTAAAAGATTAAAATCGTCTAAAAGGTTAGCGAAATTCCAATATTCTGTGATCCATCCTAAACTATAATTTTTTTAAGGAAACTTCACCTCCTTTTTTAACTTTTTAAAAATTATTCTTTGAGGGTCTCCTCTGGTGGTGTAGTGGTTGAGCGCTGGGCTGTGAGGCTGCCCGCAGCCTCTGCAGTGCCGGTTCATTCCCCAGCTGCTGGCGAGGGTCCCACAAAAAAAAAAAAAAAAAAAAAAAAAAAAAAAATTACTCTTTGACAATAAAATGAAAGACAATGGTCTCAAAACTTTCATGTCTTCCCAGTTAGCAGACTTCTTGCTGTTCTTAAGTTTTGAAATACTTTAAAAATTTTTTTGGGGGGGAATCCCCAGTGGCGCAGTAGGTTGAGCACCAAGCTGTGGGTTGAGTGCCACGCTGTGGGTTGAGCGCCATGCTATGAAGCTGTCCTCAGCCTCTGCAGCGCATGTTCGATTCCTGGCCAGCCAGGGAGAAACCCACATGGTGTGGCAGACCTCTGCTGCTGCGCCTGCTGCTCCCCTCAGCAGTGTCTTCAGTCCGTCTGCCTGTTCTGCTCCCTGTTCTGTCTCTGGTGAATTCTCTCACCCTTCTGTGACTCTGACTGTACCTCAGTTCTTGTATAAATAAATCTTTTTTAAAAAATTTAGGGGGTGGGCCTCCCCGGTGGTGCAGTGGTTGAGCGCTGGGTTGCGAAGCTGCGAGCAGCCCCTGCAGCGCCAGTTCGATCCCTGGCCACCAGGCGAGGGTCCCACATGGCACAGACCTCTCCTGCCACCTGCTGCTCCCCTCAGCGGTGTACTTTGTCATTCTGCCTCTGCTCTGTCTCTGGTGAGTTCTCTCACCCTCCTGTGCTTCTGACTGTACCCCAGTGCTTGTATAATTGAAGAGATAAATCTTTTAAAAAAATTAGGGGGAAGGTTTACTACCATCCGTTGATTCTGTGCTTCATGTAGTATGTAAATTTGATCCTTTCTTATTTTTTATAGTTATATGTCTCCTTTTTTCCCCATTACTTTTGTTTCTTTCATTTATTCAACCTCTATGAGAACTGTAAACATAAATTAAGCACTCACAGAAGGTATATCCAGAAGTGAGACTGAGATAGCATCTAACATGTTTTGAGGCAAGAAGATGAAAAGAATCAGGTAGCCTATCATGGGACTTTAGTAGATATGATTATTTTGGCTAGTTTTACATAAATAAAAAAAACTTTATATGAAAAATTTATTTAAGTTGAAATTCCAAAGAACCCACTACACGAGCAAATGATTAAGATTTAATAGATCTATCAATTACATTAAACAATAGGTAATATTTGCAAGGTATACATATTTGTTTTACAGTGAGGGCAGAATAGTAGCATAAGATCCCTGATATTTAGCATATTCTGAACAATATCTGTGATATTCAAAAAGGTTAAAAACAAATCACACCACACTGAATAGTGTTTGGAGAGAGTTGTAAAATTATTAAAATTAGTATAATTAGAATTACATTCTCATTGCCTCCAAATGTTCATCAGCATCATTGCTTCTCAATAATACAGCAAAAAAAGTATGATGAACTTTGAATTTTTTGAAAAATTCTTTTTCAAAGACTAGAAAACACATCTGACTGTTCCTTACTATTTCAAAATAAAATGTTTACTTTCTTTCCATAACTTCCTTTATATACAAGAGATATTTTACTACTGACAAAAATTGACCCCATGAGAGCATTGTTCCCTTGTTGCTCATTTTAATTCCTTGAAATTAAAACATTTGTTATTTTAAATTAATAATAAAAAGAATACATAGTATTAGAATATGGACAGTCGGCCTTATATTAAAATTACAGGGGACTCCTTGGTGGCATAGAGGGTTGAACTCAGCGCTGTGAAGCTGTCCACAGCCTCTTCAGTGTGGTTGAGATTCCTGGCCGGCCAGGGAGATACCCACATGGCACAACAGACCTCTCCTGTCTCACCCTCTGCTCCCCTCAGCAGTGCATTTCAGTCAGTCTACCTGTTCTGTTCCCCACTCTGTCTCTGGTGAATCCTCTCACCCTCCTGTGCCTCTGGCCTGTACCCCAGTTCTTGTATAAAATAAATAAAATCTTTAAAAAAATTACATATAGACCACTACAAATTTATGATGAGAATAAATGGGAAGCTGAATATAAATACTAAGGGGATCAATAGAGAAAAAAGAGTAAATTAAGATGCACATTTGGAAAACAGAGGGATTAGTAATATGAAAAAAAAAAACAAAAGCAGTTAGAAAAATAAGAGCATGCTTTATAGGAAGAGTTTTCTGTAAGGATGAATTCATGAAAAAAATGGTTTGAAAAGGTATAGGATCACAAAATATAAAGTGGTGGCAATTGAACAACTCAAGTAAAAAGAAAATTGGGAGTGGCGTAGGGTGGGAGGAGTTGGCACAAAGCAAAGTACCTAAATTTTTAAAGTATTTCCAAAAATTTCTGGTAAAAAGACCTAAAAGTATAAAAAGGTATCAGAATATCTTTTGCAGTTTAGTTGAATGTGAACTAATGATAAAAGACTGACAGGCAGGCACCGAATAAGTAGAAAGCAAAAAAATAAAAAAGAAAGATAAATTCAGACAGACATTCAAGGAGTATGACTGCATAATGCTGCATAGAAAGGAATACATTTCCAGATACAAATGCAATTTTATTTTGCTGATTTTGTGCATATGTTGAATAAGGTGACAAAAGCATAAAAAGCTCTGACTAATGTATCCATGACATTTACATAAAATATTGCAATGACTTGAAAGTCACAGAACAAAAAAAAATATTTTTATGTTTTTTGAGCTGGTCAAACTTATCCACATTTTGTGAACTTCACACTCAATGAAGGAAGGATGACTTAAATGATTTTGCAGTTCTTTTTGTCTACTTACGCTTCACAGGCTGTGGATTTCACACAAAGGAGCTTACAAAGCTAAAGTCACATCATTTTTCAGAACTGGCAACTACAATGATATAATACTATCCATCGATTTAAGTAGTCTAATTTTTCCTAGCCCCAGATCTTTTGTAAAGAGCTAAGTGAGTTCATCAACAGTAGCTATTCAGAGTAAGTTTCTGAGTAGCAAAGAGGCTGGACCACATATTCCCTCTCAATCTTAAGAAATACTAAAGTGGTCCTGATGGAGTATAAGAACAGAAATCTTGCTCACACAACACTTAAGCTGGAGGTGGGGGTAGAAGGGATTAACATAGCCATTAACTCAGCTTCAAGAACTAAGATCCTTAGGGTCAATGTCTAGATCTAAGTGGGTATCACAATGCTCTAGGGTGTGTCAGGAGTGCTGACCAAAGGTGAAGATATGGAGATTGAGGGCCATTGTAGAAATCTGTCCCCTTTCAAATTTTACATAGTTTATTCAATATCAAATCCACAAAGGAGTGAGCCCCTCCCAAAGAGAAGAAGGTTCTTTCAGTACACTCTCTACACTGATAGTGGGTAGCAGTCTTTCTGCCCATCTGTGCCTACGCAGGAGCTCCTTTTTGCCAACTCTCTGTCCCTCTGCAAGGCAGCAACCTTCCTGCCTGCCCTAGATCTGTACCATGCCCGGGGATTTTTTTCACCTATCTCCTCAGCAGAGGCAGCTCTCCTCAAGGACACCTGCCTGAACTATGCAGACCTCTCAGTGAACCTGTCCCTTTTGGGGTAGCCCTTTCTGCCCGCTTGTGTCTATGCAAGTGCACTTTATTCTTCTCTCCATTTTATAAGAAACCTGTCCTTTTTAATATAACTAATGTATCATGGAGAAACTAGCCTGGAAACTCACCAGTGCTGGTGAAAGGGGAGCTCTGATGAAACTTTTCCCAGAGTGAACCCAAGGACCCCCGCTCTCCCAACCCAACAACTCCAAAAATGACATCAGTTCTATGAGATAAAATGCAGAAGTAAAATCAGTAAACATTAATTTTACACTAAAATGAAACAGTTCCAGCTGTTCATGCATATTTAATTGAAATGATCTTAAAAGTTAAAATACCCAGAATTTTAGAGGTTTTTGAGGTAAAGAGAATAATGCATTTTAATAAGAAATGAAATGTGCTGTTCTGTGCATGTGTTCACAGGAGTCTAAGTCCCTAAGCCTTTCCTTAAGTAACTTAGAAAGACCTAATTCTTAACATTAGATCTTTACCTTGAAAAAAAATCTTCACAGATCTTACCTTTCCTCTCTGCCCAGGAAAAGATGTGGTAAACCAGAATTCAGTGCTTATCTCTTCTCCCACTTTGCACTCTATCAATTAAGGCCAAAGAGTCAAGTTCTAAAATGTTCTGCCTTTCCCTTTCTTCTCCCTCTCTCTCACAAGGGCTTGGGCTTATTTGTCCAGTCACTGGGCTTAAGCTGTACACATTTAGAAAATCACCAGGTTGAGTGAGACATCACTGAATAAGTATGACGGATTCTCCTGGAACATGATTTTGCCAAAGTCAGGGGAAAAAATTTATATCTATGTTAACAAGACTCTAATGCAGAGTTGACTCTAAAATCCATATAAGTTTTTTTTTTTAAATAATAAATTTTATTTTTATATTCCCCCATACAACTGCACATGCCCCACCCATTCTGACCCAATCCCTCCCCTCCCGGCCCCCACCCCCCAAAAAGTGTCTCTGGTTCATAGTTTTTTGTTGATTTTGATTTTCACTTTCTTATAGTTATTCATTTTCCTGATCCCTTATTTAAGTTTTCTAGATTCCTGCTATGAGTGAGACCATCCGGTATTTTTCTTTTTCTTTTTGGCTTATTTCGCTGAGCATGATCCCTTCCAGCGCCATCCATGTTGCTGCAAATTGCATGTGTTTATCTTTTTTGAATGCTGAGTAATATTCCATGGTATATATGTACCATAAAATCCATATAAGTTTTAAGATGGGCCTCCCCGGTGGTGCAGCGGTTGAGCGCTGGGTTGCAAAGCTGCCCGCAGCCTCTGCAGTGCCGGTTCGATCCCGGGCTGCTCCCCGGCCACCAGAGGAGGGTCCCACATAGTGCACAGACCTCTCCTGCCGCCCGCTGCTCCCCTAAGCAGTGTACTTCGGTCCTTCTGCCTGCTCTGCTCCCTGCTCTGGCTCTGGTGAATTCTCTCACCCTCCTCCGTTTCTGACTGTACCCAGTGCTTGTATAAACAAACAAACAAATAAATAAATAAATAAATCTTAAAAAAAAGTTTTAAGATGAAAACTGGACATTTGAAATAAGATTATTCTTAGCTAGGGTGGGTATTATTGCTAGAGATATTTTGATAGAAAAGACTAAGAAGCTCTGCATTATGCTAAATAAATATACCTTATAAATATGGATTAGCATTTTTGTGTGAATACTCTAGCAGAAGTGAAAGGAGATTTGATAATGGGAATGGCTGTCGACAGAGTGTGGAATGGGTAACTTCACTCTCCACCACCATGACCATAGCATCACCACCACCACCAACTCTCAGGCCCTGTCCATTCCTTGCACCACACTCTTGAATAATCTGGCTTCTTTTTTCAACCTTAGTGTGTGGCTAAGTTTACCTTGTCTTTTCTTCATTAGTAGGTGCTCTTTTACTTTCCAATCTCTTAAGACATTATTAGTATGGGTGTAATGAGATACTAATTTAATACTAAGGACAAAAAAAAATCACATCCAGGTGGTGGTCAGTACATGAAATTATGCCATCACTTTGGACATACATGTCATTAGTTAAAATTCTGCTGAGAAATTACATTGTGCTGGAAAATGTGCAAGGTGATAAGCATATAAAAATGAGTAATTTTTTTTTTTTTAAAGTCCACCATTCTTGCTATGTAATTGGAACATTCAAAGAATAGGATTCTCTCCCACAGACCCAGAAGTAACAATGCCTCTCCTATGTCTTAATTTTAGCCCAGTCAGATTCATTTTGTATGTCTGGTATCCACACTGTGATAACAAATCTGCGTTGTTTTAAACCACCAGGCTTGAGGTAATTTCTTACAGAACCAAGAGGAAAAATACAAATTCCTAAGTCAGTCTCAGCATGAAGAAAAACCATGGCTAAAAACCACATTGAACATTTATATTCTTTAGTTAAAGTGTGGATGTGGTTTACACATCTGGTCAGGTAGTCTCACCCTACATGCAATACAGCATTAACAGTAGAAGATTTGAGGTCACACAGACATGGATCAAATTACAATTCTGCCCCTATTGTTAATGTGACTTCAGGCAAAATAGCTGTGCCTCAGTCAGTATCCTCAACTGTTTAAAAAAGGAATAATGATATCTTAGGTCAGGATCTCTTGAATCATACTTTGAGGAAGTAAGGATTGTGCACAAGTGATTAAAGAAATTTTCCAGGAAAAACATTTAAGTTACCAGAGTAAGCAAGATAGTGAAGATGATACTGGAATTGTAGGTTTTCAGGCCTAGTCTCCCAACCAAAAATGGATCCCAGGCTGCAGTGGCAGTGCTGAGTCCCAGCCATGTTAGACCCCCACGGGTTGGTGTCTCACGAAGCCGCAGCAGGAACTTTGCAGACACTCAGGCAAGCAAGCGAAAAGAGGCAGATTTGTTTAGAGAAAGAAAAAGTTTATTGAGAAGGAAAGGAACAGAAATAAAGTGGGGCTCCCAAGCCATGGAACCAGGCCAGGGAGGGGCAAGGAAGCCGAAGTGAAGTCCTGTCTCAGGGAATATCCACCCTTTTCCCCTATTATTCTAAAGCCCCCTCCAGTCTCTTTGTGATTGATTAGTTCCTGGTGGTCTCACTCACTGCCTAAATGCCTCTGTGCCCATAACTAAGTCTCTGTGCCCCAGCCCTTATCTTTTTTTTCTTCATTGTCCTCTATTTGGGATGTTCTGTTGACCTTAGTCCTGGGGTGTTTGATTAGTCCCCTTTGGAATTCCTTGCCCTTATCCCTGGAGCCTTCCTTAACTCTCCTGAAGTCCCTGCACTGTACTTGAGGCTGCCTAATTATCCCTAACTTGCCCTAGGATGCAAAGAGATTTTAGGCAAAGTCTTGGCATCAGCATGATCCTGCAAGGGAGCTTCAGATTTTCCTGCTTCTACACGTAACAGGGCTGGGGTTTTATACTATACAGAGCAGTTCTTAGCAAAGGGTATCCCTGGGAAGAAAAGAAACTCCTAGTTGATTCTTTCTGGTGCTCTATGTCTGTAGGCAAAGTAAATCTGGTAACCCAAGAGTCTCAGGGCTGGCTTTGAGAAGTAAAAAAGGACCAAAGTTGGGAGGCTTCTCTCTGAGGTACCCAGGCCTCAGAGAAGCTTAGGGGATGGGATTGAGTTTGACAAAGTCTAACTTAGGCATCTATCTCATAGAACTCTTCACTCGTGATTATCTTTCTTTAGCTTTTAAGACTTGTAAACTATTTTTCTTTTGTAATAGCATACAATATCTGATGCCATATTCTGAAAACAGAGTGCTCAGCAGTGCAATAATTCTTTCCTGACATAGGTATCAAACCCAGAAGAAGCAAAAGAGACAAAAGAGAAAAAAAGAAAATATGAAGGAGACCAGAATAGAAAGTAACAAAATTAGTCTGAATCTTACATTTCAAAACAGTCTCAATTTCAGTCTTATTTTCTATAGAGCTGGAAACTTGAACAACTTGAGACTCACAGTATTTGTTTTCCTGTTTGAAGAGTTAGATAAAGTCAACCAACTAACCAGCCAGCCCAAATTAATATATTTGAGTACCACAAATCTGAGGAAATGTTGATTTTTTAACCTAAGAAACAGGCCAACAAGACACCAGAATACATGCAATTTTTTTTTTTTCTTAAAGAAAATATCTTTTGCTACTCCCAAATCACACCACAACTGGAGTACGGAAAATGTAATATAAAGGACTATTAACCAGTAAAATGGAATTGACTACTAAAAAACAAGAGATGCATAAAGAATACAGGAACAGGCATTACAGGGAGCAAGTGAGAGTACCCAAAAAGGGAATATAACTTAGAAAATCTCCCCCACACCCATCCCTGCTCTTCATCCTACCAGCCTGAGAGTCAGACCTCACTGGAAATAAAGTGGCTGAGTCCCCTTTATGGCACACATTCCTGAGGGAGGTGTCACAGACAGGACTGCGGAGGAAACCACCAGCTGGGTTCCAGCAACACTGGTTAGGAAGCAGCATTGGGGTGCTAGGAAGGCATATTGAGAAGCTACGTACTGAAAAACCGTCCAAACTTAATAGCGAGTTTGCAACACTGGCCCCTTGCACATCACTGACCAGGAAACCACCTGCTGACCACCACACTACAGAAGCAACAAGAAAGGTACCGTAACTAGGAAGAGAAGCCCCTTTTTTATTTGCTGGATGTCCAACACTTTGTGCTGAAAAGTCCCAACACTGTGCCAACTGACAACAAAGAAAAGTATATAGGTTCCAGAGCTCAGATCACAATTCAGGGCAAAGAGTGAATTGGGAGTTTAAGAAGCACCTGAAATAGCTGGCATACGCCTCAATAACATTCCTGGATTCTGGAGTACAAAATGCTTTTCGGCCAAATTCCTGTTCTGGTTTTTGTCTGATTTATTTTTTCCTTTCCTCATTTTTCCTGTAATAAGAAGACCCAACCTTTGAATACATGCATGTACTGACTGCTGATAAGACACATGTTCCCAGTGGAGTGCTTCCATTTTTGTGCCAGGCAAGCGCTCTACTGGCACTAGCTGATTTCATCCTCATGACAGTGCTAGTGGACTAGTACTTACTGCCCCATTTAACAAACGAGGAAACTGAGGCTCAGAAAGGGCAATCACATTTACTGGAGATCACATTCTTGGTTGAGCAGAGCCTGAGTTCAAGCTCGGCTTCTATTTGGTGGCCTAAGCATTTTTTTCTCGGGACAGCTTGCCTGGCCCACTACCCTAACCCCAGACATGAAGAATTCTAACTGTTGAGGGCTCTTCTTGCTTAGCTTTAAAGAGATGGCCTCAAACTTAGCACTTGAAAGTCAAGCACATGAAATTCATTCATCAGTCACAGGAATTAAAAAAAAAAAAAATCACTCCTAACATCTCACAAGAAACTAGCTTTGAATGCAAATCAGCAGCCCCCCCGCCCTGCAGCCCGGCGCCCCGGTGCTCACCTTTCCTTCTGGCTGCAAAGTTGGTGACAGGAAGAGTCCGGGTGGCAGCGAGCGGCGTTCCAGCCCCATCACGCGCTGTGTTCGCCCTCAGGTCCTTCTTTTGCTCTCCGGAGCAGGGAATGTCGGGTCAAGTCATCTTAAAGTTCTCTGGGTACAAGCCCCTGAGGCTCGGGGGTGCCCCTTTCTTCGTCGCAGTTCTTGGGTTAAATTCTGTATTTCCCTGAGGAGGCCGCTCTACGCCACCTTCCGCGCGCCCCTCACCCCTTTCCAGGAACCTCTTTCTTCCTTTGCTCTCACAGTAAAAGTTGAGCCGGTTCGCCACTCAAATCGCCCTCCTCGTAGTCGGGGTGTGCGCCCCGCGCCCCCGCTGGGCCTGCACCGGGGAATGTGCCGCCGCCACCTCTCCCGGCCGTCAGGGCGCGCTGCCTCCAGCTCTCCAACTTTCCGCTCCTCTGAGAGGGGGTTCTGCGAACTCTGCGACGAGTTTCACAGTAAACAGGAGGGGAGTCCCCCTTTCTAAACTCCAACGCCTCCACCCTGGCTCCCAGCGCCCCGGCTTTCTCAGGACATTCGGTGCCGGGGTACCCCACCCCGCCCCCCGGTCCAGCTGCTTCTCAAGGCAGAACCCCGCCTGGAGGCTCCCAGACCCTGGCGGTAGCACCAGGCGCGCGGGTGCGCCCCCAGTCCAGGTCCCGGCATTCCGGCTCCCAAGCCCACGTCTGAGGGGAGTGGGGGAGTCCTCTGGGTGCCGCAGCCCAGCGCATCTCCCGACCGCTTGGAGGCTGAGGAAAGCTCTGCGCTGGGCCAGCAGCCCTTCCTGCCGGCCTCGCCACGCCAGGCCCGGGCTCCCCTCCTTCCCCGCTCCCGCCTCCTCTCGTAGGCTGCCAGGCGGACCCAGCCTGCCTCTCTCTCAGCCTTCACTACCGGGTCAAGCTGCGGAGGGAGGGCGCGGAGACAGCGGCGAAGCGGCTCCCCACCCGGCGCGCCGGCCCCTCCCCTCCCTCAGCCCGCGCCCTCCCCTCCTGCCAGTACTGTACAACTAGTACACACACTCACACGCACTCACACTCACACGCGGACGCCGACGCTGCCACTGCAGCTGCCATGGCTATCAGCTAACCACACACACCCAGGCGCGCGCGCGCGCTCCCACTCGCACCACGCAGGAGTGGCCCCCGGCATCCCTACCTCCTCCCACCCCCGCGCCGCGCGCCGCTCGGCTACCGCTCGGGCCGCCGCCGCCACGGCGCTCCTCCTGCGGGGCCGCGCAGCCCGAGTGTCATTCAAGGGACGGCACCACCTCGCCCCGGCTCTCCTACCTCTGCCCGGCCGTCCCTTGCGCCCCCACCCCCTCCTCGTCCACACTCCATCCAAAGAAGAGAGAAAGCACCGAGAGAGGGGGCAGGAAGGCAAAGTCTGCTCTCCTCACCCCGTGGTCCCCAGGCTCCTCCATCCTCATTCTCTCACCAACAACCTCCCTCCCCCAAAGGAGCCCCTCAGGAGCCGAGGAGACTCGCCCCACTGCCATGTCCAAAAGCTTGAAAAAGAAAAGCCACTGGACTAGCAAAGTCCACGAGAGTGTCATTGGCAGGAACCCGGAGGGCCAGCTGGGCTTTGAACTGAAGGGGGGCGCCGAGAATGGACAGTTCCCCTACCTGGGGGAGGTGAAGCCCGGCAAGGTGGTCTATGAGAGCGGCAGCAAGTTGGCGTCGGAGGAGCTGCTGCTGGAAGTGAACGAGACCCCGGTGGCGGGGCTCACCATCAGGGACGTGCTGGCGGTGATCAAGCACTGCAAGGACCCCCTCCGGCTCAAGTGTGTCAAGCAAGGTGAGCGCGGCGGGTTGCTCCGCGCGGTGCCAGGCGCCGGGAGCGCTCCGAGCGCGGGGCTGCGGAGGGAGGGTGGGCTCGCCCGTGGAAGGGGGTGTGTTGCGCGGCGGTGGGGTGAGGCTGGGACGCGACCGGCTGCGCGAGGGAGCTTCGCCGGGGGTCCGGCCGGGGGGTAAAGGGAAGGGGCTGGCGGGCTGCGTGGGGGGCGTGCAACTTTGTTTGCGCAGTTATTCCCTCGGCGCGGAAGGTGCTCGGCCTTGTCTGACCTCAGGTGCGGGCGAGCTCCCGGGGTAAATTGAATGTGCGTCAGCGGCTTTGCCCGCATTGGATGGAGAGCTTTTTGGGGAGGACGGAAGGAAAGAAGGAGGGCGCAGAAAAAAAAGGAGCAAGTTGAGGGTGCAGCGGCATCATCGGCAGAGAAAGGGGGCGCACAGGGCGGCGGGGCCAGCCGAGAACTGCGTCCCGCGTTTGGGGACCTGGGTGGCCGACGCCGCGCTTCGCAACTGTCCCTGAGCCGCAGGGAGACGGAGAAGGGAGGGGGCAGCCTGCTTTGGGTGCTTTGACCCGTTTTCCTTAACTTTTTCCCTGCTTCACTCCTCAGTCCCCCTTCCCCCGCCCCCGGTCCTGTCATGTGGGCACCGCGCGTCACGTGCGCACTGACTAACCCCGGGCGCTCACCCCGGGCCGGCCTGCGGGAGGGGGCGAGCGAGGGAGGCTCGCGCCGGGAGCCGTTTCTAGTCGGGAGCAGAGACGTGGTTTACCCAGAAAAGTACTTTACTCAGAGTAGTCTGCGTGGAGTGGAAGTTCTCTGTGGTTGGACTCGTTTCTGCCTTTGGATTTGGGGGTGGGGACGCGTTTCCGAGAGGAGCTGGCTGGAGAGCTGGCCCGTTACAGCGCGGGCGCCCTCAGCTCCAGCCTGGCTTCGGTCTCAATTGAATCTCAGTTGAAGACTGTGATGGGGACTTGGGGAGAGTGGGATCCTGCAGACCTCGCTAGCTCTGTAGTGGAAGGAAAATTGTGGTCCTGGAGGAAGAGTAAGATAAAAGTTTCTTGGAAAGAGGACAAGTGTAGGTAGAATAAAGTGGTGTATCTTTGTTTCCCACACATGATTGCACGCGTGTTGTAGCTCACACACATCCATGCGCGGTATGTGTGTACATGTGCATATTCACATTCTAAAGGTTTGCTTTTGGTGCGGTTAGGTTCTTTGTCCTGCCTCAGAGGTGGAATTGAGGATGTCCTTGCTCACTTTTTTGAACAACCAGTTATTCTTATTGCGTGATCAACTATCAAGCACTCTTAGGGAGATGTTCTCCATGAAACCAGTTTTAAGAGTAAACACGTGAACATTTTCAAGTGAAATTTCTAAAATATAAAATGTCTTACAAGAAAAAAATGTTCTTGGAGATTCTTGAGTATTAACAGCTGATGACTATATAAACATTGACTTGTAGGTCAACATGACTCAATACTGCATGAAAGTGAAGAATTTGAGCTAGGTTGGAAGGCAGGTAGAGCGTCTTATGTTTTTCATGGTGACATGTTGAAGCTTTGTGCTAGCATATTTGAAGTCTTGATGCTATTTTATAACAATAGATATAAATGGAAAGTACTGGTTTTGACTCTCCACTACACAATTGTGACTAGTTTTCTTGGCAGTGAGCTTGGTATTTGCAGTGGAAAGTGGCTGCACAAGTTAACTCATTGTTAAATTGGACTAATGGTAACATCCCAATGAGGGAGATGGCCGTTCTATTACTGTTCCAATATGATATACCATTCTAATATGGTTTGCTATTGGAACACTACATTGTGAGGTGAGCCCCCCCCCCTTTTGGAATTTAGGAAGAAGCCAAAAACGACCATAAGCCCAGGATTCCTATGTAAGTGATAACCTGAAGTGATAACTAGAAGTGATAACTAGAAGTCTCTTAGTCCTGCCATGAGTCTCTGATCATTCACCTTCTATATTTTATTTGGAAGATTATTGCTTTCAGAGCTCAAGTATTGATATATTTCGGGAAAAATATTTAACACTTTAGTTCTAGGTTTCATGTGATCATTGGTTGATGTTTGTAGAGATGGTCAAAGAGAACCTCAGGAAACTGATTCACCTCCTGGATCACTTGATCAAAAAAAAAATAATTGTTTCCTTTAGCTTTTGTGGAAAATATAATTTTTGGTGTATTTTAAATATTGTCACTTATATATGCTATCCCTTGTTGAAGTGAATCTTTCTCTTGTCAAATAATAAATAAGTATATTTTCTTTATCACTGTATACTAAGCAAAATTTTCAGAACCTTGGCCATAGTGCCAGTGTTCTTGGGCTCCACTATAGATTTTACTTGCTGGAAACATTCACAAACTCATAGTTTTGTAGTGTTATTTGTAGAAATTAGTAATATAGCTGGAAAACTTAAAAACAGTTTGTTTAGCAATTATAGTTTTAATGTATAATGAGAAAATTCATCTTTGAATATTATTTAGACATTAGATATTGTATAGAGATTATGTACATAAGCAGCTTGTAGGGTAAGGAAAAATATCAGGCTTTTCTGCCCTCCCGCCATCAGGATAGATGAGGGAACCCTGTGATCTTGAATGCATGCCTGATGGCGGGCACCTGAAGTAGGCACACCTGCGCTGACTGTGCTTTTAAGGGCAGCGTCACGGGGATGCCAAAAAAGAAGCAGCAGAAGCCAAAAGAGAAGCCGAGAGAGAAACAGAGAAGAATCAGCAGAAGCAGAGAACGCCAGAGAGCCCAGATAGAGTGAGGATTTGCTGGGAGCTGGGAGGACTGCCAGCCTCCTGGCCCCTCAGCACCCCTGCCTGCCATATGCCTGGTGAACCCCAATAAAAGACCTGCAAAAAGCCACTGAGGACTCTGACTCCTCCTTTACTCGGTCTGCATGGGATCAGGAAACCTGCACCTTGTCTATTCCTGCCCCTACACAGCTGTTGTGCAACCATCCCAGGGCAAGTAGGTTCAACATTGGTTCTAACAGTTCCAAAGAGAATTTTGGGGCTCTTGGCATTATCTTCACAGGTTTTAATAGTAAGTAGGGGAAACAAGCCAGCAGGGAGACAGCAATTTGAGGCCCCGTGAATCTTTACTCTTTCTCTGGGCTCTCTCTGGCATTGGCTTGTGGTCTTGCCTCTTCTATAGTCACTCGTCCTTGAAGAGCCGCCTTCCGTCTGAGTGACACAGCCCTTACAGCCCTACTCTCAGTGCACAGGTGTGCACACTTACCAGGCCCACTCATATGCTCCAGGTGTCCACAATCAGGCACGTGTGCCCCACGCCCAAGCTCCCAAGCGCCTTCTGTATTAACAAGATCAAGGCTGCAGATGATAACCACAGAAGCTAGTGCTATAAAAAGCCTAATTAATTCAGTTACAGCAGGTAAACTAAGGCAGATTTTGCAAAAAAAAAAAGATGCATTGAATTAACAAGAATGTTGATCAAAGTGCATGAGATAAAATTGCATCATTTTCTCAATTTTTATTTACTTACTTTGCTAGTTTTACCGTAATGTCATTATAATGTAAAATTATTATTATAATTTTTAAAAAAGATTAAAATACTAGGATTTTTAAACAAGCCAAAATAGATGTAGTTTTTCTATATTATTTCTTAAAATTATTTCTAATAGTTCAACTATCTACTTTTAATTGATATAATGACGAGTCATCTGTGAATATCATGATCACAGCCAATTATATTTTATAAAATATGGATTTTAGGTTATTATAAACTTTTCCCACCAAAGTATTCTAAATTAGCAGTTCTGTTTGATGACCCCATTAATGCATCAGTTGAAGGAAGATGAATTGAGGTCTATGTTGAAGTGCTAAAGGCTTCTATTTCTATTTTTTTTTATTTGCAACTAAAGTTTACAGCAGCCTGTTACATAGACCATTGTGCCCTACATTCCTTGCATTATGACTGCTACTGCATGTAATACCACATGGGGACCTCCATAGTCTAGACTTACTTTGCCACTTAGGATCTCACAATGGGAAAGTAAAAAGGCAAAATGTTTTCTAACTCTAAACATGCAGAAGAAGGGCCAAATAAGGTTTTTGTAATTCTGTTCTAGAGAAGTTGTACATTGTTCTCCCTTCTGTTGCACCTCTCAAAGATGCCTTCAAAAGAAAGTACATCTGCATTTATTAAGAGTCATGCTTTCATCTTGATTGACTGCAGACTTTTATGATAGATTTAGACCTCTGTGCTTCTTTTTATTTGGCAAGGTAAAAACAAATTATGTCAAAGATTGAATTTACACCGTCAAAATTTCAGGTATGTGAATTTTCTCGATCAGTTAGCAAATTTATTTAAACAATTTAATTAATTAATTATTAAAAATAAGTATATTGTTTTGGAATAGGGTGAATGCCAATTATCTTTGGGTTTAACTTATCTTTGGGTTTTTCAGTGCCTATAGAAAATTTAAATGGTCTGACCTTGGGTGTTATATATGAATGTTTGCTTTTTAATGTTTGTTTTGAGTGAGTGTAATCTTGGGGTGAAATCACAGCTAAAGTATTTAAATACCACCATCTTTGCTCTTAGCATTTACACTGTGCAATCTTTTGGCACATTTATTATGCTCACTTTCCTTTTTAGTTGCTTTGAACTCACACATTCACTCTCATAATGAGCAAAAAATTTACACATTTGACATCCCTGACTACTTGTAGTTTTAAACAATGACTTTTAAATGCATAGCAATCCCTTGCTGAATCATTTCCCTCAGGAGGAGGAATAGTGTATAACGGTACAGTCTCCCAAGTGTGACTGCCTGGGTTTGAATCCTGAACATACCACTTAATGTTGGTTATATAAGCAATTTATCTAATCTGGGGTAGTAATAGTACCTTAAAAATATTAAATAAGTCATGTATTTAAATGATGTAGTTTCTGGCAGATAATAAGTACCATGTAATTGTTATTATAAACATAGGGGTCATTTTGAACTAATGACATTTTGAGCTTATGGTTTTAAGATATATGGTTCTTAATTGAAAACTAAATGGAAAATATGTGATAATTGACTAATAGTATGAGTAATTTTCAAGTAGTATTCTTGAGTTTTTTTCTGTAGAGTAAAATAAATTATTTTCTTTGAAAAGCATTGATGTTAAGAGTAATGCCATTAATTGCAATGGAACATATTTTCACCTTTTTAAAAATAGCTCCAGTGGATTCTCCCTTACATGTAAAGATATATTTTATATATTTTTACATTATGTCATAGTTTATTCTCACCCAGTAATTTATTGTTTTTGTAACCATGTCTTTCTTACTAAATAGTTGATGAATACATTGAATTATTTACTCTAGACTTGACAAACATAGAAATCCTATTAGAATTCACCAATTTAAGTTTAGGAATTTACTTACACTTCTTATACATGTTTGTAGTTAGATACATGTATCATGTTTTAAGGCAGACGTTTTTACTTCTCAGCTAGAAATCAAGTACCTCATAACGAAGAGCAGTAACAAAACAGAATTAATTCATAACTGTTCACAGTCAACCATGTATAATAAAAAATACATCAATATTCAGCAAAGGGTATTTCTTTGCATTTGTGAAAATGTGAATAACTCAAGATAAATAATTTTCTATATTAACACTTTCAATATGAAGCAACCACCACCTGTCTACCAGCGGAGATTTTATCATTTTAGTTGGATTAATCCCTTGTTAGAATTGAATAAAATCCACTACCTTGAAACTTCAGTGTCCACAATTAATTTTTAAAATTTTATCTTAGCTACAATCTGACTGTTTTTCATAAGAGCATGGAACAGGTTTGTTGGAGGAGGTCATGGAGAAGACATGACTTCTGGTTGAACTTCAAGCTAGACCCTGGCAATCCTGAGGCACCTTTCTCCTTCCCCTGTCCTTGGAATTCTGCTGCCTTCCTGGTATGAAAAACTATCTTAAGGAAACAGGGCTTTAGATCATCATATATATTTGAGACTATCCGGATAGTGGTGTAGGTAACTAAATCCCGTTAAGGCCACTGTGCTTTTAAGATTCTGATGGGTAGATGCATGGATTTATTCTTGTGACCACCAAAGTTGATCCTCATAAAACTGCCACCTACTAATCTGGAATAATCTGCCTTTCTCTTCAGTCTTCTTGCCCTCCATATGTGGGGTCCAATTTCCTATTTCACCTAGGAACCTACCCCCAAATTTACAAATCAATAGGATGCTAAATCTTTCCTATTGTTGTTAACTTTTAAAATTATTTACTTCATTTCAGCCCCAACTCTGTTTCGTGTATCCATTAAGCTCTGATTCAATTATTTCCTTTTAATAAAGTAAATTATATTTGATGTTAAATGGACAATTTAGTAATAGGTTCATAATTACTAAATTCAAATAGTAAATAAAAGATTTGTGTAGTGATATATCTGTGCTAACAGCAGTTGTAATGCTCATATCATCATAGAGAATTAATAATTGCTTCCATGATAGCATTTAATTGATGATATACTATCACCTCTTTCAAAAAGCTCCATTTAGGAATTAATTAAAAAACTTAAAAAAATTCAGATGAGAAACTATATAAATAAAACCTAGCAGTGTTATAAGTTTCATTTATCTCAAAAATAACAGAAAAATATATATATATATTTTTAAATCATGTTTATTATACTCTAGTGTTGGCTGTTTTGAATAGTTTGGAAGGAGTAGAAAAAATTTCCTTTGACTGGTGGTTGAATATTAGCTCAAATGCCTCCAATAATTATTTAGCTGGTCTACCTTGGGAAGGATTTCTCCTTAGTTACAATAAGTAAAATGCATATAGGTTTTGTGTCATTTCCAGTTATTATGGTTGACTTAAAAAAAAAATCACTGTCCAAAAGCATGTAACGTAAAAATACAAAGCCCTTTATAGTGTGAAGTGAAAGATAATTTTGTAGATATTCATTTTTTAATAACAAAATTTGAGGAAGAATATATTTTTAAAAGTCTTAATTTCCTTTAATGAAATGAAAGCATGTGATTTCAGGTTTTTTTTAAATCCATATCCATGGAGTTTATTAAGTAACTATGAAATGAAGTACACAATGATGTAAACAAGAAAACTTGTTTAGTTAAAAAAAAACTAGCATGTATATTTTATTTGACTATTTTTTGCATCATGTTGTGTTTGAAACTTTCTTAAAAATATTTTCCCAAATGTTACAGTGAATTATTTATATTCCCATAGATGATAAATAGTATAAACAATGTTTGAACTTAACATTGTCTTTTAGTGCATCTTAGAGAACATCTGAGTAAAAAAATAAAATAAGCGCTGAAAGCAATTATATATATTTTCAACATTTATTTTTCATTTTATGGGTGAGCAGTATTTATTATCCTTAGTATTTTGTGTGGTTGTGCACAGGGAAGAACAGACTTAGCTGGAATATGTAGAACTACAAGGATAACTTGCTGTAGGAGCCCACAAATTAATTTAGCAATGTACCATAAGCTTGTCAAAATCTGATTATCTGGATTGCAAGCACAAGCAAGTTTCAGAAATACGAAGGGTCCAGTATAGCTTCTGGAAGCATTCTCATCAGTCCACAGCTGTGACCCCAGTTTGCCTTTCTTTGTAGTTATGCTGTAAGGAAGTTAAAGCAATTCTTTTTTTTTTTTTTTAATTTTCTAGAGGCATGTCTTATTTATTTATTTATTATTTGTTTGTTTGTTTGTTTTGGTTTATACATGCACTGGGTACAGTCAGAAGCGCGGGAGGGTGAGAGAACTCACCAGAGCCAGAGCGGGGAGCAGAGCAGGCAGAAGGACCGAAGCACACTGCTGAGGGGAGCAGCGGGCGGCAGGAGAGGTCTGCGCGCCATGTGGGATCCTCCTCTGGTGGCCGGGGAGCAGCCGGGGATCGAACCGGCGACGCAGAGGCTGCGGGCAGCTTCGGAACCCAGCGCTCAACCGCTGCGCCACCGGGGAGGCCCAGTTAAAGCAATTCTTTACTAGACGAAGTTGCATCAGAAAATAGCAAGGTTTTAGACGTAAAGGGCCACTAAGACCTCCCCAGAGTCTTGGCACATTTCTAAGGCACTCTGAATTTTATGAGCAAGTCAGGTACTTATTGGCAGCCATCTTGCCTGTGCAAAGACTAGAGTCTGAAAGGAATCAGAAGGAAATTTATCCCCATCGAGGCAGAGCACAAACATGCTCTTACCTATCTATTGTTTAAATCCAAAAAACCTCTGTCATAGTAATTCTTCTGAAAGGTTGTCTGTACCATTATTTCTTTTCCTCTTTGGTTGGAAGTACCTATGTTGTACATTCCTTTATTTCAGCATGAAAGAGTTAATTCAATAAATAACAAATTTGTTCTGTTTCTTTACATGGAACACACAATCGTGTGTGTCGGGCACACGCGTTTTCAAACACTAAGGTTCAATTTCAGTTCTTAAATCAATGATCCCAGAAAGATATCTAAGCATTTAAAATGTCAGTCTTATTTTAGGGGGTTTCATAAAAGTATTCCAAACTATCCTTCCAAACTATCCAAAACAGCAAACACTAGAGTATACTAAACATACTACTTAAATAGTTTTTAAGAAGCATATTTTTAATAGTTGGAATTTTGGTTATTTTTATTTGCCTCAGCAAGTGGTTGATAGATTACATAATTCCTGAGATAATTTCTTAATTTAACTAAAGAAGAGACAGGGGCAAGGGTTTGCCTTACTCATGAACTTGATAACATGTTTGCAAAGTGGTTTAAATTTTTATTAGGTTAGATGTCTCAGAATAAATGGGAAGCCTTGATCCAACATGATATGAATATATTGATTATTGCAATTCTAAAAAAATATTTGAAAATTAGCTAACTGATACCTAATTTATAAGTGTTTAGCTAAAATGCAGATACTGGTGTTGCTTTACTAAGAAATTAAAATGTCAAGAAAAACTAAGTTTAATTAGTACACATCCTAAAAGGATATGTTATGAAATGGAGACTATTTTCAATTAGATTAATGTTTTCAGTGTAAAATCATTTTCCTTATGTCAAATTAATTTGCAGTGAAGTGCCACTATGAATTTATATAATATGTATATACTATAAAATCTAATACGACCTCTGAAAAATTAATCTTTGATAAAGCAAACAATATGCTAACCCACTACTATGAATCAAGAAAATGTATTTTATATTCTTATCCCAAGCTTCCCTTTTAAAATTCATTGGCAATGCGTTCTATCTTTAGGGAGGCTGACTCTTAACATTGACAAAGGAGATGCTTTACTTCCATTGAATATTCTTTCAGATAGTGTTTAGAAAGTCACAGAGTTACTAGAGACATTGTTGTCTACCTGAAATGTATTTCTTCCCCTTCCCTACTAACAGAATGCCAATTTCATTCAACTATCTACATACTGACTTGCTGCTATGCCATGTCTTTTATATCATATTTGGCATCATTTCAAGGGGATGAAATTAGACTAGTCTAACTCAAGCAAGGTAATTTCATCATTTGCCAATGATTGTTTTAGGAAATGGCTTCTAAGCCAGTTCTGGGTAATGAAAAGTGAAGTGAAGTCCTTTGGGGACTTTCTGAGAAGTTTCCTAGTTCTTAAAATATGATCCAGGACAGATGTATTCAATTTTCTCTCTGTGAAAGTTACTGAACATGGAGGTGATGCCTAGAGCAACCATAGCCATATAGTGATCAAGAAGAGAGCTAGTAAAACAGGTGGAGAATGGGAGAACAGAGTGATAATGGACTACTGGCTACTTGATGAATTGTTAAAATATTGAATCTAGAACTAGCCTTATCTCATTACTTTTGGTTATTGAGATCATAGTACAAAAGATATTTTAAACCATTTAACTGAATAGTCTGATTTGCAGCCCAAAACATTCTGACTGATATAAAGTGACATAAAATATGTATTTCATTCCCTACTTTATAGTTTGGGAAAACATTGGGGAAGTTCCTTTTTCAAAAGGAAATCTATTTGGAAAATAAATCAAGATGTATTTTCCTGTTATGTAAGCTCCGTTAAATTCTAGGTATGTCTCCATTACCTCATTCAGTTATGCTCTGGTTGGACTTCTATGCCAGAAAATTTTAACCATTCTGAAGTAAAATATGTAGGAACACATATTAACTTAACATTATCCAAAATAGAACATAATTAAGAAAGCAAATCAGCTACAAAATTATACTCACAATGTATGCCAAAACCAACTTGAAATATTTTTTAAAATTACATAGTGTTTACAAATGTCTTTGCCATTGATCCAGGAGTGTATATAATTATAAACTTACTCATCAAAACGTTCCAATTCCATTTTTCCAGGGCTAAAATTCATTTACTTATTATTCAGCAAACATTTTTTGATACACTATTCTCTAGGAGACACTGAACTGGAGACTGGCAATAAAAAAGATGAATAAGCCTTCATTAAGACATCATTTATACCCTCAAGTAGTTCATTCTGTGTATGTCTATTTAATCTGGGTTAAAAATTATTGAGGAAAAGGTTCTTAAAATCTTTCATAGATGCCTTCCATGATGTTCTCAGAATAAAAGTTTAGGAAGCAAAACCAAAATACTTTGTAGGAGAAATATGATTAAGTTCAAGTAGTTACATAAAGTTTTTATATATTTTTAATATTGTACTTATGTTCCAGCTACTCTTCTAGATAGTTACCATAGAAAGTTATGACAATCTGAGTCACATCCCAAGAATTTCACATTTCAATGTAACATTTAAAAGCATGGGTATAAGCAAGTGTGGATTTCAATCAAAACTGTATTCCATGCAAGATGTGAAATGAGCAAATTATTTCACATCTCTTCATATCAGTACCATTCTTTGTCATTAAAGGGTCTACTTCATAAAGGTGTTAGGAGAAATAATTATAATGTCTGTAACACTATAACACACTAAACCATGACTTGGAATATTAAGTATAAGTTCAATACTATGTACATATATATATATTAACAATTACTAAAATGTCAAGATACTGTGTCTAATGGAAAAAGTATCTGGTCTCCTGATGTTTCAAGCAACATTTCATAGAGAAGAAAATTTTTAAGTAGGAGATCAGGCAAGGAAGGTAGATCTTTCATATAGAATGATGAAAAAAAATAAAAGGGGGTAGGCTTTGATATTGAGGACTTTGAGGGGTATGATAAAGAGTTTCCAAATAGAAAAGTTTGGAATTTAAATATGAACAGTAGTAATAAGTGAGCTGTGGGGCAAGCCATCATCTAAAACTGAATTGTGAAACACTATTATATTACTGTCATGGTTGTTAGCAACCATTTGTACAACTGTTCACAAATGTCAGAAAGTGCTCTCGACACCTTAGATAAATGCTAATTAATTTATGACTATTCCAAAAGGCAGGTACTATCATTATCCCCAATTTGCAGATAAGAAAATCTCCCTGGAGCTCAGAGAGATTAAGAAACTTGCACAAAGCTACATAATAATTAGCAGAGCCAAGATTCAAAGTCACTTAACGACTATCCCAGCCTTTTTCTCTGTTTTAAGGGTTTTAAGAACTGAATTGACTAGGCCATATTTGTTCATTATTTTCTGAGTAAGGGGAAATGTAGGCAATGTTTCATAGCACAATGTAGATAATGAAGAGACCTAATTAAAGAAAGTTGAAGAAATAGGCAAGACGATTCTTTAGGTGGTCACAGAATTAGCCACATGAGAGATTTTGAGATTTTGAACTATAAAAATATTGATAGGAAAGGGAATGAGGTAATTGTGTCAAGAAATATGTAGATGGTAAAACTGTCATCACATGAGATTTAATAAGGACAAAGAGAAAGCATCTTGCTTGACATTTTTGGTTTCTGTTGGGTGATATCAGTCATTATAGAGAATAGAAGCAAGGAATAAATGTGGGTAGAAGGTAGTTCCATTTGGGATATATTAATGTGAGATGCCTAGAAAGAATTCAAGTTATAGGTATATAGATATTCCAATCTGAAATTTAGAATAGTGGTTCAGGGTGAATGTGTAAATTAGGAAATATAAAATTATCCAAGAGAGACTGAAAAGGCATGAAAACCAAAGAAGTGCTTAAGCATCTGCATTGGAGAAGTCATGAGATCCCAGGTTGGAACTAAGATTGTTAGAGCAGTCTTAACATTGAGTGAGTGGTCGGGACTGCCAAACACAGCAGACATTTAGAAGGATGATGTCTGTAAAGTTTCCATTGCATGTGGCAAAAAATGGATGTGACTGAATTTGCCCTCTGAATCTGCCCACACTCACTCCTGAGTGTGTACTTTCACCTGTAATAAAGCTTTCTCACTCACTTAAAAAAAATGGATGTGATATTTGTTTGGTGACATTTCAGTGTCGTGGGTGCTGCAGAAAAGCCAGATGTCACAGGGTTTATGAGTGGATAAAAATGATAAAATAGAAATATTATGTGCATCCTTTCCTTCAAGAGGCTTGCTTAGTGGTAGAGTGTAATGGATAGTTGCTCTTTAGGGGGGTGTATGGTTGAGAGGTGTGTGTGTGTGAGAGTGTGTTTATGTGTGCATGTGCACATGTATGTATTATAGTGGAAAATACTTCAGTTTTAATTTCTGAATTTGTCACAAATTGTATTTTATCCCATTAATATTAAAATATTCAAATAAGATCTTTTGATTAATTGAATAAAATTTCATTTTAATTTTGTTTTGTGTCATGCCAAACTTGGCCTTGACATTAACATAGTAAGGGTAAGAGCCTACCCCTCAAGAGTGAGTATAAGGAGTGGCAACTACATACAAGGCAACCTTAAAACACTGAGTTTTAATTAAATGATGCAGAAGTAAACATAAGAAGTGTGTTTTTATGTGCTTTTAAAACACATAAGAAGAAAAGGAAAAAAAAACAGGAGTATAGGCTAAACTGTGGTTTCTGTAGTAAGAGGATTTTATTGGATTCCAGTCCCAAATTCATTGTTTTCATTTCCTTATGGTAGGAACAACTATCTCTGAACCCCAGTCTTCTCATGGTTACAGAGTGTTGTTAGAATAAAAAATGATAATGTACTTGGAAATGATTTATAAAACTTTTAGTACAGTTCACTTGGGAATGCTGTTACTTAGAGATGGAAGATTGTGGGGGGCAAGTGGTGCTTCACAGCAAGTGGGGTCTTCATGTCTGCTTTAGAGCTTGAGTAGGAGTTCATAAGGGGGAGGTGTAGAGGCAGAGAGAAAAGCATGTCTGAAAGTGGGAAAATGTGAAAACAACCCACCTGTGCAAAGAAATGAATACAAATTGATGAGGCTAGAAAAGGGGGTACCTGAGCATTCCTACTGGCAACTGAAGATTTTTCCAGAAGGAGAAACTGGAATCATATAAGGAAGGCATTAAATGAAATATTAAAAAAATTGAATATTATTCTGTGAGTGAGTAAAGCCACTTGAAGTTGTTTGAACAGGGGAGAAGCATAATCAAAGTATTTGTGGGTTTATTTGGGTTGGGGGTAGTATGCATAGAGAAATTTGGTTTAAGATATGTATTGATTGGGGGAGAAACAGTGAAAGGCCTAAATTCTGGTGTGTGTAGTGGGCGTGGAGACACAAACTTGAGACTTATTTTAGAGGCAGGATGAAAAAGAATTTATATTCTTTTGAATGGGAGGTAGTGGTAAAGGAGAGGCCTGAATCAAAGAAAACTCTGGGGTTTCTGACTTGGGGGTGGGTGTCTGGAGTAGATGAACATGCCATTAACTACAGAGATTAAAATTTAATCTACAGGGGAAATGGCTTCAGGCTGTTCTAGAAATCAAAAATTGCTGTCTTTGGCAATTGCCAAAGAAGCAGCATGCTACTTTCAGTATATTTGGGCTCTTAGTGAATAAGTAATATGATTATATTCATGAGATATTTATATCTGATATTTTACTTAAAACAATTTAGACTAGGCATTGCAGTTGGAGTTACTGAGTTAACAGAATTAAGTTATAAAATGGCCCATTTTTTATCTTTAACATATTTTCTTATTTCCTTTTGCTCCAATTGATTTTGCTGAAAGAACAGAATGAGTGGAGGAAAAGAGTGCCTGGTAATACAGTGTGTTTGAAGTGGTAGGCAGATGGTGTGTTTCTGTTTTCAAAGGTTGTTGGTCACATTTCTATGCTCACCCAATTGTTGGAGCTACAGTTTCAAAAGTTGGGTGACATTTTTACAGTTGATAGCTGTAGCCTTTCAGGGGGCTATGATCCCCTTAGAACAGGGTTGAAAGTGGGAGAAGGCTAAGAGTGGGAATTTGAGAAATGCCTTTATTTAACAGGCCTACACATATGTCCTATTTCCTAGATTGGGAAGGCATAAGTCTTTAATATGTGCAGACCAATCTTCTTACACTCGATTCTTCATAATGTGTATCATTTAGTATATATTTATCATATATGGATTTTTAATGTTAACATATCACTGAAGATGATGTTTCTATTTGATTAGCGAGCCAAATAGAAACAATAGTGAAAACTATGTCTTTAGCAATGCTGCCTTTATTTGCTGTGTGATTTTAGTTTTAATACAAAGGTCACAGGCACTGAACAGCGCCTCATGTTTTGATTCAGTGAGGTACTATTTTGAGACCAAGTTCTTTGACCATTCATGTGCTATTCTAGGCTGCATGTGTAGTAAAACTTGAAAATGCAAACTCTTCTCTAAGTTGTACTAGGAATTCTTTATTGAAACTATGTAATGAATTACATTCCACACTGACATGTAAAATTATTCAAATGTTTCCATATGGCAATGGTTGGAATATGCATTTTTTGAACACTCAGATTTTATCTTTTTTCTTGTAGGTTCCTTCTCTAATTCAAGGTCCCAGAAGTGAAATATGAAATATTTTTAACTGTATATGTTATATAACTTTGTTGTAAATTGAAAGAATAGCATATACATCCCAATATCTCAGTTTATTTTATCCTGAATGAGCATATAAAAAATTTGATCCAGATTCTTCTGATTCATAATGACCCAGGAACATAGTTACTCATTTTTGTTTTCTGTAACAATGGTTTGCCAATAAAGTTGTCAAATATGTCACTTGCACTAATCTGGAATTCATCAAGGATAGGGACAACATCTAATTCATAGTCATTCCCTAGTATATGGAATGATGCCTGAAAATATGCAGAATGTTTAAATAACATTTGTTAAATGAATGAATACTTTCCCTTTAATATAGGATTAATTTCAAACACATTGAATTAGTCAGGGTTCTCTACATCATCGGTATCTATAGCTATATATCTACATCTCAGTAGACTGACAAGTTCCAGATATGCAGAGTAAGTCAGCAAATTGGAGATCCAGTATAGCTAATGATGTAGTTCGGGTCCTATGGTCAGCAGGCCTGAGATCTATGAAGAACAGAAGTTTAAGTTCAAATTTAAGATAGGGAAAAAACTGATGTTTCAGTTCAAAGTTAGTCAGCCAGCAGAATTTTCCTTTCTGGTGAGAGGATAAGCTTATAATTGATCTGTGTAGATCTTTAACTGATTGGTTGAGGCCCATTATGCTTTTTGGGAGGACAGTATACTTTCTCAGTCTACTGATTTAATGTTACTTCCACCTAAAAACAACTTCACAGATACAGCAAGAATAAAGTTTCACTAAATATCTGGGCACTTGGTGGTCCAATCAAGTTGACACATAAAATTAACCATCATACACATTAAGATGTGTATAAGATGCCCACAGTTAACGAACATAGTGAATGCAGCCATTTTAGCCTACAAGTGTATCCTTAAAAATATTTTAAAGCAGTTGAAATAATTCTTTTTTAAATATACTTACAGCTCTCCATGTTATGCTGTGGTATGGTAGGTTTTTGATAATATGATCACTGCCTACCGCTGCAAGATTCATTTCACCCAAAATGTATCATTTTGTTCTAAAATGTGCTCTTGTTCATAATTAATATAAATCACAAAATTTTCCTAGTTTATTGTGTATCGTTGTCTTTCTTACATTAAAACTATTTATAAAGGAATCTTTTTGTTTAGTTTTAAAGTTATGTGTTAAATAGTTCAGCAGTGTGAAACCTATGCTTACTTGATTCAAAATAGTATGAGACTTGTAAAAAGCCAGGTTGCTGAGTCAATTAGCCATCAACATCTAAGAGAATTTAGCTGCTAATGATGTAGGCAGAATGACATTGCCACAGACCTAAGTATCAAAAGGCAGCTTAGAAGTTTAGTTAGAATAAGAGATTTTCTTTATTGGGAGAATTAAATTGCTCCAGAAAGGAGATTTTCATCTAGGATGAGAATTGTTTCGGGCTGTTTTGGAAGAGAAAATTGCTCTATTTGAAAACGAAGGAAAATGTAGGGATGGTAGATTAAGTAGCTCATAGTAAATTAGTATTGAAATGGTATTCATGTGTTGTCCCTTTAAAAATATCTATAAATTGTTTAGTATTCAGAAATAAGAGCTCATTCCATCAAGGAATAACACAGTTCATATTTTTGTAGGAGGAATATTTATGTTTTCCTTTTCTTTGTTTTGCTTGGTATTTTGGTGTAAACAAATTCTTTCATTTTTCAAATTTACATATTCATGTGGCTTCCCTTGGTGTTATTAATGTTGAACTTGAAAGTTCATGTCTCATTTAGCCCTGCAATGTAAGCATTGCTGAATTTACTTAGGAACACTTAATAAAAAATACTTAGTAGTGATAGTAATAACTGTCAGGTTGTGTTGACCACTTCATATATTGCAGTCACATGTACTGTCTCATGTGGCTAGTTTATTAAACAGGTTGCACTTAATAGTATAAACAAGACAATTATTTTTTTTCTCACTTACCCCTACCTTACTGCTGACCTCATTGCCCGACCTCATAACTATTCCATTTTCCAGAACTAAACATAAAAGTTAACCTTTTATCCATTTTAGAGATTCTTTTATCTGTTGAGTTCAGTCTCCATCAGAAACTCTGGAAACCAATGACAGAAGTGGGTGTGGTCTCTTTCTTTGCTTTGTGCCACCTCCCTCGACCCTACCTTAGTTCTGGTTCCTCAAAGGTCAGGGCAAGGGAGGAGGAGGAACAAGAATATAGGAAGAAAGACTTGCTTCTTCACTTCTAAATCTGCACATATGTGTCCTTGGTTGTATAAGGCATCCAGTTGCTGATTTTCTGTTAAACACCACGTTTGTTTTTTCTTCTGAGACACTCTAACTTCCTCATCACTGTTTAGCTTTGTGTAGCTCACTGTGTCTATTGTAGCATTTTCTGAGAGAGGCATTAGGCTTTGAACATGACCACTTGTAATTTTTTATCAGTACCTGCCCACTGATTTACACCTCCAGTTCTTTCTAGTGACACGCCCAGGAGGCAGCCCTCTTGGGCAGCTTCCTTTCAAGAGAGCTTTTACCAACCTCGTGATGCAGTGCCTCTCCTTGGCCATGGAAAACTTAAATCCATCATGTTGTGGAAATGTAGCCACATCTCTTCTTGCCCAAACATCATGGGCACCAGCTCCACTCTAGCTCCTATCTATAGAATTTACTTGTCAAGAAGCACACATAAATCCCTGTCTTTATGTAGCTCCCCAGGCTACATAAGATTTTCCCACCTGGGAAATCAAGTATTTCTAGAACTCTCACGGTTTGTTGGTCAGTAGCAGCATGGCAAACTGTGAATCAAGAATTCAAAAAGCATCTAGTCCTTTTGAGTTACTACTTCTTTATGTACCGCACACCCCTCCCCTAAGAGGGGAAGTGAAATGATAATTTTATTGTCTATTAAGATTCTCTTCAAGGAATCTTTTTCATAGTATTTCTATTCAAATAGTCTTTTTTTTTCCCAGTTTTGTCTTTTTTTTAATTTTTAAATAATAAATTTTATTTTTATATTCCCCATACATTTGCAACCCCCCATTTTGACCCCAATCCCTCCCCTCCTGCCCCCCACTCCCCAAAAACTGTCTCTGGTTCATAGTTTTTTGTTGATTTTGATTTTCACTTTCTTATAGTTATTCACTTTCCTGGTCCCTTATTTAAGTTCTCTAGATTCCTGCTATGAGTGAGACCATCCGGTATCAAATAGTCTTTTTTTTTTTTATGGGCTATATTGGTAATAAAGGTCCTTGGAGACTGGCTTTATCATGGATATGGTTGATATCTTGTTTATTTCCCATTGTCTTCAGCTTTGAAACCTTAGCTACATTCCAGGAAAATGTCCCAATTCAAATTTAATTAAATTCATTTAAGTTTCACATTAACTCTATAAGGAAAATGATATTTATTATCCCAATGAAACATGAAAAACTAAAGCAGAAAGAATTTCATTTCTTACCTGAGGTCATTCAGTTTGTCCAAAGTCACTCAATACTAAGTGGCTGCCTTATTTAAAAGCCTATGTCCTCTTCGATATGTTGCTAAAACGGAATAGGGCAAGAGTCTAAAGGATTAATGAACCATTCCCCTGGATATGTGCCCCAAACTGAAAAGCAGACAATTATAGTATCCAAATGTGTCACTTTTCTAGATCTGTTTCCTTTTCTAAAGCTTCAAAATTTCCATTAGAAATGACATTCATTTCTATTTTCCAGTCTCAGAATGATTTAAATACTTCAAAATTAATTGCTAATATTTATGCTGAAATGAAAAGAATTTTAGAAGTGTGATAATTATTTCTTATTCTGTTGCATCAGTATTGCATATCATATACCATTGGCAGCTATAAAAATACTATATTAGGACTGTGTTAAAAGGCAAGATAAATCTCATACTACAAATGATAAAGAATTAAAAATTTCCCTAATGGTGTTTGTGTAATTTCTGAAATTTTAAAACATATATTATTTTGTGAACTTGAAATTTTTTCACGTTTTATGAATTATTTTACCAAAAATCATAACATTTCTTGCTTTTGGTCTTCCTTCCCCTTAGTTGCAATTTAACCCTTAGAAAATTGTTAGTTTTCTGCAATAGTTGACATAATCTGCAATTTGTTTATGCTTAGTGGCATCCAGATATATTGTAAATACTGCATTTCTAAAAAGCATCTGCTTGTAAAATGTAAGCTTGGGGATTTGGCTCCAAAGAACTGCATTATCTCAGGTGTTTCGTTCTAGTGTGCTCACGTGGAGCTTATATTTAGTATTACATGAGTTGCAGATTTATTTCATCTTGCCTAGCAGCATCAGCTATTTCCTTTTGCTGGTTCCAATTATTATGATTATTTCCAGCCTGAGTGAAGTTTGGCAAAAGCAAATATAGAAAGGGAAAGAAAAGAATAGACTATTCCCTTAAGCTAACATTCAAGCTTATCAGTATTTAACTGGAGAAATCCATTTATTAATATTTGGAGTTAGCAATTTAATATTGATTTTGCTCTTCTTTTGTGGTGTAGACAGAAACCCACGTGTATATAAGGCACAGTTTAACACTATGACATTGTGTAGAAGTTGCTGTTTCCTCATCTCAGATAGATTAGGCCATTGTCCTTTTCTCTTAGAGAAACTAGCAGGAAGATTGACTTGTATTTGTTGAGTTTTGTGATATTGTTTGCATATGTAATATATAAAAAATAGAGATTATAAGCACATACATGCTGCCATGTGAAATATAAATGGTACCTCCACTTAAATACAGACTACATACTTGGGTTTATTTTGGAGTTTTTTTTTTTTTTTTGTTTGTTTGTTTTTTTTTTTTTATAGAGGCATGCTTTATTTATTTGTTTGCTGGTTTGTTTGTTTTGTTTATACATGCACTGGGTACAGTCAGAAGCGCGGGAGGGTGAGAGAATTCACCAGAGCCAGAGCGGGGAGCAGAACAGGCAGAAGGACCGAAGTACACTGCTGACGGGAGCAGCGGGCGGCAGGAGAAGTCTGCACGCCATGTGGGACCCTCCTCCGGTGGCCGGGGAGCAGCCGGGGATCGAACCGGCGCCGCAGAGGCCGCGGGCAGCTTCGCAACCCAGCGCTCAACCGCTGCGCCACCGGGGAGGCCCTATTTTGGAGTTTTTAAAGATATTTTTCTTGTAATCTCTGCCTGTCAGTTGGTCGTGTGTGTTGAGGCTGTGGAACTGACAGTTGAGCAGAAATCAAGGAACTCATTCATGTTTCTTCCTTGTTTCTTTAGTAACTCTGTGTCAAAAACACAGTTTTCTTCTTTTCTCCCAGACACAAGGATTTGATAAGAAACTTTAGTAACTTCTATTAATTCATTCTAATAAATTTGCTCTAAAGCTTTTATATAAACTTGAAGATTCTGGGGGAGGGGAAAACGAGTTCAATAAAAGGATCAAATTAGATGCTGACTTTGGGAAATTGCCTTTGTCATATTTTTTTCAGATAGTCTTGTTGCCAAGCTAACTAAAAAAACTACACAGCCTGTTTTACCACTGTGAAGTGGAGAAATGGCTAGATGCAGGGACTGAATTATTGATTTAAATTAAAAACAATTTAATAGACTGTTTAAAAAATGAAATCTAAAATTTTCTAATTAATCAAATAAGGACATATGTCAAGTACACATGCATTCTTTTTGATATCACACTTGATTCTTCAGAAAATTATTTTCTTCCTTTTTGAATTTATTTAAATAAAAAAACAAAGCACTTTTTTTGTAATTTCCTGACTAGTGTTCATTGATGAAAACATTGTTTCATTGTTGAATGCTGTTTTCTTAAGCTTTCAGGTAGATGGCATTTTTAATAACCCATATTAAAAAATTAAAGGCGTTAACTTGAAAATAGCCTTTCAGACCAGTTGCTGAATCTTCTTGTTAATTTGGTGGGCTTTTAATTTTCTATGCAATGAGATATCTTATTATTAGAGAAAGGAATGCCAATCCTAATGTTTGTGAGAAATTGAAGAGTCTCTGAAAAACTTATCCAAAGTTATTTCTCCCCAAACTTTTATATTTCCTTTGTTGCTAACTTCCAAAACATAACACCACAAAACTTTTTGAAGGTAGGGAGTAGGCATTTTTTTCAAACCAATGTTGTAAATTTTGTTAAGGAATACAAAGAAATCAAAACATTGCCTTTTTATTTATTGACTTGTCAATAAGGCTTATAGTACAGTGTTTATGTTTAAGATTTATTATACATCAAAACAATTTGATTTAATTTAAAGAAAATGAAAAAATAGATTGAAAGTTGTTTGGTTGAATATATTTTCTACGCAAAATGAGGAACCATTTTTGTAATGGAAAAATATAGCCTTAATTTATGCTACATTGCAGATGTGGATTTGGTTTGGAGGATATTTTCATGAATTTGAGGAGTGTATAAATCTTATAAATGGTCATTTCTTTTACATAGCTACACATAGTTTACTTTTATTGTTTTTATAATTGATAAGGAAGATATATTTATAAAGGCTTTATATAAAATATATCCAAAATTCTGGCTAAGTATTTATTGGAAAACACAGAAAAGTAGATGTTTTTGTGTTCTTAAAAGTAGACTCTCAAAAGGATATGCCAAAGGCAAATGAGAGCAATGGCAATTACATAATTTTAGTGGGATATTAGCTCAACTGATTTTTCATCCAACATAATCCAATAAAGATATGCAGTACAGATATATTTTCAGTTGCAAGTTGTTCATTTTGCTTTGCACCCAACTTTTGAATGTACTGCTGATTATTCTTGGATCAACAGGAAACATGAGGAGGTGATGATTATAATAATTTTGAATTTTAAAATTTGACATTCAGTGATAAATCTGGACATTCTTTACCTAAAATAAGTATATGCAGTTATGTTAATGTGAGATCATATGGTATTTGTCTTTCTCTAATTTCACTTAGCATAATCCTTGTTGTTGCAAAATACAAGATTTCCTTTTCTTATGCTTAAATAACATTCCTCTGTGTGCACAAGTGCACATGTGTGTGTACGCACATATCACATTTTCTTTATCTCTTCCTACAGTTTTGGACACTTAGTTTGATTCCATATCTTGACTGTTGTAAATAATACTATAGCGGATATATATCTTTTTGAAGTAGTGTTTTCATTTTCTTTGGATAATTAGAAGAAGTGGAATTGTTGCATCATGTGGTAGATCTTTATTTCATTTTTTGAGGAAGCTCCATTCTGTTTCCCTTAGTGGCTATATAATTGCATTCCTACCAAAAGTGCACAAGGGTTCTCTTTTCTTCACATCCTTGCCAATACTTATCATTTCTCTTTTTGATCATAGACACTTTAAATAAGTGTGAGATAATATCTCATTGTTATTTTAATTTACATTTTTCTAACAATTAGTGATGTAGAACATCTTTTTTTAAGATTTATTTTATTTATACAAGAGCTGAGGTATAGCTCTTTATACAAAGAGCTCTTGTATAAATGGGAGGGTGAGAGAATTCACCAGAGACAGAGCAGGGAGCAGAACAGGCAGACAGACCAAAAGCACTGCTGAGGGGAGCATCAGGCAAGACAGGAGAGGTCTGCCACGCCGTGTGGGTATCTCCCTGGCTGGCTGGGAATCAAACCCTGAGGCAGAGGCTGCTGACAGCTTCACAGCACTGGGCTCAACCTGCTGAGCCACTGGGGAGGCCTGATGTCAAACATCTTTCAGTATACCAATTGGTCATCTGTATATCTTCTTTGGAAAAAATGTCTATTCAAATATTCTGCTTATTTTTAATTGGATTAAGGGTGTTTATTTTTTATTTTTGCTGTTGATGCCTATGGCGTCAATATATATTTTAGATACTAACGCATTATCAGGTTTGTGATTTTTCAAATATTTTATCCCATTTGTCAGATTTCTTTTCTTTTATTTTTTAAAGATTTATGTATTTATGCATACAAGAACTGGGATACAGGCCAGAAGTGTGCGGGGTGAGAGGATTCACCAGAGACAGCATGGGGAACAGAACAGGTGGATTGACTGAAGTACACTGCTGAGGGGAGCAGCGGGTGAGTCAGGAGAAGTCTGCTGTGCCATGTGGGTATCTCCCTGGCTGGGGATAGAACTCATGCTGCAGTGACGGCAACAGCCTCATAGGTTGCGTCTCAACCCCTTGCGCCACCAGGGTGACCGTCTTTTTTATTTTAGTGATGGTTTCCTTTGCTGTGGAGAAGCACATTAGTTTGATGCAGTCCTAATTATTTATTTTGCTTTTGTTGCTATTGGCATCAGATTGAAAAGATCATTGCCAATATTAATATCAGAGAGATAATTGCTGTATTTCTTCTGGGAGTTTAATGCTTTCAGGTCTTACATTCAAATCTTTATTTTGAGTTAATTTTTGTATGTTGTTATAAGATAGTGGTCTAGTTTCATTCTTTTGTTTGTGACTGTCCAGTTTTCCCAGTACCATTTATTGTAGGAACTGTCCTTTCCCTATTGCATATCCTTGGCATATCTTGTCATAAATTAATTGACCATGTATGGTGGGTTTATTTCTGGGTCTTCTATTCTACTCCATTGATCTATGTGTCTATTTTTATGCCAAATACCATACTGTTTGGTTACTATGATTTTGTAATATAGCTTGAAATCAGGAGAATAAATTTAACTTATGAAACTTTAGATATCATTACACAGACTGGAGTTTTTCCTGATGTCTGAATATGTAATTCAATAACAGTTTCTTTATGAAAGGTAAATTCTGAAGGGACATGGCTTCAAACAAAAGTGTAAAAAGTTCAGTTCCAACATTGTGCATCTCTCACTAGTTAGACAAATTTGTGAAGCTATATTATAAATATCCAACATTCTTGCATGATCCTAGTTATATATGTCATAATTGTCCCCAAATGGCATGGTCTTCTATTTAATTCCCTAAGAGTTAATATAGTTTGAAAATATAGAAAACTGAAAACTTCTAGTTTTGTAATTTCTATCTGAGAGATAAAAAGCTTTTTATCTTTACTGTAACTTATGGTTATATATTACAGTGACAGTTCTTTATGTGCATCTGAGAATTCTTTGATAAAGATATATGGAGGAGAATGAGGAGAAAAAGAAAGGGTACAAAGATAGGAAGTAGAATCTGATTTAGTCCAGAACATGAGTTTTTGATTTAATGATCTTTACAATCATTCATCTTTGTAAAATGTCAATCAACCAAATTGTTAGAATGTTAATTTCATCTAGTAATTTCCATGTTGGAGTAATGTGATTGTGATTGCATGAGTTTAGAGTAGAGTTAGTAGGAGAAGAACTAACAGCTCTATAACAAAAACTAAAACATTTGGGTCTTATGAGCCCATGAATTCAGTCTCAGTTTGGGATTCTGAAGAAAGAATCCCATTATAATCTATTAAACACAATAGGTTGAATAATCATTTGTGTGTTTCTTTGAAAAGATTCTTTTTTTTTTTTTGACAGTACAGTGACCTTCTTTCAAGTTCAAACACTGCGTTTTCCTGGTGCACTGTTTTGTTTTTGTTAAATAATCTGCACAATGCTTTACACTGTCGAGAAGCAAATAGTCATGGGGCTTTTGTCCAAAGATTTGGCATTCATTCTCTCATTTTCTCTCTCTTGGTTGTGTCTCTGTGTGTGATTTCTTATTATGTTCCCAAGCAGATATCACATTAATCACAGGACAATAACAAATTTTAGTAGGTTAATTTCTATTATATAATAGACCTTAAGATTCAACTCAATGATAGTTATGTAACCAAATCATATACACACCTCATATTTTCTACAATACCATGCTGACTAAACTAATTTATATCCATATATATGCATTTGTATTTATATATATGTATATATATAAACTTTAATGCAAATATACGTATATTTAACTTAGGACGTTAGTGGGCTTTTTGCCTGGAAGTGACAGAGATCTCCAGAGATATTGACTTAGGAAACTTACACACAGGCATTCATGGCTTGTATGATAGCTTATTAATTATCTAGAATGCAGAATGCTTGTAATTCATGTAATTCATTCTATTCATATGAATGGTTTTGAACCAAGTACCCAGTCACTGTGTGCACAGTTGAAATAGTTGGAGATAAGATAAAGAAGTAGCACATTGGGCCATATTTTAGTGGAAGATCCAAGAAAGGGATCTTTCGTGGATCTTTAGTGGAAGATCCAAGAAAGGGATCTTGACCTTTATTGGACCCCTATATTTATCCTACAGCCCAGAGGTTAGTCATGGTACTGCACCTAGTTGCAAATTTTACTTATTCTGAGAAGATTAAAAAAATCAAGATTGCCCCAGGATGCATGTATGTAAGTAAATATTCAAATATAATATTATTATATTTACTTTACATGATATCAGACTGTGTCATGAGGAATGTAGTGATTTGTCTGCGCCAACCCAGAATTGACATGTTATTAAAAAAAATCTATTCCAGATAATTTTAGACTATGTGGTTCTACCACATTATTTCTGTTCTGGAAGATGAAAGTCTAAGTTTCTAGTGCACATTGCCACTATGTGACCGTAGATTCCTTGTGTGACAAAGTAGACCATTGGGTTAGGTGACTTCTAACTCTCTTATTTATTGACTATCTCTACTATACAAAGCTCAATATCTTCTTGAAGAAAAGCAGCATTTCATATTTATATTCCCAAACAAAAATATTTGGGAATGTACCTCACAATATTCTTATAAAATATACCTCAAACATTTTGTTGGTACTAAGAAAGCTATTGTTATCTGGACTAAAACAGACTCTTCCCTTAACCGCGAACTCCATACTGATAGTAGCTTTTCTATATAATAATATACATTATTATTAATTTTTAAAGCTCAAACTACTGCAGTCCAAATCAAGCAGGCATAAACCATAAGAACATTTACAATTTTACCCAACAGGAAGTCTAAAGATAACACAGACTCTAGGATTGGTTGATTGAGTGACTAAAAATATGTATTTTTCCATTTCTCTGCTATGCCATCTTTAGTGATGGCCTTATCCAAAATAGATGTTAAAAGAAATAATATCAACTATATAATGTAGATACTATATATTTAAGTACACTTACTTCATTTTATTTTTTATTGAAGTAACATTGTATTATAACATTATGTGCTTTACATGTGCATCATTAAAATCTACATGTGTATGTACTATATGAAGTCACCATTAAAAGTCCAGTTTTGTCCTTCACTATCAATTATCCCCTTTTCCCAGTTTACTGACCAATTTCCCCCTTCCCAACTGGTAGCACTAATTGGGTTTGTGTCCTAAAATTTGTTTTATTTATTTCACCTGTTTGTCTTCTTTACGTACAGCATAACAGAACCCCTCTGAACCCTCTAATATTATGTTTTTTTACTGCTAGTTTTACAACCTGTGATTCCAAAAGCTTTAATAGTTCTAGTATTTCTAGCACTTTTACTCACAGTTGACTTTTGACTGTTGCATTTATTTCCTCATCCAGCTTTAAGTAATGTGTGAACTCTGCTATCTATGCAGCACACACTGCTCTCCAGATGTATCCAGTAGCTGACACTGAAGGTCAGTTTCCTTTCTTTGCTCATGCCACCCCTTTCTGCTTTAACTATCATTTCCCCTCTGTTTTAACTCTAGTCTGGCTATACTCTAATTTTTAACTCACATCCACACCCTTCATGAAATTTTGTTCACCAGTCCAGCTCATAGTACTATTTTTTTAATATTTGTTGACCCTTTATTATACTGTTTCATATATTTCCTATCAATAAAATACAGAAAGGTATGGTAATCAGTGCTTGGGTTTGGAGTCAGACAGAATAAACTGTTAGTAGAACATTTTACGTTTTTCTCTCACACTGATTTGTCATTTATAGAATGCTAATAAGAATAGTAAATGATAAAATAAGAACAGTAAAAATAAAATGGTAGCAATAATACTCAAACCTGTTTGTAAAGATCAAATAACATTAAATCTTTTCAATAAATATTTATTGAATATTTACTATAAGCCAAGCATCACAATCGAGATTTGTAGGTGAATAAAATTAGATAAAACCATCTGTCTGTATATCAGCTGTTATTACAATAATAATGTTATCCATACTTACTATGATTGAAGTATGACATTTGCTTAGTTTGTATCCCTCACATTGCTAACACATTCATTCCATGGTACCCTAAGGGATATTTTATTTTTTCTATTTTACATTGTCACAATTTATTCCTCATTTTAGTTTTATTGATTTTTTATAGTGTATTTGGCTTCATAACAGTCACATATAACCATTCTTGATATCATGAATAGCAAACAAAACATCCCTTTGTTTATATATAAACTTTCTCAATACTGGAAGCCATGTCATTGAGTTTTCACAGATCCACATTTGATGGTATTATTATTGTAATACAGTAAAAGGGAAAATGCAATAGAAACTTCTAAGCTTCTAAAATGCAATAGAAACTTCTATCATGATGTCATGATAGAATCTGGCATCCTTTGGGTTCTATGGTTTTTAATAGAAATGCCTGAATATTGAAATTCTTAGCAAAATATTAGTAGATCATGAATTTAGCCACAATGATGTCGTTGTATGCAAAATAAAGTATCAGCTCCATTGAAGACTCTATTTTAGTCTGACTTACTGGTGGCTTCTTGAGCTGCAAAACTGATCATATATTATGACTAGAGAAACCACCAGAGTAATTGCCCTATCCAAAATGCTCACTGCTCTGTTTTTCTTCACTTCTACATTGATCACAGAAAAGATGAATAATCTTGAAACTGAGAAAATTGAATTTGAAACAAACTATATTTAAGAAAGGTTGGAAAGATGAGTAAAAATCCTGTGGGTTCTACCATGGAAGAGTATAAGTGGTGAGTGGGGGCATCAGTAGGGCTGTTCTGCACTTTTGAGTAGTTGCTTGGTTTCATAGTAGACTGATTTTACTGATATTACTTATATTTTTAAAGCAATTTCCACTTAGATTTTCGACACTTTTAACTCTGAGAAAGGATAGAAACAGAGGTGTATATTTATGTATGAATATATGCAGTTCTTTCCTCCTTCATATTATTTCAAAGTGCAGTTGTTTAAAGGTCAAATGATGCATATTTTGCTCTGCTTTCCAGGACAATAGAATCAGAGCATGATTTCTGTGAAGTTGCTCAGAGAAAGATCCAGGCTATCTAAAATTAGATTAGATCGTCTGGGCAAAGAAATCAAAGCTGTCTTATATTTAGTTCTACTGGGATATCCCACTGTGCATTGATGTAACCATAATATGCTCTCTTGGGCCAATATGGGCCACCGATTAACTCTCTGCAGTAGATCTTTAGGTACATGTAAGTGGACATAGTATTCAAGGGAGAAAATATATATTTTTTTAATTCTCTGTGCTATCAGAGAATACTAGAATGATTCTGAACCTTTTGCTCAAGCTCATTTTTCATGTCATCAATTCTTCAGCATAGCATAAAATGGTCTACTTCAGTAATAATAAGTTAAATATTTATAAAATAAGAGAAAATTATATTTAAAAATGGATACCATGCCGAACATGAATAGGGAAATAAGTTGTTTTTTAATCTATAATCAACTACTCTATATATCTTATAAATCCTGAAGGACAGCTTCAGATGCAAGAACAAGGCTAATTGGTGGACATGATGGAAAGTTGTTATTTGAATACATAAAGTCATGTGATAATTTAGAGAATTCAAAGCTAAAGATAAGACATTCTCACATTTTGTACATATGTAGGCAATTCCAGAGAAATAAAGAAAAAGCATGTTTTTTTTTTCCCCCCTTCCATTTCCTCTTCTTCCTTATATTGTTTTTCTGTCTGAAAATCTTTAATTTTTTTAAAAGATTTATTTATTTATTTATACAAGCACTGGGTATAGTCAGAAGCGCGGGAGAGTGAGAGAATTCACCAGAGCCAGAGCAGGGAACAGAACAGGCAGACCGACGAAATACACTGCTGAGGGGAGCAGCGGGCGAGACAGGAGAGGTCGGTCGCACCATGTGGAACCCTCTCCAGCGGCCCAGGATCCAACCGGAGCAGCAGAGCTCAACCACTGCGCCACCAGGGGAGGCCCGTCTTTTACTTTTTAATGGACCTTTTTCTTTTTTTTTTTCTTAAATTAGTATTGTTTAAACAAATTTTTTCTAATATTTATCATATCAAAACCTGATTATTTTATGAACCATGTATCCATCCTCCTACTCTATGAAGAATAGCCTATCAAAAAGTACAAAGAACAAGAGTTGTTTACTAAAGGAAATTATACGGTGCCCATTTGTGTTAATATTTTAAAAATGGTTATAAGGGTTATTGGTGGTTGCAGAATAATGAACAGTCAAAAATAAATGAATTAGAAATGCAATAATACATTTTTCTAATGATAAGCCTTTGAGAAAGACTAGATTATTTATATAGGTATATGTTCAGTGGTACTGTGAATTAATTTTTTCTTAATTTCGTTATAAGTTTAAAACAAAATAGAGTTTATGAACTGAGCTTATGAATTATTTTTATGACTATCTGATAAAGTGTGCAATTAGAATTATTAGAATTTTGCATTTTTTCCATAAGTGGGGTCAGTGAACCTAAGGGTATGTGTTGAATGTATTTTTTAATATTTATCATCTGTAGTTGGACAGCATTTTATTTAGAAATATAGACTCATAAAGTAGAAAGGGTTTTATTGATATTCATTCTAGCCCACATTCCTTCCCTGTAGAGAGAAAATTCCTAGAGCACAGAAAATGGTAACAGAAATCCTTCATTCCAAGGAGGCAATAGTGTTGCAGGAGTAAACAGGATAGCTAACCCTTATAAAGAAGGAAAGGGGATCTGTATCCTATATCTCATCAGTGTAATAAATGTTAAAATGTATTTATATAAATAAATGACCCAAGTTTTAAAGACTTGAGTACCTTTTACCTAAAGGACTGAGGAGGTATATATGCAGGTAGGTAGGGTTTGTTTGTTTTGTTTTTCTCCCCCCATACTAGCAGATGAGGTACCTGGAATCTTTTATAAAGTTGTATGACTTGGAATTTTTTTAATGAGCGGAATCATTTCTAAAATGTCAACTCTGTATCAGAAATACTGTGGTCATAGATGAGAATCAAAATACAATGCCAGTAGAAGAATCAGATGCATGAATTCTAGACTTGAACAAGTTGCGCTAAATAACTGACATTCTCTAGTTCTTTCCTGTTTTCCTCTGCCAACTCTTTCCAACTGATTGTGGGTATGGAATTAACTTTGCCAAAGGGACAAGTGAAAAGTACTTGTGAAAAGAAATGATACCTTGGAGGAGTTAAAACCTGAAAGCAGAGGTCAAGTACATCTAAAACCAGCTTGCACCTCTGCAATGATGCATAATTTATATGTGTGTGCTTATTGAACACCCACATTATATCCATTATTGGTAAGACATCATTGAAAAGAGACAGTGACCTTTAAAACAAAGTTATTGTTTTCTTGAAATTCATGCAATTAATAAAAAAATTAAAAGAAGCACATCATGTGGCATCTTAAGCAAAATTTGTACTATCTCTGAAAAATCATAATTATTTTCTCCTTTGATATCCTGGGAAAGTTTATATTTTCTGTTATATCTTCATATTGGATTTTTCTCCCTAATGATCTGTGGTATGTCTTTGACTATAGATTATAGCTTTTCTAGTCTTTGTGTCACTGATGGCAAAGGCATCAGGAATCAGTAAGTTGAATGAGTGGATGAATTAGTAACGGATAAATGAGTGCTACAGACTTGGAGTTTTTCAATTGTGGAACAGACTGTATGCTGAAGGGGAAAGTGTTTCAACTTAGAAAATATTGTTGGCTGAAAACAGTGGGGGCAGGAGTAAGAAATTTATCTGGGCACATGAAAGGGGGTAAGGGAGAAAGTAGAAGCGGGGTAATATTATATAACAGCACCACAATGATGGAGGAGGAAAGAACTGACACAAAGGACTTGGTCCTGAGCCAATCCACATTAGGGGCTCAGGCAGTGCAGTGGCTCTTTTCTTAATTATGTGCACTTCTGAGTTACAATCGAAAGAGTGGTCTGTCCCCAGCAGCCAGCTGGGTTGTTAAGGACGGTGTCTGTGCCACCAGCATATATACCAGTATAGTCACTTTGTTTACTCTGAGGATTTTGGTAGAAATAAAAGAACTCAGATGAATCAAGAAAGGCCTCTAAATCACAGCACTTCTTATTTTAACTACTAAAATCCTGCCACCTTTATATGAGTGGGCAGGATTTTCTATTGCACTTGCTAGAGGACATATAGAAAAATCTCGCCCTTTGTGTAGTAGAGAGAATAGAAAATAAAAATTATTTGGGAATTAGGCTTATCTGTGTGGGGATATACACTTGTGTCCTGAGAGGAATAAAACCGCATGTCTATAGCTTCTCAACTGCTTGCAAAATTGCTTTTTTAAAAAAAAAAAAAAAAGATTTATTTATTTATTTATACAAGCACTGGGTACAGTCAGAAGCGTGGGAGGGTGAGAGAATTCACCAGAGCCAGAGCGGAGAGCAGAACAGGCAGACTGACGAAGTACACTGCTGAGAGGAGAAGTGGGCGGCAGGAGAGGTCTGCGTGCCATGTGGGACCCTCGCCCGGTGGCTGGGGATCAAATTGGCACTGCAGAGGCTGCGGGCAGCTTTGCAATCCAGTGCTCAACCACTGCGCCACCAGGGAGGCCCTATATTCATTTTTTGAATGAGAGTTTGAGTTGTTCAATAGTGAGATTGCCTTGTCTTCCAAGTTTTGTATTGACCACTGGCAAAGTGTAGAACTATTGTCATCTCTCAAATTGTGACTTCAGAGGAGATCCAAAAACCTCTAAGTGTTCTAAAAAGCTTTTATTAGAGATTCTCTCAGTCTTTTGAAGTTATGAATGTATTTACTTCCTCAAAGGATAGCGAATGAAATGCAAACGTATCTAAAATAATAGTGACATAAGCTTTAAAGTTTGTTTATTCCTTCATGACTGTAACAGCAAAAGGTGCACCCAGATAGGTACCTTATAGCCAACTTTTCAATTCTAAAAGGGCTATAGAAATAACTATGGAGATCACATCTTCAATAAGAAGATGGGGAAACTGAGACTAGGGCTGGCAAAGTGCTGTGCATGAAGTGGAATAAGAATTTAGTTATAGAACTCAAAGTCTTCTGACTCTTACCAGTCTTCCTCTGTGTCTCAGCTCAGTTGGAATCAGTCTCTGTCACGAGGACAAAGAGAAGGTACTCAGGAAAGAAAGGGATATTTAAGCTAGAAAGTTGAGGACAATATAAACCATTTTGAGCCAGTGCAGTGATGTCTGCTAAAAGTTAAATCACATGGGGAGCTTAGCCATGTGGAGACACATTGGCAGCCCAAGGATTAGCCCTCAATTTCAATAGCATCAGAACAGTGATACAGATTTTATACCTAATGATAGCACTATTAGTTCTGTTATTTAAAACATTTTTTGGGGGCCTCCCTGGTGGCACAGGCAGTTGAGCACCACACCTCTATGGCACGGGTTTGCAACCTCTACGGCACGGGTTCGATTCCTGGCCGGCCAGGGAGAAACCCACGTGGCACAGCAGACCTCTCCTGTATTGCCTGCTGCTTCCCTCAGGAGTGTATTTCGTCAATCTGCCTGTTGTGTTGCCTGCTCTGTCTCTGGTGAATCCTCTCACCCTCCTGCACATCTGGCCTGTGCTCCGGTTCTTGTATAAATAAATAAATCTTTAAAAAAAAACAATTTTTATATTGGTGAAAGTTCAACATGTATTAGTAAAATATTATGCATTTTTGAGGTATCATTACTTCATGTCTCCTACTTTTAATTCTCTCAAATGCACAATAAAGTTAGAGTTTCACTTGACCTTTGGAAAAACCTGAACAATATCACTGAAGTATACTTTTTAAACTCAATTGAGTAAAAAAAAAAGATAGAGGTCAAAAGATTGTATTTTCTTTAAATTATTAACATTCCAGTGAGGTCAGAAAAAAATACTGATCTGATTTATAGAATGAGTGGGTTTTATTTTTCAAGTAGTATTTGACAGGTGTGTAAATCAGTAGCTTAGAAAATACAAAGCTGCTTTCCAGAATGAATGATAAATTGGTTGATGTTTTTATCTTTTTAAGAGTAAATAGATTTAAACAATTTTAAATGATCCTGATGTATTGAGAAATTAGATAAACATAAGTTCTCAATGTCTTATTTTCCATTGAGGAGTTATGAATGGTTATGGAAATAAATTACTTCAATTATGATTCTACTGCTCACTTTAAAGAGAGAGGTGTTTGTTTCCTATGGACAACTGATTTAGGGCAAAAACAAGTTTTATTAGTTTTCTATTGCCACTGTAACAAATTACCACAAATTGAGTTTTATAATTGTACAACTTCAAAGGTCAGAGTTCAAAATAGATCTCACTGGGTTAAAATAATCTTGTCTTGATCAATGACTGTGTCCCTTTCTGGAAACTCTGGGGAAATTGGGTTCATTGTGTTTTTTAGCTTCTAAAAGCCATTTACTTTCCTTGGCTTATTCCTCTTTCTACAAAATAGTGAGTACAGGTTGAGTCTTTTTCACCGTACCTTCTCTTCTGAATCTCTCACACTTTTAAAAACCCTGTTGATTATATTAGACCCACCTAGATAATCTAGGTTACTCACACTATTTTGGAGTTAGTTTGTTAGCAACTTTATTTTTACTGTTCCCATGTAAACTAATATTGTATTCACAGTGTCAGAGGATAAGAACATAGGTAACTTTGTGGATCATAATTTTGCCTACTACAGAGTTCAAGAAAACTATTATTATCAAGTGGCCAAGGAGTTGTATATGATTAGTGTATGATTAGTGGATATGCATTAGTGCAGTATTTCTCTGATATATGAATGAAACCCATTTCTTTCCCCTTGCCTCACACAAAGACACCCTGCATATAAATATGTGCTGAATATTGTTATGTTAACCACTCATTATTTGCTCCAGTTTATTCCATCAGAATGCACCTGAATATGCACAAATTGTAAGGAACTATGAATAAAATCATATTCAAATAAAAATTATTTTATTTTATTTTTTTTTAATAGAGGCATGCTTTTATTTATTTATTTGTTTGTTTGTTTGTTTTGTTTTTTGTTTATACATGCACTGGGTACAGTCAGAAGCACGGGAGGGTGGGAGAATTCACCAGAGCCAGAGCGGGGAGCAGAGCAGGCAGAAGGACCGAAGTACACTGCTGAGGGGAGCAGCGGGCGGCAGGAGAGGTCTGCGCGCCATGTGGGACCCTCCTCCGGTGGCCGGGGAGCAGCCGGGGATCGAACCTGCGCGGCAGAGGCCACGGGCAGCTTCGCAACCCAGCGCTCAACCGCTGCGCCACCGGGGAGGCCCATAAAAATTATTTTAAACAGTAATCAAAATATAGCCAGATTAGAAAAAGTTTCTATAAATACCATGATCCTTTTTTTCCTTTGGTATGCATTCCAACATTTTAGCAATTAGGGTCCTGGTTAATTTGGAATTTGTGTTTTACACTTAATGGAATATAGTAACACAAATCCTATAAACTTGATAAAGAAGACCTTACTAGCTCATTTTAGAGTAGATGAAGTAATACTGAATAGCTTTTTTTGGTTTATGGAAAAATATATAACTAGTTGTGTCTTCTACACAGGTAATCATTACATATTGAGTTCAGTCCTGCCAACTGTTGAGCAGGTGGTTCTCCTTTGCATTCCTGTTGTTTATAAACTTCCACCCAAGTCATTCTTTAGTCAAGAAAGAAGACACTTTGGCAGTGAAATACCATGTGGCATTACAATATTTGCAGTGTTAACAATACACACATAATATGCAAGGCACTTTTGGGTTGATATAAAAGTCTATTTCATCTTTTCTTCTTTCACTGTCTTCCCACTACTTGCTTAGCCTAACCACTCAGACATTGTCTTGGATTCAAAAAGAATTAGGATTTAAATGTTGAATATCATAACTCATAATTTAGCATTATCAGATTTTCCATTTTCATAATATATAACTGCTTTTTAATTGAAATGACCACTAAATTTGATTAAATATGTCAATAGATAACATTTTATAAAAACTATGTAAAACACATAGAATAATAAGCATTACATAGTTGTTAATATTACTGACAATAGCTTACCTTTATTTTGATAACAATTTGAAATCACTTCCTCAATTCTTAATACACTTAAAATTCTAAATATATTATTCTTTCAAGATTGTGAAAAATTTTTATTCTGCTCATCAAATATTAAAAGTGAAGGTATGTTTTAAAAGTCTAGCTAAGTCTAATTATATCAGACATTAAAATTGACTTAACTTTTAGCAGCCATTAATTAGAAACATTCCTTTTTCATGAGTGCTAAAATGGTGTTAATAATTAAATTAACCTAGGGCGTATAGAGAAATTACAAGACCTGTGAGCTACCACTCTCTTTGCTATCTCGGTTGTAAAGACTAAAATGTTTGGTATTCTGACTATTCTATGCTGTATTAGACAAAATGGAAAAGATCTGCTGTGACATAAGCCTCTTCTTTTACTTGCCTTAGAAAATTACCCACTGGGGCCTCCCTGGTGGCGCAGATGTTTGAGTGCAGCACTGTGAAGCTGTCTGCAGCCTGGGGCCCTGCTGGCCTGGGAAAAACCCACATGGCGCAGCACACCTCCTCTTGCCGGCCTGCTCCCCTCAGCAGTGTATTTCAGTCAGTCTGCCTGTTCTGTTCCCCACTGTCTCTGGTGAACTCTCTCACCCCCCACACATCTGGCCTATAACCCGGTTCTTGTATGCATGAATAAATAAAGCTTTAAAAAAAAGCATAAAAAAGTGAAAATTATCCAATGTGGAAAAGCTTCTGTTAAATTTACACTGAAATAACCCACTTTATTCATGTCCTCAAGCTCATGTATGTGTAGCAACTTATAGTTTATTAACATTTCTGGACTTGTGGTGGCAATCACTTTCATGTAAGAAAAAGAAAGTGATAGAAGAGAAGAGAAAAGCTAAGATTAAATCTACGAAAGATACTTTGATTACTGACATTCTCCGAGAATGTTTTTTAAATCATTTTTTTTATTAAGTTCCTAGTTTCTATGCTATAAAGAAATACTTGTTCTACTTTGTTTTGAATTTGTCTGATGAATAGTATTTTCCCTCACAGGTTTCATTGCAAAATGAATTAATCTACTAAAGCTTGTATCTGAATATTGTTCAACTTATATTTCTGTAGATGGTTATTTTTGTATTTACATCTGAAATAACTTTTTTCATTTATGTGGTGACAGTTGTTTAGAATGACATGCATTTTCTGTGCATATTAAAACTAGGTTAGTGTGCTTATTAGTTATTTCTTTCTGGATACTGCTCAAGATATTCAGTTGAATTCATTTTAGAATTTATGGATTTATCTTAACCTTTTATACAAGTGAGCATCATCTTAAGTCCTTACATTGATAACCTACAGATTTGAAATTTACACTTTGAAGGAAATACTGATTCCTTAATTGTTTTTCTGTATAGCCTGAATCACTTCACTGAAGTCCACCGCAGTTCGCTCTACTCTTGTTCATGTTCCTTATTTGCTTCTCTGGATCAATTGTTAGGAAATTAAATTTTCTTATTCTCCCCACATCTACATTTCTCCTTTTTCACTTCTCATTACCTCTATTTAATATACAAGTTTCTTTTTAGTCGTTTATTTCTTTCCTCACTCAGAGAGTCAACAGATCATAAGTTTTTTTTCTAAATGAATTTTCTAATTCATCTCATACCTTTGATATACCCATTTCTACTTTCATTAACTACTTTCTATTTAGTCACTTTTTTCCCTCGCAAAAAAAAAAACACAATAATTTTTCCTACTTCTTCTCTTGTTTGTATTTGTCCTTGTAACATCTCTACCACGTCCTATTTTTATGTGTACTAAACTTCTAAAGATACCCTCTATGTATATATTTTTTCTAACTTCGATAGCCATGAGTCTGTTCAGTATTTTGCTCTCCCTATGTTAGTGATGTGTGCTGATGTATTATTTATTTAATATATATTTTGGCAGTTTTTAAGCTGAAATCAATTCTAAACAATATTTCATTTATAATAAGAATATTAGCTTTATTGTCCTTAGGAGATTGTGGAAGGACTAGCCCATAAGAATAGTTCCTATTGTTCTAATTCTAACAGAATGCAAATCATTTAATAGTAATAAACTTTAACTGTAGTAAAATCCAGGTTTTCAGGCTAGGCTATTTCTATCTATAGCTTTTAAAATGGGGCATAGTATTAGCTATCTCACAAAGGCTATGACAAGGTGAATAAGTTGTATGGAAATACTTTAAAAGCTTAAGGGTAAAAATATTAGTTGTCTGCTAAGTTTTATTAAAGTGCATTTTATCTACTGATTACTGTTAGGTTGGCACGATAAAGGTTTAACAATATGAAACATGCAAGCATGGAAGCATAGACACTTAATGTACATTTAACATGTGTTGTATAGATAAAAACCCAAGTTGTGTCTAGTTGCTTTAAAAAATAACTTTGAGTACAAATCTTCCTCTACTTCTGATAAGATATGTCCTGAAAAATCCATTGTGAATTGAAAATAGTCATGTCTTAAATGCATTTCATATGACCAAACAAATATGGCTTAGCCTTGCCTATCTTAGAAGTGCCTCAAATACATTAACCTACACTTGGATAAAATTACATTGCACAAAGTCTATTCTGTAATAAAGTGTTGAACATCATGTAATTTATTGACTACACTATTGAACGTGAAAAACAGGGTGTAGGGTATAGGCTGTTTACCCTTACAATTGTGCGGCTGACTTGTAGCTGCAGCTCATTGTTGCTGTTCTGCATCATGAGAGACTATCGTGTTACGTATTGCTAGCCTGGAAAAATATAAAAATTCAAAATTTGAAACATTGTTTCTACTGAATGTATATTGCTTTCACACTATCATAAAATTGTGTGTCAGTCCATCCTAAGTCTGGGACCATCTGTATATAGTTCTTGTGAGTAATGTGTTTGGATCTTAGAACTAATTGAAATTTATATGTTATGATACATTTAGGGGTATATTTGTAGTTTTGGAAGAATTTGCTTTTCCTACCAAAATTGAGTTTTGATTGGAAAATGCTTGACCCTTACAATTAAGGCAAATTTTTCACAAAAATATAAATGTGTAGCACTGTTCACTACACAACTGTTAGCATGTGACTGAGAGGTACTCAGTTACTCAGTAACCCAAAGTGTTAAGAGGTGTATACCCTAAAAGGTGTCCTGTCATACTCTTATACCTAAAGGCAAAGGAAACACATACTTAGTATAAAAGATTTTTACAAGAATTAATGTGAACAGAGAGTGAGAGAAGAAAATATTCCAAGTCATAGTTTCCCAGTAAAACTCCCAACATAACCAGCCAAATAGTCTTACCCCAAAGCAGGTTTGCTGAAGTCCAAAAGCTTGCCAAAAGTCTAAAGTACCTTCTGGTGGGGAAACAGAAAATAAGGGGTTACAGAGGTCTCAGAAAACTGGGAAGGGAAAGACTCAAAATTAAAAATATACCACATAATAATAATAATCTGCCATGAACCAGGATAATGGCTGCTATTGTGTCCGCCACGAATTAGGAGTAGCCTCTCCACATGTCTTCCACATGTCTTCCACATCTCTGTTCCAAGTGTCTTTCTGTTTCTCTTCTCTATGTGTTTCCTCCTATGTTTCTCCTCCAAATCCTTCTTCCAAGTTCTCAGGGTGCAAATCAAAGCCAGAAAAGCAAGTGAACAGGCCTGTCTGCCTTCTGTATTATATAGGTCAGCTTGGCAACTCAACTCCCTTCGTTCTCAGCAACTTCTCTGCTCAAGAAGTCCAGTTATGACACATTGGGACTTGTAATCCAAGGCAGCTACATGTAAGTGAGGGTCACTAAAATGGCACCTCCCCTTCACAGAGCTGTATTGGTAATAAAACTTCTTATACAGATAATGAAGCTGAGCATAAAAATATAAAATGACTTGTCAACAATCAAATAGCAGCCAGAATCAGTGCATGAAATAGAACAAACAAGTTTATATCATCCTAGTTAACTTAATGTTCAAAGGGAATGCTAGCTTTTACATTTAAATCCTAGAAATTAAAAGTTCATGCTGGCAATGTAAAAGACAGTTCATATTGAGGCATAGAAGCTAGTTAAGACTAGGAGTCAAGATAATGTGGCTTTCAAGGCATATAAAGTTTACTTGGCTGCCCTGGGAGAATGACAATGTGGAGATTTTCTTTAGTGTGACAGTTTTAATACCAGTTCTACTCCAAGATGTGTCTTTCATGGCTAGTCCTTAGTTGTGAATAGACATGGGTATAAAAGGGTCAAGATTTTACAAATGTACAATTTATCATTTGGTTCCAAGTAATTTAATCTTGCATTGTGATTATATTTTACAAATCACATAAATTTTACCCCTATCCCTTTTGCAAAATATGGGTATGGGTACTTCTTTTGTCTTGTACTTTAATAATCCATTTTTCTGAACCAAGAAGAAAAATTGTCTCAAAATTATTGGTAATATGATATCACGGAGTATGGAAGTTAGAAGATTTTAGGTATTTCAGAAAGCTGAAATACTTAAAGTATTAGTATTTTCTTTCTATTTTTCTTTTTCTATAGCATTGCTCCCCACATCAGACTTACCCTTTAATAGATGCTGCTAGCAAATTGTAATAACAACTGATTGATATTTTTACCTCCTTTTTAACTCTCTTTTGGGAAATTTTTCATGTAATAGGTTGGGTAATTTCATTTCTGTTTTCCCAACAATCCTTCACATAGGGCTTTACATATTGTAGGTACTTTTTTTTATTTTTAAAGATTTCTTTATTTATTTATACAAGCACTGGGTACAGTCAGAAGTGCGGGAGGGTGAGAGAATTCACCAGAGCCAGAGCGGGGAACAGAACAGGCAGACTGATGAAGTACACTGCTGAGGGGAGCAGCGGGTGCGGCAGGAGAGGTCTGTTGCACCATGTGGGATCCTCTCTGGGGGCCGGGGATCGAACCCGCGCTGCAAAGGCTGCGGGCAGCTTTGCAGCTCAGTGCTCAACAGCTATGCCACCAGGGGAGGCCCCATATTGTAGGTCCTTAATGACTGTTTGTTTGCTAAATGAGAACAGATGAGTGAAAGACAAACATAAGAGGGTCCCCAAATAATACAAAAGCAGAAAATAGAGAAGCTGGAGATCTAGAGTTTATTTACTAACTTTTTTTGGGAACCCGTTGGCTATGAATCACAGAACCTGTTTATTGACATAAATTTTCAAAATGTCCCTACACAAACTTCCAACTTAAGAAGAAATTCTTTCCTAAATATAGCTTACAGTTTGCAGTGTGGTCAAATCCCCTTACTTCACAGATAGACAACTATTGTCCAGAACGTACTAGTCCCATTTTCAATAGTTCTATTTGCTGAAACATAGTTAAGGAAGAATTTCATTGTTGTACTTTGCCACCATTTGCCTCTAGGTACATCTAGTCTTTGAAAGGTTAACAAACTAGCACTTCTCCCATTTCAAATATTTCAAGTCATTTGAAATGTTTTGTCATATCCATTATCATCTTCCTGCAATATCATATTATTATTTAATATGTTACTGTTTGTACTCTCCCAATTATATCTTGCCTTTGCCTAAATCTACTAAGTATTTATGCATTCCAATTGTAAAAGAAATATGATTATCAGCACAGAAATCTACCTTTAAAATATACTCATTGGTAGAATTTACATAGAACATATCAAAGTTCCAAAATTGTTAGAAATTTTAATTATTTATTTAGATGATTCTGTGTAGTCAAATGTATAAGAATGGGGAAAAGATCTCTTTTCTCAAACAATGCTATTGGGTGACTTAAATTATTCTTATTTGTCATAAACTGCAAAGGACTCCATTTCTTTGCATTGTGATTATAAGGTCATTCTTGCTCCAGAGTGGAGCCCCCTAGAGTATAATATGATATGTCTCTTATCAGCACAAAGGATATTTTAGGCTCTCAAAAATATTAGATCAGTCAATCATCAAGGATATTTTCTCTGACCCAGTTTACTTAAGTGATTTATATGGAACTTATAAGTTTTGTGTCTAAAATTACTCTTGATATTGAACCTGTTTTTTTTAATTTGTTTTAGGTCCCATGGAACTCATTTAAATTCAGAACTTCCATTGACTTAAAGGCCTAGGTACCTTGATGATCTCTATACAAATATAACAAAGAACATTCTATAGCTATTGGACTGTGGAGAGAAATGTTTAGTGAACCACAGAGAATCTAGTAGAATTATGGTAGTATTTGAATGTTTGTTTCTAAAAGTTAAGCAACAAATAATAAGGGAAGTGTTAATAAAGATCTTTTTCTGAATTTATAATCTATAAAATTTAGCTAATGCTGTCTGAACACTCTGGTTTTCCCTTCTTATTTACTAAAAATCTGGAGAGAGAAAAAATAAATTTGACATAGAGAAGAAAAACAAGGTTCCCTGGTATATTTATTAATAATCACATTTTGAGAAAGTAAACTCCATTGACATTCTTCAAGCTGTCCCCTAACATTTACTTGGCCTGGGGCAAAAGGACAAAGGGAGGCCCACATGATACAAGTCTAAATATTTAAAGTTATGGATCAGTCTAACAAGCTGTTAAATTATATATCATCTGTTTCTTGTATTAACAAATTTAGCTTTGCAGTGAGAAGGAAGCTAGGTTCAAACTTGGAATGTTGTCACCTTGTAGTTTGGTGCAGGAATCTACATTACCACTACAATGGCCCATTGCCTGATTTTTTTATCTTTCCATACAAACTTCATATAACACTGTAAGGACACCATATATTCTCTTGTGGGTACTTTAGCCTGAAGGGCCAATCTTCAGCTACACTCTTAGCCTCAAACTGGCCTTCTAGGTCTCCCTTGGGCCTGGAAGTATGCACATGAACAATGAGGTTCTTAATAGGAAGATGGACCTACAGAAGGTCTCTGGATGTAATATCAGGGCCATTTATTTATTTATTTATTTAAAGATTTATGTATTTATGCATACAAAAGCTGGCGTACAGGCCAGAGGTGTGGGGGGGTGAGAGGATTCACCAAAGATAGAGTGGGGAACAGAACAGGCAGGCTGACTGAAGTACACTGCTGAGGGGAGCAGTGGGTGAGAGAGTCAGGAGAGGTCTGCTGTGCCATGTGGGTTGCACCCTGGCGGTCTGGGGATCCAACTGGAGCTGCAGACGCTGCGGATTGCTTCACAGTGTGGTGCTTAACCCCTTGAGCCACCAGGGAGGCCCCATCAGGGCCATTTATAAAGGAAATTTGGGTGCTCTATTCACCCAGAGAATGATAAAGGAATAGAGCGTTGGGTAGGCAATACCCTGGGACCTCAGGAGGGTGGTGACTTGTGACTGGAGGAAGATCAGAATCTATGGGCCTGAGACAAAGACCTTTCTTGCCTGGGTCTAAGAATCATCTGGCTTAAAAACCAACCAACCAACCAACCAACCAACCAACCAACCAACAAAAAACCCACAACAAAAAAGCCCTCCCAGAAATAATATTGCTGGAAAATATACAAATATATGTGATGAAGAATTGGCCCTGAAATTTCTGCAAAGAAATATGTTCATGTGACTTAGAAAGAAGAATCAGAGACAGAAGTTTTTGCAAAGGCCTATGGACAGAGAGTTTACCTACTGGTCTTGATATTCTTTACCATTTATCTTGATGAGGGCTTCCTAGTCATGATTAGAGATTTTAAGACTATATAAGAACCTACTTATCATTGGTAAAAAGATTGAGAATGAAAGTCATATTTGTTGTATCCATATCAAATTTTCTTTTTCTAACTGCTAGGGTCATAGAACTAAGCTGTCAGTTAGTTTGAAGCAATAATTAGTTTTTGGCTATAATTAGTTCTTTTAAAACATTTTATGTTATCGTCCTGTATATGGGAGTATAAAGGAGAGCCTTTTTCAATTCTTCTGTTGGTCTTTGAAAATGCCTCTGGCTTCTTGTCACCAAATCCCAGCAGGTGTCAAAGAGCTGCAGGTTTCTACATTTAATACAGCAGTTTTCATCTGCTGAAATTCATGTCATGCCTGATCTATGCAATTGCAGTTGCTTGTTCTTTATATAACATAACCACATCTGCCAGATATAACGTTGACTTAGATTTCCTTTGTACTCACTTTATATTTTGAAAATATCTGTCTTTAGAGTTTTAATAGTCATTTTTAAATTGGCTATATTAAATTTAAGTTGACTTCTGTGTGTTCTTGGGAAGTAGAACATGAGTTGAGATTTTGAAATTTTCATTTTTGGCAAGCTTAGAGCAGGATGTGGCCTAGTTTCAAATGTTTATTTGAAACAAAAATTTAACTGGAATTGAAACTGTGCTTTCTGGAAAGGGTTCATAAAATTTTTGAATGTGGTTATTTTTGCCCCTAAAATATGTATTCCTACTCTTCAGAAATTATTTATTAATAAATTTAAAAGGATTACTATTAAAGCTTTTTTTAAAAGAGGGTACGAAAGACTTTTTCAAACCATGTGAATTTTAACTGCATTTTACATATTATGTTTGAAAATATTCATGTGTTTGCAAAACTAATAGCTAATATACCATTTTATTAAATATTTAAAAAGCATGTTCTAAATCTTCTGTTTTATATCCTGTTAGTAAATCTGACATGAAAAGAAATCTTCAGAAAAGTACAAGGAGTGAATACCTAAAAACAAAAAACTTTCAGATTATTACTTGTCGTGTTTACTAGAGGAACACTAAAATTTTCCCCAATTTTTATTACATACTGACTCAAAAATAGCAGCAAAAACTTAGTAGAATTTTCAAGTACATGCTATATGTATATGTTTGTGTATATTAGGCACTTTCCTAAACACTTTATATCCTTTCTCATTTATCACATTTATCACAGCAGTCACAATGAAGTAGGTGGCTATTTTTATGTTACAAATGAGAAAACTGAGGCACAGAGCATATAAGTGATTTGCTCATGGTTACACAGAATGCAGAGGGGCTGAAGTTTGAACCAGTCATTTTGATTGTATTTGCTATATAACACTGCCCTTAGAAAGTTACAGAGTTTATAAAACACAGCGACTCAAAAGACAATGAAGACAGTTTTTACTGAAGAAATAGTTAAAAAAAGAAAAGGTGGTAGTAGTTCATTTTGCTATCGAATTTGGCTTATTAAAAAATACCGGTCTTGGGCCTCCCCAGTGGCACAGCGGTTGAGCTCAGGGTTGCGAAGCTGCCCGCAGCCTCTGCAGCACCGGTTCGATCCCCGGCTGCTCCCCGGCCACCAGAGGAGAGTCCCACATGGCGCGCAGACCTCTCCTGCCGCCCGCTGCTCCCTTTAGCAGTGTACTTTGGTCCTTCTGCCTGTTCTGTTCCCGCTCTGGCTCTGGTGAATTCTCTCACCCTCCCGCGCTTCTGACTGTACCCAGTGCTTGTATAAATCAATAAATAAATCTTTTAAAATAAATAAATAAATAAACAAATAAATAAATAAATAAAATTAAATAAAAAATACCGGTTTTGCAAGAGGGAGTCTTAATTCTAGTCCTGGTTTTTCTGCTTATCATGGCTATGTGGTATTGAACAAGTCACTTAACCCATTTGAATATCAGTTTCCTCATTTACAAAATGTGGAGACTAGTGTCATTTCACTGATTTGGTATGAAGATTAAATTAGGTATTGTGTAACCTATTTTGTTCATTATAATTTTTAAAAGATCATCAGGCAGTTTCTTGCCCTCCTTCCTGCCTAAATCTCTGAGCTGCAGGTTTCATTGAAAAGTGAGAGGATTGAATCAGAGGCTATCACAGCTTTATAGTTTTACTGTATACTTGTGGTTAATATAAAAATTGCAACTTCTTTTTTAAATCCATTATTTCATTGTAACTGATCTAGTTCATTAAAATATAATCTTGGATTTTGAAGATTATATTTCTGTAGTTACTTTCATAGAACTTAGTAAGTACTTAAAATAAAGCTATCTATATATAAATAATTTAAAGTTCTAGGACAGCTGGAAATATATTAGGGTTTTACAGAATCCTGTGCTAGGAGATTTTCACATAGTCATTTCTAATATATATATATATAATATTTTTAATCACAAATGATTTTTTATCCTTTATTTAAACCTTCCTTACAAAATTTAAATTCATTATTTACTTGAGAGGTATTTATTTAAGCTGGGGCACATCTTAATTGGATTTAGCTAAGTCACTTTTCAGTGTTTTAATCTTTGTACTAAGAAAACCTGTTTTCTATTCCTTTGTCATTCCTTTAACTTTTAGTGATTTTGTATTCATCCTATATGTAGATACAAACTAATCAGGAAATATATAGTAGTAAGTTTATTTTTGTGTTTCTTAATAGGTTTCATTTTTTAAAAATCTCAGCATGCTTATAATAACAATATAGTAATAACTCATGCATCTATTTACTACTGTTATCTTTTGGAGATCTATTTCATTATTTCTGCTCTGTATCTAAGTTTGGACATCAATTCCTAAAGCTAGTCTGGCATATAACCAACTCCAAAAAGATTGAGGACGCGTGTCCTTTTTCCAACTTAATTAAAAGTTGACAAATAACAAACAAACAACATGGCATAGTTGTAATTTATCAGAAATGACAGCTAAGAATAAACCCACATTTTTTGTTTCTCTTCAGGCAAGAATATCCTGTATCCTGCTTGAAAAGTGATAGAGGAATGAAAGCAATAGTATAGCCTTCAAAATATTTATTTTGTAAGTTTTAATGTGAAACAATGTAGGAAAGAGCAAGTACTGTTTATACATCATACCTGAGAACTGGTTTGTGCATATATTAATCAGCACCCATGCTTAAATGAAAAAGATTGCATATGCGATGTGTATCTTTACATAAATCAATATCCTTTGCTGGGGTACCTTTGGTTGTAAATATAGTTTGAATTTTGCAGAGCACACCACCTTTTTTTGAATATTCAGCAAGATTAAATATAAAAATCTTTGAAAATTTTCTAGATTAATAAAAATACATCTTGATGATACTGGGTATTTAACCTAGGCTTATGTGATTTAAACAAAACAAGTAAGATATATTAAATACACCAATAACTAGCCTTGTGTATCTCCATGACCACAGTCAAGGTCTGGAGTGTCAAGTGGCTATCCTTCACATAGCACACACTATAACCAACATAATTGGCACAGGTATTTTTCAGGAACTGCTTAGTATTTGGCAAGCTATGCTTGTAGAACATGCATATGTATGGTGTGGTTAGGAGGAAAAATTGATTGTGTGCTATGCCAGAGAGTGTGTCATTGTAGGAAAATTATTTTTATCAGAGAGGTACATTTTCGTGAGCACAAAGAACAAATACATTGAAAAGCACTAGAATTATAGTATATGTCATGACAAGGAAATATATAGTTCCTGCACATTAGGTAAGTAATACTGTTTTAATCATTTCAGTTTGCATTAGGGAATTCTGGAGTGAAGCTACAGGGCAAGGATTTTATTCAGCTGCTGTTATATACATTTATCCCTTTGAGTCTATGTTAACTGTGAGCTATAAATTACTTGCCTTTGCAGATAGCTTTTGTAACTCTAAAGATGAAATGCAAATTCAGCACTATTGCTTTATTTTTTTTCAATTTTTATGAAAGATTCTCAAATTGTAATGAAATTTCCTTTTCCAAATTATTTATTTTTATATCTGTTCATATATTTTGATGTGCATGTATGTGTTATTGGGTATGCACGCAGCAGTACTGAGACATGATTTAACTAATTCATTAGTGCTACACACTTTGATAACATTGTTCCAGAGTTCTGCAATATAGATCATTCTTGTGAGAACCTTATTCCTGTTCCCCGTAGGAATATTTTGTTTGTTGAAGAGAAGGGCAGCAGAAATAAAAGGAAAGAGGAGAGGAAAAACAGACTTGTGTTGACATAGCACTGTCATTCATGAATATAATTTCATAATCTCTTATTTTCTCTGACAGCCTTTGCTAAACTCATATATTTTCCTACTTTTCTCATTGGATCAAATAAAAGCAGGCCAGAATATTCGTCTAACAGTTTTGAATATATAAATAGATTAAGGCTAAACAGACACTTACACTGTATTACTTAGAAAAATAATTGACAGAGATGTAGCAGTTTTTGGCCATGTAGACAATAATTGGAGAGCAGTTTACTTAGTAATCTTTACCTGGGTTTTTCTCAGAAAGCTGCTTACTGTTTGCTGTGGCCTTCAGTTTAAAATTGCTTTTGATTCATCCATGTTGAAAATGTAATTTAGAGGAAATAGCCTTGGTGTTCAAGTATTAGGGGCTTTCAAATACTAAGGGTTCTTCAATTAGGGCACAGTCTACCAATTACCCAAATGACAACTGAAAGAGATTTGCTACAAGCAGCATTCTAGTTGCCTCTAAAGCTTTTCCACTGTGGGCTAGGGTATATGTTTCCAGTAATATAATGACTGTTCATAATCTTACCAGTCACAAAGCTGCTATCTACAACCTTGGCAGTCGTACAGTCGAAACTACCATTTGCTTAGAAATAAGACGTGGCCTTTCCTCCATGAGTTGAAATAATACAGCCAGGTCAATGAAAGGAGACCCCCTAGATTCAGTGTTTTTGGATGAGATAAAAGTTGTGAAAGTACTTCTCTAACCTCTTTAACAGAGGTCTTTTAATGAAAAAAAGAATATTTTGAACCTAGAAAATCTGGGTGAATTTAGGGTTCTTAGGTAAAGTAATTTGATATGGCTCTAAGGCAATAACAAACTGTATCCATAAGGAGTTTTATTTCTTTTGCATTTGTACTTTAAATCAGGTCTTTTTTTACTTGCAATGTCCTTGATAACAGTAGACCCTTTGAATCAGAGAAAAATTAGTTCAGGGGAAAAAAAAAATTGGTTAGCTCAGTCATGTAGATTGAGTTTAGATGAATTAATAGAAACCTTACATTTAAATTTCACAACCATTTGTGGGCAGATCCTTAAGCACAAATTTTCCATTGGTGTTATTTCACTGGTGCTAGTAAGGTTTTTACTGGTATGGAAGTAATTGGTTTAGGTTTAGGGAATACAACTCCCTGTCCAGATGAGTTAATCACTGATGAAAAACAGTACTACAGGGCCTTTGCTCTGAGTCTACATTGTTCAATTATACTTGACTGTTTTTTATCAGGGAAATCATAGGCTGTAATGACATTGACAGATTTGTGGAATTGTCTCAGGATATCTGTCTCACAAACGTCAGGAGCCCACTGAATATGAGAAGATTACAGACTCCTTTTTAGCCATTAAACTGCAAGAGGGAAATCTGAAGCTGCAGATAGAAGATGAAGCAACAAAAGAAGGAAAATGAGACACAGGCCAAATAAGAACTGGATAGTGCTCTGCACTAAGCTTCTAAGATAAAAGAATTTGATGTAAAACTGAATTGTCACTTGTATTGTTTTCTTGAAGGCATTCCTGTTTAACTTAAGGAAATAATAAACAAAATTTTGGCTCTATTTCCAAAGATAAGTTATTGTAAAATTAAACATATTTATTTAAAGTTCCAATGTCAGAATTCTAATTAAGAATTTTTGAGGGAAGTTACTTGAATTTAGATGAACTTGCTGACCGTATTTTACTGTCACACCCCAGTAGGTTGAGATGGTCACTATTAGGAAGCAATAAGTTTACAAGATTAATGCGAACAGGGCCTCTCACAGACTAGTTAAGTGATCATGTCTCAAAATATATTATTAGAGATAAAAAAGGAAAATAAAACAAAATTTAAAATCACATGGATGAAAATGTGTGAGAATAATTATGTTGTGATAAGGAAGGACAGTTATCAACATAAAATTAAAGGAAGATTTTAGGGAGGGGGAATTCAAATAAATGTGGTTATCTAAAATTTTGAAACTATTTAACACCATAAATGACATCCTGAAATAAGATATTGGCAATATATATGACCGCTTAAATGCTAATATACTTAATATATAGTGAGTATACTAAATCACAGAAAAAGCATATACCCAGCTAAGGGTGGCTTGGGGAAGAGTGACCAAAATATGTGAATATACAACTTATAAAAGTCAAAATAATTTTTTTTCAAATCAGTAAAGAAAAAATTGCTAATGAAAATGTCTGAGAACATATTTTTGATTGCTAAGTAATGTTACTCAGCATCTTCTTAACTTACTAATATGTGGAATATAAAGTAGCTAAACTGTCAGATAAGAATAAGCTTAAAAATTAACCCTTCATGGCTAACTACAGACCCTTCATAGCTAACTACAGAACTGAAGCACCAAGTTGGGGGAGGGTAAAAGGATGAAGGGCAAGGAAAAGAGACAAAAGCTCAATGGAATAAAGTAGTGGACTAGGAGTGATTTTTTGGTGGGCACACTATAACTCCTGAAGGGGTGTCCAAATGTTACCTCAACTAACTTTTTAATTAGTTAAAAAAGAAATAAAAGATCATCTGAAAAATTTAACTTGAGGACATAAGAGCAACTTCCTTTATAAATGTACTGCAAGCACATCCTTGCCTCTCCCTAGAATGGAGGATATTTTTTTGGTCAGTAGGCAGTTGTCTCCTAGATGATTCAGAGACTGATCTCCTTCTAATTTATTGCTGTGCCACAATCCATCAGGTAGAAGGAAAAGTAAAGCCTGGGATAGGCAGATGCTTCTGAAGAGCCTAGTCCAGAAATGGCACATATCTTATTGCTAAGAACAGTTCATGTGACTGTGCTTAACTATAAGGGATGCTAGCAAAATGTATTTAATTATGTGCCTATGAAAGAAAAGAAATAGATTTTTGGTGAAAGCTAACAATCTACCATTATAGCAACTGCTATACTAAATGTTGGGATAACAAAGTTGAATGATTCAAGTTACTGTGGACTCTAGAGAGCTCACAGTCTCATAGGATAGAGACAACTACCTGCATATAATTCTATTGGAGAGAAATCAATAGATGCCTCTCTGTACAAGTTCTTCCATAGAGCAGCTTTGATCTTTATTTAGACAGTCCTCATTTATTCATTCATGCATTCATCATTCTGCTCACATGGAGTAGTCTGCTTAGCTGTTCTAGTGTGCAAAGAGAGGAGTGAGAAAAAAAAAAAAAAAAAACTACACATGGCACATAAAGGACCTAACCACAGGTGACCAAGCATCACACACTTGATTTTATATTAAAGTTTATTTAAGTATACTGCACAGAAGTTGTAAATAACAGAATGTTTACATTATATCAGAATGTTGTTAAAATGAAAGTGATTGCACATAAATAGAACCTTGATGGAAGTGCAGAACTTTGAGGTTTAACAATAAGAGTGGGGCAAGTAGCAATGTGAGTTATTTTATGTTGTACCAACCCAGTGCAAGTTCTCTGGGAAACAGAGAAGTCAAATCACAGCACAGGTACACCAGACTTTGCTTTTGTAACTCTAAGCCACACTCTGAGATGATGAAACTTTCCTGATTTATTATGTCTTGTTTTCAGATACCAGTCTTAAGTCTTCTGAAAATCATCATTCTACAGTTTCATAATCATTGTCAAATTTTCTGATTTTCTGTCATAATTTTAGTTTCTTTAGATTTTAGTGTTTCACACAATTACTATTTTATGTTCAGTGTGTAATAACATGGGTTTCTGTTTATTTTTAAAAGTAATTTTTTTTTAATTTATTTATTTATGCATACAAGAGCTGGGGTACAGACCAGAGATGCAGGGTGTGAGAGGATTCACCAGAGACAGAGTGGGGAACAAAACAGGCATACTGACTTAAATATACTGCTGAGGGGAGCAGCGGGCAAGACAGGAGAGGTCTGCTGTGTCTTGTGGGTTGCTCCCTGGCCAGCTGGGGATTGTTTCGTAGTGTGTTGCTTAACCGCTTGTGCCACCAGGGAGGCCCCATGGGTTTCTGTTGAATAACAATTTTCTTTTCCTTTTATTCAAGGAAATATCTTTAAGTATCTCACTTGTACATTAACTTCCAAGAAAAGATGGCTTTCTCTAATTGGCCTTTTATTTTTTTAATCTTTGTGTGTGAACCTGAGCCAGTTGATTGCAATGGCATTGTTTTTCAGCTGAGTATTATCAAACACAAGCAGCATATACTATCTATGTCTCTAGAGTATTGTAGTTACAACTGAACTTTTTTCTCAGAATTTTACATTACCATCTACTCAGAAAATTGAAGTGCTAAAAACATTGAAAGGCATAAATTGTTTAAAATACATTTATATTTTTAATACTGTATGTTCTTCAAAGGACTTGTCTTCATTGTCTGAAAGAAATTTAATGTTTTAACTTTTATTTGAAACCTTAGAGATTTAGTTTGCTTCCAGTCTAGAAAAATAAAACTAATGAGAAGTGAGACAACTTGCTTTGAGAGTATATAGTGACAACTTTCTAATATTGAAAACAAATACTGCTATTTTAAGCAGTTCTTTTTCAACAAGAACAGCATGATTACTATGTGTAGAATGAAGAAATGGGGCACAGCATGACCACAATCAGGAGGACATGCAAAGGGTTGGCTGTATGTAAAAGAAATTCTAGTCTACTGTTAGAAATACCTGCTTTATAATTTAATTGTACAATGAAAACCATTTGTTCTCTATATTATAATTATGTTTCTTGGAACAGGATTTGATTCATTGTATATCACGTCTATATAAAATTTTCAAAAATAATAGGTTACCACTTTTATAGTAGGCAAGGGTATCCTACCTGGAAATGACAACCAAAAAATGGGAATAAACAGAAATCAGCACAGTTAGGGCGGTGCTGATTGGGATAATTATTCCTCACTCATTCACTTTTATTTCTACTTACTTATATCATTTTCAGGAACACCAGCACATCTAATAGTCTGAGTTCATGGGGGAGAGATCAAGTTCTTTTTCTAGTCAGGATTAGGAGAGATCACAGGGATCTGAACACAGGGGTCCTGACATTATTAGCACATGTTCCCAGGAGAGTTCATCTGAGTTCAATATATGAGAGTTGGAATCTCAAGCCTAACTCCAGGTATGAAGTCTTCAAGGAACTAGGCGAGGAGCCTTGCCACCACCCACCCACCTTCCTCCTGGACTGGAGAATAAGCTCATGCCTCCAAGTCTTAGCAAAGAATTCTTATGTACCAGTGACCCTGATAGAGTTCAAACATGCAGACTGTACATACATGGTAGTGATGGTAAGTAGGAAGTCTCCAACTTGATGATCACTAGCTCTTCAATGAGAATATAAAAAAGATCTCAACGGAAAGCCCTGCTCCATCAGGGCTCTATAGACAATGAGACCTGGCTCTGTTTATACTAGAGTTGAAGAAAGTAGAATTTAAGAGTTATCTCTGACATCCCATTATCTTGGAGATGCAGGAATAACTATGTTGTTACATAAAAGTAAAATGTGGCCAGGCAAAATACTTTTGGACAATCAACTTACTAGGAGAGGAGAGTGGGTTGCTCAAATAATAAGTGCCATTTAAGCTTCTCTTAGAAAGAAAGTTGCTTATTAATGTGAAACAAGTTATAGTGATAAGATTTCTAATAAAAGGATACAAACTTCCATTTTTGACAAGAAATTTACTTTTAAATTTAATATACTGAAATCAAGGTAATTATGTTTTATATAAGTACCCATGAATGAGAATTATTTTTTTTCTGGCTGTTTTCCAGCTCTTTTAATTTCTTGGGAAAATACTTATCACATTGGTTAACTGTCCCTGATAGCCATATAAAAGGATAATTAAAATTTTATATAATTCCAATTTTTCTAAAAATTAGAAATTGATTTTGTTTTACCCAGATGAATCACTGCATGAAAAGAAGAGGAATGAAAAGCAAATTTAAATAAATCATTTTAAGAATCTCTTTTTGCTTAAACATTGGGTGCTATATTTGGTAATTTGCATTTTACTTATAGGCTGTCGGAAGCAAAGTTCTCAGATGTTACTGGAGCCTGTTATTACAGGATCCTACCATTTAAGTCTTTATAATAGATGAGCAAAATGGGAAAATACACCTTTGCCGCCATTTAATGAAACATTTCAACTTCATAGACACTCTGTTGCAATTTAAAGATAATGATCAAGTTTCCCAGCAAAGCAGATTATTGCAAATAGATATTAGTGGAGGAAAAAAAGGCTGGACTGTTATTTTTTGGTGAATGCAAATCTCTTCTCCATCTTAGTTTATATCTATGTGTTAGATTTCTGTGATTGGAAGAAAGACAATTTTCACCAAATCCTAGTAAAATGTGTGTATTAAATTCATTATTTATCACATAGAGTGTTTATTGTTGATGTTCTCTCAATTTGTAAAGGGAGGACTACTCAGCATAATCCTCATTCCTGCATTGGTAAAGTATTTATTATGGGTGACAAAACAATAGTTGGATTTAATAAGTTGGAATCAGGTCTGGTAAGACTTGTTTCAAATTAGAACTTAATAAAAGCTGAGTAAAAAATAATTTTAGTACATTTAAACTGTTTTCCCCCAAATTTTACAAGCCTAAATCGCCAAGAGTAAAAATGAAGTTTAAAATCAGAATATATTTTCTGTTTTTTTCTCATTTTCAGTTTGTTTTGAATTTTTGTATAATTTCATCTAAGTCATGATATGACTACCTTTTCTTATATTATCTAACTTGCAAAATTTAAGCATTATATCTTTAAGCCTACTCTCTTGCTTCCTCTAAGCACAGAATCTTTTTTTTCTTTCTCAAATTATAAGGCATTCATGTTTTATTCTTGTATCATTCATTCATTCTGTCAGTTAGGAATGCAATTTTGACATCTAGATTCTTGGCTGATGTGAGTTCTCCCAATTTTTTTTTTTTTGTGTGTGTGTGTGTAAAAAGCTTACAGGGTAAACTGGAGACCTGAAAGGATTTGAAAGGATTGAAAATTTGGGCCTCCCCTGGTGGCGCAGCTGTTGAGCACTGGGCTGAAAGGCTACCCGCAGCCTCTGCAGCGCAGGTTCCCTGGCCGCCAATGAGGGTCCCACAAAATAAATGAATAAATAAATAAAGGGATTTAAAAGGTATGAATATATCATGATTTCTGTGTCTGCATTTACTGCACTGTATTCAGTTTCCTGCTTTCCTCACAGTGGACTTTGGACAGATTTGGGTGCTGCGAATTGGGCTGTTCATCCTGGGTCCTGCGGAGTGAAAGCCTGAGGACTCAGAAGAGAGTGTTCATCACACACCAGTATTGTAGTTCTTTTCTGCTAATTCAAGGTGGAACGGTTGGAAGCATCCATTCTTTTAGAAGCATGACTCTTAGACTAAATGTCGCTCTGGAGAGATTTTTAACTTCTCTTTACCAATACTTCCTTAGCATGAGTTTATGCCAAGACCTATGCTTTGAGGTATACAAAGGGAGAATTGTACTGAAATCTGCCTTGTCAGATCAGAATCTTTACAAATGGTGTTTTGGCTCATCTGTGGCCACACACCTTTGTTGAAGAATGTTAATTTCTCCATTCCCACCCCCACTTTTTCATTCAGCCTTTCCTTGATAACCTTTTCTATATCTACTGTTTCATCATTTCGCATAGAAAATAAAACTTCCCTGATACAATTTGTGACTACAATTCATAATTGACTTCTGAATAAAATAGAATTGCTGCTATGATTCCCTAAGGGAACATTATAATTTACCTGTTAATAGTATATGTGGATAGAATATAATACATTTTTTCATTGACATATTACATACCTTGGCTATTCAATATAATTATGCCAAAACATCTTAAGAAATATTAAAGTTAATTCTTCATTTAATAAAAGCCCTGTTTTAGTTATTTGATGAAAGATCTTCCATTGTAAAAAGTGACACTTTAATGTTTGTATTTCTAATAAGATCTAAGAAAACAGATATTCAGGAAAGTTTTATGTTTTTCAAATTATATTAAATTATTGAAAGATTATGTACTTATTATATTATAATAATGCTATCACTACTACAATCCTCTTTTGATATTGTTTTATATTTGTACCTTGCTTTGAGCCAAGAGTATAAATGATTATTTTAATGACACAGTGAATGTGGTTCATAAGGTTGAATCTGATTTTATTTTAATATATATACTAGAAATTACTTTTTTATTTAAGACTGATGTAAGCTGATTATTATTTTTCATACTTGCCTTTCTCATAAAAATGGAATATACAATGTGCACTACATGACCTCCTGGTGTATGAAACCGTTTGCTTTTCTGTAAGATACATTATTAAGTCAAAGGTTGAGGCAGACCGTGTCTCAATATTCTTATTACAAAATGAAAGTAGTCAGCTTGATTGCTTTTTTAATTTTTACCATAATGTTAATGTTCTTTTCTTTGAAAACACGTTAACCTTATAATGCCCAAATAAGCGTCAGCTGATTCTCTGGTGAATTAAAAATAACTTGATAAAATTCTCATCTTGTTTTAGATGTCATTGTTAGACAACAAACTTGCTGTGCAGTTTTTTTTAAGTATTGACATATGTCGAATTCTTTTTTTTCTGTATTAAATGAGGTGTTACTGTCATTTGAATCAAAAGTGAATAAGATTAACTTACATAATTTTCTCTCAATAGATATCTTAGGCATTCATAAACAATAAGGATCAGGGATTTAAGGGGAGGGTCAGCATATTTTAGCAAACTGCAGGTTGCATTAAAAATAAATTATTGGTCTTATAGGAGAGAATTATACATGAATTAAAAGAAAAGTATGGTGATGTTGTGAAGCTAGCAATAAAACAAGGTTGTATCCTAATTCATGTGTAACCTCATTGAAAAAACTCTATTTTTCTATATACGCATCATCAAGTGAATATGCATACTTTTTTTTAGACACTTTATCTTCAGTTATTATCCCTAATCAGACTTTTATAACTTTGAGATTAAATAATATCTTATCATAAATAACATATAAAAAGGTGTTGGAAATTTATAAATCAGGTATTTTTAAACAATAAAAATTTGGACTGGTGATTATTGGCATGGTTTGGTTTCTGAAAAATGTATTAAAATTCACATTGTATTTCAGATTTTAAAATAAAAGAAAAAGAAGTAGAGAAGAAGGGGAAAATGTCTAGACGTGTAGAAAAATTAAACTATATTCTTCTATAACCCATGCCCAATTTTATTCATGCTTATAGGTGGATACTGAAGGGGGAAGTCTAAATTTGAAATTACATTATTTAAAGCCTGAAGATAAAGTTAGCACATAAGATGACTATGATGAAAAAGAGGATATAGGAAAGAACAAAATTAGAATAATGGGGAATGTGGACCGAAATTCCAAAAGTAAAAAGAGGAGGCATAATAGTTTCAAAAATAATTGTTTTATTTGTAAGCAGTGGTTTATTCATATATGTCGCTGATGGTAAATAATATTGCTTTCAGAGTATTTTTGTATTTTTCAGAGTTAGAAAATCGTGTAACTCATGATACAGAGATTGGATAGCAAAGGTTAAAGTTCGATGGCTAAAATATTCAAAATCCTTGGAAGAACCAATACTTGTGTGGCCTACACAGAGAGATGAGAGTAAACTCAAAAAACAATCCCAAGAATAAGTAAGTGATAGAAAGAAAGGAGGTAATTTCTAGTCAGTTCTAAGAATTACATCATATGTAAAATCTTAACAGTTGAGAACATGAAATCAGACTCTGAATTAAGACTAACACAATGAACAAGAAGTGAATAAATTTTGAAGAACAATAAAACATAATTACAATGTATATCTGCATATATATAAATAAATATATGTTAATGGACAAATACATGTTAATGCAACGTAACATGGATAGACATATATTCAAAATTTTACAAATATAAATATATAAAATTATGTATTGAAATAATGTATAATTAGTTATATTTTCTAAAGAAATTGCTTATCTCAAATTTTGCATACTGTTAAAATTTCTGAAAAGGGTTTTGTCTGACAGTGGAGAGGAACAGTTCCCTGGAGATATTCAACAAGCCTAATTATGTGAGGAAATTAATGAAAAGATTATCAAGACTGTATATGACTTGATTGTCTAGTCATTTTATATGAGCCACAACTAAGCAGAATAAGTAAAAAGACTTTTTTTTGTAATTATAATAACACGGGTTGCTTTGGTTTTGCTTTTTTTTCCCCAATCCTACTGAATACAATTTTGTACTCTTCATTTTTTTTTAGGATTTCAAAGTTTATTTAATTTGTTTTAGAGGTAATGTTGGTCTACAACATTGTATGATTCAGACTTTCACAAATGTTTGTTACCACATCATACCCACCTTCAAATTGTGTCCTGTGAGAATGTACAGGCTACTTACCCACTCACAGTGTACAAGTGTTCCTTTTTCTACATCTTCACCAACACTTGCTATTTCTGTTCTTTTTGATATAGGCCATTTTCACAGATGTGAGGTCTGTCTTATTGTGGTTTTGATTTGCATTTCCTTGATGGTAAATGAGGATGAGCACTTTTTCAGTTTGCTGGTTGGCCACATGTATGTCTTCTTTGGAAAACTGTCTATTTAGTTCTTGTACCCATTTTTTTGTATGGACTAGATGTTTTCTTGTTGTTGATTTATATGAGGTCTTGTAGATTTGGATATTAGCCCCTTTTCAGATATATGATGTACAACTATCTTCTCCCATTCAGTGGGTTTTTTTCAGTTGGTTGGTTGTCTGTTACTTTAATGATAACTTCTTTGCTGTGTAGTCACGTTTGTTTATTTTTGCTTTTGTTTCCCTTGTTGTTCGAGTTGTGTCCTCATAGACATCCCTGAAGATCTTCTGTTTCAAATTGTTTAAATAGATACTTCATTTCAAAATTTTGACTCCAAATGTAATATTCTTTTTAACATTATAATGATTGTGGGTATAAATGCCTAAACAGCATCTCCCAAAATGATATCTGATATCTTTCAGATAGTGTTGTCAATTTTGACTTAACAATATACAACAATTTTATTAATCAGTTTTAGACTTTTGCTTAGAATGCATGCCCTTAAGGAGTCCTCCCTAGTGGCACAAGGGGTTAAACCCGCACTATGAAGCAATCTGCAGCCACTGCAGCAGATGTTCGATTCCTGGCCGGCCAGGGAGCAACCCACATGGCGCAGCAGACCTCTCCTGTCTGGCCTGCTGCTCCCTCAGCAGTGTATTTCAGTCAGTCCGCCTGTTCTGCTCCCCACTCTTGTCTCTGGTGAATCCTTTCACCCCCCCTGCATCTCTGGCCTGTACCGCCGCTCTTGTATGCATAAATAAATAAATTTTTAAAATAAAGAATGGATGCCCTTAATATAAGCTATTACTAGTAGTGTTACTGTTACTTTTAAGATCCCACTGTTGGTGAGATAACAGACATATTACAGTTATATATTTTCTACTTTGAGAATTTTATTTACTTCTTCCTTGTACCTAAAAAAATAGAGTGAGTCATTTTCATGATAATCTCTCTGTTCCAGAGGCATATATTGTCTTTGGAAAGATTTGTAAGGTCAAAATTATATAAGGAAAATAGACCTGCTACAATGTGTGGTGGAGTGTTTTTTAATCCTTAGGACTACAGGGATTGGTAAATGAATTAGAGCAGGCTTTCTAATTTACTAATTATGTTATAAAGGTGTGAAAAAATATATTTTTAAGCTCAAACATTAGCTGAAAATTAAAGTTACTTTGTCAACGCCTCTTTTATTATACACAACAATTCCATTTCTGGTTCTGAAGGAGTATAATCCAAATTTACTAATGTTGTTAAATAGTACATGAGGTTAAGCATCTCCTTTCTTATGCTTTTATTACAGCCTCATATTTTGCAGCCTTGGACATTATAGCTTCAATAGAGACCTCACTGCATTTTACTCCATTGCAGTATTTCGTTTATTACACATTATGCAATGCTCTCTTTTGTATAACTGCAAAATTTTAGTATGCTTAGGTCATTTTTAAATTGTCTTTAAATATACTAATGACTACAGTAATACAAAAAAGTCATAAAGATGTGCTAACCTGATTGAAATTCCCATTTTTCAGTAAGCTTCCTGGAAATTTTTTCATGGTTGGTTTTTAATACAAAGAAGAGGCATAAACAGAGTTTAGAGGAAAATTATGGTGAAAAGCAGGATATTATTTAGGTATTTATGAAAAATATATAACCAAGGAATTTAGTGAAAGGCTATAGTGAAAGTAGTAGATTATTTATGTATTTATGAAAATCTAGGTTTCTATCTGTGTGAAAATGATGGCATGTTCCTCTAACTTTGATGTTTCCATAGTTGAGATAGATAAACTTTCATTTTACATTTTATGAAAGAGTAAAAAGTATCCTAAAATTTCATTTATTGTTTATTAAACTTTTTAATGATATTTTGGATGCAATTTAATGAGTGTGCTTTAATAGTCAACCAGAAAAATTATCATGTTATTATTAATATCATGGAAATTTTATTGAATCCTCACAACTAAGCTATTTTACAAAAGATTGCTTATGTTTTAAAAAAAAAAATTAATGGAGAAAATAAATTCTATGGCAAATAGCCCGACAATTAATATTATTTGGTCTAGTATGATGTTTTGTGATACTTTCTCAAAAGAAAGTAAAAAAAAACTTTGAAGAATGGGAACTTATAAAAGACATGCCGCTAGTGCTTGCAAGTAACATTCAAGTTTTTCCATTTTCTGGCCAATTGACCAACCTTGTAATAATAAATTTTGTATGGTCATATTTTTCAACATGTTTTAATATGATTCATTCATTTTTGTAGACATCATTTTCTCAACATTCGATTGTATAAGTGTTTTTCACCTATTGTTCTCATTTATGATTTTTGTTTTGATCATTTACTTTTTAATATATTTGGAAAATTCCAGAACTTTATAAGTAACATTCAGAAAATGCATTTGGTTTTTCTCTTAAATATATTAGTTGCCACGAGATTATTAAATAAATTCTCCATCTTTCAGTATTCTTTAGGTGCTTTGGATAATACTTTGGATAATAGAAATTGTTTTCTGGGAAACAATTGTCCAAACACATTCCCATGCCATTAAGAGATCAGAATGGATTTATGGAACATTTTCATGAATCAGAGAGAAATGCCTGCAATGGTCTTGGCCTCACCAATGTGTGTCTTCACCTTTGTTTTCAAGTAGCTGCCTTAGAATTTAAGTGTAGAGAGAAAAAAAAAAAAAAGGTATTTTCAATTTCTCATTTCAGTGCTCTTAACTTCTGATTTTTTTCCCAGAGCTTCTGAAAACAATTTAGAAACAATTTTGTATCACTATTTTTGCAAAAGAGGGATAGAAAATTAGAGAATTTTTTTCATAATTCTTGAAATGTATGATACCTTTTTAAAAGTTATTTTTAATATTGTCTCTCAAAGATTTATACTTCTAAAGAAGTAGAGAGCAAAGGTTAGTGTTTCAGTTATATTCAATAGTTGCTTGATAATTATTTTCATAATATGAAATGATATATCATATTACATAGTCAGTACTTAATTCAACATGGTAAGAACCTCTAAATAATATTGACTTAATGGTAACTATACCAACTGTCTCCCAATCGCTATACATTTATTAATTCATTTAGCTCTTACATAGCCCATTGGACAGTCACTATTATTCCACTTGAGCAGATTGGCAGCTGAGGCACAGTTACGTGAAATTGTTCCAGGTCACCCTTTTCATCTGAGATAGAGCTGTGTGATTCAGGTTGCAGGCAGTCTGACTCTAGATCATGTATGCATAACCCTGTACTGGTACTCTGTGTCTGAAATCATGTCTCTAGGATGTTGTGGTGCAATGAGATTTATATCATGACATTTTAATAATGAGAATTAAATTGGGAGATTCATCATAACGTATTTCCCCAGGGGAATGAGGAGAAAATATTATTCTGTTAATAAACCTGTTTGATCCATTATTCTGTATAGTGAACTTGAGCTGTAATAGAATTCTTGCTAGATTATAATTTGAAAAACTTACACTTTTTCTTAAGGTAAAACATTCATCTTAAAATGAATGTGAGAGACAGTGAGATCTTTATCTAGATAAATAATTTATGGTTGAGTGTATAACGGTAAGATTTAGATTCAAGACTTAAGGACAGATTGGGAATTATTTCTTTCTCAGCTTGCCAATAGCTGTTAGATTGTCACAGAGGATAGAGTGAAAGAATTACTGCTTCTTCCTGTTCCCCAGCAATATCAGCACTAACATCAGTGTGGTCACAATGGAATATTTGAAGTGCTGTTTTGGAGTAAAACAAATATGAGGGAAGAGACCAAGTGTTAGAACAATTTTAATTTTATATTAATAGTATTTTTAAGGAAAAGTACTTTCTCACTGGTTTGTTACAAGTAAGGTTGTTAATAACACATTTACAATGTAATAATACATTTGCAAGGGAAAAGAGGAAACTGAGAGAAGGCTATATCTATGTAGTTATGTTAATAATCTTTTCTGTAACGCTTGGTATTTTGCCAAAATCTTTCCATGCATCTTATTCAGTCTTTACCACTATCCTCATTTAACAAAGGAAGAAAGAGAAGCAAAAAAGTTTATGGAACTTAAATAAGATCTGACCCCAGTCTGTCTTACTCTCAAATCTAGTTGATTGTAGACATTCCGCCAGCATTGATATTCATTTGTCGATCTCTATGGGTCATTATGCAGCTATCATTAATGAACACTGACTAGAAACTGAGCCATTTTGCATTCCCACCAACTGCACAAGTTTTCTCATTTCCTCAAATCCTTGTCAACATTTGGCATCTCTTGTCTTTTTCACCATAACTCTTCTAATAGGTGTGAGGTGATAGCTTATTGTGGTTTTGATCTGCATTTCTCTGATTAGTGATCAACTTTCCATGTGCCTGTAGCAGCAATGGGAGTGTTCAGTACAAAGCCATTACTCTATATGCCTAATGGTACCTGAGTTCTCATTGCTGCAATGAAGGGTCAGCTAGAACAACCAGAGATCACAGGATGTGAATTCTGACCTCAGTCCTAGGGCTGTTGAAAGCTACAGAGTCAGTGCACATTTCATGCTAGTTTCATCATACCTAACTTGGGTTCAGAATAGTTTAATAAAATGAGAAAAAGGCCAACGGAATGTACATGTGTTGCCCTCCAAAATTGAGGTATAAAAAGTTTGGTGACTGAAGAAGTTCATCTCTAGTATTGTTAGCTCTTGTTTCACATTTAAAAACATTATATGTTATTATTCACTGTATTCCCCAAGTGTTCCTATTTTGCAGATAGTAAAATCACAAAATATTTATTGAAATAGCTTCTTGACTGCATGAACAATATACATTGTGAGCAAATATATAAAGTCCTTGATGTTCCTCCAGTTTGGAGGAAACATTAATCTAATGGTTAAAGTATGTGTAGAAAAAATACCAATATGTTATCTTCTTGACAGTAGTTCCTGTGTAACATTATGGATGTAAATAAAATTATCCTTCCATTTCAATGAAATCCTTGCCAGTGAAGTAGGATATCCCTTAAATTTCTTGTGTCAAAAATGAGCTCTTAATACTCTAAAATAAAACCCTCTATTAGCTGTATGACTTTGGCAAAGTTACCTCTCTTGCCAGTACCTTAGTATCCTGACAAATGACCCAATTCTACCTTATAGAAATTTTATGAGACTTAAATGAGTTAATATTTGGAAAAAGTCAGTCAAGTGACTGCCACATAGTTAATCTTATATTACTCTTTGCTATTAAAATTTGAGATAATCTCTAAATGACCTTTTTTGTTGTTGTTATTTCTCTGTCTCCACATAATTATATCAAAGTTTAGTTACTTCACTTAGCTTTTATAATAGCCTGAACAGCATCCACCACATCAGATGCCTTTTGTGTATTATTTACATCGCATCTGGCTAAGACAAAAATCATGGGATGGCTTGACCCCCAGAATTTAAGAACTGAGAAGGAGCAGCATCTGTCTTCTCCATCTGTTTAACTAAGATTTCTTAATTATCTGTAAAAACATCTCCAGTCTGCATCACTTACTGTTCAGTTTAATGAACTATATTTTGTGACATGCATTACAACCCTGTGCATTCATTAAGATTATCCACTAGTGGTATTGTCCATGAAAATGAAATAGGTTAAAAATGACCCCACATAGAGTATTGTTTTTTGAAAATTATTAAAGCTATTACTCCCAGAGCTTTCATTGTATCTGTTATCTCTTATTTTTGTTGTAGACAATTATTTTTTCCAAAATCAAGTCATTGTCACTAATTGTTCCCTCCAGTGATGCTTGTCTGCTGCTGATGTTCTGAAGCAATTGATGTTGATGTTACATTGGTTCAAATTATACTTTTGTTTGCCCTTGAAGCTTTTTGGCTGTCCATCTTGAGCTTGATTGCATTCCTCACCTCATCATGTAGCAGCTGTTTTGGCATTCTTTTTTTTATTTTTCATTTCCTTTACTTGATGAATGCAAGAGGTTCGCTTCACTGCCAATATTTTAATAGTATTCATGAGTATCATTATTGATTTCAATATTGATGTTGTTTGATAATGGATGGCAATGCATCTTGTCCCCAAGCTGAAAATGCTTTTAAAAATGAGTCTAAATCTCTTGCCATTATAGTTCCTTGGGAGGCCATCATTTTACAAGCTGGCTGTGTAGTTTGGAGCTGGAGGCTTGTTGTGCTACAATTTTTCAGGTTTCCTATTGTGGAGCTAAATCATGTACATTTTTCTTCTGTTTGGTACCATGACATGCCTGTGATAATTTAGAAGCTAAATGGACTGCATTTATAATTTTGCTTGAAGAATCATTATAACTCCTGTTTCACAGTCCAGACCTAAAATATCAGATTCTTTAAATGTGTAGTTGTTAGTTACAAGGAGCGCTTTTTTTAATGAGGATAAAACATAAGTTTAACTTTATATTTAGAAAATTATTCTCTCCCTAAACCACTTTAGTACTTTATTTTTTCCTTAAAATCTTTATATGTGAGGCTTCCTAGTAGACTACCAAACAGAATAGTAAGTCTACCCAAAGGTTACTGAGGATACCTAGTAAGCTACACATAAATGGTGGATGGTGAATGGCTTTATCTTTTGTTGATTATATATATATATATTTTCTTTTTTTGTTGATTATATTTTTATATATGTTACACACATATTCTAACTGTGTTAATATATATACAGTTAACATCCATTCAACCTATAGCTTTTTTTTTAATAAAGTTTTTTTTTTAAAGATTTATTTATTTTTATTTATATAAGCACTGGGTACAGTCAGAAGCGTGGGAGGGTGAGAGAATCTACCAGAGCCAGAACGGGGAGCAGAGCAGACAGAAGGACTGAAGTACACTGCTGAGGGGAGCAGCAGGCGGCAGGAGAGGTCTGTGCGCCATGTGGGACCCTCCTCTGGTGGCCAGGGAGCAGCCGGGGATTGAACCGGTGCTGCAGAGGCTGCGGGCAGCTTCGCAACCCAGCGCTCAACCGCTGCGCCACCGGGGAGGCCCTCAACCTATAGCTTGTTAATTTAAAATGTGAGAATTTCGCCCAAAGTATACTTGGTCTAACTTTGAAAAACTAAAGTTTGCTAGGTAGACGAATACTATATTACACTATTTAAGAAAATATTTTTAAAATTATATTATTTTTTATTAAGGTAACTGATTTACAACACGTCTTGTGATTTAGGGGTAAATGTTCACACCTCTTCAGATGTGAGTTACTACACTATGTCCACCATCCAAACATCAGAATGCCCTTTACCCCCTTTACTCACCACCCACACCCTACCCTTAAAATAAGCTATAAGAGAATAGCTTTGACAGAATAATTTAAATAAACAATATGATTGTTATGTATCAGTCTTTTCAATCACATGATGCTTCTATCCAATAGGGCCACTGCTTGGAAGTAATCTTAGATTAATTTGGAAAAAGAAAGATATTTAATTTTTTTAAAAACTCTACCTTAAGGAAAAAGCTTTACATATCATTTCTTTAAACTAGGTCAAAATAAAAATTCAGAGTGTGTCAAGGTAGTCTAAGTGTAATGTGCATTATTTTATGTTGGAATAGTGCCATCATGGAATCTAGAAAAATTATTCTTTTTTATTTTATATTATATGTTTTTTATATCATTTTTCATTTTTGTACAATGTGTGCATTTTCATCTTGGTTATATTCCCCATACAATTCCCACCCCCCTTGTTTTGACACTAATCCCTCCTCCACTCCCCCCCCGCCCCCAGTGTGTCTCAGGTTTATAGTTGCTTGTTGATTTTGATTTTTACTTTATTATAATTAGTCTTTTTCCTGGTCCCTTATTTAGGTTTTCTAAATTCCTGCTATGAATGAGACCATCCGGTATTTTTCTTTTTCGTTTTGACTTATTTCTCTGAGTATGATCTCTTCAGCTGAAGCCTTTTTTCTTAAATGTCCTATAACTTTATAACTCAAACTCAACTATTCAGTCTGGCTTCTTCCCCTATAACATGAGTCCCTACAGTTTTTGCTTTTCTATCGCTTTCTGGATTCCTAAATGTTTGTTATAGTCAGTTTACTATTCATCAAGCCCATCTGAATTGCCAAACTAGACACTAGGGAACTTTAATCATATTCTGTTTCTGCTACTTGCTTTTAAAATTTTTGCTCAGTGGTATGTCATCAAGAGTTTTCCAGTTAGCATATGATATTCTGACTTTTTCTTTTCCACTGGGGTATACCCTTACCAATAAGGAATTTCCCTATGGATGGGTTTTCTTTTTTCTCCCAGCTTTATTTCACAAGTACAAGTTGTATATATTTTAATTGGATAACACAATGCTTTGATATGTGTGTACATTGAGAAAATTTCATTTTTTTACTCACTTTTATAAGTGATATAACAACCTTTTTGTTACTTATTTCCTTGTGTACATAAGTCCTCATATAGAGTACATATCAAGGAATAGATTTGTTAGGTCAATGCATATTTTGTGCTTGAATGCTTATTATCAAATTGGCCTCCAGTTTACCAGGCAAGTGTTTCTGCCACCAGCAGTGTATGAGTGTTTTATTTCTTTGTGTTTTCTGTTAATCTTTGAGATTGGTTAAATGCAAATTTTAAAAACTGCCACTATTTTTCACTGAAAATAATATCTTGACTTTTAAATTTCATGTTTATTTACATTTCATTTATTTAACTACAAATTAAAATTCGAGTTTTTTTCTTTGGGCAATAGAATTTAGTTAAATATTAAATATTAATTATGATGGCTAATATTGAATGCTTGTTTTGTGGTAGATAATAATGTAAACACTTAAATAACAATACCAACACTTTAACATTAATTTAATGAAATAATTCCTCTTTCAATTCATTACTGTTTCACTTCTAATACTTTGCATTTCATATAATTTTTATAATCCTCACAGTTTGGCAAAATTTTTGATGTGTCCCACAGATTTATTAAGAATATAATGTTATAATTGTATAAGGATTAATATTAATGAAATATTATTTTTCAAAATAATGAAATATTTTAGTTCAGTATTCATTATAACAAAGTCTTGGATGTGAGTTAACAAGAGCTATTAAAAATTACCCCAATAAAGCAGTTATTTGCTCATTTTATTTCAGGATTCACTATATTTTATCTGTTTCTCTCATATACATTTTTCCCATCCTACCACGTTCTGTTATTTCATACACATTACCTTTGCTTGGTGATTAGATTATAGATTTTTTTTAACCAACAAGCACCATTGTATTATAAATTTATGAACATAAAAAATGATAATTACAAAAATCTATTTTTGCAAGTAAAATGGTATATTCATATCCACTCATGGACATTAATTCATTTACTTTTCACAATCCAAAGAGGTAAGTAAGACAGATTTATTATTTCTATTCTTACTGAAAAAAGAAGATTACTATACAATTTATACACAGTTACGCATCTAGAAGTTGTCAAAGATAATAATTCAGATGTAGGTGTTCTGACTCAAAGAACACTGTGATATTTCCACTAAAAAATGTTACCTCTTCATAATACTAGAAATTACATGTCATATTTCATATACTTATTAATAATGATATATTTAGTTAGTAATTGAATAGTAAATTTTGCATACTGACTATAAATAAAACAACATTTTTGAATAATAATTAACTATAATTCCTAATGTGTTACATAACTTAGAATCAATTTCACTAATTTTCCTTTTCATCAGAAGGTGGCTTTGGTAAAATTGCTTATCTTCTTCAGATTATTTTCATTGATGGATTATGGGAATTGAATCAGACAGTTTCTAAGCTCACTTAAAGTCTTTGCTAATTAGTTGATAAAATTAGTTTTCCTGGGCTGTACTTATCAGTTTTTGAAGCAGGGTTCTGCTGATAGAGGGAAAAATGAAAGAATCATGCTATTGTGTTTCTTCTTTTACCTTATCAATTTGATTTCTTCTTCCTAGATATTTTTTTGTTAGTGAAAAATTCCAATTTTTTTTATTAATCATGTAATTTTTTCTTACATCATGGTAGTCTCCATTGTTGTCTGGCCTCTATATTACCTGTGAATCATCACCAGATTTCCTTGTAGAACAACTCCAATATTTTAACTGATCTTCATTCACTGAAAGCTGTAGACAAAAAAATAATCAGACTTTCACTGTAATAGGAGAACTATTAACTTCACAATATTCTTAGTTATTACCTCTTGCTTTTACAATGTATTTGTAATTTATGCATGGTAGCCCAAATTGTTCATTTCATAATTCCCAATGTGATAAAAATGCTACCAAATGATATCATAAACTTTCTCTTAGAATGATACTTCTGTGAAGGGAAGGCACTAACAAATTATTTTTGACAATCTTTGGAATCTGCCCCCCAAAGCTGTCATACATAGATATGCTAATCTGTAAATTCAGTTAAGAGGAAAAGACCATTGTTGAAGTGTTATATGGCATAAAGGAAGCGTGCACACCAGGGCTAACAAGAAGCAGATTTATTGCACCTGTGCTGACTGAACGGATTCATATCCCAAGGCTGAGCCCTATCTGTAGGACGTCAGGGGTTTATATATACCTTCAGTTTCTGCAAGCTTCTGGGTGGGTTTGCATTGACAGCTATAGAATCAGATAGGATGTGGCTACATACCAAGAGGTGAGTCATATAGTTGCATACCAAGTGTGAGTAAAGGATCAGTGGTCATGAGAACCCCCAGGTCTGTCCTGCCTCATGGTAGTATGTGATCAAAGGTTCATATCAGGGACTAAGTTGCATACCAGGAACAAGCAAAAGGTTGTGACTAAGGTCCCCAGGCTACTTATCCCACGTCACCATGCTTCCTAAGCACATGGTAGTGGAATAATAAAATGTTAGTTTTGACTCTAAATTGTTTATTGAAGATTCTAAGACATTAAAAACACCATTGTTTTTATCTGTTTACTTGGAGATTAGTCACAGACATTAATAGCAAAAATAATAAGTTGAAAATGACAGAGGGCTAGACAATGCTGTGATATCTTAGGAGATAAAGTATTGTACTGTCTAACGTGTTGAAGAGAAACTTGGAATTGGAATACCATAAGGTATTGATGGACTTAGGATAAAAGTGTAATGTTCACTTTTTTTTTTTTTACTCCAATATTTAGTCATTAGGCTGGATAACAATCTCTACACTTTGGGGAAATGACCGAACCTCTGGAGAAGTTGCTTTGAGTAAAAGAAAAGCTGGCTGTGAATCAAATAATTTCATTTTTATTTTGAGAGTGGAGAAATACTGTATTTCTGTTGTGAACATTTTTGCTAGAATATTTTACCTCTAATCTGAGGCTATAGCATGGGTATTAGGATAAATACTCTTGAGGCTGAAGAAAAGCACTCCCAGGGTTTCTTACTAGTTAATCTTTTCTGTAACAGCCATACATCAAAGAAATTTAATGCAACTTAGCAAAAATGAACAATTTAATTCTTTTTGAATCATGGGACCTGGCCCATTGTTTCCAATCCTGCCAAAGCATTTTTATTTAAAGTGTTAATTGATTCTTTTCCTTATTATAATTGATTGAAACACTAGTATTTATTGATATAAGAACAATGGTTCCTAAAGGGAAAGACATGCATCCTTTTATATACATGTAAATTGCACTAAGGGGAATCAAATGTTTTTCACAGCACCATGTAAGGTTTTACAATTTTCATTAGTTGACACAGAGAATGTAAAAGTGTTTCATTGATATTTAGTAAGATGTAATTAGATTATTTCATATGGTAAGGTCTCCATTGCTTCACAAACAAGGGCATGAAGGTCTGAACAATATTGAGTAGTGAAAATGAACAACTATTTGTAATGTGTATTACAAAACTACTATGTGCTTATAGATGTATACACTAAAGTGTTTGTTTAGGTGTTTTAAAGCTAACAAGCACAAAATGTAAAGATCTAATTTAGGGGTAAATGCAAATTGTTCAGCTATCACACCTATCTTTGTTTAATCTTATCATGATTACACTACAATTTTTTTTATAAATGCCAATATATAAAGGAAAATAAAAGCAGAAATATAAGTATAGCTTCAGAAAATTAAATATAATGTATGAATATAAACAAATAGAAAAAAAACTTTTGTAATGTGGATATATCATCTTTGATGGGATATTTCTTATTTATAAGAATTTTTGTGTCATGTATTTCTTTATTTATAAGACAAAATGAAAATGATCAAAATGAGGATTTTGATGCTCATTGTAATTTTGTGAACATCTTAAAGGAGACAAATAGGTTTGTTCATATATACATATGAATACTTATTCTATACACAAGAACTAAAAAAAAATTCTCATCTTTTGTCCATATCACAGATTTCCAATTTTAAGTAGTGCTGGGAGTTGTCAAGCCCAGCAAAATAACTTTAGGAAGAGTATATAATGGATACAAGTTCAGTGCCTGTGGCTATCTTTATCCTGGTAGCATCATTGCAGCCTACCTACAATTCTCTATAAAAGGTTTTTATACCAACAAAATCTGGGGACAGAAAATGTATAAAAGAAGGAAAATATCTCTGCATTTCTGTGTTGAGTGAATCATGTATGTTCCCTGGTTAGAATATCTAGACTAAGTTCTAAGCTGAATTATTCCATCAGCAGTGATGCTATAAAGCAAGCAAGCAAACAAACAACAGACAACAAATTAAAAAGTAGAAAGATCTGCTTGCAGAACAGTTTGTGAAAAAGGAGTAAAGGAGGAAGAATAAATCCATGAATAGGAATACCAAATGATTTCACTCATATATGGAATATAGAGGAACAAGACAAAGGAACAGACAAAATTAAACTAAAACCAACTTTTGTAATTTGTAGAATTGAGGCCAGCACATAAGGACGATGAGGATTAGGATGCAAAAGGGAAAGGGGACCAGTGGATTGTGGTGTAAATTATGGGTGCCTTGGTGGTGTGTGTGGTTGTAGTAACATATCATATGCCATGCGATCTAGCCCCCTATATCGTATACATTTTTGACAATGTCACCTGAAAAACAATTTTTTAAAAATTGCCAAACACTTCATGAAGGAATGCTCTCAACTTTAACCGCTGGGCATTCACAAAAAATGTATTTTCTGAGTTTGAGGTATTTTTTTAAAGTCATTTTTTTCAAACTCATTTGCTGAATTATAGGTACTTTGTTTTATAGTAGAAATGCTCAGAAATGTTCCTTAAAATATAATAAGAATTGTGCCTTGCTAAATATTGTGTAATTTACCTTTAAATTTTCCTATTTTAAAGGCATATTCAGTTCATAAACCTATGCTTTTTTGATATTTTGGTTAAAAATGCTCTGAAAAATCTTTTACCTTAGAGATAAGCCACACAGCAGTCACAGAGGTAGTGTTGATGGTGGAGAATTTTCCATTTTGTGATTTAGGGGGAAAAATGGATTTTAAATTGGTGTTTCAAAAGTCAAGTAGCACTTTTTAAGTGCTATCATAAATGGGAATGAGGTGTTCTCCCTCCCGTCACCTGAAAGTAATGGATTCCAAATGGTTTTACCTAAAAAACTAGCACTTATCCATTCATGTTATTAAAGACCTTGGTCCATCTGCAGGGATTCAAGGCTTTGACACAAATCTATAACATGCGGATGTTATGAGAGACTCATTGAAGGAGCTGGTTGCCACAGAGGCAACCTTGAGGAATAGAGGTTGGCCATGTCGCAATGGAGCCTGGAAACACCTTTCATAGGGAAATGTCAAATACAAAATGTGAAATAAGAGCCAGGAAAGATGAAATTGTCATTAAAATAAGAAGAGTGATTGGAGATTAAAATATAAATAAAATAGAAGAAATATAAAAATAAAGGAATATAGTAAATCTGAATATAAAAATATTATTTTTTAGGACCTCCCTGATGCACAGGGGTTGAAGTCTCAGCACTATCAAGCTATCACCAGCCACTATGGTGTGAGTTCAATCCCTGGCCAGGAAGCTAACCCACATGGTGCAGCAGACCTCCCCTATAGTGCTCACTGCTCCCTGCAGCAGCATATTTCAGTAGATCTGCCTGTTCTGTTCCCCACTCTGTCTCTGATGAATCCTTGCATCCCCATGCATCACTGGCCTATACCCCAGTTCTTGTATGCATAAAGAAATAAAAATGAATCTTAATAAAAATTACTTTTTAAAAAAGGTAATAGGTGATGATGCAGGAGAGTTCTAAAATAAAAAAAATAGGAATATAGAACCAATAAAATAAAAATTATGCACAAAAATTAGGAAGATATATCAATAATTGAATTAAGAAATATAACAATGAAATTTAAATGTAAAGAATATGGTTAATATATAAAAATAACTTTTTAAATTAAAAAATACTCAATATAGAGATTCATTATCTGGGAACAAAGTCATGGGCAATCTAAGGATAGAAGGACAATTAGGTAAATGTAGTGAACAAGTTCAGTTAGTGTTTAAAAATAAGCATGTATCATGGCAATGAAAAATTCTCATGCAATGTGGAGATAACTTTATTATAAGAACCAAAATATTCCCTAATGAAATAGTAAAACTGAAAAAAACATAAATCAGAAAGTGAAATAATAACATAAAAGTCTTTAAGAAACAAGGAAATGCAGTAGAGATTCTAGTTGTTCTTGCAAAAATGTCTCTAAATATCAGAAAATATTCCAAAAGACAGACAGTTCCTTGAACAACAAAGATTCTTTGGTTGCTCTTTGTGAAGGTGAGCAGTGTACCTAATATTTCCTCTGGCTGCTCATGCAATGAGATATTTCTCATCTGGTTCCATGCTTTTCTGAGACCCATTTTGATATTGCATTTCCTAACTCTGCCTAGTTTCTTTTATTAGGGAACATTTCCCACACCAGAATTTCTCAACCTCATCTTGTCAGGAAGAAGCCTTCATGGTCAGCAGAAGCCATGAGAGGTCTACAATGAGTCATGCAGTGCAGTTAGGATTTAAAAGTCACTAAAAATCACAGTGAAACCCCACCTGGTGATTTCTGTCTTTGTCTTTTTAACCCTCCAGACTTCACCTGCACATTCTTTACTCACTATCTTTAATATTGTCTCCCATATGAATTTGAAGTGCTAGTCTCAGAAGCATAGTAGAACAGGCAAGGTCAAATGCTGTTTTCTTCTATCTTACATCCAATAGCTCCATACTCATCTTTTAAGGCTCTCTGCTAGGATATGTATTAATCTATTAGGATGACTTAATCAAGTTGCAGCTGAATCTTGCTTGGTGTCAGAGATTCCAGATGGGACTCTAAAATGTAACTCATTTATCACTGTGGATTTCATTTTAGATACCCACCAATCTTTAGATGATCTAGGTATAATTGCTTTATAACCCACCAATTCATGTCAGGAAAGTCCAGAAGTTTCACTTGAATTTCTAATCCCTGCAGTTTGTATTACCTATGTCTAGTTCTAGTATATCTATTGTACTGTCTCTGTTTTTCATCTGTTTTTTCTTGGTGCACACATAAGCCTTCTAATATTTGACTATGATAGAAATGATACTTAGGCTCATTTTTAGAAATTCTGGTCTAAACATCTTATCTATTTAGTCATCTAGTAAAGATCCAGTTGTTTCCATGTAATTTTCTTCCCTATTAAAATATATTTTATTGTTTCAGGTTTTGTATCAAAGTCTTTAATCCATTTTGAATTTATTATTATACCTGAGGTTAGAGATTGATAAGGCCTCATTAATATATAGTGGACTATTTTTGAATATACTTCTCCAAAGAAGATACACAGATGGCTAACAGGCATGTGAAAACATTTTCAGCATCATTTATCAGGGAACTATAAATCAAAACAAAAATGAGATAATACCACACTCCTCTGAGAATGGGCCATATAAAATATGAAAAAAAAAAGCCAAAAGAATAACAAATGCTGGTGAGGATGTGTGTGGAGAAAAAGAACCTTCATACACTATTTATGGGAAAGCAGACTGGCACATATATATTTGCATATGTATTTATATATCACTTATTGTTATACAAGTCCCTTCATTTAATGCAATGTCCATCTCCTTCTCTTACTAACTTTTTAAGTTATAGATATACTCATTTATTTTTAAACAAATAATATTAGGTAATTCCCTATTTAATTAAATGTATAATATGCTTGGTTTTCTCTTTGTGTGTGTATATGTATAAGGGCATTAGTGGACAGAATGAAGAAGAAATCAAAACAAAAATATTGAAAGATATTTCTAAAACAGTTTTTTTTCTTATATAGAGGTCTGTTGGCTCAGATTAAGAATCCATTTTTTTTAAGTATACATCCACTAGCTAAAAACACCACAAATTTTTTTCAAGAATGATCTTTTGTCATATATATTATAGTCTTTAACAAAATAGAAAATACTCCATTTGAAATAAGTATTTTAATAAAATACTAAGCTTAATAACTTTATTTGCATAATTTTATGGTTTGCAAGCTCTTTGATCTACAGTCATAATTAGTTATATCAAATATGTGGAAAAGAAGATGTGAATAGAATTATTTTTACATGTTAAAAAATAAAACCCAGTGAGGTTAGATGAATTATCCAATATTTCTAAGCTAGAAAATGGCAATGGTGGGAACATGTACTTATGTCTCATTTTACTAATGAGAAGTGATGGAATCCCATTTCCTAAAGATTGTTTTAGTTAAAAATAGATTACTGATGCTCATTTTGGACAGAGACAGATCATGACTTGACTTCTATAGGACCTTTCAATTTGATCTAGTTTATGCATTTAACTTTTCTAAGAGTTTATTCAAAAATTAAGAGCTTTTAAAACTTTATTAAATCTGAAGTTAATAAAACAGGGACATCTTCGGAGAGAACAACAAAGTGATACACTTTATTTATATGTTTTTTTTTTTCTGGTAAAACTAATAGTTTTCTTGATAGGCAAACAACTTTCTTAGGGTCAGCATAATTGCAACCAGGATTTAAATGCTATTTCTGAGCTGGCAGCTAACTCGGCTGTGTGCCCTACATAAGATGCCTGGTTCAGTGAGCAAAACTTGCATGGTGTCACTTTGAAGATAAAGTCATGTCTCCCAGGATTCATTGTCAACAAGCTTGATGAGATACTGTGTTGGCTCTTTGACTCTTGCTTTAGTTGAGATTTGACTTGATTCCTATGGGTTATTCTTTACTAATCTGAAGAAATCACAGCTTCTGGCTGTTCTGTACTGTTGAATAGTTAAACAAGCTTGACTATCAGATTTCTAATACTGAAAGAATCCATAAAATGAGTGGAATGACCTCCAGCATTATTTTTAGTATCCATTATAATCATGTCTAGATTTAAACTTGAGGGTTATAGACAGAATTGAACATTTAAATATGGGATTTTTTTTAGCTCATAGGCAAAAGTAAATTTTGCTTTCCTCCTTCCTTGACTTTTGAATGTAGGTAATGAGTATTGCTAACTGATTTAAAGAGTAATCTGTTTAATAGAGTAAGAACCCATGGCAAAATCCTACAGTGAGACAGTCTGTATTTAGTCTTGTATTCAATCATGCTATGAGTTATAACAAGGTTTTCTTTAAAACAGTGATATGTTGTCAGTTTCTCATATTGTAGAAATGAAAATCTTTCTGTTTTATCTTTTTTTCTCTCATTGTCAGCATTATAGTCAGATTTTTCTGTGCTTCAGAAAATATTTAAGATTCTTTAATCTTAAATATCACTTAATCTTAAATAGTGCTTATTTTTATTTTCCACCTTTATTTGTAAGTACTATGTAAAGACTCTGGAAATGGGTAAGATCTTAGATCAACATGCCTTTCCTGAAAATTAATCAATATTGTGAAAACAAAATATTTTGTTTGCTTTTTATTTAAAAAGACTTTCCATTTTTTTTCTTATTTTTTAATGCTTAAATTGTACAGAGTAAAATCTATAGTGATGATGGCTTGCTGAAGATAGATGTATTGCCACTCTTCTTATTAGTCTTGATTGCTGATGTAGATTATTGTGGTGGTGGAGAGATTTGTAACACAATAAGTTACTCATTAGTGTTTCCTGACTAAGAACACAACAGAATATCATTCGAATTTTAATGCTTGTTTTAAGTTCTAACTAACTCTATAATGCCAGTAATATTTCATTTTAGTACACATTTAATCTAGGAAATACATCAGAACATATAATACATAGAGTATTTATGAATAACCATAATATTCTATGTATTTCTGCTTCATGAATTAAAACTATACTTAAATAACCCATTCTACATATTATACAATTTCTGTGAATGTTGCTGTCTAAGTACAATAGAAAATAAAAAATCACATCCTTCAAGCAAGGTGGGCTCTATAAAAGGTTTTTTTAATTAATTTCTGGCAACTTATTAGGGTGCCCAACTTATTAGGATACACTTATAGAGGGTTTTTTTTAATGAATTTCTGGCAACTTATTAGAATACCCTGTATAAAAAGTAAAATTTCTAAAAAGAATATATACTTAAAATGCTTTTGTGCAGACATGATTGTATAAAGATTTACCATATTGTATAAAAGTGAGACATCATTAATCTCTCAAATCTCTTAGTTTATTGTCTTTTAAAAATAAAAAAGGTGTTAAAATCGTATCTTAAAATGTTTATATAGCTGGCATTTTTTTGCCATAACCAATTTATTAATAATAAATAAGAGAGTATTTTTTATAAGTGCAATGTTTCTTTTACCGAAAGGAATATGCACTTGCATTTAAAAAAATATGTGTGTGTGTATATATATATATATATATATCACATGTGTATATATATATATATATATATATTTGTGTGTGTATGCACATTTTTTTGTGAGGAGGGAATTGCACTTTGAGTGTATTTGGATTGCTTTTATTAATTCACTGACTCAAATCTGACCAAAGCAATAATATCTCTCCATCATTTTGATTGGGGATTCTGTGTTCTGTCCAGTGGTAATAAGTTTAATTTTTCAAATATAGATGTAATTTAAATGTACAACCCTAAATACTACTAGGAAGTAAAGGGAAATCATAAAACTGATGGTTAAAAAGCTACAGAAATCAACTGAGGTCCTCCTGAACATTAGTGATTTTCCTTCTTTTTCCCCTCCTTATAATTTTTGCTGTTCCTTTTTTTTTTTTTTTTTTTGGAACACACTTCAAGTCTCTGGAAATCTACTTTGTCAGATTTAAAATGTCACTCAGAAATCCAAAGGAAGATTGGACTCTACCTCATAGGCTGGATGAGAGGGTGAAGTAAGTTAATGTATGTAAAAGTGCTCAGCATACTAAATACTAATCCTGGCATACTGGAAGGGCTTAACAAAATTGCTTCATTGGCATTACAATTTGTCGGACTCTGCTCACAATTCCAGAACTCTCAAAGATCTAAAACTCAGCTACTAAGAGTTCCTCTTAGTAGAGCTTATACTTTGTAAAAAGGATTCTCTAAGTTGAACTTCCTTTGCATCTAAACATTTTAGTTGTATTTTCAACTTTATCTGTTTGAACAAGGGTCTTAGATCTGAAGCTAATGGTTACTACACCTTTGTAAAAAAAGGTTTCTTTAAATTCTGTAATTTATTATGTGATATACAGTTTAGTTCTTTTGCAGTAATCCTATAGGAACAGGACTTCCAGGATGAGAAGGGTTTGGGCCACCTAAATGTAAACTCCATCTACCCCTCTCATACCTCCTGAAAATGATGAAACAGAGTCTAAGCAACTCCTTATTAGAGATTTCTAAACTTGCCAGAAGCCTGGGCTAGGTGACCTCTATGAGACCTTCCTCATAGTCTATGAACAATTTCTAGCAGGGTCAAGGAACCCAGGACTTTTGCACAACTGTGCTTTGGAGTCCACCAATGGGACATTTCAAATTGATTTCTGCTTGACTAACCATTTCCAAAATTACAGCTCAGTTAGAATTTCAGCAAATGAGGCAGAGCTGTTTGTTTATGCTTCAAGTCATCCATGTCTAACTTTGCATAGCTGCATTCTGCATTTGTGAAGAGTTTATGAAAATTCAAAGATTTATTTTTGGCAATGCTGTAAGCACGAAAAGTTTGTAAATGTTTTCTTTGCGAAAAGATAGTGATGCTTTACTTATTCTCTAGCAATAGGTGTGTTTTCCCATCTTTAATTTGTATATGACTTTATTGTACACCCTCTAGTGCTGCAAGAAAAATAGTCAACATTCCTGAAAAGGAATGCTATGTTTCAATAAAAACTGAACATACCTAATTACTGTGATTTTGATTTGAATAAATACAATAATTTTAATTTACTCCCATATGCCCTATGACCGTATGAGTTTGAATCACTGAGAACAGTGAAATATTGACATTTTTAATCAGTTACCACAGAGGCTGGTACTTTAAAATATTGAAACCACAGAAGAAAGATTTAAGATACATGTCAATTCATAAATACTTTGGCTTTTGTGAATTCTGCACAGCATAAACTGATCCATGTTCCTTAGAAAGTGTCCATCTTTCACATTAAAGTGCTTTTAAAGTTTGGAAATAGTCCATGAATTGTAATAATATTGTACATTTTCACAATACCAGAGGTTAGTTGGATGTTTTAATCATTTTAATTAAAGAATCTATTTCAACCTAAACTGATACATCTGACATATTATAATAATTCACCTATAGTAGCTAGGGATTTATACTTAGAATGACCTTTTCCCTTTGTAATGTTTCTCATGTATGGACAAATATTATTTAAATATTTAAAATTATTATTCAATTTTCTTTCAAAATTTTTTAAAGAAATCCCTATCTGCTAGTAAATGACAAACTTGAAATCACCGTATTGGTAAAATTCTGTAGTAACTTCTGTTATACCTAATTTTAACTAATTCAAGATTGTAAAAATAGAATTGTAACTTTGAATAATTTTAACAGATATATAAGAAGTCAAACCAGGGCCTCCCCCGTGGCACAGCTGTTGAGCGCTGGGTTGCGAAGCTGCCCAGCCTCTGCAGCGCCGGTTCGATTCTCTGCTGCTCCCCAGCCACCGGAGGAGGGTCCCACATGGCGCGCAGACCTCTCCTGCCGTCCGCTGCTCCGCTCAGCAGTGTACTTCGGTCCGTCTTCATACTCTGCTCCCCGCTCTGGCTCTGGTGAATTCTCTCACCCTCCCGTGCTTCTGACTATACCCAGTGCTTGTATAAATAAATAAATCCAAAAAAAAAAAAAAAAGAATTCAAACCAGAGCCACTTATAATATTTTCATTCACTGTAGAGTCTGGATAATAAAGTGTGAATCCTTTAATTCTACAGTATCTTAATTTTTTAACATCAACTGTGTATTCCAATAATTAAGGTCTTATTTTTATTATACTCTTTTTATTTTTTTGCTTTTTAAGTAAGTACACTTTGTTGGTTTTAAAATCAAACTCAGTCTTTTTTATTTTCCAATCTTATGCTAATAATTAAGGATATGGGAACATTTTACCGTAAAAGTTACCCAGTAAAACTATGTTTCATTAAATAAAATCAACTAATTACACAATATAACTTTTAAATTAGCTTATTAAACTTGATTTGTTCACTTGTTACTTTTAAGCAAAGGGACACAGAGTTTTCCCTTCTATATGTTTTTTCTGGGCCACATTTTAAAAACACAGACATATACTAATTTCCCAGGAATAGACTAAAGTGTTTAAAACTCAGTGGAAAGACAAAGAGAAATGGTTCTTATACAAGTCAAAGTTTTAATAGGAAAAAATAACTCCATTTAATCCATATCCTGAATGTACCTCAAAAACTAATCCTAATGGTAATTTATTTTTCATTCAGCCCATCTTAAATATTTGTTTAAGCCTTTGTCACTCAGAAATCCAAAGGAAGATATATTCCATGAATTACTGCCCTTACTCTTTTTTTTTGGCATCTATAATTAAAGCAGAACTGTCTGGTTGGAGAAGGACTGATTTGGGAGATTAATTGTAATAATAAGAAAATTGGACAAGGTCCTAATTATCATTTCCTCTCAGTAATTTTGTTCTTTATGAAATTAAATATATTTAAATTCTTATTCCCAAAATATCTTTGAAATAAATTCTGTGCTCACCGAAAGATTTATTTAGAAGGCAGATTATATGAGCCAGAGACCAAAAATGAGATTCTAGCAAACTGTCGTATCATGACCAGATAATCTTGACTGAGTATCCCTGAATTAATGTAAAGATAAAGCTAAACAAGTTCCCAAAAACAAGTTCTTGAGTCTTCGGCATTCAGAAGTCTTTGGAGCACTATAAAGACCATAGAGGGACAGGCTGTATTTTTTTCTCTTTTTAATTTTATGACATGATTCTCTACACTTCTGTGTTGGTATCCTTTTATGTCTCATTTGAACTACTAGAATATGAATGCTTACTCTGCAGTCTTAATTTGAAGTACTAGATCTAAACATCAGATTCTGTAGCTTGAACATGATGGAAGGAAATAAAACTGACTGAATGCCTGCCATATGCTGGACCGTTTATGTTAGATCAAACATCTTTAGTCTTGACCCGTAAACAGCCCTGTGAAGTAGGTGAGTATTTGCATTTTAAAGATAAGGAAACAGGGCCTCCCTGGTGGCACAGGGGTTAAAGACAGAGCTATCAAGCTATCACCAGTCACTCCCAGGCTTGCCAGAGAGGTGGCCCACATGGCACAGCAGACCTCTCCTGTCTCACCCAGTGCTCCCTTCAGCAGTGTATATCCAGATATATCTGTTCTGCTCCCCACTCTATCTCTGGTGACTCCTCTTACTCCCCACACCTTTGGCTTATACCCCAGTTCTCTTATGCATAAATAAATAAATCTTTAAAAAAATTTAAAAAAAGATAAGGAAACAGACTCTAAGTATCTAGTTCAAGGTCACTAAGCAGGTAAATGACAGTTGGAATAAATATTCAGTATTACTGACTCTTAAGTTTATTCTGTTTTCCCAAACACCAAGGGGTTGGGGTGGGAGGCTACAGCTAATGCTATGATTGGAAACATCTACTATTTATCATGAAAAGAATCAGTAGATTGCAGTAGTTGAGAGCACAGGCTATTGATCCATGTGCCTGGGTTCGATTCCTGGTATTGCTACCTTTAAGTCATGTGTCCTCAAGCAGAGTACTCAACATCTCTGGACTCAGTTTCTCAATTTGTAAATGAGGAAGAGAATAACAATATCATATAGAGTGTTAGGTTTAAATAAAAAGGACTTAGCACATAGTAATTGCTATTATTGTTACTGTTTTAATATTAATTTTAACCAGAGGGGTCTTTGATAGGTTATCTTATTTAATCTTTTCTTTTTCTGAGGAACAAGTTAGAATTCTGAGAAATGGAATGACTTGCCCAGGATTATAAATCAAGGCAGAAAAAGCGTCAAGTTTTCCTAACTTTCAGTCTGGTATTGTGCTTGTAAGCAAAACAACATTGAGAATATAATGAATGCTGAATGTCATATTTGGAATTTATTTATATTATTTAATGAATTTCTAAGGCTTTTCTTCAATATGCCTACTATGACTGATAAATAATCTTGCCTAATTGTAAACTTTTATACATATTGATAAAAGGAATGGACCAACAAATTATGAATATGCTGCTGCATTTTATAAGCTCATAAAACTTAAGGACAGACTCATTTATGTACCAATAAAATATTTCATGGAAAGAGTGGATGAAACTGATGATAAAAATTATTTTACTTAAGTGTGAATGATATATTTCTTATAAGCAAAAGAATTTAAAACTTCTTGATTATTTGTTAAAATTAATGATGTGAAGCAGTTGTTACTTTCTTCTGGTGTCTTAAATGAGTTGACTTCTTCTTGCACATTTTGTTCTAAAGGAGAAAAGAGAACATTGATTAATGCATTATATTTTATGTTGCTAAAGTTTCAAAAATGATAAAACTGTTTTCAAAACAGATTAAAATATTTTCCTTCTTCTGCAAAAACGGTAATGAACTACATAAATATAAAAATCAAAATGTAGCTGTAAATAATGAGTACTTTTTTTTCTGAAATGTTTTTTCTTATGGAAGAAAACAGCAAAAAAAACCCTGGCTTTCTGATTTGTATAATTTGGAGAATAGTTTCTGAACTTCCTTTTATATTTATATTCCGTATATATTAATATTCATCACAAACATGCTGAACCCTTATATATAAGGCAATATGCTTGTTGCTGGAGACATGGAAATTAATAAGACTTAGCTTTGACCACTTAGGATATTACAAAGACTAGTTATATATGTTTTGATCTAGCATGTTGCTTAGTTACCAATTTAACTGAAATTATTTAATAGCATGGGACAGTGTGTTTAATAATGCAATATAGGTAAAACAATGTCAGGGCAGTTAGACTAATTAAATGGCCTCCCCTTATTATACTGCTCTACTTACATTATATAACACCAGAGAAATAGTTATGTTCATTTCAAAAGCCACTGTAATCTTTTTATTTGTATAATTAAATTTGAAAAACTGTACATTAAAACAGAGTTCTTACAAGATTATGTAAATGATAGCATTTTTGCTTTGGAAAATAAGACCTTTCCAAAAATTACAAATAATCTCTTATCTAGGCATTGTTCACAGATTGTAAAAAATGCCTATTTCATTAATAAGCTTATACTGTATTTAGCTATTTTTTTATTAAGTAAATCATTTTAATTTTCTTGACCGCACATTTTTATAAAAGAGTAAAATATGTGTCAGTTTGCACACTTTTTAAGTGAGATTTAAGAGTGTAAATTTCCTCTGATAATTTCTAATGATAATTTGTCTCCAGAGGGTGATGTTTACATTGATGCCAATTGGTATCGAAATTCTCAAACAATATAGCACTAGTATTTTTATTTAAGATTTTTCTGAGATAAAATTATGAGACAGTTTACCTTAGTAATAAAATATGCCCATCCATACAAAAATACACACAAAATACACTGCAAATAAAAGCTGTACTCGTATTTTATTCATGCTGTTATTTTTAGGTGTATTTCTCAGAATTTCCAGTTGGAGTCTACCAAAGGATAGAGCTCTAAGGATTTCCTTCAACATAACATCTGTGAAGGTTAAGGAGAAAGTCAGGTCCTCTAAGTGGGAAGTCTGGTCAGTTGGAAGTGCAGGAATAAAACTCAAGGAGGAAATATAAAGTAGGAGAGATAAGAGAGGAACACCAGACCTCTAAGGGGTGAAATACTTCATTTGCAGTGTAGGCTGCTTGAAAAGGAAAGAAGAGAACTTGGCCATTTAATATCAGTGAAGCTGAGAATAATTTCTTTAACGTAAAGCTGATTCCTAGTGTAGCTGAAGTGAAAAACAAAGATAACCTAGAAAGTGACATTAGGTTATAGAAAAGGCTGAACCTGTAAATGTTCGAGTAATTAAGGCAGGATTGAATAGGGGGAAATGCAAACATTTAGTATTAATCATATCAAATTATTTGATAAAATTATAAAGAAATAAGCATGAGTATAGATGTGACCTGGAGTCTCTGTGCTCACCTAACATCCACTATTATAGTCTATTTGTGTTCTTTTTACATGTGAAGCAAGTGATAACTGATTATGCAGGAAACATCTCCTCCCTCAAGGAGGAGTTGGAAAACTCACTGACACACAATATTCTTGCAAGCCAGTGTGTATCTGACTGAACTATAGCTTTAGGAGAGCAGAGGAGAGATAATTTCTGCTTAAGGAAACCAGGTAAGGCATGAGGAAATGTCTACTGTGGGATAGATCCTGGTCTTTTGGACAGTGCTCCAACAGTAATAAACTGGAGAAGGAAAAGAGCCATGAATGCAGAGGGTTTTGCAAACCATCAGGTGAATAGAAAAATAGAAGCAAAGACTTTGTTAAGAGAATTAGTTTTGGGGAAACTGGACAAAGAGTGCATTAGCAGAAGGGTCTTGAGTACCTGGAGAAGGATTGATGCTTTATAGTAATGCAGTAAAACACTGAAAAAGGGAAAACAGATATGAAAGTTGTTTAGGATAATTTCTGTCACAGCAGGTCTAAATAGAGAAGGGAAAAAAACTCATGGTTAAGTGTTATTATCTTGAATAATATACTTTAAGTGAAACTCAAAAGGAGACTGATTTTTCAGAGAGGTAAAATGTCCATAAAAAATTATATGAATAATTGTAAGAACAATTGTGGAGCAAGAAAACCGCTTCTCTTAAGTGATTTCTCATTGAAATTAGAACTGTAAGTAGGAAGTTCTTTTAGAGAAAGACTATAGGGAAATGAAAAAAATATGATGGTTTTCAGTTGCTAGTTAGGATAGAAAAGCAACTGCAAAAACATCACAGTGGTGAATATTACTGTTCCCTCAAGAAGGATGGACTCTTTTGCTTATGTTAATTCAGTTTAAGACTTGTTTGTTGCTTTGAATTGGACTAGTTAAATGTTAGAATAAATTTTAAGAAAAAGACAAATATAGACATGATTTACAATGAGCTCTCTAAAAATGAAAATCATTGCCAAATTATTTCATAATCTTGTATTTTTAAATATTTTTACATTTGGAAATTTCCCATACAACATTGGAAATAAAGGATAAGAGTGATGTTCTTGGCTGGGAAGTCAATGATCTGAAATCAATGAACTCTTTAATTCAGACATATTTAAGATACTAGTTATGCCTACATTAAAAAATTACTATGATTTGATGTTTAAAACCAAGAAGTAATTGACCCTCAAAGTTTTACTTTTAATTTAGACTTTTTTTATGATTCTTAGGTGTTTTTTTTTTTTTTTCCAGAACACATCAGGAAAATTTCTTACTTTTCAAACTTAGAAAATAAATTTAATAACATTTTTTTTCCTCTAAGTGTTAGGAAAAGATCAAAATCCAAGCACTTAGGTCTGGTCTTTTTCTCTTCTATTGTTGATAAAGGCATTAGTTTTTTTCTCTTCTATTGTTGATACAGGTGGGGTTGCTTTGAACAATGTACCACAGAGTGACTTAGAAAATGGACATACACTGTCTCATAGTTCTAAAGGCTGGAAGTGCAAGATCAAAGTGTCAACAGAGTTGGTTTCTTCTGAAGACTGTGAGAAAGAATCTCTTCCATGTTTCTTACCTAGCTTCTGGTGGTTCGTTGTCAGTCTTTGGCATTATTGACTTATAGTATCATATCCTTGATCTTTGTCTTCATCTTCACAGGAATTCTTTCTATGTGTGTGCTATCTCCACATTTCATCTTTTATTAAGGGCCAGTCATCTTAGATTATGGCACATCCTACTCAGTGTGGCCTCATCTTAATTAATTGCATCTGCAATGATCCTATTTCCAAATAAGGTCACATTCTGAAGTATTGGGGTTAAGATAAGAGTCAACATATGAATTTAATCCATAACACACTTCTGCCCACAGCAATATGGAATGGCTATTGACTTTGTTGAAACTCATCTTGTAAATCACCTATTTATTTGGGAACATATAGTTCTGATATCTCCAAAATTAATGATGCAGAGACAGCTTTTATCAGGTTTGTTTTTCAGAGGTATTTAAGTTCTCCTATTACTAATAACCTCCTCTCTGGCTCCCATAACATTAACTTTTACCCCAGATTCAAACCTTTAGCATATGCTATAGTCACCTGGGAAAAATATCACTTTGATATTTCCCCTCATCAGCAATTTTCAGTGGCTTCCTATTACTGTACTGCAAGGTCCAGGCATGAAAATTATACCTATCATTATACCTATATTATACCTATACCTAAATTATACCTATACCGAATTATACCTATCATTTTCCTCCTGTCTGTCTTCAAGTTCAATATTCCAACCAAACTCAACTCCTTGTGATTTTGTGAACACTCTAAAATGTTCTTACTTGTGAACCTTTGTTCATGAATATTTTCCTATTGAAAATATTTTTTTTTACATATCATATAAGCCAGGTTGAAATCCCACTTCTTCCATGACACAGTTACTATTCATTCACTTGATTTAACAATGATAACACTAAGTAATTGCTCCCTAAATCTATATATTTGTAAGGTATTCAGGATGGGTGCTAGTCCCATATTGAGACTTTTGGTAAAAGGTCAACCCCGGTATTCAAGCTTAGATTCAGCTTTTAAGATCAATGAATGAAGATACTGAATTATAAACCTTAGAAAGCAGTTTCTAGACTTTTCTGTATCCCTCCTCTCCCAGTTTCTCCCTCCATACCCATGCTTACATAAGAAATTAGGTTCACTTTTCACAGCACCAGTAACAAGCCTCTCACTCAACTTTCTTCTTTCTGCATGAACTCATACCTTGGAACAACCAGAACACCATCAGATGACACATTCAGCTCTCAACTTCTCTAAGATTGCCTTCTTCCATCCCCACCCCATGGGATTTCAGACTTCATTAATTTTAAGTTTTCAGGATTTTGATCTTTGGGATTCTGGCATTTAGTACTCATCCATCGGGATTTGGATTGGCATTGCTCCAGAATATACAAAGAGCACTCACAATTTAAGATTAAGAGAATAAACTACCTGATTTAAAAATGGGTAAAAGACCATAAAGGGCACCTCACTTAAAAAGATATATGTATGGCAAATAAGCATATGAAAAAATGCTCCATGGAGATCATATGACACATGCAAATTAGAGCTACATTGAGATACCACTGCACATTGACTAGGATGACCAAACTCTGAAACACTGACACCACCAAATTCTGGGATGTGGAGAAAAAGCACCTTTTATACATTGATGTATGATGCAAAATAGTACAGCTGCTTTAGAAGGCAGTTCCTCAGTTTCTCACAGACAGAGCATGCTCTCACACTCCTTGGTATTTACTAAAGGGGTTGAAAATTTATGTCCACTAGAAAACTTTCACACAGATGCTTATATCCATAATCTTATATTCACAGTGCTATATTCATAATCCTCTTATTTGGCAACATCCAAGATGTCCTTTAGTAGGTGAATTGATAAATAAATTGTGCTGCATCCCCACAATGGTTATTATTCTGTGCTAAATGATGAACTGTCAAGGAGTGAAAGAAGCTTAAATGCATATTGCTGAGTAAAAGAAGTCAATATGAAAAGGCCATGTACTGTATGATTTCAACTAAATGATATTCCATAAAAGACAAAACCATGGAGACTATATAAAGATCAATATTAGCAAGGCTTAGAGGAGAGGAAGAGATGAATAGACAGACAGAGTGCAGAGAACTTTTAGGGCAGTGAAAATACTCTGTAGGATATTTTGATAATGTATGTATGTCATTATATATTTGTCCAGAATCATAGAATTTATAACACCAAGACTGATTCCTAAGTTTAACTCTGGGTTGTGGGTGATTGCAATGAGTCAGTGTAGGTTTACCCATAGTAAAAAACATGATTCTGATGATTGGTGTTGTTAATGGTGGAAGCTATTCACATGTAGAGGCAGATGGTTTGTAGAGGCAGCTATTCACATGTAGAGGCAGATGGTCTATGGACATCTTTGTACTTTGCTCTCAATATTATTCTAAACCTATAACTCCTCTAAAATATCAAATATATTTTATAATGTTTTTCTATGAATGAAGACCATGAATCATAATTACAATAACTGAGGAAAGATATAATGAGACAGTGGGTGGAAATGGGGTGTCAATTGACAGAATTTAGTGAAGTAGAAGAAAAAAATCAGCACAGAAATTTAAAAGAATTACAAAGAATACACATGAGACTAGATAGAAAGGATATGAAAGTATGAGAAGTTATAAGAAACAAAATCAAAATGGAATATTAAAAATATTAAGGAATAAATAATAGATATATGAACCAGACAAGAAACGATTCTATATATGCATAAATTCAGTCCCTGAAGAAAGCCAAATTAATGAAATAGAAAAATACTTGAAATATAACTTGAGAAAATAAAAGTTGTAAGAAAGTTAAGAATAACTGAAACTATTTATTGAAAACATGCATTATGTACCAGTGAAAGATAACCCCAGTCAACAGTGAGTTGAAGGGTATAAGAATAAAGAAAATAATAAATAGCCATTCTTCTGGACTTTTGGTGGCTTATGCACACTTGAGTGGTTGTAGAATCAAAGTGTCTTTTGATTGGGTCTGAATACTGCTGAAAAGTCGAGGACTGTCCATTAGCAAGAAGTGGAAGTGTCCCCTTGGGTTCATCTATTTCTCACAGAGCAACTACAAGACTCTCCTTTGCAGGAGAATTTTTGGCTCTTTAATTTCAATGGAGCAAAAATATATTACAACATGGTATATGGGATACAAAATATTGGGGGGATTCTAAACATTTCTGAGAATCTGATGAAACTGATGGGATTTTCCTTCAGAAAATGAACATTTCATATTTGCCCATAATTGGGAAGAATTCACAAGGTCACTGAAAATTTTATAAAGAGATCCATTTAGCCCTCAGTTTAAAAATGCTGGGTTTTAAAAATTGCATTTAGAGTCTCTACTGTTGATCTTGCTGGTCAGAACCACAAGTGTTACTGAAATTTATGATAGAAATAAAGTTGCTAAAATAGCATGGCATCGAAGTCATCTCCCTTATTCTTAAATGTCAGAGTGGCATTTTCAAAGTCTGGTCCATAGGCCACTCACATCAGAAATACCTGAGTTCCCGTTAAAAAGGAAGGTTTGTTCGTTTTTTTTAAATGTTGATTTTATCTTTTTTATTAATTGAGATAACATTGGTTTACACCATTTTTATGATTCTGAGGTATAGGATCACACTCCTTTAGAGTATGTTCTTAAAGCGTACCCACCACCAAGGCACCCATGGTCCTCACCATGGCCCATTGGGCACCCTCAACACTTTGCTCTCCACATTCCCCCTCCCCCTCTGCTAGCCTCAATTCTACAACCAGGTTTCTAGAGTTTGTTATTGGCTTGATTTTGTCTGATCCTTTATTTTGTTTCTCTATATTACACATATAAGTGAAACCATCCAATATTTATCTTTTTCCTTCTGCTTATTTTGCTTAGCATTGCTCATTTGCTTTTAAACCACAGGAGACCAGAGTAGGTAGAAACAAATGCAGCCTCAGGACAGACCCTCTGCTTCTTTAAATTCTATATAGAACAGCAACTCAGTAGCCCCAGCATCATTCCCACTGCCTACTGAAGTGAAACATTCCAGTGCTACAGCAACAAGTTGCCAAGGGTAATGATTGATCATTGTGAATCAAGACTTTTTTCTTTACAATTTATAATGATTAACATTAAAGAATACATGCCACTTATCAGGCATTCAGGTAGACATGATCACAAAGGGAAGGCTTATGTTCCTTGTAGCTCAGTTATCACTTGTCTTAAATATAGGTAAAAAGTTGTTCCTCGATCACTAACTTCACTCTCTTGCATGCAGCTCAGCACTGGTAGTGTTGCTGAAGTGAACACTCCTGGGATGTCTGGCTGGTAGTCACACACCACATTAAAATTACGGGTTCAGTTATCCATGTGGCAACTAGGTAAGACAGAATCCAGTATTCATGAAGGAGCGATGTCCTACTTGGTTTTCCCTGTGGTCATTGTGGTTTAATTTAAGAACAGAGAATATATTTGCCAGGCATATTTTCACTGTTGTGTTCTTTCAAGAAGTTATCTGGAGGTACCCAGGTAAATGTATATCAAGCTTTATAAAGTCATCATTTTAATTGCACCAAGCAGAGCTGATGTAATCTTGATCTCAAACTTGTATCAGCTCCTCAGATTACTTCACTCGAATGTGGGTGCATCTTTCTGTACTTCTGACTTATGCTGTACTTTTTCTCTGCAATTTTCTTTATCTTCATGTGCAGTGAAACCCTGCCCATGTGTAGGAATGTGCTCAAAATATTTAATTTGGTACTCTGCACCCTGCAGAGCCAATGCAGCCATCTCGTATGCTCCAATTTGTTACTGCACTTTTATAGAATTCACAATGAATTTCACAGCAGAATGCACAATATAAAATGCTCTTAGTTTCATACATCTTTTTAAGGTATAATTATCCCTTGAAAAATCTGTAAATTGAACAGTGAATAGAATGGATTTTTGGTATTTGTCAAATAAAGGTTTTAAATATTGGGAAAATAAACAGATTTTTATGTTTTCAAGTTCTTATTTAATTATTAAAAGCCTCATATTAACATGAAAAATCAAGTATACCATTAACTTTAATTCTAACTATTTAAATTTTCTCTTTTTCTCTATTTTGTGAGTACATATAAATAATATACTGGGGCGTTCCATTTTCTTTCTTAGGTATAATTTGTTTTTTCACTTCAGATTGGTCACTTAAATTATAAATTATAAAATGTTTAATTTAATATTGTTATTTTGTTTTTGCCTTATAAATAACTCTACCCATAGTCATTTAATAGCACTGTACCATGTACCAGTGCTATAACTTGGACCTTGAAACAGTACAGTTCAAACCTCAAATCTTGGCAAGACTCTTAATAGCTATGTGACTTTGAGCATGTTATTTAATCTTCCTGAGCCTCAGTTTACCTGCTACTTAAATGAATACCACAGTCTCATGGATCTGTCCTGAGAATTGAATGGATAATCCATGTAAACTAATGTGTGGTAATTTCTCAATAGTTGTTAGTTAGCCATAATAATGATATATATATATTTTTTTTCTGAATTATTGAATTGACTTTCCAAAATTGGTTCAATGTTGTGGAGACTGGTTCATGTACTCATATATTTGAATGTCTTCTCTATGTCAGTGATAAAACAAGTTGGTAATCAAGGTGGTCAGGGGATAAAAGATGCTTACATTTGGAGGAAAAAACAAACATTACATTTAGGAATTATACTTAAATTCAATGTTACAAAAGAGTAAGTGGGGGGAGTATGTAAACATGAATAAGGAGATATATGTGCCAGATTAACTTCTAACATTGAGTGTTTAAAATTTTTAAAGAATTAATATGTAGTTACCAAAATCCTCTTAAATTTTGGCTAATTTTTAATTTCTAACTTAATAGATAAACAAAATAGTACTTCCCTTTTAAACTAGCTATTTGAAGTGTATTTACATATCAAATGTTTCTGGGTTTTAAAGTTTTCTTTTTTTAAAGATTATCTATCTATCTATCTATCTATCTATCTATCTATCTATCTATCTATCTATCTATCTAAGCACTGGATATAGTCAGAAGCATGGGAGGGTGAGAGAATTCACCAGAGCCAGAGCAAGAAATAGAACAGGCAGACTGACGAAATACACTGTTGAGGGGAGCAGTGGGCATGGCAGGAGAAGTCTGTGTGCCATGTGGGACCCTCACAGGTGGCCAGGGATTGAACTGGTGCTGCAGAGGCTGCGGGCAGCTTTGCAGCCCAGTGCTCAACTGCTGCACCACCAGGGGAGCCCCTGGGTTTTAAAGATTTATCCAGCAGTTTTGCTCCTCAGTATCTTCTTGAAGAATACAAAAAACACTAATTCAAAAGAATACATGGCACTCCTACATTCGCATAGCAGTATTTACAATAACAAGCTATGGAAAAAACCACTATGGAGAGCTGTGCGGAGATTTCTGGACCTACTAAACATAGAGCTCCCATATGATCCATCAATTCCACTCCTAGGTATTTACCCAAAGGACACAGAAACATCAATTCCAAAGAGCACCTGCACCCCTATGTTTATAGCAGCACTATTTGCAATAGCTAATCTTTGGAAACAACCCAAATGCCCAAAAATAGATGACTGGATCAAGAAGATGTGGTACATATAAACCATGGAATATTACTCAGCATTCAAAAAAGATAAACACATGCAATTTGCAGCAACATGGATGGCGCTGGAAGGGATCATGCTCAGTGAAATAAGCCAGAAAGAAAAAGAAAAATACCGGATGGTCTCACTCATGGCAGGAATCTAGAAAACTTAAATAAGGGACCAGGAAAATGAATAACTATAAGAAAGTGAAATCAAAATCAACAAAAAATTATGAACCAGAGACACTCTATGGGGGGTAGAGGGCGGGAGGTGAGGGATTGGGGTCAAAATAAGGGGGTTGCAATTGTATGGGGAATATAAAAATAAAATTTATTATTAAAAAAAAAAACAAGCTATGGAAAAAGTCTAAGTGCCCAAAGACATGAGTGGATTAGGAAGGTGAGGAATATATGCACAATTGAATACTAACCAAATATATATTAAAAAAAAAGATAAATTCTTGTCACTTAAGACAACATGGGTGGAACTGGAGGGCATTATACTAATCAAAATAGGCCAGAAGGAAAATACAAATACTGGATGTATTCACTTATATGTGGAATCTAGGGCAACAAAAGAAAACAAAGGGTCAGATAAGCCAAATTAATAGTAAACCCTAGAGATCTGACAGAACTGAGGCCACCAGAAAGGGAGCGGGAAGGAAGAGTACAAAGTGGAGAAGGAGCATTAGGGACTATGGAGGAGGACCTGGGTGCCTCGTTGGTTTGTAGTGTGATAACACCAAGGGAAGGCAATGGTCCTATAGTTCTAAATAATATGCAGTGTCGTGAATGAATGTTGTATTACTGAAAAAGAGACATACTACTGAAGTACCTATACATTATAAAACCAAGGAATTCCTATGAAAGAAAAAATTGGGTAGTGTTCTTAATATAATTACCTTAGTATTACTCTTCACAATGAAGGGATGATATATAATAACATTGTATAATGAAATAATGCATCAACCTGATAATGTTTTAAGAATATAGAAATATCCTGGGTGAAGGAAAACAAGTTTGATGTTAACTTGGCGCTTATTGAAATCTAAATATATATATATACTCACAGGGTCTTGTTGTGCTATAGTACAGCTATAACCATTTTTTTTCTTTAGTTTTTTAATTTTTTTTAAATTTTATTTTTATATTCCCCATACAATTACAACCCCCTTATTTTGACCCCAGTCCCTCCTTTCCCCGCCCCCCCCATAGTTGTTTCTTGATTTTGAATTTTGGATTTCAAAAAAGACTAAATTCTGTATACTGACGTTATTTCAAAGTTCTAAAATTCACACACACACACAACACACATTGACACTAAGTAATCCCAGAATGTTTATTGATAAATTCACCTATATAATATTTTAATTTTTAAAAAGTATATTTTTACTAACCTGAGAAGTCTTTCTTATTTTCTACAAATAAACCCATGTAAAAAGTATAGAATTTTTAGAATAAGTAATTGAAATATTAGTTAATATTTCTAAATGTCTGTAAGAATTCTGGACACAGATGTGTTAAACTTAAAAAATAAAATTGAAATAATTCCTTATATTTCATCAAATTCCCACCATAAGAAATCACATCTGAAAATAAACCTTGATAGACTGCTTTAAAAAAAAAATAATTACCTTAGGATATATTTTGGGGTTTTCTTTAGCTGCCCACATTTTTTACTGTTTTTATGATGTTCATTTCTGTTGTATCAAAGTTTCGTAATTTTACATAGTCACATATATCCTACATTTCCTTTGTAATTTCTTCCTTAGCGTCAGTGTTTATACTGTACATTTTCCATATTTTTTTCTTCTTGACCTTGAGAATTCTCTAGCTATATCCCAAAATGCCACTGATAGCACAGCAGGCAACTTTTTCTTTTCTATACATAAACCATGGCTACTGGTGTTCACTCAACCACTGTGCAAAGAAGCAAAATGCAGCTTGAAAACACAACTTAAAAACTCTACTCTGATAAAAATAAACTATGCTAAAATCATTGTAGATCTTTCTATTTGGCTAAAAGAATGATTCATGTTGTCAATTTTGTAAGAATTTCAAAATATCTGCAAGTATCACAGAGGACTTCCCCCCCCCCAAATGAAAGTGATTTTCACAATGTACATTTCTATTTTGTTCCCTTACAAAGATGATTCATCAATTCATAGATCAGCAACATAAACCGAGAAACAAAACACTTATGCTTGAGAAATTTCAGCTTGAATGTCAACTTAATAGACTTTTTCTTAATATTTTAAAACAATTCCTTTCTGATTCTATTAAGATGTTCTTAAAGTAGCCTATGATTTTTTTTGTAATTACACATATCAGACATGTGTAATGGAATTATACTTTCAAGAAAAATCTGATAAAGATGGATAGGGTGCTAGAATTTTAATCAGTCTTGAGGCCAATCTCATCATTAGTGTTTCCCTGTTGCAGGTCTTTGATGAAAAGCATCATGTGATTGTCATTTTTATATGTCCTGTATTGAAAATTACAGGAGTAATATGGCTGGAAGCAGAAATTAGAATGCAGTATTACTCTTCTTGAAAGATACCATGGTTGTTTGAAATAGGAAATAGAACCATACTCCCTGAGCATGCACAGGTTTAGTAGAGAGTTGCCTGATAGTCTGAATCAGAAATATTCAGATTTTTTAACAACTGTGTAAGTATATAACCAAGGCCTTCTGCAGTATCAGATGTTACTTCATAGTGCCTGAATTGCTCCAAGATCAAGATAAGGACTGAGGTGTTTGGGGATAGTGTATTATGTGAAGTGGAGCTATCTCAATAGTTTAGCAACCAGTTTAGTTAGTATAGCTGGGCACACAGGTGAATACATTCACCAATGTATAGTATAGACATTGAACACAGGATGAAATTACAAAGGTAATGTCTAACTAGTTTCATAAGCTAGGCTGCGTTGTCCTCAAGGTTTATTATGACATAAAGTAGGCAAGAGTTACTCTGATTTTATATTGGTGATCTTACATTGGGATAAAACCTAAAAACAGTACATCTGAAGAACTGTAAACAAAAGGAATTCTCTAGTCTTTGATGCACGACTTACTTCTCACAGAATGAAGGTAGCAGGGAAAAATAAGGGAAACATTTAATATACCACTTATTACTTCTCCTGTGAAGTCTCTCTACCCATGTCCAGTTTGTAGTTCATATTGTCAACTGAGTATTGAAAAGTTCTTCTATTCTTAACCCATTCCTTGTCAGCCTCTGGAGCCATCATGAAAATTTTTCCCCAACAAAACTAAGAGATGTTCTGCTATCTGTTCTGCTACTAATTCTTGCCCATACAACATTTTAAGACTCAGAACCTATGTTCTGTCTTGTAGAGTTGAATGTAAAGAGGTATCTTCTTCTGGAAATGTCTCAAATCCTAAAATAATTCATTGTAGATGTCCTTATTTCTGGAGACCCTATTTTAAGCATCCTCAAGCACAAGCTAGGGTAGATAAATGGAGCTCAAAACTGGCCAAATATTCAGGTGACTTTTCCTAGAGTACAGCTTTCTCTATGAGAACAGTGTTCTGTTTTGGGGAAGGGTAGTTAAATGTCTCAAAAACTTTTGTTGATAACAAAATCACATAGGAAATAGAATTACCCTTTAAGTTATTAAGATGTCATTTTTTTATAGTTACTGTTCTTTTAATTTTTTCTTATTTTTTTTTATCTCCTTTACAGTCTATCCAAATAACTGGCATTGTTTTTCTCATTTAAACAAGAGATATATTGATGTTACTATTAAGAAACTTGCCAAAGATACATAGATTTCTACAGAGTTGAATATTTTCCTCCCTTTTCAAATTTTTATGATAATCTATTTTCAAACCCTTTCATTTTATGTTGATTCTTAGATATTTTCCCAGGTATTTTGTAGTATTGTTTAAACATCTGACTATAGCTAATAATGAGCTAGATCATATATGGATAAAATGGGTTGGTAGATTGGTGAATAATCAGCAAATCGATTTCGTTATATGTGTGTTATATATTACCACATTTATCTCTAAATTTTTGAATTTCTTTTGGGAGCAAAAGATTTTCTCCCTCAAAGGGAAAAAGGACCACTTAGGAACTACTAAAAAACTACCTCAATATAAAAAAAAAATTAAGTTGATTACTTTAAAATTCTTACAAGATCATATTGACTTGCTGCTATTATTTTAAACCAGTTATTTCTTTCACATGAAGTGTTATGCTATTATTTTTAATGTATTGATATTGGTGCATTTTTAGTTTCATTGTCTCCATTTAGTTTTATATAAAGTGAAAATGTTTTGACAATGACTCTTGTTGATAAATTAAACATCCAATAAAATCACCTTTATTCCTATATCATTAAACAGATTTGGTATTATCTTTTAACTTCTTTCTTATTAACTCAGGGAAATAATGTACAGTATTTAATAATCTTTACATACATTCCATAATTCTTTGTTTAAAAATTTTCATACCTAAAATGGAAAACATTTCAGTGATCTTAATTTCTACTTACAGCTCCAGTGTTTCAAAAAGGAAAGACAGTCCCATTTATAAGAAAAATTGGACTTCATTTCCATAAAGTTCAGTAAGGCAGAATTCCTAATATAGATCTGTATGAGTTTTTGACATAGGAAAGCCTCAGTGAATCATTTCTCTTCTGACACTGTTCTAAAGACTTTACTCTTGCAAGTGCTACAGTATATCTAAGCACACATGATAATTTTTTATTATTTGGTGCCTCTTGAACATGGGCCACCAGTTATTGGGAACCAAAAATACTGGTATCATTCCTAATGAACTACTTTAAAAATAGAATAAATTTATAGTTATTTTAAACTTTTAGAGTTAGGTTTTGTGAGAAAGAAATGCTGAAGCTTGAGAGACTGCTAGAGTTCAAAATTGTGCATACAAAACAAACAAAACAAATATTCTCAGTAGTGTAGTTTAATAGATACGCACTTTGTTATAGGTGATGCCAACTTGATTAATATATGATTAGAGAGAAATAGAGGGCAAAAATGCATCTTATAAAGCATAATAAGGGGAATTTAAAGACTTGGTAGATTTATTTGAAGAAAATTTGCTAATATATTGAGCAGGAACTTGAACTAAGTATTTTTAACTTTTATAGTCTTCATCACTTCTCTGTGAATAATGTTCTGTGCTATTTAATATTTATAGACAAGGAAACTGAAGTTTGAGAGGTTGAAAATTGGGTCTAAGTTGAGAAAACCATATGTGATTGAACCACCAATCAAATGCAGATAAATTCCAACCTCAAACCCATGCTCTTAGTCCCAGTCTTTAAAATACCAGTTTTTTTTTTTTTTTTTTTTTTTTTTTTTTTAATTAGGGCCTTCCCTGTGGCGCAGCAGGTTGAGCGCAGGACTGTGAGGCTGTTCGCAGCCTCTGCAATGCTAGTTCGATTCCTGGCTGGCCAGGGAGATTCCCACATGGCGCAGCAGACCTCTCCTGTCTCACCTGCTGCTCCCCTCAGCAGTGTCTTCGGTCTGTCTGCCTGTTCTGCTCCCACTCTGTTTCTGTTGAATCCTCTTACCCTCCCATGCCTCTGGCCTGTACCCCAGTTCTTGTATAAATAAAAATAAATCTTAAAAAAAGTTAATTAGCAAGGTTGCATTAAAAAATTATATAAATTTAAATTTTGTGGGCTTTCCTGGTGCCACAAGGGGTTAAGTCTCAGCACTATCAAGCTATTGCCAGCTACTGTAGCACAAGTTCAATCCTCAGCCAGGGAGCTGACCCTCATGGTGCAGCAGACCTCTCTGTCTCACCCGCTGCTCCGCTCAGCAGTGTATTTCAATAGATTCACCTGTTCTCCTCCCCACTCTGTCTCTGGTGAATCCACTTATCTCCCTGCACCTCTGGCCTACACTCCAGTTCTTGTATGCATAAATTAAATCTTTTAAAAATTTTTTCACTTTTGTAATATTGTAATTCAACATCTGTATATACACCATTGACTTCCCCACTCACCATTCAATTATTTTATTTTTTAAAGATTTATTTATTTATAGTATTTGAGGGTTTTGTTTTTTTTGAAAATAATACATGAAACATATACAGATATTAAAATCACATAGCTATTAAAGTGCTTCTACTTTGGTGAAATTTGTATATTATAGCATCATTAAAAATACATTGGGACATGTAAATCACTTGTTGGACTAAAATGCGTTTAAATGTAGGAACTCTCAAATTTCTCTGCCAAGGGCTAGAAAAGAGAAGTGATACCAACTTGTAATAAGTGGAATTATCTTTTACTTTGAAATGCTCTCAGACACAAGTTCATTCTCATCTTCTAAACCTAATGCCAAACCCTTGCCGGCTTTGCAAGTAGTAGCCCTTACTTAACAGGCAACAGGAGACATATTCTGTAGAATAAAGTATAAATAATGACAGAATCCTATTCACCTCAGTTAATTGGTACAAAGAAATGTCTAAATAACAATATCAAATAAAAAATATAGAAGTAAGATTAAGGGATTTTTGAAGTATATATTTATGATGTATTTGAATTAAGAAAATGTTTTAGTTGCAATCTTCAATTCATATTTACTAAAATTACATTTTATATTTAACTCACCCTCCAAAAAAACAGCTGGCAAGCAAAGAGTGTGGTCTAAATTTTTCAACACCATACACATAACTCTACCTGCCACCATTTACAAAGACCACAAAGAGATTGATATCAATGAGGAAAACAATCCTTCCTAAAATGTGACTCTCAGGTTTAAACAAAAGTAAGATGTGTGTTACTTGTTTCTGATATTTTATGAGAGACAAATGATATTTGGTCATTTTTCATGACAAGTTGAATTTGTTCCCTTTCTTCTAATTTGGACAGTGCTCTAACTTTCAGTATAAATTTAAGGTATTCACTTAACCCACGTATTAGGGTAATGTTTATTCAGTTTTGGTATTTTTGTAATCAGTTCCACATTTAGCAGCTTTTGGTCTGGACATAAGGTTTATTTATTTATTTTTTAAAAGATTTATTTATTTATTTTATACAAGAACCAGGGTACAGGCCAGATGCGTGGGAGGGTGAGAGGATTCGCCAGAGACAGAGCAGGGAACAGAACAGACTGACAAAATACACTGTTGAGGGGAGCAGTGGGAGAGACAAGAGAGGTCTGCTGCGCCATGTGGGACCCTTGCTGACAGGCTGGTATTGAACCCGCACTGCAGAGGCTGTGGCCAGATTCACAGTGCAGTGCTTAACCTCCTGCGCCACCATGGGAGGCCCATAGGGTTTATTTTTTTTAAAAAGAAAGGGATTTATTTTTGGAATGACAGGGAGGCAACTCAGAATGATAGAGGTGAGAGGTTACCTTACATCTCAGTTTACAATTCAATATATTGTTACTAACTAAGGTGTAAAATGGCTTTCACTGCATAAAAGCTATTAATATTTAATGCATTGCTCCCCTATTTAACAATCTCCACAATAATGTGGAAAGAGTAAAAATAATGCTTTGTATTTGTGTAGCATACGTCTCCATGGAGCTCAGAGGATTTGGTTGACAAGATCTAAAAATGGCTTTGTCAGGGAGAACAAGAAACTAATATTATCATACTTATTTTCCAGGTATTGGAACTGACAAGGTTCATATGTAGCTACTAAAGTGAACATTATACAGTCAAAATGATACAAATGGCTTCTTCCAGCCATCTTCATGGTCAATAATGACCATACTAATACTAATCATAGATAATCTTATTTTTTTTTCTTTACAAAGACAAACTTAATGACAAAGCAAAATTTCAAGGACTCAACATAATACTTGTTATTGGAATGATGTGGTAATATTTTGTATTATTTCATTTTGCCTTGGCAATATTGGAATATTATATAGATATACTTTCTTTTATTAAAAGAAAGTATACTTTTCATAGATTTCTATGATATTTTTGTTCTATGAAATATTACAATTAGAATTAGTACTACTACATATTACTATATTACAATCAATGGATGCTAAAATCTTCAAAATATAGGTTTACTTACTTTTTTTAAATGACCTAGAATAAAATGCATTGATATGATAGTATAGCTTGAGTGAAGTCAAAGATCTGCTGTGTTAGTTTATGAGTACAATAGCAATGGTAATGGTTCTTTGGAAATTCTTAGGACTTACCTTACAAGCATCATATAAAACATCTAGAAGCATGCTTTAGTAATTTAAAATCATATTTCTATATTTTTTGGTCTATGTGCTTTGTTCATCATTTTTTAAAAGATTTTATTTATTTATGCATACAAGAGCTGGAGTACAGGCCAGAGATACGGGGTGGGTGGGGGGGTGGGCGAAATGATTCACCAGAGACAGAGTGGGGAACAGAACAGGCAGATTGACTGAAAACACTGCTGAGGGGAGCAGCAGGCGAGACAGGAGAGGTTTGTTTCGCCATGTGGGTTACTCCCTGGCCGGCCGGGGATCGTACTTGTGCTGCAGAGGCTGTGGATTGCTTCATAGTGTGGTGCTTAACCCCTTGCACCACCAGGGAGGCCCCTGTTCATCATTTTTGAAGAAATGCTCTAGCTTAGTTTCACAGTGCCTATCAGTGTTCTGTATGCAGTGAGAATTCCAACACATAAAAAACTGATTTCTAAATGCATGTGTTTGCATATGTGTGTCTGAATGTTTTCTGTATGATTGAACATTTGAAGTTATGTTTCTTATACAGTGATTATAGAAATTTGGGAAGATTGCCAAATGCTTAATATGAATCGAAGTGAGAAACACCTATTTCCCAGCACTCAGTTTTGAAAAACTATTATTTCTAGAGTTTTCAAAACAATATTGGTATTGGTGGTAAGACTAAACAGCTAGCTTTTTTCTCTAAGCCCATACCTAATGACCTTTAAAAAGGGAAGCGTTCCTATGACTGATGCCTATCTCATTAATACATACTCATAGGTTCCCCATTTTATGAAAACATGCATATACACACACTCCATAGAAACAAATAAAAAGTGAAATACCTATTTCAAAATTGATTTTCTCTGGGAGGCTTTCATAACTCCCTCCAAGCAGAATTAATGTTTATCCATTTTCTCGCAATGTTTGGTATTTTGTGCTGCTGTAGCATTTTTATATTGTATTAAATGCAACTGTATGCATCTGCTACCTCCACTAGAATATGAGCTACTTGACAGCAAGAGTCAACTCTTTTTTTATTCATCTCTTTTCCACATGCTTAGCACACTGACTGATACATCTGTTAGGTGTATAATAATAGTCTATTGTTAATTGTAATTTTGGAAATATTGACAAAAGCAGAATTGGTTTCTTTAAGATGATGTCTATAAAAGCTTGTTTCTCAACAATTCCTGTAGAAATTTCAGAGACTTTCAAGAAGGGCATTGCAGACAAGAACATAAATTAAAAATGGCTTAACGATGCATTATATGTAGTGGGAATTGTATGGCAATAGAATTGAAGGTTAGGGGCTGGAAGACAGTAACGTGCTTAGGTTTGTGTTGTTGGAGATGTCTCTGCAATCAAGAATGATGAATGCAAAGTCTTCTATTGGAGGAAGAGAGACTGGTTAGCATGGGAAGTTACTGGAGATACCATGTTTCAATAATGGAAGGGAGAGTAAGGATAATAATCAAGTTGGTTAATTGACTCTCAGCTTAAAGACCAAGCTATCCCTTCGATACAAGGGGATATTTAAGGAGTTATGATAGAAATAGTGTGTGAAGAACAGAGAAATGAAAATAACAAATAGTAATGTGCAGTGGCATTTGTTTTGTTTCCACATGTACTGAAAAGGCATTCTGTTGTACCCTGAATGCAGCAGATTTGTTAACTTGAAATTACCAGAGTTTTCAGTGAATTTTAAAATGAAGAAAATTACTTTTGAAACTTGATTTTCTGAAAACTATAAAAAAGGAAACAGTTAATTTAAGACCTAAATTTTATTGAATGTTTAATATATGCCAGGCACAAATATTAAGATCATGACACGTATTATCTCATTTAATGATATAAAGTAAGTACTCAACCCAATTTTTTACTGAAATAAAAAATGACAATACTTTGTTTTGAAAGGATTTTCCCCAAGTCACAAAGAGTGGAGCCAGGATAAAATCCCATGTTATCTGACTTCAGATACTTTGTCTCTGGCTTCCCAGAAACATTCCTAGGAAACAAGATACCCTGTTCCTGTATTTCAGACTGGTCACTTAGTGGTATTAAGCATCGTTTTCCTTATTAAAAGGTATTTAAATTGGTCCCGGGTAACCTCTATCTTTGCAGGAATTTCATACATGCTCCATTAGAAAACAGAGCTCTCCTCAGCATTGACACTTTTGTCATCATTCACCACTTATCACCCCAAATTCTGTCAATGGGTTTCTGAGTTCTCTTATTCCATCTTATCCATATGATAGCCAGGGTTTTCTAAAATGCAGACCCAATCATGACAGTGCCCTACTAAAATCATTCTGATAGTCACCATTTCTTTTGGAATTTTTTAAATTCTTTATGGATTTAAATTTAAATTTAAATTTAATATGGATTCCTCTCTGGACCTACTTACCCCTCTTGTCTCTCCCACTTCTTTCCACTCCCTCACTCCACAACTAGCTTCTGGAGCTCCACATTCATTCCAACCGGGACTTTGCACCTACTGCCTCTGCTAACTAGAGCACTTTCTTCCTTGCCTCCCACACTATGTTGCTCCTACTTCTATGCACTTTCTGAAGAAAGAAACACCTCTAGTCCCAAGTTTGGGTTAGGTGTTTCCCCTCAATCTTCTAGCAGCATTCTTTACCTCCATTTCATAAAACATTATGCCATCAGTGTGTCTGATGCTAATTTTTAACTCCTGCTTGACTTCAAGCTTATTGTGGGGAGAGAGGATGTGATTGTTTTCTTCATTAGTGGATCCCCAATATTTAGGACATTATAAAATCTCAAATATTTTGTTGTCTATGTGAATGCTGCAGGCACCCCTTAACATACTAATTGGAACGTATAGAATATAATTTTAAGTGATTCAGCAAATGTAACTTCATTTTATATAGACAAAACTCCCATAAATTAGATACTATTACTTTGCTCATGCAGCATGTAGGAGATTTACTATCCAGGGTGTTTAAGTAACTTGTCTAAGGTCACTTAGCTAATAAGTGCCAATACTAGGTTTAGACCCAGGCAGACACTTGACTACTGGACACTTGACTACTGCTTTGTAGTCTCTCTGAAGTTGTAAAGACAACAGATCAGTATTCTAGGCGGCCCTTGCTAAGATAGGGCCTTCAAAAGAGAGAAAAACAAGGAAGATGGTTATTGTTCCCATGTCTACCACTAACAATGTATGATTCTTGTGATTTTCCTGTCTCTTAGTTTAACTATCTTCAAAATTAGAAAGCTGTGGATAGAGTGATCCCAAAAGTCTTTGTTCTCTAAATGACAATGATTTTAGCCAACCCTTTAGTTTTGGTACGGTGAAGATTAAGTATTAAAAAGAAATTACCAAATGTCTGTGATCTAAAATAAGTATCCTGTCTACAGACTTTATCCTCTTAACTCTACTGTTTGGGAAATAAATAATTCTATACTGTTACTCTCAGATCAAAGAATTGGACTTGAATAAGGCTGCTAAATGGATAAACTAACCACCTTAAAGCCTCCTAAGAAATAAAAGTGAGTCTCTACTTACTGAGTTTCCCAATAATAATAATAATTAATTTTCAATAATAATATAATTTCAATAATAACAGTAGTAATAGTAAACAAGAAATGCAGGCCATTGCCTACTCCAGTGGCTAGCTCATAATAGGCATTCAGTAATATTTCTCTGTGGATTTTACTTTCCCTTTGATTTTTTAGTTTTATCACCTTTTTCCTGTCCTTAACAATAATATTCATCAAAAGTAGAGAGCTAGTAAACATTCTGGCTTATTTGGTACATGTTCCTATTTATAATCACCATAGTATCCAAGCCCTGAATTATGAGCAAATACATTTATAGGAAGAAAAACTTTTCCTTTGCTCTCTCACTTAAGGTGTGCTATTATGGAAGCGCTGCTTTGTGTTTTTTTGTTTGTTTGTTTGTTTTTGTTTTGTCTTTCATCAGTGGATACTATTTCCAGTGGGTTCTGTTGGAATGGAAGTATGACTGGATCTTCTTTAAGAAAGTTAGAAAGTTTTATTAAATGTCAGACAAACATATTTCATTCTTAAGTCAATTGGAAATATGGCTACTTCTAAAGATTGAATATTAAATGCTTTCAAGGCAAAAGAATTAAAGGTATTCACATCATATTTCTTTATGTAATTTCCTTTTACTGACCAATGCCCTGATGGTCAAACATTGAAATTAGGTTCTTGCTCTAAGATAAAAGATGAGTGAATTTCAAATATATTGTTTTAAATGTAAGTCCATTTTCATTTATTAATAGCACTAAGTGTTTAATTGAATGAAAAACTTTCACTAATTGCAAGTAAGTGAACAGCTTTAGTAATGCAAATATAAAAAGTACCATTGTATTACATATCATTATTCAAATTATGTCCATCTGATGATCAAGAATCAGTAATGACACAGAAAATATACCCACAGCAGTTGATAATCTGTGCACAGTGTGAAATTCTGTGCAATATATTAGTCTTTCTCTCAGCAGGTTTCAAGGCAACTTTTGTTTTGAGAACTTTGAAAGCCATGGGGAAGCATGTGTAGTGGTTTTTATTCCATGAAAAGATCCTGAGTATCTGGTAACTCATTACCTGAATACACAAGTAACTTTGTCTTTGATATTCATAGTTTCTAAGTCTTGGTGTCTAAGGAATCCTCGATCTATGATTATACAATGTTTAGCTTACAACACTTGGAATTTAATAAAAATACAGGATAAATAAAGCAACTTATACTGTTGCTGCTTTAAATGCTTGTTCTAAAACAGGCATTATTTCCATTTTTTTCTGAGTTTAATTGTTTTTATTTAAAATGAAAAATAATCATTAAGTTGCTCTCTTAATAGACTTAATTATTTAAAATTCATAAGAATTACTGAAAACTTAATGGTTGTACATATAAAAATGTGAGAAATTATCCTATAAGCAAGCTGTGCATTTCAATACAATATAAAACACCTTTTAAGAATTCATATGTCAGAAGTATGAAGTGAAAATTGGAGAAAATTAATGTGATAGAAAATTGTTTTAAAAATTATCCTAGAAATTGAGATAATAATATTACATGGATTTTTAAATTTTTTTTCTCTTTTTAGCTTTTATTTTAGAATTATTCTTAAATATTGCTCAGTATCACTTATTTTATGAAAAATAAACCATCTTTGTATACACTTGTTTGTGTGACTCATTTTCAGGGCATTTTGTACATATGAGAAATCAGATTACTATAAAATAACATTCTTTTCCCTAAGACAATAAACATTATAGATCTGTTAAAGAATTACTGCAGGCAGGCAGGCAGGCAGGCAGGCATGGGATTATGATCTGATAATTGTTCAGAATATGTGATTCTGCACATAAAAAAATGTTTAAGAAATACTTGTGAATTTCCTCAGTAATATGGAGAAAAAAATAAAAATCTCAAATCAGTTGCTATTATTATAAATGTTTGAAAATGTAATCAAGTACTTAGCCATACCCTCTGCAAAGTAGAAAAACAAAATATCTCTAATATACTATACTTGAAATTAAATTTATGTTCTTAGAGCATTGTGATTGTCAATCTTCCTGGGAAACATGGATCAATCATATCTGTATGCTTCCAACTTGGCAGTTATGGGTTCCACAAAATATTCCATTATGTGGATACTCATTAGGTTTAAGTTTGGCTCCATTTAGCAAGAAAAAAAAATAGCTTAGATATGACAAAGGCTTATTTCTCTTGCATATAAAAGAAGTTCATGTGTAGGTTATCTAGGGCTTAAATGGCAGTTCTACAGTATTAACCTGGTTCATATCTTCTGCTTTATCATTCTCAACTTGGGATTTCCAAATTCAAGTGTTGACATGATTATTATTGTGTCAGCATTCCAGGCTGTGCTAGCTTCTACCTTTTAAGGAGAATATCTCATGAGTACATACTACTTCTCTTTAAATATCATTGCCTAGACTTAGTTACATGGCCATTACATTGTGCGGGTGAGACCGAGAGCCTTTTTTGCTGAACATATTGTCCAGGATTCTATTAATAAAGAAGAGGTGGAAATGGGTATTGGTAGATAACTAGCAAGAAAAGCAAATGTCTAAAACATAGTCATACTATGAAATTGAAGACCTCATGGAATTAAGACTATGGTATATTCATATAAGCATTCATATGCTGTATTGTTTCCCTTCTAGTCAGCTTTACAAGATGTGTGTGAAGAACAGGTAGTGGCAGCCATCCCAAACTTGTCTGAGTATAAAATAAGGGTAGGTGGTCAAATAGAGGAAAGCCATGAAAAAATGTTAATTTTTTCTGAACTCATCTCAAAAGTCAGAGACTTATTGAACACACTGAGAAATAGCAATAGACTCACAAATGGCTTTGGGGAGCTCCTTCAGATGGAGAGTAAATCTGAGATGCAGTAACAAATAAAAGGAGGGCATAGAGAGGTTGCAGACAACAGCTCCCAGTTCAGTGGGGCTGGAGGGAACTGATCACACCTACATATCGAGAAGCACACCTTATGAGCCGTGACACGTTCAGTTGAGGACAGCAAATAGACTTATAAATGGAAGGGAAACAGACTGGGAAGAGAAAATAAACTACAACAAATTTGTTTATTCTTTTATCTTCATGTGAAAAATTGTTGCTGTTTCCCTTGCTAAAGGCACACTTTGTAATAAAGAAATTTGAAAATTAATACACATCACAATGGAGTCCATGAATACTTTGACATTTTTGTTTTCTTTGCTATGCAGTCTACGCACATGACTAATAGATTGTGTCTGAGTAAAAATTTGATAAGTTGGTTATTTCTCCAGAATTTATGGTCACATTCCTTGGATGGTAGCACTGCTGATAGTAGTCAAACTGACAGTTAGGAATTATAGAATTCAAGAGGATGGCCATTATTTCACTTTGAGATAGATGTAGTTCCACAAATGGAATTTCATTCTCCACATAAAGAAAATTTATGTAGCATTTTATATTTTAAAGCTTTCCTTTTCTTAATTCCTTCAATTTAGTTAATAAGACAAATAAAATATAGCCTACCTAGCCAGAAACACATACTTTTTTCTTATACTTTTTTGACACAAAAATTGTTGCCTCAACTTGGTGAGGCAACAGATCACAAGGAAATGGTATGTGTGTGTGTGTGCTCACTCATGCATGTGCATATGTGCATACACACAAAATTTTATAAATTATATTTTTGAAATGTATGAAAATGAACTTTTAGAAGATGAATAGGTAGGTATGTTGTCATGTTGAATGTATTGGTGGGTTTATTTTCAGGTGTCCTCATTGTTCAGATCCTCAGGATGAAAAGAGTGAAAAAAAGTCTGTGGATGAATGTTTATATGTCAGGGAAAAGAGACTGAGTAGAGTCAAGGTGATAAGCTATGGGTGTAGAAAGAGAACCATTTAGGAGGGGATTCATAGAGAGCAAGAAAGAAGAGTTATTAGGCAGGAGGCAATGATCAATTCTGGTCAGAGATGCTTCCAAGAGCTTCCTGAGCAGAGAGGTTAAGTAAGCAGGAGCTGTAGGATTAGGAAACCAGAAGATAATTTGTCATTTTATTCTAACAGAATTGGAATGCTGGGGGTAGTTGAAACCAGCCCCATTCCAGTGAGTAAACAAATGCAAAGAATATGAGACCAATGACTCTACACTCTCTAACAGGCCTTATGTGAAGGGAAGGAGATCAGACAATAACTCAGTCTATTAAAGATTAGTGTATACCTGTGTCATTCAATATAGGAGTTGCTAGCCATGCATAGCTATTGAGTACGTGGAATGAGACTATTTAAGATGGTGATCTGTGTAAAATCTGTACTAGATTTCAAATTGAAATGTGTATGAGATGAAAATAATGCAAAATATCTCATTAAGCATTTACACTGATTGCATGTTGAAATTATAATTTTGACATATTGGATGAAATATATATTGTTAATATTAATTTCATCTGTGCATTTTACTTTTTTAATACAGTTACTGAAATTTTTTAAATTGTCTATTTGGTTTTACAATTGTGACTCATATTCTATTGGACAATAAATGCTGGTCTGTAATCTATCTCTAATTTGCCACCACAATTTTTGACAATAATATATGAGGAAAAATTAGAGACCGTTCTGAAAACTGTAATTTCTTCCTACATTAACTTAGAAATGTGATTTGTTAGAATAGAAAGAATATGAGCTTCTAGATCCAGCTTTGCTACTAACTAGCTATATAGCTCCAGGCAAGTTATTTAACTTCTGTGAGTCTTGATTTCCTCATCCATAAAATGAGAATCATAATACTCACCACACAGGGTAATTGTGAGAATTAAATGTGAATGTAAAGAGCTTTGCAAGCAAAGTTCATGCCACATAATTTGCACTTAATAAATGTTAGTTACCTACTTTCCTTTCTGTATGACCTATAACTTGGTTAAAAGAGACAGAATTGATTGTACTGTAAACGTCAAAATCAGAGAAGGATGGTGGGGCAGGAAAAAAAGAAGAATAAAGGTCACTGACTCTGAAAAAGAAAACCAAAAGCTTCCTCAGATTACAAAAACCACTGAAAATTTCTTTAGAAGGAAAAAGAAATAAAATTTCTTCAAATATAGAAATACATATATTTGTATCTGTATGCATGTACATACAAGTGCATATATATTTACATGTATTTGTATGTGCATATATATGATAAAATAAGTTTGTGTATATTTCTCAGTGGACCACATGAAACAGTGCATATGTATCTGTTTTATAAACTAGAATGCAATCACAAATTCAAATGCAAATTGTGTTATTATTACTATTCTGTAAAATTACATCCATTGTAAGATAATAAAAGGAGAAAATAAATGGCAACCCCAGGAAAAAAGTAATTAAAGGGCCTCCCTGGTGGCGCAAGGGGTTAAGCACCGCACTGTGAAGCAATCCGCAGCCTCTGCAGCACGAGTTCGATGCCTAGCCGACCAGAGAGAAACCCACATGGCAAAGCAGACCTCTCCTGTCTCACCTGCTGCTCCTCTCAGCAATGTGTTTCAGTCATTCTGCCTGTTCTGCTCCCCACCCTGTCTCTGGTGAATCCTCTCACCCCTCCCCATCTCTGGCCTGTACCTCAATTCTTGTATGCATAAATAAATAAATCTTTAAAAAAAGAATTAAAGAGTGAGATGGTAAAAATGTGAGGAAGAGAAACAAAGAAGGTAGAAAGAACTTGCCAAAATCCAAAATAGGAAATATAGATCAAATATATGCTGTCCACAGTTTTCCACTTTTTCAGACTTCAGATACTTGCACAGAATGGTCCAAAATAACTATCTATACTACCCAAGGGCACACAAATCTATACCCTTAGGAAATTTGTATTTTTAGTGAAATAGGAGAGTGGTAAACAATATCAATGTAAATGGGTAAAACACATATCACATATTGTTAGTTATTAATTTCAAGTAAAATAAAAAAAACAGAGGAGACTAGAACATGTTGGTGAGGGAAGGTTGCAGTGTTTGAATATGCAAGCCAGGCTGAATGATAGGGTGAATTAGAGTAAAGATGGCAAGGAAATGTGTATACAAGTCAAAGGGGGTGCTGCAGAAAGCATATTAGGCAATAGCAAGAGCAAAGATCATTATTTGGGACTTTTGGAATAACATGAAGAAGGCCTGTGTGATTGAAATCTAGTCAGAGGACAAGTAGGAAGGAGCAATGTGGTCAAGATTCAAAGGTAATGAAGGCTGTTATCTAGGATTTGAGCTAACCTGTCCTGAATTGCTGTATTCTGACTGACATGACTGAAAGTATCCCAACTTGGATCCTTCTTGATTGACATGCATTGATTTGACTGAATCTAATATGACTTGAATTTATTTGATTTAATCTTGCAAGTGAAGGTTATTTAACTTTCGATTTTTACTTTGAGATGGGGATTTTAGTATTTTGAATAGAAGAGTGACATGATCTTAACATCTGTTAATATAATCACTCTGGCAGCCTTCTGAAAGGAAGATATAAAAGACTCGGACTGGCATGTTAGCAGTAGAGGTGGTAAGTGTTGGTCTATATTTATATTTTAAGTACAGCAGAGGACTTACTAGTATATTAGATATGGGATGTGATTAAAAGAGAGCAGGCGGTGATGACTTCAAGATTTTGGCCTGAGCCACTTGCTGTTTACTGGAGTGGGAAAGGCTGTGAAACAATAGATTAGGAAAGTTGAATACAAGTGATAAGAATTTTATGTCTAGAGGTGTTGATTTGAGGTGTCTATTAAACATTTAAGAGGAATTGTGGAAAATATGAGTCTAGAGTTCATGAGAAATTGTTGGGTGGAGGCATTTGCATGTATACAGTATGAAAGATGTAAAATTGAATGAATTCTCCAAGGGAACATTGAAAATAAGGACAAATTGAGGTAGAGAGTTATGGAAGAGATTGGAAAATGATAAGCCAAAGAACCTGAAAAGGAACAATTATTCTGACATACCAGAAGCAAAGTAAAATGAGGATATTGAATCTAGAAGCTTTGCCTAGATCAAATGCTGTTATTGGGATATGGGATACAGGACAGGGGAGTGACTGCTAATTTAAAAAATCTTAAAGTCAATATAATCAGTTTTGATGGAGAGGGAAAAAATACTGATTGGAGAGAGGTCAAGAAAATTTGGAAATAAAGAATTTGGAAACTATCATTAGAGATAATCGGGGGGGTGTTATAGTTTTATTGTAAAGAGAGGAATAAAATCAGCATAATAACTGAAGAGGGAAGTGGAATGGAGAGTTGTATTTTTTTTTATAAGATGAAAAAGGTATGAAAATATTGATGCTTTTGCTAATGATATGCAAAAAGAGGTAAATGTGAATGGTGCCTGGCCTCCCCGGTGGCGCAGCAGTTGAGTGCTGGGTTGCGAAGCTGCCTGCAGCCTCCGCAGCACCAGTTTGATCCCCGGCCACCGGGCAAGGGTCCCACATGGCGCGCAGACCTCTCCTGCCACCCGCTGCTCCCCTCAGCAGTGTACTTCGTCAGTCTGCCTGTTCTGCTCTCCGCTCTGGCTCTGGTGAATTCTCTCACCTTCCTGTGCTTCTGACTGTACCCAGTGCTTGTATAAATAAATAAATCTTTAAAAAAAAATGTGAATGTGCCATAGAAAGGCAAGAATTTCCGAAATCTTTACTAAGTGAGAGAAGATGGGAAATGCTGATCAAGAGGAGTGATTGATGTCCTAGCTATGGATGCAGTTAGCCCATAGTAATATTTTGCTTAATATAAGGTCACAGTTGCGATTGAATACATAATGGTTCTGCATGAGAACTTTTGGAAATTCTTTTCTGGTTGCTTCTATTTTTTCAGTGAAATAGGATACAAGATAATCAACCTTATTTGCCAATGATTCCTATCATATCTGTCTTCTGCTTCAATATCTCCTTTAGTCCTTACCTAATAATTCTATTTTAACCCTTGTTAGACTGAAAGTGTGATTTCCTGGATTACTTCTAGAATGAAGATTTCTCAGTCCCAATCTAAAACTAATAATCTATCCCTGGAAGTAGAGTCAGGAATTTGAATTTTTAGCAAGCTCTCCTGGTAATTCTGATAGACTGTTAATTTTGAAAGCTGCTACCCTTTCCCTCTTTCATCTCTTCAGTAAAGTATCTTATTATTATTCATTGCCTCTGTGAATCGTTGCATCTTTTTTTTAAAGATTTTTAAAAATTATTTATTTATTTATTTTAAGATTTTTTTTATTTATTTATATAAGAACCAGGGTACAGGCCAGGTGCATGGAAGAGTGAGAGGATTCACCAGAGACTGAGTGGGGAACAGAACAGGCAGACTGATGAAATACACTGCTGAGGGGAGCAGTGGGTGAGGCAGGAGAAGTCTGCCGCACCATGTGGGCATCTTTCTGGCCATCTGGGAATCAAACCCGCACTGCAGAGGCTGTGAACAGCTTCACAGCATGGTGCTCAACCCTCTGTGCTGCCGGGGTGGCCCATATGAATTGTTGCATCTTTATAAGAATGCCTTCATCTATATTTAGTAGAGAATTTTGCAAACATTGTATATATTTGGTTATATAACAATGATGAAAATGTTTTTCTAGCCTTAGTTTTCTGACCACTCAGCGACTGAAGAAAAATTGTTCCCACATGTTAAGAACACAAACCTAATTATTTTCCAGATTCTAGATAAACATCATAATAATACAGTACCTACTGAATTGTCACCATTAAATCATATCATGAGCATATTATATAATTTTAGTGAAACTGGCTCAGACTACAAGTTTCCCATTAAAAAGGCTATGTCTTAGGCTATTTTATATGCTGAATCCCTAACAAATTTTTAATAGTAGGAGTAAATATACATATTTTAATTTAAAAAGTTTCTAAATATTTTACATATATTAAAATAACAATTTGTTCACATGTATTATCTTTTATTTTTCCATCCTGTATATAATAATTTTTGGAATAAAGAATTCATATTACACATATTGAGATTGTTAGAGGTATAAGAAAGAATCCATTAGAGTGGAATTTAGCATGGTTGGGTATAGGAGAATATATACAAATCGAAGTGGTAGGTATCACATGAAAATTTTATGACAAATGATATATATTTGTCATGAACTTGAGTAAATATAAATGTGGAAGAATGTAGAGGAGGAAGCAAGGTTAGGTTAGAATGAAAAATTCTAACTGAGGCTTTATTTTTCTTTATTGGTAAATATTTTTTTAATCAGGGTAAAGTTGCTTGAAAGTGTGATGCAATAATTTTAAAGTTATTAAAATTCTGGAAACTAGAAAATTGTAACAAATTTTATCTTATAGTGCTGTTGCTACTATTTTCTAGTTTTAATGTAATCCTTATTTTTACTTTACAACTGGATTGCTTAACCTCTGACAGTAATGCCACATAAACTTAGTAAATGTCCAAAAGAAATGATATGAGGTAGAAAAAAATTCAAATTGTTCTTATTTACATAATAATTTCTTTGAGTCATATTCTTTATATTATGATTTCTAAAATATGTTTCCAAATTACTTTTAGCAATTAGTGGTTTAATGTTCAGCTGACTGCTCAATAGATACATTTCTGCTCTTTGTTTGTGGACAAGAGTACCTTTTGCTAGCTGAAGTGGGATTTGAGATTATAGCACCAGCAGGCAATTTCTTGGACAAATTGCTATTTGGGCCACTAATGTGGAGGAAGGGAAGAATGTTTATTGCACTATTGAACTGGCTCATGCTTCTATAACCAAAGATTGCGCCAGAGGCCACTGTGCTGGGAAACAGTCCAAGAGAAGCTATACACCTTCTGTTTTGAATGACTTGTCTCTGTACCAAGAACACATGTTGGTGTTCAGAGAGAAATTGCTGAATTTATTTTGTAAGAACAGTGGGGAAATTTAGCTTCATAGGTTAGAAAATTCAACATTTCCATGGCAATGTGTACATGCAATATAATATTCTCTCTATTTTCTATTAAAATCATTTCAATATTGTTTTATAATGCTAGATATTTTTTCACAAGTAAATATAATAATACACTGTTTTATTTCACTTGCCATCCCAAACCTTTCTTTTAAAAATTTGACCCTAACCACTTTCCCACCCCAACTACCCAGATATAGCACGCATATTTTTTATTTATTTTTTAAGATGATTTTAAATTTATTTTTATTGAGGTAAACATTGGTTTATAATCCTGTGTATGATTTCAAGAATAGGTTGACATCTCTTCAGATGTATGCTACCACACCACACCCACCACCAAAGCATCCATAGTCCTTCACAGTAGACCACTAGTTTTAAATAAACTGGGGCCTCCCTGGTGGCATAGGGGTTAAGTCTAAGTGCTATCATGCTATTCCCACTGCAGCCAGAGTTCTATCTATGGCCAGGGAGCAAACCCACATGGCACAGCAGACCTCACCTATCTCACCTGCTGCTCCCCTCAGCAGTGTATTTCAGTAGATCTGCCCTATTCAGCTCCCCATTCTGTCTCTGATGAATCCACTCAACCACTGTACCTCTGGCCTACACCCCAGTTCTTCTATGCATAAATAAATAAACAAATCTTAAAAAAATAAAGTGACTATCTAAATATAGTTTTCTGTAAAAACATCAGATTGAAGTCAGAAATTTCTATGTGAGTTGAAGAAGCATAGAATCGTTATCACAGCACATTATGTTTTCATGTTTTAGTGTAAGGTGACTTCTAATCCTCAATCTAAGATGAGAGTATTAAAAAATAATTGCAAGAAAGTATTTATCCAGATGTTGGATGTCATGATGGTTTAATCCTTAAAAAGAATCACAAAGTGAGATTTGGCCTATAAAGCTCTTACAATGTAACTTTCCACTCCAGGACATATTCTTTTAACCCAGTAGCTATATCTGAGTAAGAATTTGGTATTCTAATAATTACCATAAATCTTCATCCAAAATTTCTGATCCACAAGATTCATATCATATTCTTTTTATTTGTTTTTGCTGATAATCTTTTCCTCAAATAAAGGCAATGATAGAGGAAATCATTTCCCCACAAGTGATCCGTGCAGGTATAAAGGAAAACTGGTGTTGCCTAACAGTAATTTCTCCAAAGCATGACACAATTCACGTTTTCAGGACACGTTCAGAGGAGGCCCATCACCGAATCGATATTCCAGCTCTTTACCTTGGATTTCTCAGTACTAGTAACTCTGGAAGCAACTTCTGGGTCCAGTTAGCAATTGAGGACTTCAATTATTCTGTGACTTTTCTTTAGAATGGATCTTAAAATTGTGTTCATCTGGGCACACAAGTTATAGCTATGATTTTACCTTGCTACTTTGAGGGCGATGTCTGATAGAGCATTTGTTCAAAATTGTCGTAAGTGTTCTATGGTATCATACTCATCTCTAACTCAATGACTTTCCATTTTGTTCTAAAGCAGATTGTAAGTTCCCCAAACTCCCAATGCCCAATGTTAAGTCCTTATGTTTTGTGAGGCACTGTAATAAGATGGTTTCTGGATAAAACTATCCTGGCAAACTCAAAATGTAAGCATGGAAAGGTAAACTCAAAAATTCTATTTTTAAAGCGATAAAAGTGTTCAAAGATTCACATGTAGATTCAGTTCTTGTAACAACTTTAAATACTTCACAGGCTATCAGAATTTTATTCCTTTTTGTCTTTGTGAGCCTAGCTAGAGGTTTGTCTATTTTGTGGATTTTTTTTCAAGAATAAACTTTTGGTTTCATTGATCATTTAGACTGCCTTTTTGATTTCTAATTCATTTAATTCTGCTCTAATTTTTATTATTTTCTTCCTCCTACTGGCTTTTTGGTTTTGCTTGTCCTTCTCTTTCTGGTTCCTTACTTTGTAGAGTTTAGATTTTTTAAGCCCTTTCTTGTTTTAATATATGTGGAGTGTCTGGACACTGGTTGGAATGTTCTGGGGGGTGAAAGTCTGTCTCTTATTGCTGGCCTCACAGATATCCTTCCTGTCTTGTAATGGGGTATGTTTTTTTTTTTTTTAGTACTCTTTAGTTAAGGATAATCTCCTGTTTAGAACCTGATCATGCACTGGACCTCTCCATTGTGTTAGTTAGGAACATGAACACCTTGAACTTTCCTAAGCAGCATTGTTAAATCTTTCCTGATGTCAAGGCTCAGGTGAGGATTTAATGAATGTCTCCTCAGTATCAGATACACTCCAGAGCTTTAACATTGTGTAATGGCATCTATTAGCTCTTTTTGCTGTTTTCTCTCACTATGAGATAGCTATAGGGCTTCTTGAGAAGCCATGAAGGGAAATTAGCCCTGCCTTCCAATATAATCTTCCTAGTTTGACTCATAACAGTATCTGGGCAAACTAAGTCTAGGACTTCATTTCAGCCTTAGGAAACATAAAAAGCAGGGCTGAGTTAAGATTAAATAGTGGAGGTTTCAACTAGTGTACACCATGACTATCCAGTTTAGAATGCTAAAATGAAGTATAAAGAGTTAAATATTATTGGTTACTCAAGCTTTTCCAAGACTAATAGAGAAATTATTTTTATCTGGCAGATTTAATACAACAGATTTCAGCCTTCCCTCTCCCTTTACCTAAGTGCCTGATGAATAAGACACTAACATAAGTAACAATGTGCAAAATTCCATGACTATCAATATAAAACTGAAACTCTCCCCCGCCCTTTTCAGCTCTCACTTTGTATATGAATTGGTAATTTGGATGTTTAATACTTGGAATAATTTAAAATAAAATCCCATAGGTAATAGATACAACACAACACTTAGATGACTCTTCATGTGTAGTCTCTCTCTCTCTCTCTCTCTCTCTCTCTCTCTCTCTCTCTCTCTCTCTCACACACACACACACACACACACACATACACACACCCCTCAGATGAAAGTGAATGCTTTTAAACATACACCTGTCAGTTAATTATTATTTAATGTTTCACTGTGCATTACAATTGTATCAGAGTTTATTTTGAGTAAGAACTGGTTATCACCATATTGGGTAAGAATAAAGATGAAGATTGTGCCTCTTCCAGTTCCCTTATTTATAATGAAGGTCAATATTCATGCCTTTCATGATGCCCTTTTATTGGTTTACATATATTGATATATGTATGTATTCATGCGTGTATGACATACAAACATATAACGTATTTATACACATTTTATATTGCATACACAATATGATTTTATCTATCAACCTACCTACCTATCTGTTTTTTGTGATTGAAGGGGATGTGGTCGAGCAGCACATTAACTGTTTCAGAGATTTTTAGATGGAATGCAAGACAAGCTGACCTTAATATTTTTTTTCTAATTATATTAGTTTATAAACAGTCTAAGGTCTTGTCTCTGGGCTATCAATTCATGATATGACATGTTAGCCAGTGTTAGTTACTCAGATTAATTGTTTTATAGAAAGAGAAAGTGATATGCTAAACACTGGCAAAGTTCAAATTTGCAAATTTTCACTTATCTAAATCAACTCATTACAAATCCAACAAACCAATTCAAACAATTCTTTTGAGCATCATTGTTAATTAGAGCTTTAAGACATATATTCTTATTTACTAAAATTCACCATTAAAAGTTGGTTTATAGGTATATATTTTGGAAGAATCTTGGAATTAATGTAAACACTTAAGCATGGATGACTATTTTCTATAAAGTCATTAATGAACTAAATCATAAATAAATAGCATCACATCTTAATCTGTTATATTTATTAACAAAGGTAATAAAGTGTTTTAAATAACATTTATTATTATTAAAAATGTATGTTTTCTGCAGGAAAGATATTTAAAGGAAATTGTATAAAGTACTTTATATTTATACCTGCATAATTTGATGTATTAAAACAGTGAAGAAGATTGTTATAAATGGCTAACATGAATTGTGTTTTCTGTGGCATATTTTCAACCTTTGCTAAGTTTGGAGTTTAATAAACTGAAAAAAATTTCAGAATTATCTTTCTACCAATTAATTAATGTTTAAATTGTATTACTTAAAAATGTGTATTAAAATGATGTTAGTGAATGGCTACTAGTACATTCTCAAATATCCTTATCAAGTATGGACTATAACAAAAATAAATCTATTTGTCAGGGAAATTAATGGATTGTGCTTTCAATGAAATGCAGTGTTATATGTCCAGGTATTCAAAAAGTATGAGGAAAGTTTATCCTACTTCCATAATTAAACACCCCTATTCTTAAAGAACACTATCTTACTAAATGGTCCTCACTTGCTGGCCAGAGTTCTCTTTCTAAAACCCTGATTTGATTGTATTGGCTCTTGAATCTGTAATATGTGATGGATTTTCAATGCTTTCAACATAAATTCTACATTTTAAAGCGTGTCTGTAAAAATCTCAGCCGAGTAGCAATTTTAGGGAAAATTATTGAAGGCACATGTTACCCACCAAATGTACTTCAAACTCTGCCCTTGACTCCAGACATATTCCTAGAAGACTGATTGAGCCACCAGCTTATCCCATCCTTGAATTTCTAGGGTATTTCCCTATGAAGTTAAGCTGTCGGCTTGCACATAAGGGAATATGGGGAGAGAAACAACAACCTTATTGCTATGTGAGCTGAAAAAATTCTGCTGAAAATATCCATATTACACAACTTCCTTTATATAAAATGTAATATAAACATTGTCCTTTTTATTTTATGCAGAAGGTTCTCTGTTGTCCCTAAGAAAATTATATTTTAAGAAAATAAATTTCCCTCAATTTTCTTACCTATATCTCTTTGTTCCTAACTCCTTCCCATTCCCAATTCTCTGCCTGAGAAATTCCTATACACTCTGAAAGACCCAGATCAAATCCTCCTATATGGGGTTCCCTATTATAACCTGAAAGAATGCTTCCCTCCGCCAAGATCCCACCTTGTTTTGAGCATGTATTTATTAGCAAACACCTCATTTTGCTTTCAATTACCTGCTTTGCTATTTTATATTATGATGGTAGTACCAAGAGATTGGAGGCCATATTAATTTCTTAGGACTCCCATATTAAATTAACACAAACTGGATTTCTTATTTTCTACAATTCAGATGCTAAAAGTTGAAGATCAGGTGTCAACAGGTTTGGCATCTTCTGAAGTGTCTCTCATTGACTTATATATAGCTGGTGTCGTCTTGTGTTTTCATGTGGTCTTACCTTTGTGTCTATATCCAAGTTTCCTCTTTTTTTTTTTTTTTTTTAATAGAGGCATGCTTTATTTATTTGTTTGCTGGTTTGTTTGTTTGTTTTGTTTATACAAGCACTGGGTACAGTCAGAAGCGCAGGAGGGTGAGAGAATTCACCAGAGCCAGAGCAGGGAGCAGAGCAGGCAGAAGGACTGAAGTACACTGCTGAGGGGAGCAGCGGGCGGCAGGAGAGGTCTGCGCGCCATGTGGGACCCTCCTCTGGTGGCCGGGGAGCAGCCGGGGATCGAACTGGTGCCACAGAGGCCGCGGAGCAGCTTCGCAACCCAGCGCTCAACTGCTGCGCCACCGGGGAGGCCCAGTTTCCTCTTTTTAAAGGACACCATTTATATTGGACTAGGGTCCATCTCAAGACTTCATTTTAAAATAGCTACCACTTTACAGAAACTATCTCTGAATACAGTCATATTCTGAAGTACTGGGGATTGGGATTTCATCATATGAATTTTGGGGACTTAGAACTAACTCTATAATAGTGGTGCATGTTTCATTTGTTTTTTTTTTTTTTAAGATTTTATTTATTTATATAAGAGCTGGGGTACAGGTCAGAGGTGAGGGAGGGTGAGATGATTCACCAGAGACAGAGTGGGGAACAGAACAGGCAGACTAACTGAAATACACTGGTGAGGGGAGCAGCAGGCGAGCCAGGAGAGGTCTGCCATGCCATGTGGGTATCTCCCTGTCTGGCTAGGAATCCTACCCACACTGCAGAGGCTGTGGATAGCTTCACAGCACTACGCTCAACTTGCTGCACCATCTGGGAGGCTCTCATTTGTTTTTCTAACTCAAACTTTTAACTCTATTCCTGACATATATTAAGAACAATGAAATATTTCTTAATGGAAGTTATATTAATGAGAATATAAGTTTTACTATATTATGGTATTTAAAAAGATTTTGTTTATAATATATTAAAAAACACTATCATGCCTTTTGTATAATACAGAACAGTTAAAACATTGTATTTCAACAGCCCTTATAAAGCTTAATTTTGTGAAGCTGAGGACTTTAATAGCAATTTTGTTATGCTGCCACCAAGTGACACCTAAATGAAACTGTCTCCACATGTTATGCAGTTTTTGCTGAGATTGCGGATGAGTCTCTCTTAAAAACTCTTGAAGACTTATAGTTTTGGCATTTTTGCATTAAAAAAGTCAGTTGCCTTTCCTGACACAAAAATGTAATCAATGTTTGAGAAACTATTGACAGGTACTTATATACAGCAAATATTTTAAAGACAACAAGGTTGTATTCATAGTTCTTTGATAAAATACACATAAGGTTAGATGTCAAAGATAAACCATACCTTATGCTTAACTTTATTTTATTTTTTAAAGATTTATTTATTTTTGCACAACAGCTGGGGTACAAGCTAGAGGTACGGAAGGGTGAGAGGATTCACCAGAGCGAGTGAGAAACAGAACAGGCAGACCGACCAAAATACACTGCTGAGGAGAGCAGCAGGAGCAACAGGAGAGGCCTGCCATACCATGTGGGAATCTCCCTGGTCAGCCGAGAATCGAACCCAAGCTGCAGAGGCTGTGGACAGCTTCACAGTGCTGTGCTCAACCCACTGCACCACCAGGAAGGCCCATGCTTAACTTTAAATTAGATCACAATCCTATCTTGAGTTCATTCAGGGAGATTTTCTCTGTTTGTATAGGTTTTTTTTTTGTTTTTTTTTTTAATTTAAACCATGTATTTATTATGTATCTTAACAGCTGCTCACACATTAGGTTGGAATTCTGGGATGTTTTAAAATAATCAGTTATGTTAAGGTAAAATATTTTTACTTATTTTAGAAGTTAGACATTTATGACATTTACAAATTGATCATACTTAGTGGCTTAGCAGAACAACAGGGTTGTCAAATTTATAAGGGATGAAATCCAGATTGGAGGTGTAGTGGAGTCTGTTAGCCATGCTTGCCCAATCTCTTTTGGGGAACATTTCAAATTTTGACAGTTTTGCATGTGGTGAGTACTATTTCCCAAAACAAAATCCAAAATCTAATATTTCCCAGACTCCCCCATAGCTGGGGAACTGATATGTGGCTGAGACCTTGTCTTTCAGATGCACCAGAGTGAGACTTGAACATTGAATTGAGCAACAGGTGGTGGTATCAGGTGAGGGCATACATGGAGTCAAGGTGTCTGGCTTTCTAGGGGGTCAGTGGTGGACCCTCTAGAGCCTTAGTTATTATGTTGATCCTGGCTGTGTGGTTTAGAGCTTTGAGCCTTAAACTAGTCAAAGTGGATTCTGTTGTTTGATGTTTGTATAGGTTTTATTACTTAATCAGGTCACAGAAAGAGGAAAAGGTATTGGCAGCTTTCGAATAGGGAAAAATGATTGATATCCCCCCTTATAATTTGGAGTTGTAATGTAGTGGACATTTCTGGTAATGAACTAAACCTGATGGTCTAAACCATCTGTACCTGATGAAATTTAAGTGGTAGTTGTGTACTACAATTGTACTTCCAAATTGTTTTTCAGTCATTTAACCACCTATCCATTTGTCCCTTCAGTCTATAAATACCACCTTTCAAAGATCCCTCCATAGTCCCACCTATATAAAAGATACTCTACCCAACCTAATTATTTTTTCTGTAATATCACAAAATTTATTACTCTGGATTTATCTGGTTCAATTCATTATTTCTTAGTAACAATATGGACTTATTTTATTAGCAGATAACCAGTAAATCTGTATTTCCATTACCTATAAGAAAATAGGTATACTGTAGGTTACTAATAAACACTAATGAATAGCATTTCATTATTCAGAGTAAATTAAAATCTCACTGAGTCTTTTCTTTTCACCAACTGCCTTCCTCACGTGAACAGAGCCTATAGTAATTGAATTTTTTCAACTGTTTCTCTAGAAAGGAAAGGCAAAGAATGGTTACACTAGATACCTAATCTGTTTTATATAAAATATTTTATCCCCTTCTATCTTGCCTGTGCTCTCCAGATACCCCTGTTATTTTAATATCATATTTTGTTAATTGGAAAAAATGTGCTTTTCATATCATAGCATGTATAAAATATACATTTCAATTGATGAGAAATTGCAGACACTGTTGTGCAGGTGGTGGTGGTGATGTGTGTGTCATTGCCAGCACATGTGCAAAAACTTGACTGTACCCTGTTGACATCACTGAATGCCTTCATTCTCTTGAGATTCCAATCAACCAACTTTTTAAGAATTATTTGAGGAGGGGATCTAAGTTCTGATTTTATAGTCTGAATATTTTTGAGTGAAACTTCTGAAAGGTCAGAGCACCACAAGCAGCAACATTACAGAGTGGGTGGCAGTGAAATGGAAGAAAATCACAAACAAATGTGGAACACCCTTGTTAGAAACCTCACATTATTAATGCCCCAGTGGCTCAGGGGCAATAGTGCACTGGGAAACGTAGGCATCAATAACATTAAAACGTGGCCAGGAAGGTTGGACTTTAAAAAACTACTTTAAGAATAGTTTTATTTTCTCTGCATATATTTTTGTTTATTCACAAGAGTGAATAACATTTACATCAAAATTAGTCTAAAATGTTAGGATAAACATAAAATTAGAATTCTAAGTAATTTGTGCTTTGAAGATATAATAATGAAAAAAGGAATCCAGTAACTGCCTTCATAAAACTAGCCTGGCTTCACTAGCTAAAATCATCCACTTCCACTAGACAGGGGGTAACAGGTGATCTTATAAGCCAGTGTTTGAACGTGTCAAGATAGACATGATAATCTCAGTACAATTACGTTTATTAAAAATTTTCTACTGACTCTACCTTGCCTGGAAGAATGTGTAAAGAGATAATTTAAAAATGATAACATACTTAGCAAATATAATATATTATGAATATTGTAAATATTTTCAACATGAAAATCTCAAAGTCATGTTATTTATTATTTCTTCCTTTGGATTTACTATAGGTGATAGCTCTATTTTATATTTAAATAATTTCTTGTCTTGACTTTATACTTAAGTACAGTAATGTATTCTGCAAGCTTTGTCTCTTTCTTCCTTATATGAACTCTAAAAATATATAATACTTCTTCTGGCATCAGAACATAAGAAATTAGATCTCAAGTTTCAAACTAATGGATTTCCAATTAAAAGTATCATTTACCTTTTTCTTATTAAAAGTTTTGATTTTTAAAATTTTCTTTTGGAAGTTAAAAATTGCTCTTATATTTTATGACAAACTGTACTCCACAAAAAAATAGATATTTTAATGATCCAGAGAAGTTTATTCATTTTACCCCTCAGAAAAAAAATTCTAGCATAATCTAATTTTTTGAGCACATTGAAATATGGAAATTTTATGATGACTTGCTCAAGTCCAGTATCAGTTATTTTTTTCTTAATTTTACTCTTTTTTTAAAAAAAATATTTATTTATTTATACAAGAACTGGGATACAGTCAGAGGCAGGAGGGTGAGAGAATTCGCCAGAGACAGAACGGGGAGCAGAACAGGCAGACCAACAAAATACACTGCTGAGGGGAGCAGTGGGTGGGCCTAGAGAGGTCTGTCGCGCAATGTGGGTTTCTCAGGAGAGGTCTGTTGCACCATGTGGGTTTCTCCCTGGCCAACTGGGAATTGAACCCACACTGTAGGGACTGTGGACAGCTTCACAGTGCAGACCTCAACCCGCTCCACCACCAGGGAGGCCCCCCCGTATCACTTATTCTGTTCAAAGAGTACAAAACAACGATTTCAAAACAATGTATCCAAGACTATTAAATAAGTGACCTCAATGTATGTTTTCTTTATCATTTTCAGGTTGTGGAACTCTTTTAAAGGTGGTGATCTTTCTAAGCATAGCACCCAGCATATGCCTAGAGCCTGAAATACCCTTGAATAAATGCTTTGTCAGTCACTAAGAGACCCTTAGAAGGCTCATGGGTACACATTTTGTAACCAGGGTATACAGATTTGAAAATTGACTCTTTTGCTTGACCGGTGACCTTGGATAAGCTATTTAACTTCCTAAAACAGATTCTTCATCAGTCAAATGGGGATGTAGGACTATTTCTAAAATATAATGTTATTGAATATTATATTCACTAATGGATGACTCTACATACATTTAACTACATAGCCTAACATGTGTTAGGTGAATGTGTCCTAGCATAGTTATACTTACTATTATTATTATTATCATTATTATTACTTGAGAAACTATATGGAAAAAAAATTGTAGGAATCCATGAAACAACATTTAGCTTGAATACAAATGATGTGTCAAACATTGCTCCAGAAGCTGGAGCCTATTTTTCAGACAAGATTCTAGACTATAGAGAAGCAAACAATAAATGGTGTATTTTCATATATTTATAAGTACTATAAATATATCAAGTAGGGTAATATGACCGAATGCAACCAGGGCATAGAGAGAATGGGTTTTTTTGCCACACTAGATGTCAAACTTAGAAAAGGTTTCTTGAATAAGTAACATATTACTAAAACTTAAATGAGAAAATAAGAGGTAGGTGTGCAAATATTTCAGGGAAGAGGATTTCAGATAGGGAACAAAAAAAGCAAAGATCTGATAAGAGGAACAAACATAGCAACATGGTCTTTCCAGAACCATAAAGAAAACCACTAGGAAACAGGAAAGAAATGGTGCAGCGATTACACACTATCTAAGAGGAAAGTAGGTAACTTCCTACAGAAAGCATAGAAGGCCAAATTAGGGGATTTGAATTTTATCCGTAGTGCCATAGGAAGACATTGGGATATTTCAGGCAGCAGGTTGGAGGTAATGACAAACAAAACTCAGAGGTGGCAGAAGAAACAAAAAGAGGAAGCAGAAGACAGTATTTTTGGATTTGATAATATTCTCAAAATTGATTGTCAAATTCAATGCAATCCCTATCAAAATTCCAGCTGCCATTTTTCCAAAAATTTATAAGGTGACCTAAATTAAATGGAAAGGCAAATGATCCAGAATAGACAAAATAATCTTGAAATGAACAAAGTTTTAGGACTTTAAATTCCCAATTTCAAAACTTACTACAAAGCTAAAGTAATCAGAATAATGTAAAACCAACAAAAGGGTATCAGAGTTTTGCATATAGATAAATGCAATGTAACAGGGAATTAAGAAATAAACCCTTAGGGCCTCCCCTGGTGGTGCAGCGGTTGAGCGCTGAGCGCTGGGGGTTGAGCGCTGGGCTGTGAAGCTGTCCACAGCCTCTGTAGCACCAGTTCGATCCCTGGCCACCGGGGAGGGTCCCACATGGCATGACAGATCTCTCCTGCCGTGCCTGCTGCTCCCCTCAGCAGTGTATTTCTCTGTCAGTCTGCATGTTCTGTTCCCCGCTGTGGCTCTGGTGAATTCTCTCACTCTCCAACGCTTCTGTCTGTACCCAGTGCTTGTATAAATAAATAGATCTTTAAAAAAAAAAAAAAGAAATATACCCTTACGCTTGTGATCAATTAATTCTGACAAGGATGCCAAGACAATTCAAAGGAGAAAGAATAATTCTTTGAACAAATGTTTTGTGGTTAACTGTATATTCACATATAAAAGAATTAGGGTGAGCCTCTCCTTCACACCATGTGCAGAAATAAACTAAAAAATGGATCACTTTGGGTACTTTTTCAGTGGGTGTGAATTAGTAACAGACATCTGAAGTGGTGTGAACCTATTTCCTTTGATCATATACAGTGTTGCAAACCAATGTTACTCAAAAAATTTATAGAAAAAAAATAAAAAACACATCCATCATAGAATGAAATATAAGAACTAAAACAATAAAATTCTTACAAAGAATTCAATCTTCATGACTTTAGGTTAGACTATAGTATCCTAAATATGAAAGCAACAACACCAGTGACAAAAGAAAATATAGATAATAAATTTCATCGAAATTTTATAAAATTACTCTAAAGGGCACCATCAAGAAAGTGAAACTGTAGCCCACAGAGCAGATGAAAAAATTGCAAATAATTTATCTGATAAGGGATTTGTGTCCAGAATATATAAAAACCTAATGCAGTTCAATAATTAAAAGACAAATCAATCAAATAATCAGAAGACACAATCAAAATAGACATTTGACAGAGACAAGGTAAAAATGGGCAATAGCCACATGAAAAGAGCTCAATATCAGTTGTAATTATGCAAATAAAATGCAAATGTAACTACAATGTGATACTACTTTACATTCATTGTGATAACTGTAATCACACACACACACACACACAAGAAGAAAATAATTGTTGGTGGGAATGCAAAAAGATTGGAATCCTGATACATTAATGTTGGGTTTGTAAAATAGTGGAGTCACTTTTGAAAAAACTTAGGCATTTTCTCAAAATATTACAGTTGACATATGACCTAGTGATTCCACTCCTAGGTATACACCAAAGAAAATTGAAAACTTGTCCACAGAGAAATTGTATGAATATTTACAGCAGTTCTATTCACAATAACTAAAAGGAGGAAACAACATAAATGTCCATCACTGAAAGAATGAATGAAGAAATTGTGCTCTATAAATATAATGAAATACTATTCACCCATAAAATGAAATAAAATGCTGATGTAAACTTAAATGAACTTTAAAAACATTATGCTCAGTGAGAAATACAAACATAAAGGTCATATATGATTCTTTACATGAAATGTCCATAATAAGTAAATTCATCAAAACAGAATGTAGATTAGTAGTTGCCAAGGACTGAGGAGAGAGGAACATGGAGAGTAACTACAATAGGAAACATTTTCTTTCTGGGAGCTGGAAATGTTTTGAAATGAATCAGAGGTGGTTGTGCAATTATATAAATAACTAAAAGTCACTGAATTGCATGCTTTGAAAGGTTAACTTTATGATGTATATTATGTATACTTATATGGTATAGTACATCACAATAGAGTAATTATTTCTAAAAAGCGAGGGAGCATATTTAAAAAATATTTTCCAAAAGGTTCCTTAAGGATTTGTTGGCTGTTTGTGAGAGTTCAGTAGCTATTTGAATGTAGGAGTTTAAAATACATTCTGTTCATCTGTGTATCATCATAAACTATAACCACATCTTGGTCAAACTGTTGAGCACTAAATATTTGAGGAATTCATTCATCAATAGATGTTTTTTAAATGAAGAATATATATAAGTGGATGATTGTACAGTATAGCTAGAAATAGATATAAAAATGGAAATATGGAAATAATTATGAGAATAAGGTTATTAAATAAGGGTAATAAAGTTTTGGTATCGATATGGAGGAATATTACATTTAAGGTACCAATGTACATATAGGTAGCTGCATCCTTTAGGCACTGGAAAAATCCCAATCTGTAGCATGAAAGAGAGAAAATGGGGATAAATAATTACAGATCCAATTTTATAATCTGGTCATTCAAAACTACATTATCTTGAGAATAAAAGAAAAGTAAGTGTGTGTGTGTGTGTGTGTGTGTGTATCCACACCTACATAGATCACATTAAGGTAACAAAAATGACTGACACTTACTAGACTATGATTCCTATATGTGTTGTGCTTTTCTACCCAAGAGCAATCATATTATCCCTAAAAGTCATTAAAATATTTGTTGAATTAACAAAACCATTCACAAGTAGTTAAAACATGATGGTAAAACTTTACAGTTGAGTTGGGCTCGAGGTACAGATTTTGTAGAATCATACTAAAAAATAAAAAAAAATGAAAGAAGATAAATCACTTAGGGAAAATCTAGGTGGACCTGGAGTCCTACACAATGTTTAATCAATGGTTACATGAAAAGAAACTATAATCCAAATAGGGTGTTCAAAATTATTTTCTTCTTCTTAAGTTTTGATTTGCTCAGCTCTACTCTAGAAATTATTTGTCACAAAGGAAGAAATAAAAGAGTGAACTAAGGCTTGGAGAAACGGTTTTAAGTTTTCTAGAAAATACACTGCAGAAATAGAAATTAGATGTTGCACTCTATGTATTGTAGGATAATTAAATCAACTCCCAAGTGAGATTATCTTGAGAACTAGATGCTCTCTCTGTCCTATCCAATAGATTGAATTCAATAAATTAATTTGCGTTCTTATTCTCCTTTTAGATAATATTTCCTAAAGATAATGTCTTGCATCTTTGTCTAATAAAACCTGGTGATCTATACATAGAGCTAACTATTTCTTTTATTATTTGCCATCAATAATAGTCCAGCAGAGTTGACTATATGGGTCTCTGATCTCTTAATTAATTTTTCTGTTTCAATAATATGAGGAATATAATAAATCCCATAACCTTCCTTGTCCCAGAGGTGTTAACAAATATTAAACACCCATTCCATTGAGAAATGATTTTCCAATATAGTAAATTTCACACTTATGTAAGCTATCAGAGATGTTAACAATTTTTGCCCTAAGTAATTTTTACTTAGTGCTATTATTTCATATTTAATAGTTATGAGAGTGATAGAGTAAAAGAGAGATAAGTGGAGCTTAATGAAGAGAATATATTATATCTAGATAGAACATTATTTGGGATAGGGCAGAGGGGTTTGTATCAATTGGATGTCCAGCTCTTGCTCTACAGAGGAGCAGTGGGCTGCATAAACACATGGGCTTGGCAGGCTAGGACCTACAAGTGACCTGTGTGGTATTTGACTTGCCAAAATTCTGTAAACGTGATTCCACTTTTAGTTGTCTCCAAAAGCCATGCCTTGCTGTTTGGTCAAGAGCCTGTGCCAGAGAGTAGTCCAAGTCTAGCAGTTCATATGGTATTAGAACTTTACCCAGTTAAAAAAATGACTCTGTAGTCTTTCAAAATAATTCAGTCTTTGCCTATTTTTGGTGCCTGACAAAAACACAAAGGCATTATCCTTTCTTCTGTGAGTCATAGTGGTAGTGTAGCCATCACTTTAAACTAGGTAAGGTTACTGCTCACTGTTCCTTTACCTTTTATGCCTTTGTAGCCCCAATCTCTTGACTTTTCCTAAAATCTCCAGGATGTATGAACAATATCCTTGCCACATCAAGCCCAATTCATACTTAGCAGTAGGTAAAATCATCATTCCTTTTATTATAAACTTCTAATTCTAGTAATACTTTCTAGGCACTTTGAAAGGTATGCATAGGAGTATATAGATATATTATGGCAGATAAAAACAAATGACCTTAAAATTAAATATATTCAGATAAATCCAGGCTGTATTAAATGTAGTAAAGTAGTAGACAATTTTTTTAAAAGATTTATTTATGTATAAAAGAAATGGTGTGTAAGTCAGAGGTGCAGGGCGTGAGAGGATTCACCAGAGAGAGTGGGGAACCGAACAGGCAGATATACTGAAATACACTGCTGAGGGGAGCAGCAGGCTAGGCAGGAGAGGTCTGCTGCACCATGTGGGTTGCTCCTGGCTGGCTGGGGATCAAACTCATGATGCAGTGGCTACTGATAGCTTGATAGCCTATGTCTTTAACCCGTGCCACCAGGGAGGCCCAAAGAAGTAGACATATTTGAAAAGTGATTATTTGCTCCATTCATATGTCCCCCTTTCCCATAAATAGCATGTGGTTATTGGAATGATGTCTCAGTGGCTATTAGCATATTAAGAAATGTAGAAGCCCTCTAGGAGGAAACATAACATCTATCAATATAGAACAACATTCATGCTCTAACCTATTGCTTCCCAATCTTTAAAGCGCTTAAAAATTACATGGAAATATTGTCAAAAATATAGATTCTGATTTTATAAAGTCTGGGATAGAACCTAAAATTCTATATTAATAATAAACTCCCAGATGAGGCTGATCTAAGGACCACACTGCGGAGCAACCTTCTAAAGAACACATGTAGGAAATGCTGTACCATTCCTTGTTTCCTGCCTGTTAGAGGAATTGTCAGTTTCAATGAGATCAGCATTAATCTTTCCCTGATAATCTCAAGATTTGGTTTGGTCGGAAGGCTTAGTCTGTGATGTTGACAGAAAAGGGAAGGGGCAGCTGGGACAAGGTTGCTGCACTGGTCTGCATCACAGTAAAAGAAGAGCTGATGAAATATACAACCCAAAACCTCTTTGTATTCTCTAGAATAAATAAAGCAAATATTCAGTTAAATAAAAATACTGTATTTGTGGGCCTAGAATACAAGTTCTATGCTCTGAATCAATATCATTGATTGATTTCCTCCTCCAGACCTTTGTATTCCCTCCTTCCTTCTTTCCTTTTTGGAAAAGTAGGAATTGTGCTTGGTGAAGAAAGCAAGGGTCCTGGTGTCTGATACCTGAGTTAAGCCACCAGCTCTGCTGTTTAACAGTTGAGTGAACTTGGATCCTTTAACAATCTAAATCTCCTCTTACTGATACTGATACTGGTTCATTAATAGTTGGGAAAATTTAATAAATTAATATAAAATTCCTAGTACATACTAAGTACTTCATATGCACTATTTCCATTTCCTCCTCCATTTAATTCCCTAACACAAGCCACATATGAGAAAACTTTAAAAACACTTCCTCACCCCCTGGCTTCTTCAGAGGTCTCATATTACTACTTGTCTTTTCCTTCTGGTAACTTTTCCTTATTGCTCATCCCCATCATCCCTGCTAAGTTAGCTGTCACCAACACCAGCTTTCAGATCACACTAATGATCTCCCACTACATCCCCTTAGGTCAGAAGACTCTGACTCTTAGTCATTTCTGAATTCCAACTGTCTGACTTATAGCAGTTGTTTAGTAAATATTTTTTGATTGATTGAATTAAATGCATTAGCTAATTTCATTTAGTTCCATTCTGTGGCTTTCTGTATAACTCCTGTGGTTACCAAACCCAACTTGAGGAGCTTAAGAACCCTCTCAAAGGTAACCTCTCTTTGAGAAAGTAGTTCTCAGAGTAGTATTTCTCATTTTTCTGTGATATTATTTCTGAGCTTATTTTAAAAAAAATCCTACAGAAATCTATTTGTGAGTGCAGTCTTTGCATTCAGTAAAATGTAAAACTATTCACATTAAGCCGTGGACTCAAGGTTTTAATGTTCTTCTTTTCTGAAGCTAGGGAAAAGGGAAGGTAATGTATTTGATAGAAAGTGCTTTCTCCTATAGCCCTGAGGGGCATTGTTAGGAAGTTGTTGCCTAAAGCTATACACTGGCAGTTTCTGACAAGATGTTTGAAGGCTGTTTTATATCAGAGATAAACATCAGACCTTGAACTGAGTAGCTTTTTTCTCAGGCATATTGGAGTATGATAAAATGGCTCAAAAATTGGATATATATATAATAACAGTCATGTACAACCAATAGGAGCACTTCTTGAATTAAAGAGAAAAGGAATTTGTAATAAGTCTTTTGATTACTATATTCAAAACCAAGCATAAAATGAAAGTGTTGCAGTTATAATAATTGATATTTAAACTGGATATTTTCTTTGTTTAATGCAATAAATAGGTTATCTTATAAAAATGATGAATGAAAGTAATTCAGCATACACACATATTAGACATAGGCAATTATCTTACTATGTAAAGAATTCATCTTATTAAGGGGTATCCCTTTTCTGCTTTCAGAGAATTTGCATTATTGCATTTTCATCTTGTTCTTGACCAAATATTATCAACTGTCTATATTAGGAAGTCTAAAAATATGAGGTCCTAAGAGTTGAATCCTTTAAACATACAATAATGTCAATATGTGCATTGCACATTAGTGTCATTTAAATCACTGAAGATTATAAAGCAAGTGACAAGATATATTAGGACATAGTTTAACTGCTCCCGTGGTATGAGTTAAAGGTGACAGGGATCTCTTAATACCATAAGAGTAATACTTCTCTGACCAGTTTATAGAACATTCTTCCTTTGTTATTTTACTACTTCATCTTAATTTTTTTTCTTTATTAAATGGCAATTGTTAAGAAACTCTATTACATTATATGAAGGTAGATTAGCCTCATAATTAGTGAAGAAATTAGGGACTGAATTTACTCTACTTATTCAACTTTTCTCTGCTTTCCTTTTATGTAAATTAAATAATTTTTGTTATGTAAATTATGCCAAGTTGAATATTTTTAAGCCTCAAATAAAATTTACTAAAATTAGATAAAAGGAAGTAAGTTTTTTATCATTTTGTTTGAATTTTACGTATAAATTTAGATCACTTGGGCAATGTTTCACATTGTGCTGAAAGTTCTATTATGGGGTAGTAGAAATTCTGGCCAGAATATGATTCCTTTCCCAGTCATTCCCACTAATCCCTGGTCAGATCTTACATTATCATCATCATCATCATCATCATCATTATCATTATTATAATTATCATTATTATTGTTGTAATTTTAATATGTGATATACACTCACAAAAACTCAACTCATACAGATTTATAAAAAAATACTCTATGGAGATACAGGGCCTAAGTGCAGATGCTAAGAACATTTTCCCTCTTATTCATGAACAACCTTTATTTTCCAGGACATTTACTGTACTTTGAATTAAAATACAAGCGCCATGCCTAGGCGACAAGCATATATTTGTCTATATGCAAATGATTTCAGTGTTTATTATAGATGATTATTTCATGGGGAAATGCCACAAAATACAACTGAACACTAATTGAAACTACAGGTCTTGTTAAATCATAACTAGGTTCTAAAAGGTAACATATAGATATGAAATCATCTGAACTCTTTTATTAGGAATAATATTTTCATTGGGACTTAAATCTCTCCTTACATTAATCACAATTTTGATGATAGGGGAGAGTGAGAGAAAGAGCAATCCATGGGAGAGAGAAGTCTGTAAGAAAATAGGTCATGAACATGAGGGTGAGGAAATGAAAACGCCAGAGTATGGAGCCACTATTAAAAGTATGTGGTATAGGGCCTCCCCTGGTGGCGCAGTGGTTGAGCTCTGGGCTGCAAAGCTGCCCACAGCCTCTGCAGCGCCAGTTCAATCCCCGGCCACCGGCAAGGGTCCCACATGGCGCACAGACCTCTCCTGCCACGCCCGCTGCTCCCCTCAGCAGTGTATTTCGTCGGTCTGCCTGTTCTGTTCCCCACTCTGGCTCTGGTGAATTCTCTCACCCTCCCACGCTTCTGACTGTACCCAGTGCTTGTATAAATAAATAAATAAATAAATAAATCTTAAAAAAATAAAAAAAATTTAAAAAAAGTATGTGGTATAGTAGTGGGTGTCCAGGACCATGCAAAACCACTTGGAGTCACATATGAGAAGTTACTTAATGGAAGAAACTACTTAAAAGCTGAGGCTTTACCCTAAGAGGTTTTAAAAAATGGAATTTCGTTTGTAAATGTTTACTGAGGAGCTACAGGCTGATTAATGGGAATAAGTTAGAATCTGCAAAGTCTACCACAGACAAGATGGTAAAGAAAGTAACCTAACCTATTTTAACCTTATATTTTCCCTAGAGCTGACCCTACATTTAAATATGAAAACTCAGAAATGAATTTGTTAGATTTTGACTCTTGGTAATAGAAAAATCAACCAAAAGTGGTCCAAGTAATGAAGGTATCTATTAATATATAGTAAGTCCAAAATAGGTAGTTCTATTAAGAATTCAAATCCTCTATGTGTCTCTTTAAGAGAATGAAACTTTCCCAGAGTCTTCTCATGACTTCCTTGCATGTCTTTTTGTCATGATCATATCACATGCTTCACCTGAGCCAATTACCAGTAAAAGGAATTTGATCTCCATGACTGGATCAGCCAGCAGGTTGGTGCTGAGGTCTGCCTTCTGTCAAGGATGAGGCTCCTTAGAGGAAGATTAAAAAAAATCTAGGCTGAATTAACAATAAAGAGGAAGGAATCAAAGAGAGTAATGGCTGCCAGGTAGCTAAACAGTTTTAAATATTATACAAACATAAATACACAAAAATCATAGTCACTTCTTCATCACTCTAATGATGTTTTCTGCATTATTACTTAAGAAAGTTGAAATTTGATAATTTATTATTAAAATAACTACAATGTTTGATGCATTTGTGTGCATCTTCTTGACATATCTCCAAATGATTTTTAAAACAGGTGGATTTTGAAGGAATTTAAAGTAAAATCTTATCCTACTGGATTACTAAAATTTCTGAACCCTGAGGGATATATAATCCTAGATTTCTTGACTTCAAGATTCAAAAGCTAACGCATATATGATTTTATTTCAGAGGCTGCGTTTCACCAGGATTACAAAAATCAGTAAAGCTTCATGTTACAGAAAATAGACCATCTTCAGCTAGTTGATCACATCTGGGATTCTTTCAAGCACATGTCTCTTACTATGCAGCAACCTATAATTCCCTTTTGTCCTTCCTAGCTTTAGACTCTAACTTTTTTAAATGTAATATATCAAAAAATAATTTCTGACTTCTGGGTGGAATCATGATTCTTATATTTTACTATCTGCTAACCTGTAAACTTTTTTCACTTAGAAATCCAGTTGCTTCAAATTACCTGAAATAGCCATGGTTTTGGAAAAAATAAACTAAAACCTTCATCTATGAAAGATCATCTTTCAGAATTCCCCCAGGTTACCTGCCTTCACAATGATTTCTTCATGCCTCTGTGATTCTCCTGTTGAGCAGGGTAAAGGTTTATCTTCTTTACTCTTGCATTGTCTTCTTTTTTTCCCCTAAGATTTATTTATTTATGTATACAAGAACTGGGGTACAGGCCAGAGGTGTGTGTGTGGAGGGTTGAGAAGATTCACCAGAGACACAGTGGGGAACAGAACAGGCAGACTGACTGAAATACACTGTTGAGGGGAGCAGCAGGTGAGTCAGGAGAGGTCTGCTGTGCCATGTGGGTAGTGAACTTGTGCTGCAGAGGCTGCGGATAGCTTCATAGTGCTGTGCTGAACCCCTTGCGCCACCAGGGAGGTCCTGTCTTCTTGTATTTTTTTCTTTGTTTTTGATATGTCTTTGCCTTAAAGATGCACTAGATTTATTAATTTGAAAATTATTCTCCCAGTCAGCCTGCAGGACGTATTTTTTCTTAAGCTTCAGTGAAGTAACTCATTAACTTTTTTTCCCTCTGTTGAAAAGACATGACAGTATCAGATCTGAGCATCCTTCCTTCTCCATCCTCGGCAGTAATTATTTGCCCCAAGGATGGAGGTAAGAAGCTATTTTCAAATCTATTTCAATACATGGGAATAATCCTTTGTATTTCTTCTCATCTTGAGGTCATAAATGCAAGCAAGCTCATAGCCCTTCCTACAGCTGCCGACAGTTTCACTTTGAAAGTTCTGCCACCAGAGGGAACTGGAGTTATAAGATTTTACAATGTCTCGCAGGTGCTGTAGATTCCTAATAAAATACAGATTCCTTAATGGAACTAAAGCTATTAAACTTGGAAATGTTCACAAAAATTCTTCTGAGGAATTAATTGTGTTAAATATATCTACTGCTGTTATAAGTCATTTTAGTCTAAAGAAAGAGATCTCTACAATGATCCCGTTAGTCATATAGATACCTAAGTTTCTGCAGTGATAAGATTTATCCATCAAATGATTTATAGTGGAAACTATTAGGAAAAATCATATAAAATAGAACTCTCACAGGAATTATAAAAATAATATATGTAGTATAATCTTCAATTGAAAGTGGGGAACTGATTAATTTTTAACATGCATTGAAAATTGAAATTGACAACTCTCTAACTCCATTTCATATTGTAGAGTGAATAAGTTATATGGTATATAAAATTTGCCAAGAATGTGATTAGCTTAAATATTACTGCCATGTATCTATTAAAGTACCTACATTCAGAACACATTAGACATTGTGATACAGTGTAACAATAAGAGAGAACCTGCCTTTTCTAAAAGTTAATTTTATTCAGTATACTTCTGAAAGACTTCTACAGAGAAATAGCATGCCTCTTAATCTACAGTGATAGCCATTGTCTTTATCCTCTATATTTTTGGTGTTGCAGACTCTCACCCTTTTTTATTTTTCCAGTGAATTTATGTATTTATTTCTGGTGGGTTTTTTTTTTTTTGATTTTGTGTTTTTTTTTTTTTTTTTTAAGATTTATTTATCTATACAAGAACTGGGTACAGGCCAGATGTGTGGGAGGGTGAGAGGATTCACCAGAGACAGAGAGGGAAACAGAACAGGCAGACTGATGAAATACACTGCTGAGGGGAGCAGCAGGCAAGACAGGAGAGGTCTGCTGCGCCATGTGGGACCCTTGCCCGCCAGCTGGGATCGAACAGCACTGCAGAGGCTGTGGACAGCTTCAGAGTGTAGTGCTCAACCGCCTGTGCCACCAGAGGAGGCCCTGTTTTTTTTTTTTTTTCAAATGTAGTAACAGCATGAAGCTGACCTAAAGGAAAAGTATGGAGATGTCTTTTCAGATACCAAAACAACCTAAGCTTGTAGCATTAAAGACAGATTTTTTTTTTTGTATGTTCTTCAAGTCTCTCAGTATGACCTCAGGATCACCTCTAACACGTGGCAATATGGTTCAGTATTCAGATATTTAGCTTCAGTTCTATGCATTATGAATAAGCAATCCTCAAGTGATCCTCATGCACAGCAAAGTTTAAAAGCCAGTATGCTAGAAGAGGTATATTATCCCTGATCATTTAATTTCTTGGACAGTTATCCATCGTTAGTTCTCTGCTGTCATTTTCATGGTAAGCAGAAATGGACTTCTCTAGTCTATGCATTCCATTACATACTTTGTCATCTCTATGTATGAATGGTGTACATTTATAGACAGATGTATCACCTATTTGAAACATCATTTCGGGCATATTCCTTTGGAAATTAATTCTGTTCCCAAATCTTATTTTCATTCTTCTTTAATCATTTTCAGCAGCGACTGTATTACAATTGTGTTGATCAAGCATTAATTTCCCAAAAAGTCGTCCTACTCCCTTATCCCCTACTCAATCCATTCTGGTGAAAAAAAATCCAAAAACATATCTCTTCTTCCTTATTTCCTTTTATGAGAGCTTACTGATACCTCTTATAACTTATGTCCATTGTTCATATATAGGTATCTATGTGAACCTATGTATTTTATCTTCAGTCATTCTTCCAAAACACAATCTCACTCCATGAACTGTTTTGAATTTTTTTGACAAGTGATATACGTCCCTTTTCCCATGTTTATCTTTACTTTACCATCCCACTCTCCTTTGTAAATATGTCATCATATCTCTACAAAGACTAGACCAATATCCGGTGCTTTCAGGATGTCTCCACTAGGTCTTCTCTGCTAAGTCAGTATTTCAGTGATCACAAGTGTATATGTAGCATACTAATTGTGTTTTGAAAGTAGAGACTAAGGCCCCAATATGTGATCGATCCTGGAGAATGATCCGTATGCGCTTGAGAAAAATGTGTACTCCGTTTTTTGGGGGTTTAGTGTTCTATAGATGTCTGTTAAGCCCAAATGCTCTAGGTCCTTATTTAGAGCTTTAGTTTCTTTACTTATTTTTTGTCTCGTTGATCTATCTATTGTTGATAGTGGTCTGTTGAAGTCTCCCACTACATATGTGTTTTCTCTGATGTCTGTTTTCAGAGATGACAACAGTTGTCTGATATATTTTGGTGCTCCTTCGTTTGGTGAATATATGTTAATGAGTGTTATTTCTTCTTGAAGTATTGTCCCCTTGATCATAATGTAGTGACTGTTGGGGTCTCTTTTTATTTTTTTGAGTTTGAAATCTGTTTTATCTGATATAAGTATAGCTGTTCCTGCTTTCTTTTTTGGTCCATTTGCTTGTAGGATTGTTTTCCATCCTTTAACTTTGAGTCTATTTTTATCTTTTGTAGCTAAATGTGTTTCCTGGAGACAGCAAAAGGTTGGGTTTTGTTTCTTAATCCAGGCTGCAACTCTGTGTCTTTTTATTGAAGAGTTTAGTCCATTTACATTTAGAGTTAATATTGATATGTTAACATCTGTATTTGCCATTGTGTTTGTCTTTCCTTTGATTTTATTTATTCTTTTAATAACTTTTTTTTTTCTTGCCTTCTTTCGTTGTTATTCATCCCTCTGAGGTTCTGGCTTTAGGATTCCTTGTAGTATTTTTTGGAGTGGGGGTTTAGTGGTAATGAAATTCCATAGTTTCTGTTTGTCTGGGAAGGTCCTTATTCTTTCTTCATAGAGGAAGGAGAGCTTTGCGGGATAGAGTATTCTTGGTTGGCATCTGTTTTCTTGGAGTCTGTTGACTATGTCCCTCCACTCTCTCCTTGCCCGTAGTGTTTCTTCAGAGAAGTCTGATGTCAGCCTGATTGGTTTTCCTTTGAATGTTATCTGTTTCTTCCCTCTTGTCAGCTTCATTATTTTTTCCTTGTCCTGTAGTCTTGGGAGCTTCACTATTATGTGTCTTGCTGTATTTTTCCTTTTGTCGTGGAAGTTTGGTGTTCTTCTTGCTTCTTGTATATCAATTTTCAGCTCCTTCTTCACATTTGGGAAGTTCTCTTCAATTATCTCCTGGAATATTTTCTCTGTTCCTACATCTCTCTCCTCTCCTTCTGGTATGCCTATAACTCTTATATTTCCTTTCCTCATGGAGTCAGATAGTTCCCGAAGTCTTTCTTCGTTCTTTTTCCTTCGTACTTCTCTTTCCTTTTCTGTTTTGGTTCTTTTTATTTCTGTGTCTTCAAGAGTACTTATTCGTTCTTCCATTTCATCTATTCTGCTTTCATTGCTTTTCCCAGAGTTCTTTAGTTCCTCCATTAATTCTTTGAACTCCTGCATTTCTTTCGCTTCCCTCTTTAAGGACTCAATTTCATTCTTCTGAGCATTGTTTTCCCTCTTTAGGGACTCAATTTCCTTCATGAGTTCTGTCATTTTTTTAATCATGGCAAATTTAAATTCTCTTTCTGGAAGGCTCATAAGTTCTTCCAAGTTACTGTCGTTGCAATCTGGGAGGTGGTTTTCTTTTTGTGGTGTGCTTTTTTTCCTGAGGGGTTGTTAGGTTGCGGGTGTTCTTCTACTCCCTAGTGTCTGTTTTCTAATTTGTCGTATGCATTGGGATACTGTGTTGCTGGGACTGGCCGGCATCTTGGGCGAGCTTCTCCGCTCCCCTCTGGCTTCTCCAGGAGCCATCTGTTGGTGTCAAGCAGTCTTTACTGAAGAAGGGTCCCTGTTCTAAAATGCCAGTGTGGGGACACACTCCCCTGTGTGCTTGGTCTGCCCCAGCAGTGGGTTCCCGTTCCCCCTCTGGGTTTGGACTGCGGGCCAGACGGGGCCTGGCATGGGCAAGCTTCCCCGCTCACCTCTGGCTCCTGAGGGAGCCTTCTGCAGGCAGTCTTTACTGAAGAAATGTCCCTGTTCTAAAATGGCGATGCGGGACGCACTCCCTGTGCTTCCGGTCTCAGGTACACTCTTCTGTGCGCCCGGTCTTCCCTGGCCGTGGGTGCCATATATCTCATGGAATATTACTCAGCATTTAAAAAAGATAAACACATGCAATTTGCAGCAACATGGATGGCGCTGGAAGGGATCATGCTCAGCGAAATAAGCCAGAAAGAAAAAGAAAAATACCGGATGGTCTCACTCATAGCAGGAATCTAGAAAACTTAAATAAGGGACCAGGAAATTGAATAACTATAAGAAAGTGAAAATCAACAAAAATTATGAACCAGAGACACTTTTTGTGGGGTGGGGGGAGGGAGGGGAGGGATTGGGGTCAGAATGGAGGGGTTGAAATTGTATGGGGAATATAAAAATAAAATTTATTATTAAAAAAAAAAAGTAGAGACTAAGGCATAGTCTGATTTCCAACATCCTACATAATGTAGCTGTGCACTGTCTGTAGACATTGCTCAATGCTGTTGATGAAGACCCAGAATACATATATACATATGTGTGTGTGTGTGTGTGTCTGTGTCTGTGTCTGGTGTTTCAAAGATGGGGATATACTCATGTAATGTCATCATTTTCATTATGATCCCAGTTATATTTATTTGATGTCATTAGTACATGTGTGGTGCCCTTTATTAAAGTTTGAATCAGGACCATCTAAGACTTCCTCATTAAAATTCAGTGTTGGGATTAATTAAATTAAGCCACAACTATTGTAAATTTTGTGGTGTGCAAAGTGTCAATTTGATGTAATTCAAACTGAAGAGGTTAAATCAAATGTGCTTTTTGGCTTGAGAAAGCTATTGATTTACTTAGTGAGAAAAGCAGATGCCCTGGTAAAACATAATAATGGTCCAGAATAATCCACTTTTGACAAAATTCTGTCCTTTCAGAGAAGAGTGACTTGTTTTGCCGTGACAAATAACAGTTCATGCTCTGCATCTGGAGGCTTTGCTCCTGCTGCACACATTTCTCTTACTCAGTAATGAAAATATGGACTATAGTGGTTATTTTGGACAATGAATAGGAATGAAGAAGTCACAGGGATTTAGTTTGGAAAGAAGTAAGTTAGCAGAAGTAGAGAGCTAACTAGATCAAAACAGTGCAATATAAGGAAGATATTCTAAACACAATGTGCCAGATTACTAAGAATATAGAAATAAATAAGGATACACTTTTTTTTTTTTTTGTAAAGAGATAGCTGTTTGGATACTCTGTAGTATCCCAAGAACCAAGCTTCTAAAAGAGGAGTAGCAGTCATAGAAAGCATTTTCAAGAGGAGCTAGAATTTTAGAAAGATTTGTTCTTTTGGGGCTAACAGAGAGAAACCTGAAGGAGTGCTGAGAAAATTAGTAAATAATATTGGGGAGTTTTTACTGGCTTCTTGCCAATAGCTTAACTCAGGTCTTCTCTTAATGCTGCTCAACTATTTTCTTATTACAGACCTTATTTCTCCCTACTCTGTCCTTTTCCTCAATCACAATATATCTAGAAAATAACTCTTTGTTATTCCTATTTTACAGTATAGGGAAAAATTGAGAGAAATAATATAGTCTCTCAAGTTCATAACTAGTAGGTGTTGTATACATAGTAGGTGTTATAAGTAGTAGGCATTAGCAGTGAGATTAAAAGAGTTACATCTAATTCCTAAATTTCCTTATAAACCCACTACCTATAAACAGAGATAATATTCAAAATATTTAACATAAGCACCACATTTAAACTTCCTTGTGGTTAATCAGATTGTTAATAATATATTGTTGTTAGTAATGTATTGGACTAGGTGAGATTAATAATATACAATATAAAATGTGCTAGTACTGCAAAAACAAAACTACCCAAATATAGTTAAACAATCAGGGAAAATATTTTGTAAGTCCTTCAAGTAGGGTTGTCAGATAAAACAGAGGATGCCAAGATAAATTTGAATGTTAGATAAATAATTTGTATTTTGTATAGGTATATTCCAAATATTGCATGGGACATCCTTATACTAAGAAAGTTATTCATTGTTTGACATTCACATTCAACTGGATTTCCTTTTATTTTTGCTGGCTAAATCAGGTAACCCTACTGGTAAGTGATCCTCATGTGCACTAGAGGTTCATGTCATTGCACCCCAGGATTAGACTTGTTGTTGAAGTGTGTTTATTCTTAAGTTCAATGGGTCGAACTGGGAACTTTAAAAACAATAAGCAGTTTTTCCTAGAATCACTACTACCTCAAGAACAGATAGTGATAAACAATCAGCAGAATATGTTTCTTATGAGGCATGGATTTCTGAATCCCCAACAGATCATTGTGCGTATTTGTGAATTACTAGGAAATACTGGAATTTGGGGGCAAAGATAGAAAGTGTGTCATATTGACAAAATTCCATTTTTCTTCTTGGGGGAAAAATACCACTGAAGGAAAAAAAGGTTTTAGCAACAGCTTTAACAACAAAATCACTGGGTTTAAGTTGATAGATAAAAATCCACCTTCAGCTTTGCTACTACTTAGTTTTTAATCATTCTTGAACTAAATTGCACAAACCTCCAGAGAGCAAGATAAATTTTACACATTTATATCTTGCTTATTACTTCTTCAGTCTTTTTTATCGAAAAAACAAATATGTTTCCAAACTGAGAAAATCATTACCTAGCATAGAGAACCTCATCTAAGATAACAAGGTTAGCATCACAATCTGAATTACTTGTTTATCTATGCTAAGTATCACAGTAAAAATTGTTTTCTGTCATTTTATTAACCACAATAACTCCAGAAATTTGGGAAAAAAATGTTAATTTAGAAACCAATACACTGCAGCATTAATACTGGTTAGTATTGTTCTTGATGTTTACTGAAGGAAAATATTGATAGACATCTTCTGGTTCATATTATAATTACTCTTGAATTCAAGTGGTGGTTTTCAAGGTACAGAGAATACTCTGGAGCATGAGGACATTGTAAATTAACTCTTAATTGGCCAGATCATTTGGTTCACCTAAAGAATTCTAATTTGTTCAAGTAACACTGTGCTTTGGTATTAGATTAGCAAAGATCTTTACTTAAACTTATAAGGAACCTAAAAGTTATTCATTGTTAAGTGTATTTTAATTTGACATTAAAATTATTTCTTACAAATCATAACCTTAATTTGATGCTGTTGTTAGAGGGGATTCAGTGGATTTCATTGCTTCTGCTTTGAAAATAATACTATCATTAATAAGATCCTAGTCACAGATATTAAATGGATGGAAGTTCAGTGAACTAATTAAGGATTAAAGCAGAAAATCTTTATTGTAGCATTAAATCAATCCATAGTTTCAGTATTCATTATGCTAAGCATTTTAGTAATTAAAGAGCACTTAAATGAAACATATGCAGATAAATTAAAAATGAATTTCACAAGCTGAAGCTTGTAATGGAGTCTTAATGGAGATATACATAAAATATATTCCATTAAAGAATATGTAATTTAGTTGCTATATAGTTCAATTAAGAAATTACTAGTGCCACCTATTGGTGAAAGAGTAGAATTCCAGAAACTATTTAAAAAGGCTTGCATCAGAAATTGCAATAGGAATAATATAAATATCCATAACATAGATGCATGAGTGTTATTCCTTAGTATTTAAAATATTTAAGTTTTTAATACATATATTTCAAGTGGTTTATGAAATGACTCCCCAAATATTACTAACTTTAAGTAGTAAGGATAATAATTCATAGCAGTAATTTTTGTTTTTGTTTTTGTTTTTTAAGATTTATTTATTTATTTATACAAGAAACAGGGTACAGGCCTGATGTGCGGGAGGGTGAGAGGATTCACCAAAGCCAGAGTGGGGAACAGAACAGGCAGACTGACGAAATACACTGCTGAGGGAAGCATGGGCAAGACAGGAGAGGTCTGCCGCGCCATGTGGGACCCTCACTGGCCAGCCGGGCTTGAACTAGTGCTGCAGAGGCTGTTGTCAGCTTCACAGAGTGGCGCTCAACCGCTTGCGCCACCAGGGGAGGCCCCATAGCAGTAATTTTTGTATATGTGGTTTGAAACGACCACTCAATTAGTCTTTTGTTTAAATTATCATATAGTAACTATAGAAATTTTAAGCCATTATACTTCTCATTAAAATGTCCTGGATATCATGACCCCACCCCAGACCAAATAATCACAATCTTCTATGTGCTTGTGTGTGTATGTGTGCACATGCCTTCTGGGCTCACATAAGGGGATGCCAGGCAGTGCATTTTGAAGTACCCAAGATGATTCTAACATGAATCCAAAGTGGTGAATCATTCTTTGAAGCAGCTGATTTACAAAGTCTGGTTTCTCCTCAGTAGAATGGGGGAGGGACTGTGGCATGACATCCTTTAAAATAAATTTTTTGCTGCTATTATACAACACTCTTCACAGCAGAACCACTCACCATAACATCCATATTACTGAATTTTTTCATTCTGTATAATCTGTGTGTAGGAAAATAAATCACCTATTTTAAGAAAAACTCATTGTCATAAAAAACATTATATTGTTTTTATAGGATTATGAAACAAAACTGGCTCCCTGAAACACTAAATATGTTACTGAAAGTTTGCTGTCCAAGGATTCATAAAGGCAGAAAACAAGCCAGCCTTTTTCCAATTGTTTAGAATGTATCAGAGGTGCCAGATTTACAACCTCAGAGGCTAAAGTCCATTACCCACTGACAGCTTACTAATGGAGTTCTATGGTGCTTCATTCACCAAATGTTAGACATAAAATGGTGATATAAACATGGAACTGAGATTTTAGAATCTGATAAGCCACAGGGAGAAATGACACATATGTAATGGCAGAGAATACTATGTAATTGTGTTTTCGAAGTACAGAATTGTCAATGTGTTCTATAGGAGTTTGGAGGAGATGGCCATCAGACAGGTTAATCCAGGATACTTCCTAAGGCTAATTTTCTCCCTCAGCGGTTTAAAACTATCAAAGCAGAGGTATTAGGTGAGACTGATTAGCATTTAAAGGTGAAAGTTCAAGGACCAGAATCACACAGTGTCTAGTGTTGAGTGTAACGATCTGTGAAGAATGGAGGCAGCAATAAAAGAAACAGGAGCTGTGAGAAATGAATTTTTTTTTTTTGGCGGGGGCGGGGGGGTTGTTAAAGGAGACAAAATAAGAAAAAAAGTTTCAAGGAATGTGCCATGACATCAATGCCATGTATAGTTGAGATACAGGGGAAATCCTATGATGGACGAGGAGGAGGGTGAGGAAGTTAAAACCAAAGGTAGGATAATATCGAATAATGCAAAATGGTAGTATAATACTATTCTTTTCATAGGAAAAAAGTAAGCCTTAGAGATATAATTCTCCCTAGATCATCCAGCTAATGGCAGAGATTCTGGCATATGTCACAGAGGAGTGGCAAATAAAAATTTATGTGTATATATGTCACATGTATAATATTTACACTCATTCTTCTGAAAATTTCTCCATGGGACTCTTTACTATTCATTTTTGTATGCATATGGTGTTTAGAAGGAACGTGGCTAATTAATACATACAGAAAAATGATTGAGAAACTTCTTAACCATAATTGATAATAAGATTGCATCAATCTCTGTAAATGGTGCTATTCTCTTGGATGATTTGTCTCAACTAGAAAATTGATCAACTAAACAACATCTATACATAATAATCAATACACACTGCTTCAAATGTGTGTTTGTGTGTATGTGTTATTATCAGGTTTTTACTTTACCCTACTAGATTTTCATTTTGAAAAAGAAGTAAATCTAAAATGTATGCTTTTATTTTGTGTGTGTTTCTTTTTAATCAGTGTGCACTAAACTATATGTTTGTGTGTCTGCAAGCATTCTTGTTACAGAGAGGAGGAAAGTAAGAAACTTACCCCTGAGGGATTTTGAGCAGAACAGCGCAGACATTAGTCTTCCACCCTGAAATTTGGAGGAGTCTGTATTTCATACAAATGTGAGAAATAAGCAGCTATATAAGGATCCAATTTTGTTATCCATCCATGATAGTTCTTAGTTATTGCTCTTTTATTTTAAAAAGTTAGTTCCACTAGGAATTTAGTTGCTCCATTAAATGCCTTTCAAATGTGGATTACTAAGTGATCTTTCTATCTTGGTAGGACTTCAATTAAGCTATTCTGTAAAAGCAGAGGGAACTGCTAACAAAGCCTCACTTTGGTATATTTACCTTCTGCTTTCTTGTATTGTAAATTCACTTCCCAGCTGGGCATTTCAGCTTCCAATAAAGTGTTACTAAGGTTTACTTTTCCTCCCCACTCTCATCAACTCAAACTTGCCCCTTGATTATAGGAAAGATGTGGGCAAAACATTTCAAAAACAATGTGAACCATGTCTAAGGACTTTTTAAGCAAGGTATTATTTCATGTGTGGTTGAAACTCTCTTGGAGCTGACAGAGGAAATAAAGACCTTCCACTGTCTATATCTAACCTGTGCCTGTGTTGCAGAGTTGATGCTGAGGCCAGTACAGAGACCTCCTGTGAAATTAACTGGCAGGTTATTTTTTTCACTGTTTGAAAAATTGTTGGCAGTGTAAAACCTGCCAGAAGTAACATCAGGGGCAAGCCATACAGAAATGCAGAGACCCTGCTGTTGGTGGGAATATAAACTTGTCCAGCCACTATGGAAAACTGTGTGGAAGCTCCTCAAAATACTGAAAATGGAGCTACTATATAAGCCAGTGATTTCACTCCTAGGAAATCTACCTAAAGGACACAAAAACACTCCTATCTTTATTGCAGCATTATTACAACAGCCAAGATATGGAAACAACCTAAATGCCCCCAAACAGATGAATGGATCAACAAAAAGTGACAAATACATACAATGGAATACTACTCAGCAATTAAAAAAAAATAAATGTGTGCCATTTGCAGCAAAAAGGTTGGAGCTGGACTACATTTATAATAGTGGTTAATAGGTAATGCTGAGTTTTTTTCTACAGCTTTCCTTTGCTTTGTTTTTCCTACATGGTATTTCCAAGATATAGTAGATTTTTATTATCTGTTCAGATGAAAGTATTTCCTCAATACAGGTAACTGAAATGGTATTTACCAACCACTGGTTACATAGACAAGCACTATTATAAGTTTGTTTTAGTTGTTTCTGGCTAGTTAGTTAGGGCAACCCAGGACCTATCCCTCTTTCTAGCATTATAGAGCCAAGCTCACTTAGGTTTTGCCGATGAATACAATTCCACAATGTATATTCTTCGAAAAGACATCCTGTCAGTGGACAAGGAGCTGCCTCAGAAAAGTGCCTCTTCCTATTACACAAACTAGACAACCTTTTTCTAATTTTCCCGAAGGCCTCCAAAAGTCTAGCAGAAGCCCTGATCATAGTCTCCTTGTCCAAGGGTTTCAAGAATTTTCTCACTATGTTGTATTTATATTTTTAAAAGAATTCATAAAGTCAGGGGGGGCGGAGCAACATGGCGGCGAGGAGACGCTGCGAGTAAGATCTCCCATTAAAAAAAGTTAATAGGGAGGAAAAGCGGCAGGTCCCAGTGAGAACTGGGACACGGAAGATAAACGGGTGACTCCAGCAAACTACCCGAAGAAGAAAGTGGCCATAAAAGAGGACTAGAAGGGAGGGAAGCGCAGAACCCTGCTCCCCTCCCCCGCCCACAGAGGCGGCACTCTCCGACCCGCAGAGAGGAGGAAAACAACAAACCAAAACGGCCCACAAGAACAAACGATGCAGCAAGCGGGACTGTGAGTGGAAAGGAACTATTGCAGCCACCACACCCCGTGAACGGGAGCTGAGGCGAACCCTGCAGGATCCGCCGCGGCGGTGAGTGAACGGCTCCGGGCGCCATTAGAGAAGAACAAAGACCCCGGGAGACGCACACACAGCCCGGGCTGCCGGTAAGCTTGCGTGGAAACGCGGCGCACTTGGCGCGCTTGAAAAGAAAACGCGGACCGGGATCGCAGCGGCCCAGGTCCCCGCGCCTGCGACCTAGGCTTGCGGGGAGACGCGCGGAGGTCCTCACTGAGGTGAAGGTCCCTCCCTGAGTGAGCAGGAACCAGGCGCCCAGGCACGGGAGCGGTGCAAAAGGCGCCCTTCCCGCGCCACTGAACTGGGCTACAGCCCGCGTCCTGGACCTGAGGGCTTTGGAACTGAGACCCGGGGCACGAAATTAGGGGCGTGGGTTCCCCACGACGGTGGGGCACAAGGCAGACACAGCACTCCAAAGCCGTTGAGGTGTACCCTACCATCCCCGCTCTGCTCCCTGTCCCACGGGGTGGAAAATCAGCTCCCCAAGGGCTCTAGGAGAGATCTCTGGCGCCACCTAGCGACTTGAAGCCAGCACAGGCTCCTGAAGGAGCTAGTGGCCAGCTGGGGAGTTAGCCCACACCTGGCTCCTTCCGAACAAGTAGTCTGAGCCCACAGGGAGAGCGAGCACCCACAGCCAGGGCAGACCAGGCGCGCAGAAGAGTGTGCCTGAGACTGGACGCTCAGGGAGTGTGTCCCACATCACCATTTTAGAACAGGGACATTTCTTCAGTAAAGACTACCTGCACAAGGCTTCCTCAGGAGCCAGAGGTGAGCAGGGGAAGTTCGCCCACGCCAGACCCCCTCTGGCCTGCAGTCCAAGCCCAGAGGGGGAACAGGAACCCACCGCTGGGGCAGACCAGGCACACAGGGGAGTGTGTCCCCACATCGGCATTTTAGGACAGGGACCTTTCTCCAATAAAGACTGCTTGAAACTGACAGATGACTCCTGGAGGAACCAGAGGGGAGCAGAGAAGCCCACCCAAGATGCCGGACAGTCCCAACAACACAGTGTCCCAACGCATACGGCAAATTAGAAAACAGACAGTAGGGAGGAGAAGAACCACACGCAACCTAGCAACTCTCCAGAGAAAAAGCATACCACAAAAAGAAAACCAGCCCCCAGATTGCAACGACAGTAACTTGGAAGAACTTCTGAGCCTTCCAGAAAGAGAATTTAAAATTGCCGTGATTAAAAAACTGACAGAAGTCATAAAGGAAAACAATGATAAGGGAAAAATAATCAACGATCAGAAGAATGAAATTGAGTCCCTAAAGAGGGAAGTAAAGGAATGCAGGAGATCAAAGAATTAGTGGAAGAACTAAAGAATTCTGGGAAAAGCAATGAAAGCAGAATTGATGAAATGGAAGAACGAATAAGTGCTCTTGAAGACACAGAAATAAAAAGAACCAAAACAGAAAAGGAAAGAGAAGTACGAAGGAAAAAGAATGAAGAAAGACTTCGGGAACTATCTGACTCCATGAGGAAAGGAAATATAAGAGTTATAGGAATACCAGAAGGAGAGGAGAGAGAAGTAGGAACAGAGAAAATATTCAAAGAGATAATTGAAGAGAACTTCCCAAATGTGAAGAAGGAGCTGAAAATTGATATACAAGAAGCAAGAAGAACACCAAACTTCCACGACGAAAGAAAAAATACAGCAAGACACATAATAGTAAAGCTCCCTAGAATCCAGGACAAGGAAAAAATAATGAAGCTGGCAAGAGGGAAGAAACAGATAACATTCAAAGGAAAGCCAATCAGGCTGACATCAGACTTCTCCGAAGAAACACTACAGGCAAGGAGAGAGTGGAGGGACATAGTCAACAGACTCCAAGAAAACAGATGCCAACCAAGAATACTCTATCCCGCAAAGCTCTCCTTCCTCTTTGAAGAAAGAATATGGACCTTCCCAGACAAACAGAAACTCCGGAATTTCATTGCAACTAAACCCCCACTCCAACAAATACTACAAGGAGTCCTAAAGCCAGAACCTCAGAGGGACGAATAACAATGAAAGAAGGCCAAAAAAAAAAAAGTTATTAAAAGAATAAATAAATAAAATCAAAGGAAAGACAAACACAATGGCAAATACAGATGTTAACATATCAATATTAACTCTAAATGTAAATGGACTAAACTCTTCAATAAAAAGACACAGAGTTGCAGCCTGGATTAAGAAACAAAACCCAACCTTTTGCTGTCTCCAGGAAACACATTTAGCTACAAAAGATAAAAATAGGCTCAAAGTTAAAGGATGGAAAACAATCCTACAAGCAAATGGACCAAAAAAGAAAGCAGGAACAGCTATACTTATATCAGATAAAACAGATTTCAAACTCAAAAAGATAAAAAGAGACCCCAATGGTCACTACATTATGATGAAGGGGACAATACTTCAAGAAGAAATAACACTCATTAACATATACTCACCAAACGAAGGAGCACCAAAATATATCAGACAACTGTTGTCCTCTCTGAAAACAGACATCAGAGAAAACACATACGTAGTGGGAGAATTCAACACACCACTATCAACAATGGATAGATCAACAAGACAAAAAATAAGTAAAGAAACCAAAGCTCTAAATAAGAACCTAGAGCAATTGGGCTTAACAGACATCTATAGAACACTAAACCCCAAAAAAACGGAGTACACATTTTTCTCAAGCGCACACGGATCATTCTCCAGGATCGATCACATACTGGGGCACAAGACAAACATCAACAGATACACCAAGATTGAAATCATATCAACCATCTTTTCTGACCATGAAGGCATCAAACTAGAAATAAACCATAAAAAGAAGGCAAGGAACTTTCCTACCTCATGGAGATTAAAAACCACACTACTGGAAGACCACTGGACTAATGAGGAGATCAAAGAAGAAATTAAAAAATTTTTTGAATTGAACGACAAGGAGGACACCAATATCCTAAATGTATGGGATGCAGCAAAAGCAGTAATAAGAGGAAAATATATAGCAATAGAAGCTCACATCAAGAAACAAGAAAGAACTCAAAGAAACAACCTAATCTCGAAGCTCAAAGATCTAGAAAAAGAACAACAAAAAAACCCCAAAACCAGTAGAAGAAAAGAAATAATAAAAACCAAAGCAGAAATAAATGAAATGAAACTAAAAAAACAATCCAAAAGATCAATGAAACCAAAAGCTGGTTCTTTGAAAAAATCAATAAAATAGACAAACCCCTAGCCAGGCTCACAAAGGAAAAAAGGGAGAAAGCACAAATAAACAGGATCATCAATGAAAGAGGAGAAATCACAACGGACACAGCAGAAATCAAAAGAATAATCAGTAACTACTATGAACAGTTATATGGAAACAAGTTTAACAATCTAGAGGAGATGGACAAATTCCTACAACTCTACAATCACCCAAAGCTAGATAAAGAAGAAATAGAACACCTAAACAGACCAATTACAATTAGCGAAATTGAAATGGTAATCAAAAACCTCCCCAAAAACAAAAGCCCAGGACCTGATGGATTTACAAATGAATTCTACCAAACATTCAGAGACGAATTAGTGCCTATCCTTCACAAACTCTTCCAAAAAATTGAGAAGGAAGGGACAATACCAAACACGTTCTATGAAGCCAACATTACACTAATACCAAAACCGAACAAGGACAACAAAAAAAAGGAAAACTACAGGCCAATCTCCCTAATGAACACTGATGCAAAAATCCTCAATAAAATTTTAGCCATCAGAATCCATAAAATACATAGAAGGAAATATAGGCGAAACACTACGTGATATGCACACAAAGACATCTTTACAGACACATCACCCAAAGCAATGATAGTGAAGGCAAAGATAAACAGCTGGGACTACATCAAATTAAAGAGCTTCTGCACAGCAAAAGAGACAATAACAAAAACAAAGAGAAACCCCACCAACTGGGAGAACATTTTTGCACCCAACACTAATGATAAAGGACTGATCACAAAAATCTGCAAAGAGCTGATGAGACTCAACAACAACAAAGAAAATAATCCAGTCAAAAAATGGGCAGAAGAGCTAAAAAGAAACTTCTCTGAAGAGGAAATGCAAATGGCCAACAGGCATATGAAAAAATGTTCAACATCACTTGCCATCAGGGAAATGCAAATCAAAACTACCATGAGATACCATCTTACACCAGTGAGAATGGCACATATTAAAAAAACTAGCAACAACAAATGCTGGCGAGGGTGTGGAGAAAAAGGAACTCTTCTGCACTGTTGGTGGGAGTGCAAACTGGTCCAACCAATGTGGAAAGCTGTGTGGAGATTTCTGGACCTACTAAACATAGAGCTTCCATAGGATCCAGCAATTCCACTCCTAGGTATTTACCCAAAGGACACAGAAACATCAATTCCAAAGAACACCTGCACCCCTATGTTTATAGCAGCACTGTTTACAATAGCTAAGCTTTGGAAACAACCCAAATGCCCAAAAATAGATGACTGGATCAAGAAGATGTGGTACATATATACCATGGAATATTACTCAGCATTCAAAAAAGATAAACACATGCAATTTGCAGCAACATGGATGGCGCTGGAAGGGATCATGCTCAGCGAAATAAGCCAAAAAGAAAAAGAAAAATACCGGATGGTCTCACTCATAGCAGGAATCTAGAAAACTTAAATAAGGGACCAGGAAAATGAATAACTATAAGAAAGTGAAAATCAAAATCAACAGAAAACTATGAACCAGAGACACTTTTTTGGGGGGCGGGGGTGGGAGGGGAGGGATTGGGGTCAGAATTGGGGGGCTGCAATTGTATGGGGAATATAACAATAAAATTAAAAAAAAAAACTAAAAAAAAAAAAAGAATTCATAAAGAAAAAAAATATTTTAATATCCTATAGAAGGTGTCTCTAATGAAGGAGGGCAACGAGTTAAAACTTTGATGTGACTTTTTCTCTCAGTCATAACAAATTATGTCACCTGGGCAGCTGCCTATTTTAGCTATTCAAATACGATCTCCCTTCACTCCCCTGAGAAGGGAAATTAGCTGTGGAGAACAGGAAAGTGCTCTCATTTGACTGCTCAGTAATCAGATAATCTTCTTTGGGTAATCAGAAGTTGGTTATAAAGTAATTTGGGAACAAATGACACAGTGATGGTTTGGAGAATCGAAGCATCTTTAGCGCATGATAAATTTATCTCCCATAGTGTCTTATGTCAGCAAAAAGTAAATCTGTAAGTCTATGAACACTTTCTGGACAAAATGATCAAAAAGGGAAGAGGGTCGAAGGGAAGGGAAGCAAGTATGGGCAATGCACGTGTTTCAGTGGGTGCCATACAGGGTCAGGATCCTGGCTCCTGAATTTAGAATCTAGGGACTGACAGCATTTATTCCTGTCACCCATCCCCCAGCTCTGGAGCTGCATCCCTGGCTAGATAGTTGTCCTGAGAAAGAAAGCTAGGTCATTTTGTTTTTATAAATAAACAAATTTACAAATAATAAAAATAATTTTCTTTGACTTTCTAGCTTGTTAGACTCGCCTTAGGATTTTTTGAAGTAAAATTGTCACAAAAGTTGAGATACATACAAAGCAATCCAAAATAGAAAATAAATTAATTAGGAAAAAGCAAAAATATAGCTGTTGGACAGATCCCAGGTTTGTATTTCAGGACATTTAGATAAATGGCATCCTGAATGCAGTTATCCTCATTTTAGTGGCTGCCTTCCCCTTTACCCTGAATCTAATGACCCACCTCCCAGGCAGAAACCTACCAGTAGAACTTCTTTGGTTTTAAAACATCTAATACATCTAATTCAAACCTACTAGTTACATGAAATAGCATTAAATATTCTAAAAATAGCATATAAGACTGTAGTCTTATATTTTCATGGGGATATATATGAACATACATATATAACCTTTTTAAACACACCCACATGCAAAATCATATAAAAAGAAATTTGTAGTATAAATGTAACATACATATGGACACTCACACATACAACCACTAAAAAAGAAGTACTAGAATGAAATTCAATATACCAAATCTTAACAGTGATTTGCTTTGGTAAATGATGGAGAGTTTTATATACTTTTTGGGATGTTTTCTGTATGTCCTCTATAGAGTATTCAGAAAAGGCAGTACAATATATAATAGCTGAAAGCATTGGTTCTTAAACTTCACAGTACGTTAGAATCATTAGGAGGGCATGTGAAAACACTGATTATTGGACTGATGGCCCATTCCCAGAATTCTGGCTCAATAGGTCTGGAACGGTCCTTCTAATTTGTATTTTTAATAGGTTCCCGGTGATGGTGATGCTACTGTACCAGAAATAAACTTTGAGAACTATCAGTTTAGAGCACATCTTAGTTTTCATTGTGGGGCACTGGATAAGTTGCCTTTTATCTCTTAGCTTTTAAATCTGTATCTCTAAGTAAAATACCTATATCAGGCAAATACTGGGAGATCAACTAACAAGGATTGTTATAAAGGAGTAATTATAAAATCCCTGATACATAGAAAAGCCATACCTATTAGTCAATACAAATAGGTTATACCTGCTTAAAATTAGGTAAGAACAACTGCTAATTTTAAAAAGCAACAAAAAGTAAGATGCAAAAACATTCTTACCTTAACTGTATCCTAGTACTTACAATTTTCACAAAAGTAGTTATTTACTACCACAAAACTATTTTGAATTGGTCATTGACTGAATGTCACCACAATGCCCGAGAGCATGTAATAGTTCTCCAGCTGAAGGCATCTTTTTTTTTTTTTTTAAGATTTATTTATACAAGCACTGGGTACAGTCAGAAGCATGGGAGGGTGAGAGAATTCACCAGAGCCAGAGTGGGGAACAGAACAGGCAGACTGATGAAATACACTGCTGAGGGGAGCAGCAGGCGCGGGACGTGCGCCATGTGGGACCCTCGCCGGTGGCCAGGGATTGAACCGGCACTTCAGAGGCTGCAGGCAGCTTCACAGCCCAGTGCAGTGCTCAACCGCTGTGCCACCAGGGGAGGCCCAGCTGAAAGCATCTTATTGCTCAACATAATCCAGAGATGCTACACCCACAAAACTCAGCATCTTAAATTTTACTTCTTTGGCTCCCCATGTAGAGATTATCTCACAGACAAGAAGAAATAGCTAAATACATCCCAAAAGTTTCAGTTGTTTATATTTTAAATACAAATTCAAAGAACAGGATTAAGGTTTATACTTTTTCCTGAACTTTGACTCAAGTCTCTCATGTCTAGCTGGCTCACAGAATGCACATAAAATACAAAGTTCCCCAAAATGCCACCAAAATGAATTTATCTGTTCAGATGAAAGTATTGTCTCAACTCAAGAAGCTAAAATGATATTACAAACTTATGGCAACATGGAAAAATGCTATTATAAGTGGTTTTTATTTTTATTTTTTGGTAGCTGGCTAGGGCAACTGAGGACTAGCACACTGGCACTCTCCTACCTGTCTCCCTTTCTCATGTCAAGCCAAGCTGACAGTGCTTGGCTGAATTTGTCACATTACATAGTATGAGAAATCACTACTTCAACACTCTTTGCACTTCAGAGGGGCAAAGAAGGTATATTTAAATTTTGGGGGGATATGGTTTAAGAGAAAGTCTTTCAATGTATGGGCTTGATAAGGATGGAGTAATATTGAGGCTATGATAGTGTAGGGTTGGTGGACATTGCTAGGAAAGAATTTCTTAAGTAGTTTCGCAGAGTAATGAGTCTTATGCTGCCACATTTTTGCAAGTTACATTGATTTGACATTCATTTGAAATGGATTTTTATAGAGTTTATGAAATGGATGACAAAGTTATTTTCAGCTTTTATCTTTTGGGGCAAGAGTTTCCCAAATAGTAAAATCATGTTTATAAGCACAGTGGAATAGTAAAATCACAATATGGACAGCACATTTGGATTTATAAGTAATATGTGAAATGGACATAGTAAAATACAGAGTGTTGGTTGAGTGCAGCTCTAGACTCTGAAGGGATCCAAAATCTGATCTGTGAACTCTATCTGGTTATCTTTTCAGAGATGAAGGGATTCAATTGTACCCATGCTGAGAAACACAAAGGGAGAAAGTAATAGGTGCAATAGGCATTATTATTGTTATCATTTTTTTTCAATTATTGCAATTTTGTGAATGGGCTAGAGCATTTATAACTGTCACTATAAAGACACATCACTTGGAAGAATGATTATAAGTATATAAATACTGCTGATGGTTAAGGGTGTGGGCTTTAGAGCTAGACTGCCCCAATTTGAAAGACTGTTCATTGACCATATAAAGAATTAGTAAAATCTTTGCACCTCAGTTTCCTCACCTGTTAAATAGAGATTAAATAGAATGTATTTCTTAGAGTTACTTTGAGGATGGACTGAGTCAATATAGGCAAAACACATTAAAAGTGACTGATCCAAGACAACTTTTAGTCACTGTTATCTGAAAGTGACAATGAACAGAGTAGTTCAGAAAAAAGCAATAAACAGAGAAATGAGGAAGGTGTGATTAGTGACATTGTAGAGAATGGTCTGGTTGAAAGAGTGTTTGGTCTGGGAAATTAAGAGAAATGTAGTAGAGTGACTCAACAGAGTTATTTTTCTACTCTATTGAACAATAGAAATGAGCATTGACTGTGCCAGGATTAAGGAGTTTAATTTTTTCTGGATTTGTAAAAATGATTCTCTGGAAAAAGAGATCCTATAACATTTTGTATATGCCTCTATTATATTTTACCACAGGGTGATAGCTGAACAGTGCCATCTCCCCTGTTACATGAGTTCTTCTTTGAGGACAGGGTGTACATTTTATTAACCTACATTGCTTTAACTGAGGCAAAATGTGTGATAAAGGAAATGATTAAGCTTATAGTGGCTTACCAGTGAGATGCAGTGAATATTTAATATTCTAAGTTGCAGAAAGGCTATCGCCCATCACAGAACTTGTGCTGGGTCAAACGATTTCTACACATAACTAATAGTATGTTTATTGATTAATTTATGTCTCTCATTCCCTTTACATACTGTGGAAAGTACAATGGCACATGCAGTATCCAATAAATTGCAAATATGCAAGTTATCTGTATTTCACATGTTAATTTCTTGGTGATCTAGAATTCTAATATGTTTTAAGGTAGACCCAAATATTTTATTTTTTATACTCATGATCCTTTTTATTAAGGTCACATTGGTTTAAGATATTGTATATGATACAGAAATGTAGGTTTCCACCTCTTCAAGTATATGCTGCACCACCACAACCACCACCAAGGCACACAGAGCCTTCCAGCAGCCATGATACTTTTTGAAACACATCTCATTGCGTTAGTGACCACGGCTGTCACCCTATTATCCTACACTGAAAGTGATAAAATGGTATTTATTGTAAATATGTCCTGACTTGTACATATTCACTAATGAAGAATATTAAGGTTGACAATAATCATTCAAGCTAATAAATTAGGCCAGTGAGTTTAGGGTATTTCAGTTGAATAGACACATGTCAATGCATTTTCCATTTTCTCTAAAAGCTCCCAATTCATATGAAAAAAGCTCAAGCAATGAACAGATGTTGTCATTGAAAGAGGACATCATTATTGGCTGCATTATTTTACAGTAGGGAAGAACATGCTACGTATAGTGTCATATTCATGGTGCAAACTAGATTTCTGAAAATAACAAGTCATAGTGACAACTTTACATACTTAGCCTATGTTGAAAGGAAAATAAGACTTCATGACTTAACTGTTTGTGTCAAAAGTAGTATTCAGATTATTATTTTCAGCTCCTAATTCTGACCTTTTCAAACATTCTGATTTTTAGATATGAAGTGATGCTGAGGTTTGGTTTGAACTCTTGTTCCAAACTGCCTGTATTAAAGTGACTTAGATATTTTGACTTTGGGGAAATGGGATGCTTTCTTCCATCAATATCATGTGACTAATTCCAATCAACTGGAAAATGCCCAGATCTTTTATTTTAATACTGTGCTTTGGGAAAATCTAATACAATAACTGTAATTCAGTTAGAAATGTCTAGGTGAAGGCATAATTGTCTAGAACTATAACCTTTATAATTGACATGAAAGTGATGGATTACTAGTTCTGTAAATGGTCCAGCTTCTTTATATGAAACTACCTCAGGCAGTGGGTGACTCACCAGACTTTAATATCCTTCAATTTCCACATCTGCTTTTGTTTCTCTGCCAGAAACCTGGAGTTGTTGACCTGTTATTTTTATTTAATCTGGTACTACCTGAAAAAAAAATTTTTCTTATTTCAGATAGGGCAGGGTTTTTGTTTCTGAATTGTGTGAAACACCATCACATATTTCCATTTTTTTGCATAACCATCTCAGACTTTCCTAATCTAATAAAAGTTAGATATGTAATATGTTCATAAGCTCAGTAGTGCTTGCAATGTCTTATATTTAATGCCAGCCATACATCTCATTAACATGCTGATGACTGCCTCTGGCAGATAGCTGCCTAACTAGTCAATAGAAACTTTACTGTTCAATATTGCATTGCTTTGGGAATTTTTTTTCAACATTATTACAATCCCACTCAGGATTCTAATGAGCAAAATAAATAGGCCATGACAAAGGATGTGGGAAAACAAGTTTGCTTCATCTTTTACTAAGATATTGGTATTTATAGGTAATCATAATAAAGAAAACTTCACCAGCTTATAGAAAGTTGAGGATACAAGGGCATTAAAATTTGTAATATAAAGAAAAAATCATAAGAAAACTCATGTAAGGGATAATTTGAGAAATATTGAAGTCTGTGAGAATGTGTTTAGTTATTGGCATGGCTCAGGAGAGTGATTGGGTACTGGGATGCTAACCAGGATTCCTCGTCCTAGTTCCTTACTCTTTCTTGAATTACTATGTGGTATTAAGGTAGTCTGGAATCTCACTGACTTTCACACTCTTCATCTGTAAATTAAGAGAGTTGAATGTTATGTTCTCTACTGTTCCTTTCAACATTGACATTCCATATATTGAGTACTCTTTAGATTAATAAGCAAATCCAGACCTACTAGAAACTAAAATGCATTATAACAAATATGTAATAATTAAATGGCATGGCAAGGTTAATACAATAGAGAAATAATAAAAAAAAAAGAGGTCTAGGAAATAGACATAATGATTAAATATGACATTAAGGTGTCATTTTGCTCCTTGAGATAGACTGGACAGAAATTGTCTTGTAACAGGGCTTCCCTGGTGGTGCAAGGGGTTAAGCACTTCACTGTGAAGCAATCCGCAGCCTCTGCAGCACGAGTTTGATCCCCGGCCAGCCAGGGAGCAACCCACATGGCACAGCAGACCTCTCCTGACTCACCTGCTGCTCCCCTCAGCAGCGTATTTCAGTCAGTCTGCCTGTTCTGTTCCCTACTCTGTCTCTGGTGAATCCTGTCACCCCTTGCATCTCTGGATTGTACCCCAGCTCCTATATTCATAAATAAATAAATCTTTAAAAAAAAAAAAAGAAATTGTCTTGTAACAACTGCCTAGCCATTTTTGAGATGTAAAGCTGCATTCTTACTTCATTTCTTATATGAAGCCAAATTCTAAAGGTACTAAAGTTTTAAACATTAAAAAAGAAAGAAGCAATAGAGAATAATGGCAAAAAAAATTAGCAAACATTTGTCCCAAAGAAAAATAAGGATAATCTTATAACCACATATTTAAGAATTAATAGTGATCAAAATTCCATACATAAATCAAAATATAAACAATAAACTTAGGAAGATATTTGCAAAGAATTTTATTATTAATTACTTTTATGCAAAGATATCCCAATAATCTAGTTCATAGCAAAATATGAACTATCCAAGGGAAAGGTAGCCAAAGGTATAAACAGACAATACACAGACAGAATAAAGTAGAAATGAATACTTAAAAATTGCTCAGCCTTATGGAGTAATATCATATGCAGTAATATCAAAATACCACTTTCACCTATAAGACTGAAAAAATTTAAATGGCTTATGGAATACAGTGTTGGCGGGAAAAGGTTTTCTCATATACTTCTGATGGCAGCTTTTTTTTTTTTTTTGAAGGGCAGTTTAACAATAGCTATCAAAATCTTAAATGCAAATACTCCCTTTCAGTATTCCACTTCAAGGTATTTATCCTATAGTGAGCTTGCCAGATAAGTTGTGTAATATTGTCTATTTTATTCAATGTGTATATTTATTAAAGTTTGAAATCTGTGGAATAAATTTTGAAAATAGCATAATGTACTAATTATAGTGCTTGCCTACGGGGAGGAAAGTGATATGGAGGAATGTTTCTTAATGTTTATTTTATATTTCTTTCATAAATAACATCTTTACCATGACTAGGTAAATATTGTTAAAATGTGATAGTAAATGATGGAGTCCTAAAGTACTTTTTAAGAGTTTGTGGAAAGAATGATGGTAAGGATAAAATATCCTTTGGAAAATCTCAAGTTCATCTTCTGTCCTAAATTCAAAATAGTAGTTATAAAATATAGTAGTATATTATGCTATTTTAGAAAATAATATAAGCTCATATAACAAAAACGGCAGCCTCTAGAGTTTCTGCAAATTGTGTGCTTCACTTACAATACCAACACCCTAAAGGATTCTCTGTACAAGATAAAATGAGATTGATATCCTATATTCTTTCATGCAGAACGCAATGCTTTTTATTTTATGAATTCCTTCACACACAAAGTGCTGTAAGATATGTTGGTTATTTTAGCAGTGGCATGACAAACAGTATCATTTACACAAACCTTGAGCTACTCAGATTATAGATTCCCTATTAATATGCCTTGCCAACAATGTATAAAAACTACTATCATACTTGTAACTATTGTTTGTCTGTTGCTTGGTGATTACAAATCTTATTTATAGACTTCTTAAAAGTAAGAATATATCTCTTAATAGAAAGTTATATAATGTATTTTTTATAATGAGATCTTTTTTTTAAACAAAGGGAAACATTTTCTAGATTCAGGGAGAACTTATGGTCAGAATTAATATCAAATAACAAGCCCACTGCTTGCATTTTTTCTTCCTTTACAACCAAAAGCTGATTGAGAACCACAGAAAGTGAGGCATGCCTGATACAGTATGAGATTCCATGACAGGAACAAAGGGAAGAGTCTCTGTGTCTCTCTTTAGGAAATAACTTAAGAAAACTGAACTCCTAGCCATTAACTGATTATTTTCTATTACCTAATATAGAATTTCCATCTGTGTTTTTGAGCAGAATTCATTAGTTTTGGGAGCTTTTAAATTCAGGAAATGACAAAAAATAAATTATGAACCTGGAAGTCATAGGTAAAATAACAGAAAGGTAAAATATTTCAAAACCAGCAGCAATAGATCAGGAGCTATATAACCTGCCCCCAAAAGGCCCAGAATTGGGTAAATAAAATTTTGCTCCAATTTAAGATCGACTTTACAGCTTTCTAGGTGCTTGAACTTTGATTTCCTTGCATATTTTGTGCTTAATATACTAGTCCATGGGTTAAATCTCCATGATTCATCAACTCACAACCTAACTATAAAGATTTGGTTCTTCATACTGGGCCTTTTATATCAAAATATCAGCATTTTTCCATCTTGTATACTTCAATATGTATTGTTTCTGAAGGCATTCATGAGATAGCTAGTTTATATTAGTCACGGAAATTTTAGCTGGCCTCTTAAGAGCCTAACTAACTTGACAGTAAAATAGTCCAATTACTTTTCATGTTTTGAATCTATCTTTGTGTGGAATTTATGTGTGTGTGTCAGTGTGTGAGTTGATCATGTATGGTACTTCTCAGAATACTCTTCATACTTGCCTTTTTAAGTTTTTTTATTAGAGTTTGCTCCCAGGGAATATGATGCAAAAAGTAAAAATGTTTCTGAATATTTAATACTTGTTATATAATATTCTCACTATTAAAAAAAGCACTTTTCTGAAATAAATATACTAAAAAATGAAAATAATTACCACTTAATATCAACTGCCAAACTGTATGCGCTTAGTTCCCAAAATAAAGATAAAAGCAGGTCTATTAACTGTAAAAGGAGGACAGTTCAACAAACTAAGGCCATGACTAACGTATGGACAATAAAATAAAGACTATATCTTTAGTTAGACTAATTTTTTTTATTTCCATGATATCCATGAACCATAAAATGTAGTTAGATAACTAAAAGCATTTATTCACAGATAAGCATTTTAGTAGTAGAAACTCTATAGTTTTTAAGGTTTATTAGTTAAAAATAATTAGAGTAACTTTTCTAAGAGTTGAAAATGTTGAATGATGAAACGATTAAATAAAGGAATATGTTTGTCAGCATAGTTAATGTCTCAAAACAACCTATAAGTTTCTTAAAGGTAATAATTCAACAGATAACACCTTATATGACTTTTTAAAAAGGAAAAACTTTAAAAATAGAGAAGAATGGTAACTCCCAATTTTATTTGGCTGTTTATTTTGTTTTGTTCTGTTTTACTTTTGAACAGCAAATGTGTAAGTGTATCACAGGATATTGAATAATAAATTCCCTATCCTGTTCATCCCATCCTTGTATTCACATAACATTGAATTTGGGATGGTTGTGAGAGGACAAGTAACTATGTCATCAATGACTGAACATAATTTACTCAAGAATTACAACAAGCTAAAACAATTTCAAATTATAAAGAATTATATTGACTTGGTTCTTTGTAATTTTTCCAAAATCAAGTTATAATTATATTATACACTGTCTACTAGGCAGCCTATTTTAATTTTCCTTTTTTAAAGAATCAAAAAAAAAAAGCGAATGGAGTAAGATACAACAAGCTATCATCTGCTCACTAGACTAATTGAGAACTATGAATACATTAATGTGAAGAGAGGGAGAAAATTCAACAAGAGTTCTGAAGATAAAGATGAATAAAGATAGGAGAAAGTAAACTGTGAGGAAAACGTCGAAGAAAATGCAATTGTACAAGAGAAACACAGGGACAATTTCATAATGCCCTTCAAGTATATTGGAGGTTATTCAATAGAGATGCTGACCAGCTGTTTCTAATCTCCCTTGAAATCATAAGAAATCATAAGTTGAAGGGGTCATAACAGTAACTGATCAGATTTAGATCAAAGAAGAGATGAGGACAGCACAGAGTCAGCAAAGGGATGATCCCAAATAATGCCAAAAGCTGTAAGCACCTGGGAATGTGTGCTTATATTAATTTTTTGCTCATAAAGACAGAGTCACTTACACAAACCAATTACTTTTTGACTCATCATTTATTATCTTCCTTTTAAAATATTAAACATAAGTAAGGCAAAAATTAACAAGATGATTTACAAGCATCACTTAGAAAGACAGCTGCAAATTGAGAAGCAATAAAGAATGGTAATTAAGACACATGGGTTATTGAATCAGACATTCCTATATTTGAAACCCAGCTCCATCACGTTCTTCCTGAGTGACTTTGGGTCCAGTTCTCTTAATGTTTAACTTACTCATATTCAAAACAAAGTTATTGCAACATATCAAAATTGATCATTGTATGGGTAAGTGAGATCATGTGCAATGCCTATATATAGAAAACAAGAAGCATAGCAATGAATGGAGGAGTACTATCATAAAGTATTACCATGAAGTTGATGCATTTTACTCTATTATATCATGTCTTGATAACATAAAAAAAAGTGGTTAAACAATATGAACTTTTCAACTAAGGCAGGGAAATTGTATAGTAAAATTTATCATAGCACTCATTTTGTCCAGTACTTTCTCAGACATCATACTCATTTGATTCTGAAATATCTTTGAATGGTTAAATAAATGAAATTACTACAAATTTATTTCATACTTAAATCTGTATATGACATGATGTGACAGAGAGAGGGGGCATAAGACCTGGACAGAAGAGAGCAGACACCATAGGAAAGGGCAGCATCAGGACAGCAATGGACTGAAAAGTAAGCAAAATACAGAGGAAAAGGGTAAGAGGAGGTAAGTGTTCAGCTAGTGCAAATGAGCAGAACTTAAACATGTAAAGCAAAAGCAGTGGTCAAAGAATCAGGCATATAGAGCCAGTCCAAAGGTACAAAGAAAGGACCAAGAGAAGCCACTGAACAGAGGTGTTTGGATTAAGTCCTCTACCTGACGGCATGCATTGGCCCACTCTCAGCTGCTTCATTCTGCTCTCACTCTGGTGGCAGTGGCATTTAAGTGACACAGGTTTGGACAGCTGCCATGATGAAATTAAAGCCTGTTGATCGGGCAAAGGATAGGAAGGCTGGACAATTCTCTGGCAAAAGCATCTTCTTGACATGAAGTAATAATGACTTTCCCAGTCCTTTGGGATCTGTTGCTTGTGGTTTTGATATATGAAATGATGTTGATGTGATGCTTTTAATTTATTATTAATACCTTATTTTAACTTGTGGCTTGTAAATAGTGCCTTTGTGGGAACCACTTAAATCATGAAATTGATCTTTGTAAATAATTTACTGTAAAATAATAAGTGATTTCTAGGGGGATTGTCTACTGAGCTCTGGTAATCAGTCTGACACAGGCACTTTCTTTATCTGTCAGTCTGCAAAATTGTATGTGTCACTTAATTATTATGAAGATGTCAATGTGACTAAACTTCCTTTTTCTGATAGATACAGTAAGACATATGCTAATTTTTTCTATATTTACAGTGTGCTTCATACTTGAAAGTTGAGGTATACTACATTTTTGTCATTGATAATGTGGCCCAAAAGAGAGATTTCTGTCAAAAGAGCTCTTCTGAATAAACATAATCAAATCAGAGATGTAGATCTATATGAAGATGAAGTATTTTATTCAGATTCATTTATAAGTTCAGCAATTATTTTTAATAAATTAGAATGACACTCACAAATTAATAATGCCCATGGATCCATTACTTCCAAGACCATTCAGCTTTGTATAGTTCTGTAATTTGGGCTGTGTATGCCTCTGTGTTAGAGTGTACATCAGAGTTTGTTTCACTTAAATACTCAGATAAATTTTTTATTTGAAATTATTTAAAATAGTTTTTTTCAGAGCCCCTTAAAACCAGCAAAATCAGCCTCTTCTGAAAACTTGTTAGAAATGCATAATTTAGGCCCCTTTCAGGAATCAGAAATGTACAGGATGGGGCCCACATGTGTGTTTTAAGGAATCCTTCAAATAAATCTGATGCACATTAGTATTTGAGAACCATTGATCAAGTGAGTGAAATAGTTGTGACATGTGATATGTGATGAATTTATGTGACTTTTGGTGATGGCTCTACTACTTAATAATCTATGTGACTAGATAACTATTATGAGGAGGATAAAAGGGGTTAGTCATATTCCCCTTCAAGAAGCATATAATTTGAGATGCTACCTCACAGCTGAAGAGTTAAATAATATTAAAAGAATCCAACATATGCCAACTTGTGATGAATTTCTAAATTTGAAAAGATTGTATAATGACATCTTTGCACTGTGCTAGTTTAGAGTTAAACTCAAGAGTCAGGCTTCCCACATTCAAGTCCCAGCTTTGTCACTAATTGGCACCCACCTCAGAGGATTATGGATAGACTAAGAGACTTAGAATAGTGTGCTGTGAAGAAGGCTATGCAAATATTACCTATTATTATTTTAATATCATAAACAACAAGTTCCATGAGTGTTGAAAGAAGCAATTATTTTTTAATCTGAAGGTATTGGGGTGATTTACAGAAAACAGGTCATTTTATCTAGACTTTGAAATATAAACTTGTGTTGGTGGAAGAATGGTAAAGGGGGGCACATGCTGATGGTATTTGAGAGCAAATAGCAAATGTCTCAGTCTTTATTTCTAATGCAGACAATTATGTAGGGTTGACTTCTCCAACTGGCCGTTTTCAATCCACTGGCAAGCTTTTGTTTTACCTGGTTGATTTGCAAGGCAATCATGACTTGTTTTACTGACACATTCTTTGGAAGTAATCCACAAAGATGACCCTGGATTATTGCATCTGTGCCTTAATGTTTTTATGCCAAATCCTCCTCTTCCTCCTCTTCAAGCAAAGCTTACTTGTAACATCTCCTAACCATATACACTTACATATATTAAAGACCTCTTAAATTCATATTACAGCCCAAAGCATCACCTTCCTATACCTTCATATTTGCTCTCTTAGTATTCTGTCTCAGCAAATGGAGCTACTGTTAAATCAAGTCACATACCAGTATGGGAGATTTCATTGCCTCTTGTCCATTTCCGCCTAAAAAATGGAAGTCTTATTTGTTCCTCTCCCAAGTAAAATCTTTCAATGTTCCACCTTTTCTTTGAGAATAAATTGTCACATAGGAGGTGTGATAAGGCCCCTGATTGATCCTTCATCTCTTCATCCCTTATGAACTACAACTTTCTCCTATGTGCCTTTTGTTCTTAATAAACCAAATAATCAATTTCTTATTTTCAGGCCCTTTGCATCCTCTTCCCTCTGCCTTGTTTCATCCAACCCCCATTCTCTGCTCATTCTTTAGAACTCCAGTGTGTCCCTGAATCTCTTCCTCTGTGGGGATTTTGCCTTCCTCCTCCCAGGCTAGAGGAAAACAATGTCCTCAGGCCCCAAACCAGCAGAAGCATACCTGTCAGGTGTCAGGGTTACTATTCCTTGTAGGGAGGGATGACACTAACTTGTCAAGCAAAGTCATTGGGCAGTTCAGTAAGAGGGTGTTAGAAGGAAACTCTTACAGGATTTGAACATTGGTTGGGTGATTTGAGGGAGCCTATGAAAAAACAGGGCTTTTCTCCAAATACTGTCAAAAAGTAGGGACCATTCTATTGGTGTTTCAAATAATCGTATCTATATGGCAGACTACAATGAGAATAAAGCCTCAAATGACAAGGAGCGGTCATTCATTTCAGTTGAGAGAAAAAGGAAGCTAGGGTTAGTGGTGATCTCATTGTTTGTCTGTGCATAGACAAAGTTATGAAGTGACCTCATTTTGTTTAACGATATCATAGTCTTAGACTGAGCCTATCTGAAATTGATGTTGTATAGGATTTTTTATATTCAGTAGGAGAATAATAGGACTTCCATGTGTATGTTAGTTTTTGGATGTAAGGAACTGGATTTTTCCTTTCTCAGAAGCTACACATTCCATTCCTCCAAAACTTTTTTCAGTGTTTCCATTAAATGGTACTTATCATATCACATTTCAGGCAAACCAATGCCAGCCTATTCAGTAAAGTTTTGATAAATGAATTAAAAGATGAGTTGATGAAACCATTGATCAATGACTTTCATGACATAGCACCTCCTTTCTATTCTTCATTTAAAAACATTAATCACAAGATTTTGAAGAAATAGAAAATATCTATTTAGAGAAAAGATTAGTGAGAAATGGTTTGGTAAGTCAGAAAAACGTGATTTGAAAGATGAGGATAGTTTTAATAATTACCCATTGCAGTTTTACCAAATGCATTTTGGCAGTTCTATGGAAGGGAATTAACTACCAGTAAACTCATCACCCATTAAAACTATTTTGACAATGTGAAATTCAAAAATAATATAAAGAAAAAATGCAAAATGTGCAGATGCATCACCATCATGCATGAGAGGTGTTTCACCCCATTTAGATCATTTTCTGTTGTTATTATATGTGTGTCCGTGTACCCTGAAACAATTGTTCTATTATTTTTCTCTGAGTCTCTGCAAGGTCATTAATTTCTGTCATCAGTTCCAATATTTTTTTTTTACTAGAACTGCTGAAAAAGTTGTGTTGAAAGAGAGGGTTAGGGTGATAGAAGACAGCCCCCTTTCCAAAACTGTCTATTCCTACTAGTACTATTACAAAAGAGAATGGTGGGAATAACCTATTATGAACTCTCAGCAGGGGAACAGAGTATAAATCTCATGGATAGGTGATTATGCCCTTACAATATTCCTAAAATTTTAAATCCAAAACAGACTACTTTTCTCAAACAACTTTAAAGGAAACTCTCCCTTAAAGACCACTAGAGTGGTCTTGATGGTGAAAGATGTTTCATAAGTATTATTAATATCAGTTCTTTCAAACTACCAGTGAACTGTTTTGGCTGAAACCATCTAAATAGAAAATATAACATTGAATTGAAGCAAAAGTTTTGATGAAGGCTTTATCCAAAAGACATAATTTAACCTTTCTTTAATTTCCTGGCATACAGATCCTGCCAAGATATTAGTTTATAGCTTTCATTGAAGAAAAATCAGTGAGTCAAATAGAATGGTCCCAGGAAAGAAAGATAATTGGAAGATAATAAGAACACTTAAGAAATACAAATGCTGATTGAAACAAGTGAGTTTCAAGAGATAGAAGAATATGATGAAGGCAATAGTATGTAACAGAAAATTCAAATGTAACCAAAGATACAAATAACAAAACATCAAAAAGCCCAAGCCTGAGAGATAAGTAGATTTTTGAAAGAAAAAAAAAGAAACATAAGCTGAAATTGGTAGTATAGGAATAGGAAAATAAAATTAAATGGCATTAACCCAATATCCCTACTAAGTGAATCTAATAATATATCTAGATTTCTAATGCTTTTTTTAAATAAAATTCTGATGAAAATCTGAATTTCCAGGAAAACCATCAGTTTAAATGAACCTGTACAATATGATTGTTAGCTGGTATTATATTTCAAAATCATCACAGAGCTTCAGGTTTAGCTACAAACTTTCCTTTTCCATAATATTTTCTAGAATTCTACCATAAAGGAAATTGAGATTCAATCAAAGACATGTGCAAAAGGACTTCATATACTATTGTGAAAAGTTAGGAAATTTCTAAATTTCAATAGCAGAAGATTACTTAAATAATTTGTGAAATTTGTAAGGACAAATGATAATTCATGCAATCAAATTTTGTGTTTATAAAGAATGTTTGTGGTGTTAGGGTAAATGTTCATGTTAAGTGAAGAGAATGGGGAGGCGAGAAGGGAGACAAAGAGGAGTGAGAGAGATTTAATATTTATGGGTTTTCTCTGGATTGAGAGGTATAGTTTCTGTCATTTTTTTTGCATTTGTGTTACATATACATGTGTGTATATATATTTATATAATCTTGAACATATGTAACTTTCTAATTAAAATATTTGTGATTTTGGTTTTAGACCCATTTTTATGTAGTAGTAGTATTTTTGCTGCAAAATCTGTTGTTTATATCTACTTTTTCATGTTATTGAAATTCATACACTGAAAATTATCCATTTAAGTTTCAAATGCGTTTTGTGTGTATTATAATAAATTGTCATTAATATAATGACATTAATATAATGACAATAATATAATAAACTGTTATTGTACTCTCAGCATAGTAGTAATAAGTTTTAAGTGTTTGTTATACTTTCAATGTATTAAGAAATCAATGATTTTAAAATGTTTTGTTGCATGTCAGATAAAAGACATGAGATCATAGAATTTTATTTTGCAACAGACCTTAGAGTCCATCTAGTTCAATACTTTTATTTTACAGTTTTGGGACATGATGTTCAAAGATATTAAATGTCTTGCCCAAGGTCATGTGTCCCTAGCAGAGCTGAGACAGCAGGTCACTTTTCCTGACATTGGTTGCGCTGCTCTGTGCTACTTCCTATCCCTAAACCATATATAATTATACATAGAGTCATTTTTCATAAAACTAGCAGTATATACAATTATTGAGTAAGTAAAAATTGTTTAGAGTCCCAGTTCCAAGCTCTCACACTAACCTTTGGCTATGTTGCTGGCATTCCCCTTTAGAATCAGACAGTTTTGTATTAATGGATCTCTCCTTTCCTATCATCTCTTAACACCTCTTCTGAAATGACTGGGTAGGAAATAAGTGAATGACCATTTGTTTACTAGCCCATTACCATATTAATTTTTTCAGATAATGTTTTAGTCTGTTCAGGTTACTGTAACTTAATATCATGGACTGGATAGATTATTTCTCACATTTCTGGTGACTGGAGCAAAGTGCTGGCAGATTCAGTGTCTGGTGAAAAACCAATTCTTGATTCATAGTAATCTTGTCTTCTTGGATCTTCACATGCCGGAAGACATGGGAGCTAATTCGGAGTCATTTTATAGGGGCACTAACCCCATTCACGAGGATTCAATGACCAGTCACTTACAAAAGGTCTCACTTCCTAATGTCATCCACATTGGAGGGTTAGGATTGAATTTGGGGTCAGGGAACAAACATCCAGTCTGTGACAAATAACATACTTCTTTAATACAGTTAATTTTTTACCTAAGATTGTTGCTAATGAAAGAAGTTTCAGTGAAGAAAAACTTAGGAAAATATTATTTTTAGAAAAGTATTTTTTTTGTGTGATTCATTCGCTCCAGTGACTCCTTACTTAGGAAGCAAGTCTTTTTCTGATATAAGTGCTATACAATATATCTTATGCCCAAATGCCAAGAAAACCTAGAGTTTTCTCTGTGGATAATGAAAATGTGCCTAAATTTCCTATTTTCCAAAATTCATCAGAATGCATCCTTTCAATTCTTTCAGCAACTGTTTATTAAGTACCAATTATGTGCATGGTGCTACTGAGAGACTGAAAAACCAGCAGTGAATAAATTGAGAAAGTCGCACCTCAAAATGAGTTAGTAACTACATCAATGACTTGCAATATTTTTCAAATAAAATTTTCTAAACTAAAGAAATTATGTGATAAGTTGTATCAACAACTGCAATAAGGTATGTTTAAGAATTTAGTTCTGTCTCTCTGCAACTGTAACCCAGAATCTGATTCTTGGTTAGTTATATGAAATGCTGATTCATACACAGTATGCTACTGATAATAGAAATTTGCAGTTGTAGGAATAACTCATTTTATACCTTTCCTCTATGACTATTATTGTAAGCTCTGGGATAGTGACTAGCATCAGAATAGGTCCCCTTTGCTTCTGCATCAACAGTTGAAAACAATCTAACAATGTGTTTGTCTCAGTTTTTCCCCCTTCTATCCTGATCCCTTGTAAGTTAGGGGGAAGATGGTAGATCCAAATGCTATGCTTTATCTGTCACTGCTAATAATTTTGTCCTATTCTTTTCTTATTTTACTTGAAGTATGGATGGGACTTTATACAAGGGAGCTAGGATTTTAAGGCAAAAAGTCCTTAGCTTTAAAGGTATGAGAAACCATGTCAGAAACAGACATTGGAGATACTTCTGAAGAAAAACTGTGGGTAATCAACATAAACCTTATAAAGATTTTCTAGGTTTTACTTTCCAGTGTTTAGTACTAGTCTAGGATTCAAGTTTTATGTTTAGCTCAAAGAATAGTCATCTACTCACTTATGCCTTGCCTCAGACCATAACAAAGTTCATAAGAAATAGAAATGACACATCCTAGTTCTTTTTAAAACACATGGAGTAACAAAAATTATTATTGACTGCCAAGGCCTTCATATAGATGATTATTGGTGTGAAGTGGACTAAGAAGGAAACAGTGGCCCCAATCATTGCCCTTCCTCCTCTTATATCTCTCAGTACTGATATAGATACCTCTGCAGATCCAGAGTTCTTCCCTGTGCTTAGAAGTAGAATGACCTAAGGAGATGGGTATGGTCCCCTACCTTCTTAGGATAGGGGAATGGTGGGGGATCACATGACTTCCCTGGCCTTTAAAAAGTCAAGAAATCTATTCAGTTCCCAAGGCATAATGCAAACAAACACAACTACAGGCAACCATAACAATGTGACTTGTGTGTTAAACTTCTGTTGCGTTTAATCCATTGTTGGAAGTAGGTGCTTGTGTTATATTGACATATTGTCTGGTCTCACACAAGACAGGATCAGGGAGCTTTTGTTGTTAGTGCTTTCTCTTACTATAACTCACAAAACCCCTTTTTGTACATTTTGTAACTAGTAGTTATTGACAAGTGCAGGGTAATTGTGTTTTTAAAATGATGCTTACAGCATATTACCATACTGGAGACAGATTCTCCTTTCCTTATATGCTAAGATAATAACAGAAGTATTTAATTACCGCTTCTAAGAGGTATTAAAATAATTGGCACTGATGTATTCTGGTTACATTAAGCACAGGTTCTTTTTCAATTCATGGTTCTTTTGCCTTTACAAATGATATATCAATAGTTGTATCCCAGAGAGTGAAAGCGTTTTCCAGAGGAATTAGAACATTAGGAAACAATAGGAAAGATGTTCAAAAGAGTATGGAGTGAGAAGCCAAGGGAAAATTATTATGTAACTTACAGAATCTAAAATTTAGGGGAAAAACCTAATGGTTTAGCTGTGATTTGTTTCTATTAAAGATAGAAGGAGTCTAAGGTCTCTTTTCTAATTTATTTGTGATCTAGAAGCTATTACTTGAGAACTGTAGTTCATATTTGATATACAGTTGAATGTTTATTCTCACTAAAAAAAAATAGACATACACATCAAAGGAAGAGGTGCCATTTTCAGTCTTTCTCACTGGAGCAAAAGTATTATGTGTAGAATCAAACACCAAGGAATAAAGATAATGAAGAGTATATTAGAACAAAATTTTAAATATAGCTAACTGCATGGAATATTGCTTGCCTAGCTTTGCTTTGTGTGTTAGGTGATTTATCACCATTGAGTATTTGGCAGAAAGAATTAAATGTTTGCATTTTTATTGCACCATTAAATGTCTGCCATGAAATATATTGTTGAGATTAGAGCAACACAGTGCAGGAAGAGAAGTCACATTGCAGTGGGTATATTATCCTTCAACCTCAAATGAGTCACACAAAACAGACCACTTTGCATGTATTCATTTTTTAAGTTTATAACCAATTCACTATTTTTCAGTTTTTGTCCACAACAACTTAGTGATAATAGACAGCAGTTCATGGCTGTATTAAAAAATTATACTATTTATTGCTAACTTTTTTGGTAACAACTATCTTGCATTTGAACACTGAAATTGGATACTTAATCTACTGATTAAATACTGATCATTTACGTACAAAAATGTGTTTCTCAAAATGTTTACTTTACCTCATTAGAATTTTATTTTCTCAACACTACTTTGGAGACTGAAAAATACTCTTAATGTTGCTTGAGGCATAAAAATAAAGTAAACACTATGAAATAATCAACTCGTGATCACTTAGAAATTAAACATTCACTAATTTAATTTATTTTAATGAGATTTCAAAGGAGGAAATCATGCATGCTTACTGTGACATAGGTATTTTATTCAATTGTTTTTTTTAAGAGAGTGAATTTTGAATAAAGGAAATTATGTCTGTGGCTCCATCCATTGGTTCTTTGTCACTGAAATAGGAAGAAAGGAAAGACGAGATGAGGGAAGAGGGACTGAGGAAGAGAAGAAGGGCATTAAGTCTTTTAATATATCAGTGATGCTTATAATATTATATATTGTGGGGAATGGATTATATAATCATTACATCATTTACATGTGATGTAAAGAGATGGGGGTTGGAGTGCCTAAATATTCCTTTCAATCACAGTGATATCTCGGGTCCCCATGCTTCACTTCACAATGGAAGAATTGGTCATGCTTTGATTGGAGACTGTGGCTTTCATGATGGCATAATCATTGCAGCATGTGTCTCTTTTTTCTAACTCTGTCAGCAAATCCTGCTTATTGGCTGAAATATATTCTTTCATTCTTTACCTGAGTCAATCTAAATTTTAGATGCTAAATTCATAATCTGAGTCCAACATGAATTTTCACTTTTCTCTTAATTTTTCTTTTGATTGATAAACAAATCAATGGCCTAAAAACCAAACAGGCTATGAATCAAAATAACAGCTCTACTAGAATAAAAGTGGTTATGGAAATCTCACCCCTCAGGTGACATTCTATACAAAGAGCAGCCAAGTGCCTCAAATTCTATTGGGATATAATTATCTCATAATAACTATATTCCCAACAGCGCTGCATCACAATCAGGCCATAAAATGTATTTTTGTGTCTCAGGAAAGAAGATAGAGTAAGCAATTTGGAATATTACAAAACAAGCTCAGTTAAGCAGTTTGATTTGCATGGAGTATCCTCATCCTCTAAATGTTTCATTGACCAATCAGAGTTCTAGGTTGCCTTAGTCCAGAGAGTATTATAATTTTATATGCACACATTTGCATAAATTGAGATTAAAAAGTTGCTCAAAGTACAATAAAAGTGAAAGAACTATTAAAACATTAACTGTTGTAAATAACATATTTTTACAACTTCTGAGATGTTTTATTCTACTGTAGTCTATGTATCTAACATATATTTTACCAGCAAAAATATGCAAAATAAATCAGAATAGAACAGACCTATAATTATATCTGTGTAAATGTTTTAATGGATTGTATTATAATTAAGCTGTGTGGTAGTAACTCTGTTACGCTATTTGTAATGTACAAACAAACTTTATACAATAGGGAGATGGACTTGACTTAAATCAAGTACATTCTGTAATTTCCCCATCTATTTTAGAAACCAGCAAATTTCCAAACATAATTTTAGTCTGCATAATAAACATTTGTTGAGTTTTCATATTACATTGTGTCTCTAGGGATGTAAAGATGAATTAGACTGTTTTTTCCCTTAGGAGCTTATGTTGTAGTGTCAGACACTGATACTACATTACTAGGCATGGAAAGAGACACGGGAGACAGGCACAGGGGATAGAAGCTCAGAGAGAAGTCCATCGTCTAGCATGGAAGATGAGGCATGCTTTCTTGAAGGAGATTCATATTTTAGCTCAGGTTTAAAGGATAGGCAAGAGTTACCCAGAACTGAAGATTATTCAAAAAGTGAAAGAAGGTATGTGATGGTTTTGAAATTGATGTAATAATAGTTTATAATATTATATGTTTGTTGAGTATTGATTCACATCTCAATAAATGTGTATACCACACCACTCCCACTGCCAAAAGTCTAGTTCCCATCCACCCCTATACAGTTGACACTACCAGTTCCTCCCTCCCTCCTTTTCCCTCTGGTAACCACCCTTTTGTTGTGAGATTCTAAGGGCTTGTTTTGTTTGCTTATTTTTTTCATTGTGTTAGACATACAAGTGAAATTACACACTCTTTGTCATTCTCTTTCGGATTTATTTTGCTTAGCACAGTTTATTTTGCTTCTCAAGTTACGCATATACAGTGGCAAAACAAGATTTCATCTTTTCATAGATGAGTAGAATTCCATTGCGCATATTGAGAGATACCATATCTTCTGTACCCACTCATCCCTCAATTGAATAAGTGCTGCAGTGAATATAGAGGCATATATATCTGTTTGAATTATTTTTTCATATTTTGCATAACTACATAGAGGTAGAATTCTATTTTAATTATTTTGAGGATTTTCCATATTTTTTCTGTGGTGACTGCACCTAACTACACTTACACCAATATATGAAGATAGGTGATTTATTTTAATATCAGGTTTGCTATGGCATATTTTACATACAGATATGTCCTTTTAGGTGTTCAGTTCTATGAATTTCGACAGATGCACGCAGTCATGTAATTACTACAACAATCAAAATATGGAACAACTTGAGCACTCCATAAATTCCCCCTTTTTCCCTTTGTAGTCATTTCCCTTACCCTTGTCTCAATGCCATTTAATTTAATTTTGCATTTTCTAGAATATTGTATGGATTGGATAAGATAGTATGAAATCTTTGGATCTTTCAGCTACCATAATGCATTTGAACATGTTGTTAGGTGTATCTGTTGTCATTCCTTTTTATTGCTGCACGGTATTCTTTTGAATGGGTTTACCGATACTGTTAATATTACCCCATCTGACACTTGAATTGTTTCCAGTTTGGGGAGATTATGAATAAAGCAACTATAAACATTTATGCACAGGGTTTTATATGGATATGTGTTGTTTTCATCTTTCTTAGAAAAATATCTAGAATTGGGAGTGCTGGCTCATGTTTGTGATATTTTATGCAGCTGGTAGAAGGATGAAATGGCCGAAACTACTCACAATTTGCCATTACTGTAGCAATATAAGAGCAAAGAAACATGAGAGTAGGCAAAGGCCAGATTGATGAGTACTTTTAATTTCATGTGAAGAAACTCATATTAAAGCAAAAGGGAGGGTTTTAAGCAGTGATGTCAGGTACTCATAATTCCATTTCAGTAGAGAATCCAGACTGAAGCCTGATTTGATTCAAGGATGCATTGGAGTAGAAATAAGATTGAAACCTGCAAGAATATTGTAGGATTCTATTATTAATCCAGGATACTGTAATATTATCTATTCATGACAGTTTTATGCTATAAAACAAAATTTCAGAAATGTTCAAGAATTCCAGTGTCACAATCCAAGGATACTGTACAATTAGGAAAATTTGTTTGCTGAAAATAACAAATGGAGGTCTGGGTGTCTATCACTTAAGGATTTTAGAAGAGTTGAATGAAACAACACAAAAAATGTCCATGGACTTTTGCTGGTGGTCAGTAAATTTTCCTCCCTACAGTTGTCCTATACCCTTTTTATGGATATACACAATGAAATGTTAATTGCTTAGATGGAAATTAAACTTGAATAACTAAACGTCAAAGAAAAAAAATCTAGCATTTAAATAAATTCTAAAGATTGCTAGTGAACATAAATATCCATTTAAAAAAATGCACATTAATCATATTCCTTCATCTGTTCTGATGAAGATTAAATGAGAAATCTAAAAGAAACATGTGGAGCAGAGACAATCATTCTCCCTCCTTCATGATTTTCTTTTCTCATGGAAAGAATTACAGTAAATTATTTCCCATTATAATTAGTAATGGGATAGATGTTTACTCTGACAAAATCTTTAGTAATTATGCATTTGGACTGTTTGAAGGACTTCCATATATTTTGAAGAATGATCTTGTTATTCCTCTCTGCAGTACTAGGGAAGGTCTTTAAATAGATAGTGAAGAAGATTGTTTGGGGAGAATAATACCATGGACATAATCATTAGTGCTGTCCGGTGGAGGAGAATGGTTTTAATTATGTAGAAACCCTATAACCATCTGTCAGGAATGATTTAAAATAAATTATTGTTTTGCAAGAAGAGGTTATACTAGATGTCCTAATAAAATCTCCCTAATATAATCTATCATCCTTGGCCTTTCCAACTGTATGACTCATTGATCCCTTCCTTATTTTTACTTCTTCAGAATTTATAAATATTTAAACAAAATACTGCTTCATTTGAAAACTATCTGATCTCTCAAGTATACTATTGCTTGCACATTGGTAAATTCTGGATTTCATGTGTGTAGACACTAGGGTATCAAGATATTTTTTAGATGACTGAAGATTTCATTAAACTGTTAACCAGTTTTTAAAAACATGAATTCCTTCACCCCATGCTGTACCTTGTTGTTCAATATGAGATTACAAAGTGACTGTGTCTTTTCCTTTGGGTGTTAATTTAATATATGTCTTCAATAGAACTATTTTTTAAATAAGACCATATATTGTTTTGTGTGTCGATCTTAATAGCTTTGAGTAATTCACAGGATCATATTACACTCTCAAAAAGAATAGGTGAGCCATTTAAAATATAATAGCTGCCCTTATTCTCATCAATTGAACCTCGGTATAAATTCTGTTCTTAAATTTAAACACTGGGGGAAAATGCAATTGAAATGGAACCATTAGTGTTTCTTTATTCTCATGTAGAGCTGAATGGATTTTATTACTTTCAAGTAACTCATCAATTCATCCCTGTATTTCCACTGCTTATACCCAAATCCAGACCTTTGCCATCCATGCCTAAATCTTACCCTTGTCCTGTGTACTCTGATCTTTTACAAAACTACTACAGAATTAAGCGTTATAAAAACCTATTGATTAAGCACTACACATTAAATTTTCAAGGGCTCATCATTACCCCTAGAGAATAACATCAAAACTATATGATTACTCTTAAATTTCAAGCCTTCCACAATATGATTTTACCTGCCTAAACAATCTACTGGTAGGTAATAATTTTTGACTCCCTTCATGCAAAATCACCACTGACGATGTATTTTCTTTCCAACCTCCATATTCCTCTTATCTAAATATTATCTGTGCTTCAGAAAGCAGCTCAGGTTCCATTCCTTCCATGAAGTCTTCTCTGAGGACACTTACCCACACTTCTGATATTGTTTGGTGTTAGCACCATGACATCAGACAGCTAGAAGACTAGGCTTGGCAAGAAACCTAGGGTTTAACTTTAACTGCATCTCTTTAAAAATATGAAATAAAAATGGAGACCTTGGATTTTTAAATCCACCGCAGTCCTTTTTCCTCTAATTCCCCATTGTTAACTGATCTTGATTTAGATGTGTTGTTTGCGACCAACATAACAAAATGGATGATGTCTTATCATCCTGACTTATTTTTCCCAATCATCTTCAGATTTTAATGACTTAATATTTTTCTATATTAATTATTCATGGTCATACAGACCTTGACTCTCAATATAGGCTTGGAACTGTATGCTTGCCTCCTAAATAGTTTTTTAATCTACCAGAGAAGAGTGTCATGAAATTTTCTCTAAGTTCACTTTAGACATGTCATCAATTTAGTGTTCCTAGCCTATCACCATGGAATTTAGTATTGTACTACAGTCTACTTCAAACTTGGTCCCTATAAGCAAGGCCAGTCCTATCAAGGGTCAGAGGGACTGCTGTTCACACACTGCATGCCTGGGGTTTGCACATGGAGCACCAAGTCTACATATACAGTGTTTTTGCTTTCTTTGCTGACAAAGCCCATTGGACAGAGATTCTGTGGGAGCCAATGAAGGATCATGTGACATGTATGATGTGGTTTAGAATCCATTGAATCCAGCATCTAAGTGACTCACTCTGAGAAGAAGCAGTAGCTGAGGGACTTGGTACTAAACTTTCCTTTGGGAGGTAACTGGAGAGTATACTGTTCAGCTGGTGTTTTTTTTTTTTCTTTTACTTTCATTGTAATATGACTGCTATATAGTACTGTATAAGTTCATGATGTATGGCATAATAACTGACATATATTATAAAATTGTGTTATTTTACATTGTGCATGGTGTATATATGTGTGCTGACAGGAAGCTTTGTTTATGAAGAATATGTGTTTTAAATAATGTGAACAATTGAATTTCAGAACTAAACTAGAGGCACTATTTCCCTTCCACTTAGAACATTCAATTTCAGAGTAATATATAATCTTTACTTAACCTTGAAGAATTTTTAAATATTCTCTTCACCTTTTGCATGACTGCTGCTTTTTCCTTTCCCTTTTTTTTTTTTTTTTTCTATTTTAGTAGTATCCTTATTTCCTGCTGGCACTTCCTACATTGCTGTAAGGGGACAGAAAAAAAAATTAAGATTTTTGTTATTTATTTATACAAGTACTGGGGTACAGGCCGGAGGCGTGGGAAGGTGAGAGAATTCATCAGAGACAGAACAGGGAGCAGGATAGGCAGAAGGGCCAAAGTACACTGCTGAGGGGAGCAGCGGGTGAGGTAGAAGAGGTCTGCCTCACCATTTGGGAATCTCCCTGGCCAGCACTGCAGAGGCTGCAGATAGTTTCACAGCGCTGCATTCAACCCACTGCATCACTGGGGAGGCCTAGGGGACAGAAAATTTTAAAGATTTCCTGTAAAGAAATTTGAGTATCTATAACAAAAGCTACAAATAAGTATGTCTTCATTATTACTTTACCACCATTTATGTGACCATCATCAAAACTTTTATTGTGATTGGGCCTCCCCTGGTGGCTCAGCGGTTGAGTGCTGAGCTGCAAGGCTGCCCACAGCCTCTGCAGCACTGGTTCGTTCCCCAGCCGCCAGTGAGGGTCCCACAAAAACAAAAACAAAAAACTATTATTGTGATCAATTACTAATTTCACTCAAGAAACTATCAAAGTGATATTAACTCATTTAGTTCTGCTTCAAGTTGCCCTTGAAGTAAAATGACAACAGCATAAATGTTGTAGCTGAGCATTATCCACCACAAACCCTTTGCTGTCCCTGTGTTTTTTTCTCCTGTCCCATAGGGGTGCTGTGAATATTAAGTTAAATCATATAGCATAGAACTTGGCAGATGGCAGGTGCTCGAGAAATGTCAGCTCTCCCCTGGTGCCATAGGTGTCACAACACTTATTATCAACCCACTTTTCTTATAAAGAGTAATGTATGAAATTATTTTCTAACTTAAAAATAATAAGGGGGCCTCCCTGGTGGTGCAGGCTGTTGAGTGCAGCGCTGTGAAGCTGTCCGCAGTCTCTGCAGTGCTGGTTCGATCCCCGCCGGCCTTGGAGCACCCCATATGGCAAGCAGATCTCTCCTGTCTCGCCCACTGCTCCCCTCAGCAGTGTATTTTGTCAGTCTGCCTGTTCTGTTCCCTGCTCTGGCTCTGGTGAATCCTCGCACCCTCCCGCGCACCTGGCTTACACCCCAGCTCTTATATTTAATAAATAAATAAATATATAAACAAATAAATAAAAAGTTAAATTTATTTCTAAGAGAAGTGATAGAAATTAATTATGATTAAAAAGCAACCATTTCATAATTCACACTGTGACTATTTTTTTAAATATTATTTATTTTTAAAGACTAATCAATACCTTTTTTAAAAGATTTATTTATTTATTTATACAAGCACTGGGTAAAGTCAGAAGCACGGGAGGGTGAGACAATTCACCAGAGCCAAAGCGGGGAACAGAACAGGCAGACCGACAAAATACACTGCTGATGAGAGCAGTGGGCAGGAGAGGTCTGCGGGCCATGGGGGACCCTCACCGGCAGCCGGGGATCGAACAGGCACTGCAGAGGCTGTGGGCAGCTTGGCAGCCCAGCGCTCAACCACTGCGCCACCAGGGGAGGCCCCATGACTGTCTATGTTTTTTAATGCTTAGACTGATAAATCGATTGAGGGAAGATATCTCCGTCTTCCAAAACCCCAAAAAGCCAAAAAAAATTTGTGGAATTAATTTTATCTTTTCAGAATTTAGTTGTAATAAGTGCAACTATTTTCAAACACTGGTATTTTAAATTGGAAGGTGATAAGGTAATAGCTATGAAAAATTTAATTGAGATGCTTAAGAAAATTAAAAATTTGCAGCAACTTTGTTTGATACTTAACTCCATAAATGTTGCTACCATGCAGATCTACCAAGTATTAGTTCCTGAAATATGCATTTGTAAAAATATATTAATATGACATTAAATTAGTCATAAGCATTGCAATCAAACCTGATACATATCTATGTCATGTCGTTAAAATCTAAAAATAGTCATTCCATAGGAATGTTTCAGAATACGAGGAGACATTTTCCTCCCATGTTCCTCACACCACTCACCTGACCTCACCAACTCCTGGGAAACTTCAGTTTCAGCATAACCTCACATTCCATGTCTCTTGTTCCTTTCAAACAATAAAAATTCAGATCTCTTCACATGTGCCTTCTTTCTCCAGGAAATCTTAGAAGAAAAGCAGTGTCACCTATGAAATAAACCACACCACTATGTACACAAATGTCTATTCATTCCTTCCCTTACTGTGACCAGAATTTTATTAGGAAGGCTTGTTAATGCAAACACATTTCAAGTTTGTAAAATTTCAAAAAATTTCAAGTAACTGTGACAGAACCTCTCTCAGCACCATGGCACATCTGGTGTCATCTGGGCTTGTTTAGGCACTGCTGCACTTCAGCTCTGGAATCAGTTTTCATTTTCTGTTCTTACTGATCATAGTTTCTCTCTGCCTGTGACTTTACAGCCAAGAAGTTCTCTAAAAGCTCCATCTTTTATTCTGTGGAAATCACCATGGATGCCACATTGGGATTGTTCAGTGCCTGATCCTCTGAGTGTTTGTGTGTGTGTGTGTAAGTGGCAGAGGACAAAACAGGCCGTTGTTTATGTTGTCTGGGTTATGAGAAACTTGAATGATGGCAGGGCCTCCCTGGTGGTGCAGTGGTTAAGTCTCTGTGCTATCAAGCTATAGCCAGCTACTGCAGAATGAGTTCAATCCCCAACCAGGGAGCTAACCCACATGGCACAGCAGACCTCTCCTGTCTTACCATATGCTCCCCTCAGCAGTGTATTTCAGTAAATCTGCCTGTTCTGCACCACATGCTGTCTTTGGTGAATCCTCCTACCTCCTGCACCTCTGATCTATAGTCTAGTTCTTATATACATAAATAAATAATAATAAATCCTTTTAAATGGAGAATTAGCTTCACTGTAGTATCAGTTTTAAATGAAATATTGTCCTTTTATTCCCTGTCTAGTCATCAACTTTCCTCTCCATCCATGAGGTAGTAAACCCATGGTGTGTCACTGAGACAGGCTCTATTTGACTAAGGTAGTAAATTGTGAAAGATACCCCTCCCTGTTTTTCCCCTCCACAGTATCACCACCATATAAAGGATGGAATAGAAAAAGACACAAATTAAGGTTCAAAACAGATCTTTTGATTATATTGGTTTAGTATTTCAGTTTAAATTCCAGCAAAAGGAGCACCATTCAACCCTCCTTTTTGCTCCTAGCATGGGATGCCCGAGGAATGGAGAATACAGAAGCAGATGAAAGAAAACACATTTGTAAGATAGTACTATCAATTACTTCTTGTTTTTCCCTCAGCTTTTGTGGGAAAACAAAAATTGTTTTCTTATTAACCCCAACTATCTGTTAATCTCATTAGTTTTGTATAGAAAAATAAAGATATTAAAAATATAAATTTAGGTTTCAAATATTTTTAGAGTTATATTTCCTGTAATTAAAAATTCCAAGATATCTGGTGTCTGAATAGCCTATGCAGATGGTGGTATTGAACTTTTCATATACTGAGCACAAGGAAAATGTGTAAACTTATCTTGAATTAAGCTTTGCAAATGTGAAGGCAGTGAAATATAAAGCATTCTAAAAATGAGCACTAAAGGTGTCAATCTGTGTCTCTTTCATTTGTCATTCTTTTTTCCCTAAGGCATCTTAAAAAGTAAACATGTCTTTACTTTTTATAACCAAATTTAAAATTTGCAGTGAAGAAATAATACTGACAAAATACAGAATGCAATCAATCAAGAATATAGGAATCACTTTGTAACAATTCTTGGTATTAATTGAAAGTGATTTCATTATCTATTTAAAAAGTCTAAATTCTGTGAATTAGAAGGAAAGCTTAATGCCAAACACAATGTATTCAGAAGCTAATGGGATCATTTAAGTGAGCTCTTGGCAGAACTACTAGCTGCTCCATTAAATGATTAAATTGCTTTATATTCCTTTTACCATTTGTTTCATGTAAGAAAAAGTCTGCCTTTATTTGCTTTTTGTTTGTGTTCTTTTTTTATAAATTGTAAAATTTGAATCTGTAAGAAAACAGCAATAGCCAAACATGCTTTTGAATGGGAAACATTGCTTTTGGTGAGCTTAGTCCATTTTAAACACAATATACTAGGAACTGTCCTAAATATTATGTAAATATTAACTCATTTAATACATTCATCTTTTACTGTACTGTTAAAATAATTTAAAATAAAGTACTATTGGTGACATTCTTTATTTTGTATACTAGGTAACTTTTACAGCTGTCCATGGACAGAGGCCTCACTCTCCTTTACCAAGGATATTTAAAAATACAGGGAAAAAAATTTGGAGATCTCATTATGGTTATATAGAAAGTGTCATGGAACCTCAGAAAAATGACAGAATATCTCTGGATTAGGTTTCATGGTCATCTATGGAAACCTCTATACTATTGTCCCCACTCATGCCCTTGCATATTAGTGCTGTGTTCTTTTCTTTGCATTGGCTGCAGATTGTTGTTCTAGTCTCTTTAAAAAGTATGAACCTTTCAGTGGTGAGACTAAGCAAGACAATTTATCTTCAAATAAGATGCCTAATACTCATGCATGTTGTTCACAGCAAAGGTGCTGAAAAGCATAATTATGTTGTCATATTCACAGAAGAAATTTTATCATTTTAGATAAGAAAATAACTTCCATAGTAATAAATAATAACTGCCATTTATTGACTTATCATTTACTGAGCACTTTTCTACTGCTTTACATCCAAAATTTGATTTAATTCTGAGTTTAACCTATAAGATTAGCATTATTATTCGCATTTTCAAGAGGGCATTGAGATATGGAGAGAATAATTTGCTCAAAGTAGCATAGTTACTTAAAATGGAAACTGGTTCAAAGAAAGAGCTAGATAATCTCCTAAGTACTGCCCTAATAATTAAGAATTTAAGGTCTGGTTCAACTCAGCTGATTTGCATCCCAGCTCTCCTGCTTCTTTGCTTTGAACTATAGAAAATATACTTAACTTATCTGTGTCATGGTTTCTTCATAGGTCAAATGAGAATGATAATTATAAGACCAAAGTCTTGGTTACAAGAATTGAATGAGTAGTTACATGCATAGCCTTAGAACAACGCTAACGAGTAAATGCTCCAAAAATGTCACTAGTGATATTAGTAAAGTTGTTGTGGTGGCAATAGTACTCTTATTTAGAAGGAAAAAAAAAAAGGAAGATGGAATTGATATGTGATAGAGACTAAACAGAATTTATAACAATTTTTCTTTTGTCACCATTTGCTTATTAGCTGAATGTCCTAAATTCACTGAAGATGATAATGTTTCAAGTCACACCATTCATCTCATAGATTCCAAACTACACCAAGAGAATATTGATCTTTCCATCTTTTATGAAGATTCTTCTTACTTGAAATCAGTGCCATTCTGATTTTACTCCTCTCTTTAAAAATCAGTAGCCAAAAAAGAGATCTGAATTCTGTATTCAAAGTGAAAAGGGGGAACTTTTTCTCCTAACATATATCTTAATATCAAATTAAAATTTGAATATATCATAGAATGGAGAAAAGTTTATCACAAACTATCTGACATCAACTGACTTCACAAACTTTTATTTGTTAATTACCATTGATTAATTTCTAACAAATTAATACCAGTTAATACATTGTTCTATAAGTATTGGAAATTAATGACTAAATATAATTATTAAATTGTCTTATTCTTGCCATTGTTCATGTGTTGTGGAGGAAAGTTACCAGTATGAAACAAATTAATTATCTCTTATTAAGCCATTCTATCTAACATTCTTTATTCAAATATAAAAACTGTCTTCTGGGGAAAAAAGAGCATCCTTCCAAGGGAGTAGGGGGAAAGTTATGAATATATAAATATATGTATTTGTATTGTGTATATATTATATAAACAATATATATTATATATAGCATATATGTATAGCAATTGCTGTGTCTGTGTGTGTGTGAGTGTATGTGTGCATGTGTGTGAAAATGAGAGCACCTTTCTCTAATAGCTAATGCAGAAAAGTCATGTCCTTGGTTAGGTGCTATAGCAACCAAGTAAAACTATTTAAAATGGCAATGAAACTGCCCATCAAAAGACTTGTTCATGTCATGTAATGAAAGGAGAAAGTATTGAACCAGAAACATTATTATTGGGAAAACAATAAAGCAGACTTCAGGATACTTATTACCATGAAATAATTTATGGATATCTGCCCACAGAATGTATTTAAAGTATATTAGATTCCTTCACAAAACATTTACATTTTGTTTGGGGCCTTAAACTTTAGAACTGCAAGAATATATTGAATTGGAGTGTTTTACATACAAAAATCTGATTTTGTTGCAATTTTGTTTAAATTCCCATGTTTGCTCTTATCATTTTGTGGAATATATGGCTTTTATTACTCTTATTATTTTTTGGTCATAGTCATTGTCAGAGCAGGAAAAGTGTTCTTAAGATAGCTGAATAAGCCACAGAGAAATACTGCTTGATATTCTTTAAGAGATAAACTCCAGAAGGAATGAACACACAGAGAACATAAAGTATTCCATGAACATTTGATTGCTGATAAAAAGAAGAAAGAACTGGGCAGGAGCAGGTGCATGGCTAGCCATGTTCTGGGCAGCATGTTTAGTGATTGGAAATATCACCTCAGAGATGTTCTGTTTTAGGAAAAAAAAAACCTATACAATTTTTACATATGTATTTATTCTTTTAAACTGGAAGAAACTAAGAGGCTTCTAGAGCTGTATGTTAAAGTTAAGCTGTACAAGTTAATTGTTTTCTCCCAAATTTAACAAAAAAAAATAATATAAAGCAGCAAAAGTGTACTGTGTCAGCAACAAAACAAAGGAAAGGGCTCAACCTCAAACACTGTGTTTGAATACTATAGTCAGGGGAGAGAGGGAATCCCAGAAGTGACTAGGGGAGATCTGCCCTCCGCAACCCCCATCCAACAAACAATTGCCACCACTCCTTTACCTGTCAAAGTAATACTGGGTACACAGACTCACCATAGGTACAACTCACAATTCAAAACCAGCTTTTAAGGTAAGGGAGCAGCCTACAAAAAAAGCATAAAATCTCTAAAGAAAGGAAAAAAGCAGGAGGAGGTGGTGATTAAAGCTATTTGATCAGTGCTTTTCTTTCCCAGGTTAATGATAAACTGGAAAGGAAGATAAAATGTGGGCAATCACTGAGAGTGTTTCCTGCAATAAATAGAATGGAAGAGAAAGCAGAAAAGAAATTAGGTTAAATTTCTCTGAAGGAAGAGGTGGCCTCATGAGAAGAGAACAAAGAACTCTTGTTGCAATCTTTCTCCTGCATCAAACTATAGTGGCTATGATCACAACTTGAATGCCATTGCTTACCCTTTTCCTAATAGGTTGACAATGATTCAAAGTTTTGTGCTTTGACACAGTTTGGAGGAAACTATAATGCTTATACCGGTTGTTGGGAAGGTAAATTGATGCAAAGTCTGAATAATTGTTTGGCTATATCTATCGAAGTTTAAAATGCACATATTCCATGATCCAGCAATTATTCTCTGCAACCTACAGTCATGTTAACAAAACATATATGCATTAGAATTTTTATAGAAGATTATATGTAATAGCTAAATACCAGAAACAGTTCTAGTAATCTACAATGAGGGAATGACTCAATGATGTATATCCACTGAAATACAATACAAAACTAAAAGTGTAAGAGATCCTTATGTTTTGGTGTTAAAAGATCTCCAAGCTATATTAAAAAGTGAAAAAAGACAGCATATTTATTGTGTGTATTTTGATAAGCAAAAGTAAGAGAACATACATACACATGCTGTTTTGTGGAATACTAAGAATAAAATATTACAATTAGGAAAAAGTCCATGTGTTAGAGAAGGGATAGAGAAACTTTTGCTTTTCATGTATATATATTTTGAGCTGCTTAAAAATTTCACAATATAGGGCATCCCCGGTGGCGCAGCGGTTGATCGCTGGATTGCAAAGCTGCCCAACAGCGTCTGCAGCATTGGTTCGATCCCTGGGCACCCGGCAAGGGTCCCACATGGTGCACAGACCTCTCCTGCCACCCGCTGCTCCCCTCAGCAGTGCGTTTCATCAGTCTGCCTGTTCTGCTCCCCGCTCTGGCTCTGGTGAATTCTCTCACCTTCCCGCAGTTCTGACTGTACCCAGTGCTTGTATAAATAAATAAATAAATCTTTAAAAAAAAAATCACAATATTTATAGCAGCACTATTTACAATAGCTAAGCTTTGGAAACAGCCCAAATGCCCAAAAATAGATGACTGGATCAAGAAGATGTGGTACATATATACCATGGAATATTACTCAGCATTCAAAAAAGATAAACACATGCAATTTGCAGCAACATGGATGGCGCTGGAAGGGATCATGCTCAGTGAAATAAGCCAAAAAGAAAAAGAAAAATACCGGATGGTCTCACTCATAGCAGGAATCTAGAATACTTAAATAAGGGACCAGGAAAATGAATAACTATAAGAAAGTGAAAATCAAAATCAACAAAAACTATGAACCAGAGACACTTTTTGGGGGGTGGGGGGCCGGGAGAGGAGGGATTGGGGTCAGAATGGGGGGATTGCAAATGTATGAGGAATATAAAAATAAAAATTATTAATTAAAAAAAATTAAAAATAAAAAAAATTAAAAAAAATCACAATATACAATTATTATGTTTATTTTCAAGTGTTCACTAAATGCTGATCCAAATGCAATATGTTTAAAAGAATATCAAAATGAGCTTTAATTCAGCTCTTTTCATTGTGATATCTAAATTGACTATTAACCCCAACCATTCTCCTCTGCATCCAGTATGAAAATCTTGTGAGTCTGTGTACCCAGTGTTACTTTTACAGGTAAGTCAATTAAACATTAAAAGAGGGAATGTTTAATTATCTAGCTGCTTAGTGCAAAGCCCAAGATTAGGCTCCAATATCCTCATCCCCAACCCAGTGATCTTCCCACAACATCCTAAACACTGAGTAGGGTTGTGAATATCCCTCACCATCAACTATTTCTATCCCAAATAGATGATCAAAATCTCTTTTATAGTAAAAAGAAGCAGATAAGCTTTTAACCACCAGGCCCACTGAAAAGTAATACTGATAGTGCATATCATTTCTAGGCTTTAACATTTTATTGCTATCAACATCTACTTACTGATTTCTCTTAAGCCATCTAGACCGGGGTGAGTAGGACTCCTGTTGCTGTGGACTAAAATGCATTACCTTGATGACATAGTGTTATCAAATCATCAAAGAGAAAATGCAACTAATTTTTAAATCCAGAGTTGGTAAGAATTTTTGAAGTAAAATAGAACAGACTATTTTTATTCAATTTGGAGAATTAATAAAAAATGTTTTCATTACATAATGAAAACATTAACTGAAACAAAAACTGAATTCCATATAAACTAAAAAATTTACAAGACTTGAGCTCAATTTCAACAATTAAATGTCAGCAAAACATAGAAAAAACATTTTAAAGTACTCTATTTTATTATGCACATAGTACATTGAGCGTCATTTCCCCAAAGCACTTCATATAGTGCCAGTATAAAAGAGAATTTTATGGGCAAATAAATTTGGGAAGTAGTGTGTTAAACAAAGTCAAATTCTCAAAACTTGCGATGTGCAGCTGTGCAGTGTTAATCTGTTAGGATTAGCCAACAGTTCCCCAATTTTTATGATGACAGATCCCAGTTTTCCCAAATTTTTTTTGGAAGGGCTCTTATAGGGATTTACCTGGGAAATGCTGCTCCAAAGAAAGAATGAGATTGAAGGACAAGAGAGGCAGACACTTAACCATCACTAGAGAAACTTTATTGTCTGTGACCTTGAAAGTTATCACTTTTATGTTTCTTATATTCACTTAAAACGCTCATAAACTTTCAAGGTTGGAAAGAGTAAGTACAGTGTTAAAGGAACAAATCAAAGCTAGCTCTAGGCAAAATGGTGAAGTAAGCAAAGTCTATTTTTGGCTTTTTACCTTCAGTAGCTTCACGTTTTCTTTCTACAAATGACAACTCACACCAGTTGTCATCCCTTCTTACCACTCTTGGACACATTTATAAAACCCTTTTCTAAAATCCAGAAGGTTTGGGGGTGTTTGTGTTTGGTTTCCATATATATATGGGATTGTGGTGCTACTAGCTCAGCATTTAACTATTTTTTTGTAGTAACATTGGTTTACAGCACTGATTATGATTTTGGGGAATAGGTTCACACAGTCTCAGATTTATGTCACAACAACACACTCACAAGCAAAGCACTCATAGTCCTTTCCCATAGATCATTAGCCTTTTTTACTGCCTTTTTTATTGTCTTCCCTCTTTGCTCCCACCCCAGCTTTTCCTCCCCCTATAGTAGCATCAATTCTGCATCATATTTTAGGGTTTATTTTAGTTCAGTTAAGTCAGTTCCTTTGTTACACTATATTCCACATATGAGTAAAATCATCCAGTATCTATCTTCTTTTGACTTACTTCACTTAGCATTATCCCTCCCATTCCATACATGTTTTTTGAAAATGGCAAGGCTATTATAAAGAGTGTTGCAATGAACATAGGAATACAGATATCTCTTTGTGAGTTAGTGTTTTTGTGTTCTTTGGGTAGATATCTAGAAATGAAATTGCAGGGTCATATGGTATGTAGATACATATATATATATATGTATGTATATATATATGTGTGCATTTAATATTTTGTGGAACTGCCATACTGTTTTCCATAAGGAATGGACCAGTCTATAACCCCACCAACAGTGAACAACTGTTTCCTTTCCTCCACACACTTGCCAATATTTATTGTTTCTGTGTTTTTTTTTTTTTATATCAACTATTCTTTTGGGAGTAAGTTAGGGTCTCATTGTGGTTTTGATTTGCATTTCCCTGATGATAAGTGATAGTGAACATTATTGCTTTTGCCTGTTGACCATCTAGAATGTGTTTAAACATGGCCAATAATACCTCTCTCCTATTCTTCTTGACAAACAGAAAATTTTTGCTTAAGAATTCTACCTCTAGGGTCTCTTTGATTACACGATCTTTTGGACTGAAAGCTCTGTCTATGGCCATAATAAATGTACACACTTGTGGCATTTAGACCCTGGTTTACAACACTGATTATGATTTTGGGGACTAGGTTCACACAGTCTCAATAACAAAAAGTAAGGAGTAGTACTTTGAACAAAGGACCTTGCTGAAAGGCTCTCAAGTTTTATATCAGTAGCCACCTTTCATTTTGTTAATATCAGCACCAATACTGGAAAAATACATATAATTTGTCAGAAGAAATAGAGACAAGTGAATCTATACAAGTATTTTTTTTTAAAGATTTATTTATTTATACAAGCGCAGGAGGGTAAGAGAATTCACCAAAGCCAGAGCGGGGAACAGAACAGGCAGACTGACGAAATACGCTGCTGAGGGGAGCAGCGGATGCGGTAGGAGAGGTCTGTCGCACCATGTGGGACCCTTGCTGGTGGCTGGGGATTGAACTGGCGTTGCAGAGGCTGCAGGCAGCTTCACAGCTCAGTGCTCAACCACTGCACCACCAGGGGAGGCCCTATACAAGTAACTCTTCCTGTTGGAATGAAAAGAACTAGTGATTAGAGATTTGAGTTTTAGTTTTTTCTCTGTTACCAGTTAATTCTTTAAAAGCTGATGTAAGTTTCCTCAACAGTATCTCTGGGGCAATATTATCAATGGGATAATACTTTCAGGGGCTGTGAAGATGGTCAAATTAGATAGATCAATATATATGAAAGTGTTTTGAATAGCTGAAAGGAATTTATATTCTTTTACAATTCTATGTTATATATAAGGAAATTAGGGTTAGCTTAACAACTTTCAAAATGACTGAGTTAATGTGTTCCAAAAATGAATCATAGCATATCACACCTGTAGTTAGTAATATAGGCCCCTAGGTTTAATGGAGGACATTTGTGCTCAAAAAGTTTGAGCAGCACTAACTTAAGGTAAAGCTGTGCCTCAGACCTAGTTGTCTAAATCTGTAGATTTTTCTGCTATACTCAGACACTGCTAGAGTGTAGTTGGTAGTTTTAGAACTGACAGTCACAAATGAAAAAGGCTGTATCATGGCTGGTTCAGGAATCTGTTTTCTTGTCTGTCAATCAAGGAACAAGAGTCATGATTAAATAGTCTAAGAATTAGTGATATATAGGTCTGTATGTAGTTTTGTGTATGAAATGAAAAGTTGCTAAAAAGTATTACTCCATTAAAAGAGCAGCTTCCACTTTCCTCCAGGAATGAGTCCAAAATTTTCATATATCTCATTCATGTCCTTCATCTCTCCCCTTGATGCACTGCCCAGGACATCTGCTTCTGCCCTGTGATTTGCACAAAACTTCAGCTTTTTGAACTCTAAAAAAGAAGAGCTTTCTTGTTACCTTTAGAGATTTCATTCCCTGAACCATTAAAACAAACCTACGTGCTATATTAAATATAATTTTGATGTAAAAATCATTTACAAAGGCTTTGCCTCTGCATAATTGATTTATTGCTAGAATAAGTTCCTGCATAATTTCTGAATAAACATGGCCTTTTAGGAAATTTCTAGATTTGAAGTCCAACCAACCATTGGCCAACTTCATGACTAAGAGCAAGGGTATAATCTCTCTGTGCCTGAGATATCTCAAGTATGAATTGTGGCTGTTACTTGATCTACCTTAGAGAGAAAGTGGAAACAATAAGTGAACTTATTAGGAGCTCTACAAATTTTTAAAAGGTTAACAATTATGTAATCTCAGTAGAAGCTATATTGTTATTGTTTGGACTATTGTTCTATTTTTTATTATGTGTGAAGTTTCTCAAAATAAAAAGTTAGAAAGCCTGCCCCCCTACAAAACCCTCTATGAAATATTTCAAATGTAAATATATTTGTATTTATATTAAATTATTTTAAAATGTCTTAATTAACTAGTATATTTTTCTGATTATTAATCATTTCTTATTTAGAGTTTTTTAGTTTCTATAATTTAGACACCATCTTCCTTATTTTTCCACAGTAGTTTTTTTTTTTTTTTTTTTTTCTTTAAGAGCTGGAGTGTAGGTTGTGAGGGTGGAGAGTGAGAGGATTCACTAGAGACAGAGTGGGGAGCAGAACAGGTGGATTTACTGAAACACACTGCCAAGGGTAGCAGTGGGCAAAACAGGAAAGGTCTACTGCGCCATGTGGGTCAGCTCCCTAGCCAGTAATCAGATTCATGCTGAATTGATAGTGCTTAACCCCTTGTGCCACCAGGTAGGGCCTCCACAGTAGTTTTTATTTTTTTTTTTTAATGTTTTCCAGAATAGTAGGTCACAGATTATTTAGTAAGCTCCATGTCTGAGGATTGAAATGGCCCTTCACCTATCTTACCTTCTATTTTTTTATATGGCAATTATTAAGCAAAGAAAAAACAGTGTGTTATATATTTTCAATCCTCTTGTCTATTCCATTGGGGTCAACACCTTAATAAAAGGACAGGTACCCTGCCACATCGCTAAGGTGACAAACGGATTAGATATACAATGGAAATAGTAATGTCTATTGAAGAGCATCTTGATGTACAGCATCATGCTCTGTGTATAAATCATTATAAAAAAGTACAATGGGGAGACCATCAAAAAGTACAAAATAAAGAGAACTCTACAAATGACACCAGTGTTTCATTCAAGGCCTTGAAATTTCAATTTGGGCTGCAAAATTGCCCTTATATGCTCTCAGGGCAGCCAGGTGGGTGACAAAATATCTATTTAGAAAGAGACAGAGTTAGTTCAATTGACTCAGGAAACTTGTATTACTGAGCAGAAATGAAGTTGGTGGAAGCGTTGATTATGATTTTCCTATGAACAGAATGTGAGATTCTGTATTTAGTGGTGATTGAGTGATTAAACATTTTCTGTCTTTTTATGAGAAATTTAGCCTACTTTCTTAAGCTTACAGTCTTTACAGTTTCATTTCACTGATTTCTTATTTTAAGCACAGTCAGATCTGACATTAATACCAAACTCATTTAATTGGTGAGTCAGTCAAAAATTACTTTTTTGGCAAGCAGCAAAATGAAGTTCAAGGAAGCAGCAGGATGGTTGCCTTAGAGGGTGACAAGTTCCTGCTGGAGCAGGAAAAGGAAGGAAAGACTGCAGGAGGAAGAAGGAAATTAATCTATCAAATGTGATCATGCTTTTGGAGTAGAAAACAAACTTCTGATAGGAATATGCTACATTTGATGGAACTCTGGGAAAAAATTATTTAATTAGAGACAACAAAGCAAATGAATAAATGGGCAACAAGGTAATGGTAAAAGAACTATATACGACTTGTATGTACTACAAGTAAAATGCTATTGATACTTGCCTTTATATCAAATAGTGATAATTATGAAAACATTCATTATTAGCTAAAAATGATAATTTCATTGTATCAGGAAGACAGGAAAAAGAAAATAGTCATGAGGGACAAGCAAGTAGGATGACAGTAAGATTGATCTACATAAAAGGAAGTCATTAGACAGTGGGGAAACAAAAATAAGAACAGATTACAATATTGAAAAATAAGGTAAATACTGAGTTTAAAGAACATTTTATTTTATTTTTTTTTTTTTTTGGGTTAGCTAGTAACAATTTTATTTTAATTTTTTTTTACCATTTATAATTTTTGTCATTTATATATTTTATATTATTGTTACTTATATCTGTATGTTGTGTATTGCGGGTAAAAATTCCCACCACCAGTTCACCCAGTAACCTTCACCATAGTTCCTTGTACTCTTCTCTCCCCTGTTTGATCCCTTCCCCTTCTCCCACACAAAAGATAGTAACATTTTTTTTTGTGAAACCTTTGTAATAGTTCCTAATAGGAAGACAGGGAGAGAAAATAGATATAGGAAATACCTAGTGCCATTAAACAATTGATGAAGTAGTTATGACAGTAATTGTGGGGATTGTTTATTGTAGTGATTTTTGTTTTTTTTTTTTTTTTTTTTTTTTTATTAAATTTTATTTTTATATTCCCCCATACAATTGCAAACGCCCCCATTCTGACCCCAATCCTTCCCCTCCCGCCCCCCACCCCCCAAAAAGTGTCTCTGGTTCATAGTTTTTTTTGTTGATTTTGATTTTCACTTTCTTATATTCATTTTCCTGGTCCCTTATTTAAGTTTTTCTAGATTCCTGCTATGAGTGAGACCATCGGTATTTTTCTTTTCTTTTTGGCTTATTTCGCTGAGCATGATCCCTTCCAGTGCCATCCATGTTGCTGCAAATTGCATGTGTTTATCTTTTTTGAATGCTGAGTAATATTCCATGGTATATATGTACCACATCTTCTTGATCCAGTCATCTATTTTGGGCATTGGGTTGTTTCCAAAGCTTAGCTATTGTAAACAGTGCTGCTATAAACATAGGAGTGCAGGTGCTCTTTGGAATTGATGTTTCTGTGTCCTTTGGGTAAATACCTAGGAGTGGAATTGCTGGATCATATGGAAGCTCTATGTTTAGTAGGTCCAGAAATCTCCACACAGCTCTCCATAGTGGTTGGACCAGTTTGCACTCCCACCAACAGTGCAGGAGAGTTCCTTTTTCTCCACATCCTCGCCAACATTTGTTGTTGCTAGTTTTTTTAATATGTGCCATTCTCACTGGTGTGAGATGGTATCTCATGGTAGTTTTGATTTGCATTTCCCTGATTACAAGTGATGTTGAACATTTTTTCATATGTCTGTTGGCCATTTGCATTTCCTCTTCAGAGAAGTTTCTTTTTAGCTCTTCTGCCCATTTTTTGACTGGATTATTTTCTTTGTTGTTGCTGAGTCTCATCAGCTCTTTGCAGATTTTTGTGATCAGTCCTTTATCATTAGTGTTGGGTGCAAAAATGTTCTTCCCAGTTGGTGGTTTCTCTTTGTTTTTGTTATTGTCTCTTTTGCTGTGCAGAAGCTCTTTAATTGATGTAGTCCCAGCTGTTTATCTTTCTCTTCACTATCACTGCTTTGGGTGATGTGTCTGTAAAGATGTCTTTGATGTGCAAATCCCGTAGTGTTTCGCCTATATTTCCTTCTATGTATTTTATGGTTTCAGGTCTTATGTCTAGTTCTTTAATCCATTTTGAGTTGATTTTTGTGTATGGTGTGAGGTAGTGGTCAAGCTTCATTCTTTTGCATGTAGCGACCCAGTTTTCCCAGCACCATTTATTGAACAAACTTTCTTTGCTCCAATGCATAGTCTTTGCTCCTTTGTCAAAGATTAGTGACCATAAATCTGTGGATTTATTTCTGGATTTTCTATTTGATTCCATTGGTCTGTATGTCTGTTCTTGTTCCAATACCATGCAGTTTTGATGATTATGGCTTTGTAGTATAGTTTGAAGTCTGGGAGTGTGATGCCTCCATTTCCTTCTTTTTTTCAGTAGAGCTTGGCTATTCGGGGTTTTTAGTGATTCCATATGAATTTCATCAATAATTGTTCTATTTCTTTGAAGAATGCCATTGAGATTTTGATTGGAATAGCATTGAATCTGTATATTGCTTTTGGTAGGATGGCCATTTTAATAATGTTTATTCTTCCAATCCATGAGCAGGGGCTGTCTTTCCATTTCTTGTGTCTTCTTCTATTCTTTTAACAGTGTTTATAGTTTTCTTTGTATAGTCCTTTACCTCTTTTGTTAGATTTATTCCCAAATATTTGATTTTTTTTGTTTCGATAATAAAAGGGGTGGTTTTTTTGATTTCTTCTTCTTCAGATTTATTGTTTGTGTATAGGAAGGCTACTGACTTTTGCGTGTTGATTTTGTATCCTGCCACTTTACTGAATGATTGATGAGTTGAATTAGTTTTTCTGTGGAGATTTTGGGTTCTCTATGTATATATCATATCATCTGCAAATAGTGATAGTTTGACTTCTTCTTTTCCTATTTGGATTCCTTGGATGTCTTTCTCTTGTCTTATTGCTCTGGCTAGGACTTCCAGTATTATATTGAAAAGCAGTGGTGAGAGTGGACATCCTTGTCTTGTTCCAGATCTTAATGGAATTGCTTTCAGCTTTTCACCATTGAGAATGATACTGGCTGTTGGCTTGTCATAGATGGCCTTTATGATGTTGAGGTATGTTCCTTGTATCCCAAGAATTTCAAGGGCTTTTATCATGAATGGGTGTTGCACTTTGTCGAAAGCTTTCTCAGCATCTATTGATATTATCATATGGTTTTTATATTTCTTTTTGTTGATGTGTTGGATAACGTTGATTGATTTTCGGATGTTAAACCATCCTTGTGCCCCTGGAATGAATCCAACTTGGTCGTGGTGAATTATCTTATGGATACATTGTTGGATTCTGATAGCTAAAATTTTATTGAGGATTTTTGCATCAGTGTTCATTAGGGAGATTGGCCTATAGTTTTCCTTTTTTGTGTTGTCCTTATTCGGTTTTGGTATTAGTGTAATATTGGCTTCATAGAACGTGTTTGGTATTGTCCCTTCCTTCTCAATTTTTTGGAAGAGTTTGTGAAGGATAGGCACTAATTCTTCTCTGAATGTTTGGTAGAATTCATTTGTAATCCATCAGGTCCTGGGCTTTGTTTTGGGGAGGTTTTTAATTACCATTTCAATTTCGCTGCTTGTAATTGGTCTGTTTAGGTGTTCTATTTCTTCTTTATCTAGCTTTGGGTGATTGTAGAGTTGTAGGAATTTGTCCATCTCCTCTAGATTGTTGAACTTGTTTCCATATAACTGTTCATAGTAGTTACTGATTATTCTTTTGATTTCTGCTGTGTCCGTTGTGATTTCTCCTCTTTCATTTATGATTCTGTGTATTTGTGCTTTCTCCCTTTTTTCCTTGTGAGCCTGGCTAGGGGTTGTCTATTTTATTTATTTTTTCAAAGAACCAGCTCTTGGTTTCATTGATCTTTTGGATTGTTTTTTAGTTTCAATTTCATTTATTTCTGCTTTGGTTTTTATTATTTCTTTTCTTCTACTGGTTCTGGGGTTTTTTTGTTGTTCTTTTTCTAGATCTTTGAGCTTCGAGATTAGGTTGTTTCTTTGAGTTCTTTCTTGTTTTTTGATGTGAGCTTCTATTGCTATATATTTTCCTCTTATTACTGCTTTTGCTGCATCCCATACATTTAGGATATTGGTGTCCTCCTTGTCATTCAATTCAAAGAATTTTTTAATTTCTTCTTTGATCTCTTCGTTAGTCCAGTGGTCTTCCAGTAGTGTGGCTTTTAATCTCCATGAGGTAGGATAGTTCCTTGCCTTCTTTTTATGATTTATTTCTAGTTTGATGCCTTCGTGGTCAGAAAAGATGGTTGGTATGATTTCAATCTTGGTGTATCTGTTGATGTTTGTCTTGTGCCCCAGTATGTGATCGATCCTGGAGAATGATCCGTGTGCGCTTGAGAAAAATGTGTACTCCGTTTTTTTGGGTTTAGTGTTCTATAGATGTCTGTTAAGCCCAAATGCTCTAGGTCCTTATTTAGAGCTTTAGTTTCTTTACTTATTTTTGTCTTGTTGATCTATCCATTGTTGATAGTGGTGTGTTGAAGTCTCCCACTACATATGTGTTTTCTCTGATGTCTGTTTTCAGAGAGGACAACAGTTGTCTGATATATTTTGTGCTCTTTCGTTTGGGAGTATATGTTAATGAGTGTTATTTCTTCTTGAAGTATTGTCCCCTTAATCATAATGTAGTGACCATTGGGGTCTCTTTTTATTTTTGAGTTTGAAGTCTGTTTTATCTGATATAAGTATAGCTGTTCCTGCTTTCTTTTTTGGCCCATTTGCTTGTAGGATTGTTTTCCATCCTTTGACTTGAGCCTATTTTTATCTTTTGTAGCTAAATGTGTTTCCTGGAGACAGCAAAAGGTTGGGTTTTGTTTCTTAATCCAGGCTGCAACTCTGTGTCTTTTTATTGAAGAGTTTAGTCCATTTACATTTAGAGTTAATATTGATATGTTAGCATCTGTATTTGCCATTATGTTTGTCTTTCCTTTGATTTTATTTATTTATTCTTTTAATAACTTTTTTTTTTTTTGGTCTTCTTTCGTTGTTATTCGTCCCTCTGAGGTTCTGGCTTTAGGATTCCTTGTAGTATTTTTTGGAGTGGGGTTTAGTCGCAATGAAATTCCGGAGTTTCTCTTTGTCTGGGAAGGTCCATATTCTTTCTTCATGGAGGAAAGAGAGCTTTCCGGGATAGAGTATTCTTGGTTGGCATCTGTTTTCTTGGAGTCTGTTGACTATGTCCCTCCACTCTCTCCTTGCCCGTAGTGTTTCTTCAGAGAAGTCTGATGTCAGCCTGATTGGTTTTCCTTTGAATGTTATCTGTTTCTTCCCTCTTGTCAGCTTCATTATTTTTTCCTTGTCCTGGATTCTTGGGAGCTTTACTATTATGTGTCTTGCTGTGTTTTTCCTTTCGTCGTGGAAGTTTGGTGTTCTTCTTGCTTCTTGTATATCAATTTTCAGCTCCTTCTTCTCATTTGGGAAGTTCTCTTCAATTATATCCATGAATATTTCTCTGTTCCTACATCTCTCTCCTCTCCTTCTGGAATTCCTATAACTCTTATATTTCCTTTCCTCATGGAGTCAGATAGTTCCCGAAGTCTTTCTTCATTCTTTTTCCTTCGTACTTCTCTTTCCTTTTCTGTTTTGGTTCTTTTTATTTCTGTGTCTTCAAGATTACTTATTCGTTCTTCCATTTCATCTATTCTGCTTTCATTGCTTTTCCCAGAGTTCTTTAGTTCCTCCATTAATTCTTTGATCTCCTGCATTTCTCTTACTTCCCTCTTTAGGACTCAATTTCCTTCTTCTGATCTATCACTTTTTAATCATGGCAATTTTAAATTCTCTTTCTGGAAGGCTCAGAAGTTCTTCCAAGTTGCTGTCGTTGCAATCTGGGGAGTGGTTTTCTTTTTGTGGTGTGCTTCTTTCCTGAGGAGTTGTTAGGTTGCGTGTGGTTCTTCTACTCCCTACTGTCTGTTTCTAATTTGTCGTATGCGTTGGGACACTGTGTTGCTCGGACTGACTGACATCTTGGGTGAACTTCTCCGCTCCCCTCTGGCTCTTCCAGGAGCCATCTCTGTCTTCTGGGGGAGCTTTCTGCTGGTTTTAGGCAGTTTTTACTGAAGAAATGTCCCTGTTCTCAAATGGCGAAGCGGGATGCAGTCCCTGCGCCTCCGGTTTCAGGCACACTCTTCTGCGCACCCGGTCTGCCCCGGACGTGGGTGCCTGCTCCCTCTGTGGGCTCAGACTGCTGGTCGGAAGGGGCCTGGCGTGGAATAACTTCCCGGCTGGCCACTGGGTCCTCCAGAAACCTTCTGCCCTTTTCAAGCAGACTTAAGAAATGTCCTGTTTTATAGGGTGTTAGTGACTTTTTTTTTTCCTGGTCGCTAGGTGGCGCCAGAGATCTCTCCTATTGTCCTTGGGGGCTGTTTTTCGCCTCCCCCACCCCGTGGGACAGAGAACAGAGCGGGAATGTAGGTACACCTCAACAGCTTTGGGGTGCTGTGTCTGCCTTGTGCCCCACCGTCGTGGAGAAACCACGCCCCGAATTTTCGTGCCCCGGGTCTCAGTTCAAAGCCCTCAGGTCCAGGACGCGGGCTGTAGCCCAGTCAGTGGCGCGGGAATGGCGCCTTTTGCACCCGGCTCCAGTGCCTGGGCGCCTGGTTCCTGCTTACTCAGGGAGGGACCTTCACCTCAGTGAGGACCTCCGTGCGTCTCCCCGCAAGCCTAGGTCGTCTCCCCGCAAGCCTAGGTCGCAGGCGTGTAGTGATTTTTGTGACTTATCAGATGTTAGTCTTGTTTTTCATACATGTAGCAAATGTGTACTTTTTTTTTTTAATAATAAATTTTATTTTTATATTCCCCATACAATTGCAGCCCCCCCATTCTGACCCCAATCCCTCCCCTCCCACCCCCGCCCCCCTAAAAGTGTCTCTGGTTCATAGTTTTTTGTTGATTTTGATTTTCACTTTCTTATAGTTATTCGTTTTCCTGGTCCCTTATTTAAGTTTTCTAGATTCCTGCTATGAGTGAGACCATCCGGTATTTTTCTTTTTCTTTTTGGCTTATTTCGCTGAGCATGATCCCTTCCAGTGCCATCCATGTTGCTGCAAATTGCATGTGTTTATCTTTTTTGAATGGTGAGTAATATTCCATGGTATATATGTACCACATCTTCTTGATCCAGTCATCTATTTTTGGGCATTTGGGTTGTTTCCAAAGCTTAGCTATTGTAAACAGTGCTGCTATAAACATAGGGGTGCAGGTGTTCTTTGGAATTGATGTTTCTGTGTCCTTTGGGTAAATACCTAGGAGTGGAATTGCTGGATCATATGGAAGCTCTATGTTTAGTAGGTCCAGAAATCTCCACACAGCTCTCCACAGTGGTTGGACCAGTTTGCACTCCCACCAACAGTGCAGAAGAGTTCCTTTTTCTCCACACCCTCGCCAACATTTGTTGTTGCTAGTTTTTTTAATATGTGCCATTCTCACTGGTGTGAGATGGTATCTCATGGTAGTTTTGATTTGCATTTCCCTGATGACAAGTGATGTTGAACATTTTTTCATATGCCTGTTGGCCATTTGCATTTCCTCTTCAGAGAAGTTTCTTTTTAGCTCTTCTGCCCATTTTTTGACTGAATTATTTTCTTTGTTTTTGTTAAGTCTCATCAGCTCTTTGCAGATTTTTGTGATCAGTCCTTTATCATTAGTGTTGGGTGCAAAAATGTTAAAGAACATTTTAAATAATTGAAGCCATGGAGAGGCAGGGGTTGATTGGTTTATTTTTAAAGTATACATGGGTATTGCTTTATTAGATAATTTTGAAAGTCAAGAAAATATGGCGCACAATATTTTTATAAATTTGGTCATTTTTGATCTCTTGTATATTAAAAATATTAGTGGCATTGTTGCTGGTTGTGGGTGTTGTCATTAATTTAACAGTCTTTTTATAGAAGCAGTTCATAAAGGAGAAATGCTCAGAAGGCAACAGGATAAACACTGCAAGTGCTCCATGCAGCACCCTTAAAGAATTTGGTGTGACTCTCTTGCGCTCCTCAACAGAAAGGATGCAGATCCTCTTCTTTTCAGGTCTAGCAAACAGAGCTAGGAGTAAAAAGGGAAGGAGAGAGGAGTCATTTGTGTTTGAGTGGCTATTAGAAGCTCTATTGCATTTTCAAAATAGGCATTATTATAAATTGTTTGCATTTAATTGCAATATACAAATTCCTGTTTTAATGCCTCTTTTTACCACAAGTGTTTCACTTATAATCCAGGATTTTGTATCTTTCCCTTTCCCTGAATTTTCTGATTTTCTGGGAATATGGTCTGTCACTTTATAAGGGTAATAGCATAAGGATGTGCAGTATGTGAAAAATTAGTTATGCAAGTTATAAATTAGTTATGCAAGTTAGTTGCATTATAATTCAGTTGATGAAGTACACTTTGCAGACATCAGGGTGTGTGCAGGCTTGATTTTCATTTGCAAGAGATTTTCATTATCACCACATTAGCCAAAGATACCTGCTTAAATGTGTTGATAGTTAGTTTATTCAGAACATCTGTCGACATTGTTTTTGATTGATAGGAGACCACATCTCCTGTCCTGCCTGCCAAGAACAATGTCAGTAAGTCATATCCCCAATTGTTGTTAATTATCCTTTCAGAGAGAGTGGTAATGGGGTCGTAATGTAAAATAATTACAAAGAATCAAAAGAGATTATTCAATCCAGTGGCCTTCTAATATTTGGCTCAGTATTACTTGTTACCTGTGCATTTCTCCAAGATGAACTTTGGACATACCTTACTAACATGTAATAGCTTTTTTGTTAATAGAATAAATTGATAATGTTTCTCATCAATATTCTACTTAATTTGCTTCCCTCCATTTATTCTTTCAATCTTACTATATATTAAACCATAGTGGGCAAGGTGCACATTTTTTCTTTTCTGATTGAAGATATAAGAGACTCAAACTGAAGATATATGAGAAATATGGCTCTTTCTCTCTCCCTGATGTCCAGGGAAGAGTTCATTCCATCACAAGAAAGCTAGATGTCTGCTTTCTCTTTAAGATGTCTTCATTTTTATTATGAAGTATAATTTAAATATATGGGACACACAAGAAGTTATGCAGAAACCTTTAAACTAGATTGAATGTAGTAAAGGAATTTCACTGCTGGAGCAGAAGAGAAAATTCTGATTTCAAAAATAATCAATATTACTTACATAAATAATTCAGTCTATTCCTCTTGGAATTAACTCATCTTTAAAAATGCCCCGTGCATTAATTAAAATTCAAGACTATCCTTGTTCTAAAACAGTTGTTACTTTCATGATAGCTTATGAAGAATAACCACTAAATAATAAAACTAGTATCTATACTAGAATGTAACAAAATTGACATTTCCTGAGCTAATATTAGGCTTTCAAAAAATATCAGAAACAACAATAAAATTCTGTTTATCTTCTTTTGATGGGACTCTAATTGATGAAAGTTAATAATAGCTGTTTAGTTTTCTTACAAGTCTACAATGAAATGGTAAAATCATAATCTTCTTGAAGCATATCCACCCTTTGATAGACGTTTTCTTTTTTCAGTAATAAAAAGGTGAGAAGTGCATTTGAGGCATATCTTGTCAGATAGGAAAGGATAAATAGCTCACTTGTAGGAGCTCATTTCAGCTTTTCAACCATCTGAATACCATATAAGAAATGACCTTTTCCAGGATAAGTGTGCTAGGTAGAACACTCATTCTTTGGGAGAAAAGAGATTTTCCACTTGTTCAACTATTGAGTAAGATTCGTGTTTGATGACTAGTCAGTCCCCTGATCCCATTTCTTCTCACCCAGCACACTGGAAAGAAAAAGCCAATTTGTAGTGTCATAAGGACTCTTCCCATTGTAATAAAAACTCTAAACCAATCACAAACCACCCTCAAATGGTAGGTCTCTGGGACAGAGTGTTGTAGAAAGGGTTGGTCAACCACCAGGTGCAGCTGCTACAGTGTCTTTATGCGCTCCCTCTTCATCCTGGAGAGTTTTCAAGGTGCTCCTTTAATCAACCCGGTTTTCTAAAATCAAGTCTCTGATTTTATTTTTCAAATGTAGCTTTTTAGTTGTGCTCTAATATTTGACAACTACATAGCACATTGATCTTTAAAATGTAGTTCTCAGAAAAAAAAAAAGTAAACTGAAGAGAGATCAAAAGCGATTAATCAAAGCTTAAAATTAATTCAGTGAAGTCAGACTTTGATAAAACCATACTCCTCCATTTGATCAAAGACACTCAGTGTTATTTTTAACTGTAACTGCTGCTTAGTCTTCAAAAACAATAGTGTGAATGCTGATATTCATAGGAAATGCCAATAATCTGTAAAATGTTTAGTCTTGAGTCTTAGAGGCATCTTTTTTATGATCTGTTGATATTGCCCATATATACATTTGTTTGTGTTCTAAAGGCTCTGAATTGTAAGTCTTAATAAGATAACAGGCAGTGATGTTTAGAATTCAATATGTGTCCCATTCTGAGTACATATAACATATGTAACGTATAAGACTATTGAAATGAGACACTTAAGCATCTGAATTATTTATTGAAGATGGGCACAACATTGACAGGGTAAGTGTGACACCTACAAAAGTGTGTTTCTTTTTACACACACACACAAAAAGGACAGAATATTAAGGAACTATGAATATTGTCTCCTTCTTCAACTTTGAAATAAAATTTTCCAGGGACATAGAATGATGGATTTTACTAACATAACCAGTGAACAGGTTTGGGAGAACTCCCAAATTCTGTATCCCACAATTACTTGTAAAAAATATTGGGCAAGTTATTTGGACTTCCTAAATTTTGATTACTACACAGTGAAATAAATATGATAATGCCTATTTGCAGGACTTGTGCTGATTAAGTTAATACAGAGAAGATATGTTATCTGCTACATAATAAACAGTCAGTAAATAGCAACTTCTACTCCTGTGGAGATGAGTAGTAAAGGTGTTAAATGGTAGCATTACTGGGGATAGAGATAATAGAAGTAGTACTAGATGTAAATCTGTAGTTCTTTATGATGTACAGTTGAGTTAATCAGTGGATTTAGATAAAAGACTTTGCCTTGCAATTATTCATGATTTACAATGTAAAATCATCTAAAAGCATGGATATTCAAGTTGCAATCAAATAAAATCCATGAGACAAATGAAATTGTTCTATTAAGTTAAAAATAAACATTAAATAATCCACAAATTCTTATGTCATAGATGATCAGTTAAAATATAATGGAAAAAGCAGCTCTCCTGTCACCTGTGTCTATGCAGTTGTCTCTTTCTTAAACCTCTCGCTTTCAAACACATCTCTCCTGCTACTTGTGACTATGTAGGTGCCTCTTTTTATTTCTCCTTTTCTTAACAAACCTGTCCCTTTTGGGGCAACTCTTTTGTCAATGTAAGCATCTTTTCCTTCCTTTCCCTTTCCCATTTTATATAATAAAACTGTCCTTTTGGATATACACACACATATAAATTATATTTATAAATATATATAATTTATTATACATTATATAATATGAAATTATATATAATCATATATTATATGCATAGTATAGATAAATATAGATAAAGTATATATGTATATATTCTATATATATGTGGGAAAACCCAATTTAATGGCCAGGGGGTAAACAACAATATATTTATAATAAATATAGCAAGTAGAATTTGAAGATTTTATAATTGAAGGAATGGGATTTTAGTAGAGGAAACAGTATATGTAAAAGTGCAGGAGCTAATCTAATCTCTCTATATTAATATAGATATTTATTATAGGTTTATACTTACATTACTTGAGGAAAATTGTTTTCTTTATGTATATACAGAAAAGATATTTGATAAATTCTACATTTAATCATAAAATCACAACTTAGGAGGACTGAAGAAATACATGTAAAATATTTTTTAAGCTTCTGTCTGATACAAATAACTTTCTTAAGAGTGTTAATAACCGCAGAAGTTAGGGAAGCAGACTAAATCCATTTAACATTGACCTAAAATGTTAAAGAATGTTAAGTATACAAGGAAACAAACACAAGAACCAAGTAAATAAAATAAAAGGCACACATACTAGATGAGTAAAAACTGTTTTGAAATAATGAGATTATACTCATAAAAAACCATTATATTCAATTGAAAACCTATTAGAATTAATAGATAGCCAGTTAAAACATAAGCCTTAAAAAGCTAGGAGCTGTTGTGTTTGTTTGTTTGTTTGTTTTAGTGGGTGAAATACCATTCACCTTAGCAAAAGCAAAACAAAACAAGAAATACCTTTGGAATTTGATTAGTAAAACCTCTCTGATACCCACCTGTGGAACTTCATCAACACAAGCTTCGAGTGTGTTGATTTGTCAAACTGTACTGAATTACTGAAAAGAAACATTTGCTATTTGACCTACTGATCCAAAAATCTGTACATTTCTACCAAGGAAGTTAGAGAAATTAGCAAACTATACATCTATAATATACAGCTGTCATGGTTTGTTTATAATAACATACTTAGAAACAAACTGAAAACAAAAAAAGACTGTGGCTGGATAGCTAGATTGTAGGATATCTGTTGTTAAAATTGGTTTCTTTTTTTAATTTCTCTTTTTAAATCCACTATCAATAGTTAAACATTAAAATAAATGAGCCCTCCACAAAAGAAAGGTGATGATTCTGACAACTCAAAATATTAATATTTCTGAAATTTGAAAAAGACCTCAGAGATTGTTTATTATATCCTTATTATTTAGCAAATCAGGATATGAAGCTTAAGTGGTTTAGTGACTTGCCCCAAACTGAAATAGATGCAGACCTGGGAGAGCAACTGATGTCTTGTAATCTCAGTCCCAATTCTCTTTCACAGTACAGTGGCAACTCCAGAATAATACTTGCAATAGAAGCTCTTTCTAAATTATGTGCTTCTGTGTGTGTACATTAACTAAAAAAAAAAAAAAAAAAAAAGACATGCAAATCCCTGCATAACTTAATTTTTTTCTAGAAATTCAAGTCTCTTGAATTGCAATTCTTCATTTTCATTAGACAATCTCTGAAGTATTCTCTGTAGGAAAAAATAAAATAACTAATTATGTGTGTGTATCTGTGAAATATAACCACAGAGATTTATTTGCACAATTTTCTTTTATTGTAAATTTGGTGTCATATACTTTCAGGAAATCCTTTAAAATTGTCAGTAAAATGGAGATGCATTCTATTTCTATTCAAGGGAAAACCAATTTGAGTTATCAGCTTCTTTGATCTCTAAAATAATCAATATTCAAGAGATTGTAGCTACAACAAATAAATTGTGCAGAAAAATAAATGTTGCAGAAAATTAGAGACATTGCTTTTAATTCCATATAAACTAACATATAGTTCAGTTCCTTGGAGATCTGTTATAACTTATAGGTGGATAGGAGATAGAGACTAGGCTAAGAATGGACAGTAAAATTGATTGTATTTTTCCTTATACAGATTTGTTGATTAATTTTTTAATACTTACACTATAGTTAATGCCATCATAAAGTAGAAATCACCATTAATAGACTATAAAGAAATATAAAGTATATATTTTTCTTTAATGAAATAGAATCACAAGGAGAAATTTAATTATATTACAGTTAAAATAATGGTGCTGCCTATGTTAAAATTTCATAACTGAATTATATAAATTTCGAAGTCATTACTATGTTTTATTCAATATGTTGAAAATCAAAGAGCTGATCAAATCAGCTCTTTTAAGATACCTCCTTTATTGATGACCTATATCTTATTCTCATGTCACTAGTTTTCCTTCCTAGATGTCTAGGTTTTCCTCTGAATCCTTAAATTTTATTTTATTTGTAATTGCTTCTGATTATTAACATTTGTTTTGTAAAAATTATTAATTTGAATAAATGTAGTCTGAATACTTTTTAATAATGGCAATAGTGTTCTTAAAAACATACTCTTTCAAACTATTTAGATATTATAGTATGTGAAGTAAACTAAATGTCTAGATGATTTACTAAGTCACATTAATTTCATTTTTTAGATTCTAGTACTTTATATTCATATTTTTAATGCACTGTAACAGGGGTTTTCCATTTACTCCCAGACTAACAGAGCTGGCCTCTGAAGCATTTGAGAAATAAATGATAAAATAGCTATATTTATGTGTTTGTTTGTTGTAACATATTCATATATGAATGCATATATATGCATGTGTGCACACACTTTTATAACCACTGGCTTTTGAAGACTAGAAAATTCATCATAAAAAAATGTAAAATTACATCAATTTGGACCTGACATTTTTTCATAAAAACATACTTTAAGTTAGTACAAGTTCTTTGTTTTAAGGTGTAGGCTGATGTCTTAGCAGAAAATTGTTATTGTGATTTAGGCCTAATCATTTTAATTTGTCACCATTGAGTTTCCAGCACTGTTTCTCAACCCCTCCTGGTTCAGGAAGGTTTCCATTAGCAGAATTCTCTTTCTCATTTACGGAGAATCTGTAATGTTAGAGTGATCATCTTCAAAATGCATGTCCTTGAGCATGTTTCAATAGATGAAGTTCTTTGCATATTTGCCTATTACTGCATCCATCATATCTAATAGCCCTCTTTTGCTAAAGGCCAGACTTACTTTCTGTGAAGTGGAATGGTGTGTCTAAATAGAGATTGATTCATTCACTGATTAATTCTATTAGCAAATGCCTTTGAATACCTGCTCTGTAATAGACATGCTATTGGTCTCAAAACTGATTCTGATTTGGTAACTACCTTCTACAAGCTCCAAATATTAAAAAGCTATAAAGAAAGGAGGAATGGGTAGCAGTATTGTTCAAACAATATTGAGGATTATTGTTAATAATTGTTAAGTTTGGATGATTGGTGCACAGCACCTCATCGAACTTACCTTTTTTTTGGAATATGTTTGAAATTTTCAAAAAATTAAGAAGATTTATTTTTAAGTGAAAGTCCTTTATCAAGGTTTATTTTTCTATTTAATTGGAGCATATATCCCATTCCCCTTAAAGTAAATCATGGGACATAAGTTTGTTTTTATTTTGAATCCATTGTTCACAATTTAACCATTTCTCCCTAACGTCAATTTCTAGTGTTGTCTACCCTGAAATGGTAAAAGATAATAATGATTTTCAGATATAAGGTTCACATTGGGTTTGGAGCTTAGTTGTGCTGAGCTACTCTTCAGAAATACCTTCTTTCCTTAGCCTCCAAATCACTGAAAGTTGTAAATTGGTCATAAATTATTCCTTAGTTCATTGATGCTATTAATAATTTAGTTTCCTCTTTTTGTTAATATTGTTATAATTTGGGAAAAAGAGGCTGTGAGTGGCACATTTATTCTTCAACTTACATCAGATTAGACCCCATTTAATAAATTTCTTTAAAGACCCAAAATGAAAGATGAAAAGTATCTGAATACTAAACAACAATGAGAATGTTTTGAAACTTTGATATAATAAGGATATAAGGCCTCCCCTGGTGGCGCAGGCTGATGAGTGCCAGGCTGTGAAGCTGTCCGCAGCCTCTGCAGCGCCAGTTCGATCCCGGCTGGCCGGCGAGGGTCCCACATGGCACGGTGGACCTCTCCTGTCGTGCCCGCTGCTCCCCTCGCAATGTATTTCATCAGTCTGCCTGTTCTCTTCCCGACTCTGTCTCTGGCGAATCATCTCACCCTCCTGCACATCTGGACTGTACCCCGGTTCTTGTATAAAATAAATGAATCTTTAAAAAAAAAAAGGATATATATTAGTGTTCCCTTTAATTGCATTCAAGTTTGTAAATAGTAAGCATTTTTTTGTATTTTATGGCTCCTTTACAAGAAACTTTTCTAATAACTTAGGAAAAGGTCACCTTTTCTTCTTCTGTTTTCCTAAGAAGAGTTGTACCATAAGCTAAAAATGTCCACATTCATGCATAATTTATTTCCTATTGCCTGTTCTAACAGATTAGTACCATATACTGAATATAGTGAAAACACTAAATCAGGTATTTTATTTTTAAAAAATTACATGAATATTCTTCTAGAACCCCTAGGAAAATAAAAATTCAAGCTTCAAATGGGGAGAAATATCTGTAAAGGACTGTTAACCAGAAAATTGAAAATCTCCCTAAGCTCATTAAAAATAGATCAAATCATCCAATTTTTTAGAAAATATCAGTAGATTTGAACAGACACTTCAACAAAGGGGCATAAGGGAATTTTTTGGATGATGGAACTGTTCAATATCTTAGTTGTAGTGATGATTACATAACTATATGTTCAACAAAGTACACGAAACTTTTCATCAAAATATGTGGATTTTACATATTATATTATAAGTAAACTGAAGGAAAAATGAAAGCATTTTCAGATCAAAAATGATGTGAAAGACTGAAACATCACAATATTTTCAATGTAAATAATCAGCAGTATGCTAGCCTCAACTTCTTTGTAATTGTTTTTCTGATGTGTGCAACTAGTGATTAATAGATTTGATCACTTTAAATGCCTGTTTTAAATTGGGTTTTCTGTAAACACAATGTGAGGCATCAATTTGCCTTGAAAGGTTTATTTGGAAGTGTTTTTAGGAAACACTTGTATGGAAGTGAGGCAGGTAGGATTGGGAGGAGGGCCTCCCTACCGTGGGCTGTCACTGAGACCTGAGCTCATCCTACAGAGCACTCTGGACATCAGGTGGCTTTTTCAGAGCTGTGCTAAGTGAGGCAACAGGCTGGACAACAGTCTTCCTCAGGCAATCATTATTTGCACACTGCTCCTTAGGAAACACCATTTTCTGGGGTTAAGGGCAATTGAGGAATGCAGTTCTGTGCCTTTAAGAGCCAAAGTTCCCAGCATCTGAAGGAGGAAGGTGGAAGTCGCATCTCGGTATCTACTGTGTGTGTGTCTCTGAAACTTCTACTTTCATATTCTCTTCTATATAAATATTTTTAAAACAAAAATTTAACTCTTCTGTCATGAATATTTAAGGACCTACACTGTATTGGTGTAGGTCCAGTATTTGTGGGAAAACAACCTAAAGTGTCATTAACAGAGAATTAGTTTTATAAGCTCTTGTACATTCATAAAATAGAGCAGTATCAGTAATATGTTTATGTACTAGTAAGTAAAAAAAGCTTCAGGATATTATATGAAAAACAGAGTGAAACATAGGGACCATAGTATCCTGCCTTTTGAATAGAAGGGCAATGGGAGATTGTCTATTTTATTTACTTATTATCATTCAAAGAAATTCTGAAAGGAACCGCAGGAAGTAAAAATGACTATGTGGAATGGGTTTGGATGGAGATAAAGTGAACTTGTCTCATTGGGGTCAAATAGAAATGAAACTCCATTGCATACTTTTTTCTACTTTATAATTTCTCAACCTTGAGATCTGTTTTATCTATTCAAATGATTTTAAAATATGAATTAAAAAATAGTAATATAAGCATGTGGCTAGTGAAAAAATTAAAGCAAAACCTTCCATTGGCCATTATCAAATTCAGAAAAGCATCCTGAACCAGAGACTTCATTGTTTGCTTGGAAGATGGCAGTCATACCTGGTATCCTTGCTTTAGTTTTTACCGCATACAGTTTATTCCCAAAAAACTGGTCAAAGATGTACTTTACAAAAAGAGGTGATAGGATGCCATTCTTTCATCCAAATCTACCAGTGGTTTCTCACCTCCTCAATATAAAAGCTGAGATCCCTACAGTGGCTTCAAGGCCCCATATGATCCTAGCCTGTTTTTTCCTTCCCTATTCAATCTTTGCATCCTTTACCCTCTGACTTCATTCTCTACTGTTCTGACCTCCTGGTTTGCCCCAGTCACACTGGCCTCCTTTCTCTTGTCCCCAAAAAGCAGACATGCTCCTTCTTTTTACATTGTTCCCTCGCCTGGGAAAACTCATTTCTCAAATATCTACATGTGTTTTATCTTTATTTCCTTCAGCTTTGAGCCTTTCCCTGACCTTCCTATTATAAATTATAATCCTATATACACAGACACACACTCTTTTGCCTCCCTCTTTCTCTTCCCTGATAAACTTTTCTCCATTACATAATGTTCTATTTTATTATCCGATACACCCTCTCCCTCCTTCAGAATGTCATGGCAAGATATAATACAATGACGACAGGGATTTCTGTTTGTTTTGTTTGCTGAGGCTACCCCAGTGCCTAAAGTGGTACTTAGCACATGATAGGGTTTTAAAATTGTCTAATTGATTAACAAATTACTCATTGATTAACTTTCAAAAAATATGCTCTCAATGATATATTTAGTTACGTGAGAATAAAAAGTAATGCTTTGTCTTATGTTGATGTAATCCATGCTGTTATTTTGAAAATGGTTTGCACAAATAACAGTAATATCCATGCTTTTAGTCACCAAGTTTTATGGAAATTTTATATTTGATACTTTGGAGTATATTTAGCAAGCTTTATAAAGATTATTATAAATATTTTTACATTTTTGCAAAACTCTTTTCTAGTCTTTCATCTGACCACAATGACTCTGAATATCCATTGTACCTTTGTGAGTTTTCGTTCTGTTATACCCAACATTTTCCCTGCCCCAATCAGTGCTTAAAAAGTATCTGCTGTTTTTAGTTTAATTGATAATAATTGTCATGCAATAATTGTATAAGTTCAGCCCATAAAGATGAATTGAAGTGAGTCTCTTGTAACTACCACAGAGATATAAGAAGTACATGAACAAAAGAAAGATCGAGTGGAAACAATGAAGATAAATTTTAGGATCTTATTTTCATGAGGATATAATGGCTACTCTTTTTTTTAAGTATTTTTTTATATATTTCTTTTTTTTTAATCAAGATTTATTTATTTATTTATACAAGCACTGGTTACAGTCAGAAGCACGGGAGGGTGAGAGAATTCACCAGAGCCAGAGTGGGGAGCAGAACAGGCAGACCAACGAAATACACTGCTGAGGGGAGCAGCGGGCGGCAGGAGAGGTCTGCACACCATGTGGGACCATCACCCGGCGGTGGGGGATCGAACCGGTGCTGCAGAGACTGGGGGCAGCTTCTCAATTCAGCTCTCAACCGCTGCACCACTGGGGAGGCCCTATAATGGCCACTCTTAAAATATTATTAGAAGGCTGGCTCATATTTAGAGAAACAAGCTGCATTCAGCAGTTGATGTACTGTTGGGAAGAATTCTTAAATAGATTGTCTAAACAACAAAAGACATAGATGTGTTTAAAGTGCAGTTAACCTGCATAGGAGTAAAACCACACACTCACTGTGAAAAAGCATGCATTAGAAAATATAACTGATTTTTCTCATGCCTTAATAAAGGCAGTTTGTGTTTATAATTGATGATGGAACATCAGAAAATGCCAGTCTCAACAAAATTTTAAGCTCTACAAAAAATCAGAAACCTAGTAATGTTTACAAAGATTAAATGGCAAGCATATGTCAAGCATGTGCTACAGTGTCTTACACCTGGTAAGCACTTAGCTATTTGCTGTCAATATTAACACTTTAATATCTCCAACACAGCACCCCATCCTATGCTGAACATAAACTTCTCAGTAAAATAATTGTGAGTAGGATTAAAGTTATTGAGCTACAGTTTCTTTTCTTACAAAAAAACTTTTTTTTTAAAAAAAAGGTGTTAGTAATGATGAGCATCATAGAAGAAGAAGATAAATGAAAACTATTATATGGAAATAGACTCTATGGTGGGCACAATGGTAGGTGGGGGAATTTCTACACCTTTAGCTCAATTTTGGTGTGAACCTAAAACTTTTTTTTAAACGATTTATTTATTTATGCTGACAAGAACTGGGGTACAGTCCAGAGATGTAGGGAGTAGGCAAGAGAATTAACCAGAGACAGAGTGGGACACAGAACAGGCAGACTGACTGAAACAGACTGCTGAGGGTAGCAGCAGGCGAGGCAGGAGAGGTCTGCTGTGCCATGTGGGTTGCTCTCCGGCTGGCTGGGGATTGAACTCACACTGCAGGGGCTGTGGATTGCTTCATAGTGTGGTGCTAACCCCTTGCTTCACCAGGAGGCCCTGAACCTAAAACCTACCTAAAAATTAAATCCATGAAAATAGAACATATAATTTATGTTTTTAATAACAGGACATTTTCTACTAGAATTCATATGGCTTTCAAAATGTCATTTATATATATATATATATATATATAATGAGAAAAAAAGATGAATATTACTAATTCTTAGTGTGTGCTTGCAGATGTGTGTATGTGTGAATATGTGCACTGTTTTCATTTTGTCTTACAGTGTTTTCAAATATATAGTTTTAATTTTGGATAATAATTTTTAAAAAGCAAAAGCAGAATGCAATGATACAGTACAAAACAGATTACAAGAAAGAAGGATTAATTCCCCTTTTAATCACATTATTCCCTGTCAAGTTGTTTATTCTACCAAGTTTCCAGAACAAAAATGCCATAATTGAGAAAGTGAATGTTTCCTAATTAAGGACTTTCCATTTTCATCTGTAGTTATCTACAGATGGCAGCAAAGAGCTTTCAATTCAAAGATGAGCATGGTTAGTAGTTTTTAAGAGCTGCTTTTTGATTCGGCATCACTGGAAGCACTGTATAACATGTCAAATTAAAGTTCAGTTTGTAAAGTTACATGATTGCTGTTCACTGTGTGTGTGAATGAGGCCAGGGGAGCACATGGGTCGGGATCAGCTGTGACTGCTGCCAAGGAAAGGTAGCAAATCAGTACATTCAGTGTGTCAATCACTTCATTAACACTGTTTCAGAGCTTGATACTGACAAAGGCAGTTATTTAAACATCATTTTACTAAAATGTTACAAAATGAGTCAGATTCTTGCAAATACAGATGATGGCATTTTATAAAATTATCTACTGATAGCCATTAATGAGTAATAGTTCAAGGCACCTTCTATAATGTCTTAAGGTGTGCTTGGTTTTAAGTTCATTTTCTTTAATGTAGCTATACCTCTAAATCTATTACTTTAATTCATCCAATTCCATGATGTAGCAAATTCCAGTATATATCCAGGATACCGCTAGCTTCCCTGTATCCATAGTAGTAATTCACTTTCTCCAAGTGGGTTCTGATTCTGAGATAGAGTTTGCCTTGTAAGAGTTTTATTAAGATATGCTCTTGAGGCTCTCTTGTGGAGTGGTGTGTAAGGAAGAAAGGCTTTTAGAGGGAAAGGTCAAACTGCAGTGTAAGCCCAATGCCACAGGTGCTCTGGACATAATAGTCCTTCAGGGACCTCCTGAATCAAGCTGATGGGCTGAGGTCTTTATACTTCTGCCTGGGCCAGTCAGGGCCTGTGGGCCACTCCCAGGAAGGGATCTGACCTTGCAGAAAGTGGCTCTGGCAAACCCTGCTCAGACCTAAGGCTGCAAGTCCTCTTCCTAATGGGATATTGCATGGAGTATTACAATATCCACCACTCACACAATGATAAGTCATCACAGCTCCCAACTTTAACACAGAGAATATGGCCTTTACATTTGCTTAGCAACCTCTGTTATCTTTTACAGTATCAACTCATTAATGTATTTTTAATAGACAGCTATTACATTGACATGTCTGTGTTAGCTCCTTCAAGTGCTGGTTCTGAACAGGTGAGACAGGTAATAAAATATTTAAGTGAATACTCTATCCAAGATTTATATTAAGGAAAAAAAACCTACACTGAAAGACAAGAGTGACTAGAGGAATGCTTAATTGTACTTAAAAGAACAGTGTACAACAGCTTCAGGCATTCATTTTTCCAAGAACCAATTTAGATAATAACAATTGATATGTTAATTTGAAGCCATTCTAGTCTCATTTAGGGAAATCCTTAGAGACCCAGTATTTAAGTAACATAGGATGATAGTTAATAGGGAGATTGTTGTTTTATTTTAAAATAAACTGAGTTGTTTTTATCATTATAAGATAACATATTTCTTAAAGATATTGCCAGAGAAATACTAAAAAAGAGAATTAAAATCACCCATAATTTCTTAACCCAGAGAAAATTACTAATGGTATTTCAATTTTGCTTTTAATCTTTTTTTTCCTATAACCACACATAAAGATTGTATTCAGATTTTCTTTCTATAGGGTAAGTTTTCCCCTATTTCTTTGAAAGTGCAAATGAAGACATGCATCTATTGTAAGTTTTCCCATATGTTTGGCAATCTAGCAAATAATAAACATCATCATAAGTAATCATAAGTTGAATAATTGAGCCAAAGCACATATTTCAAAGTATTTCATTGCAAGAATTTCCATAAAATGGAATTTATTTGTTCCAAAAAAGATAACATTTTAAGTTTTTTTAATATATCGCCCAGTAGGAGTTTGGAATATGTGTATTAATTTATATAAGCTCAGAAATTTTTATATAGTTTATAACTATCCTTGCAAAATTTGATAAAGGAAACTGTATTTCACTCACCTATTTTTTTTTTTATTTCTCTTATTACTGAGTGAAAGTAAGCAGGTTTTAGTCAATTGTGTGTCTTTTTTTGTAAGTTGCCTACTTGTAGAATGCCTACTTTGTTATTTGCCTACTTTGTTATTAATTTCTACATCTCCTTTATACATTAAGAATATTTTTCTTTTTTTATAGTTATTTTTCCCAGTTTTTCATATACTTTTGATTGCTTTCTAAACTATCAGACTTTCATATTTGTATAGTCAAATATACCATCCTGTTCCTTTATTTCTTCCTAAAATTTTACTCTTCTATATTTTTTCCTGAGTTCATATGTATTTCCATTTCAATTTATTGTGATAATTTTTAGAAGATCTTAATTTATCTATATTTTATTTTTTTATCATTCAGAAATTAATGATATAGTTTTCCAAATAATTATCCCCAGATCATTGATTGGAACAGCAGCAAAGTTTCTTTTTTTTAATCACAATCTACATGCAAAATTGCATTTTGCATCAAAATCTAGAACACACATAACACACAAATACACTCAGACACATAGCTATACCTATAATGAAAATGTCAAAGATGATTTTCATCCTCGGGCCTCTCTGGTGGTGCAGGGTTTAAGTCTCAGGGCTATCAAACTATCCTGATCCTGGGACTGGGAGCTGACCCACATGGAGAGCAGACCTTTCCTCTCTCGCCCACTGCTACCCTCAGGAGTGTATTTCAGTTGATCTGCCTGTTCTGCTCCCCACTCTGTCTCTGGTGAATCCTCTCACTACCCACCTGCACCTCTGGCCTGCATCCCAGTTCTTATATGCATAATTAAATAAAAATAAATCTTTAGAAAATAATTTATATCATAAATATATGTAAATACATATACATATGATCTGATGTTTCCAGTTCTGTTCTGCTCTGTTCTGTCTGTCCTGTCCCATCCCATCCCATCCCACCCCATGCGATCTCATTCCATTCTATTTTAACTTAAAAAAAAAACAAAACCTGCGATTCACAAAATTGATTTTAAAATTAATGGTTTTGACCCACTTTTTGAAAACATTATTTACTAATCCTTATTTTCTGATCTGCTCCTTATTTTATATTGAGTACTTATATATTAAATATAAATTCTTTTACATTACTATTACTTTTTATATAATATTTTGGTGTTTTTATGATTTTTGCTTAAAAATGCTCTACTGCAGGTTTTCTAATGCAAAAATGCCCTACTGCAAGTGTTTTCTTCATCTCTCTAAGTTCTCAGATTTCTTTCTGTTTGTGCGGCTTTTTTGCTTTTTTCTTTTTTTAAGGCAACTTAATTACTCTGACACATTTTAAGATTTTGGAAAGTATGTTCTCCCAACTTCCTATACCTTAGTACAAGTTCTTAAAGCAGGAGACCTCACCTAGGCATATGCCTCCTGATGAAAGTTTTTACAACCAAGGCAGTTTCTGCTTCTAAAAAAGCCAGCAGCTATTTAAACGCCAAACCTAAATTCTTTGGAATGGAGTCAGCCATTAATCTAACTGATATGCTTATTAAAAGGAATGGTTTGAGACAGAGATATGTATACAGGGAGAATCCAGAATTGGGAGAATCCAGAAACTAAGAGAGAGGCCTGGCACATACTTTTTTGAGTACCTTCAAAGGACCATGGCCCTGATGACACCTGAATTTCAGACTTCTCACCTCTAGAACTGTGAGAAAATACATTTCTGTCTTGGGAGCAAACCAGTTTGTGGTGCTTTGGTTATGGAGGCCTTGGTAATCTAATATACTCTCTAATTGTACCCAATAAGTTGGCTGCCTTGACTCTTTAAAATCAAACATAAAACTTAAGCTGGTTTATGATGTACGTTCTGAAGGACTGCCATAAAATTAATTTTAGGAAATTGTAGTCACAATGCAATATAAATGTCTTTAATAAAGAATACAGCTTATGAAATGAATGCAGTCTGTATTATTTTCATTTTAAGTAATAGTTTATTTCATGGAGTTTTAATTAAGGTACAAATTTCTCAAAGCACCCTTATAAACTCCTTACCCCAGTCAATCTCCAGATGAATTTGTATGTTCTGAGTGGTGCCCTTAAAAAAATTCTCAATTATTTTTTCTTAACTCATGATTATTCTTCTCAGACAATGGTCATTGTATTAAGTGAACTTAATTCAGCAGCAATTGTATGCATTTATAACAATGAACATTAACTTCATCCCATTTATTCAGAAGTTTAGGAAATATGTTGTAGATAAGTATTTTGCATAACAAAATTTAAGGTATTAGAAAAATTTCATTAAAATACATTTAATAAACTTTTATTATAGTATATATAGGAAATTTATAATACCTTTTAGGAAATTGAATAACCATTGAAGATGTAATTATTCTTGAATAATTTTGGATATGAGTGGGGTGACCCGTCTGCTTAATCTCTGTGGTTATCTAAATTCTGTGTAAACTACAGTCCTATCTTAGTTATTATTCCCCTTCAAATTAAAGGAAATTGAATTTTGAATAAGCACTAATTCAAATAAACATGTATAATTTAGTGAAAATGAAGAGACAATGATGAGTATTTGTAGAATGGTTTCTGAGAACTGAAAATAGGGATTTTTTTTAAAAAAAGCAAAATCACCCTTCCTGCAAAGACTGTTTGCACATGCCACAATATTATCCTACAGGCTGATTATTAATTGCAATGAAGAAAAATAGATTTCTTTAGTTAGCTAATCCTGGCAGGCACTACTAAATGATTGTGATTAACATCAGTGGTAATTGGGTTATCTAACATTATGGTCCTCCTTCTGGGACACAATATGACCAGTATCAGCCATGAAGAAATCTTTTTCCCCAAATGTTTAAGCTATGTTTCACTAAGCCTATATCCTTAACCTCTGGTTTATAGCATATACAAGGGATCAAAGAATAATGTATGAAAATACAATGAAGCTGTCAGCTAAATCTAGAATGTAAGTCATTCCAAAGACAGCTGAATTAGACTCTTCAAAAGGTTAATGTCATCATGAGAGGAAAACAAAAAGGAAGGCCTGCTCAAGATTTAAGAGTTTAGAGAACATAACAGCCAAATGCACTGCTGAGTATGAACTTATACTCTAAAATCCATTTTAGGGACAAAAGGAATTATGAATATGTACTAGGTGGCAGATAATATTAGCATATTTTCTTAGATGTGATAGTGGTATTTGGTGTAGAAAATTGTCATTAATTTTATCATTAATTTTAAAAGGAACAAGTTGAATGTATCTGCATGTCTTGATATCCACAGACTTAGCTACACAACTATTTAAACAAAATACACACCTACACACCCACACATACAAGAAATGGCAAAAAGTTAAGGATTATTGAAGGATCTAGGTGGTGGCATAAATATAATCATTGATTATATTTATAATCCTGATTCACCTTTCACTGTGTTGTAAAATGTTTCCGCAAAAATGGGAGGGTGGGGAGGGCCAAATGCTGTTGAAAGATACAGGAAAATCAGGACAGATTTAGCAGGAGGGAGGTCTTTTGTTTCTTTAGTGAGAGCAGTTTCAGCCATTTTACAATGGGTTGAGTAGTAAATTAGAAATGAGATAAAGGAATAGACAATACTTAGGAGAAGTTCAGCAGTTAAGAAGCAGAAAAGGGGCCTCCCCTGGTGGCGCAGCGGTTGAGCGCTGGGCTGAGAAGCTGCCTGCAGCCTCTGAAGTGCTGGTTAGATCCCTGGCCACTGGTGAGGGTCCCACATGGCACGCAGACCTCTCCTGCCGTACCTGCTGCTCCCCTCAGCAGTGTATTTTGTCGGTCTGCCTGTTCTGTTCCCTGCTCTCGCTCTGGTGAATTTGCTCACCCTCCCGCTCTTCTGACTGTACCCAGTGCTTGTATAAATAAATAAATAAATCTTTAAAAAAAAAGTAGAAAGAAGATGAAAACTGAGGGAAATATGAAAGATATTGTTTTAATTTTATTTTTGACCTGGAGTTTTTTTTTGTTTGTTTGTTTCATTGTTTTAAATTATGCTTGCTTTAAGTAAGAAAAAGGTAACTCTTTCGGACCTGATAGAGAAAAATCAGACAGGAATAGATGGAAGAAGAAGGAGAAAGTTTAGAGGGGACTTTTTCAAGGGTCTTAAGATTACACAGATGTGACTAAGGAACAAAAACAAAAGAAGGCAGAAGCAGGTTCCCTCTGAAACCAGTAAAGCTAAAGCTTCAAAGTCTGCACTTGCATATCCTTCCCAAGATCCTGCAACTAATTTCTAATTTGCATTTTCTTTTTTTTTTTTTTGCAAAGGACTCCTTAAATTTTATAAACTTCGGTGCCTACAAAATCTGAATCCACATCATCTATGGACTTTTATCAAAAAAGAAGTTAAAGGTGTAAATTTTTTATTATTTTTTTAATTTTATATATATATTTTACATCATTTTTCATTTTTGCACAATGTACGCATTTTCATCTTAGTTATAGTCCCCATAAAATTCCCAACCCCCTTATTTTGATCCTACTTCCTCTTACCCCCCCTAATGTGTCTCTGGTTTATAGTTTCATGTTGATTTTGATTTTTACTTTATTATAATTAGTCTTTTTCCTGGTCCCTTTCTAGGTTTTCTAAATTCCTGCTATGAGTGAGACCATCTGGTATTTTTCTTTTTCTTTCTAACTTATTTTGCTGAGCATGATCTCTTCTAGCTCATCCATGTTGCTGCAAATTGCATGAGTTTATATTTTTGATTGCTGAGTAATATTCCACTGTGTATATATACCACATCTTCTTGATCCATTCATCTATTTTTGGGCATTTGGGTTGTTTCCATATCTTAGCTATTGTAAATAGTGCTACTATAAACATAGGGGTGCAGGTGCCCTTTTGAATTAATGTTTCTGTGTCTTTGGGTAAATACCTAGGAGTTGAATTGCTGGATCGTATGGAAGCTCCATCTTTAGCAGGTTGAGGAATCTCCACACAGCTCTGCATAGTGATTGGACCACCATGCCAGCAGTGCAGGCATGTTCCTCTTTCTCCACATCCTTGCCAAGATTTGTTGTTGCTAGTTTCTTTTTAATATGTGCCATTCTCACTGGTGTAAGATGGTATCTCATTGCAGCTTTGATTTACATTTCCCTGATTACAAGTGATGTTGAACATTTTTTCATATGTCTGTTGGCCATTGCATTTCCTATTTGGAGAAGTTTTTTTTTAGCTCTTCTGCCCATTTTTTGACTGGATTATTTACTTTGTTTTTGTTGAGTCTCATCAGCTCTTTGTAGATTTTTGTGATCAGTCCTTTATCATTAGTGTTGTGTGCAAAAATTTTCTCCCAGTTGGTGGGGTGTCTCTTTGTTTTGATTACTGCCTCTTTTGCTGTACAGAAGCTCTTTAATTTGATGTTGTCCCAGCTGTTTATCTTTGCTTTCACTATCATTGCTTTGGGTGATGTGTCTTTAAAGATGTTACTGAGATGCATGTCATGTGTTTCACCTATATTTCCTTCTATATATTTTATGGTTTCAGGTCTTATGTCTAGTTCTTTAATCCATTTTGAGTTGGTTTTTGTGCATAGTGTGAGGTAGTAGTCACACTTCATTCTTTTGCATGCAGCGATCCAGTTTTCCCAGCACCATATATTGAATAAACGTTCTTTGCTCCATTGCATAGTCTTTGCTCCTTTGTCAAAGATTAGTTGACTGTAAATCTGTGGGTTTATTTCTGGATTTTCTATTTGGTTCCATTGGTCCATGTGTCTGTTTGTGTTCCAATACCATGCAGTTTTGATTATTATGGCTTTGTAGTATAGTTTGAAATTTGGGCATGTGATGCCTACATTCCCTTCTTTTTTTTTTTTTTTTTTTTTTTTCAGGAGAGCTTTGGCTATTCAGGTTTTTTGGTGGCTCCATATGAATTTCATCAATATTTGTTCTATTTCTTTGAAGAATGTCATTGAAATTTTTATTGGAATAGCACTGAATCTGTAAATTGCTTTTTGTAGAATGGCCCTTTTGATAATGTTAATTCTTCCAATCTATGAACAGGGGATGTCTTTCCATCTTTGTGTCTTCTTCTATTTTTTTTTAATAGTATTTTATAGTTTTCTTTGTATAGATCCTTTACCTCTTTTTTAGGTTTATTCCCGAGTATTTGATTTTTTTGTTTGTTTAAATAGTAAATAGGATGGTTTTCTTAATTTCTTCTTCAGATTGATTGTTTGTGTATAGGAAGGCTACTGAATTTGGTGTGTTGATTTTGTATCCTGCTACTTTACTAAACTGATTGATTAGTTTGGTTAAATTTTTCTGTGGAGTTTTTGGGGTCTCTATGTATATTATTATATCATCTGCAAATGGTGATAGTTTAACTTCTTCCTTCCCTATTTGGATTCCTTGTATGTCTTTCTCTTGTCTTATTACTCTGGCTAGCACTTCCAGTATTATATTGAAAAGCAGCGGTAAGAGTGAACATCTTTGTCTTGTTCCAGATCTTAATGGAAATGCTTTTAACTTTTCACCATTGAGAATGATATTGGCTATGGGCTTGTGTATATGTTCTGTAGGGTGTTGAGGTATGTTCCTTGTATCCTGAGAATTTCAAGGGCCTTTATTATAAATGGGTGTTGTACTTTGTCAAAAGCTTTCTCAGCATCTATTGATATTATCATATAGTTTTTATATTTCTTTTTGTTGATGTGTTGAATTACATTGATTGATTTTCAGATTTTTAACTGTCCTTGTGTCCCTGGAATAAATCCTACTTGATCGTGGTGGATTATTGCATGGATACATTGCTGGATTCTGTTAGCTAAAAGTTTATTGAGGATTTTTGCATCAGTCTTCATTAGAGATATTGGCTTGTAGTTTTCTTTTTTTGTATTGTCCTTGTTCAGTTTTGGTATTTGTGTAATGTTGGTTTCCTAGAATGTGTTTAGTATTATCCCTTCCTTCTCAATTTTTTGAAAGAGGTTATGAAGGATAGGCACTAGTTCGCTTCTGAATGCTTGGTAGAATTCATTTTTAAATCCATCTGGTCCCAGGCTTTTGTTTTGGGGGAGGGTTTTGATTGTATTTGGTCTGTTTAGGTGTTCTATTTCTTCTTTATCTAGCTGGGTTATTGTAAAGTTGTAGGAATTTCTCCATCTCTTCTAGATTGTTGAATTTTTTGCATATAACTGTTCATAGTAGCTTCTGATTATTCTTTTGATTTCTGCTGTGTCTGTTGTGATTTCTCCCCTTGCATTTGTGATCCTATTTATTTGTGCTTTCTCCCGTTTTTCCTTTGTGAGCCTAGCTAGGGGTTTGTCTATTTTATTTATTTTTTCAATGATCCAACTTTTGGTTTCATTGATCTTTTGGATTTCTTTTTAGTTTTTTATTTCATTTATTTCTCCTTTGATTTTTATTATTTCCTTTCTTCTACTGGTTTTAGTTTTTTTTTGTTGTTGTTGTTGTCTTTTTCTAGTTCTTTGAGATGTGAGATTAGGTTGATTCTTTGAGCTCTTTCTTTTTTCTTTTTTTTTTTTTTAACACATTTATTTATTTATGCATACAGAGGTCATACATTTATGGCCTCTGGGTACAGTCCAGAGATGTGGGGGGGGGGTGTATGACAGGATTCACCAGAGACAGAGCGGGGAACAGAACAGGCAGATCGACTGAAGTACAGTGCTGAGGGGAGTAGCTGGTGAGTCAGGAGAGGTCTGCTGCGCCATGTGGGTTGTTCCCTGGCTAGCCGGGAATCGAACTCGTGCTGCAGAGGCTGTGGATGGCTTCATAGTGCGGTGCTTAATGCCTTGTGCCACCAGGAGGCCCTCTTTCTTGTTTCTTGAAGTGAGCCTGTATTGCTACATATTTTCCTCTTATTATTGCTTTTGTTGCATCCCATACATTTAGGAAATTGGTGTCCTCCTTTTCGATCAAGTCAAAGTATTTTTTAATGTCTTCTTAGATCTCCTCATTTGTCCAGTGTTCTTCTAGTAGCGGGGGTTTCAGTCTCCATGAGGTAGGAGGATTCATTGCCTGCTTTTTATGGTTTATTTCTAGTTTGATGCCTTCTTCTCTGGAAGAAGATAGTTGGTATGATTTCACTTGGTGTATTTGCTGATGTTTGTCTTGTGTCCCAGTATGTGATTGATCCTGGAGAATGACCCGTATGCACTTGAGAAAAATGTGTACTCAGATTTTTTTGGGTTTCGTGTTTTATAGATGTCAGTTAAACCCATGAGGTCTAGATCCTTATTTAGAGCTTTTGTGTCCATTCTTATTTTTTGTCTTGTTGATCTAGCCATTGTTGATAGTGGTGTGTTGAAGTTTTCTACTATGTATGTGTTTTTTCTGATGTCTGTTTTGAGATGATAATAGTTGTCTGATATATTTTGGTGCTCCTTCATTTGGTGAGTATATGGTAATGAGTGTTATGTCTTCTTGAAGTGTTATGTCCCCTTGATCATAACATAGTGACCGTCTGGGTCTCTTTTTACCTTTTTGAGTTTGAAATCTGTTTTATCTGATATAAGTATATGCTGTTCCTGCCTTCTTTTTTGGTCCATTTGCTTGTAGGATTGTCCTCCATCTTTTTACTGTCAGTATACTTTTATCTTTTGTAGTTAAATGTTTTTCCTGGAGACAGCAAAAAGTTGGGTTTTGTTTCTTAATCCAGCATGCGACTCTGTGTCTTTTTATTGGAGAGTTTAGTCCATTTAAATTTAGAGTTAATATTGATATGTTAGTGTCTCTGTTTGACATTTTGGTTGTCTTTTCCCTGGTTTTATTTATTTATTTTTTAATATTTTTTTTTATCTTGTTTTGTTCTTATTCATCCCTCTGTTGGCTCTGGCTTTAGGATTCCTTGTAATATTTTTTGGAATGGGGGTTTAGTTGTAATGAAATTCTGGAGTTTCTGTTTGTCTGGGAAGGTCCTTATTCTTTCTTCATAGAGGAAGGAAATCTTTGTGGGATAGAGTATTCTTGGTTGGCATTTGTTGTCTTGGAGTTTGTTGACAATGTCCCTCCACTCTCTCCTTGCCCATAGTGTTTCTTTGGAGAAGTCTGATGTCAGCCTGATTGGTTTTCCTTTATATGTTAGCTGTTTCTTCCCTCTTGACAGCTTCATTATTTTTCCCTTGCCTTGGATTCTTGGGATCCCTAGTATATGTGTCTTGCTGTATTTTTCCTTTCATCATGAAAGTTTGGTGTTCTTCTTTCTTCTTGTATGTCTATTTTTAGCTTCTTCTTCATATTTGGGAAGTTCTCAATTATTTCCTTGAATATTTTCTCTGTTTCTGCGTCTCTCTCCTCTCCCTCTGGGATTCCTATAACTCTTATATTTCCTTTCTTCATGGAGTCAGATAGTTCCCAAAGTCTTTCTTCATTTTTTTTCCTTCGTACTTCTCTTTCCTTTTCTACTTTGGTTCTTCTTATTTCTGTGTCTTCGAGAGTACTTATTCATTCTTCCATTTCATCTATTCTGCTTTCATTGCTTTCCCCAGAGTTCTTTAGCTCCTCCATTAATCCTTTGATCTCTTGCATTTCTTTCACTTCCCTTTTTAGGGACTCAATTTCATTCTTCTGGTTGTTGATTATTTTTCCCATATTGTTTTCGACTTCTTTCAGTTTTTAATCATGGGGACTTTAAATTCTCCATTGGGAAGACTTCTAAGTTCCTCTAAGTCACTGTTGTTGCATTCTGGTGTTTGATTGTTTTTTGTGGTGTGTTTTTTTTCCCTGGGGACATGTTTGGTTGCTTGTAATTTTTTTTTCTCCCTGCTTGTTTTCTGATTTGTCTTATGCATTGGGACACTTTGTCGCTGGTATTGGCCAGCATCCCTGGTATGCTCTTTCTGGGATGTCAGAAACTGGTGGTCCAACTAAGTCCAATGCTGGTATGCCAGAAGTCCAGTAGGGCAGGGGTACTATGGATATGTTAATGGTTGCTGTCAGAGAAATTTTCCTCCTTTCGTATTTGTTTAATTCCAGAGATGGGTCTTGAGTCCCACAGACTGCCCTGGTAGTGGCTGGATTGCCTGCTGAGCTCCAAATCACTGGATCCCCCTCTGAACTCCAACTGGTGGCCAGATGGGGCCTGGCTTGTGGGGCCTTTTAGCTCACCTCTGGCTGTGGGGACAGCCCTTTCCCAGTTCCACACAGTCTAGGTAGGTTCCAGATGCAGAGATCCCTGTTCTAAAATGGCAAGTTAGGAGGGCACTTCCCTGTGCCCTTGGTCTGCCCTGGCAGTCAAAGGTGTAAACTTTTTATAAATATAAACTTCTAGAAGCTTGAGAATGACTAGGAGAGCTTGTTCAAACACAAACTACTGAATAATATTATACTTTCATTTCATAGGTGAAGAAACTAAATCTCATAAAGATCATATGACTTCCCAAGATCACATAGCTCTTAGTGGTCAGGCTGGTACTAGACCACATCTAGTAACACTGCAGCCATCCTTCCTCTGTACCACAGTGTTCTATATCTAGTATGCTATTATTTGTCTAATCAGAAAACTTCCTCATATCATTTTTTAGGCTATAAAAAAATTAACCTTACTGATTCCTTGGAGAAAAATGCACATTTTGAGAAATTTATTTTATTTTATTTTTAAAATTTTTTTTTTTATAGAGGCATTTTATTTATTTGTTTGCTTGTTTGTTTGTTTATACATGCACTGGGTACAGTCAGAAGCGCGGGAGGGTGAGAGAATTCACCAGAGCCAGAGCGGGGAGCAGAGTAGGCAGAAGGACCGAAGTACACTGCTGAGGGGAGCAGCGGGCGGCAGGAGAGGTCTGCGCACCATGTGGGACCCTCCTCCGGTGGCCGGGGAGCAGTCGGGGATCGAACCGGTGCCGCAGAGGCCGCGGGCAGCTTCGCAACCCAGCGCTCAACCACTGCGCCACCGGGGAGGCCCACATTTTGAGAAATTTAAACTCAACTACCCAACCATATTTTCCTTTGCTAAGATTAGGATCTTTTTTCCTGACCATCTGTGATCATATTTTTAATAGAAACAATACAGAATTGTAGATAATATAAACCTTATCTTGAATATATTAGCTTCTATTACTGTACAAAAAATTCCCATGAACACAGGGACTTAGCACACATTTGTTACCTCATAATTTCTATGGGTGAGGAGAGTAGGTACTGGTTAGATGAGTTCCCTGCTTGGCACCTCACCAAGCTGTGTTCAGGGTTGTGTCTGGGATTCAGTCTCATTTGAGATTTCCTGTCTTCTTCCAAGTTCACTAGTTGTGGACAAATTTTGTTCCCATTATTATGGATCTGAGATCATTGCCTAGAAAGTGTTCCCAACTTAGAGAGGCTCCCTGTTGTTCCCTGGCAATTGCCCTTCTCCACAATTGGCATTTCCCCCCTTTCAGTCTAGAAGAGAATCTTTTCGGTTGGTCAATTCAGGGACATATAATGTAGTATAATCATGGGAGTAATCAAAGGCTCTCCCCTTGTCTGATGATGTAACATAGTCTAGGGAGTGACCATCTCAATCATGTTCATAGTGCTGCCCACTTTCAAGGGGAGAAGATTATATCAGCTTGAACCCTAAGGGGGAGGAATGTAGGAGGCCATCTAGAACTCTGCCTGTCACACGCAAAGATATCAGAAAAGTCCCTTGAGGTATTTTATACTTGGTGAGACCTCAATATTATCTAATAGCTTTATTTCAAAAAGTCTCCGATATTCAAATCAACAAAGATTTTTCTCTAGATGCTTGTTTTAAATATATTTTAACAATCCTGCAAAAACATAGGACAAGCATTCCATTCTTGGTAAAACAGTGAGTTTCTTATCTGTCTTTGATGTGACTGCTGTTGCCTTCTTTGCTAATGTTGCTGCTCATTTTTAAAGAATCTGTAATAGCCTTCCTTTTGGAGATTATCTTTTGAATATGTATATTTCTGTAAATATGCAATGCTGTCTCAAAAAAGGAAATTAGGATCCTGTCTGACAGTTGAACAGGACATGAGTTTATAATTTAGTATTGTGTTATTATATTTTTTTAAGTTTTGAATATAACAATAAAGATTAAAACACTACAGGGAGTATGTGTCTGTGGCAGTTTTAGGTGTTAATTATGTTGTCAGCTAAAAGAGTGAAAAATCAGCCTCTTGAACTTGGGTCTTGTCAAGTTGGCCAAGTACCTGATTTTTTTTCCTCCTATTGTTACCAAAAATGTCTGTTTGTAGTCCTAAATATCTTTGCTCCTATAGATGTTTTCTTAAATTATTTTGAATATGAAAATGCAAATGGAATAAGACCCAGTCTTTTAGATTACAGAACTGCATGACTTAGCACATTCACTAGAGGGTTTTAAAAGCTAGGTAGTAGCACTGGATGCTTAAAGAGTGTCTAGGGCTTTGATCACAGTGAGTAAGCCTTCAGAAGTCAGAGGATCTCTATTAATGCAGGGCACATAAAAAACTGTGGATTTTGCCTTGGGCATTTGAAGGTGTTAATCTATTTCAATATTTACCAGTAAGTAGATCCTTCAGTTAAGCGAAAATGCATGGAGAATTAAGCGAGGGTGGGGGGGGGACCTAAAGAATCACTTATCTTAATGCTTTATAAGATTCATGAGATGCTATTCAGTGTGCAAATATTTATTGTGACTATGATGAAAAAATAAGACTCTGAATTCCTAAACATTTTAGCTTTTAGAAACAGAAGAGCTTTTTTATGTGGGAAATTTTGCAGTTACTGTTTTCAAAATAGGGAGATTTAATACCAAAGTTACATGAGTGATTGACTTACTAACATCACAGTATGATTCTGAAAGATTTTAGGCAGTAGCAGAAACAGCATTCTTTCTCTCATTCTAAATGTATTATACCAACTGTTAGCTTTCAGGAAGCCTCCCATTTGCATATTGCACCAAAGCAAACCTAAAAGTTTATTTGATGCTTCTTTACCTATCCTGTGATTTTAAAATGGTTTTTAGGAGAATAAAGACCCAATCTTCAATAACGCCTGTAGTGCCTATGAGTTGGCCATGTGTCTGCCTCTGTCTAGAGATCATCACACATCATTGTATCTCTTACTGCTGGACTTCAGGCACGTTGCCATTTCCATTTTTCTACTTCTTGAAAGGGGGGGTGGTACCCCCATCAAATAACCTTTGCACATGCTATTCCCTTTGTATAGTACATAGGACTCTCTGCTAACCCACCTTCTTTTCCTTAAACATCACCTTTGTCATTTCCTAGGGAAAACATTCTTCTCAGACTGCTCCCTTTGACTTCCTCACTTGTCAAATTTCTTTATTACTTGGGCTTAAGGAACCATGGCATTCTGTTTTTCTGACTCCTTCCGTCAGTGTGTAACTACATAATTATAATTTATCAGTGCAGTTTAATTAATATCTGTTACAGGTCCCTGCCCCACTAGTTAACGCTAAGAAGTTAGGAAACTTGTCTTATGTGTTTAATATTTGACATCCAGGGTCTAGCACAATGTTATGTATATAAAACACAGTGAGTAAGTACTTGTTGAGTGACCACAAGAATGAATGTATGACTTTAATTATCAACTTTAAAATCTATTTTTCCATCTTGCATTTTAACTTCTAAATATATATCAGTTTTTGAAGGCAAGAAAAGTAATTCTATTATGTCTTCATTTAATTGAGTATATCCCACTTCTTAATTATTGTGCTTTCGCATGAGAAATGCCAGGATTTTAGTAGTATATACTAAATAACCAAAGAAAGGAAGCATTGGAAGTAATAAGACCTTTGTTCATTAACCTAATGCTCTTAACCTCATCCAGATCTCTCTGTTTTATTTCAGCCTGTTCACCATTGAAGTCAAATGCCAATCTGATCCTGTAACTTTTGTTTAGAAGCTAAGCCTGAAATCCAATGTGCTTAGTACAAACCTACCCCTGACTGATCCTGGATCTATTTCTGCTCACCATAATCACCTTCTAGTTCTCTATCCACGCCTGCCTTTTCTTACTTTCTTGAAGGAGCTCAGCTTCTTTTTTCCTTCTCAGAGTCTTTGAGTCTCACCTCCAGTTAGATGAATTTTCCCTCCTCTTCATCAGTTAACAAGTGGACTTTCATCTTAGTTCCAAGCTCAATTTATGGAGGCTTGTTTGTGCTGTCCTCTGGCTAGACCCTGCTCACCTTGCTATGGGGTTTCATGACTCCCGTTGTCTTCTTGTTGTTTGTGGCTTTTTAAAAAGTGATTTTTACAATTTGTAGTTATCCACTTTAAAACCTCTTTTATCATTGTGTACTCCCCACACTGGATAAATGTTGAGCTCCATGAGGGCAGTTGCTTAGAGGCTGGTGGGTATTCGCTGAGTAGGTGCTGAGTGAATGGCTAAATGAAGTTCCTTAAAGTTCTGAAATAAATGGCTTGTAAAGATGGTAACATTTAGGAAAACTGAGATTTTTAAGTATTCTCAAATAAGAGAATATGGGCTCTTAGGAAGTGACACGAAATGACACATATGAAGCAACTTAAGTGTTCTTAAAATTACCTTTGTAGCCAAGCATTTTTCAGAAAGTGAAACATTGTTGGTTATTTGGGGGAAAATATGTCCCTTAAAAAAGACCTGCAACCCTCTGATGTAAGCTGAAAATAAATATATAGACTATTGATTGATAAAGCAAAAGGAATTGCATACTACACTTACATGAAAGGGTTATAAATACTATGTTTATTAAATTTTCACTTTCACATCAAAAATGTCAGAGAATACGCAAAATGTTTGTTTTCTTATTCATACATAATAGATATAAGATGGCAAGGCAAAACTTACTAAAGCACCTAAAATCACTGGGATGCTTAAAAATACATATATGAGATCCCCTGAGGATTCCAATTAAAGAAGACTGATGGGACTTGTAAATTTATATATTCAAGAATTACTCTAACTTCCAAAAGCATTTTGTACCGTCATCAATATCCTAATAATAGCTATTGTCTATTTGCTAGTATGTAGCAAGCATCATCCAGAGTACTTTATTTCATATGAGTTTATTTCATTCTAACATCGAAAGCATGAATATTTTAAAAGAGATATATCTGCCAAGCAATGAGAAACTTTACTAAAGAGGCTCTTTTAATTTTTTAATAACACTGTACAGATAGCTGCCTTATTTTACTAAAGAGTTGATATTTATTTGATTCCTGTTTTTCTTCCCTATATGAGCATGGAATGGAATGGAATTTAGATGGATTTTTCAGGTGAATCAAGACAAAGTTTGGTGTGGATTGTGTGGGAGTGGCTCGAATGTTCCAAAACCAGAGCAGTTTTAGTATACTTGTAAGCTAAACCATCCTCCAAGCAAAAATTGTCAGGAAAATATATCTAGATTAGAAATATCCAGTGTAGAATTTACTTTTGATTTAGTTCTACATGGAAAAGACTGCACAAGCAGTAATTACAGGTGCAACGCCAAAATCAGGATTTATCAGCCTGTAGTTTTTAGTACAAATTATTGTACAATAATTTTTTGTTCCACTCATATTCTTATGTATTAGTATCATTGTCATCGCTAAATTGAAAAATGTAAAGTTATATATGCACATTCAAGAATGAACATATATATACATAAAATACTGTGATGGATTTTATGTAGAAAGAAATTCTTTCTTGCCCATTATGACAGCTCACATTTATAGATTTATTAAGTGTCAACAAGTAAGCTAAGCACTTTACAACTATTTTCTCATTTAATCCTAATAATACCATTATGAAGCATTTTTCATAGCGCTATAATTTATTTTTATCCCTATTTTTACCAATGCAGGTGATTTAAGTTAGATTAAGCTAGATAAAGTTGTATATCCAAGCTCACTCTTCCCTAACCATCAATGAAGCCAGAACAGGAACCCAGGTCTTACTGAAACCAAAGCCAGTACTGCTTTTCACCATCAACATAAACAGCTTTAGGCTCTGGCCAACTTTTCAAGCTGTGTTTGGTCTTAAGACCACCTCCACTCCCGCTGTTTACCTTTTGATATTTTATCTTCTACCTCTCCACTGAATAACTGTTCTTCTTTCTGCTTCTCAAATACTTCAAGCTCATTCTTTACTTTGAATTTGCATGTTCCCTGCCAGAATTATTCATCTCCTGATATTCACTTTCTGGCTTCTCCTCAAAACCCACCTCCTCAGGAAGGTCTTCTCTGACTACTGATTTAAATATGTGCATGCCTTCGCCACTCTGATCACCTTCCATCATATTACTCTGTTTTCTTCACAGTACCCATTTCTTCACATTATCCTAGGTATTTATTTGCTTTAGAGTTTGTTGTTGGCCTCTCCTAGTGGAATCTAAGCTAGTGCAGGACAAGTTTCTTATCTTTTTATTTATCATTTTACATTTGTTCTGTGAATGACTAAATGCCAGTAGACTTGTCTGGTTGTAGGTAGAGCATGTGTAAATGCTGAAGAAATGAAGATGAATAAAATGGGAATTATGTAAGGAGGTTTATAATATATCATTTAAATCTAAAATAATTTTTCTTTTTGAAAACATAATTTAAGGTTAACATGGATACCTCACACTCAGTTTATCTTGTAATCTGAGAGAGGAAAATTGTCACAAAGTTCTAAAGCCTTTCTTTGCATGTAAAATGTCAATGATTTTGGGTGGTCAGTGTCAGGTATGGACAAAACATGTAAATCCCTGGCTGGTATGCTCTATGTAAACTCCTGGAAAACTTTATAAACCCAGCAAGTTTAAGGATCTCCTGGAGATTCAGGTTCAGTGTGGCAGGAGTGCCACCTGAAAATCTCTGTGTTTTTAAAGTGCTTCCCCACTTGCCTGGGCTTCTGATACCCATTCAGATTTGAGAACCACCAGACAATGCTTCCTTTCTCAAAAACAGCTTCTGTTTTGTGCTGGCAATGATACTTTTAAAAATAGAATGTATTTGCATTACTTGAATCTCAAGAGCATGAGTATATTTTTAACCAAACTAAATCTTAAAATTGAAGTTTGCGTTTTTAAAAATCATTTATTCAGACATTGATTTAGTTTTCATTTATAAATCTTTCCTACCAAAAAGCACAAGGTACTTTACAAACATTAACCACAGGAGAAACATGAATCTTGACAAAAACACTGTCAGCTAGATAAAATGTTTTTAGTAAATGAAAAAGTATAATTCTGGCTTTTGAATTGAATTTCCAATGATACTTCTTGCTCTAGTGACATATGAATCCATTGCTTTTTTTGGATATGGGTATTTTAAATTCACTTAGAAATTCTTATACCTACTTTTTTCATATGTGGCCCTTCTTCTTTACCTTTAAATGGGAAACTATGCATTATTTCCATACCTAAGTAGTGGGCTTGGAGTTGTTCTACTTTACCATATTCCCCCAAGAAACCTATTATTTTTAATCTGTTTGATCATTTTAGAGGATGAAAATAAAAAAAGACTATGAACCAAATAATGTGAATAAGCTCAGTACATGTAAAGCCTATATTTTAATTAGAGTTTTTCAATGCTCTTTACTAGTGAACCTCAACTTTTAACAGAAGAATCTACCTTTTAATACAAAGGTGAGCTTTCTCATATAACTATCTAGTGGAGTTTAGATGTTATTGATTCTTTGGTGTTCTCATAAGACAGCTATGTAGTTACACAAATTAATTTCAAACTTGACTTCTTGAAATGCTTGCATAGATGGGGAAAAAGTTGAATTATAGCTTCCTGATATGAAATATTATATACACATTCTTGGAAGTGATATTATTAAACATTTATTCCATCAACACTGTGAGAATATCAAAATGAAGAAAAATACTAGTTTTAGAACATGTTATTTATGTGATTAATATATATTGCTAAAGTTCTTTTTTATACCAACAAATGAGTCAATGATTCAATAAGTATAAATCTCTGCTAAATGTTTCTTAATTCCAGGTGCATTTTAGGAGGAAGAAATGTCTAGGAAAAAGAAATTAAGTTCATCCCCTGAAGAAAACCTGCAATACATTTATGGGTATTAGCTATTGTAAATTGTGGTGCAATCTATATATATGGGAGAAGATATATTTGTTGACGTTACTACCATCTTCATTGATAAATCTGAAAATAAATAAAGTACTGATGTTGACTATTTGGGGATGGTTAACTTATGAGAGAATTTAATTGTATGTTAATGTTTTCCTAAATGTTAAAGTTCTTTAACCATAAATTCACCTCTTTAATTAGGTAAAAATTCATACGAACATGTGGCTGCAGAGGCCTGTTGGCAGCCAGCCTTCCTACCTACCCCACCTGATCTGTTCCTGCTGCCCTTCCTTGTTTATCTCCTGCACTTGACCCTCTCTGCTACTTTGCCTTTTCCTCCAGCCTTGCTCCACACTTACTCAGCTAATCCAGCACCACTGCTCTTAAACCTCACCCCCTGATCTTCTTGTATCAGCTAACTGATTGTTTCCTGCAAAACAAAAACATAGATTAACAATGATAATAATCCTGGAGCTTTCCATTAAAGTATTTCCTAAACATCAGACATTCTAATACCATATTTTCTGTTTAAAGACCACTTAAACATCAGTTATTTTTTTAAAAAACTGAATTTTTAAATAACAAACATATTTATGTTTAAAATAAATTTTGTGTCCCTATTATAAATAAATATTAATATGATTGAGACAAAATAATGATCCTGATCTGCCATTGTACTCTTCCCTGAGATTCTGAGCCTGAGGTCCACTGGGTCTTGGCTGAAAAGGTGATTGCCTGTGATTGTATAATAGCACTAATCTGAAACTTTCTCTTTGATGTACTAAAAGGAATTGAAAAGGATTAAACCATTCCTTGATTCAGTGTCCTTCATGTTGATACATGCCAGCACCAAAAATGAGTGCCACTTCTCCAGTGAAAGCATATCGAAGTAGGATACCTGCCCCCTGCCTGAGCTCACCTACAGTGAGGTCCAATAGGGAATCACCAAGAAAATATGGCTGGCCTGGTGGTGCTTTGAGTCCTGGATATTCCCTTGTATAGTTAATGAGCATTTTAAGACCCAAGCTCTATTGTGGAAGGTTACTATGAAGGTTATACTTCCAGAATCATGTTGTTAGAGGACCCAGTTAGCCAGGTTAAAGAACTCTGAGCAGTAGCATGTGGGAATCAATTTCTGGTTTTGAAAACCTGTCACATGAAATTATAAGGAGAGCTTATTTAATTTGGGGATAGGAAAAAAAAGCAGCTTGGATCAATGCTGGGAAGATGCCAAGTCTCAAATGGGACCACACAGTTGTGGACAGAGAACCTTTCATCTGTGAGCAGTAGAGAGGGAGCTCTTGTCAATTGTGTGATGTACGTGAATGTTTAGGATGCTCTGTAGTCAGATTCGAGCCCCTCACAGCTCCAGAGCAACGATCCTGAGATCCTGAGCTAGACACACTGGGCTAGAGAAACAGGACCACAGCCACTGCCTGATATTTGCATACAACACTGTCTGCCCCTTCCATGCCTTCTCACTACCTGCCAATCCCATTCCATTTTCTGAGGCAAGAGGGCTTGTGCCTCTGATTGCAGGAATCTGGGATCAGGGTACAGAGTTTCCTTTGGAGAGGGGCAGAGAGAAGTAAAAAGGTGAAGCAAGTAAAATGAAAGAAGAGAACTGTAAGGGAAATGTTGGGGCTGGGATACATCCTTGCTTTGAAAGATGAGAGGGACCCAGCTAGGAGCATCTTTGAGTGTGCAGTCATAATAGTGGTGGACATTAAAAGTTTCAATGAGAAGAGATGAACTGCTGTATGAGTGCTCTTTGGAGTTAAAGATAGGCACCCTGGTTCCCAAGTAAGCAGCCCTGAACCACTTTCTCCACCTGCTAAGTGTGCTTTTTAAGTCTGGAGGAGGCACCACTGGGAGGGGCTTGTGGGCAAAGAATAAATAAGGTCATCTTGAGCAGAGTATGTGGGAATAAGTGTCTTTCACTCCATAAGGATTACTTCATAAATTATTTTTTCCTATTCTTGACATGCTTGGACTGCTAAATCCTGGTGTGGGGGGAATCCAGTTTTGTTTTTTTTAAAGTTATTTATTGAACATTTTTATTACAGGCCACACACTAATGGAATGATTTATCCTATAGTTAAATACTGAATCATCACCACAATCCTATGCTGTGGACATGTATTCAGTTTTCCAGATGAGAAAACTGAGGTACAGGTAATCTAAGTGATCTGTCCAACACAGAAATTATGTGAACTCAGATAATCTAATCACAGGATCTGCATTCTTAAAACTCTGTTCTCTCATGTGGACATTTCTCCTTTGTGTAAGAGTTTGAATCAGTTAAATGAAGCAAAGAATCTAACAGGATATGAAGACCAAATATACCACTCTATCAGGCCTAAGAGTTGCTCTGGAGTAACACCACCAACAACAACAAAATTCCCTGTTAAAAGGAAAAAAGAACATTACCAATTCGATCATGTCAGTAAGAGACTGGACCCCAAGGGGCATAGTATAAAAAGGTGGGCAGCCAAAAATCTCCAAGTCGTATGAATCAGTCTCCACACAAGAAAGTAGTCATTCAACACATAAACCCTGGCACAGAAAGGAAAGGTGTTGGTTGCTCCCAAAATTTAAGCTTCTTTTTCTTCCAAGTTTGCCTAAGACTTCTGCACTTCCAAATAAGACTTGAGTCCATTTTTGTATTTCCTGATTTAAAGCTTACACAATAGGCTTTTTCTCATATTTTAAGCAACTACGAAAGAACAGCAGTTTGAATTGTAGAATATAAACGGAGGTTTAGTGTAACTATTAGTTTTTTCAAAAAGGAAGTTTTACCTTTCCTATGACTTTGGTCACCCTTTAGGGACTGCTAACAACATTAGAGATATAAAAGAAATGATGGGATGGTAACTGGGTTTATTAGTCCTTGAAAGTCCTTCCTTCCCCATGCCTAAAACTAAAACTGCTGAGTCAGAGAGAGCTGCCTTCCGTGCAGCAGGGCTCTGCATGAGAGCTGTTTGGAATGCATGACATTCTATTAGTGCCCTATGACCAAATTTCTTAATCATGAATCGAATTTTCTTCACTAGCATCAACCTTGCCCAGAGAAAACCAATGTGTCAGACATAATGTATTTCTGAATCCCTAAAAATAAATGCAGAAATTAAAATCCCTAGAGATTTTAGTTCTGGAGTGGCAAAGATTCAGAAGACATATGCTCCTTAGACTTTGAAATAGACACAGTGGATGCCAGCATTAGTCTTCTGAGGACTGGTAACACAGCCAGTACCTGTTTTATTGGCATTGCTTTTTCAGCCTGGATTTTCACAGAAGGACTAGATTAGGTCTTCCTGTGGGCTCTCCCTAATTCATTTGCTCTTTTTTGCAGATGTTTGCCTAAAATACATTTTGTTTAGTTGTAGGTGGTTTCTTTTTCAACAGCTCAAGGATGATATTCTAATATTCTCCTGATGAGACCAAATCAACAGACTATGATTTTAGGAACTTCCATACTGTATAGAACATCATGCATTTCTTACCATTCCTTGGGGACCTGGAATAATGAAAGGGGTATGGAATATGTGTGAGATTTTAAAAAATAGATCTGTTTGAAAGAAAGATGGAATAGAGGGTAGGGACATATTTTTACATGTATTTCCCACAGAAAAATAAAGTTTGGTGAAAAAATATGCTTCTTGGACTAAGCTATGTTAAGATCTAGCATATTTGTTTTATAGGATGTAATAGATCCTTTCTTGTACCCAAACTGTGTTAAAAAACTTCCTGATCCTAAAGCCCAGCTCACCGCTATTTCTATGAAAAAGAAGCTTGTCAGTCCCTAGAATAACATTTCTCATCCCAGCAGTAAAGTCAGAAGTTTGATATTCACAGAGACCAAGAAATGAAACAATAACTTCAATGTGAGTGCAGATTCACATTTAAAGCAGCTGCATTTTCCCTGACTAAAATAAATTGTCACAAGTATTCACAGAAGCGAATAAAAAGGGTAAATGGAGAAATCCAGGTGGGGCATGTTAAAAAATATATATATTCTATAAAAATCTTAAAATGCAAAATGTGAATGTTTTGACTTTCACATTTGCAATGCTAACATACCTTTGGGGGGATTTATTTAAATCTCCAGGCATCAGTCTCTTCATCTATAAAATGGGATTAAAAATACCTGCTACTTGTTAGATAATTAACACTCACTGAGCATTAACTCTGTGTTAGAACAAGGTGCCTTGTATAAATTTACTCAGTTCTCACTGTTTATACTTAAATAGTTAACAGTGGGCCTCCCTGGTGGCGCAGCTGTTGGGCGCTGGGTTGCGAAGCTGCCCGCAGCTCTGCAGCGTTGGTTCGATCCCCTGCTGCTCCCCAGCCACCGGAGGAGGGTCCCACAGGGCGCACAGACCTCTCCTGCCGCCCGCTGCTCCCCTCAGCAGTGTACTTTGGTCCTTCTGCCTGTTCTCTCCCCGCTCTGGCTCTGGTGAATTCTCTCACCCTCCGGCGCTTCTGACTGTACCCAGTGCTTGTATGAATAAATAAATAAATCTTTAAAAAAAAAAAAAAGTTAAAAAAAAAAGTTAACAGTTACATAATTTTTTGTGTGTACTTACCAAGTTCTAAGCACACTGTGTACATTTATGAGGCACATTTCGTTTGAGGCAGATACATGAGGCAGTTACCACCAATGCTTCTTTACAAATGAGATACCTAAAGCAAAACAGCAATTAGGACAATGCATGTTTGGGAATCTGCAAAATGTTGTGTACAAAATAGCATGCAATTGTCATCATCCCCATGAATGAACTAACTACTTTCTATATATGTGGTTATATAATTCTTTTCTTCCTACTCCAATTTGGAACATAGATTTTAGCTAAAATGGCATTTTTTTTTACATGACCTAATACTTTCTATGAGAGAGATCATTTATCTTTCAATATTAGATTGTATGGATGATAGTAATAATGAAATTTGAGGGCATACTTAAATGTCAGATAATGATCATATAATTACATTTTAACAACTTTGCTTAAAATCTCTTACAGATTACCAGAATTAACTGTAATCTATGCTGAAAAAATAGAAGCTCACATGTGTTCTATAGCTAACAAAATACTTACTAATAATGGTTCATTGGTTTATGATTTTGGCTATTGGTCCTGAAGTGTTATGGGATTTGAAGTTCATTATTTGCATCTATACTGACTTTGCAACATTGTGGTCAGAGTTGTATTCATCACTATTTAAGTCATATTATCAAAGCGAATGGAACATGGTCATCTAAAGTTGCGCCCCCCTGGTGGCGCAAGGGGTTAAGCACTGTACTATGAAGCAATTCACAACCTCTGCAACACGAGTTCGATCCCCCACCAGCTAGGGAGAAACCCACATGGTGAGGCAGACCTCTCCTGTCTCTCCCACTGCTCCCCTCAGCAGTATATTTCAGTCAATCTGCCTGTTCTGTTTCCCACTCTGTCTCTGGTGAATCCTCTCACCCTCCACACCTCTGGCCTGTATCCCAGCTCTTGTATGCTTAAATAAATCAATCTTAAAAAAAATAAAGTTAGACCCAACATGTACACTTTATATGTCTGTTTCTCCCTATGAAAATGCCTGAGGAAATGTTTTTATCTTAACAGATATGGCAACAAACATGCAATTGTTTATTTTCATACCTTCACATTACTTGATATTGGGAAAGAGAATTGTTAAGTTATCCCTAGCTATTTTCCAAGAGCCTGGTCTGAGGCACACATAACTGTTCACTTTTGGGGGGTATGACAGCATCTGTCTCCTTTATGCATCTAACTTACTACTATGAACCAAGTAAAAGCCAAAGGTATTTTCAATACCCTGTATAGTTTTGTTGCTTGCTTTTATGTGGAGAGTAAAACTGTATGTGCTGATTATACCCAATTTACCTGATTATTTTCTAGAGTATTGTAGATGAAGAAAATTTGAAAACAGTTTGTTTTAGCAATCTTTTATTTTCACTCCTTGTTTAGTTATTGGAACAAAACTGCCAAAGGCTTTTTTAAAAGGAATAAGACATGCCATTGTCTGAGATGTTGTGTGAAGCATGGCATATGGAACTGCAGCTGATAGTAGTGTTAGAAGTATGACATGTGTCACTTGTCAAGGAACAAGAAGGGTGGCACCCTTACTGGCATGATGCCTGTTTACTGAATGGAAAACTTTCCACCTCAATGCTGGTGGAATAGGCTCTATGTCTGAAAATAATAGAGACTCTAGAAAGATAGGAACAATTTAAAGGATGCTGTGTGGGAGGTAAACTGATTCTTTAGTCAGCATGATTAATGGAAGGGAGTCTTGACAAGTAAATAAGAGGTCCTCCAGATCTTTGGACTTGTTTTCATTTTGTGTTCTGTTAAATGCATATACATCTTTTAAGACTATAATCATTTTGACACCATAATTATGATAACTATTGTACTATTACTTGGACGCATGTATACTCACAACAAACATAGTCCCTGTTGCAGGTCTTGAGTACATTCATCTTTGGGACTTCTTCCTAGATTGTTATCCCAAGACCTCTCAAGGGTGTAGGTTGAGTTGAGAAGTAACGCTTCCAATTAACACACTGAAGATAAAATCTGTAGCTCAATTATTTTTAACAGAAATTTTATTTAATGTAAAAAACCCACATGTTAGTGGATAAAGGAAACTTTTGATAATACACCCTTTAGTTAGATGGGAATGTAGCAGATACTAGGTATAAACATGAACTAATGAAGTCATTTGAATAACAGACCAGATAAATTGAGATATAAAAGCAGAAAACGTTGTGAAATTACCCACTTGAAAGTTCATTTATACTTAAACTTCAATAGTGTCAATATTGACTGTAATTAAAGCTAGCATGTATAAGACCTAGGGATAATATCTCTACTCCAGGAGTCATGAGTGTGATTAGAAAGTGTTTATTTTGTACCTGTTATGTTCTACCAACATATATGTATGATCCATAACCAGGAAGATGGGGCTTTGACCCGGCCATCAAAATAATGTAGGTGAAATAAGGAAGACTAATATTATGTGTCATAATCCATAAATTATATAGTTTATTCAGAATATGGGTATCCTGGGAAGCAGGAATTTGTTGGATACTGGAATTTGAGTCTAAATAAAAAAATGTGAAAATCCATATATATATATATATATATATACAAAAAAGTATGGTAGTTCTGGATCTGGGAAACAAAAATATGAATAAAGTCACAGGGAAGTCAACTTTGGGATGGTGGGATTGCAAGAAATGGTAATTTTAGTTTTGAAATTTCATTTTTATTATGAATGAAAATTTTATTTGGACATCTGCTATTATTATTGAGTCAAGATATAGTACATTAATAAGAACTAGCTTTTGAGCAAATAAATGATTAACATAGTTAATCCAAAATGAAACTTAGATAACAATAGCAGGCATCATTATTTTTTGAAGCAATTGAGGGAAGAGAATGAAATGGATAGGGATAACTTTGCTATGAGGAAGAAGACATTATATTAATTCATGTTTGAGGTTATGGAGATTTAGACCAGTTGAAATGCAAGAGGGTACAGACGTTTGAAAGGAAAAGCTGAAAGGACTTGGTGGCTTTCTGTATAATCAAATATTTGAAAAATTCATTGTAAACAAGAGCCATGTCTTCTCATTGTCTTTATTTCAGTATGCAACATAGTCTCTGGAACCAAGAAATCAGTTGATAAATGTTGCACCTGATGAAGGTAATATAACATAGTAAAAGGAAAGAGTTGAAACGAGAACCTAAGATTTAGAAAATTCTATCAAAAGCAGAAACTAGGATTGTGATAAGGGAGTACCTTGCCTAGAGAAAAGGTGCAATTTTTAGCATGTAGGTCTTATTGTTGTAGAGCAACCCCGATACAAAACGGGGTGCCTGAGTGTGGGTCCTCACCCGCGCGCTTAAAAGGACTTATCAATGCTCTACTGCAGGCACACGTGAAAGGTTAATAAAAGGTTTATTTACAAAGGGAAGGGGAAATGAGGAAATGTACAGCTCTGGGAGAAAAGTGGGAGACAAAGTTTTAAATGAGTCCTACCCGATCAGCCGATTAGGAATCCCAAAATGGCGCTCTGAGAGCTGGCCGCCAGCCAGGAGCGGTGAAGCCAGGAGGCGAGCGATCGCGAGCCAGAGAGCGCCCAAGGCCCATGTGTTTGGTTTTTTTATATCCAACCTGGCTGCCCAACTCCACCCTCAGGTCCCAGCCACCCTCCCTTGGTGGTGATGGGATTTGTCTTTCCCAGAGTCTTGATGGCTTTAGTCTGGAGTGGGGGTGGAGTCCACAAAGTTAATCCTGTATGGGATTAACTCAGGACATCACTTCCCCCTAACATTATGGCAGTAGCGAAATTAGCCAAGCAAAAATGACTTGACTTGAAAGAAGTTGAAGGAATCAGAAAGTTTGGCAATTCATCGGACGACCTAGAAACATTCAGAATCTGATTAAGACACAGGGAACTTGTATTAATAATGATGCTGTAATAAGCCCAAGGACTTCATATACTTAATAATATTGCATTGCCAAAGTTAAAATTAAAATGGAGGTCATTTATATTTTAAAATATATTAAAATAATCTCATAACTTTTCCCATTGGAATTAAACATCATGCTGTTTCTTTGATCTTGAGGCATTTTTGTAGTAGACAATAACAATATACAAAGTAGGAACTTGTGAGAGTAATCTTCAATAGTTTTATTTTTTTGACTTTTAGTACTCAAATTGATGATCATAAGATCAGAATTACTCTATTTTTCACTTACCTTTTCATATCTTAAAACTTTAAATTACTTCCTATATTCGATTCTGTTTTTCTGAAAATACAACACACAACTATCTCTACATAAACAAGGCACAATGGTAATCAGCATAATCTGATTAGAGGAGAGAAACAACTTTAAAGATTAGATTTCCCTCTTTGAGAAACAGATATACAGAGAGTAAATAACTTACAAATATCATCCAGTGAGTCAGTGACAAAATTAGAAATAAACTCCCAAAGGTTAGAATCATACATATTGAATAAAATCTACAGGACCACACCATTTCTCTGCAATAGTAAATAAGATTTGTTTTAAGCTAACAAAATATGATTGGCTTTCACTGTCAGAAGTCAAAACCTTGGACAAATTAAATGATCTATCAAAGACATAGCCAAAATCTAAAAATAGCCACTATTTTTTGTAGGTTTGTAGGTATTACCAGATATATTCCAGGAGAGTTAAAACTAATTAGTTGTGTTTGTCTTTAGAAAGCCCCTTGATTCCAAGCAGCAGGGTATGGTGGGGTGAAGAGGGGGTTGCATTTAAGGAGGCCATGCCCTGTTTAAGGCTCATACATATTAGTAAAATTCAAGGCTCGCTCTCATCATCTTTCCATTAATTCTCTGAAAATATTGTAAATCAGGGCCATGCTCACTATGATTGCAGAATCCTTGTAATAATTGAGATCAAACATTAGGTTAAACATTTTTTTTGGTTCATTTGTTTAAACTATTACTATAAAAATAACCATTATATACAGCCTATAATGTGACTGTTGCTTATTGATATAGAATTATAATAAAGAAGAAAACATGTATCTTCATCTACTCACCAGATTTCCTCCTTTCATCCTGATAGCCTTCCATAGCTGTAGAATCATTCCTAAGACCAAACAATTCTCCCACTCATTTCACAGTACCTTTAGATTAGCAGTAATTCAGCAAGTAAAAGTTACTGGGGAATTTTTTTTTTTTTTTCAGGGTAAAAATCATTCAAGCTGGGTTTGAGTCATAGCTTCCTTTCATGGCAGTGCATATTCTGCATGCAAGCTTAACCTCTTTGATTTCTACTTTTCTACTTTGTAAGATACAGAAAATGATATCACCTTTGCAGAGTTGGGAGAATCAAAAGAGAAAATACATAAAAGTTCTTTGCATGGTACATAGTACTTAACCAGTGGTTAATAAATGGCAGTATTTTGGAATCCTATTACAATGATTCTTGTAGGTAAGAAACAGTAGAAACTTGGGTATTAATGTGTATTTGTTTGCTAGGACTGCCATAACAAAATTATATTCACACTTCAGGAATTTTGTGTAACAAATTCTCAATTTGACCTTGATTTGGCAATTAGAGCTTCAGATGATTCAATTCTATTGCACAGGAAGGGAACATATTTCTAAAAAAGAGGTTCTCAAGTGTTAATCGAGTAGCTTATTTAAGTCAAAATCCTGGGTTCTATCCAGAGGATCTGAGTTATTGAGTATGGTTTAGATCTGTATTACTTTCTATTGCTACTGCCAAAAAAAAAATCACCATACTTAATAGCTAAAAATGACACAAATTTATGATTTTAAAGTCTGAAATAGATCATGGATGCTAAAATTACCCTTCTTGAGATGTAAGGGGAGAGTCCATTTCTTTGTCTTTTCAATTCTTGAAGTCTACTTTCTTAGATCTTGAACTCTTCCTCCATCTTCAAAATACATCACTCCAACCTCTTCTCCTTTCATCACATCTCCTAGTGTTTCTCTATTATAAGAACCCTGTGATCATATTGAGTCTACCCTGATAATACAGGACAATCTTCCTGTTTGTCCTCAATTCAACACTCTCAATTCAATAATAATGACAATGTCCATTGTGTCATCTAAATTAACATATTCATAGGTTTCTGGGTTAGGATACAGACATATTTGGGAGGGGGACTTCATAACTAGTCTACCACAAGTTTGGACATTCTCTATTTTATTTATGTACACTAACTGATTTTGCAACCACTGGATTTGTGGGAGAACAGTGAGAAACATTACATAGTCAGCAAATTGACTGAGCGGGTGGTATGAGCCAAGGCAGGGAAAGCTTATAATTTAATCTCTAACTTCCTGGTTCTCCCTCCTCAGTTTATTACCCCTGCCTTGTGCACATACACGTGTAAAGCAACACAGCATCTTTGGTAAGCCCAAAATGGAGTTTTTCTTTTGTATTCAATTGCTTTCTTTATAAGTCTTAGTGTAAAAGAAATGAAATGAATAGTATCATGTAAAATAATATGACCAGAGCTCTTAGAATTATTCACCCAAACTACTTTTAAAAATCTAAAAGGTAAGAGCTCAGTTTATTTAAGTATATCCTAGAAAAGGTAATATTTGTCATCAGCAGGTTTGAACAGGTGGCAGGATTTATTTAGAAGAAATTCATCCCTGGGCTAAAAGAACACCTTGACTAAAGACTGAAAAGAGGCGAACATGGGGTTATTTCAGTGAATTATGAGAGGTGTAACTAGCCTGAACATATGGGAGATGAGGTGCTGGTCCTTCAGTGTTCCTTGCAGATTACTTGTCTTCCTTAAGGCCTTACCTCCTGTTCAAGACCAAATGATAGCAAATGAGGTTCATGCAAATAAGGTAGTTTTTCTGATATCTCCTAGTCAGGGACCATTTTGGATTAGAATCCAGGTTTCTAATTCTCAGGTGAGTGGTCACTTGACTGCAGTCTTTACCTTATACATAAGAATTGAAGGAAAATAGAAAAGAAGATAAATATGGGACATTTGGAAATCTATTTTCATCTTCATATCCCTCTGGTAAATTTAAATGTTAACAATAATACTGCATACAGAGGAATGAGGGGCAAAAAGCAATAACAGAGGAAACATATGAAGGCTTTAGGACCTAATTCACCATCTTGTCTAAAAATAGTTCTCCCTCCACCCTATGAATCACACTACTCTTTGAGATGTGTGCATTACAAACATTTAACTGGAGTGTTATGCATGAATTTGTGCTGCTTCTGTGTATACAGTGGCTAAATGTCTGGAGAACCTCTTCCTTTGCTATAAGACTGCAAGGAAAAAAATCAACTGTATTTCCATTTGTAACTTACTTTATGTGATACAGCAAATAATTGATATTTGCTTGAATATGACATTGAGATAGCTCTTCAGCAACTAGACCATCTTTTCATATTGCTTACATTCTATAGATTTTAGTGTCTCACTCAATTCTGTTGATACTGACAACCCCTCTCAATTCATTCTCTTTAGCCACATTACACATAAACCATGTACATAGTCATAATTACCTGGTGCCGTGGTGATGATGAACTTTTAACTACTGTAAAAGCTTTTATCCAAATATAAGACTTCTCAAAATTTTATGTTAATACAATTTACATCTCTGTTGGTGATCCATCCTTACTCATCCCCCTCACCCAAATTATCCATTCCCCAAATATTTATGCTGTTGTGTTATAGATTCACATTAGCCAATCCTAGTTAATCCAACTCTATTTATTACACAAACAGGACATCATATCTCTTCTCTGAGAACCAGCCAATGTCAAATCCTTCTATTGAAAATGTCTATTATTTTATTCTGTTAGCAACATTTTGTTTACAAACATTCCTTCATACTTGGCATCTAATTATACTCAGCTCCAGATATCCTAATACTTTCTACTTGTTTGTTTGATTTAAATCTTAATATTTATGATTGCAAACCACTTTGAAAACAATGGAAACAGAACTCATTGGTTATTTTCAATGTGTTGCCGTAATTGGGTTTTATAATAATTGGAAAGAAAAGAAAGTTGTTTTTTTTTCCTGCTTAAGTATGTGTAATATACAGAAGGTGTGTGGAAGTTTTTGAAAATATCATATAGTTGCCAATTGAGTTTATAGGTTATGGGAATTTCTTGGGCCTCTCCAGTGGCACAGCGGTTGAGCGCTGGGTTGCGAAGCTGCCCGCAGCATCTGAAGCGCCGGTTCGATCCCCGGCTGCTCCCCGGCCACTGGAGGAGGATCCCACATGGCGCGCAGACCTCTCCTGTTTCGCCTGCGGCTCCCCTCAGCAGTGTACTTCAATCCTTCTGCCTGCTCTGCTCCCTGCTCTGGCTCTGGTGAATTCTCTCACCCTCTTCTGCTTCTGACTGTACCCAGTGCTTGTATAAATACATAAATAAATCTTTAAAAAAAATTGTAGATTATGGGGATTTCAGCTGAAACAATTTCACCACTGTTCTAAAAGAGCAGTTAAATGGGAAACTGTGCCACCTTGTGCCCTAGGGCTTAAGTCACAGTGCTACCGCCACAATGGGGCCCTTCCTGGTGGCCTGAGTTTGAACCCCCGCCAGGAAGCTAACCCACATGGCTCAGCAGACCTCTCCTGTTTCGCCTGCTGCTCCCCTTAGCAGTGTATTTCAGTGGATCTGCTTGTTTTGCTCCCCACTCTGTTTCTGGTGAATCCTCTCACCCCCTGCACTACTGGCCTACACCCCAGTTCTACACAAAAATAAATAAATAAAATATTTTTTAAAATAAAAAATAAATAATTGGGAAACACTAGCAAGTAAAGTAAGTCTATAGTGCCTTTAAGTTCCTAAATGGTGGTAATAAGATTAGTAAATTTAGGAGCAAATGTATTCCACTGTAAAAGTAGAAAATTGATTCATTATTACTAAATAAATTTCAATGATAAATATGTGGACACAATGTAAATATCCTGTAAAGGATACTTTTTTCATTTTTTTATTATTATGTCAGCTAATAATTGAGCATTGCACTATAATTTTAGTTTGCCTTTCTGTATTTGATCCATCATAAAGTATATGCCTACAAGACCACAAAGAAAGTGTTTTACTTGCCAGCTAGGTTGCAGTTTTCCTAAATAAAAATAATGTAAGTGATCAGTTATTTTTCTCATATCAACTACATTTTATTGAACAATATATAACATTATATTTTTGTGTGTACAGACCTATATATCGTTACCTGTATATATCTACATTGTGTTCATCACCAAAAGTTTAGTTTCCACCCATTACCATACTTTTGATTCCTTTTACTCCCTTTTATTTACCCAACTTCCCAATTCCCTCTGGTAATCACTATTTTATTCTTATAGTCCAAGAAATTCCTTTTGTTTTGATTTGTCTCCATCTACTTCATATGAGTGAAATTGTGCTGTGTTTGTCTTTCTCTGATTGACTTAATTTACCTAGCATCACACTATCTAGGTCCATGCATGTTGTTGTAAATGGCAGGATTTCATCTTTTTTTTTATAGTAGTAATATACCATTCATGTATGTGTTGTGCAACCATGCCATCCCAGGTTCACTGGTTATTAGGGCAAATGGAAAAAGAATCTTAGAGCTTTAGGTAGATCTGACATGCCTTTAATGCTGAATTAGGGGACTGCACAAACAAGGAGACCAGCAGGCAGGGAAGCAGGCAGGCAGCAACAGAGCCTCCTAGCCCCTGTGATCTCTGCAGTCTCCCTGATCCCGTCATGTCTGCCATCCCTCTTGTGATCTCTCTTGATCTCCACAATCTCCGGCTTCTCACTCCAATTGTCCACAGTCACAGGTGAGCATGCTCTGTGCTCACACTCCCAAGCACTTTTGGCAGTAACACGTGTGGAAAATGAAACCTGGGAGGAAAATAAAGCTGCAGGTGACAACCGCTGACGCTGGCAGCAGGAGGCGAAAAAGAGCCTGAGTTACTCCATTTTCCTTACAATACCGCAGCTTTCTCCAAGCACCCGCCAGTGGGCTCTGAGATTGTTTCCAATTCTTGGCTGTTTAAATAAAACTGTGATGGACATGGAGCTGCATATAACGTTAACTTAGTGTGTTTTGTATTTTTCATATAAACACTTACCAGCAGCCTTAGTGGATCATATGGAATTGTTCTTAGTTTTATTTTTTATTTTTTATTTTTTTTTTTTTTTGAGGAATCTTCACACTACTTCCCACAATGGCTAAATAAAAAATGTACATTGACAAAAACAGTGTATGATGTATGACAAAAACAGTGTATTCCCTTTTTCCTACATCCTTGTCAACTCTTATTGTTTCTTGCCTTTTGGAAAATAGCCATTCTCATAGGTGGAAGGTGATATTTCATTGTTGTTTTGACTTGTCTTTCCCTATTAATAAAAGGCACTGAACATCTCATGTGCCTGTTGGCCATCTGTTTGTCATTTTTGGAAAAGTAATCAGATCCTTTGCCCGTTTTTTTATATAAATTATATTTTTTATTTATTTTATTTTTTAATTTTTTAAAAAGATTTATTTATACAAGCACTGGGTACAGTCAGAAGCACGGGAGGGTGAGAGAATTCACCAGAGCCAGAGCAGGGAACAGAACAGGCAGAAGGACCGAAATACACTGCTGAGGGGAGCAGTGGGCATGGCAGGAGAGGTCTGCGCGCCATGTGGGACCCTTGCCGGTGGCCGGAAATTGAACCAGGGCTGCAGAGGCTGTGGGCAGCTTCGCAGCCCAGTGCTCAACTGCTGCGCCACCAGGGGAGGCCCTCCTTTGCCCATTTTTTAATCAAGTTGGTTGTTGTTGAGTTTTTTAGTTGTTACAAATTTTGGATAATAATGATACATGATTTGAGAATACCTGTTTCCATTTAGTATAGTGCCTTTCATTTTAAGGATGTTTTCTTTTATTCTACAGAAGCTTATAAATTAGATATAATCCCATTTGATTGCTTTTGTTTCCTTAGCTATTGCAGACATAAACATAAAGCTGTTACTAAGGATGATGTCAAAGAGCTTATAACCTATATTTTCTTCTAGTTTATGATTTTAGGTCTTGTATTCTAAGTCTTAATCCACTTTGAGTTAATTTATATTTGTGGCATAAATTATTGATCTAATTTCATTCTTTTGTATGTGGCTATCTAGTTTTCCCAAAACCATTTATTGAAATGCCTTTCCCTACTCCACTTTTATCCTTTTAGTTCCTCTGTCCATTTGTTTGTGGGTTTACTTAGGAATTCTCAATTCTGTTTATCTCTCTGCTTTCATTCCATTACTGTGCTTTTTTAGTTATTTTCACTCTGTAGTTTAGTTATAAGTTAGGGAGTGTGACACCTACATTTTTTTTTTCTATTTTCTCATGTGTCTTTTTGCTAGTCGGGATCTTTTGCAATTCCAAGTAAATTTCATGATTTTTTTTTGGTTCTGTTTCTATGAAAAATGTCATTGGGATTTTTATTGGGATTGTATTTATCTGTATTGCTTCAGGTACAATTTTCCTTTTAGTAATGTTAATTCTTCCCTACCATGAAAACAAATATCTCCTCATTTTTGTGTATCTTCAACATATTTTGTTAGTGTCTTAAAGTTTTCAGTGTACAGAGCTTTCACTTCTTTGGTTAAATATATTTCTGGATATTTTTCCTTTTAGTGCAATTGTTTTCTTAATTTCTTTTCTTTATTTTCTTAATTTCTTTTACTTACTGATGGTTGATTACAATCAATTTTTGTATATAGACTTTGCAGTTTGCAAGTTTGTTGTATTCATTTATTATTTCTGAAATATTTTTGTGGAGTCTTAGGTGACAGTTGTAGTTCTTCCTTTTTTATTTGGATGTTTTTGGTTTTGTTTTTATTGTCTAATTGTTCTAGATAGGACTTCTGATACTATGTTGAATAGTAGTGTTTTTTTTTTAATCAGTTGAAGTTTTGATTTAACATTGAGAATATAGTATAGAAGAACCACATATGCTGCTTTTTCTTGGGCTAGTAAGAAAAAATAATGGAAACATAATATATGCATTATACAATTGAAGAGAAGAAAGAAAAGATGAAGTTATGAAAACTAACAGAACAAAAATTTCCAAATTATTTAGAAAGTGCTGGTTTGTTTGAGTTGTCCTAGAGTTCAGTGGTGCAAGCATGGTGCATAGTAAAGAACATGTCTTTAGCTATGAGTTAAATGTTCACTTAGGGGCAGGTATGCTGCCTGAGTTCCACTGAGAATGTGCTGTGTTTCAAGTGTGTTAACACTAAATATGGTAGTAATTCCATGACTGAAAAAAAGTTACTTGATTTTCATCTTTATATGTGTTATATTTTAAGATATATTGGATTCTGGGGGACTATTCATTTAAAATGGGTTAAATTAAAAATAAATATTGATAATGACAATGATTGTTGGAAAATATTAATTTAAAACAAATAAATACAGTTTTCTGTTATAAAGCCAATGTGAGTGGCCTGAGTTTGGTCAAATATTATTATTTATCATTTATTACTATTTATCACTATTTATTACTTAGTAATATCATTAATATTCCTAATTTGAGTTTTATTGGGTTTTAACATCATATTTGTATCTAATCTTTGTTTTTTGTGGTTTATTGTCATAAAAGTTGCATAAAAGCTAGAAGTAAAAGGAATTAATAGCTGGTCTTACATTTGCATATGTTTAAGTAGCATTGTAATAAATATAACTTAAGTGAACACTAGAGACTTGCAAGCATTTTCCTCCTTGAAAGGGTCTATCACTCAAATCTGAAAAACTTTGGCATAGACATTTTAATAGAAATGAGCAGAATTTTAACTAGATATCCATCAAGGTTAAATATCCAATTTAAATTCAAAAGAGTTTAAAAATTCAATAATTTCTCGACATATGTCATCAGGAAATGCAAATTAAAACAACAATGGAATGTCACTACATACCTATTAGAATGCACGAAGCCAGAACACTGACGACACCAAGTGCTGGCGAGGATATGGAGTCACAGGAACTCTCAGCACTGCTGGCTCGTAAGGAAATGGTGCAGCACTTCAGAGGTCAGTTTGGTGGTTTCTCACAGAACTAAATATAATCTTATCATAAGCTCCAGAAATCATACTCTTTGGTAAAGGAGTAAAGGTAAAATCCTCTAGTTAAAGGATTTCATATCTTCTATCCCCAAATATATACCAAAAAGTTGTACGGAGATGTTTATAGCAGTTTTGTACATAATTGCCAAAGTTTGGGGGATTTTGATGTTGCAATATAAATTCAGCCTTGGTAAAATGCACCATTCTGGTGAGTGATGTAATAGAGGAGGCAATGCATGTGTGAGGGGCAGTGAGGTATATGGGAAATTTCTGTCCCTCTCTCTCAATTTGCTTGTAAAACTAAAGCTTTTAAAAAAATAAAGCCTTTTAATAATTCAATAATATTTTATGTTCTCATTTATATTGTCTTTATTTTTTAAAAGAAATAACAAAACAGACATTAAGAAAACTCCACTTTAGTAAAGTGCAGCTTGATAGAAGTTTTGTCTTTAGGCATTAACTCATTTTTTTATTGCAGTAATATAATTCAATAATTCTAAAACAAGGGGCATGGTACAGTACTATTGTTATTGAAGAATTTTTTTCATTAATTCAGGTATAAAAATTTTGTGAAGGCAAAGCAATAAGATATGATGGAAACAGCACATGAATTAGAGTAGGAAAACCGAGGTTCAAATCCAGGTTCTGAAAAGTCTCAAATTCTTTGAGTATCAATTGCCTCATGAGAAAATTACAGATAACTACATTTAAACTTTTGTGGGAAATGATTGCAAGGGATATCAAGTAAAATAATAAATATCTAAGTACTTAATAAAAAATGAAGCATTCTCCAGTTACACTTTAGTGTTTATAATGTCCTCAGAATTTATCTGTTGAATGTGAAGGATTGTGTAAATTCATTCACATCTTCTTACCCAGGCCTACTAGGGGCATTAGTTAAGTGTTTACAGAGCACAGATGACACCTGTGTTAATTCACAGGTTAATCACTTTTGTGGTTATCCTTAGTCTCATAATACTTATAAACAGATAAGTCAATAAGTCCAGAACAAATAAGTTGGCTGGAGGAGGAATATGAACAGCAGTGATCTGGAGAACCAGAAAACAATGGACACTATGCTTTGTTGAAAATCCTCCAAGCCAGATTTATTAGGAAACTATCTTTTCTATGACATTTTTCTCCCCCCTGCTGTGCTAAGTTCTTCCTCCCACATCACCTTCCTAGATCTTTAACTCACTTAACATCACCTTGCATTATAACTAACTTAGTACCTACTCTATGAGCTTTATCAATATTCCTTCTATGAATATACCTAGGATAAATCAATGAATGATTTATTGATTTCAGATTAGTGCTCTGCAATCTAAATGGTACTCAGTTCATCTTTTGGCCTAGATAAGTTAGTTATATTCTGTGTGCTTCTGTTTCCTTTATCTTTTGGGGTTATTTTGAAAATATTATGAAAAGCACTTGGCAGAGTCTCTGGTATATTGTGAATAAAAATTGTGCTTAAAATATTAATGTTATTGATTATATTAATGATATCTGGCAATTTTTAGAATCTTTGCATTCATTAACTCACTTAATGTTCAGTACAACCCAATGAAGTGGGTACTGTTATTGATCTCATTTTACAAATGAGTAAGCTCATGTGCAGAGAAGTGAAGTGGCTTGATGAAAATGACAGCAGATTAGAGTGCAACTAGATGATCTGCATCTAACCTCTGCATCCCACTGAAGTGTCTTTCAGTTATCATTCATATTATTACCGAAAGCCGAAGTCACTGATAACCCCTAGAAGGGCTTTAAAGGCTTTATACAAATTAAAAAAATGCTTCCTTTCTTTTTTGTCTTTTTTTTTTTTAAGATTTATTTATTTAAAGAAGCACCAGGTACAGTCAGAAGCACGGGAGGGTGAGAGAATTCACCAGAGCCAGAGCAGGAAACAGAACAGGCAGACTGACGAAACACACTGCTGAGGGGAGCAGTGGGCAGATGAGAGGTCTGCGGCCATGAGGGATCCTGGTCCGGTGGCCGGGATGGAACTGGCGCTGCAGAGGCTGCGGGCAGCTTTGCAGCCCACCGCTCAACCGCTGCACCATCAGGGGAGGCCCAAGGCTTCCTTTCTTAAAGGCACTTGACACTGAATGTTAGAAAATGGTCAGAATTATATACAACTTTGTGAAGTATACTATATTAATAGGGCCTCCTTTGCTTTTGCATCCTTATGCAAGGTACATATAACACAACCACTTATAGCAGAAAAGAAGGCTGATTAGGGCCTCCCCGGTGGCGCAGCGGTTGAGCGCTGGGTTGCGAAGCTGCCCGCAGCCTCTGTGAGCCAGTTCGATCCCCGGCTGCTCCCCAGCCACCGGAGGAGGGTCCCACAGGGCACGCAGACCTCTCCTGCCACCCGCTGCTTCCCTCAGCAGTGTACTTTGGTCCTTCTGCCTGCTCTGCTCCCCGCTCTGGCTCTGGTGAATTCTCTCACCCTCCTGCGCTTCTGACTATACCCAGAGCTTGTACAAATAAATAAATTTTTTTTTAAAAGGGCTGAATAATCCTTTTTTAAGTTTCTTATAAAATATCTCATGAGGAATAAATATCAAGAAAATACCAATATACTTGAGATTCAATTGCAAACATTTTTTAACCTAAAAAAATCCACAAATCTGTAACTTAAGTCTAATTCTAAAATGAGTGCAAATACATAAATTGCATGCTTATGGCAGACATTTGTCAGCTAATTTGGCAATGAAACTAGCCCAGTGAGCCTTTATAGAAATGTGCTGTGTTTCATTGCTGACGTCCAACAAGATTTTCATTTCACACCTTTATCTTTTTCTCTGAACTCTCCTTTATTATTATGACTAAGTTCACATTGCCACTGCTTTCTGAATTTTTCATCCAAAGCTGTAATATATTTGGTCTTTTACTAGTCTGTCATTTTGCTTCTTTTTAAGTTCTGTGACCTACTCTGCTAACACAGTGGGAAGCTATATTTTGCAAGGATCATATTTAAAACCTTCTTGTTAAAATGGCTGTCATTATAATGGACTCTCACTGCCTTCTGTCACCATGAAACATCCCTACACTAGCTCATCGTAAGGGTCAGTTTAACAAATATTATTGCAATTCATGATAGGCCACGGTGCTGTGTAAATAGAGATTAAAAATAAATGTAGACAGATTTAATAGCCCTGAAAGTTGTGTTATATTTCTAACCCGAATGCTAAAAGCTTGGTTTGTTAAGCAGACTTGGAATAATACTATATCTGACATTATGAATGAAAGTATGGACGCAAGCATATTAACTTTAAATGCAATTATAACTAAACTAGAATAAATTCACCTTTTTTGTATATGACATGTTTTCTCAACAATCCAAGTTTAATAAATGTATCCTTATATGCACAGAGAGAGGCAGAATCATTTATTACTGAAAACAAAATACTATTTCAGCTTGTTCTTTGTCAGGGACTTTCACTACAGCACATTTGTGATTCCCTTCATTTTAGATAAGGATCATGACAAAATTAGTTGATATAAAAGAAAATCAGAGTCAGAGTGATGAAGTGACCGCATTTTAGAATTTAGAATATTTTTTATTCCAAATAAAGTGTGTGTGTGGGTATTTTGGCCAAAAAAATACTACTTTGTCACATCATTATTTAAAGTACCAATAGTATACAATCCTAAAAGGTACTTTTCAAGTGATCAGGTAAATAAGGTTCTAGAACTAGAAAGTTATCTATAAAAATGAAAGTGACACTAAATATTCTGAAAATCATGTATTGTAGTATGTGAATCCTGGAACTCCTGTATGAAGGAAGGGGAGAGGTTGGTATGATTAAATTAAGAAAAAGATTAGAAAATCCATGCCACTGGTGTGTGGCCAGAAAGAGAGATGAGAAAATAAAGAGTTTTAATAACTCTTTGTGTATCTATCTACTCAAACAAGGCTGTTAAGAATTACAAGGCCCCCACCTCTTACACCACTCACAAAAATTAACTCTAGATAGATTAAAGACTTAAATATATGTTCTGAAACCATTAAACTGCTAGAAGAAAACTTAGGAATAAATTTCCTTGATATAAGTAGTGGTAATGATTTTTATATATGATACCCTAAGCACAAGAAACAAACAAAAAAGAGACTAAAACTAATGTATTTCTGCATAGCAAAAACTATCAATAATGTGAAAAAAATGAACTACAAAATGGAAAAATATTTGCAAATCATATATCTAATGAGGATATAATATCCAATATATATAAAGTACAACTCAATAAAAAAATACATATGAGGAAAAGGCCTAAACCGTTATTTTTCCAAAGGGGATATATGAAGATCAAAAATAGCTATGTGAAAAGATGATCAACATCACTAGTTATTAGAAAGGAGCAAATTAAAGTGAGAGATCACCTCTCATCTCTTAGAAAGTCTATCATCAAACAGACAAGAGATAACAAATGCTGGTGCAGATATGGGGAAGAGGAAACTCTTTCTTGATGGAATTGAAATTGTTACAGCCACTATGGAAAATAGTATGGAGGGGACTCAAAAAAATTTAAACTGAGCTTCTTTGTTATCTATCAATTTCACTTAGAATGTATCCAAAGGAAACAAAAATACTAAGTTGAAAAGATATCTGCACCACAATGTTCATAGCATTATTTACAATAACCAAGTTATGGAAGAAATCTAAGTACACATTGATGGATGAATGAATAAAGCAGTGAGTTATCCCAATATCTATATATCTATAGTAGAATATTATCAGCCATAAAATATAAGAAAACCTTGAAGGTATTATGCTAAGTGCAATAAGGCAGACTGAGAAAGAAATATACCATATGATCTCACCTATATGTGAAATCAAAACAAACTTACAGAAAAAAATATCAGACTTCTTAACAGAGGCAGAGGATGGGGGAGGGGAAAGTTGGAGAAATATGATTAAAAGCTGCACTCTTCCAGTTATAACATAAATAAGCACTAGGTAGGTAAGGTACATGATAACTGTAGTTACCACTGCTGACTGATACATAGGAAAGTTGTTAAAAAGGTAAATTCTAAGAGTTCATCATAAGGAGCAAACTTTTCCTCTTTATTTATTATATTCAAATGAGAAGATGGATGTTACCTATTGTGGTAATCATTTCACATTATATATAAATGAAACACTATCGTGGTATACCTTAAACTTATACAGTGATATAAGTCAATTATTTCTTAATAAAACTGGAAGAAAATAATTTTATTTTATTTTAAAGATTTATTTATTTATACAAGCACTGGGTACAGTCAGAAGCGTGGGAGGGTGAGAGAATTCACCAGAGCCAGAGCAGGGAACAGAACAGACAGACCGATGGAATACACTGCTGAGGGGAGCAGCGGGCAAGGCAGGAGAGGTCTGCGCGCCATGTGGGACCCTGGCTGGTGGCCGGGGATTGAAGGAGCGCTATAGAGACTGTGGGCAGCTTTACAGCCCGGCGCTCAACTGCTGTGCCACCAGAGGAAACCTGGAAGAAAATCATTTTAAAGGAATTGTCAGTATCTGGCTTCAGGCATACCTGGATCTAGGACTATCACTGTGTTGTGGAGTTCTCTCACTCTCATTCTCTTTCATCTTGTCTCTGAACTTGTCTCTGCATCTCTTATCTTATTGGACTTATTCTTCCAAGCTGCACATAGCAGAAAGCTTATCCACTCAGCTCCCCAGACTCTCATTAGCAATCAAAGGTAAGGGAACCTTTGCTGTAGTGCTATGGCAGACATGTAGAGGACATGGGTAAACTTTGATAACAACAGCTATGCCATGTTCATGCCTGTTTGTTGCTTGAAGTGGGTTTGGGAACACATGCCTTGTGGACAACTGTTCTCCAAAGAGATGAAATGAACAAAGCTGGGAATGGATTCTACAGGAAAACAAAATAGGAGGAGTGGAGAATTTTGTGATATGAATGTTTTAGTCTCTCTAACTTCTGATATCTATCAGGGGCTGTTTTTATTTTTATTTTTTTAAAGATTTATTTATTTATGCATACAGAACTGGCATAGGCCAGAGATGTGGGAGGTGAGAGTATTCAGAGACAGAGTGGGGAACAGAATAGGCAGACTGACTGAAATACACTGCTTAGGGGAGCAGCAGGTAAGTCAGGAAAAGTCTGCTGCGCCATGTGGGTAGCTCCCTGGCCGGGGATTGAACTTGTGCTGCAGTGGCTGAGTATAGCTTCAATGGTTGCGTCTTAACCTTTTGCACCACCAGCGCAGGGTCTGTTTTATATGTAAAATGTCATGACCAATAGTTTTGCAACAAATGTGAATTTCTACATTTTTCAAGTATTTTTATTTTATTATAGTAAGAACACTTAACATGATATCTACCTTCTTAATACATTTTATGTTTATGTACAATATTGTTAATTATAGACCCATTGTATATTCCATCAGATCTTATTCATCTTGAATATCAGAAAGTTTATATTCATTGATTAGTAACTCCCCTGCCCCCCTTACCTCTGCCCTGGCAACTTTGCACTTTCTTTTGCCCAGTGAAAAGAATATTTGTGTACTAAATACTGACCAAAGTACTATATGGCTCTATAGTTAATAGAATTAACTTGGGAGTGAGAAAGAACCCTATTCAAATCCTAAACCTCATCTAATTCTGTGACCTTGAATAAAATAACTCCTCTAAGCCTTAGATTTTTTCCATCTGTAAAGTAAGGATAATTTCTATTCTAAATTGTATTTATTTTTATTGCAGTAGCATTTGTTTGCAGCATGTATATTATGTAGGTAGAATTTCACACCTCTTCTAATCTATGTCACCACACTACACCGCCACCAAAGCAACCCTAATTCTCCATTATAGTCCATTGTGTCCTCTACTCCCTTTTCCCCTCCTCTGGTAGCCAAAATGAGGATACTCTTTAACTTTGAGTAAAAGTATTTGAAGGACACTCCACGTGCATATCTGTTCAATAATTGGTAGGCATTTTATTATTAATATCTTTCTCTTCTTAAAACTAATTTCCCTTATAAATACTAAACAAATGCTATCTTAGGAATAGATTTATCAAAAGGCCTCATAGGACATGGCTTTATTTTGGCTAAAAGAGCATTTCCTCCATTGTTCTTCAATGCCTAGAATTCCCTTATTAAGAGATAAATCTTTCAATCCAATTTTAAAATTAAAATATTCAAGTGCAAAATTTCATTTTGTAGATACACTTTAATGCTAACATAATACTAATAAAATATCTGCAAGAGTAAATAGCACATCACTTGTCTCCTCATTTCCAGTAATCAGGGGGAGAAAACAAAAAGGGCACATAAGGGGGGTAAGGGGTATAGTAGGTGGACAAGTGAGTCAGGAAAATAGAGATAGGGTAATAGCAAATAAAATAGTGACTACTCTATAAACTTTACCAACTTATAGGCAGTGAAATAAGCGCTTCGGAGCTTCGTATTGATTCTGTTTAGAGATCTTAGTATAGATTCAAAATGACCCTGACAAGTGAGAGCAATGGGACCAATTCCAACAAGATGAAATGCAATAAGGATAAATAAAAAGACTTACATTTACATTCACAAATCAATTACACAGTGAGCTTTTCTTTCATAAGCTATCCTCAGGAGTACAAAGTAATATCACTACTGAATACCAAATTTTGAAATAAACTGGAAAAAAGTAAATTGGCATTATATTATCAGAGTGTGGGCTTTCATGATGATTTTGGGAAATAACTGAAATTTCTGGAATTAAAAATAAGCTACCCAAAACTTTTTTTCTCAAAATATTGTTTTCCTTCAGTGGGATTGTTCAGCATAAGGAGAAAGCAGCTGCAAGGGTCCCTAATGAGGCATTGGAATGGAGAAGGAAAAAAACTTACAAATATTTTCAAATAAGGAATATTTATATGTGTATTGAAAGAGAGAACTGTCAAAGATTATGCTAAGATTTTTAACTTAACAGAATGGTATTAGCAGACATAAGAATAGGATGTGATTTTTAGGGCAAGATGAGTTCATATAATGTGCTATTCAGTGTCTGAGGGCCATCCCAGTGGAGTTTGCCATGGGATGGTGTACAGGACAAAACATAAGTGGAGATATTATTTGTCAAATAATTCATAGGTCTGAAAAGGTGATGGAAGTGCATTCAAAGGATGAATTAAGAAAATAAAAAGAAAGGACCTGAATGCTGAATTCTCCTCCTGTGGGGAATGGGCAGTCGAGTGGGGAATGCAGAATGAAGGAAAAGCAGGAGGCTAAAGAGGGTTACCAGCAGCATGGGCTCTCATCAACTTACTAAATGGTTTGCTCCTAAAGTCATTATTAATTTAGTTTTTCCTCTATGTTAGGAATCTACATTTCATTCAAATTTTACTGACAAATTGTATAGGATATGTACTGTAGGTCTATTAGATTATTAGCTATATTTAATAACCTGTTTTCTCAGTTCTTTTACTCTCTTTCTAGCATGTATTTCTTGCTTTGCTAATGGACATTAAAAGCCAAAAGTCAATTGACATAAAAAAAAATTTATGCTATAGAAGAAATGGTGGGGCAATATTTGAGTGTTTATCCTGATTAATATGTTTCTGATGTTCTTGGCAGAAACATTAAGTGTCAATACAGTAGCATATTTCAATGTTCTGACACTCTTCTGGCAACACCAAACTCATGTTTGGAAGCAACTCACTGGGAGAATGTGATAGCCTCCTTTACTTTGTAGTATAAAATCCAGTGATGTATTTTTGAATGGTCAAGAAATAGTTATTTTTCAACTTTGATGAGAAAAGTGGTGCAGCAGTGGCATTCCCATAAAACATGATATAAGCATTACAATAACATATGTAGAAACCTACCATTTAAGTGGAAATATTAAAAACCATCAAATGAGCCACTGAAATAACAAAAACAAGTGCCTACGCATATTGGTCCTCCTCATTGTGACCTTGTTATACTGTTCAAACATCTGCTAAATTCACCATGTTTCTTTAATAAAAACCTACATTATGAACTCTCTTTTTCTAGAATTGTAGTGGGTTATTTAAAATATTACCCAATCAGCCAACACTCTTACAGTATAAGGACTAAACTGTATGTGCATGTAAAAAGGAACAATTCCCATTCAAAATCACTATTAATAATAGAAATAAAGGACAAAAAAGTAAAGAAGGCCCTTTTATAGTCACCTCAGTATTTCCACCTTGAAAATCATTCCACTGAAATTGTGTTTGGAAATTGCCAGTAAACCCCCTTCAACAAATGTTGCATCACTGGAAGTTGTCAATAATAAACATTTCATATGTAACATAGATTTATTTTTTTTTTATTTTTTTTTTTTTTATAGAGGCATGTTTATTTATTTATTTATTTGTTTGTTTGTTTGTTCTGTTTACACATGCACTGGGTACAGTCAGAAGCGCGGGAGGGTGAGAGAATTCACCAGAGCCAGAACAGGGAGCAGAGCAGGCAGAAGAACCGAAGTACACTGCTGAGGGGAGCAGCGGGCGGCAGGAGAGGTCTGCGCGCCATGTGGGACCCTCCTCCGGTGTCCGGGAGCAGCCGGGGATCGAACCGGCACTGCAGAGGCTGAGGGCAGCTTCGCAACCCAGCGCTCAACCGCTGCGCCACCGGGGAGGCCCTGTAACATAGATTTAAAGAGGTGTGTTGCATACATGACTTTTACAACAAAAAATATATTAATGAAATTGGAAATGAAGATAAAAGGTAATCAGACTACTTTGTGAAGATTACAAGTTAAAACTTCTATCCAGATGCTCCAAAAGTGTTATTTAATGTTTCATTTTCTGTGCACCTGTTAACAGAGATAACTTAAGATCTATTCAGAATTAGTTGAGTCACTATATTTAGTAACAAACAAACCTACTATCAGATAACATCTAATTTGAAATCATTTGAATTTACACATTTAAATCAGAAAAGATGACTCAGAGTAACACTTTCCTTATAGTTAGTGTTCTTAATCAGTATTTCTTTGGGTTCCTATGTATAGATTTATTTTTTGAAACCCTACCTTTAAAAAAAAATCCAGCCTTTTTTTTTCACCTTACAATAAATTATTACAAATAATATACTATAGATAGCTGAAGAAAGTTCTCTCTTTTTTTTTCTTGCCTTCTTTGTAACATTAGTTCTGTATGAAGATGGATGACCTTTTAAAAAAAGAGAAAAAGATTGAAAACTTCAATTTTTGCATATTTGATAAAAATGTGCTCTATTCTGTTATGTAGCCTGGGTTAATTCTTCTCAACAAACTTACACTCTCAACCAGATACTGCAGTCAAATGTTATTTTTCCCTTTTCTCAAGGGCTAGACTAATGGCATGTAAACTTACCTGCTCTACATGCATAATGTTAAAAAAAACACTTGAATTATCATATTGCCTTGAAATGTTATTGCCTTAAAACATCTTGAAAAATAAGTATAAACTTGCATTCCCTTTAAATAATGAATTCAGTTGTACTCTCCAACCTGTTTATTAAAAGAAAGAAGTCACTGTCACATTATATGAAACCAGTAAGAAAAATATTTTGCTGATTTCTCCCCTAGTCAATTTATGTTTGTCAAATATATATACAGTGACTCTCTATATTTTTGTATTTTGATATGCAAATAAAGCAAGTGAAAACACTTTCAAACTGGAAATCAGTGACCGCTTAAAATTACACACTTCGATGAGAACATATCTTTTCACCCTGTCTAAAGACTTCTGTTTAATAGGATCTACCAGTTCTAAATCAGAAAACAATTTAAAATGTGTAACAATATTTGAAAAAGTCTGAGTTATTTTCCTTTGGTACTCACCAATATGAGTTATTTTCCTTTGGTACTCACCAATACTGAATCCCTTTGTCAATTGATACATACTAAGAAGCAACACAATCCTGAGGCCAGTTCAGAAGCTATGTGGTTGATGGGTTGCCTGTGTGCCAGTGGGGTGAGGGTAAAGAAGACAGAAGGGGAAACATAATGAAATACAGTCCTTCCAGGAAAAGTGTCAAAAAATGCCTGAAGAAAACACTGAAAACACTTCCAAAATAATTTTTCAATTATACCCTGTATACATTTAAAACGTATAATTGTTTATACACACAGATCTGTATCATTCATTTTAAAGGCTAGGTAAATTCCATTGTATTAATGTACCACAGTTGATTTTACTCGTCTTTTACTGATAATCATTTTTTTCCCAAATATTTTCTCTCTACTGCACTGCAATACATATTTTAATGCATTCATCATTTTTATAGTTCTTTTTCTTTTTTCCATTGATGTAGCATTGATTTACTGTGTATAATTTAGGGGACTAGGTTCATAGCTCCTTAGATAGATATCACCATTCCACACCTATCATCAAAGTATCCATACCTATCATCAAAGTAGCCCTTTATCCTCGACAATTAGGTGTCTCCCCCTTTGTTTCCACTGCCCTGTCCCTCCTCTTCTAGTAGCTTCAGTTCTGCAGTCATATTTCTGGGGTTTGTTTTGGTTTAGTTTTGTCAGTTCCTTTGTTTTGTTTATCTGTATTCCACATATGAGTTAAATCATCCAATATTTGTCTTTTTCCTTCTGATGTATTTCACTTAGTATAATACCCTCCAGTTTTATCCATGTTGTCAGAAATGGCACGAGTTCATCTTTTTTTTTTTTAATATAGCTCAGTAGTATTCCATCATGTAGATATACCACATCTTCTTAATCCACTGCTCTGTTGTAGGGAACTGAGGTTGTTTCTATAACTTTGCTATCATAAGTAGTGCTGCTATCACCATAGGAGCACATTTATTTCTTCAAATTAGTGATCTTGTATTCTGGGTAGATATAATTTAGAATGTTGAATAAGTAGCTGGATATTATCACCATATTTTTCTGTCTTGAAAGACTTAGAGATCTAGAAATAATTTATTACCACAAATTAGGCTGGTTATGCTAAAATGTGCTATAACCATGTTAGTTAATTTAAATCAAGCTAAGATTTAAACAATGTCTAGATTTCAACTAACTGCAATAGTGTTCAATTACATAGTGGTTGCAGAATGGTTTTTTTAGGAGCATGAGGTTATCTGGTTATGACATTAATCAAAAAATATATATTTGACTAAAATTATTAAACCGATGTCTCCTTCCTTCTATATCACATCCTTTCTGTAACTGACTGCTGCACTTACAAGAATAAGTATATGACAATAAAGTACCCACCCAAATAGTGATGTTTGCAGGTATAAGGGAATTCTATTAATAATTACACCATAACAGAGACATAATCTGTGTTTCCCTGGGCAGCCTAAGGTTACATTATTTTTTTTGAAATCAAGGTTACATAAATAACTATCAGTTCAGTGATTATGTATACATGCTAGTTATTTGGTAGTATGAACCTGATTACATTTAATTAAGTCAAATTCCTGTTCTCCTTGACACTAGTATTTTCAAAATTCAGAGACAACAGGTTTCTGTGAAATTACCCTAGCCAACACATACCAGCTGCATGGCGCAGTCACAGTTGGAAATGGCAATGATCCATTACTACTCTAAAAACAGCAATTATGTATTGTGTTTAGAAATTTGCCATGTATGTTTCATTGTTTTTTCAAACATGTGTGTGTGTGTGTGTGTACACACCTTACTAATTACCTTCTCTACATGATAGCATTATTATTAAATATTCTGGTTTCAGAAAGGGAGTTAGAGAAGCTTTGTAGCTACATATTAATTATAACTGGATCAATTGTTATTTTTTTTTTCTTTTTAAACTGTCCATATAAGTTAGCAGTACCATTTGAAAGAAAAAGAAAATTTGATATTGGGAAAATGATGTTCTGTAATAATTACTATGTACAGGCAAATGTTGAACTTTGGTTTCTGGGAGATATGTTTGTTCTTAAAATAAAAATTAATGATAACAAAATCTGAAAATATATAGCTTCCAGAAAACTTTATACATTGGTGACATAAATAAAAAGATGAAACTAGAAAGTGAAAAACTGTTTAGAATTTATTTTTTTAAGATTACCTTTGCAGTGATCCCTAGCTAAAAATTATAGTATGCTTTTAATTATATACCAATGATGTCATGTTTTCTATCAATTATCATTGAAATGGTATGATTTATTTAAAGCCTATTATATTTAAGTGCTGCTGAGAATTCAGCACTATAGTTAAAGATTTTGGCCTAACTATAATTGTCTTAAACATTAGATTAAAATATGCAGCAAAAAATAGTTGAGGATCATGATTTCCTTAACAGTCTTCTACTCTGCAGGATTTAACAACTGTCTATTAGTTGAAGGAAAATGTAAAGTCCCATTATGCACTTCAAGATGGATACAATTAAGGAATTATATATTTTTAAATTATTTGATAGAAACAGATTTTTTTTTTATTTTTAAAGTTGCATGCACACTTGCTTTTTCATTCAACAAATATATGTTGAGTTAGTTTCATACCACAATTCTGGTACCTGGAATGCAAAGGAGAAGGCATGCATAGTCTATTGTAGGGGGTGGGTGATTACAGCAAGGTGCTGAGTCCTAGCAGAACTGGGTGAATAAGGTGCCATTGCACTTCCAGTAAAAGGAACAATGGACTTTCCAAGAGGGGTCCTGCAAGCTTACCTGAAAAATTTGCTGATTCTCAGTAATAACCTATCAAATAAGAAAAGAAGATAGCCCATTTCCAGAAAGATGAATTGCCGATGCAGGGCCTCCACCAGGGTGAGTATAGGTGACTTGTACTAGAGTGAGAAAATGTGAAAGATCTCATCTAGCCTGGTAAGAGAATGGGATTTTATCATATGGGTTACCAGGCGTTTGGGCCATTCTATTAGAGAGAAAGGGAATTCTATTAGAGAGAAAGAAATTGATTATGTACTTCCAAGAGAAGTAAATAATCAGATGTTCCCTGAAACACTGGAAATTCAGGTGGAAAAGATTAGTATTCCCTAGAGCTTTACTTCTCCCAGTTTATTCTTTTCCACTACTCCATGGGTAGCAGCAGGAGTTTGATTTTCCCTCTTTCATCCTCAACTCCTCTGCCTTATTCCTTGGTTGTTTTATAGAAATGCCCCCTTGCCTGGTGGCTTGCAGTATAATTTGGGGTGGTAGAATTCCATAGACTATCTAGAAGATGATGTTTTATGTCAATACCTGCATATAGATTTTCGTCCACTTTCCAGTAATGTAATTTCTTTAAACTTAGAAATGGTGAGTTAAATCAAAAAGCCAAATGACTATACTATTTGGAACCCTCATAAGACGTATTTTATATTCTAAAAAATAATTCTAGAAGATTGAGTAAAATTTTGACTTTTAAATTTCCATGGGGAATCAATTTTGCTGTCACCAGCTAAGCATCTCAGAACCCTCCATATGTGAGATGGTCATTTCATCAAACTTAATTTTAAGGAAATTGCCTGATAATTCCCAACCTGTTTATTAATTAATGTGATTAATATCTAAGCTTACCAACTCAGTATTCTCAGGGAATGTTGGCACCAATAGGTGTAGATTTTTTGAGCACAATAAAATTCAAAATAGGAAACTTGCCATTTTATAAATAAAAATCCAAATGTATCTTTTAAACAAAATTTAAGATGACAGATGAATTGGTGTATGTGCTAAAGAATGGAGTGCCTTCTATTTGAGACAATAACTAAGTCATATATAAAATAATGCAAAGTATTAAGCGTGTGTTTTAAAATTTTCCTTTGATTATATGTTCATTTCTATAAATTTATATTGTCTGTCACAAAAATTCAAACTCTATTTGTGAATACGCTTCCTATTCTCTGACCCCAGAACAGCTACAGCTATCTGTGAAATGCATCTCTAAACTCCTATCTTAAGTTGGATGTGTTTACTAGTTCAGGACTTCAATTGTAAAGGTTGTTAGCATTTTAGGAATAAATGCAGGCTGGTTCTTTCTCTCCAGATCCACTGGCATGTTCAGTGCAGATGACTCAGGCAGATGAGCGTAGAACAGTCCCTTCCTATGTTTCTGGGGCACAAGGCAGTCATTTACATATTTGAGTGCTTTGATGAAGGTCAGATATACCCAGTTAATAAAAGCAGGAAGCAATTAGGATGCACTTAGGGAAGAAAGGACCCATATATCAACAAAGCAACATTTTAAACAAAATAGCTACTGTCAATAAAACTAAAAGCAAGATTTTGAATAATGAGAGGAAATTACGGGAATGAGAGAGGTAGGAGATCTGGTTCCAGGATTGGTTTTGCCACTAATATGTGGTTTAGAGAAAATTTTTCAGTCTTGTTTCAGTTTTCTTAGCTTTAAATGAGAATATTTCCTCTGGCTCCATCCAATGATCATTAATTTCCTAAGTTGCATGTTATGGGTGTCAGAACTTCTTTCTCTGTAGTGGGGGTGGGGCATGGGGCTCTGTGGATCCTCTAGTCCTGTAGTAACAGTAAAATGACTGAGCAGAATCAGGCTTGAATGAAGAATGTTGGGAGATTTTATTGAAACTAATATGCTTAGTTGGGCAAATAGAAACTGTCAGGGACCTATCTGTTCTGTCTCAAAAGAATGTATGTTTTGAACAAAGATTAAATTGACAACTTTTCTCCTTACCACGTTTCACGCTTGTCCCCTTCTAGATTCAGCCTCTTTCCCTCCAAGAGAAACAGACATGACTAACTTTGTCTTTAATTCAGAGATGACTATTAGGAGACATTTTCCACCATCTTGATTTTGTGTGAGCCTGTAACATTTGGTGGCATTTTGTAGTCTGTTCCAACATCCTTTAAGGACTTCAACTTGCAAAATGATACCCTTTATACAATAAGAAGGATGAGCATGTTCTAATTTAAAACATCAAGGGCTAGTTATCCCTAGGTGCTCAGCAAATACAGGGTGAAATGTAAGATATTAGCATGCTTTGATGTCACTTAATTTGGAGAAGGAGGGAAGATTTGATTTCAGTCTCCATCTGCTGAAGTGGGGAATCCAGAATAGTAGTCCCAGTTCAAATTGGTTTACAATGCTTGCTAGTGAAATCAAAACAGCTACTTGTGAGCAAACTTTATATAAAAGCCAAGAATACATATAATATATGATGTTTAGATATCATAAAATCAAATTGCCAAAATAATTGCTATAAAGAAATGTATTGTTTCTTGTTCAGAGCCTCTAAAAATAAATGCAGATAGAAGTCAAATCTGAGGTAAAGGCAGTTAGTTCTCTGATGAGTTAAGGTTGAAAGGGATAGGTGTATTTTAAAAAGAGGAGAATATGCTCAAATAAAACCTGTGAGATTATTATTATTGGAGTGAATATTAAAGTGGAGAAAAAAGCTGAGGATTTTGAAATAAACTAAGGGCAAAATATAAAATTTTTGTCTATGTTTAAACATTGTAGGTTCACTGTTTCTCTTTCAAACAGATTGCATATTGACATGAACAAGGAAAGTAGGGTGCATAATTTCTATTTTGTTTCCAAGTTCTCCATCAAAGAAATTGATCTTTACGCTTGGAAAAAACAGAACAAACATGGGTAAAATGAAACTGCCTCTCCTGAGAGGAGAAATATAAGTGAGAATTTGCCCCTGGAAACTTTCATGGTATTGTTTTCTAGTTAAGGATTAAATCTGCATTAAAAAAATATATCTTCACTTTACATAGTACTTTGTTGTTTGTAAAATGATTTCATATATTAATTTTATTTAATTGTTTTAATGATCTAATATGACTAACTGAGCATACATATTATGCCTCGTTACAGAGAAGGAAGTAAATGCTTGAAGAATGCATTCTCAAGGTCACAATTTTGTGTGTGTGTGTGTGTGTTGAACTTTGACCCCTTAGCTTTATTTTTTTAAATAAATTTTATTTTTATATTCCCCATACAATTGCAACCCCCTTATTTTGACCCCAATCCCTCCCCTCCCTACCACCCACCCCCCATAGAGTGTCTCTGGTTCATAGTTTTTTGTTGATTTTGATTTTCACTTTCTTATAGTTATTCATTTTCCTGGTCCCTTATTTAAGTTATCTAGATTCCTGCTATGAGTGAGACCATCCGGTATTTTTCTTTTTCTTTTTGGCTTATTTCACTGAGCATGATCCCTTCCAGCTCCATCCATGGTGCTGCAAATTGCATGTGTTTATCTTTTTTGAATGCTGAGTAATATTCCGTGGTGTATATGTACCACATCTTCTTGATCCAGTCATCTATTTTTGGGCATTTGGGTTGTTTCCAAAGCTTAGCTATTGTAAACAAGGCTGCTATAAACATAGGGGTGCAGGTGCTCTTTGGAATTGATGTTTCTGTGTCCTTTGGGTAAAGACCTAGGAGTGGAATTGCTGGATCCTATGGAAGCTCTATGTTTAGTAGGTCCAGAAATCTCCACACAGCTCTCCATAGTGGTTGGACCAGTTTGCACTCCCACCAACAGTTCAGGAGAGTTCCTTTTTCTCCACATCCTCGCCAACATTTGTTGTTGCTAGTTTTTTTAATATGTGCCATTCTCACTGGTGTAAGATGGTATCTCATTGTAGTTTTGATGTGCATTTCCCTGATTACAATTATGTTGAAGGTCACAATTTTTTTAAGTGGCCCAGTGGGGCTTAGTTTTCAGAAAGATGGCAGATGACTAAGAGAGTATGGTTTGAAATTTTTAAAAAGTAGATTTTGGAAGCCATGCCAGTAAAGTTTATACCAGTAATTTAAAAATTCTGAAATAAATCATTTCGTTTGTGATATGGAACCATTTAAAAAGAGAGTGCTCCTGTGCTATGGATGGTTTCTCTGAGTGAGTGTTGCCAAAATAATTGCCTTTCCCTTTTGATTTAAATCAATCAGCTATCTTTATTTGAATAATTTTGGCTGCATCCTGACCCTCTCTTTGTAACTAAAATAGGAAAATTTCCCTGGTCTTTATTTGGAGAATGGGGATTTGTGATATGCCACAGAACTTCATACTTGATTGTTGTGTTCTGCATTTTTATCTGCAACTTAGATGGAAATACAGTGCCCAGACAAAAATAACACTTCTTTAGATAGCAAAATACAGGCATTCCTTACTTACAGTTCCAGTGTGCACAAATTTCAGTTGCCATGGTTTAGTTAAATAGCACCAATTGCAATTTAAATTTCTATTACATTGGCATAGGAAATGTGTCTAATTGCATAAAGTGTAAACTTTGCTAGTAACTCTTCAGTCCACAGATCAGTAGGTAAGTAAGAGATGCAAGACTTTATCAGTGACCAGTCAAATCACTTCCGTCAAAACCTTTCAGTGATTGGTCACTCTGCATCAGCTATTCTGTTCAAATTCCATAGTAAAATATGTAGTTAGTTGTGTTGCCTTCTTAACTCCCAGTGATAAATCAATGTGCCATTTTATAAAAATAGATGATCAAAGGAATTGACCGACAGAGATGAAAGTACATCAAATAAATAAAACATGGAAATGCTGAAGTAAAATTTGAATCAAAAGTCAATGAAGGGCCTCCCCGGTGGCGCAGCGGTTGAGCGCTGGGTTGCGAAGCTGCCCGCAGCCTCTGCGGCGCCGGTTCGATCCCTGGCTGCTCCCCGGCCACCAGAGGAGGGTCCCACATGGCGCGCAGACCTCTCCTGCCGCCCGCTGCTCCCCTCAGCAGTGTACTTCGGTCCTTCTGCCTGCTCTGCTCCCGGCTCTGGCTCTGGTGAATTCTCTCACCCTCCCGTGCTTCTGACTGTACCCAGTGCATGTATAAACGAAACAAACGAACAAACAAACAAATAAATAAATAAAACATGCCTCTATAAAAAAAAAAAAAAAAAAAAAAAGTCAATGAAGATATAGAAGAAATTGGGCCTCCCCTGGTGGCTCAGTGGTTGAGTGCTGGGCTGCAAAGCTGCCCGCAGCCTCTGCAGCACCTGTTGAATCTCCGGCCGCCGGCGAGGGTCCCACATGGCGCACAGTTCTCTCCTGCCATGCCTGCTGCTCCCCTCAGCAGTATATTTGGTCTGTCTGCCTGTTCTGTTCCCCGCTGCTCTGGCTCTGGTGAATTCTCTCACCCTCCCATGCTTCTGACTGTACCCAGTGCTTGCATAAATAAATAAATAAATAAACAAACAAATAAATAAATAAATAAAATCTTAAAGAAAAGACTATTTAAAAATAAATAAAAAATAAAATAAAGGAATGCTCAGCTATTTCACATTGACAGCATAAAAGATAAAATGCTGGTAGTTGATAAAATCTAGAAGTATGACTGTCTGCCAAGGCATGGCAAAATGCTCCAAAAGTAAATTATACATTGAGAAGAAGGAAAACCTACTCAAATTAAGCTTTTTAAATCAATATCAAAACAACAGCAACCCTTATTTCTCAATGTTTTCTTATGTTTTAAACCACACTGTACTACATAAGTATCAATTTCACTATCTTTCATTTCCTTATATATTCCTTGTACATATATATATATATATATCTGTATGTAAAGTACTTTTTAACAAAGGATTTTAAAGTCATGAAACAATTGTAGTTTTCCCCATTGATTATTAGCATGATTTTGTATAGTTTCATGATACACATTTTCCCACTTCTACACTATGATGCAAAGATTTCCCATAGTTTCCAAAGACTTGAACTGTGGGCTAACAAAAAAAAAAAAAAAAAAAGGCATTTGAAAGCATATATTGGCATATAGTGAGAGTCATGGGTTGAGCACAAACTGCATTTTTCTTAGTAGTGTGAAGAAACTCAGTAGTGTGAAGAAAGGTAGGGTGTTCAGTGTTGTAGTGATAGGCCTGGAGTGATTTTTCCATTGCTGTGTGCTTTTGTCAGACAATTCCAGCATGCATTAGTGATATAATGGTGAGTATAGGTGCCTTCTGGACAAGTCCAGCAATTGAATGTTTAGTTTTGGGTCCCATATTTAAATGATATTTTGCAGGGAAGAAAAAGAAAAAAAACAATATTTATTTTCAAGGGGCTTAAACTAAAGAATTGCAATCTATGGGCATAAACTACAAGTATAATGATTCACAAGACATGTTTATAGGAGGATGTAATAGCTAGTGCTAATATTATTCTTCAGTTTAATTATATAAGTGTTAAGAGTGTGCCCAGTTGTAGAACTGTCAAAGGCTGGGTGCAGTTACTTACTTAACACTTTCCAGATGGGCCTCCCTGGTGGCTCAGCGGTTGAGTGCTGGGTTTCAAAGCTGCCTGCAGCCTCTGCAGTGCCGGTTTGATCCCCGGCCACCAGGCGAGAGTCCCACATGGCGCACAGACCTCTCCTGCCGCCCGCTGCTCCCCTCAGCAGTGTACTTCATCAGTCTGCCTGCTCTGCTCTGCTCTACGCTTTGGCTCTGGTGAATTCTCTCACCCTCCCCCGCTTCTGACTGTACCTAGTGCTTGTATAAATAAATTAAATTTAAAAAAAAAAAAGAAAAGAAAAAAAAGACTTTCCAGATGTACAAAGAGCTTGACTTATTAATACGAAATAAATTGGAAGGAAGGAGTTATCAAGTAGAGTTCATAAGCTTTTCCATGCAAATTCCCAGGTATTACCCTTAAAGATTATGATTTGAGGTGTTAGTTTTCCACTGCTGCCACAACAAATTACTATGACTTTAGCACTTTGCAGCAACTCAGATTTATTGTCTCATACTTCATAGATCAGAAATATTGCTCTTCAACTGGTCCTTTGGCTTAGGATCTCATAAAACTGAAATCAAGATGTTTCCTGCCTGGGATCTAATCTGAGGTATCTGGGAGGGGGAGCCAACTTTCTGGCTCATTCAGTTGGTAGAATTTATTTCCACGTGTCTTTAGGATTAAGTGCCTATTTGTTTGCTGACTGTCAACTGGGGATTATTTTCAGGATCTAGATGTCTCTTTCACTATTTGGCTCATCCCCTCTTTTTTCTTCAAATTTGTCAGTGGAGGTTTGAGTCCTTCTTAAGCATTTTATTAAGCCAAGACAGTGATATTTTTAAACACCTAGTGTACACTTGTGTTCATTTGCAATCTATTTATTTTCTCCTGGTTGAGAAAATAACTTTACATAAATACACATGTTAAAATCATCTCACTGTGCTCACAACTATATTTGACTTAGTTTAGGCGAATTGTTTCAGAGACTATTGGGACTACTACTTTTGTAAAATTCTTACTAGGAATTTTTTCCAATCAGCAATATAATTTGAATTGACTTCTGGTGGTTTTCTTGGTGATAATAATGTAGTGTTTTTTCATGACTTTTAACTTTAACATGACCCTTAACTTTTATTTTTGAAGTTTAAATAAAATTCACTCTTTTTTGATGTGCAATTTTAAATTTGATAATTGCATAGAGAATGAGTAGCTTTGCCACTGCTACTATAATCATGACGTAAAATCATCCTATTATACATATATAAAAATTCCTCATGTTTCACCATTGCAATCAGTTTTTGTTCCAGCCCTAACCTCTTCAATAACCCACCTGTACTTCATCCCTATCTTTTAGTGCTTTCCAAAATGCCATATATGTATAATATCAGGAATTATTCTTGTTATAATGCTGAAATGGCAGGTTTTATTTTTCTTTGTGAAGTTTTTTTGTGTGTATGCACTATACACAACAAAACTTATTCTGAGGTAAATGTAGATTTATCAATGTGTGAAAGCCTGTGATCTTGAAAGTCTGCTTAATGCAAGTTTTAAACATTGCATAAACATGAATAACTTGAATATTACATTGTTTTGAAGATAAGAACTAGACTTAAGGTATGGTTACAGCTCAGCGATTTACTACAATGGAGACAACTGTTGTTGCAGATAATTCATCAAATGGTTTTGTTGGGCGTCATGCCTTATATATAAATTTTTTCTCATGTACTAATTAACATTTTGTTTAAACTAGTATTAAAATATTTTTTGTTCCTGAATGTACAATTTATTGTAGAACTGAGGCAGCTAGGAAGAAAATCGGGTGGCAGAAAGTAACTAGTTTAAATTTTGCGCTTCCACAGATACTCAGCAGAGTGGATAAGCCACATTCAGATAATTGAGATTTGGGCAGATGTGAATTTGTTCTCATTAGAATTCATGATTCCAGCCCTACACAGTCCAAGTAAATAGCTAGTTAGCAGGAAACTGAAAGCTTAACCTTTTCTGTCTCAATATAAACATCTCGGTCATAGCTCTATACTTTAAAAATAGACAGTCCATAAGTCAGTTGTACAGCTAAAAGAATCATTAATTTTTAAATATGGGATTGTTCATTCTTCACTCTGCTGGGGATTATATAGTGTTTTCATGTACTATACCTCAGAATGTTTTACTAAGCAGTGAAGTATTTTGGAGATGTGTGATGAATATGAAACTCACATAACTGCAGTAAAGGCTGATGCACAAGGAAGTACTTGTTAAATCAGAAATCTGCCACCTATGTTTGCTGCTTGACATGCAGGAATCAATTCAGAGCCAAATACCTTGTTTATTTTCTAAAAGGATGAAGAGGATTTTCTAAAGAGGGATATTTATGTAAAGAAGATCGTCTGTGAATGAAAATATTCCAGCAATTTAAAAGGGCGTGCATCAGGATTTAATGGTATAGGATAAAACTTAGGGCATATAGTTGTGTTAACCAGTGAAACATAGAAGCATCTGGTAGATACCAGGCAGTGTGACTGCTGGGCTGAGGATTAGTACCATTTGTGAGATGGCCATGAACCTCATCAAAGATACAGGGGTGGGTTTACTATGCAGTTTCCCTGACTCCCTCAGAAGGTGCTTTGTTCTTCCATGGTCCATTTTAAGTAATTTATTTCCTAAAATGATGCTGAGATAAAATTTATCTGTTCCTACTTTTGCTTGTTAGCACTAGCCTGTGATTTCTATCCATCAAACATTGTACTTTACTCACATGTACACCCTAGGGATAGTACAGGCCCATAGAACAATCTGGTGAGGTGTGCTCTAGGAATGCAAGATCAGTGTACAAAGGTCAGTATGTTCCATGGAGCATACTAAGATAGAAACACAGGGAACAGATGTTCTTAAGTGGACAAGTGTTCCAGAAAATTGCTTTTTAATCTTCAAGTTAGTATATTGACTTAATTTTCGTGGCTGATATATATTCTCTGAATTCTAAGAAATAAATCTTGCTTTTTGTATTAGAGTTCAATAAGAGATATACAATAAAAAGTTTATATTTCTATATTTTTTTGATTTTAGTGTTCTGTGGTACTATATATTTTAAAAATACATGTTCTACACATATTTGATATTTTCATTCATGGATAATCTTCCTTATATACATATCCCCCTCTTTAGAAAATAAAGCATGTCTGTGCTTTATTGGAATATAATTGACAAATGACATTATTATACTTAAATTGTATAAGGCAATTATTTGATACACATATGCAGGAACTTCTACCATCTAAATTAGTTAGCTGAGGTATCCACTCCCTCATGTTTTGTATTTAACTCCTTATTGGATATGTAGTTTGCAAATATTTTCTCCATTCAATAGGGTTGCCTGTTCATTTTGCTCCTGATTTGTTGAGCAGAAAATTTTTAGTTTAATATAGCCTTACTTGTTTATTTTTGCTTTTGTTGCCTTTGTTTTTGGCATCAAGTCCAAAATATCACTACCAAGATCAAAGAGCTTACCTCCTATATTTTCTTCTAAAAGTTTTGTAGTTTCATGTTATATATTCACACCGTTAATCCATTCAGGTATAATTTTTGCATATGGTGTAATATGGGGCCCCAGTTTTATCACATGGATGTAGCTGTTACACCGAATTTCCAGCACCATTGATGGAAAAGACTTTCTCCCCCATTGTGACCTCTTCATCAATTGAAGATCTTTATTTATTAATAAGGGGGATTTAAAAATACTGAAAATATTTAATTTTAGTACAATTTGATATTATTTTTTCTAGAGATAAATGTTTACCATTGTAGGAAATATTTATGAGCACCCTTGTCAAATTTTCTTTCTTTTAACCCTAAAACTACATTAAACTCAATGTTATTATTCTTCTGTATAATATATGAACATTGCATTTTGTTTTCATTCTGAAATTGATATACAAATGGAATCATAGTCTCTTCATTAATGGTGTTGGGAATACTGAACAGCTGCATGCGAAAGAATGAAACTAGACTGCTATCTCAGAGCACATACAAAAATAAATTCAAAATGCATAAAAAAAAAACACTTGGACCTAAGACTTAAACCGATAAACTATCTAGGAGAAAACATAGCAAAAACACTTAACTACATACCTTCAGTGATGTCTTTAGGGATTCATCCCCAATAGCAAGGAAAACAAGAAAACATAAACAACTGGGACTAACTCAAACTAAAAAGCTTCTGAACAGTGAAATAAACCATAAGTAAAATGTAAAGATGCTCTAATTATGGGCAAAAATATTTGTATTATATACATCTAACAAAGGACAGATATCATACGAATAACTCATATAACTCTACAAAAAAGAAAACACCCCAATCAAAAAATGGGCAAAATAACTAAACACATTTCCAGAAAAGACATACAGGTGGTGAAAAGGCATATGAAAAAAAATACATTATCACTTATTATCCAGAAAATGCAAATCAAGACCATCTCATACCTGTGAGGATGGCCTATATTGAAAAGGCCAGAAACAACAAGTGCTGGTGAAGATGTGGAGAAGAGGGAGCCCTCCCACACACTGGTGCAAATGAAGATTGGCTCAACCTTTACAGAAAGCAGTATGGAGGTGTCTCAAAAGATTAAACATGGATCTGCAAACAAGCAAATAATTCCACTCCTTGGTATTTAGCAGAAAACTTCAAAAATACTGATTTGAAAGTTTTGCACTCCCATGTTTATTGTAGCACTATTTGCAATAGTCAAATTGTGGAGACAACCTAAGTTCTCCAGATCTTGAATGGATCAAGAAAATGGAATATTCAATATTACAATGGATATTACTCAGCGATCTAAAAAGATACTCAAGCTATTTGCATCAACACAATGGAGTTGGAATAGGTAATACTAAGTGAAATAAGTTAGAAGGAGAAAGATAAATACCAGATACTGACACCAATATGTGGGGTATAGAGAAACCAAACTAAGGGTCAGATAAAGACAAGTTTCAAACTAAACCTTGAAAGCTGACTATAGAATTGAAGCATCCAGAGTGGAGAGAGGAGAAGGGATGGTTAAGAACAAAGAGGGAAAGAAGCACAAAGAACTGTGGTGATGGACTATGGGTGACTCAGAGGTGGGTGCATTACCATGGTGATACCTGATGTTACCACAAATTAAAAAAAAAAAAACATTAAAAAATGTGATCTACAGAACTTTAAAATGATTAAAAACAATGTAATGTGAAAATATTACAATCTGAGATAGATGTTTGAGAATTCATGATGATTGTATAAGTCAAATATTCTATTTAGGATCTTTGATTCAAGCCTTCTTTTCAGTATTTGGAACAATATAAAAGTTAGTTGGAGAAATTAAGGAAAAATGTAGGCTAACATTGATGCAAGTTGGGATCTGTTTAAATAGCTTAACCTGTTCTTAGGATTTTGAAGTTTTCTTCTCATCCTGCTCAAAACCACACACCCATTGCCACAACTGAGCTTTTAGTAATACTTTTTACTTCAGTCCTAGCAGCAGTGAAGTAAAAAATATTAAAATTAACCTGGCCATTCTAGGGTAGTGTAAATGTGTTAAGTCCTTTATGCATCACCCATTTAGGGTGAGTTTAGACTGTAAATGACTAGAAGGGTAAAATAACAAACCTGAATACATTATAATTCTCTTTCATGTTAGAGAAGCAATTCAGACTAAGGTTACCACCAGATTGTCAGGGACTATGTTCATTCTTTTTTTTTTTTTTAAGATTTATTTATTTATACAAGCATTGGGTACAGTCAGAAACGCGGAAGGGTAAGAGAATTCACTGGATCCAGAGTGGGGAACAGAACAGGCAAACTGACGAAATACACTGCTGAGGGGAGCAGCGGGCATAGAAGGAGAGGTCTGTCACGCCATGTGGGACCCTCACCCCGCGGCCAGGGATCAAACAGGTGCTGTAGAGGCTGCGGGCAGCTTCGCAGCAGCCCAGCACTCCCACTGCGCCACCGTGGGAGGCCCCTGTGTGTTCATTCTTTGCTTTTTTTTTTTTTTTAATTGAGGTAACAGGTTTACACGGTTGTTTGTGATTTAGAGGTAGAGGATCTTCCCCTTCAGGTGCTATCACGCTCATCTTCGAAACTTCTGACCTCCATTGTGCTCTCTGTCCACTCTCCCCCTCCTCCCCCTCCCACTCTGGTAGCCTCAGTTCTACATTCAGATTTGTAGGATATATCACTGTTTTTGCTTTATTTGACACTTTGTTTTGCTTTGCTCAATCATCATTATCATAGTCCCTCCAACTCATGGTCCAAGGAAGCTGCTTAAGTTCCAACTATTACCCCTGTATGTCAGCATTCAGCAGAAAAGACAAAGAAAAGAAAAAGGTAAATGTTGCTGTTTTTACAATGGCTTCCTAAAAATGGACATAACAATTTCTGTTTATTGTGGGTGCCTAAGAGCCTGGAAAACATAAACCAACAAAATACATTAGACAGTCATTATTGTGTGCAGATAAAAACTGAATTTTTTACTAAGATTATTAATGCAACTAACTCCCATTGCAGTAATTTCCTTGGGCTTCACAGCAGCCTTTTAAACAAGTACACTTTACCCTTTACCTTTCTTTACTTTTGTTCCCAGTTTTGATCCAGTTCTTTTGAGGTTTGATTACTTGTTTTACCTTATGATTGTAAAGCCTTTATTTAGTGACTGACAAGCAAAAAGAAAGTTTGCTGCTTGGCAGGGCTGTTGACTATTATTATCAATAATCTTTTCATAAAATCCCTAACAATATTTTACCCATAACTGATAAGTATCTTTTTAGAAAATTGGATTGGGCTCTCTATAGTTTGGGACCATCTTGAGTCTGGCTGTCAGGGAATTCTAAAGTAATTCTGGTTGCTGTTGAAATACAATTAGTTGTCTTTTAAAAAAAAAGTAAAAGTGATGCATGGATACAATTGAGTTTTTTTATTTATTTAGTGTTTCCAGAGGTAAAAAGATTTTGATGTATCATCTCAAAAGTAATTCATTCTTTTGTTCAAGGTAGGCATGAATCATATGACTATTACATAATATCAGAATCTCAATGACTGTCATTCCTGAAAATGTTTTAACATTGGCAGATTTAAGTGTATCATTAAGAATTTAGGAAGAAACAGATGATGTACTCAAAGTAGTAAGTTCAGAGCATTGAATGAGAGCCTTTGTAGAGTGCAGGCAGGATTCTGACAAAGGACTCAGATTATAGCAACTCACCCAGGTACTAGAAACAGATGGAAGCCTTTTCATGAAAGACTTGATGGTGGAGAACAAAGTGGAGAGGGGGCCCAGGGGCCTGTGATGAAGGATCAGGGTGCCGTTGGTGGGTGCACTGTGGTAATATGCATCTGAAAAGGTGTGAACCTAGTCCCCTAAATCATACAGTGCTGTAAGCCAATGTTGCTCAACGACAAAATTAATTAAAAAGAAAAAGACATGAAAGTGCACTGCCAGGGCCTTAAAGAGTGATGGTCAGTGAGAGGAGCTGCTAGACAACACTTGTGGCTGCAAGTTGAGGAATTTACCTGCTTGCAAAACTATTTCCTGCCAGGGAGGGCACTAGGAAATATTTGCCCTGACCTTTTCCCTAACACTGTCTTCTGCCTGTACTTTCCATTGGCCTAATCTAATTGAAACCATAGGCGAGGAGGGGCAGGTGATGCTATATACAGAGTTCATCCTCCCAGAGCTCAGTGCAGGGCAGAAAAAAGGAGAAAATAATTGTGGGTAGACCACAGGGAATATCCAGCACACTTCTATCTGCAGGAGTCCTGTTCCCCTTCAGCATTCTGAACAGACATAGTATACCTCACGATATTAATACTTGTTCTAAACCTAAAGATTCAGTTCTCAGTACTAAGCTGCTCCAGACATGAGTTACTTCCCCTTTTGTGGTATCTTGAGTACTACTAGCTCTGTGTACTTGGTATCTCAATTTCAGAACAAGCTATTGAGGAAACTGGGTCTTGGTTGCCTTATTTACAAAATCTTATTGTTGAAACAGCTCAGAACTTCAATTCTTTTGTTTTTTTTTAAGATTTATTTTTATTATACATAGACGGAAATATAGGCGAAACACTACATGACATGCACATCAAAGACATCTTTACAGACACATCACCCAAAGCAGTGTTAGTGAAGGCAAAGATAAACAGCTGGGACTACATCAAATTAAAGAGCTTCTGCACAGCAAAAGAGACAATAACAAAAACAAAGAGAAACCCCACTGACTGGGAGAACATTTTTGCACACAACACTAATGATAAAGGACTGATCACAAAAATCTACAAAGTGCTGATGAGACTCAACAAAAACAAAGAAAATAATCCAGTCAAAAAATGGGCAGAAGGGCTAAAAAGAAACTTCTCTGAAGAGGAAATGCAAATAGCCAATAGGCATATGAAAAAATGTTCAACATCACTTGCAATCAGGGAAATGCAAATCAAAACTACCATGAGATACCATCTTACACCAGTGAGAATGGCACATATTAAAAAAAAAACTAGCAACAACAAATGTTGGCGAGGTTGTGGAGAAAAAGGAACTCTCCTGCACTGCTGGTGGGAGTGCAAATGGGTCCAACCACTATGGAGAGCTGTGTGGAGATTTCTTGACCTACTAAACATAGAGCTTCCATATGATCCAGCAATTCCACTCCTAGGTATTTACCCAAAGAACACAGAAACAGTAATTCCAAAGGGCACCTGAATGCCTATGTTTATAGCAGCACTATTTACAATAGCTAATGTATGGAAACAACCCAAATGCCCAAAAATAGATGAGTGGATCAAGAAGATGTGGTACATATACACAATGGAATATTACTCAGCAATCAAAAAGATAAACACATGCAATTTGCAGCAACATGGATGGAGCTAGAAGAGATCATGCTCAGTGAAATAAGTCAGAAAGAAAAAGAAAAATCCTGGATGGTCTCACTCATAGCAGGAATTTAGAAAACCTAAATAAGAGACCAGGAAAAAGACTAATCAATGCAAAGTAATAATCAAAATCAACAAGCAACTATAAATCAGAGACACACTGGGGGGGGGAGATTAGGGAGGGGAGGGGAGATTAGGGAGGGGAGGGGAGAGGAAGAACTAGAATCAAAATAAGGGGGGAGTGCAATTATATGGGGAATATAACCAAAATGAAAATGCATACATTGTACAAAGATGAAAAATGATATAAGAATTATATAAAATAAATATTAAAAAATAAAAATAAATTAAAAATTTAAAAAATTATTTTTATTTATACAAGAACTGGGGTACAGGCCAGATGAACTGGAGGGTGAGAGGATTCACCAGAGACATAGTGGGGAACAGAACAGGCAGACTGACTGAAACACGCTGCTGAGGGGAGCAGCAGGCAAGACAGGAGAGGTCTGCCATGACACGTGTGATTCTCGCTGGCCAGCCGGGATCGAACCCATGCAGCAGAGCCTGTGGACAGCTTCACAGTGCAGTGCTCAACAGCCTGTGCCACCAGAGAGGCCCCCCAGAACTTCAGTTCCTAACAATATAATGATTTCTGGCCAAAGTCACATATCAATTGTGTTTTATGTATACATGAGTTGAATTTAGGCAAGCTTATTTCAATATATCTCCAAGGCAACATTATTTTGTTCGTTTGTTAAGTAAAAGTTGAGTCACATCAGTTCAAGGAAACTAGAAAGAAAAATAAAATGGTAAGGTTAGCAAGAGAGGTAAGAAGTGTTACTGAAAACATTGAGAGTTGATGTAATGAAGCCTGAAAAGAGAGACAATCTTGGCAGATGTGACTATTAGGAATCAAACATCATTAGTACCTGAGTAAAAATCAGAAATGCCTTCAAAATTTGCATTCAAATGTAAACAGAAAATAGATCCTGTTTTGTGTACTTTCTATAGCAATGCAAAACCAACCTGTTTATAAACATCTGGCTAAAACTAGACATTGAGGTCATCCTGGAAAGTTTCCAAGAAAAAATAACTAGAAATAGTGTATGGAAGAAAATAGCCAAGATTTCATAATTACTTATAGTGTATAAATAGAATTGGTCCCTAATTGCTGTTGTTGTTGTTGCTATTGATTTATTTGGGGGCAGGGTGAAACAAAATTAATCACTTATGTATTTGCTTGAGCTTTCAAACCTATTTTTCCTATAGTAATTTAATGTCAAAATCATGGTCTAAAACTTTTTCTTTGAATACCGGATGGTCTCACTCATAGCAGGAATCTAGAAAACTTAAATAAGGGACCAGGAAAAAGAATAACTATAAGAAAGAAAATATCGAAATCAACAAACAACTATGAACCAGACACTCTATGGGGGATGGGGGGTGGGGGTGGGGAAAGGAGGAATTGGGGTCAAAATAAGGGGGTTGTAATTGTATGGGGAATATAAAAATAAAATTTAAATAAAAAAATAAATAAAACTTTTTCTTTGGAACTGATGACAGATATATCTATGTCATAAGTTCTGAAAATGAATATGTTTTAGGAACTTCATAGGACACACCAATTAGAACATCAATCAAACAAAGCTTGATTGTGTCCAAACCCCAGCCATTTAGCTGAATTAAACAAAAAATACTTTAAAGGATAATACTATGTGAAGTAAATCAGAAAGAAAAACATAAGTAACGATGGTATGACTGTATGTGGAACATACAGTAAACTGATAGGTAAAGACAAGCTGAAAAACTAACCTTTGATAGCTGACTACAGAACTGAGACACTAGGGGTACTCGTTAGGGGTACCCCACTATAGTCTCAGTTAACAATAAATAAATAATTTTGAAAAGAGATATTTTCCAAAAGGTGAATCTGTTTATAAATGATAGATATGAGAATACTTGGGGAAAATTTTTAAATAAAATATGTTTATATACTTAAAAAATAAAATATACATTTTTCCCTTAAAAGTAAAAAAAAAAAATCACTATGAAATTTACTGCCTATGTGAATTTCATGAGTGCTTAAAATATGACCTTTTTTACTACTCAAAGAAATACAATATACCTTAATAAAAAAATACAATATACCTTAATTGAAAAATCTAGTAAAACTTCAGTTTTCATAGTGAATCATAGATGTGTTCCTTTTTCTGCTTGTTAAAGGCTGCTAAATAAATAAAATTCAGTATTATAGTTTACAGAAGGGTCAGCAAACTATCCCCTGAGTCAAATTTGCCCTTCTGTTTTACCACAGCTCATGAGCTAACTATGTTTCATTGTATTTTAAATGATTTTAAAATCCTAAAAAAATAACATTTTGTGATGTGATAGTTACATAACATCACTGATACATTAGCAGAGTTCACAAGCTGCCACAAAGACCACATGACACGCAAAACTTGAAGTGTTTACTCCTAAGACTTTAATAGAAAATTTTGCCTACCTCTGTTTTACAAGATTCTATTCAATTTTTTTTTAAACAAAGAGGTATCAAATGGTATTTAAACATAGTCTACTATTTGTTAATATAATCTTTTCTATCTATTCTTTCTTAAAGACTATTCTTATTACTAAGAAAATAATAAAATATTCAATAATTCTATACAATATATTAATAACTGCATGCATTCCCTTTTATTTAGTCTTATCTCAGAAATAATAGACAACAATTGTTGAAATCTTGGTTGTACAAATATTCTCTTTTGGGTGACTTGTGGTTATCAGAAATATTTCTCTGAAGATAATATGGTTTTTGGTATGACATTTCATACTATTGAGATTTAAGCTTTCTTTTAAGAGAAGACTATTTTCTCATTTTTGTTGGTGGGGTATGAGAGTAACAAGTTTCAAGACAAATTATCTTATGTGATGGAGAGCTTGAAAGACAATATAATCAAAATGAAAGATCTTGGACACTCTGAGAAGGATAAGAGTTATCAAATGTAGTCCACTGTGAATAAATGCTGAAAAACATAGTGTAGGAAAAGGGCATAATAAGAGGTAGTATCTTTCAAACTTCAAAGGACTAGAGAATAATGAAAAGGGAAAATTTAGGGGTTATATAAAGGGTGTAAGACTGAAATCTTAATACAAAAGTGGAACTGCAGTGAAAAAGACAAACTAGGTGCTGAGCTGTACACTATTGTATGTTGGGTAAATTGCATGTTGGTAAATCAAGGAAGTGGTCATAACTAGTATGAGGAATGAAATTATTTTAATATTAAAATTAATATATATTTATTTAATAATTTAATATATATTAACATTCACCTCCAGTGCAATTTTGATGTGGTTGACAGGTCATAAATATGACTTACTATCGAGGACTAGATTCTTTTGAAGTAGAGAAGAAAGTTTTCATTTCTATGACATAATACTTAGAAACCCAAGTAAGATCTTGCTACTTGTAAGCCGTAGTTTATTATTTAAACACAATTGATTTTAAATTGGAGTTTAATATGTTTAATTCATTCATTTCTGTGTGTATGTTTCACAAGCTGTGAATTCAGATTTTCTTTTACTCAGGTCTATAAAAGATTTAAGAAAATATTAATAAAGTAATCTAATATTCTATAAATGTATCATAAATCAAAGAATTATTGCATTGTAAACTAGCCAAATATAGTCCACAGGATCCATCTTCTACTAAATGAGCTAAGAGAAATGTCACTATTCATTAATCCCACTTACAAATTGCCGTAGAACACATTATGGAGAGGCATTTTTGTAAAACTAAGCAAAATATAGATGAAATGAAAGGAAATGAATCTAGATAAATAATATCCAAGAAGATAGGAAAGAATTATCTATAATTAATAATAGGAAGTTATTTTGGCTATAGGTTTTATTTTATGTTATTAGGTAATCACTTATTGCATTTCAGAATTGAAACCTGAATCAGAGAAAACATGAAAAAACACGGATATGAATTTATATTATTGTAAACAAGATTAAATGAACATGAATTACATGGAAAATGTAAATAATTATTGGAATTGAAATTTTCCAGTTTTATTCACTTGCAACACACTTGAATATCTTTTACATTTAACAATGATTCATTATAAAATTCTTAATCATTTGCCAAACGCTTCATAATCTTATATTTATAATTTTATATTCATTGTGGAAGTATTGTCTAAACAGTGCATAACCCTGAGTATATGGTATCAAATGTATGTTAAAAGTGAATGGTGACCATAATAATAGCTTTAAGAAATTATTAAAAACATATTATCCTTTTTATGAATAAATCCATTAAAAGCCACCCACGCCTATGATCAATTGATTTTTATTCCTTTTTTTAAAAGATTTATTTATTTATTTATTTATTTATACAAGCACTGGGTACAGTCAGAAGCACGAGAGGGTGAGAGAATTCACAGGAGCCAGAGCAGAGAGCAGAACAGGCAGAGTGGCGAAGTACACCACTGAGGGGAGCAGCGGGCAGCAGGAGAGGTCTGCGAGACATGTGGGACCCATGTGGAACCCATGTGGGACCCATATGGGACCCTCGCCCAGGGGCCGTTGATCGAACCAGCGCTTCAGAGGCTGCGGGGGCAGCTTCGCAGCCCAGTGCTCAACCGCTGCGACACCAGGGGAGGCCCTGATGAATTGATTTTTAACAAAGATACTAAGAAAATTCAATGTACAAGTAAGAATTTTCTCAAGAAATGATATTAGAACAATTGTACATATACATGCAAAAGAACACCATCAAGAAAGTAAAAATATAATCCACATACTTAATAAGAGAAAACACTTATAAAAATCATATATCTGATAAATAATTTTAAATATATCCAAGATATGTAAATAACTTGCACATCTTAACAATTTAAAGACATACAATCCAATTAACAATAGTTAAATATTTGGATACACACTTTTCCAAAGTGGCCAATAAATACATGAAAAGATGCTCCACATCATTAGTCATTAAGGAAATGGGAGTCAAAACACAAGAAATAACACATCAGACCCAATAGGATGATTAGTATTTAAAAAATGGACAACAAAAAATGTTGGCAAGAATGTGGAAATATTAGTGCTCTCATGTATTGCTGGTCCAATTGAAAAATGGTACAGCTGCTTTGGAAAATAGGCAGTTTTCAAAAAGTTAAAAATGGTTGCCTTATTATCCAGTTATTCCAATCCCAGTGATTGTACAAATTTTAAATATCCTAAAAAACATTAAATCAACATATTGTCTTTAAGAGTGAATTTTATGAAATATGAATTATCTTACACAAAATCTATTACAAAAAAATAAATCAAATAAAAATCCCAATGCTTTTAATCATCTAGGGAATGTGAATATGAATAAGGCCCACTCAATGGAGAAGAACCATTTTAAACTATGGCAAAGTTTTAATCAATATCACATTGTATTTGCATCAGTTTTTATTATAGTCTGAAATTGGATATCATTAACAATGTTACTGGCTTTTCAGGACTGTCAGTGAAAATAATATATACATTGAAGTTTTAAACAAACAAAATGATTTCAGAGAGTAAAATTAAAGACCTTAATCATGTGCAATACAGTAGTAGTGGCCCATATCATCCATTGATTTGAAACTTTTAAAGAATTAGAATCAACTACTAGAATATTATTACTTTTAAGTGTCAAATTTCATTTCAATTTCAGTGATTTGAAGTGGGTTTTATGAAGTATTTGTGCCTGAAAGTTTGATTTTTCCTTTCATAAGCCAGTGTAATCCCATATGGAATAAGCTCTGATATGAGTTACATCAAGAATATATTCCTCTACAAAAGATAAAAATAGGCTCAAAGTCAAAGGATGGAAAACAATCCTACAAGCAAATGGGCCAAAAAAGAAAGCAGGAACAGCTATACTTATATCAGATAAAACAGACTTCAAACTCAAAAAAATAAAAAGAGACCCCAATGGTCACTACATTATGATTAAGGGGACAATACTTCAAGAAGAAATAACACTCATTAACATATACTCACCAAACGAAAGAGCACCAAAATATATCAGACAACTGTTGTCCTCTCTGAAAACAGACATCAGAGAAAACACATATGTAGTGGGAGACTTCAACACACCACTATCAACAATGGATAGATCAACAAGACAAAAAATAAGTAAAGAAACTAAAGCTCTAAATAAGGACCTAGAGCATTTGGGCTTAACAGACATCTATAGAACACTAAACCCAAAAAAAACGGAGTACACATTTTTCTCAAGCGCACACGGATCATTCTCCAGGATCGATCACATACTGGGGCACAAGACAAACATCAACAGATACACCAAGATTGAAATCATACCAACCATCTTTTCTGACCACGAAGGCATCAAACTAGAAATAAATCATAAAAAGAAGGCAAGGAACTATCCTACCTCATGGAGATTAAAAGCCACACTACTGGAAGACCACTGGACTAACGAGGAGATCAAAGAAGAAATTAAAAAATTCTTTGAATTGAATGACAAGGAGGACACCAATATCCTAAATGTATGGGATGCAGCAAAAGCAGTAATAAGAGGAAAATATATAGCAATAGAAGCTCACATCAAAAAACAAGAAAGAACTCAAAGAAACAACCTAATCTCGAAGCTCAAAGATCTAGAAAAAGAACAACAAAAAAACCCCAAAACCAGTAGAAGAAAAGAAATAATAAAAACCAAAGCAGAAATAAATGAAATTGAAACTAAAAAAACAATCCAAAAGATCAATGAAACCAAGAGCTGGTTCTTTGAAAAAATAAATAAAATAGACAAACCCCTAGCCAGGCTCACAAAGGAAAAAAGGGAGAAAGTACAAATACACAGGATCATAAATGAAAGAGGAGAAATCACAACGGACACAGCAGAAATCAAAAGAATAATCAGTAACTACTATGAACAGTTATATGGAAACAAGTTTAACAATCTAGAGGAGATGGACAAATTCCTACAACTCTACAATCACCCAAAGCTAGATAAAGAAGAAATAGAACACCTAAACAGACCAATTACAAGCAGCGAAATTGAAATGGTAATTAAAAACCTCCCCAAAAACAAAAGCCCAGGACCTGATGGATTTACAAATGAATTCTACCAAACATTCAGAGACGAATTAGTGCCTATCCTTCACAAACTCTTCCAAAAAATTGAGAAGGAAGGGACAATACCAAACACGTTCTATGAAGCCAATATTACACTAATACCAAAACCGAATAAGGACAACACAAAAAAGGAAAACTATAGGCCAATCTCCCTAATGAACACTGATGCAAAAATCCTCAATAAAATTTTAGCTATCAGAATCCAACAATGTATCCATAAGATAATTCACCACGACCAAGTTGGATTCATTCCAGGGGCACAAGGATGGTTTAACATCCGAAAATCAATCAACGTTATCCAACACATCAACAAAAAGAAATATAAAACCATATGATAATATCAATAGATGCTGAGAAAGCTTTCGACAAAGTGCAACACCCATTCATGATAAAAGCCCTTGAAATTCTTGGGATACAAGGAACATACCTCAACATCATAAAGGCCATCTATGACAAGCCAACAGCCAGCATCATTCTCAATGGTGAAAAGCTGAAAGCAATTCCATTAAGATCTGGAACAAGACAAGGATGTCCACTCTCACCACTGCTTTTCAATATAATACTGGAAGTCCTAGCCAGAGCAATAAGACAAGAGAAAGACACCCAAGGAATCCAAATAGGAAAAGAAGAAGTCAAACTATCACTATTTGCAGATGATATGATAATATACATAGAGAACCCCAAAATCTCCACAGAAAAACTAATTCAACTCATCAATCAATTCAGTAAAGTGGCAGGATACAAAATCAACACGCAAAAGTCAGTAGCCTTCCTATACACAAACAATAAATCTGAAGAAGAAGAAATCAAAAAAACCACCCCTTTTATTATCGAAACAAAAAAAATCAAATATTTGGGAATAAATCTAACAAAAGAGGTAAAGGACCTATACAAAGAAAACTATAAAACACTGTTAAAAGAAATAGAAGAAGACACAAAGAAATGGAAAGACATCCCCTGCTCATGGATTGGAAGAATAAACATTATTAAAATGGCCATCCTACCAAAAGCAATATACAGATTCAATGCTATTCCAATCAAAATCTCAATGGCATTCTTCAAAGAAATAGAACAATTATTGATGAAATTCATATGGAATCGCCAAAAACCCTGAATAGCCAAAGCTCTACTGAAAAAAAAAGAAGGAAATGGAGGCATCACACTCCCAGACTTCAAACTATACTACAAAGCCATAATCATCAAAACTGCATGGTATTGGAACAAGAATAGACATACAGACCAATGGAATCGAATAGAAAATCCAGAAATAAACCCACAGATTTATGGTCAACTAATCTTTGACAAAGGAGCAAAGACTATGCATTGGAGCAAAGAAAGTTTGTTCAATAAATGGTGCTGGGAAAACTGGGTCGCTACATGCAAAAGAATGAAGCTTGACCACTACCTCACACCATACACAAAAATCAACTCAAAATGGATTAAAGAACTAGACATAAGACCTGAAACCATAAAATACATAGAAGGAAATATAGGCGAAACACTACGGGATTTGCACATCAAAGACATCTTTACAGACACATCACCCAAAGCAGTGATAGTGAAGAGAAAGATCAACAGCTGGGACTACATCAAATTAAAGAGCTTCTGCACAGCAAAAGAGACAATAACAAAAACAAAGAGAAACCCCACCAACTGGGAGAACATTTTTGCACCCAACACTAATGATAAAGGACTGATCACAAAAATCTGCAAAGAGCTGATGAGACTCAGCAACAACAAAGAAAATAATCCAGTCAAAAAATGGGCAGAAGAGCTAAAAAGAAACTTCTCTGAAGAGGAAATGCAAATGGCCAACAGACATGTGAAAAAATGTTCAACATCACTTGTCATCAGGGAAATGCAAATCAAAACTACCATGAGATACCATCTCACACCAGTGAGAATGGCACATATTAAAAAAACTAGCAACAACAAATGTTGGCGAGGATGTGGAGAAAAAGGAACTCTTGTGCACTGTTGGTGGGAGTGCAAACTGGTCCAACCACTATGGAGAGCTGTGTGGAGATTTCTGAACCTACTAAACATAGAGCTTCCATATGATCCAGCAATTCCACTCCTAGGTATTTACCCAAAGGACACAGAAACATCAATTCCAAAGAACACCTGCACCCCTATGTTTATAGCAGCACTGTTTACAATAGCTAAGCTTTGGAAACAACCCAAATGCCCAAAAGTAGATGACTGGATCAAGAAGATGTGGTACATATATACCATGGAATATTACTCAGCATTCAAAAAAGATAAACACATGCAATTTGCAGCAACATGGATGGCGCTGGAAGGGATCATGCTCAGCGAAATAAGCCAAAAAGAAAAAGAAAAATACCGGATGGTCTCACTCATAGCAGGAATCTAGAAAACTTAAATAAGGGACCAGGAAAATGAATATAAGAAAGTGAAAATCAAAATCAACAAAAAACTATGAACCAGAGACACTTTTTGGGGGGTGGGGGGCGGGAGGGGAAGGATTAGGGTCAGAATGGGGCGTTTGCAATTGTATGGGGGAATATAAAAATAAAATTTAATATTAAAAAAAAAATAATATATTCCTATCTTGATACTGGGGGAGGAAGGATGGGGAAAGAGAACCTTAAAAGACTATGTTGTACATATGTATTTATTGTGCTATGAGCTTGCCTATTTTTAACTGTATATATACAGTATAAATTTCAGTTAAAATAGGCTACTGAAAATTTTACTTTTATAAAATGATCCCTCAATCACAACTGATATTTCCTTTACTAAGTTTTTGTTTTTGTTTTTAATTACTTCTACCAGTGTTGACTGAGTAACTCCCATAGCAATGGAAACGCCATGTTCCTACTTATGGAGTTTACAGTTTAGTAGGGGCAACAGTTGAATATTCAAATAATTAAAAATATAAATAAAAATTTCAAAGTAAGCATGTGAAACCACTATTAAGAGTTTGTAACAAAGGAACCAGGTCTAGCCTAGCATATCTTGAATTCTTTTCTTAGGAAACACCCTTTGAGCTGAGATTAGCAGGATAAATACAAATTAATCAGATAAAATGAAGGTGGAGGAGCAACATTTCCCAGGTTGGTGGCTTTATCCCAAGGTTAGAGGAAAATTGATATATAGGAAGGTTCTTGTGCACACTATTGAAATGTGCAAATTGAGGTTAAATATAGGCTAGAACCCCATCTATGAGGCTGGCTTTAGGATATATGTTCCTACCCTAAGATTAAATGGGAAGCATATAGTACTTGTGTGGTTAGGGGAGCTCATGCGGGACAGGATCAGACATGGTTTTAAAAACTTTCTTTATCATGCAGCAAGATTAATGTGGAGCGATCTATTAGTAGACTATCACAGAGATCAAATAGGAGATGACATAAGTTGGACTTGGGTGGTAAGATATGGAGAGAAGTCAACAGATGATGAGTTATTGGGAGAAAATCAAGAGGACTTTTAATGGGTTAAATATTAAGAGTAAAGGAGAAGTAGTTGTAAGAGAATACGCAGTGCTTTGTACCTGTCTTATGTAATAGATGTTTTTCACTGTACTTGTCAGCTCTTACTTGTCTCTTCTATGTGCAGAGGCATCTTGCTCCCTAGAAGGCATTTTGTATATTTTTAATGATGCATTGGATTGCATTAAAAGCAAGAAAGTTTTCCCAAAACTATTAAAAATGTTATTCTCCACCACCAATAATTTAGATGCTTCCAGCATATATTTTTATAGGTCTGAGTAGGACTGAGCAATTATTTATTTTACCTGGTTTCTATGCAGTCAGAGGCCAGCAATGGGATGTGCAGGATATCCATAATTTATTGACCCCTGTTCAAAAATACAGTGAGCTGCCAGCATATTTTAACTATATTTAGCTTTATTGCTCCCTGGGGAAACATTTTGTCATTGATTGTATATTTTGAATTGTCAAAAAATGAATTTCATTAATACTAAACCTATTTTATGATATCAAGATAATTTTGGAATGTGTAAAGCCATTAATTCACTATTGCATCTAAACAGATGTTTCATATAATAAAAATGAACATTAAGGAAGGATCACCAGGCATATTTAGAGTGGTCAAATAGGTTAAGTAATTTTCAGAAAAATAGGATTCCCGAAACCTCAATCCACAGCTAGCAATAAATTGTGAAAACGTGAACTCAGTTGACAAATCATTAATGCGATCTTTTGCCCTCTTCTCCTTCCAACAGGTAATTATACAAGTGCCTTACTATTTATAAAGGAAAAAGGTGAAAGCTTTAAGTACCAATAGTACATTGTGAATTTATTTTTATCTAGAGGCTTGTGGTATTTTTTTTTTTTTGCCAAGTAGTCCTTTTTGTGCTTTCTATAATACAGATGTGACTTTAAAAATAAAGCAATGCATATTCACAGTCAAGAAGTGCTTCAGTGCATCAGAGTGTCACTATATCACTAGAATAAATGTTAAGACTGAGATCATCTGTATATGTGACAACTCTATAGATAATCACATTTTCTAACTTCATATCCAGACATGTAAGAACCTCAATCATTTGTCTCTTTCCAGAGTTAGTTCCTCTTTATTAAAAAGAAAAATATTAGAAATGACCATAGCCACTTCACGCACTAATACATTTACTGGTAAAGCATTAAAGCACTATTTTCTTTTGCCTTTGGAAAAGCAAAATTAAACTCTGCTTTTATAGTCCTCTTTTACACTTTCCTCTTCCATTGGAGAATAAATATGTAGTAATTAGACTAGGAACATTTGAGACTAGGAACATTTAAAATCGACATAGAATATCTTATTTACCACTTTGTGAAGCTGTTTTATTATGGTTTATCTATAAATATGTCAGGGTCAACATTATTAATATATTATTAGAATTAAGGCAATTACTACCTGGATTATCACACTATTTCTCTCTTCCCTCAGCTTGTAAGTGCGTATGATATCAGCACTTTGATGCATCTTTGTTGTATATAATCAAGTAGTATTTTAAATAAAGAGAATAATGAAAGCGGAGATGGTAAGGTGATTCCACATTATAAGCAACTGAGACTGGATAGAAAACAAAAAGGGTGGAAGGGAGCTGGAGAGAGGGAGGGAGGGAGAAAGAGAGAGAGAGTGAGAAAAAAGAGAGAAAGAGAAAGCTGTGCTGAGTTTGGGACAACTGAGAATTGAGATGGGAAAAGTGATTCAGGGAACAGCTGCTATGTTAAGAAAATCAGGGTCATAGAAAAAAGAATTCTCAAGATACTTGCTCTGCATTAAAATGCATTTTTCTGTGAGCAATTAAGTAAAGACTTAAAGTATTTTAATTACTGTTTCCCTGCATGAACTGTGATTCTTTTGAGTTTAACACCTTACTGAATGAGCTTGAGCCATTGGGCCCTGGGATTTATTCTTCTCTCTCTCTCTCTCTCTCTCTCTCTCTCTCGCACACACACACACACACACACACACACACACTTGCACATGCACTTTCATACATAGTCACACATGAAAAAGCACTCATACATGTGGGCTGATATGCTCATTTAGGTCATAATCAATGCAAAAATTCATAAAAATGTGTTTGTAAGTATATTTTCTTAGTACAGAAAAGCTAAGTTATGAAAATTTGTTCCATCAGCCTCTAATTACCAACATACTTTTGCTTGAGTACAGGCTTCATTTATTGTCTAAGTGACATGCACTGTTACTTGAATAAAATAAAGGTCAGTTGACTGAGGAAGAGGCTGTTTGATTTTTACAGAACAATCTAGAGAAAGCTTTATGGGCCAAGACTAGACTGTGTTTCTAAAGGTTTTTCCAGGCATGCCAACTTTATAATGGGTTTTAGCAGTACCTTTCGTGTAAATATACTTCAGGTAGGTATGAAATCCTTTCACTCCTAAGCTTCGAGTGTATGAAGCAGTTAGTTGTGAGCAGTAGCTATAATAGAAGCTGTCTGGATTTTATTTGACTTTCTCTTTCTTCTCCACCTAATTCACTAAGACAGCTTTGGCAGTAACCATCCACCAAAAACACACACCTGGAATTAGGTTTGTATTTAGTTGTACTGAGAACTCTGTGAAGAACTCAAATACTATAAAGCATGTATGATATTCTATTGTAACGGTTCCTTTTTATTACATTGGGATCCTCAAACCACAGGGTGGTTGATTTCTACATTGGACATTTGGGCATGTAAAGTGGTCTAGTTTTATAGACTCATATGCACCATCTTGTATTAGAACTAATGGATATGATTTCATCAAAATGAACATATCCATACTGTGCTGATGAAATAGTAAATAGGCACACCCTTCATTTTGAAGCAAACATCTGCATAATCCAAAGCTTCAGAATTGCCTTCACCTTGATTCTAGCAATTCAACATGTAAAAATTACTACAAGGAAAATATTAACATTGTTATGATGTCTGTACAGTATACTAATCAGAAGAGTATTCATAATGGTTTTAAAAAAAGAATCATCCAATAAAATTCCAACATTGATTAAATAGATTCTAGTAGGTATAGTTCAACTATGCTAAGATTATAGTTCATGACAAAAATTATTATACAATACAAGCTTTACTGGATACCTCACAGATCTTATAGATGTATATGCTCATGATATGTAAACAAAAAAAAGCTAACAAAATAATATATGTATTTCTATTATCTAATTTTGCTTCTATTTTTATTACAAATATAGATACCAGACCTTATTAATCAAAGATAGTTATTTAAAATAATAACTAGTTTGGGATTGGTCTAGAACCAAGGATTGAAGGGATCCAGGAAATAGGAGTGAGAGTAGCAGGAACAATCTTAATTTGGACAATTTGCTTCTGCTCCTGTTGTATATGTGAACTCTTTACTGTCTTTATGCTGGCATCACTCAAAATCCAAAGAGTAGAGGGCATTATTAGTTTAACTGATGCCATTTCTTATGCCCTGACAGTTTAGCAAAAGCAAGAACTCTGAGATATTTCTGTATTCCACTTTGGGAGTGAGATATTGTAACTAGGAATTCCCACCTCCACAAGATTTCAACAAGAGGGGCAAATTTGCTCTGAAAATCAGAGTAGAACATGTAGGCACCTGACTTTGTCCCCAAATAATGTCTTCCGCAATCTTGTATCCTAAAAATAAAAATTATTTAAAAAATGGAAAGATCAAAACTCAGTGAACATCTGCACTAATGTCTGGCAGTGTTAGTTGCTCTGTTTTGGGGGTGGAGGATCAATAAAAAGAATTACATTGTGTTTATCTTGCAAAAAGAAACATCAATTTTAAAGTCCACTATAATAGGAGATTGAAATTATTTCCTTTTATACAGGAAAACAGGATATGCATTATAACATCATTTATCAATATCTGTCTACTTATCTCAGGAGATCCATATCTTCTTTTTCTGCAATTCATCTCTGAATTTGGAATATATATCCTCAGTGTGTCATTGTTGATAATGAAATCCCAGAAGTGCCCTGCTAAGCTGTATCATTGTAACTCTTGATTTGGATGGAAAATCATGTTTGGACAAGTTGTATAAGACAATTGATAAAAATGTAGTTTCTCTAACATTTGAAAATAGCCCTAAAATATTTTTACCATCTGCTATATTACAGAGATCATGAGGTGTTCTGCAAGTCAGTCCTATAAATTTGAACTTGAAAACCTTAGTCCATCTGCTTTAAATTAAAACTGCACTAGTTAGTACCTGGATACTTGGTTCAGAGCCAATGATTCTCTAGCATGCAACTGAAAGTTTGATGTGATTTGAGATGGCTTTTTTGTCATTGGGTTTGATGCAATATAATGTTAAGAATATAATTGCAAGTGAAGTAGAAGTAAGATTTGAATATGAAATGAATCTCCGTATTTTTTCTTGTCTTTTTTCTCCCTTAACTGCAATGTGATTACGAAAACCATGCAGTTAAATGAAAACCTTTACCCACTACTATGTATTTCCTGTGATCATTGATAGAAAATAGCTCTGATAGATTTATTTCTATGTGCCATATTATTAGAGTCTCTAAAATTGTTCAGGATTTATACTTTTAAAAATAGAAATGTCCTAACAATTTGCATGATTCTATCTTTAATTTATTCCCTTCTGTTTTAAAAATCATTTTTTTCCAGACACTCATTTATGTTAGAATGTATGGAAGCACACTTTTAATTGCATGATTATATTCACTTATCATTTGCTTTTCTAATTCAGAGGAATCTGATAGAACTCTGACATGTCCCTTTCATCTTAATTAGATATCTACTTTACTCAATATGCTTTGCTGTGTGTTCAGTTATAAAGTAAACAGATGGTAATAAGTATTATGAAATATTGACTACACATATATTCAAAATATAGTCTAAGATGTTTATAGTCTAAGAGTAAGTATGTACTTTATGATTACACTTAGCTGCCTAAAGTTGGAACTCCCCCTTTTGGTAATTATTTCAACTATAAGCTGTTGAACCTTCATTAAATGCTAAGGTATGGAGATCAAGTAGCAATCACGATAAAATACAATCCTTTTCCTGTAACTTGCAACCTAGAGGGCATATAAACTATGTATGGAATAGTTTATACATGCAATTTTCTGTCTGGGTGTTATGAAGAATTGTGCATTATTATCTCTAGTTTAGAAGTAGAACTTGCCTAGTCTGTGATAGTCTGTGAAGGTATTTCTGAAAAAGTGATATTTAAGTTGATATCAGAAAGGTAAGTAGGAATAAGAGTAGGAGAAAGAACTTAAGAGCAGATGTCTGTTTCAGAAATAGAGAGCAGATACAAAGTTGCAAGATGGCTAAGAGACCTAGAAGAAATCTATTCTGGCCAAGGAATCCAATAATAATGAAGAGAGTGATGCTGGATGGAGTTGGAGGGTTAAGCAGGACCAAAGTCATGCAGGTCTTGATAAGTTTAAACATAAACAGAAAGTGGAAGTGTTATAAGGAGTGCAGTATCATCTTCTATTTTTAAGACTGACTGCGGTATTACACAAAATGAATAGGAGAAGAGCAAAAGTAGAAGAAAAGGACTAGCTGTCGTTCTAATGAAAGATGAAAGCATTAAGAGAAAGGAGACAGAGAAGTGGAAAGGTTGAAGATATATTTAGGAAACAGAATCTAAAGACGTGGAATTTAGAGGAATGGACAGTCAATTTATCATCCAAACTGGAAAAAAATAGATAATAAAAATCAAAGTGGAGTCCTAGTTAACTGGTGTTACTTGGAACATCCTGGACAAACCAAGATATATGATCACTCTGGACATCAGAATTGGTGGAGAACAAGGAAATCAAATGCAGCACCAGATTCCCTTTCAACATGTAAATTTGGGGCAATAATTACCTTTGACCCTGGTCAATTTCAGGAGGCACTTAAATTCTTATATTGGCTGTTAATTTATGGAATAGATGACTTGGAATTCCACAGTTCATTTCCCTAGTCCTTTGTTGTCTCCTGCTTGGACTTGGTCACAAGAGTTTAAATTCTTCAAAATAAATGCATGGTGCTCATAAGATTTTAGATAACCTGAGTAAATCTTTTATTTATGTATTTGTTTATGGAATATATAGACCATAGCTCTTAACCCTTGTTTACTGTGTCTCTGATTCAGCTACAGAGAAGGAGTCTGTGTCATATGCATGGTTCTTTTTCCTAGCTATAACTGTCATGTAGAGGTCAAATGAAAGACCATTCAACCAGAGCAGTGACAACTGCAGAACTGAGCCTTTAACCAAACTCCTCCCTAGAGATTCACAGGGCAGCTGCTGAGAGTTTCACTTAATTACATAGTTTTACAAAGCATTCCTGCTTTTGTGTATTGTCAAGAATTAAATGTAGTCTCCTTGTCATGCAAAGATACTACTAATATGCCAAATACATCTCTTGAATTACCTCTGTATGGCTTCTTATGCATAATTGTGCACAGTTAATTGCACTCAAAAGCACTTTTTCTCTTATAGTTCCTTCTATCTACAGGTTGTTAATTTATTTTAGAACTAATTTTATTTTTGTGTTTGTATTTTTTCAATAAATAGAGCCTTCTACATATCAACTATATAATAGTCTTTAATACCAGAAATTAGAATGGAAGATTCATTTTAAAAGGCATTGAATATTGCAAAATATGCATTAGAACCAATTAACTGAAAATAATTTGAGGAGTAGTTGTGCTTTACTAAGAAAGTGTCATTAACAGCCTTCAATCTACAAAGATAGCTGCTAAATCTCATGTACTATAAAAGATCCCCAGTTAAATTGCAGATGCTTCAGTGTCTTGATTGCTTTGAAAGAGTCATATTTTCTCAAGTTCATATAGGAGAAATTAGCCTCTCTGTTATGATATGTATGATATATGATGATTCTTTCAATTAACCCATGTTATAAAAGGTTAGTATTGAACTTCCTTAAACTCAAGATCAAGTATTTCATGTTAACATTCATTCAATATTGATCATTTCATGTATACATTCATTCAATATTGATCATTTCATGTATACATTCATTCAATATTGATCATTTGTGTTGAGTATTACAGAAACAAAGTAGGATAAGATGCTCTCCCTGCTTCCTGTGACTTTGCGGTCTAGTTTATATAAACAAATAGGTAAAATTAAGAGTTGGTGTATGTTCTAGTATTTAGCCTACATGGATCAGAAAAGAAAAAAGACTGGCAATATGTATGGTAATAAGTTGTTTCCACAAATTGAAAGAGCTAGTGTAGCTAGTGTATTTTTGTCTGGTATTGGTTAAAGTTATATAACAAAAAGCCCCCCAACCGCCATGTAGTGACTGACAAAACATGACTTATTTCTCTCCCACAACACAATACCAAAGTAGGACAGTAGTCTACTGTACATAAGAAGCTCTGTTGTAAAGTTCCTTTTGGATCCATCTTCTGTTTTATGGTTTCACCAACAATTAGTGTTTGATAGATCCCTTGGGCTACAGAGAGGAAGGAGAGAACAAGCTCTATTTTTCCCCAAGAATATGATGTACAAGGTGAATATATCACTTTTGATTACACCCATTTATATAGGACTTAATAAAGTTGACATGTCTAGCTGCCAACAAAGTCTTATAAATATATTTCTAGCTGAATGACCATGTGCTTTGATGAAATTCAAGTGCAGAAGGAGGAGTTCTATTATTGATAGAGACAAAGGTAAAAAAACTGTGGAAAAAAATTAGTCTCTGAAACAAGTGGTAAGAATGTCTAGATGGAGCAAAAACCAAAAGCGTAAACATGGTTATACTTAAATCATTGATGTTTGTAATTATACATATGTAACATATGGAAGATTCCTTTATACATTGAGCATATAAAGATTAATTCTTTGAGATTTGGGCTTAAAATTAGTCATCGAAAAAGATAAACTCTGCCATTTTTCCCAACATGGATGAAACTGGAAGGAATTATGCTATGCAAAATAAGTCAGGAGAAAAAATAAATAACAGATGGTGTCACTGATTTGTGGAATGTAGAAAAAGCAAAGGATCTGACAAAGACCAACCTTAAGACCAACCCTTGAAAGATGACCATAGAACTAAGATTCTGAGAGAGGGGGAAGAAAAGTAGGAGGGATGAGAAGAGGGTAGAGAGAGGGCACAATGGACTGTGGCAGAGGACTCATAGTTGCTTTGGTGGTGGGTGTACTGTTGGTGACTACATCTGAAGGGGGAGATTCTATATTTCCAAAACACTAACAACAATGTAAATCAATGGTATTAAAAAAATAAGTAAACAAAATATGTTATCTCTTTCTTCTGCTAAAATGATAAATGTATTCAACATTCTTGGATCAGGTTAAGGCACTTGGCTAAAACAAGTCCTGTGGTTCCATAGAAGTCATGGAAATTGGAGCCTTATATTTCTCTTTTCTAAATGAAGAGGTGTGATTAACCACATGATCTCTTTGTAGTTATTTTCTTCTCTACCAAAAGTCATGATCTATTTAATTAAAGTGAGAAAAGTATGAACAGAGAATTCTGCCACTAGATATTCAGCAGAACTTTTCCCTATAGTGACATGAAATCACTAGAAGTAAAGAGAAAACATTCCATGGGAATATGACCCTCTGTTGCATCTCCTAAGTCACTCATTCTTTTGCTGTTGGCTCAAAAATCAAGTAATTTCTCAAGTGCTAAAACTGGAATTATTGAAACTATGTATACAAGATGTTCTTAATACCTTAGTTTGAATACATATGTAGTTTTCTTATGTTGTTCAGAACTATATCCAAAAATACAACAAAATTTAAAATGTGGAGAACCCACTTAGCCAAAATCTATGTGAGAAGTAATTAATAGCTTAGTAAAAGCTTTAGTACTTAAAATTTACCTTTTCCACTTTAATTTTAAGTAGACATCAATTGTTTACAAATCTAGTTCCCTCCCTCCTCCCTTTCTCCTTCCCTCTTCTTGGTATCAAAATTCTGAAGCCTTAATTTGAACAAAATCATTATTTTTGAAAGTATGCAAAATGTCTTTCTTTGCACTCTAATTATGGCTATGAGATTCTGAACACCATCCATGAAGTCTTTGATAAAGAATCGGAGATGAGGTGGCAAGACCCTCAGGGTGAAACTGTTCATTTTCCATTATGCCACTGGGTCACCACTCAAGGCCATTTTATATGTGAGGTAACTGGAACCCAGAGAGGAAAGGAGTGTACCAAAGGTTGGAGAAAGAATTAAGGGTAGAACACCAGATGTGTTTTTCTATTCACAAAGGCTTAGCATGTGTTTGTTTTGAGTTGAGAAATAGAAAGAAATGGAGATGGATTCATGGTATATATCAGTTTGACAGGTGTTAGCATAGATAATCCAGCATAGTGATATTTTACAGCAATTTCAGCTGCTGGATTTTAGCATCAAATCATAAAAAAAAAAAAAAAAAAAAAAACCAGAAAACCCACACTAGCTTTATTGGCTCACTTATCTATTACAACTAAGTGCATACATAAAAACATGTCTCCTCCTCCCTGCTTGCTTCTTCAAACTTTCTGATTTCACCATCTTCTAATAAAGGTCTTTAATTAGATGACCACTAAAAGTGGAATATTCTCAAAAAAAATTCAAGTCCTTGGATCAATGTGTAGTTTCGTGATAGATACTGAGATGATTTACACTCTGTAAATTAATACTTTTGCAGCATGAAAAAAAAAATCACACATTTTGCTATACTAACTGGAAGAAACTATGGCAGTTTGAAGACACAATGTATTTTAAAAAAATAACAATTTCTGTTGTAGATTCAGTACAAGTTTTGTTGTTTTTTTTTTTCCCTGTCTATATAGGGTAAGTAGAATTCAAATTAATAAAATGCATTTGCATGTTTGTTGGCAATACAATTTTTGGAAGAGCAGAGTCTAATAACTAAGTAGGTGAGCTATACCTCTTTATCATGCCAGTCCTACATAAAAAGAGGTAAAAATGAAGTCAGAATAAAATGAGCCTTTGCAGTGTACCCTATTTCTATTTTTGCAAATTACTGTTAAAGTTCAGATTCAGGCTTTTTTAGAATGATGCAACTTGAGCCTTTCACTTGGAATTTATCAGTCAACATAAGTAAAGCATACTTAAAATTAGGTTTTCTAAAACAGGCAAAAAAAAAGTAGGTGAATCCTAATTGATCTTCACCAAGTTGTTTGTTTCTTTTAGATGTTTGTGAATAGAGTTGAACTGTGTATGTTAACTTTTTCAGAAAGATAGATTTTGGCCTGACCAAAATGTCAGACTGTCTTCTCACTGTACTCATTGATCATCCAGTCCAGATACAGTAAAGTTATGATCAGCTGTGGAACTCTATTATGTGCTGTACATTTGTAATTAATTGTGGGCCAATAGTATTGCTGTTGGAATAAAAACTGTTGTAATAAAAGATTGTGAAAGAAAAAACAAGATTTAGGGACCTAATATCTTATTGAATACCTGGTATATATGGCCTTTATCTATTATTTCTCACATAAATACTATTAAGTAGGTATTATGACTTTTATGATAAGAAAATGAAAACTAAGTGTAGTTAAGTACTTTTCCCAAAACTTCTCACATGTAAGATGTGAAACAGGTATAGCAACATCATGATCAGTTGTAAAAAACTGAAATCTCTTTCACAAAGATCTGGTACAAGACAAGGAATATCTACTTTTCACCACTAACATAGCACTGGAAATCCTAGCTAGAATAATTAGTCAAGAGAAAGATATAAGAGGAATGCAACTTGGGGAAGAAGTAAAATTATCACTGATTGCAGATTGCATGATAATATACATGGAAACACAAAGTATTCCACTAAAAATGTATTAGAAACAATAAATCAGTACAGAAAAATGGTGGGTTTCAAAAGCAATCACAAAAAATAGTTGTATTCCTATATGCAAACAATAAGTTAAAAGAGGGAGAAATCAAGAAAACAATCTCATTTACAATTGAATAAATAAGAAAGAAATATTGAGAAGTAAATGTAGCAAAAGAGATGAAGGATCTGTACAATGAATCTGTAAGATATTGTTAAAATAAATAGAAGAGTATACACAAAAAGTGGAAAGATATTCTCAGTTCATAGATTTGAAGAATTAATATTATATATATGCCCATCTTGCCCAAAACAATATATAAATTCATTGAAATCCATATCCAAGGCTTCAATGGCATTCTACAAAGAAATGGAATTACAAAAGGCCCTGAATAGCCATAAATATCCTAATGAAAACAATGGTCATATCACACTCTCAGACTTCAAATAATAATACAAGATTATAATAATATAAGCAGTATGTTACTGGAATAAAAAATGGAGACACAAACAAATGGAATAGAATTCAAAACCCAGAAATAAACCCACACTTATGTGGATAGCTGAAATGCATCAAGAGCCAAGAACATACAATGGGGAAAGGAAAGACTCTTCAATAAATGATGATGAAGGAACTGCATAGCAACATGCAAAGGAATAAAAGTTGATCACTATCTCATATCATACACAAAATTTAACTCAAAATGGTAAAAGACTTGTATGTAAGAACTGAAATCATAAAATATATAGAAGAAAACAAGCAAATCACTTCACAACATAGACTTTCAGTATGTCTTTGAATTCATCTCCAACTGCAAAAATAACAAAAGAAAATCTAAACAATTGGAACTACATCCAACTAAAAAGCTTCTGCACAGCAAAAGAAACTATCAGTAAAACAAAGAGACACTCTACTGAATGGGAGAAAATACTTGCGCACTATGTATCTGACAGTATGGAAATACCCCAGATCTTCAAAGAATTCATATAACTCAATAAAAAGAAAATAAATAACCCTGTCAAAAAATGGGCAGAAGAGCTAAATGGGCACTTTTCCAAAGAACACATACAGATGGCCAAAAGGCACATGAAAAAAATGTTGATCATTACTTTTTATCAAGAAAATGCAAATCAAAACCACAATGAGATATTGCCTCACACTTGTGTAATCGCCCATATCAAAAAGGCCAGAAACAACAAATGTTGGCAAGTTGTGGAGAAAAAAGATTCCTCTTACATTGCTGAGGAGCATACAGAATAGTCTGACCCCTTTGGAAAACATATGGATATTTCTCAAAATATTAAAAATAGGCCTACCTTATGACCCAATCATTGTATTCCTTGGTATCTACCTGAAGAATGCAAAAATACTAAAACGAAGGTATACATGCACTCCTATGTCATTACAACACTATTCACAATAATTGAGTTATGGAAATAACCTACATATCCAAAGACAGATAAGTAGATTAAGAATATGTAGTATATCTACACAATGGAATACTATTCAGCTATAAAAAAGATAAACTCTTGACATTTGTGACAACATAGAGGGAACTGGAAGGGATGAAGCAAAGTGAAATAAGTCATATGATTTCACTTAGATATAGAATATAGACTAACAAAACAAAGGATCGGATAAAATCAAACCAACAGCAAACTCTAATAATCTGACTATAGAATTGAGGTTACCAGAAGAGGACGGAGAGATGAAAGAGAAAAATGGTGGTGGGACAATTACCTATGGTGGAGGACTATGGGTGCCTTGGTGTGGTGTGTTGTGGTGTGGTAACATACATCTGAATTGTGTGAAACATACATCTGAATGGTGTGATCCTGTATTTCTGCTTCATAGTCACTGTTGTAAACCAAGGTCACCACAATAAGATTGTTTTTAAAGAAAGAATAATAACAGTAACAACAACAAAAAGTTCCTGAAATATGCAATTGTAAATAATTTGCAATTGTAATAAGTTACTTCAGGATAATCTGCCCTGTCTCAACCTATGTGACTGTCCTTAAAATCTGTATCATATGGAATTTGTAAAGCCATGACTGGCTTTGGAGTATATAGAATATGTTATTTTCCTTGTTTGAGCTAAATGTGTTGTTTTACTTAAGCTCTCATTGTAGGGAGGATTCCCATGTTATTTCATGTGGTGGGGTAATCACAAAGAAACCCAGTAATAACTGTTGTTGTTCACCCTCTCTTAGGTGGAAAGTGTAGTAAAGCCATGTCCAGGCCACAAGGTCCTCATTCCTGTGCTTCATCATTATCTGGGGTCAGTTACTCCCTTGGTCTATTCTTTCAATGTAAATTAGCTACATCACCTTGCATTTTTAACTGACTCCTGACTTCTGCTCCCTCTTAATTTCTTCTTTCTCATCACTTGGACTGAGAAATGACCTATTACAGTCTCTCCAGACTGTTCTGCATTGTATTTTTTTTCAGCTTCAGCTTCTGTCAAGCCCAAATGTATCTCTATGTTCCTGAATGAGAATGTAATTGACCTAACCCTCAAGAATTAACAAGCGAAGAAAAAGCATCCAAAACCCAAATATTTAAAGACAACTACCATTATTACGCTTATGTAAATCCTTCAAGTCTAATTTTAAAAGCAATACAAAAGATAATTGTATAATATTATCACTAGAATGATGCATGTATAGTTTTCCATTCTTTTCACATTTAATTATATATCATTGGCATTTTTCAAATGATATTTAGTTCTCCTTAAAATGTGTCTCAATGACTACACCTTGAAAACCATAGCTTCAACATTTTCTTCCAGACTTTCTGTGCAATTTTTTCTGATACTTAGCAAGAGATGTTTTGCTTTCATGGAGAGTCATCATTAATTTCATAGTAGGATAGAGAAAGCCCATTGAGTTATTTCCTTGGTTTATCATGTTCTCTGCTAATGCCATCTTCTGCCAAAGTTGAAGCTTCTCCAGCCACTGGCTGGGTCCCAGTTAGACCTCCTACATTACTGCATTCAGTGCACAACATAGACTTGACCTATGCCATACATAAAATATTGATAATTTTCAACAAATTCACTAGTGAGCACAGGTAGACATATTAATTTTTAATTTAAAATCATAGAGTGAAGAGTGAGCAACATGCTGGTTTGGCAGAACTGATCAATCAAGTTCTTATATTAAGATCAGTGGCTTTTCTTTAAAGAGCATATAATTACGGAAACTGTGCCTCCCTTTATATTTCAGTTATGGGATTTTGGTGGAAGGTAAAAATATCTCACAGATTTTAATATAAACCATTTTGATTGTTATATATCACAGACATGCTTATAAATAGTCTAATAAACCAAAGTGCTTGGAAAATACAGAAATATGGTTATCCTGTGGTCAGCTTATTTTAAACAAAGACAATCACATTTGATTTGGTTAACATGTATTATGCACTAGCTTCCAGACACTCTATGGATGTTGTTTCATTTATTAGTGACTCTCCCTGACACTTACACCAACTATACTGGGTATTATTAATCTCCCCATTTTATAAATAAACACTGTGAGACTGGGCCTCCCTTGTGGCACAGGTGTTAAAGACAGCATTATCAGGCTATTGCCAGCCACTGCAGCACAAGTTTGATCCTGGCCTGTCAGGGAGCAACCCACATGGCACAGCAGATCTCTCCTGCCTGGCCCGCTGCTCCCCTCAGCAGCATATTTCATTAGATGTGCCTGTTCTACTTCCCACTCTGTCTCTGGTGAATCCTTTCATCCCCAGAACCTCTGGCTTACACCCCAGTTCTTGTATGCATAAATGAACAAATCTTTAAAAAATAAATAAATAAAGACTATGAGACTGAGAAGGTTTTTGTACACAAAACTGCAAATGATAGAATTTCAATTTTAACTCATGTTTTCTGATTCTGGGTCCATTCATTACCTAAAAAAAATATTTGCTGGGCACCTATGATATGCCAGATATGACACCCCAAACTGGGGACATAATTATGGACAGGTCCAGTCTTCCTGGGGCTTTATCCCAGTGGGAGAAATACATAAAAATCATTAAAAATAATATTATAAAGGAAGACAAATGCTGTATGATTTCTCTTGCACATGTAATCTAAAAAGTCAAATTCATAGAAATAGAAAATACTGGATCTGAGGAGGTAGGGGACTTGGGGACATGTTGGCCAAAGGGTACAAAATTGCAATTATAAGATGAATAAGTTCTCTGAATGTAATATACAGCATTGGGATTATCGTTAACAAATCTTTACTACATACTTGAAAGTTGCTAAGAGACTAGATCTTAAATCTCCTCACTACAGAAATGATAAGTATGTGACATGATGGAGGCATAAGCTAACTTTATGGTGGTAATCATATTGTACTATGCCTGTATCAAAACATACTGTATACCTTAAACATACACAGTATTATATGTCAACCATATCTCAATTTAAAGAAAATAGTGCTGCATAAAAAAAAAAAAAGCAAGATTCTATCGATTACTAATTGTGAGAACTAGATGTTTCTTTTATAATCTTATAGCTACTACTCATTCTTTCACTCTTAACTGCTCCTATTAATTGGGTACTTACTGTATTGTAGGCAACATGTTAAGCTTTACGTGAGGTATTTAATTCAGTTCTATCAACAACCTTGAAAACTAAATGCTGTCCTCTACCTGTTCATAAGGACAATCAGTAATAGAGAGGTAAAGTGATTTACCCAGGAGTATAGTGTGGAAGCTAGGATTTGAAATCAGATCTATGTAATTTCAAGACTCTTGTCATCCCAGAGTCTTACAGTATTATTCAGGTACTAGTGTTACATGTTCATTTTTCTAGTATCCTATATTTATAACTTTATATTCTTTTTTCTTTTTTATTACTTATTCATTCCCCCATTCATGTATTATCTGTTCCTTAGAGCAAGTTTGCTGACCTCTGCTCTCATAGCATCCCTGTAATTACTAAACTATATTTTATTTTATTTGCAATATGGAAAAATTTAGACATGACAATATATGTGGACTATAGGGTCTAAGTGAGCTGCTTATGATGTTCCATCTTTGATTCTTTCTTAATTGTTAGACATATGCTTCCCTCCTATCAACTGTGTTTGCCCGTGTATGTAACATTTTTCTGCTTTGCCAGTCCCTAAACTTCTGTATATCTATTTTCTAAAATTATGTTCCCCCATATCTTTAAAGTTTTCCATTAAGTATATTTGTTATCCTGGGCTAAGTGCTTCATGTTTAACACAAGTGCATGCATCATTAATAAGATAGTCATTTTTCCCCAATAATCCTTATAAAATTTTAAATAATGGCAATGCCTCTAGAATCTATAACATAAATCTCTAAATTGAAGCTCTATCCTGCTTTGTTTTCCCTAGTTCCTTGCCCTGTTGTGCTTTCAGTTTCTTTCTCACTTGCCTTCCTCCCTTCTCCTGTTTCCTCTACTTTTATAACTTCCCTTTTCCTCAAAAACATATATGCAAAGTAAGTGAACATTTTGGAAAGGTAGCTTTTCATTTCTAATTGTATCTTATTAAAGTCTATGTGATAAAAAAAATAATAGAATCCCTCTATGAGCATGAAGAATTTGTATGGTTACATGCAGCCACCTGCGTACTCTTAGATTAGCAAAACAGCATGGGGGAAGGTGGAATGCTATCTCCCATCTCCTTCCCCTACCATTTCTTTGGCAATGTCTTCCTGCTACGCTTTAACATATTCTTCTGATTTCAGCACATTATTGTTGAAGTTTTTTTTTTTTTTCCCAAATTAGTACATAAATGCATTTGAGGCCAGGAGAAAGATGTGAATTAGTCCTTAGGAATACAAAGAGCTGAGAATGTGCAGCAGCACTAATACAGCTTATGTCACACCTGCATATTCACTGAAATACACTAAAACTGGACAAATTGAAAAGTTAAAAGAAGCAATGTTAGAAGGGAGGGCTGAGAGAAGTAACTGGATGCATGTGTAGGTCTAACTATAGCCTGAGACAGCTCAAAGGATAGACCAGGTACTTAAATATTTCAAATTAATTTTCTCTTTTGAGATATCATAGGCTGATGGGATACATTTCAGAGTGTTTTAGAGATCTTACTCAGTATTTAAAACCCTAAGTTTACCACTAAATATCTAATTCATGTAATATTTTCAAATCTGTTCCCTCATCTATAAAAGGTAGGGAATAAGCTATACTACATAGTGCTTTAAGACTTATAATTCTATGACCCTGGATTTAGAAAATCCACATAATTGTATGTCCTTATACTAAGCACAATGTTAAGCAGGAAAAATTTAAAATATGTTGTGTGAATATGTGAGTCTGAAAAATATTTTTGAAGGCCAGCATTATTTTTTAAAACAACTTCAAAAAAAATTAGCAAAAGGAGAAATCAACACTGGCACTATCCCAGAAGACTCTCTTCAAATTTCTGAAATCATATTATCTCACTTATATATTGTTTGTAGTTCCACTTCTTAGAAGAACATGTAGAAAAGCAATGGTCAGAAAGTGAGCAGAAGGCAAAATTTAAACCCAGGAAACAATTTGTCCATGAAATGTACTCTTGGGGGAAACATGGATTTGAAAGGAGTTACACACTGTTTTAGTATGTGCATAATTGTCTCTGGAAGTATTTTAATAAACACTCATAAAGAGCATGACATGTTATTCCTCATAATAATTACATATACCATGATGCCTTTGAAATATCTAGTTATTAACTTAGCTGCCATTGTCAAGGTCACATATAATTAAGCTGAAAATGTTGAACAATGGCATTCACTTTTCTTATCTACCCAATTAAAAGGAAAAGGTTGTTAAATACTGGAAAGAATGCCTCTGAGGAACTTTATATCTCTCTTATACTGTGTCTAAGTATCGAACTAAATATCTGAATGGATTACAACAGGCAGAAATTATGTAATACAAGAATCTCAAAGATCTTTTGACCTTGAATGAATATTTTTTAAGAAGTATCTTTTCAATTATGACCATCGTGAGTTCCCTAAATTAGAATTGAGGTCCCTTCATAAATTTGAAGTTAATGGTAACTACAAACAAATTTATTACAATACACCTGTATATAAAATTCTTAAGAAACCAGATGCAGGGGTTACCATTTAGTCAAAAGATTTTGTACATGTTGTATTCTTAAAGACTTATTTATGAGTTTGATATATTGGCATTCCTTTTTCTCTGCTAAATTTTGCCTGTTTTTTCTTTACTCTAAATCACTCTCGGTTCTCTTTCTCACTTGTTAGTATTTCCAGAGCTCTTTCAGTGTAGCTGATTAGCTAGAAGAATCACTACCGTGTCATTCTCATTAAGGGGGAGCAAAATCAGGACACCAGGACCAAGGAGATTAAGTGTCCAGAGATAAACAAGTCTCATAAGCATAGGAAAACACAACAGACTCTAGTTGGCATGAAATTCTAGGAAAATAAAAATAAGTTCTAAGTTCATGTTTGCATCGACTGTTCTAGAAAATGGATCATGCTCAGCGAAATAAGCCAGAAAGAAAAAGAAAAATACCGGATGTCTCACTCATAGCAGGAATCTAGAAAACCTAAATAAGGGACCAGGAAAAAGAATAACAATAAGAAAGAAAATATCAAAATCAACAAATAACTATGAACAAGAGACACTCTATGGAGGGTGGGGGGCGGGGAAAGGAGGGCTTGGGGTAAAACTAAGGGGGTTGTAATTGTATGGAGAATATAAAAAAAAAATTTAAATTAAAAAAAATTTTTTCTAGAACTTGGGCATATGTGCGTGCCTGTGAGCTGGCCACTCATGGGCAATTGTGACCTGTTTGCTCTCTGCAAATCACAACAGAGCATCCCTTGACTACCTACTGCCTATAGCCGGTATCTGAGGATTATGTGACTATCTCCATGGTGGTCTCAGGATAACTCTGCCTGTGATAACATCAAATACTTTGCTGATGCAGATGTCTCTTGACCTATAGTCAGGACGTCCTCTTCCCTGCCCCTAGTAAAACTTTGTCCCCCAGTCCTACCCCACCCTCAGGACCTTATTCCTTATACCAGTGTTGCATGATCAGCTTTTACTTGCCTGTATGATTTCAATAAATGGCACAGGAACTTCTGCTCAAGTACAGTCTTGCCTTGCAAACCTGCTCCACAATTGTGTCCTGCATCTAGTTCCTGCTGTAAAGCGGCAACAAAGTTCCTACTGCAGGAGGCATATATATTTGTACATATCCATTTGGTTGGAATATGATGTGTGTAATCAATCTGACTGAACTATCATATACAATAAATACATAAGTAGTCTATAGCTTTTTGCAAAAACGTTTGTCCTCTAGACCAGTTTGCTTTTCCTAGCACCTTTCCATATCTATTGTTAATATCTGTATCATCTGATGTGCTTTAATATAGTGCTTTGCTCATGCAAGTATAAAATATAATAATTACATTTTTAATATGAATTTTTTGTTGACATGACTCAAATGGTTGGGCACCATTGATTGGAATTGTAGAAAATTACACTCTCAAAGAATCTTAATTCACTTAACAAATATTTATGATATGCGTCAGTCCTAGACACTGTGCTACATCAGTAAACAGAGCAAAACAAACAAAATTAAAAAAAAAAAGTTAGGATCAGAAAAGGTTATGTTTTGGTGAGCCTAAAGCGAACTCAATTTCAATTTCTCATCTTATGACTCTATATTAATCACAATAGACAGTATTCTACATGTGGAGAATAATAGACTTAAGAGGTTGAAAATAGAGTGAAACAATATGTAGCTCAGTTTATCTGAAGCATAAAGCTAGAGCAGAGGAGCAAGTGAAGGATGGAAAGCACCTATCAGTACCCCAAATTGGAGGGATCCAAATAAGAGGTGTCTTCAGAATCAGAACTATCCAAAACATGGGGAGCTATTTTTGGTTTTTGAGATATCAAGTGATAAGATCATGTTGAAGAAGATCGACATAAGTTAAAGTAGATGGAAACATGAGGGCAATGAAATAGATAGACTGGAGGCGGGGCTGCCTAGTTAGGAGATGAGGATGCAGCCTGAGTGACAGGTATCAACACCCAATTTGTCCAGGGGAAAGTGTAACCGTGAAGGGAGACTGGTATGAGAGGGTCAGTCTGTAGTAGAATTGACTGTAATCAGTGATATACTGGGTCAAGCATTCAGAATAAATATTTTCTGTTTATTTCAGGTAGCGAAATAATTGAAATGTTATTAAAAATATTTAGTACAAAATAGTGGAGAGTTTTATTTGGCTGGGGTGTAGGAGGTATCTCGTTGAGTTGAGTTACAGAGTTACTGCTAGAGAAGGAATATAAATATCCTGTACATATAGTGTTTTATCTTACTCTATTTGAGAGTCACAATGTTTGAAGGAAATATATTAGGGTGCTATACAGGAGCATCGTCGGGGTGCTTCTGGTTGTACAAAAGGCAAGAGGCCTTTCCTTCCATAAGAAGCACACTATTTCACTTCAACATCACTGAAAAAACAAGTAAAGTTACTTTCATTCACACTTTTATAATGCTAACAATATTCCAGGTGTCCGTTGATGCCCTTGAACCACTTATATGCTTTATTTTCATTATATGCCATTAAGTTAGTGGTTGGTTCTCAATCTTCAATTGTATAAATACAGTATGGGCTAAAAGAGCAATTTTTAATTCATTTGAATATATTTTCAAATTTAGTTAATTTTCAAATTGTACACAGTGACTCATAGTCTTAGCAGGATTCAAATGAATGATGTACTCAAGTTGGCCTAAACAATAAAATCCATGTGTAAAAGCCAGTGATGTGGAAGCATGTGAGTCAAAGTCAGCTCCTTAGAGCCAGTTCTTGGGAAGGGTGGTATTTCCATTCCAAGGGCCAATTTTATAACTAGGCTACAAAGGCAGTCACACATGTTCCCACACTCAGAATAACTCTCACACTTAGTTTAATACTCTGTTGTTGTGGTCTTGGAATTTCTTTTAAAGATTTATTTGTTTACGCATACAAGAGGTGGGGTACTGATCAGAGGCACAGGAGGGTGAGAGGATTCACCAGAGGCAGAGCAGGGAGCAGAATAGGCAGACAACAGAAATACACTGCTGAGGAGAGCAGCAGGCAAGACAGGAGAGGTCTGCCACGCCATGTGGGTTTCTCACTGGCCGACTGAGATCAAACCTGCACTATAGAGGTTGTGGACAGCTTCATAGTGCGGCACTAACTGCTTGCGCCACCAGGGAGGCCCATGGTCTTGGAATTTTTAAGTATTTTTAAACAGGAGGCTTCACATTTTCCTTATGTACGGATACTGCAATTTAGGTAGCAGGTTCAGACCATCTACACAGGACTTGAACTTTAGCTCTCATGCTCCTGTCTCCTTTACCTGATTCTCTGTTGCTTATCTCTACTCCTCCCTTTGAGTCTTCTCCCCTTTCCTCTCTACATTGGGTCCTGTACCTAGTGTTGATCTGATGCCTTTTCTCTGTGTGTCGTTTATACATCACAGTTTTTGGTGTTTTTATAGCGTGTCACATTCCCAATCCCAATGAGAGATTGTATAATTGGTAGTATTAGGCATTATATCCCAAATGATAGTTTTATGCATTTGAAATTACAAAAGTAGACCCTATAGTATATGAACTTTCAAAGAGCTATGAAAAAATTTTGAGACCTTGAAAAGAGATATACTGGCTCCAATATAGATAAAAGAAAACTGCAATATCAGAAATAATAAATATTTAGATAATACATTTAAAACTCACCAGCGATTGCATTTACTGTTCATAAAAGGTGACTGACATTTGAAAATTGTTACATGTTTCTTGTTGCCAAATATTTCCAGAGGAGGCATATTTATAATGAAAACCATGGCCAATTGTAAATTAAGTGATTCATTCATAGAAAAGTAAAAGTATTTTTAAAGATCTTCATATCTCTACATTTTTATATAGTTTATATTATTTGTGGTGATGGGTTACCCAAATAAGTAGTATACAGAGCTTAAGTGGGTATTTAAATAGATGCTATCCCTTACAACTAACCATTCTTCAGCATTATTCTTATGATGAGACACATCATAAAGTTCTAGCCTCCCTCAGATCCAAATTATAAATGATTATATATGAATTAGCTGTCCATTCTTGGTATAGTATGTTGTGATTAAGGATTCATATGAAGCAAAGCATGGTAGAATCATGACATTGAAATTTCCACCTCTTGAGTGGTTATTTTTTTCTATTTATAAATTAAATTACCACTTTTATTTGTTTCTTTTCAATATAAAAATAAAAGTAAATATACTATAAAAGAATATAAAAGTAAATATACTATTAAATACTCTGATTTTTTTTATTCTTTTGCCCAATTTTCCTAGATTATTTGAAATGTACTTTATAAGAGTTGTTTGCAACAAGGTATTTTTGATATTCTGAACTATACCTCTGCTGTAAAACAATGAAAACTGATGGATACATTACTTTTAAAATATTTTCACATACTGTAATGAGCTCTAAGCTGGCAAAATAATGATAAAGAAATAAAATCATAATAAGTTGTCACTGCTCTTCAGCCAAAGGCCACAAGGAACACATCTAGAGTTAAATTTGTTGGGGTTTATGATCATTATGTGGAGGAAGAATATTCACCCTCAGGAACTGTGGGATGTGTCAGAAAAGAATCTAAGATACAACCTACTATAGAGTTTGGGTTTTGGTTAGATGATTTAGAGAAAGGTCTAAGGAAATAGGGTTTTACTTTAGATTGATTGCAGTAAAAAAGCAAGGACAGTTCTGTGATTGGGTATCTCAATAAATCTTGTCTAGAGGTATGGGAGACTAGAATGAGGATGAAGTGGTAACAGGTCCTGAATTATGCATTCATTTTAGCCAAGAGAGGGTGATGTTTGTTATTTTGTATTTTTTACCTCATTTTGTCAATATTGAGAGAAAATCATTTTGCTTTATCTCAGTCCAAGAGTAACATTTTCTGAGGATGGTATTCTGTAAAACTTATGTTCAACTGTGGAATAACAGTGTCTAACTGTGGTGCCAGTCCAGTTTGCAGATAACATGGACTTCTCTAATTTCTCTCTCAGCCATGAGACTCCCACTGAATTTTGTTGAGCCAAATTTCCATTTTGATATCAAGTGGGATAAAAAATGAGAGGAAAAGGTTAGGCCTGCTTTATGTCTGATCTAAGGTTCTGAATATGAGACCACATGCTTCCTATCTCCCTTTTTTCCCCACCCCTTCATAAATGGGTATGTCCTGGAAACCTATCTGTCTTGATGTTGACTTTGGCTGGAGAGGAAGAGATGAATCTATTGAGAACTTGGACATCAAAGTCAGTTCCATGTGTGCTTGGGAACTCAATGCATACTACATGTGTGAGCAGAAAACAACAAACCTCAAACTAAACTTTGTTGGTGTGGTTTCCAAGGCTCCTGGCAAAAATAAACTTAAATCATTTTTGAGGAAACTGAAATCAAAGCTTCAAAACTTCCAAGCCCTTGGTCAATTGTAAACTACAGAGGAAAATAAGGATCCATGAAGTGAGAGCCAGCACAAACTACATAATCAGTCTTAGAAACTCCAGATATGGATTTTATCATATACATAAAATAAAATGTGCATGTTCAGTATGTATAAGGATTATAGAAGGGGAGTGAAATATGAGTAAAGTATAAGAAAGATTAAAAAACAAGTAAATTTTCAAAATCCTTTAGAAATGGAAATGTAAAGCAAAATGTTTAATGATTTTGTTATAAATTAAAAAAATATATAGATCAAGATTTTTATAGTTGAATATATTAAATTATATTTATATATAATTTATATGTTATATATTATATATAGTAAATTTATATGTGTGTGTGTGTGCCACCTAAATGGAGAGGATAATACTAAGCAAACAATGTTGTAGGAGAAATACCAGATTATTTCACTTACATAAGGAATATAGAGAAATAAAAGGTCAGGTAATACCAAAGCAATAACAAACCCTTGGCATCTGACTGTAAAACTGAGGCAACTATTAGGGGAGGGTGGACAGGTAGGAGTGAGGGAATGAGGGAACCCAGTGGACCATGATGGAGGATTATTGGGGCTTCAGTAGTGGGCATGATGTGAAAACATAACATTTGTAGAGATTTGAAACTATAACCTCTAAAATAAATACAACAATGTAAGCCAATTCTACCTCAATTAAAAAAATAGAGAGATCAATTATTAAATAGCTGCATATTTAAACTGTTAAAAATTAAACTATTCGAGGAATCCAGGGCTCTACAATAAACCAACTGTGTGTATAACATAGGAGATACTTCATGTTCCAACTACAATTTCAGCCTCATATCTTATCTCAGTTGTAGAGAAATCTTGGAGTTACCTGAATAATTTCTCACTGGCTTTCATCTACATTCATTATCACACTTGTTATATTATTTTGTAAGTCTATTACTTGTCTTTTTCCTTATTAATCTTAAGATCTGATGGCAGGAAAAAGATATCTTATTAAGAAATCTTTAATTTCCTATTAGTCTTTGTACAATATACAATTTGTATTAGACACTTAATATTTGTTTAAATAAATTGAATTTTCCAAATTTCAGTTTATTCACATTTTTAATCATATCATTAGTTTTCTCCATCTTCTGAATCTGTTTATCTCCTTGAATGAATAATATTAAAAATTATGAAAGCAGTAACTTTCCTAGAGGAAAGTCCTCTTAAATTATCAATATTTGAGTAATTGTAATACATAAGAACAAAACATTTTATTTTTATTAAATGGTTTTAGTTTTTTTTTAAGATTTATTTATTTATGTATACAAGAACTGGGGTACATACAGGCCAGAGGTGTGGGGGGTGAGAGGATTCATCAGAGATAGATTGGGGAGCAGAACAGGCAGACTGACTGAAATACACTGCTGAGGGGAGCAGCGGGAGAGTCAGGAGAGGTCTGCTGTCCCATGTGGGTTGTTCCCTGGTCAGCAGGGGATGGAACTCATGCTGAAGAAGGTGCAAATAGCTTCATAGTGCTGTGCTTAAACCCTTGCTCTACCAAGGCGGCCCTAAATGGTTTTAGTTTTTATGTAACATGTTGAGTTTTGCAAAATGTTTATTTGGTTTCATTAATCTCCTTTTTCTGAAACTAATCATTAGAAAAGTTTAACTTATACACTAAATATTGGATATATATAGATATAGGTATATCTATCTATATGTTTACTTAATACTTATGTCTAAACATTTAGTGTGATAAGTTCACAGCTAAAAAATATTAAGAAGCACCTTTAAACTTATAATGACACTTTTAGTCAGGAGGAAAAAGTTATTTATTTTTCTGACTTAAAATATGAAGAAATGAAGAATTAAATACATGAACCCAACTACATTCAGTGACAGAATGTTCTGGCTTTTTTCCTGATGTAAGAATACATGTGTGCGTGGTGTATGGTGTATGATGTGTGAACAATATTATTTCAGTGATATTCTTGTGTCAGTTGTTTCATTTTCTAGTTAAGACAAAATAAAATTTTCCACCCCACTCCAAACCCTAATGATAAAATAATGTGTATTCTAAGACTTTATTTTTCTGTATGTGTTGCTCTGATTTTTTTCTATCTGACCAATATTGCTATCAGAATTTTCAGAGTAAGATTTGAATAGTTGGTTTCTATAAGTTAACCCAAATGTAGCTATAAGATCACAAGGACAGTGATAACAGTATAGCCTTTTATTAAGATGCATTACAATGACATACAGTGGATTACACAATTTAAAATAAGGGACATACCAAGCGAGATGCAAGCTCATGCTTTGACAGTTTTCACCTTCATGCTTGGATAACTCTCCTAATAGCCATCATAGTGGGAGACTTACATTTCCATAGTTCAGTCTGTAGAGAAAAGAAATGCAATGTTTTTATTGAGTTTTAAAGATCTACTGCCACAGCTTTTATAGCACATATATTCATAATTCCTATTCCCTATAGTGGATCCTAAAATGATATTAAGATTTTTTTCAGTAATTAATTTCATTAGAGAGCCTTATAATGTAGGGATTATGAAAGAGGTTTCCTATGAATGTTTTGTCATAAAACTTAAGTCTCTCATCATATAAATTTCTCTTGAAATAATTAGAAATTAGTCCAAAGTCATTTAGCAAAGTTTTAAGTTCAAATGTTTTTTTAAGCCAAAATTAAAGTATATTTTCTCATATAATTTAAAGGAATATGAATTGGGACTCCATCACATTCATTTTCATATATGTGTTTATGTTTAGAAAAATAGCTAATTGGTTATACACTGAATCAGAAGTTCTCCCTTTTTTAGAAGGAAGTCTTAATTTCCTAATTACAATAATTAAAAACTTGATTTCATGACACATATATATTCTATTTTATATACTTTTGAATATCCTAACCATCTTTGAGCCAAATTCCCATTTACCTTATGATAGTGATTGAAACAATTCTCTTTCAAAATTTACATAATTATGTCTTTACCTATTTTTAGGAGGACTACATAAAAAGCGATTCATGAATCTTTTTATACTTTAATTTACTAATACCAGTGTTATCATTTTAAAGATATTTATATGACATGATATTTACCATTTGCCATAGGTAAAATAGCTTAAAGTTAGCTCTTTAATCACATCATATGAATCTTATTAGAGTCCTAATAGATTTCAATACTTTTTTATTCCAGATGTTTCATAAGCAATACCTACTTTATGGTTAGCAACAATAATTCACCTTAAATTCCAAAGCAGGATTGCCTTTTTCTTTCATCTTTTCCCCAGAAGTAAAATGATTCAAAAATGGCCATGTGTTAGGAAAGTAGATATTCCAAAACAAATACTTCAAACCAAATACTTTGCATGCTTTTCAACTTATTGTGTCAAGAAACATCTGTGGAGGTGATTATTTCCCTGTGATATGCCCTGTAGGGGAGATTTTTGCAGATATTTAAATATCTATGTGTTAGACATTAAGGTCTACATGTAGGATTGTCAGTCAAATTGCCATTGTGCTCCAGACAGCTACTGAGACCCTTAATTCCTTATTAGGAAATTCTTATTTCTTCAAGTTAATAAAAAATTAAATAGTAGTTAAATTTGGGAAAGCTGCTGGTTGTTATTGCCATTATTATCTATTGTATTTGAAAGTACTACTGAAGTACATGACCAAGGCCAAGAATCAGTGACTTTTCATTGTGTCTCTATGGTCAGGATTGACTTGTTCACCTTTGCCTGATGCCATTATGACCATGTTCTGGCTAATTGACATATGAGACTGCTGGGAATGATGATTCAGTGATGATTTAGACTAAGGAAGAAACCAAAGAAGAGTTCCGTATATGGGGGAGATCTTTCAACCAGATCTTCCAAATGTAGACTTGTGGTTCAGAAATCTTCTGGATTCTAGCAATTTTGATAAGACCATGTGTTTGAGAATTCATGTACCATCAATGAATTTTTGTCTTCTGTTACACTCATTCCTCATCACTGGGAAATAATCTGTAGTGGTAAACAAAATAATTCCATACATTGGTAGCCCATTCTACCCAAACATTCTTTAGGAATATGGGAATTTTATACTGATTCTAGATTTTAGAAAGTTCAAAAATAACTTTTTAGTGGTTATATATAATGTTCAATGACCAATGAAATCCTACATTCTTGACCAGATGCTTACTAGCTGAGTGTGAAATATTTTGTTTAGTAATTTCCTCTGGTTAATGTTCTTTGCATAAAGCATAATTTTAATAATAGATTGTCTGAAAGTCACAGATGAACTTTTTCTACAATATTTTTATACACTTTACAAACTTAACATTTAATACTAAGTTGATGGGTAAGAAAGATATTTAAACCTAACCTTGATGTCCCACTTTCAGAATGGGTAATATGCTCTACAGTCTTATATTGATTGAAACCGAGGGAGTGATAGATGATACAGATTTTGTAAATACCATTTTGAAGCATAAAAATTTACATACTAAAAATAATTGCATTTGGCAATTATTTTCTTCATGATGATTTACTAGGTCAAAAACTTCCATTTTTACTTACTATAAATGTCAGCAAAGGACTAAAATGATGTATGAGAGTTAGTTCCATAATTTTCCATTGCATTCTTGTAACATGATAGTATGCTTGTTTAATAGCTAATGTTCTGTACAGTTTTATAACTTGTGTGAATATATTAAAGATCATACTGATTATTTTTATCTTATATGTGATCGTTCTTTTCTAAATGTAATTATTGTTGATGAAATTTTTGGGTGACACACCCAAATCTATTATTATACATTATCTACAGCAGGAAACAAAACTTGATATTTATATATTATTATATACTTTAACTTTAGGCAAACACTTTCTTACGTGACAAATGTGCTTTGATTATGGGATATCTTTAATTACTAATGGAAGAAACTGAACATTCATTTTACATTAGGAAGTCCAATTCAATCAACATTTTTTATACAACACCTTTAGTCAAGATATAAAACTTGACCATAATATGCCACCAATTAGCCATTGTGACTGAATTAGAAAAAGTTGGCATGATTTATAAAATTTACTAATTGCCTTTCATGGTTGTGGATATTAATCTAGCCCATAATATAAATAAATCATGGAGTCTGTTAAACATTTAATTTAGAAAAAATAGGCATTTTTGAAATAGAATGGCATCTTGTTGTGCTGTACTATTATTTGCTCATAGTCTCTCAAAAAAAATGCTTTTTATTTGCATCCATTTCATTTGTCATTAAGCAGATGCCTATGGAATACCTACTGAGGATCAAGTTCTCTCCCATGGAGCTTATGTTATGAGAAACAACTTAAAAAAGAAACAAGTATATATGTAATATAATTTTATGTAATGGTAACTGCAATGTAATTAAGTAGAATATGGTGAATGATGGGGGTGGAGTTGTGGGAGATGGTAAGTTTATATAGAATGAGGAATGGTATTTGAGCAGAGATAAGAACCAAATAAAACAGGCAAGAGGATGATAATTCTAAAAGCATAGTACTAAAGAGTGGGGGTAGATTTCTTGCAGTTCTTTAATGATTTGTATCATGGTCATGAAGAACATGATTGCTATTTCTAACTCTTAGCAATCTGATAAGGTGATAGTTGTTTAGAAAGGTAGTGATTTATTGAGATTCTGTTTCTGAGAGCCACTTGTGAAAGTAATCAGCGATAAGATCCATATCAGTATTCCAGGCTTTTGCAATTTTATCATGAACTTGTGAAAACAATATTTGCATACAAATTATCCTTCACTGTTGTGTATAGATACTCCAAGTCATATAAACGGAAAAGCATCATTCTAAAATAGATCTGGGGACACTTTGCTCCCAAGGAGAATTCTGATTATTTCTGTTTCAATGTTCTTTCATTGCCTGATTTTATGTGGAGCATAAATCAATTGTTTGAAAGGTAGATGCCATCACAGTACCACTCTTACCAGCACAGTAGATACTTTTTCCTGTTTACTTTTATATACTTACATCTAACCTGTAGTTGATTCCATGTGGTCTGCCAAGTTTCCACAGCCTTAAAAACAAACAAAGCAAAACAAAACAAAACAAAACACCTTGCTCTAACAATCCAACCTCTGTCAATGTTGTCATCATTCCCTCAATCACCCAACTGGACATGTTGGTTAAATCTTTGATACTTCTCCTCCACCAAATTCAAATGCATTTGAGTCACCAACACCTGTGTACTCTTTTTTATGTGTGTGGTTTTGTTTTCTTGAGAATTAAGCTTAGCATTTTGCAAGAAAGGCTAGAGTCTAAACTTGAAACAGGACCTCAAGTCTTTCTTTGGGTTCAGTACCATGCAGCGTATAAAACACTTCTTTTAGCACAAGTGGTTCATCCTCACATGACATAGAGCCTTGTATATCATGTACAAAATAACCTGGTAATGCCGATATGTGTCCTTTGGAGACATACAATCTTCCATCACACCGTCTTGCCCCTTCCCATTTATTTCTAACATAACAAAGAAATTGCTAGTATCAAATCAAGAGGACCCAGTAAATGTTGCAACTCTTTTGTGTGAGCTTAGCCAAGTCAATTAATCGCTGAACTAGTTTAATTATTTGTAAATCAAACACTGTCCAATTTGCCACTTACACTTCCCATGTTGGACAAATTCAGTGATATTCATAAAGAATCTGAAATAAGTAATGTTCTACACACAAAGGGTAATAGCATTATTGTACTTCATTAACATTAAGTGAATAAAATGTTAAATAATCTGTTTTTACTACTTTAAACCTTACATATTTCACACTAAAGAATTTGAATTAAAATCAATTTTCAAATTATAGCCTCTCTCATTATAAAACAGAATTGTCTGGTTTGAAGCTATAATTGAAAGAATATAAATATTTCAAGTCATAAGGGTAGCTACAAAATCAATAAAGATTGTACATTAGAGACCGTCTTAATTTAAAATGATGTTTTTTCTCAATTACAAATCCCATCTTTAGTCAATCACATCCTAAAATGAAACCTCTTCTTAATTATTTCAAGATTTTTTTCTTTGCTTAATAAAATTAATAACTGCCATGTAGATTGTACTAATATAAGATGATTCAAATAAAACTAAAATCTTTTCTTGATCTATGTAATTTCCAATATAGTCATGTATTTGAAATAATTATCATTGTTGGGAGAATCACTCAAGTCATCAATTGAACCGGACTATAATTCAACTAATATTTATTGAGTCCCAAAGAGTTATATCACTAAACTAAACTTTTAAGAGTAGCTGTTATATTAAACAGGAAAATGAAATGACACAAATGTGAAAAAAAAGTGTCCATATTACCCCTGATTTTAGTCTTATAAATGCTATGTGATAAACATGAGTCATTGAGCAGCATTAAAATCTCTTATGTTTCTAGAACCTGCCTAGAGGAAGTAAACCTTCAGTTCCCTTCCACACACGACCTGTGCTGTAGCATCCCAAAATGTGGTCATGTAGAAGCTGTGTGTGTGTTTATGTTCCCCTGTTCATATTGGTTTTTCTCTCTTGCTTAAAAGTAGTAAAAATTGATTTCTGATAAAGTTTAAAATCTGAACTATTTTCTTGATTTCAAGATACATTTTTGGGTAAAGTCACATAACTTTTTTTTTACTTTTTTTTAAATTTTTTTACTTTTTTTTAAATTTTTATATTCCCCATACAATTGCGACCCCCTTATTTTGACCCCAATCCCTCCCCTCCCTGCCCCCCACCCCTCATAGAGAGTCTCTGGTTCATAGTTGTTTGTTGATTTTGATTTTTACTTTCTTATAAAAGTTACATAACATTTTTATAAAAATTTGTTGTTAACAGAAAATGGTAATAGTTGGTGAAAATGGAAGTTTACTTCAAGGAGATATTTTAGTAGTTTTTTTTTTTTTTTCATACATACACACACACACACACACACACACACAATGGCCAAAGTAATGTAGTGACGATTTTTTTGCAGCAGGGACCCTCCTTGCTGGAGACTGTGTGAACCCAGCAGAAGGCTCACCGAGAAGACAGAGGTAAGCTGGGAGGCTTGCCCATGCTGGGCGCCTTCTAGCCTGCAGTTCCAGCCCAGAGAGGAGCAGCACCCACCACTGGGGCAGATCAGGCGTGCAGGGGAGCGCGTCCCCGGCACCTGCATTTTGCAGCAGGGACCTTTCTTGCTGGAGACTGTGTGAACCCAGCAGAAGGCTCACCGAGGAGACAGCGGTTAAGCTGGGAGGCTTGCTCATGCTGGGCGCCTTCTAGCCTGCAGTTCCAGCCCAGAGGGGAGCAGCATCCACCGCTGGGGCAGACCGGGCGTGCAGGGGAGCGCGTTCCCACATCACCATTTTGCAGCAGAGACCTTTCTTGCTGGAGACTGTGTGAACCCAGCAGAAGGCTCACCGAGGAGACAGAGGTAAGCTGGGAGGCTTGCCCACGCTGGGCGCCTTCTAGCCTGCAGTTCCAGCCCAGAGGGGAGCCGCACCCACCACTGGGGCAGACCGGGCGTGCAGGGAGCGCGTCCCCGGCACCGGCATTTTGCAGCAGGGACCTTTCTTGCTGGAGACTGTGTGAACCCAGCAGAAGGCTCACCGAGGAGACAGCGGTTAAGCTGGGAGGCTTGCCCATGCTGGGCGCCTTCTAGCCTGCAGTTCCAGCCCAGAGGGGAGCAGCACCCACCGCTGGGGCAGACCGGGCGTGCAGGGGAGCGTGTTCCTGCATCGCCATTTTGCAGCAGGGACCTTCCTTGCTGGAGACTGTGTGAACCCAGCAGAAGGCTCACCGAGGAGACAGAGGTAAGCTGGGAGGCTTGCCCATGCTGGGCGCCTTCTAGCCTGCAGTTCCAGCCCAGAGAGGAGCAGCACCCACCGCTGGGGCAGATCAGGCGTGCAGGGGAGCGCGTCCCCGGCACCGGCATTTTGCAGCAGGGACCTTTCTTGCTGGTGACTGTGTGAACCCAGCAGAAGGCTCACCGAGGAGACAGAGCAGGGACCTTTCTTTGCTGGAGACTTGTGAACCCAGCAGAAGTTCCCCAGAGGAGACAGTGGTGAGCTGGGAAGGTCGCCCAAGATGCCGGCCAGTACCAGCAACACAGTGTCACAAGGAATACGGCAAATTAGAAAACAGGCAGTAGGGAGTAGAAAAACCACATGCAACCCAGCAACTCCTCAGCAAAAAAGCACACCCCAAAAAGAAAACCATCTACCAGATTGCAACGACAGTAACTTGGAAGAACTTCTGAGCCTTCCAGATAGAGAATTTAAAATTGCTGTGATTAAAAAACTGACAGAAGTCATAAAGGAAAACAATGATAAGGGGAAAATAATTAATGACCAGAAGAATGAAATTGAGTCCCTAAAGAGGGAAGTAAAAGAAATGCAGGAGATCAAAGAATTAATGGAGACGCTAAAGAACTCTGGGAAAAGCAATGAAAGCAGAATAGATGAAATGGAAGAACGAATAAGTACTCTTGAAGACGCAGAAATAAAAAGAACTAAAACAGAAAAGGAAGGAGAAGTACGAAGGAAAAAGAATGAAGAAAGACTTCGGGAACTATCTGACTCCATGAGGAAAGGAAATATAAGAGTTATAGGAATCCCAGAAGGAGAGGAGAGAGATGTAGGAACAGAGAAAATATTCATGGATATAATTGAAGAGAACTTCCCAAACGCGAAGAAGGATCTGAAAATTGATATACAAGAAGCAAGAAGAACACCAAACTTCCATGACGAAAGGAAAAATACAGCAAGACACATAATAGTAAAGCTCCCAAGAATCCAAGGCAAGGAAAAAATAATGAAGCTAACAAGAGGGAAGAAACAGATAACATTCAAAGGGAAACCAATCAGACTGACATCAGACTTCTCTGAAGAAACACTACGGGCAAGGAGAGAGTGGAGGGACATAGTCAACAGACTCCAAGAAAACAGATGCCAACCAAGAATACTCTATCCCGCAAAGCTCTCCTTCCTCTTTGAAGAAAGAATATGGACCTTCCCAGACAAACAGAAACTCCGGAATTTTATTACGACTAAACCCCCACTCCAAAAAATACTACAAGGAGTCCTAAAGCCAAAACCTCAGAGGGACGAATAACAACAAAAGAAGGCCAAAGAAAGTTATTAAAAGAATAAATAAATAAAATCAAAGGAAAGACAAACACAATGGCAAATACAGATGCTAACATATCAATACTAACTCTAAATGTAAATGGACTAAACTCTCCAACAAAAAGACACAGAGTTGCAGGCTGGATTAAGAAACAAAACCCAACCTTTTGCTGTCTCCAGGAAACACATTTAGCTGCAAAAGATAAAAATAGACTCAAAGTTAAAGGATGGAAAACAATTCTACAAGCAAATGGACCAAAAAAGAAGGCAGGAACAGCTATACTCATATCAGATAAAACAGATTTCAAACTTAAAAAGATAAAAAGAGACCCCAGTGGTCATTACATTATGATCAAGGGGACAATACTTCAAGAAGAAATAACACTCATTAACATATATTCACCAAACGAAGGAGCACCAAAATATATCAGACAACTATTGGCATCTCTGAAAACAGACATCAGAGAAAACACATACGTGGTGGGAGACTTCAACACACCACTATCAACAATGGATAGATCAACAAGACAAAAAATAAGTAAAGACACTAAAGCTCTAAATAAGGATCTAGAGTGGTTGGGCTTAACAGACATATATAGAACACTAAACCCAAAAAATCTGAGTATACATTTTTCTCAAGCGCACACGGATCATTCTCTAGGATCGATCATATACTGGGGCACAAGACAAACATCAACAGATACACCAAGATTGAAATCATATCAACCATCTTTTCTGACCATGAAGGCATCAAACTAGAAATAAACCATAAAAAGAAGGCAAGGTACTCTCCTACCTCGTGGAGATTGAAACCCACACTACTGGAAGTCCACTGGACTAACGAGGAGATAAAAGAAGAAATTAAAAAATTCTTTGAATTGAATGACAAGGAGGACACCAATTTCCTAAATGTATGGGATGCAGCAAAAGCAGTAATAAGAGGAAAATATATAGCAATAGAAGCTCACATCAAGAAACAAGAAAGAACTCAAAGAAACAACCTAATCTCGAAGTTCAAAGATCTAGAAAAAGAACAACAAAAAAACCCCAAAACCAGTAGAAGAAAAGAAATAATAAAAACCAAAGCAGAAATAAATGAAATCGAAACTAAAAAAACAATCCAAAGATCAATGAAACCAAGAGCTGGTTCTTTGAAAAAATAAATAAAATAGATAAACCCCTAGCCAGGCTCACAAGGGCAAAAAGGGAGAAAGCACAAATAAATAGGATAATAAATGAAAGAGGAGAAATCACAACGGACACAGCAGAAATCAAAAGAATAATTAATAACTACTATGAACAGTTATATGGAAACAAGTTCAACAATCTAGAGGAGATGGACAAATTCCTACAACTCTACAATCACCCAAAGCTAGATAAAGAAGAAATAGAACACCTAAACAGACCAATTACAATTAGTGAAATTGAAATGATAATCAAAAACCTCCCCAAAAACAAAAGCCCAGGACCTGATGGATTTACAAATGAATTCTACCAAACATTCAGAGACGAATTGGTGCCTATCCTTCACAAACTCTTCTAAAAAATTGAGAAGGAAGGTATAATACCTAACACGTTCTATGAAGCCAACATTACACTAATACCAAAACCGAACAAGGACAACACAAAAAAAGAAAACTATAGGCCAATCTCCCTAATGAACACTGATGCAAAAATCCTCAATAAAATTTTAGCTATCAGAATCCAACAGTGTATCCATAAGGTAATTCACCACGACCAAGTAGGATTCATTCCAGGGACACAAGGATGGTTTAACATCCGAAAATCAATCAACGTTATCCAACACATCAACAAAAAGAAATATAAAAACCATATGATAATATCAATAGATGCTGAGAAAGCTTTCAACAAAGTGCAACACCCATTCATGATAAAAGCCCTTGAAATTCTTGGGATACAAGGAATGTACCTCAACATCATAAAGGCCATCTATGACAAGCCAACAGCCAGTATCATTCTCAATGGTGAAAAGCTGAAAGCAATTCCACTAAGATCTGGAACAAGACAAGGATGTCCACTTTCACCACTGCTTTTCAATATAATACTGGAAGTCCTAGCCAGAGCAATAAGACAAGAGAAAGACATCCAAGGAATCCAAATAGGAAAAGAAGAAGTCAAACTATCACTCTTTGCAGATGATATGATAATATACATAGAGAACCCCAAAAACTCCACAGGAAAACTAATTCAACTCATCAATCAGTTCAGTAAAGTGGCAGGATACAAAATCAACACGCAAAAGTCAGTAGCCTTCCTATATACAAACAATAAATCTGAAGAAGAAAAAATCAAAAAAACCACCCCTTTTATTATTGAAACAAAAAAAAATCAAATATTTGGGAATAAATCTAACAAAAGAGGTAAAGGACCTATACAAAGAAAACTATAAAACACTGTTAAAAGAAATAGAAGAAGACACAAAGAAATGGAAAAACATCCCCTGCTCATGGATTGGAGAATAAACATTATTAAAATGGCCATCCTACCAAAAGCAATCTACAGATTCAATGCTATTCCAATCAAAATTTCAATGTCATTCTTCAAAGAAATAGAACAATTATTGATGAAATTCATATGGAATCACAAAAAACCCTGAATAGCAAAGCTCTCCTGAAAAAAAAAGAAGGGAATGGAGGCATCACACTCCCAGACTTCAAACTCTACTACAAAGCCATAATCATCAAAACTGCATGGTATTGGAACAAGAACAGACATACAGACCAATGGAATCGAATAGAAAATCCAGAAATAAACCCACAGGTTTATGGTCAACTAATATTTGACAAAGGAGCAAAGACTATGCATTGGAGCAAAGAAAGTTTGTTCAATAAATGGTGCTGGGAAAACTGGGTCGCTACATGCAAAAGAATGAAGCTTGACCACTACCTCACACCATATACAAAAATCAACTCAAAATGGATTAAATAACTAGACATAAGACCTGAAACCATAAAATACATAGAAGGAAATATAGGCGAAACACTACGTGATTTGCATATCAAAGACATCTTTACAGACACTTCACCCAAAGCAGTGATAGTGAAGGCAAAGATCAACAGCTGGGACTACATCAAATTAAAGAGCTTCTGCACAGCAAAAGAGACAATAACAAAAACAAAGAGAAACCCCACCAACTGGGAGAACATTTTTGCACACAACACTAATGATAAAGGACTGATCACAAAAATCTGCAAAGAGCTGATGAGACTCAACAACAACAAAGAAAATAATCCAGTCAAGAAATGGACAGAGGAGCTAAAAAGAAACTTCTCTGAAGAGGAAATGCTAATGGCCAACAGGCATATGAAAAAATGTTCAACATCACTTGCAATCAGGGAAATGCAAATCAAAACTACCATGAGATACCATCTTACACCAGTGAGAATGGCACATATTAAAAAAACTAGCAACAACAAATGTTGGCGAGGTTGTGGAGAAAAAGGAACTCTTCTGCACTGTTGGTGGGAGTGCAAACTGGTCCAACCACTATGGAGAGCTGTGTGGAGATTTCTGGACCTACTAAACATAGAGCTTCCACAGGATCCAGCAATTCCACTCCTAGGTATTTACCCAAAGAACACAGAAACATCAATTCCAAAGAACACCTGCACCCCTATGTTTATAGCAGCACTATTTACAATAGCTAAGCTTTGGAAACAGCCCAAATGCCCAAAAATAGATGACTGGATCAAGAAGATGTGGTACATCTATACCATGGAATATTACTCAGCATTCAAAAAAGATAAACACATGCAATTTGCAGCAACATGGATGGCGCTGGAAGGGATCATGCTCAGTGAAATAAGCCAAAAGAAAAAGAAAATACCGGATGGTCTCACTCATAGCAGGAATCTAGAATACTTAAATAAGGGACCAGGAAAATGAATAACTATAAGAAAGTGAAAATCAAAATCAACAAAAACTATGAACCAGAGACACTTTTTGGGGGGTGGGGGGCGGGAGGGGAGGGATTGGGGTCAGAATGAGGGGATTGCAATTGTATGGGGAATATAAAAATAAAATTCATTAATTTAAAAAAAAAAAAAGCAAAGTAATGTAGTGACATGTTGACAGCTAATGAATCTGCGTATAGGGTATATGGAAATTCTTTACACTATTCCTGAACATTTTCTGTAAGTTTAAAACTGTTTGAAGTTAAAAAGTAAAATCAGTTCAAGAAGTCATTATGCTTCAGTTTGCAACACCAGATTATCCAGAGTCATTTTTGTTTATCAAATTTGCAAATTCCCTAAATGCATTTCCGTTGTTGTTGTTGTTGTTTTTATCACTTTGAAGCTGATCTTTTTTTCCACAGTTTTTTTCTGGTGCCTCCACCAAACCGCCCATGCCCACACTGTCTTTCTGTCCTCTCCATCCTTTCCATGTATCCCTCTGTTAACCACTATCTCCTTTTTGCTGAGTTCAAGTTTTTATTTTTCTGAAAAAGATAAAACTTGCAGGAAGACCATAGATCTGAGGCAGACACCAGGGGAGAGGCCAAAACAGAAGAGGAAAGAGCACAAGTGACTATGGTGATGGATACTGGGACTGTGGTGGTGGAGAAACTACAGGGACCACAACTGAGGGGCAAAATCAAATACTGTCCAAAGAGAAAAAAGAATTAGGAAAATAAATAAATGAATTAAAAAAAATATTTCTTCTATTTAGTAGACGTTCACTGCAAAGCAATTTAGAGATGAACTCAAGTTGTTTAAGGTAGCAACCTCGAAATAACCTGTTGAGTATATAAATAGCCTCAAAGTCTAGTCAGAGGAAGTAATTTTATAATTCAGCAAATGTCCCTTGTAATATAACTCACTCATGTCCTTTGCTATGTCCTACTGTCCTACTTGTCAAATACTTCCATCACTTGGGGGCATAGCACACTTGGCCACTTATCAAAAGGAATGGCTTTCTTTTCCAGCTTCAGTGTTTAAGGATACCCCCCTTCCCTTTCCACTGCAGTCTCAGACACAGTATGGATGGTTTCAGTCTCTTCAAACCCAGTTTCTGCTTTTTATTTCCATGAGTCAAATGAACACCTAGTTTTTTAGTGGTGAGAGTTGTAATAACCTAGAACAGGAATGACAAAGAAATATTTCCATGTCTTACCTTCATCACCTCCTTCACCTCCATTCTAATGGTGACAATTACTGTTTTCTCACTCTTCAATGCCACCCACTTCTGCTTTCTTAAAACACATGTATCCATTCAAGTATGTGCACAGACACACTCCTTGAATAACATAGCCAACTGATTTATGTGTGCCTAAATTTCTTCTGAAATCTGAATATAACCTCTAGGTTTTATAAGCCTCAATATTCCAATATTACTCCCTGCCATTATCTTTTCTACAGGGTCAATATATTCTTGTGTATTTAATGTAGATAGATTATAGGTCTAGGGGCTTACACATCTTATGGGAATTGCCGTATCAGAGTTTTCTGGTAATTTTGTGAGTAATAAATTATTTTTAAGAATGCCAAGGAAATCTCAAAATGATATTGTGTTTGCCTCTTAAGCTAAGAAATAGGGAAGGAAACTAGAGCCTATTTTATGGTGAAATCTGACCAATTGGATGATGGTAGTAGAAACTGAGGCAAGCAGGACCTCAGAATACATTTAGAATCTAACTCTTTACAGGCTGCCTTCCTTCTCCCTACGTCTAAACCATTATTGCTTGGAGGAATTTTTGGTAATAACAGCAAGAATTCCCATTAAGATTTTAGAGTGGGCAGTGTTTCATTCAAAGGTTTTCTTTTTAAAAGTATCAGCCTAAGTTGGAATTTTAGCCATTACACCCTTGCTCTACCCCAGAAAGCCTTGTAATGTGTAATAACAATGTATTTTGAACATGCTGTGAATAATATCTTCCAGCAGCTCAATTAATTTAAAAGACTTACAGGTGGGCCAAAGATGTAATTATAACATGTCACATTATTTCTATGGGGAAAGATGATTCTGCATTCCAAGCAAACCTTTGGAATACATTCCTCATTATTTGAGTCCAGCTACTTTGTAGGGATTGAAATCATGTGCTTAGAATTGTTACAGCTTTATCAGTACTGGTATATCATAACACCTCTGATAAAGGATATTTTTGTTTGTTCTTTAAAACCAGTTTTTTAAGAGAATTTCTCTGTATTTTCATTGCAAGTGATCGCACAAATAAAATCGTGGTTTCCCATTTGTCATTTTAGGCTGAATATTCTATTTTAGGACACTTCAGAATGAAACCATTTGGAGCGGACCATCTACTATAGGAGGCTACCTGGCAATTACAAGTTGGAACAATTAGCAAAAAAAAAAAAAAGAAAAGAAAGAAAAAAATAATGAGCACCAATCCTGCTTTATACTTCTGAAATAAGAAATAATAGAAAAAAATCTAATCCTGCTAGGCCTTATTAATTGTATTCATAATAAGTACCACCTCTTTAAAAATATAATTTTTCAGTTGACTTGGGAATAATAGTTTGCTACATAAAATTAAATTCACTTAAAAATTCATTGTTTAAATATTCACATTTTCACTTTTAGTTATATAAAGTGAATGTGTTTCAGGCTTCCATAGTATGAGCAGTATTTTTATGCTTTTAGAAACTAATGCAGGAAAAGCTGTGAATTGAATTCTCTAAGAAAAAACAATTGTGATATTTTTATCAAGGCATTTATAAAATGTATGCTTAAGCTTTGGAATAAAGTTTAAAGTCATAAACCAAGACCCTAAGTGCAAAACTTTTGCAGCTGAATTATGGAGATATTTTGGACAATAGTTTCCTTCTTTGATCATAGTAAATTCATGGAGAAACTTAACTCTTTGAGATTTATTAATCTTCAATGCTGTCAAATCCACTCACAACTACTCTAATAAATAGTTTTTACCTTAGAGATTTACAGTGGTGTACTCTCTGGTTTTTAGAAATGGATTGAATTTGACCAGATTCCTTTTGTCCACATGTCTTTTTGCTCTCATTATGCTAAATTTGTTGTGCAATCTACTTTTTATGACATCTAATGTTTAGGAGTTAAGTGAATCAATGAAATTAATATGAAATGTCCTAATCCTCAAGGAAATTATCTTGAGACATTGTAGAAAATTTAGATATACTTGTTTTCCACTATGCACTTCCATTGCATTTCTTGATTGTGAACTTGGGTAAAGCATGTACAGCACATGTGCAGTGCCAGTCACTCACACAGCCAGCACGTCCCTCTCCATGGGAGTCTGTGGACATAACTATAAGAACATCTCTAACATTTAGTTTGAAACAAAGGCTAACAATGAAAAATTAAATTCAACAATAATATCCCATCTGTGTAATAGTAGGCGAAAGAAAATGATTAAAAAAAAAAAACATTTTCAGTAGAGCTGGAGAATATTATAAACCACTTACATTTATCTCTACCATTTTGTCTAAAATAGTAATTATCAGCTCTAGGAAATTTGAATTTCCTAATGATGTACAACTGCTTAATATATTTTGTTGTATTTTATTATTATATTTCTTATATAAAGTATGCTGCCAAAATTTTGAAGAAAAATAAGACATGAAAACATGATAAAAAAAAAACTGACTATATTCTCTCATATTTGGAGTAAAATATAAAACAGATGTAAATTTCCATATGCCCAATTGTTTCCAGCTATAGAAAAGCAATTTACTAGACCATCTGTAATTAGCTACCATTGACATTATATGTGTGTTCCTGTATAAAATAGTCAAAGGGGAACTTTTGGGAAAGAACTGTTTTATTCACTCATAGTTTAGAAAGCGGCTAGTACAGATCAAGTGTATCAGTGATTTGGTGGAGTACTCCAACCACCTGAAAAATGAGATGGGCCTCTACATCATCAGAAATCAAAGACACAATTTTCCACCTAAGAAGGGGATGGAGCCTGCTCTGGCAGAATGGATTAGATATGTCTGTCACCTGTTTTGTGGCTGTGGATCTCAACAGAATCAATCAAGTTTTCTGTGATTTATTTCTCTATTTTTGAGGTGAGCCAAGCAGAAACTATTTTTGAAAAGGGAACATAGCAACATAGCCTTATAATGCTTTCCTGCTGTTCATTCCTCTATTTCCTTCCCCACCATCCAATAAATTAACAAAAAATAAATTGACAGTTACTCATGGGCGTATCTTAAAACATATGGATAAGTCTTCCCCTTCTTCTTCCAAATCTTTACAGTCTACTCGGTTTGGTAATTTTACTACTTAGGTAACAAAGACAAAATAAGGATTCAATTTTCTTTGATGTCCTTAGCTTCCTGGAAAATTCAGAAAATAAAATGCAGTATCAAAGAGAGGCTATCCATGGCTTTATTTCTTAAGTGTTATAACTAACTTGTGGTCTATAACTAATAAAATTGGTTGTCTGATTAACAAAAATATTGTAATTCCTAAACTATAAGATTTACTTGGTAAATACTTTATATAGAAGCACAGAACTTAGATCTAGCAAAGATCTTAGTTGGCTGTACACCTACTACTGTGGACTAAATGTTTGTGTCTTCACCTCCCCACCACACACCCATTCCAAAACAGAAATCATGTATTAAAATCTTAACTCCAAGGGCCTCCCCAGTGGCACAGAAGTTGAGCACTGGCTGCCCACAGCCCCTGTAGCACCAGTTTGATCCCCAGTCGCTGGTGAGGGTCCCACATGGTATGATAGACTTCTCCTGCCGTGCCCACTGCTCCCCTCAGCAGTGTACTTCGTCAGTCTGCCTGTTCTGTTCCCCGCTCTGGCTCTGGTGAATTCTCTCACCCTCCCATGTTTCTGACTATACCCAGTGCTTGTATAAATAAATAAAATAAATCTTAAAAAAAAATCTTAACTCCAATTAAGGCGGGAATTTTGGGAAAAAGTTAGGTCATGAGAGTGCAGCCCTTGTGAAACTGATAATTATGAGAAGAAGCACTAAGATCATAATTTCTTTCTTTGACCATCTGAAGATGCAGAGAGAAGATGGTCATTTGCAAACCAGGAAGCTGCCTTCACCAGACACTGCCAACTCCTTGACCTTAAATGTTTCAGTCTCAAGAACTGTGAGAAATAAATGTTTGTTTAAGCCACCCAGTCTAACAGTATTCTGTTATAGATGCTTAAACCAAGTTGCCTACCTTTTACAGATAAAAAAAAATGAGACCTAGAAATGATGAAAGGACTTGTGTAAGAACACTCGATGAATAAGTATTGGAGTAATAACTAAAACTTGATTTTCTGTGGAGCATTCTTTCTGCTACAGCATTTGCAATTTATTTATTCAGTAAATATTCCAGGGACTTCCTTTTAAAGCTTTCTCCCCCAAATAATCCATGGAATTGTTCTCTGATGCGCCCTCTCCTCCCTAACCCATCTTTGCTCTGAACCTAGCAGAGCTAACAGATTTGTGTGAGCTTCATTTTCCTCATTTGCAATAGGAAGAGTTCTCCCAGAGGTTCTTCTTAAGTTATACTTTGTTATACTTAAGTTATACTTTGATGTCAGATTGAAAAACCTTGTTTGGGTTCAGGTAGAAAATAAGGCTTGACTATTTTGGACTGAAAATGATTGGCATAGACATTATATACACTACCAAATCTAGATATCATTAACAAATGACAAAACAGAAACTCTACAGACAAACAACAATAAAACCAAATATTGGTACTAAAGCAAAAAAAATAACATTGTTTATTTTTTTTTCATAAAACAAATAATATACATTGAACATACACTATTAGGAATTTCACACTTTTTTGGTTATCTCTAAAAGTTTAATTCATAAATCTTAAATTGAGTGACTTCAAGACCAAGGCTCAATTTTTTTTTTTTTGCTCATCCATTGTCTGCTCATCGCTGCTTAATTATTGTTTAATTGAAATCTCTAATCAAGGCAAAATATCCCTTTAAATAACTGCACATGTACATTTTATATGTAATATATGTTAAACATCTCTATACACATATTTTGGTTGAGATCATATAACAGAAAAATACTTTTTAGAAAATGAGCACTTTTTTTTCCTCATGCAACAAGAAATTTTAAGGTATATGGTTGCTGACATTATTTTAGCTACCCAGTGAAACCATTAGAAATCCAGACTTTCTAACTTCTACTCCAATGTTGTTAGCATGTTGATTTTTTCCCTTTTGTGTATATCATTTCATGGTCAAAATATGGCTGCTATATCTCAGATATCAAGTCTAGTTTAATGAAATCTCCTCTTTCTGTGTTGGGAGTCTATGGGTCAGGCCATAGATGCTGGAAGGGCAGATTAAGTGCAGGAAATTAGACTGTATGACTGCTTCAGACTACTGAAATTCATGTCCTGAAGCTGAGCATATTTGGAGGTGAAACTAAATCAATGTCCTTAATTAAAAGAAAAGAAGAAAAATATTGGGTAGGCAATTTGCAGAAGTTGACATAATCAGGATAGTAGGTAAATAAAATTCCCTTGCTTGAAAAATGTTACAGTAAATCATAAAGGATAATAAAGTATTTTGTGAAACATGAGGCAAGAAAAATCTTTATAAAACAAATTCAATCATCTATAGAATTGCTTTGTACTTTTTGACTATTTTAGGTGAAAGAAATTTTATATTAAATCACTACAACCAAGTTGTTGAATGGATAGACACAAATGTGTTGTTTTTTATGGAGAGAAACTTTTGAGAGGACTGATGTAGTATATTTGTAGTACAAGAAACGGTTTACACTGACATGATTCATCATGCACCACATCGTGAGCTTACCCGTGTTATATTAGGCACGAGTGATTGTAGCTTACTATTGTGGATAGACTAGATCTTCTGTTCTATAGTTAGCATGTTCTCAGGCTGCCAGAAAGCATCTCATCACTTGGCATATCCCACATATTAGACAGAAAGAAAAAGAGAAGGGAGATGGAGTGCAGTTGGTGAAGGACCTGCAGACTGTGAATTGGGCTGAAATGACAGCTGAGAATAGTCACAGGCTTGCTCAGTTGCGATCAGGAAATAGTAAGAGGGTGGGCATTTTCTACTGACTGAAAAAGACGAAGAGGTCTTTATCTTTAGATAAATGCTATTTTAACTGTCTTTTTAGGTCATAATTTTTTTATGAGAGAAAGCATTAATATTGTGTCATTTTTTTTTCTTTTAACTTTTTTTATCACCTGCTTTTACCTAAATCTAGGGTAACATTAAATAACTTTAAAATCTTTTCAAACCTTGAAGATATATTCAGTGAAATATGTCAGTCTCAAAACAGCAAGTATTATGATTCCACTTATATGAGATATCCAGAGTAGTCAGATTCTTAGAGACATAAGGTAGAACAGTGCTTGTCAGAGACTGAAGGAAAGGAGGAATGGTGGGCAAGGTCTTTTTATCCTCAATGATATGTACTATGGCACTTCAATATTAGTTCAGGAATAAAAAATGTATTTTGGGCCTCCCCTGGTGGCGCGGTTGAGCGCTGGGTTGCAAAGCGGCCCGCAGCCTCTGCAGCGCGGGTTCCATCCCAGGCTGCCAGCGAGGGTCCCACATGGCATGCAGACCTCTCCTGCCGCCCTCTGCTCCCCTCAGCAGTGTGTTTCGTCAGTCTGCTTGCTCTGTTCCCTGCTCTGGCTCTGGTGAATTCTCTCACCCTCCCGCACTTCTAACTGTACCTAGTGCTTGTATAAATATATAAATAAATCTTTAAAAAAAGAAAGAAATGTATTTTAACATAATATAGGCTTCATTCTAAATGAAAAGAATGAATGCATGAAAAAATTGAGTTCAGACCTGTAAATAATTATCTCAGTAAACCTTATCTTACTATGATAGCAATAAATGTTTCCGTCAAAAGAACTATATGGGTTATTGAGTAAATTAATGACAGGATCAAATTGCATACTTAAAATCATTATTAGTCACCATCCTTATCAAGAATCTTTATTTTTCTAGGAGGAATTGTTGATAAGGATCTTCGTCACTACCTCAACTTACGATTTCAGAAGGGTTCTGTTGACCACGAACTTCAGCAAATCATTCGTGACAACCTCTACCTCCGCACGGTGCCGTGTGAGTACAGTAAGCCATACTATATTCTTTCTGTATTAACTGATCGATGTTGAGTTATATATTCTTTATTTAAAAAAAGATAAATTGCAGTGATTTGTTTTATGGGGGGATTTTGGAACAGAAAACTAATTTGAGATATGCAAGTTTTAAATGTAAACGTTTATAAATGTGGTTGTGTGGTATATGATGTTTTAAGCAAAGGAAACCTGTGTTTTTCAAGTTATAAAATCTAGATTATTTCTCAAGCTAGTATTGAGATTCTAACCAGAATCTTGGTAATTCAGAATAAATCATGTTTTGGATAGAACTTCACACTGGGAGACAATAGAATGCAAATTCAATTTATTAGCTGAAACAGCTATTTTGTAATAGAATCTACAGAGTAACTCCTAACCTCATCTCTGATTTGCAGCAGGGCAATCTCAGAAGTATAAAGAAAATATGCCTTGAAAAGTAAACCTGAATGACCTGTAACCCTTAGAAAGTTATGATGTTTTGTTGAATTTGGTACAGATTTCCTATTACAACCTATAGAAATCCACAAACAATCCCTAATTATGAGCAGGTACTACTTCAAAAGACAGGGATTAGTAAAAATGATAATATTGACTGGTCTACTTCTTAGTACCTACTTCTGCTCATTTGATACTCTTCTGTTAGGCTAACTCAAGAAATTTTCATGTCAGATCCTTGATCCTAAACTGCTATTAAAATTTATGTCCTTCGAGGTAGATTCTATGACCTCCAGAGACTTTCCAATCTCTAGAGACACTGAAGGGTGTTGTGTGTATTCCTTTTGTTTTAGTTCTGTTCTGAATTCTAATGAACTCAAATCTATGGACTCTGGAAGGTTAATATTAAAGAAAGAAAAAATTGGCTAGGACAAATGAAAGGAATAAACAAGTATATATATATATATATATATATATATATATATAAATTTCTGGGATTGGTTTAGCAAATGTCTATAGATAGTACAGATCATGGATTATTATTTTGAAAACAGAGAGGTAAAGTGGATAATTCAGCCCCAATCATTTTCACCTACATATATACTAGAAGTGACCTAACTTTTGTTGTTGTCAATTCTGAACATAAACAAAAAGGCCAGGATACTGCTATTAAATATTCCTAAATGAGAATACTTGCTGTTGACATCTTGTCAATCCAAATTCCACCTCTGAGTGTGTGCTAGTTAAGTGGATAGCCTTTTTGGGCTCATGGTTTAAAACTGGAAGTTCAATAAAGTGCATTCTTAGATTTTAAGTTTGACATTAGAGTGATGGGCAGTGGAAGATGGATTAAAGTAAGTGACTGAACTATTTATAAGGTAACGGGTGGATGCATTTTCAAAGCTGTGATGTCAGTGCAGCTGTGTGAATTTATCTTTTGTGACATGTAAGGAAGGAAATCTGTAATACTGAATAAAGAATATGGCACTTTATTATGTTTAAAAGCTGAGGGAGGTAGATAAGAGGCTGGCATTCAGGAATACTTACAGTCCTTGCTAAGGCAATGACATAAATAAGAAGTCTTAATTAAATATGAAGATAATAGGAGTAAATTTTGCATTAGTTAATTAAGTTCTTAAATAAGTCATATCTCTTTAGAGTAGTAAAGAAATACTATAAAGGAAAAATAAATATAATGGCAAAATAATTGGGATATGTGTAAATATAGAGATTCATGATGTGATTTGGTACAAGGTCATAAATTTAATTTGAAATTCTGAAATTGTTCTTATAAAGAAGATAATTAGAAACTGAATGAATTTGATGATTATGATGAAAGAACTATTCTTTCCATTTGTAGCTACCTTTCCTAATAGTTCCAATAATATCATTCACTAACAATGCATCTAACTTGGCATGAAAGTGGAAAAAGTATCAGAGATAGTGAGGATTCTGATTTATATTATCCGTAGTCACATTTACATTGATGAATTGGACCAGGACAATCTACCATCTTCACGCAATGTATCTTTCAATGAAATGTTCAAACATTTTCAGGAGTGTGTAGCAAAAAATGTATATGTAGTATGAAAAATCCTGCCATCACTTAGAAGCATATGTGTCACAGAATATCTATTGGCCTGGAATGTGGAGTGACATTTGTTACATATTCTCTTGGGTCAAAAAATTCTCCTTGGGACACAGAAACATTAATTCAAAAGGGCACCTGCACCCCTATGTTTATAGCAGCACTATTTACAATAGGTAAGCTATGGAAACATCCCAAATGCCCAAAAATAGATGACTGGGTCAAGAAGATGTGGTACATATATACTATGGAATATTACTCAGCATTTAAAAAAGATAAACACATGCAATTTGCAGCAATATGGATGGAGCTGGAAGGGATCATGCTCAGCGAAATAAGCCAGAAAGAAAAAGAAAAATACCGGATGGTCTCACTCATAGCAGGAATCTAGAAAAACCTAAATAAGGGACCAGGAAAAAGAATAACTATAAGAAAGAAAATATCAAAATCAACAAACAACTATGAACCAGAGACACTCTTTGGAGGGGGAAGGAGGAATTGGGGTCAAAATCGGGGTTGCAATTGTTTGGGGAATATATAAAATTTTTTTTAAAAATTCTCCTTGGTTTTCATGTATCCAGCATTATTAAATAAAAGTATATTATTAAAGAGAATGTCACTGCTCTTATACACATATAAATTAATGTGGATGTCCCTTGTTTTATCTAGTAATGGCACCAGGAATAGGTACTGGATGACTCCATGGAAACAAAATTGTAAAATGTAAAACAAATTGTAAAATTGTAAAACAAACTTGTAAAATGTGAGGTTGTTTGTTTTATAAGGTAAGACCCAACTGAGTAATTCTATTTACTACCACCACGTTAATCAACCACAGCATAGTCTCAGAGCTGGATTCCCTCAATTCCTAGCATGTAAAAGGTCAAGAGCTCCAGAGAACACCCTTCTTTCTAACACACACATATATACTCAGCAAAATCAAGTTGTCGACAACTTGGTTCCTATAGTGCCCTATGAAGGAAACTTGGTCCCCACTAATGGGTGATTTCTGAGCTCAGAAGGGGAAAGGGTTATTCAGTACTGGTCTCCACTGGTTCTTAAATACAAATATTCCAAAATTCTATCAAAGTATTTCCTAGCCCATAAATAATATTTAACTGTATTTAGACTTTTCATTTAGCTTTCTCAAAATCTTATCTGAGAACATAATTCTTCAATAATGACTTTTAAAACTGTCCTTCAAGGTTTGGAAGCAAAGACTCAGTGATGGATATAGAATTGTTGGAAATATAGTAGCATGAGTGCATACACACACACACACACACACACAAGTCAAATAAAATCAGGTCTTCATTCTTTTAAATTGAATTATAGAGATAAGATTTTTAAGAACTGATGCCTTTTCTTAATTTTTATTAAGCAACTTTAGTTTATAACACACTGTTACATGACTTAAGGGTATAGGTTTACACTTTTTTAGGTGTTTGTTACAATTTCATGCCTACCACTATAGCACCAGTAATCCTCCACCACAGCCTATTGGACTTTGTCCCCTCTTTGACAAGTACTCCACCCCTGCCCCCTCCCCCCACCAGCCTCAGTCAGTCAAATGAATACTTAAACTTTGCCAATTAATGTGTTTTAGTTGATTTTATAACTTACAGGGAAAAAATCAAAGGTCTTAAGAGGATCATGGTGACTTTGTGAAGTTTATTTAAAAAATAAAAACACTGAGTGATTTTTTCTACTATTGGCTTTCAGACTATTTTTATGTAATGGGGAACATAAGAAGAAATGAGTAAACAATGATGAGACAAAATACTTCTAATCTGGAATGTGATAAAGACTAACCAGGAAACATGCATATAGATAGAGGACTCAAAAGAACTTGGAGCATTCATCATATGGGATTTCAATTACCATGATAGTGTATAAAAGACACTTTCAGAAGGCTGGTGTTAGTAGCATCTATTCATAGATTAGACAGTGTTGTTTTATCATACTGTGTTAAGTATACAAAGTTAAGGAGCATACAGCATCCTTTGGGTAATTAGCCTCAAAAGTATATTAGGGGTAGGCATGAAATTAATACAGAAAAAATATTGAATTACTTTTTAAATGTTTAAAAAGTAAAAATTGGTTTTAATGTTCTACTGATGGTATCAATTGCATACAGTTAATTTGAGTCTAATCAACCATCATTAAATGGACTGTGTATCTTAGATATGAGAAAAAAAAAACACTTCCTTTTATTGGTGAAGCCTTTCTCCTTTCTATCCTTAATATTTATTAGAAATACAAATTAACTTTTGAGGCAGGCATGAACACAGATATAAATTTTAGATATTTTTCCCATTATTCTAGATGACATGAAGCAGTTCAATGAGCAATTTTAAAAGTTTCAAAATTAAATGGAAGATAGTTAAAATTAAACTTCTCTCCCAAGACCACACCTTGTCATTTGGTAAGAAGTTTTTATTGGAAGTATTTTAAATTTATTTGAAGCTACAAGAAATACCAATCTATACAAGTAAAAATCAAAAATCAATAAAAGTAAAGGTCTAAAATTATTCTATAAAATGCAAATAAATTGAAAATCATAGATTTAAGATATGAAAGAAGTTACTTTTATGGAAGAAATGATTCAAGTGTAGCTAATAATGATGTGTCTATGTATTTAAGTATCCTAAGTTAATATAAGCCAAGCATTGACAAAAGGAAACATTATCAATAATAAAATTGTATGGTTCTAGTATATTTTATTTTTTAACAAAATTAGTTAAATAGTATTTGATTGTGTACATATATAATACCTTCTGTATTAATTTTTTCATCAGTGGGCACTTAGTTTGTTCTTATATGTTGGCTGATATGAATATTGCTATATTAACATAGAGATACATATGTATTTTCCAATTAGTGTTTTCGTATTCTTCTCATAGATATCTAGAAGTGTACTTGCCAGGTCAGATTGTAGTTTTATTTCTAATTTTGTGAGGAACCTCCATACTGTTTTCCACAGTGACTATGCCAATTCTTGGTCCCACCAACTGGATGGATTTTAAACCAACATTTTACCATAGTTGTATATCATACATTTACTTTAACCTTAACCTAACTGCTTCAAATAATCATCAATCATACTTGTTTTTGAACTTGCTTTTAGAATATGAATTACAATGTTTTGCAATCACTTCAGACTTAAATGCCAGATTTTTTGAAAATTATTTTTTTTAACTAGCCTAATTGTATTTCGTTCTACATGTTGAGAATAAAGGTTATTTAGGGAATAAATAAGGTACTAGCATTGTGGACCAAAAGAAAAAACAGTTTATAAATAAATAAAACTAAGTTTCTTGAGAGATTTAATAAACTTCCTTGAAAACACAAGCAAAATAAAACTTTCAAAAATTTTCAAGCTTTTAAACAAAAGAAAATTCTTGAAAGGATTCTAACCATTTACTCATTCAGATATATTCCTGCCTGTTATATTAATTTAAAAATATGGTTTTACTTTCAGGAATCTATATTAGGTTTATACCCTCCCCTTTCTCACTGAGAATAGTAAGATCCAGTTTTACATCATACATGTGAAAGCACAAAGATATTTTTAATCATTTTTTCATTGAACAAAATGAAGGCGTCTTTCCTGGTCAGATAGTAGCATTCATTGGTTTCATTGACAGCATGCTCTATAGGAGAGAAATGGATTCAGAATGTGGCTTAAAATGGAAAGTCAAGGAACATTAGAAGTTCTTGTATTGATTTATCCATTTGACACCACAGGGTACTAGTTTTAGAAAAAAAGAACATATGTGGCACAAAAGAAAACCAATGAACACCAACAGTGCAGAATTTTACTGATCTTCCTAACCATATAAAATTCCCTTTGTCCTCACTTGATGTGCTATTTCTCTTGCTTTGACTTAATCATTCATATTGGTATTTCCCTTTTGGTTTATATTTTTTATTTCTTTCCTCTCCATAATGTGAGCTCTCCACAGGAACTCTGTATTTGTAGGCCATGGATGAAGTAGGTAGATGGTATGTACACTCCTACGCTTCAGTGGTTTCAACAGTTTGCCCAAAGGAGAATTGAGAATGAGTGCCTGAGGCCACTTTTTTTCCACATCTGGAAAAGCCAGTCATCACTATCAGTGGAAAAGAGCTCACCTTTCAGGGAGTCCAATATCTGTCCCCTATAGGCTTCAAAATTGTACCCCCTTAGACATAAGAAGGTCAACCTATCTCATTGCACATCAATTTACTTTTAGAATAGAAATAATTATAACTTTATCAGGTTCAGACTGATCCAAGTTTCCAGTCTGCTGACTAGTGCCAAGGGTGATGATTATTATATAATTGTAGGAAAGCTTTGCGCAGATAGCAAGGGATGCTCATGTTATCATAGGCCTCTAAGGTTGTAGATTTGTAGGAGAGCAGTCAATTTCTGATTCAAATGGCTCTGATCAAGAGAACAAGAAAAATAGAATAATAATTGTAGCTAGGTATATTTTAATATTTAGTGCACTTCTCAGAGTTATTTACACATTACAGTTTAACATTGCAAAGACATGATGAGTCGTGATAACCCTTGGTGTTACCCATTTGTCAACTTAGCAATATGGAACAAGCACACATCTAAAAATCGAGAGCCACTGGTTCTGGACTAGGTTCTTCTTTTTTTTTTTTAATTATAAATTTTATTTTTATATTCCCCATACAATTGTGACCCCCTTATTTTGACCCCAATCACTCCCCTCCCCGCCACCCACCCCCCATAGAGTGTCTCTGGTTCATAGTTGTTTGTTGATTTTGATTTTTACTTTCTTATAGTTATTCTTTTTCCTGTGGACTAGGTTCTTCTAATTAACTAACTATAGCAAAGGGAATAAAGGAAGTAGGGGGAGACAGAGGGGCATAAAATTAATTCTAATTCTACTCTAAAATATTGTAGTTTTCTACTTCTACTGGCTTTCTTTTTTGTGATTATTCAAATCTGTTCATCAAAATGAGTTAAATTATTCTGAGTATGGAATGCCCTTGATAGTGAGTAGGTATAAACAACTTATAGAAACTGAAGATGTATCAAATATTGCAGACACTTCAGAGAAAAACATAAAGCTGGGTTTAAATTAAGTGCAGTTCTGGATAAAACCAGCCATGCGTGTACTTTTCAGATTTTTCTATGAATGTCAAGTTAAGGATGCCATCATAACTCTGATGTTCCTTGAAATCTGACTTCACTATTCATGAAACTCTGAAATATTGTCCACTCTTAGTAAGTGGATGGGAAAATAATCATAATGAGAAATACAAAGCTTTTAAAATTGCTTTCTCCTTTTGAATGTGTAATGAGTTGAGATGTGACATAAAGACTTCTGAAGCATGAGGTGTATTGTTATGAAAATGTGATTGTAATCTTTACAAGATGTTTAACATGAAGTACAGTGTCTGCAAATGTTAAACTTTAATAAATGTCACTTACTCAGGATGGATGCACAAATAGATCTAGGTAATGGGAGGCTAAGTCAGTGTTCAGTGTAATCTTTATAGCACACTTGAAAAATTTAAAAATATGCCTAAATCCTGACATGATTTAGGTAAGTCAGTTGTTTAGAATTGGATTAATTCTAAGAATTTCCCAATTTCTATTCCCAATTCTGTTAGCTTTCCTACTTAAAAGCTAACTTGCAGGAATGTTTCTTTTTTTTGCCAACAAAATCAACAAATATCTGTATAAGTTTTGTTGGAATGAAAATAGTTTCACCTGCTGCTCAACACTACTGACTTGTACGATACTTCTTTTACTTGTACTCCAAAGAAAAAACTGAATTGGGGTGTTATGTCCATTTGTCTTCTCCCATCTTTGATAAAGATTCTCATTCTTTTTCTCTGCTTAATTGTTTGACATTAATGAAAAAATTATGCAGATTAGTAAAAGACCTGAGTAATTGTGGGAAATCTGAGGCTTCATGTCCAATTCAGCTTAACATTCTCAATGGGAAAATGCTTGATGGGCCCCCAGCCAGGGACAGTTCTAGTTTTGGGACTCCATGAACATCAACAAGGACAGCTCTTTAAATAATAACCACATTAACGGAGGACTTCCTGTGTGGAGGAAATGTTTTTTATACATCATCTCTGTGAGTCCTTACAGCATCCCTCTAAAATGTTAATCCCACATTTGAAGACACAGAATTTGAAGCTCTGAGATTAAGCAGCCTCTTAACACCAAGCATAAGTCATTGGAGGAACAAGAATTCTATCCGAGGTGCATCTGGCTTCCAGTCCACAGGAGAGTCACTTTCAAGTGGAAGCTCAAGGGAGTCACTAGTACCATGAGGGGCTTCCCAGAAGGTTCAAAGAAGCTATTTGTATAGACAAAGGGGAAAAGTAAAGAACTCTGAAGGCTGACAGAGTATCTGGTGAGCATGAATGTTTTACTATCAATAGATAAGGCTTTTCTTTTTGGTTAAGCAGATATGGATAAAAATCTTCACAATTAAAAAAATATTGATAATTATCAGGGAAATTTTCAAGTCTGTTGTTGACTAGATTAATGTAAATTATTTTCATCTTGACAAGAGATTCTTCTTGGCCATTAACCACTTAACTACCAGTTATCTTTACCACATCATTGCAAGAAATATTGAAATATAAAATGTATAAGAGGAGAAATAAATTCTAATTTATAAATATATTATTCCAATAATTAAAATTACTGCCTTATTATAGGATAGGAGGTCAAATATACAAAAGTGTCTATCTTATCTAAATATTTTCTTTACTTTCCAAACTTTGCTTGTAAAATAATGCTGGTAGACTTTCTATGTGTATTTCATTCTCTGAATTCTAATCTAAATCTAAAATTCTGTCTATAAAAATCAGTATAAACATGTATTTATAAAAGTTCCCAGTTCCTTACTTGGCATTTTATAAAAAGCATTTCTTTTGCAAACCATTGTCGATGACACTCTTAGAGTGGGGAAAGGGAGTGAATTAACATTTATCAAATATCTACATGCAAGGACAATAATCACATTTTTGTATTTTGCAATTCTCTGAGAAATGTTTTGTGGTTCCCATTTTTCAGACCAGAAAATTTAGACTTGGAGAGAAGTTAAGAACCTTTCCCCAAATGACAGCTACTAAATGCCTGATGCCTAGACCCATTTATGGAATGCCATCTTGTGTCCTTCGTCACTGTGACTTTGATTTCCCTATAGTTCTGAACAAATTTTAGGGGGCTCCAGAGCATAGGAGATCTCTTAGATGTGTATCTACACATCATATGTAATTTTTCAGTAAAAGCAAAAATAATCACAAAGTGAATAGTGGCTTATTTTTTATTTTCTTTTTTATTTATATATATATATTTTACATCATTGCTCATTTTTAAACAATGTTTCCTTCCCCCAACCCTCATATGTAGTCCCCATAGAAGTGAATAGTGACTTATTTAAGACCTCTAAATCACACTTTTATTCCCACAGCTATGCAGGAGCTATACTAATATCATTCTTTCAAAGGCTCCAAACTGACCAAGATCAGTAACTGATCAATAATATTTAACAATGGTTTGCTCGCCTCCTTTTCTTATCTGGAGGTAACTACAACAGAGATAACAGGGTTTACTTCAAGTTTATAACTTTTTTTTAAAGATTTATTTATTTATGCATACAAGAACTGGTGTACAGGCCTGAGGTTGGGGGGTGACAGGATTCGCCAGAGACAGAGTGGGGAACAGAACAGGCAGATTGACTGAAGTAAACTGCTGAGGGGAGCAGCAGGCGAGTCAGGAGAGGTCTGCTGTGCCATGTGGGTAGCTCCCTGGCTGCAGTGGCTGCGGAGAGCTTCATAGGCTGCATCTTAACCCCTTGCGCCACCAGGGAGGCCCTCAAGTGCATAACATTTTAATGGGAAAAATCGGCCCTTCTGTTGAAGAGATACCCCCTTTCCTGTCTCAGCCTGACTGGTGCGATAGTGACAGCCATCACATGTGGCCTGGTGCACCAATAGCTTCTCAGAATCTAAATTCTCTGACTACCTCACTGGGTATAGTTCATAGTGTCTAGAGTTGGCAAAACTTATTTAATCTCTTCACCAAGAATGTGTAGATTTGTGATATCCAACTCACAGATTCCCATTGTCTTCTGAGTAAATGTCCTAATTCTGCCTGAAGATATCCAGGTTAATTTGTGCAGTGAGATCTAGTGGCTACTGAGCGATTTACATCAATTAGGAACAAGTGAGTGACAGACAAGCTTAATTTTTTGCCAAGTTTACCATCTCATCTTATTGTTTTCAGTGTCAAAGAATTTTTGTAAGTTTTCTATTCTGTAAAGCAAAATGCTATATAATGGATCATTCAGGGTTCAGTCCAGGAAATAAAATCATAAAAGGTATTTTAAGAAGGAAGAGACTTAGGGAATTCAGTATTTAGGAAACTGCTGCAAAAATTAGAGAAGAGAGTTACAGAATAGATACTCAAGAAGAATATGCAAGCAATAAGGAACTGCCCTACCAGGGTAATGGCCATCTCTTTGGCCTACAATTATGATTCAAAGAGCCACAAAGCCAGAATTGAGCAATGGCTACAACTGTCTGTTGACACTCAAGAAGCTAGAGAATGGACACTGAAGTTCCTCCTGCAGAAAATATCCCATGCTTGGGGCCTCCCCGGTGGCGCAGCGGTTGAGCGCTGTGTTGCGAAGCTGCCTGCAGCCTCTCCAGGGCCAGCCTGCTCCCTGGCCACCGGAGGAGGGTCCCACATGGCGCGCAGACCTCTCCTGCCACCCACTGCTCCCCTCAGCAGTGTACTTCGGTCCTTCTGCCTGCTCTGCTCCCCACTCTGGCTCTGGTGAATTCTCTCACCCTCCTCTGCTTCTGACTGTACCCAGTGCTTGTATAAATAAATAAATAAATCTTTAAAAAAAAAAAATCACATGCTTAAGAGCTTTTGATACAAAGGAAAATATCATATTTAAGCATGTTTCTTGTCTATGATAACCCAAATGATACATAATATCATCTTCATAAATTTATTAAGCTTTTAATTGACTATACTGTTTTATATTCCTTTTTAGATTAACCTATAATATAATACTAACAATAAAAATAATAGTCATATTATATTAGTGAAAAAATTGCAGTGTTTGCTAAATAAGATTTTTGCTTTTTTACTTATATCAAAATTATAATAATTGATGTACAATATGCTAACTGGTTTTATAAAAGCTACCAGGGAAGTGTATTTGTTTTTCAGAAAACCAGGACACTTAGTATTATCAGTGTATTGTGGAATTATTCTACTCTACTTACATACAGAATGAGGCATTGTAAATGTGTATAAGTCTTTGTTCATTTTTTATTCACAACTTTATTATTAAAAATATGAATGTGACACTAACAAAATTTAGTTCATAATTATATTTCTCACATGAAAAAGCAATTGACAAAAATTGCTTTCAGAACATAATTTAAACTTGGAACAAGAAAAGGAGTCTTAATTAAAAGTGAGGAGTTGAATATATTATTTGAAGCACTACAGAAAATTAATTATAGTTTGAAAGAAGTAAGATGCTTTCAACACTAAAAGGCACAGCATCTGTGATCAGAGGTCAACACTGGCAGCTTTTTGTAAGCCCCAATATCATTTCTTCATCTCAAAGTTCATTAAAGAGTCATGTTATGAGACTTTGGGTAGGATGAAATGCATAAAACATGCATGTATGAGGAAAACATGACTAAGTGTAATTTGGAAAACTTGTATTTAAGTCACTATGTTGACCTAACATTACTTTTGGAAAAATGACATCAATTTCCTGATTTAAATATAAAAATTTAATTTCAGTTATTTTGTAGATTGGATCTTAATTTCTACAGAATATGGCTACATGTATAACAAATTATTTTCTAAATTCATTGGTTATAAAAATTGTGATTATTAATTTGGAGTCATGAGTGCACCTAATAACCTGTTAAATTTAAATAGTTTAAAATTTTATAAACTTTTTTATATTGTAATTTATTTTAATTAAATTCAACTAGCATGAGAGCTACTATGTGAATATGACCAGTTGGTGCTAGAAATGTGCAATGATTACAATATAGCTTCTATTCACTATTCTATATATTCTCAATATATCTTTTCTGCTATTTAAATTCTACAAATTTAAATCTAGCATATATTCTTTTTTCTCATTTTACAGATGAGTAAATAGAATATATACAACTAAATAAGGTAACAAAACTATCCTGTATCATAGTTAAGACCCAGAACCAACATTGATACTTAGGAGCTGATTATTATTAGAAAACCAAGTTAGTTCATCTTAACAATAATGACTAAGTTATTGGACCTGATGAAGATACAGACCTAGAAGAACTGAATTTAATTGAGCAACATGAATCCAGTTTAGAGAACTTCCCTCACACATGCTCTTATATAGTAATACTCCAGATTACTTATGATTTGGGGGAAGAATAAGAAGGAAAGACAGCAGGAATAAGAAGGAAAGAAAAAAAAACAAGTATCACGGCAATCTCTGAAGAACTAAGGTTTTCTTGGGTAGCCCTGTGATGGTAAACTTGGTCAGAATTTACTAGTTTATAAACCCACATTTTTGGTCAATATAACTCTGGAGTTTTCAGAATCTCAGAATAGAAGACTTAGCCTAGGAATAGTGGATTCATGGTTTCCCACAGGGAAATGTGATGGTACAGAGACCCTGAGTTAGTAAGGGTTCTTGTGATGGTCCATCCTCACCTGTGTTCCCAGGAAGCCCGCTTCAAGTTATGTCCAGCAAGTGGCCTATTAATCCATGAATATTTTCTTCACTATTCATCTCACTTTAGGCATGGTGAATGAGGCTTAGTAAGTTTAGTAGCTCAAGATCATTTGGCTTATAATTGCCAAAGCCAGAGTTGAAATCTTAGTTTTTCTCTTGATTATGTTTATGTCTGTACATTCTGTATGTATATGCAGACATCCTATGCATGCACACATATATACATATATGTGTATCTATATTTATTACATGTGTATATGTTTATATGTTATATTAGACATAAATTCTCTCCTAGCAGTAAAATAATAGGAATACAAAACACGTGTGCATTTTACAAATTGAAGATTGAATTTCAGTTAAAGGTCATCTGTACATGATAAATAACAACTTGCATTTTTTAAACAGCCAGTTTATGGCTGTTTTCAAATATATTTATCCATGTTATCTATCAATCTCATCTTAATTTATCTTTCTGTCTATTACTATCTATTGTATTTATCATGGAGTAAATGTTTAAAGGCCATTTTTTTCCTTCAGAATAATAACTACTACAGAAATTTGATTCCTATGAACTGTAGCAGTCAAGCAAAAAACCCTCAGAAAAAAAAAAAGTATTTTAAGTGCGACACTTAAGTGAGATTGAATAGGTAGCAGGAGCTGGAAGGTCACTCCAGCTGAGGAGACCTTTTGAATGAATACTCAGTGCTAGGTATTGCATGTGAGAAGAATAGAGGTGCATTTTCTATGTTTCAAAGTTTTGGATGGTAAATCAAGTAGAAAAGACAGATTTACAGAGTGTTTTGAAACTGATTATCAGAGCTTCAATTTTTATTCTGTTAATGGTTTGTAGCATATTAAAAGCCCATCTAGATAAAGAATGGCATATACCAAAACACATGTTTAAATCCTAGCTGTACCATTTCTAACTGGATAGCTTTAATAAACTACCTTAGCTCTCAATGATTTGGTTTCACTAATTATAAAACAAGATTAAAATAGTTCTTAATTCATAGAAATATTTTGATAATTAAATTAATAAAGATATTCAGAACAGTGCTTTGCAGAAAGTAAATATTCAATAAATTTTGCTATTATCACCAAGTCCTTATAAGGGTGTTAAGGGAACACAGTTGAATTTTAGGAAAATGAATCTAATGACACTTTGAACACAGTGTTTTGTCACTAGGTACTTGAAAAGGGGAAATAACTAGCTTTGTTTCCTGTTAAATTTGATATCTACATGTAGTGGGAGAAAAATATAATTAACAGAATCCCTTTCAGGATTCAGAATAATCCTGAGGCAAACAATGGTACACTATAGGCAGATTGACCAACACAACATCTCTGGAGCCTGGTTTCTAAACCCTGGTATGACTGAACTTTTGGGTGTATAACTCTGTTGTGGTGACTTCCCTGTGCATTATGGAACATTCAGGATCATTCCTGGCTCCTACCCACTAGTTGCCAATTGTCACAACCAAAATTGTCTCTAGACATTGTCAAATTTGGCATGGCAAAAATCAACCTAGCTGGGAGCAATGACTATAGAGAAATAAATGTGTCAGAGTGACATAGTACAGTGAAGGTCAATTGGTTAAGGATTGACAGTGTCTCTGTCAAGTATGGTAAAAGGAAAAATCATAAGCACTGAACTTTAATTGTCCTTGACATAATGAAAAGGATCTCCTAACAGGGAGAATTTAACATTAGCCTAAATGACAGCCACTAGAGTCCCACAAGCAATAACCTAACCTTGCTGTGCAGAGTGTCTTTGGTTATCTGATGCCAATATAGTCTCTTCTTCTGATCATATTTCATTTACAAAGTCATCAATATATATTTTTCCCATAGAGCTTTACCTACCTGATTATGGTGACATATTATTTTTTAGGAGAGATGATGTTATAAATCATGTGAGTTATCTTTCATTATAAATTGGTAAATGGGCTTCCCGTGTGCATTTACTCATCATGTGTGGTATCACTGTCTCCCTTGATACTGACTTCAGTGATTCGCTAGGCTATCAATGTTATGGACTAGATTTTAGAACTTGGTGAATTAACTGAAAAATTAGCTGCTGGTATTCAGCTCGGTTTGATCATCGTTTGCTTACATGCCCGAAAATGTTTATTGAATGGTTGGATAAATGGATGAATGGATGGATGGATGGATAGATGGATGGATGGATGGATGGATGGATGGATGGATGGATGGATGGATCAATCTATTGATGGATAAATCGATGCATCGATTGATGGGTGAAAGAATAAGGGAAAATATGCTCCATGTTCAGATATACCTGAACTTTTAAAAACATGTAAAATTATCTACAGATATTATATAGATAGATAGAGAGTAGATAGACAGACAAAAAGGAATAGATGATAGAGCAAGAAATTCTCCAGCAGGTGAGATATTAAGTGGTTGTTATTTGTATCAGTGTAATCAGGGGTGGGTAAGTGAGGCTAGAGCGTGTGGGATGGAAATAGTTGTATTTGACCAGGCTTCAGGTGAGGTCCCTGCCAATTGTTCAGTATACCAGTCCCTACCCCACATCTCTTGTATATCTAATGGCAGAACAGAAAGATTGGGGGGTAGCTAAGAAATCTGGGACACAGGTGGAGGAGTTCCTGCTGCTGAGAGGATGTGCAAGGGTAAAAGGAGGCATCAGCATCCATTATATCTGAAGCTTTTTATTCTCAATCTGGGATACTAAGAACAATCTCAAATTCATAACCTGTAACATCTTTGAGAAGCAGGCCTCTAAGATTTTCTTTATCTTCCTAGCTCCATTGCACTATCGTGTGTTCCATCAACTCTGCAAAATAAAATGTTTCATGAACTCCATTCAGTAGCAGCCAAGTAAATCAGAACACTTCCCTTGAGAGTCTTGCACTTTTCCTACTAGTGTATGAGGCATCACAGATAATTACAATCCAAAATATTTCTGTAATAAAAATGTGACAGGCGGTTAATCCTTGACTAGCATAATGAAATTCATCTAACAGCCAATCCTTTGGGGTAAAGGTAGTTTTTATTTACAGGAGAGATAAAAGTAGCAGCAAAATTGATACTATTAAACAGTGTAATTAGTGCTGATGTAGTTAATCCCCACATTTAGTCAATGAAATAAAATGTCTTGTATTTTTTTTTCTAATAAAACAAGCTCCATTCACAGAGAACCTATGCACATACATTACTGCTGAGTCATAGTACTATTGCCCTTGAAATTGCTGATTCACCTTGATTGAGATCAGTTACTCTGTTATCATCTATCTACCTAGGCCTTTTTTCTTATTTTTCATCCTAGCCCTCAACTGTCCTTCTCTGTATCTTAGCTTTAACTATATACCTTGAGATTGACTTGAAATAGCCATCCTAAGTGAAAATTTGGCGATCCTTCCTGAGTAGTGATTGCAAAGTAGTCATTTCCTTTATAGTCGTGGTGCTGTAGAGGTCCACACCAAATAGGGTGCTATCAGCAATGCCACATGAAGTTTCAACAAGCAGTAAAATTTAACCAAGTCTGTTGACTTTCCTCTTCCTTTTATTTTTCCTCAGAAAAAAAGAAAATTAAGTTTCAACTCTAGGGGGTGGGGTTCCTTTTTTAAGTTTTTATTTTTAATTTGGGGTAATATTAGGTTACCCCATCAGGTATTACCACCATGGGCACCTATCAGGAAATCACCCATAGGCAAGCACCATAACTTACTGTGTTTCCTTCCTTTGTGTCCTTACCCTCCCCCTCGCCTCAACCTTCCTTTTCCTTTTTTTTAATTAATATTTTATTTTATATAATTGTTACATCCTTTTTCATTTTTTGCACAATGTATGCATTATCATTTTGGTTATATTCCCCATACCATTGCACCCCCCCTTATTTTGACCCTAGTCCTTCTTCTCCCCTTCCCCTCCCCCCCCACCTAACCGCGTGGTGTGTCTCTGGCTTATAGTTGCTTGTTGATTTTGATTTTTACTTTGAAAATGAAAAATACCGGATGGTCTCACTCATAGCAGGAATTTAGAAAACCTAAATAAGGGACCAGGAAAAAGACTAATCAACCTTCCTTTTTCATCCCATCTAGCCAAGCTCACAGAATTTGGTAAGTTAAAGCTTTAGAGAAATGCAAAATAGCATAGGACTGTAATTAATGGATTCAAGAGATAACTAAGAATGTTTCCAGATATTTTCTACTTTTGTTCAAAGTGAACTCTCCATCTTGTATGGTAGTTGTTTGCACCTAGGCTTTTATAGATTAGTAACCATGTTTCTGTTTTTGTATTAAAACCTGAAATGTAGCCCATTTGACTACACAGTCTTGCTTAAACCAACTATTGGCTTGATTTGGGCTTAATTTCTTGGAAATAATTAAATTTCGATTGTGGTAGAGATCAATATAGAGCTCAATGAAGAGAGTATTTTTCTGTTTTGTGGTCTTCTTTGTAGCTGGTTTGGGGCCACATGAGTAGTTCTGGACAATGATTGTGACTGAACAAGCCTTCAACTGGTACCCTTCTTCCCTCTCTCTTCCCCTTTTGCAATGAACTCAGTGGCCAGATATTCTAATTAGTGTACCTCTCACAAGAATAGAAACTATACTAGATGACTTTGGATTTAATATATCACATGAAAATTTTCTATGTTAAACATTACATTAAAATTTGAGAGTTAATTTGTTATATCACAGCATAGAACTGTTCTAATATGAACTAAACGGTCCTTATATGAAACTGAATCCTAGAAAAAATTATTTTTAATAAGTATATTTATTTATTTTTAGTGTAACTTTTTTTAAAAACAATATTTGCTTCCTCCACCCCTTCAGATTGAGTCCCCATAGAATTTCCTTCCCCAAGGCACCCGTGCACCTTCGCCACAGTCCCCTGTGCTCCTCCCTCCCTCCCTCTGATCCCTCTCCCTCCTCCTCCCCTGCAGCATGAATCCTAGACAAAATTATTAACCCCCTCTCTCAGTTCTTAAAAATAAGTGAGCTATACGATTATAAACTTTTTTCTTTGCCATGTGTTCATATGTCAAAGTAAAGAAAGTAGTCAACATAAACAATATGTTATTGCACTGTTTATGTCTCCTAATTTGGCATGCTGGTTGTTTGTTGTTTTTTTTTTTTTTTAAATAAGGAAAAATAAAACTTTTAAATAAAATTAATACGGTTACTTTATTTTTCTATAGTTGCAGGGACTTCCAGACATGATTAATGGGGAAAAAGAGGATGAAATAAAGATTCTGTAGTTTTCTGTGAAATTTTTATGTAGTTTGTGCCTTGAACTTGGATAGCTTAAATGATTTAGATAAATCTGCAACTTTAAGTGTTGACTCATTATGTATGAAATAATAGCACCATAGCATCCTTTTTTCTGTAGTTAGTGATAAACTTTGAAAACCAGATAATAATTTTTCAATTAGGTTCCATGCAAGGGCTAGAAATCATAGTTATCAACATGTATGAAACATAATCAACATTAAGTTGCATATTTTGGCTTTATTAATGTTAAATTGACATAATAATCATTATAAGTGGACACTCTTTCCTAAAACCAGTTATTGCCTGAAAGATTTTAGCAATTAAAATTGTATTCATTAGCACACCTATATCTATATATTTTTTCCTTCTCATTAATATACCATCTTCACTTTCATAAAGCCATGTAAAGTTATAGAATAAAATTTCACCTTCTTGTCTTGTTAGAGTGCCACATTATTCATCACTACAAAAATTGTGTTGCCCTTCCTTATGAAAATAAATGCCCTCCAAATTTCCATTTTGAGAGTGTTCCTTCAGTTTAATAGCAAATGTTCGGGGCTGCCCTTCTATTTTGTTCTCTCGCTCATGTGTGTCCATAATCCTCAGCCTGGAAACACAGACCCTTGCAATAGATCCTTCCCTGACTCATGGATACTCATGGGTGTGTATGTGCCCTACAATCTCTGTATCACAGATGTAGAAAATAGAATAATGACAGGGTAGCAAGAGACAGAATCAGAAGAAATAAAACAGTAAATGCCCCATCTTGGTATGCGATAGCTAGACAGGATGGAGATTTGTATGCACCTGGACTTTGGTGCAGGTTCTGTGCATTGACTAAACTCTGTTTCCTTAGTTTGTTCATCTCTACATGAGATGTACAATCTCCCATGAATGATCTTTCAAATAGATGAAATCTGATTTCAGTTTTTGTTGTTGTTTAATTGCTAATGTGTTCATTTAAAAAAATAAATTTTAAATAGATATGTGATAGATGGGTAGAGTGAGAAATAGAAAAATATAAATAACTCAGTCTTTCTACCTCATTTTTCTTACATCCAAACTAAGAATCATAACTTATTTACCTTCTTTATGGTAAAGTTAAGATTAATTAGTATTCTTGGAAAAGTAATTTAAAAATGAAAAATGCGGGTCTCCCCGGTGGCGCAGCGGTTGAGCACTGGGTTGCGAAGCTGCCCGCAGCCTCTGCGGCGCCGGTTCGATCCCCGGCTGCTCCCCGGCCACCAGAGGAGGGTCCCACATGGCGCGCAGACCTCTCCTGCCGCCCGCTGCTCCCCTCAGCAGTGTACTTCGGTCCTTCTGCCTGCTCTGCTCCCTGCTCTGGCTCTGGTGAATTCTCTCACCCTCCCGTGCTTCTGACTGTACCCAGTGCATGTATAAACAAACAAACAAACAAATAAATAAATAAAAAACATGCCTCTAAAAAAAAAAAAAAAAAAAATGAAAAATGCCATTTAAGTGCTAAATAGTGTTGCTTCTGTTTTGCCTTTTTCAAATGCGTAACTCTTCATTAGTCTTTGTAAGTGTCCTCTGATGTGATCACAGAATATATAAACACGGGGCAGTAAATATGGTTTGTGACAAAATGCAATCTGGATAAAGTGTTGCTGCTACTGTAGATGACTGACTGAGCTGCATGGAAAGCTTTACTTGGAATCTACAGGGGTGTCTTCACATATGTATACAATTGAATTAACAAAGGTGACTTTGCTTTGCACAATGATGAACTGTTCTACAAACCAGAATTAAATTAAGAATAAATACTTACCAAGCAAGTTTTCATAGAATCTATTTTACTATGAATATTTTATTTGCAACACCAGGATTAAGTATAGCATTATATAGTGTCCCTAAAAACTGCAGGCAGAATCACTCCAGGGTACATCAGACAAGGATTAAAAAGTTTAAACTTAATTTAAGCAAAAATCGGTGACTTACTGTTGAGTCATGGGTAAAAACAAAATTAAATAAAAAAATAAATATTACTCAGCTGTAAGAATAGATGAAATCCTGCCATTTTTAACATGGATGAAACCTATAAAGTATTGTGCTTAGTGAAATAAATCAGATGGAGGAGAAAGACAAGCACCCTATTTTTCACTTAAATGTGACACATGAGCAAACAAAACAAACTAATGTCTAAATCAATCGAAAACAAATTTGTAGACATAAGATCAAATAAATGGTTGCCACAAAGGAAAGGTGAAAGGGGATGGTAAATCAGGTAAAAGGGGCCAATTGTCTGATGAAAAATGTAATTAGCCTCTTGGTAGTGAACATAATGTAATGTATACAGATGTTAACTTTAATGATGTAAACTGGCAGGTAGATAATGTTATAGATCAATGTTACTTCAGTAAAATTATTTAATAAAATAAATTCCCTCACCCCTCACCAAAGAAAGAATGCTTACCAAGTGAAAAAGGACAGTCTCACTGCCTGAGTTATGAAGATAGTGTTTTCAAATGGTGAAAGCCTTCATCTCCCAGTGTGCTGGTACTTCATCACTTGATATAGGTTCATAGGACATCAGTGAAGCAACTCAAACACTGGAATTAGATATTATAAATATATTCTATGAAGTATTATCTATAGATCAAAAATAATTTTCTCAAGTAAGCATTCTACTGAACAATATAATTGAGTCTACTAAATGAAAAGCATTTGATATTTTAGAAGCTAAACAAATTAATAAATGAAGACAAATATACTGAAGTAATTATAAAAACAAGAGCATAGTATTATAATTACAAGAGTATAGCACTGTAATTCTATCTTAAAATTCATTTCTGAGAGTCGTGACTTTTATGTTTCCAAGGATTAAATATTTGCAAGAGTAGAAATATATTATTTAGATAATTATTATATAAATAAAACACTAACTGCCTGTATAAAAAGATCTCAAAGTTTTAAAACTCTGGTAGCGTGTATTTCCCATTTGATATTTGAATGATATGTTATTTTAATGCAGAGAAATAATCATTTTGTGAGTCAACATCCTAAATGTTAGAGCTATTTCCTACTTGTAATGTGTGTAAATAAATATATTTATATTTTTATATAAAACAGCCCATAAAACCTAAATGATATAATAAATATATTCATTTGTTCCTTGGCTAACTTATAAATCTTATATAAAAATATAGCATTAAAGAAAAAGTTCTTTTAACCTGCAAACAATAAAAAAAACATTAAAAAGTCTTTTAAATGTTAATTTTTGACATGCATGTATCTAGTTAGAAAATATTTGAAAAATATTTGAAATAATATGGAAATTAGATATAGAATAGCAAATAATTTTGTAATTTCCCATTAGTAATTGGAACTAACTTCAAATACTGAATCAAGCAGCTAAAGTCTCATTCAGAAAGGTTTATTGCTTTTTTAATTGATATCATGTGCATATTAATCAGCTTTTAAAAATAAAAAAATCAGAAGGTAAGGTATTCACTAGAGAATAAAGTTGTCTACCAGGGAATTTTCCTCTCCAGAGAATGTAAATATAGGTTTTTAGCCAGAAGAAAGAATAAAATCACATGAAGTAAAGTTGAAAATGGACAGAAGTTATTCATTCTTTTAAATAGCAGGGTAAATTAAGGGAATGGAGTAATGATGAGTGACAAAGAAATGATGACTGTAAAGAAATAAAGCTACATAGAGAATTTAGCTTTCCTTCAACTTCAAAGTCAGATGCATAGCATCTTCAAATCTTTCTCTGACTCTGACCCTACTGATCCTCTCTTATAAAACTCAGATGGCTACATTTAAGCCAACCCAAATAATATAGAATAATATGTCCATCTCAAGAAGCTTAGAGCTCTAAAAAGTCGCCTAGTTTTAGTTTGAGACCATCATTTGCACCTCAGGACTATTCACTTGGATAATAGCTTTCTTTTGTGTTTTACCTTGTTCACTATTTTGCTTGTTTATTAATAATTATAGCTATCATTTATTGTTTACTCTGTGCTTGGTGGTGTATAATCATTTTACTTGATTCAGCTCATCTAAACTTATGAGGATAGAAGATAAACCCCCTTTCACAGATGACAAAAAAAAAAAAAAAGAACAGAGAGATTTCCTAAACCACCTGGAATCACACAGTTCATAACTGGATGTGTCAGGATTAAAACCCAGGCTGCCCAGCTCCAAAGGTTGTCTTCTTGATCATTTACCTAAATTATGTCTTACATGGACATGTGCTCCCTGACCATTTGGATACCTCCATTTATAAGCTTTGTGATCTCAGGCAATTTAAGGAATCTGGTTGCAAAAAAACTGAGAAGAATCAATGAACTTTTTAAATAAACTTTTAATTTTAGAATCATTATAGGTTTATAGAAAAGTTGCATATATATTACAGAAACTTCCAATATTTTCCATACCTGGTTTATCAAGTCTTTGATATTTTTCATTATTATTGTGCTATTTTACTCACCCATTCACCCCATTGGTGAGATTCCTACCAGAAGATTATGAGGGTGGAAAAATACAAGATACCTTAAATGCCACAAGTGAGGAGTTTATTGGTCACATATATGCACAGCATGGAGGAGAAGGATCACATGCAGGACAGTACAGAGGATGCACCTGCCTTTTTGTCATGTCAAAAATCAATGACTATATTTATGTGGGTCTGTATTCTGTCCCATTGAGCTGTGTGTAATTCTTTTACCAATGAAACAATGTTGTCCTGATTACTGTTGCTTTACAGTGGGTCAGCACTGGCTGTTGTCAGTATTCCAACTTTGTTCTTCAGGATTGTGATAGCTACTACAGAGTCTTTGTTTTTCCAAATAAATTTTAAAAGCATTTTATTAATATCTTACCAAACAGCTTCCTGAAATTTTACTTGTGATTACATTGAATCTATACATCAAGTTAGAAAAAAAATTAACATCTTTACAATATTGAGTCTTCTCCTTGTGAACACAGAATATTTTCCATTTATTTAGATCTTTGATTAACTAGTTAATGTTCACAAAACATTAGTGTTTTGTTATTTTCCACATGTAGATCCATACCTATTTTGCTTGATAGATTTGTACCTAAATATTTCAACTTTTCCACTATTGAAAATAGTAATTTTTTTATTTTGTATTGATTATTAATTTCTGTTAGAGGAAATCTCCTGGACTTTCTGTGTTGACTTTTATCCTGAAAACTTGCTATACTTGCTTGTTTCAGATTTTTGTGGGGTTTTTTCTGTTTTACTACATGGACAAATGGACAGTCATGCCCTATGTGAACAAGGATGGTTTTATTTCTTCTTTTGCATTCTGCATGGCTTTTAATTATTTTTCTTGTCATGTTGCACTATATAAGACTTACAGTGTGAGGTTAAATAGAAGCATGAGATAGGATATTCTTTTCTTGTTATCACTCTTAGGAGGAAGGTGTTCCATCTCACACCAAAAGATACTGTGTGTTGTTTAATGTCTAATATCTGGGATTTTATAGGCATATTTTGCTATTGGTTTCTACTTTAACTTCACTGTCATCTGAGAAAAATCTATGGGATAGTATTTTTGAATATATTTAGGGGTGGTTATAGCCTGTAATTTGGTTTATCTTTGTCAGTATCTTATGTGAACTCAAGAAAAATATAAACCCCACTGCTATTGGATGGAGTATTCTATAAATGTCAATTAGGTCAAATTGATTGATGGTGCTATTTAGGTCAAGTATATATTTACTTATTTCTGCCTGCTTGATTTTTCAGTTATTGGCAGAGGAGTTTTAGAGTTTCTGGCTTGAAGAATGAGTTATCTATTTCTCCTTTGGGTTCTAATTTTTTTTTCTTTTTATATTTTGATATTAGGTGATGTACCTAACCACAGAGAATACTCACTATTATCACAGATTTTATGTTCCGTGGAACAACTAATAAAAAAAATTCTAAAAGCAAATTATCTGGAATCCATCATAGAAAATCTGTAATTGCAACTTGAGATCTGAGCTCAGGCTTCTTGCCTGGAAATTTTACTCATCAATCTGCTTTCCATCAATCTACCTAAAACCATTGCTAAGAGGTCCCTCTGTGATATTTGTTTATCGTTTCATTTCAACAAAAATAGACATACAAGTTGTAAATATGGAAGGAGCAACACCCAGTAAAGATACAGAAATAAGTTTCAGTTAAACAATGATTACTCCCGGAAGGACATACAGAATTGTGTGCTGCCTCTCTGAAAAGAGGAGGTAGAAAACCACGGAAAACCTAATTGCTTTGTAAATGAAATGGGAAATGCAGGTTTGCTAGGATTATTTGTTAACATTGATATAGAATCAAAACACTTCAGGGAAAATTGTATTGTGGGGAGATATTATTACATTTAAACATCTGGTAATCCCTTGTCTAATTAGAATTATAAAGAGCAACAGTGACCATTTTATGTCAGATTTTATGCCTAAAACCTAGGAGAAAATATTCAATAAATAGGCCAGAATTATTTAAAAGGAAAATCTTACACACATACACTACCTTGGCAGATATCAAAGAGAAAAATTGTATGAATTTAACATATAGGAAAGATAACCACAGTACACTCTATCCCCATTGACTGCTGTAGATATAGCGTATCACTGTTTGCAAAAGGCTGTAAAACTCAGATAGATTTTGTGCAACAAAATTGTTATAGATGTAGTCAATTACAAATACATATACTCTTCAGCTGACTAGATATTGCTTGAATCAAATGTTTTATTCAGTGTTTATTTAACCTATTATTTTAAGAGAATAATTATGGAATTTACTTCACTTTTCCAATTACTGTTTTAAAGTCCTCAGAAATTCAGAGAATTATTGCAATTGTAATAGAATGGAAAGTGCCATCATTTTCCCCTAAAAATAGAGTGTTTAAGAAAAAACAAACTGAACTCTTTTTCAATATGCAATTACTAAGCATCTTTAAAAGAAAGTTGAATAAAATTTTAATTTTTCTAGAATAGAGAAGAAAATATTTCCTGAGAAGCATTTTATTTGTTTGTTTTTCATTTAGAAAGTATGTTTAAGCAAGTAATAGGAAGTCACACATTTTTTATCAGCAATCAGATGTGTTCTGCTATTAACTCTGATTGCTCTTTTTCCATCTCTGCTTATATCACTTACATACTGACTGAAAATTAATTCTATTCAGAAGTATAGATTTTTAAACATCAAGTTAATGTTAAAGTATTCAACCAAACAAAAGCAAGTCGTGCAGTAGACTCAGATATAAGAGTTCTGGGGTCTTTTCTTCTCTTGTTTTTCAGGTGGTACAGGCAAGGTAAATATTTGCAGAGCTCACAAAAGTGCTACATATGACTCTGAAAATGTGCCATGACCGTATTTCTACTTCTAAGCATACATATGTGAAATTTGAATTACCATACTGAAGTAGAAATTTTCTATTTAGAAGTAGAAATAGAAAAACTGAGCTACTCACAATGAAGGTAGCTTTTAATGTAGTATATTTAGGAAGTATATTTTAGAAGGTAATAGAAGTTTATACTGAAAAAATATTTGATTTCCTGAGTATCTTTACTTAGAACATCCTGTGTGTTCTAAGGGCATGCTATGTGCTTTTCTCGTTTAGCCTCCCAAAACCTCCCATTTTACAAGAGGTGAGTTAAGGACACTTGGCCCAGGAATATTAAATCATTGGCCCAAATTCAGACAGTAAATAGCAAAGTCAGCATTGGACTCCATATATTTTGACTTTAGGGTTCACATTTGTCACTGAGCTGTATAGTACCACCTCCAATGTATGAACTATTGTACGGTTGCTGGACTTAGAAATAAAAATTCTTAATTTCCAGTTAGATATGCCAGATAAAATGCAAAACCAATTAATGCATGGGAAACACACTAAAATAATATGGGTTGTTTATCTGAAGTTATAATTTTACTTGGTATTCTATATTATTAGGCAACCCTGCCTTAAAGAGACATTTAAATGAGTATATTATTTTCTTATTCTGTAGTTACTTGTAGCATTGTTGTACCTATCATGGAATATATGTATTTTAATACTTGAATTCCTTTCTCATTTTTGCATGGCACTTAGTGGATGCTGAGAGTGATTGCTTGGATGAATGTTTTTATTCCCAATTATTTGTAGGTTTATCTCTACTTCAAAAGGAAACAGTGGACAGGAGAAGGTTAACAGCAATTGTGTAAATAGGTTCCTCCCTCCTCCTTGAAACATTTTAATATTGACCACACCTCCTTGGAAGCTTCCTGACAGAATTCACTAGCTACAGGGAAGAAAGAGGCTCTGATGGGCAACGTTAGTATTTCGTGTCTGAGAAATCCTTTTAGCAAGATATACCTGATTTGTCTGGATTGCTTATTATAATCAATCTGCAACTTTAGGATTTTATTAAACTTAGACCTACCAGAAAATAAAAGCTAATTAAAAAGTCCTTTTCTTAAGCCCTTTTCCAGGTATTAAATATGAGTTCCCAAAATTAAGGACTTCCCTGGGCTAAATTGTGTGCCAGGCAGTTGGCATTCCTCTCTCCAAACCCAAAATGCATCACAGTATTGGAAAGAATTTAGAAAGCTATGCCTGACTTACTTCTGCCCTCCCAGACATTGATATGTTAGCCTTGACTTCTTTCTTGTTAACCTGTTTTCTGTGAGCCTGGCAATTCAGCCCTTTGTGATAGAGCAGACACACAGTCAATATATTTTATGAGTTAGGAAGGAGATAGTTCCTTTTTACCTTTCTCTTTAGTAAAATTTTGAAACTATTTCTTTAATCTTCAATTTTCCTTGCCTATTGTAAGAAAATTTCATAGCAAACAAGTAGAGAGAATACGTAGTTTCTGTAATTGCTAGTTTACATTTGGTCTATGCAGGTCAAATATCATATACTAATTTATTTCAAAAACTTATCTGTGAAATGATAGAGTAGGTGGACTCAAGTTGCTTCAAATGGAAGTATTATGAATGAATTTAGGATTCTGACATGTTATGATAATCATAAGCAAGAGATATTTAGTAAACAAAGTAAGTTATAAGCAAACTGTTGAAATTTCAACAAATTCCTACAAAATCAGGTGGGAGAGATAAAATTTAGGGTATTGAAATAAATTCAATAATATGGGTAATTTTTTTAGTAAAATATCCATCACATTACAAATCCTTGTTAAATGGCATGTAGCCCTCATATTTGTTAAGTCAGTCTTCTTACCAGGGATTAATGGTCTCCTTCATTATGAAACTCCTTGATTTCGAAAAATGTGCTTTATTAGCCAGATAGCAAAAGATAAACATCAAGTGAGAAATTTTCAAGAGGAGATCATGAGCAAATATCTTAGGAAGGCAGTGGGTGGAATGTGAGCTGCTTCCGTGGTCCGAGTTCTGACACTATTATTTGAACTATGCACACTAGGATATATTTGTGTTTCAGTTTCCTCACTTTCAAGGTGAAAGTACAGATAGTTATCCATGAGATAACTTTCTTCTGAAGATTCCTACATACAAAATATCCAGGACACAGTAAATTAGCTAATCATATTAGCTATTATTTGATTACTATGATTTCTGAAAATGTGCTAATATCTTTATTTATGATTGTTTTGAAAATGGGTAGTAATTCAAAATCAACCACTTAAAAATCATTTAGCAGATTAAAAGGGAACTTCATTATAAAAAAATAAAGTTATCTGAGTAAGTGAATGTTAAGCATTTTCAAGGGTAAGTTTTTTTGCTTAAATTTACTAGAGAAAAAGAAGACCTAGAGGAATCAGCAAACTAGAGATTGAGACTAAATAGTATAAAAACTTAATTTGAAAAAAAATAATTGAATATTATGTCTTCATGAACCATCATGTCCCCTGATTTCTAAAAAGTCACAAACTATAGGGCCTCCCCTGGTGGCGCAGCGGTTGAGCACTGGGCTGCAAGGCTGCCCGCAGCCTCTACAGCGCTGGTTCGTTACCCAGCCGCTGGCGAGGGTCCCACCAAAAAAAAAAAAAAAAAAGTCACAAACTATAAATACCATTTGTATCAATGGATTATATGATATCACTTAAAAGATAGAAAGGAGGGAAATTGATGAGAAGTGCATTGTAAATTGAGCAGAAGAAAAGAAGTTGACCTTAAAGGGAAAAAAGTTGACTTTATTATACTTGACTTTAAGTTTGGACTGTCAGAGTTGATGAATTAAATGCCTTTTGGAATTTAAAAGAATTACCTAAAATAGTATAGAAGTTGTGTTTTTAGAAACGTGTACGTATTGAATAATAGTTGATCCATGCTACACTATGAAGATCAATGAAAAGAAAATCTTACATTTCCATTGTCATGATTATTTCTGTCTGTTAAGTACAATGTAAAGAATACTTAAGTCAGTGTGTAGAGCCAATGCCGTGGTTGTCAAGGAATTCCACTGGCATCTGGGGAAACAGCCTTCTTTATTATTATCTATAGATGAAACTTGGAAGCTATAATCCTACATACTTTTTATAGGAACTTGGGCAAATCATCTTCATTCTCTTAATCCCAATTTCTTTATCCATAATACTAGGTTAAAGGCTGATATTGGCTCTGAAAGCTATTCGTGGATTCCACAAAGTCTCTGCTGAATTAATATGTCATGACCTGGAGAAAATGATCTGAAGTTTAGTACACCCAGGAGAATATTCAGAAAAGAATTATTTTAGAAGCTGCTTAGATAGTAACAGTCAGGTTGAATTACAGCAGAAAACAAATTTTCTACATGTGTAGTGACTGGATACCTGAGAGTTAATTCCTGTCTATCACAGTTAAAAAGATATGTTCGACTTCTCTGAAAGAAACAGTTTCTGATACTCTGGTGACTTGGAAAAAGATGAAATGTGACTTTGCAGATAAAATAATCTGATTTCCTAGAGGAAGAGTTAAGTAAAAATGGGGGAAAAGGGCTAATGAAATAAATGTATAGAGGTACTGTGATATTTATACTAATTATGCCCTCAATTAAAAAAGTCAATCTTCTCTCATAAATTCTATCATTATTTCTCCTCCTGCGCCACCTAAGATTCGCAAAGAGAATATAATTAACTGCCTCCAAGAAATTTGCCCTAGCAATCTTCCTAAAGTTGTTAAATCTTTCTGAAATTTGAAAAATAATTTCTATTTTTTTGGAGTTAATTTTTCAATGAAGGAAGCCCTTGTCTGGGGCCATGTAGGTATATATGGTCTCATATGGTTTCATTATATTCAACTTATTATATATTGCATTATATATTACTAATTTGTTATTTCTATATACAACATATAATTTGATAGCACTATATTTACATTAATAAACATAAATTATATAAATATGTTTCTAAAATTAATTTAAAATATATAATATTTTCTATTTTTTAGTATAATTAATTCCAAGAAGATCAAAATAATTGTACAGAAAGGGCATTTTCACTGAATTATTCTAATCATAGAGAGTATCCTAATCTATCTGATTCTTCTCCTTGATTAACAGAGACAAGTGGTTACCTCCAAATCACTGGATAGGTTGAAGACTGTGAGAATGAATAAAATTCTAGTGCAAAAAAAAGTGTAAAAAAAAGGTGATATTGTCCCTTTCTTTTAGAACAAAGAGTAAAGTCATCACACTTCTACGGAAGCAGGGAAGCTCCCTCCTTTGGAAGCTCTATCTGCTTCCAAACCTGTAACATTGGTTTACAACACTATATATGATTAGGGAAATATGTTAATAATAATGTTTTCATATAAAAGAGAGGGAAGTTAATAAAAGATATGGTTCAGATGTAAAGGCGGGGGAGTAGGGGAAGGCAGTAACAATTCATTTCAGATAACTTCACATGAATATGTCATTGCATCATCTACAAAGCTGTTCAGTCCTAAAACTACCTCACAGTAAATAATGTTAACTATGAAAAGACCATTTGTATGAAAATTTTTGTTGCATCATGAAAGAGAAAGCAATTTAATTAGTTCAGCAAACACTCAAACATTGCTTGATTAGTCAGTTTATTAATAGTGGATTAATAAAATAAAACACAACCATTAAAATTCTGGTTATGAGATGATATTATAATATAAAAATTGAAAATTATATGTCCAGTTTTTAAAAACATGATATAAAATTGTATGCTCTATATGATTAAAATTATTTTGAAAATGCTTCTAAAAATATAAAAAGCAAAATCTCCCAAATCAAAGATTAATGTTAAGATAATGGGGTTTATATTTTAATCTTTTTCCTACACAACAAAATAGGAGTAGATAAGATATTATCTAATTTATAGTACATAAGAAATATAATTAAAAGATTAAAGAACCTAGATGCCCCAGTTCTAGATGTATTAGGAACAAATTAGGAAAGCTAGGCCAAATGACTTATACTATCAACTATGAGTTCCTCTAATTTTACAGTTTATTATTTTAGTGGTTTATGGATGTTTTGTTAGAGATAAATTTGCTAAGCCCTTTCAGCTGTTTGAACTAATTCAAGAAAGTAAAAGATTATAAAAGACTTTGAAATCATATAAGCAATTATTTTCAAATGTTCATTGAAAAAAGGGCTTTTCTCCCAAATAAAACATTTTCTGAAATGCCAATGGGTATAAAACAAACATAATCAAGACTGTACGGCTAAGCCACCTCTCCCCCTCACTCCTCCCTAGCCTCCTACCCTCTGAGTTATGGAAAACACGACCATTGCGGAAAACAGTGCAACAACAACATAAAAGCAAGAATACCTAACTTCAAAAATCACATTTTATGAAAAACAAAACGCCTGAAAACCTTAATAATTTAAACATTAAGGATAGATCTAGGACCAGAAACTAGTTCTCCAAAGTTCTAATTCATTGCTCTTTTATCTATGCGTGTATTTTTCTTTTGTTATTGCTTTATTAGTCAGTTTAAGAAAGTCTTACAAGTTATTGTACCAGAATCTTCTTGGATATATTACAAAATTCCTAGACAAGAGTCCCAAAATCCAATATCACAGAAACTCCAATACCCCTCAGATGTATACAGCCATTTCTTTGTAAACCAATATACACTTAAAAGAAAAAGTGGGGAAATGAATAAAACATGGAGTATCTTGCATCAAGCCAGGCTCTCCAGGGGTCATTTTTAATTGTTTTGAGAAAACAGTAACAAAATTTTGACTCAAATTTTGAGATCTGTTTCTAGTTATTTCATTAGCTGCTCTGATTCTCTTTTTGATTCATTCATCTTGAGTCCAGTGACTACTTCCAGCTATCCTAACTGGCAATCTTAGAACATAGAACCTCTGATGGTCCGATCATTACAAAGAATAGAAAGAAAGAGAGGAAGGGGGGCAGGAGGGAAGGAGGGAAGGAAGGAAGGAAGGAAGGAAGAAAAGAAAATGTTGCTAAATATTGGTCTTTTAAACATTCTTCATTTTTATAAAGATCATTTGATGGTATTTATTTTAGCACACTGAGGCAGAAGGATAAGTACCCTAAGACAATTCCATTTTTTGCCAATTGAAATGTATACAGTGAATTATCTTTCCTCTTTAGCATTAAATTCATAATTAGAATTTGAGTATAATTAGAAGATATTTAACTGAAAGAGAGTTTAATCAGGGCAAAAACAAAGACACAGTTTAATATGATAATTAGAACAGATCATGTATCCATGGTCCCTCACTTATGATTTTTTTGTCTGAAAAGGTGGCAATTTTCAAGTCATGTGTCTTTGCAACCTAGTTAAATGAATTGAATAATGACTACTGCTTCCCTGATCAGGCCTTATTAATCAATGTCAGTAAATTATCTACAAACTATTAGATAAAATATTCTATTCATAGATTTATTTTTTTTTTTTTTTTTTTGACCAATCTCAGTTGAGCTTATTTTAGAATGTAGATCACATCTTCTGGAGCATTACAACACGGTGTGTACCTATATGAAAAAAGAGGGAAACAAAATAATGTCTTGCATAGTTGGCCTGGTTTAAATTATTCATGAGTGAGCAGGTGGTAGAGATGGTAATATGGTCTCTCTATGATTATCTTCTCCTTTCAACTATATATACGTAAAACAAAACAGAAGTCATATGACATAACTTAAGGAAAAATAGCAGATCTTTCCCATTTGAGACAATGTTTTAACTATGTATGACAAAAATGACTCAGGTCTGGACCTCTGAAAATTAAGTTTGCTGCTAGTAGGTTATATTTAAATTTGATTGCTTTTAAATAACCCTTCATCATTTATAAAAAATTCATGTTGCTGGTGAAGAATTTGATTACTTCAAAGGTTTGTTTCCAGGTAGAAAACTGGGAATGGGATAAGAATAAGCTTTTTTTTCAATGAAAGTAGAAAACAGTGTTAGTCATACCAAACAGGAGAGAGCTTAGCTTCAAACATCAAACTCACAACTCCTTTTGTCCTTTAAAGGCACAGGAGTCACTTATTCTTACTGCATTTACAAAGAAAAAAAGCCAACTGACTTATAGTGAGAGTCAGTTACAATATGGAGGATACTACATTGTGGTATAGGAGCATCCACTAAAATGGCAAAATGTTGACATGCTGGTCCAAGTAACTATTCCTATTTATGCAAATTAAAAGTTTCCTCCCTATCCCTTGATAATCTGGATATCACTGGTTATCTGTCAACTATGTCATTATAATGGCTGGTTTAGGGTACATAATCCACTTAAAGCCAAGGACACTTAAGGAAATGTTTTTCTGGGATAGATAAATGTTGTCCCTTTCTTCTACCAGAAGAGATAATCTCCTTCCTTGCATGGTATGAGAATGTGAAGTTCAGGTCAGTTAGAGGAAACTCCAGAAGGGCTGTCTATATCAGGGATAAGAAGACAACCATTTGGAACCTGAATATGACATTTCTAATTTGAAGATGATATTTCTAACATGTAACAGAATGAATGAAACCAGGTGATTGGTGCTATCACTTGAGCTTCTAGATCAAATTAGCCTCAAGCTAAACCCTACCTTTCATATGTAGCATAAAGAGCCCTAATAAGAAAGCACAATGCATGCAAAAAAAAAAAGTAACTTTTAAACGTTTTAATTAAATTAAACAAATCCTAAGAGCTAGAGCCTGATACTAAGAATCCCTCAGATAATCACAACAGTTAGGAAGAAGGGACAGGCAATCAGAATGAGTATTTTGTCCCAGTGCCCTGTCCTGGAGTTATTTTTACTTGGAGAGATTTGAAAAGGAACACAGATCACATTAAGTAATTCCCAGTCCTCACTTCCCAAAGCAAAATCAAGGTTTTAGTTTAAGATACAAACTAATGATATTAAATATCCCTAGAGCACTTAGATTTCTTATCCAGACAGAGGAAAGTGGAAAAAAAAAAAACATACTTTGGAGACAAGTGGCCCTGGCTATAATTTCTAGCTCCAACACACTAACTTTGAAACCTTGTGCAAGTTACCTTACCTCTTTTATGCTTACCCTCTATTATATAAATAATGACAGTAAAAAATAAAAATAAAAATAAATAATGATAGCAATACTTATCATGTAAGAACTTTGCTATGAATAAATGATGGCGACATTTAGATCTAGCAAAACTCAATTTTTATCACCAATATTAACATTATCTTATTTCTGCTTTACATTTTCTGCACATGGTTCCAGTAAATTCTATGACCCATGGCCACTAGAAAAAAGTATCTAGTAGTATTCAGTTCTTATTGAGTGGAGAATTTAACAATTATTTTAATCTAGAACAGATTTGGAAGAGGCAAGTACAATTCTGCATGTTTTCTCATTCCCCATCCTGAGTCTATTTAATGAACAGAGGTGGTAAAGAAGTAACATGTGACTCTTTATAAATAGGTTCCAAGGTAAGATAGTAAATATGTGTTCTGGCATCAGTTACCACCTTTTCTGCACCTGTGTTAAACCTTTGTAATTCATCATTTCTATGACTCCTTTGAATGAACATGTACTTCTGAATTACTCACAACATGGTGCTTTTGATCAGTTGGAAGTGGTGTTTAATATCTACAAACCATCCTTCCCCAAAAGTATTTCCCTGTGTTTATCACATCCATTTTATCACATCACATCATGTGTATTTGATACCTCAGATGATATATATACATGGTATCATGCAAGAACTTTGATAGAAATAAATGATGGCCACATTTAGAGAAAACAATATCTAAATGTGTATCTCTATATAGGCCATGCTACATATTGAAATTAACCACACTAGGTTAAAATAATTTATTGCATATTTATGTATATCCTCTGATTATTAAAATTACTCCTAACTCCAGAAACCTTTGAATGGCTCATATCTCTATTTCCTAATGCCCATTGCATGTGATTAAGTCAAAATCAATTTGATACAGCATTCTAGAACAATTCAGAAATAGTCATAACAATTTAAAGGGTCAAAAATTCTGGCCTGAAAAGTCAAAGTGAGTTCAGAGATTAAGAAATCAACAGCCACACGACATAACACTTTAGGTGCTGCAAATGTGGTAATGACACATACATCAATGATCCCCTAAGTAAATATTTATGCCTCAGACAGTTGCCGTTGTGAAAGGGATATTATGATATGTTGCTTCAGTGATGTGTGCTATATTAATGTCACTAATCCCTAAACACTCGTTGACAGGTAGTGTCTCATTCACTTTGCCTCAGATGATAATGGCTCATTAAAGCCTAATGGATAATTCCTTTCAGAGGAAGGAAAAATTGCAGTGATGCATTTTACATTTCTGTTGGGAATTATTGAATATATTATACTTTTTATTTCCTTTGTTGCCTAAAGAAAAGTTATGGTATAAGTTTAGTAGCACACTGCAGTCTTTAACCCCTGAAGAATAGCATTTTAAAGTAGCATCATCCAGAAACCCCTACTCTATAACCAAAGCAATTGCATTGCTAAAGTTGGCTCATTCTGCATGACCAGCTGGGTAAAGTTGGTTCCCCAAGAGGTCTCTTATCTTTCAATATATTTTATGCAGCCATAACTCTAGATGTATAAAAACTATGAAAACATTTTCATCAATTCAAAAGATCCAAAAGAGGATTCCAGGAAGTTCACGCATAGACATATTGAAGAGGTCTTATAAAAAGCCCTGGGCTGAGCTGCAGAGCCAGAGTAGGTTTGTGATAAGCATGAAGCTCAGATTATCCCACTGTCTGTCAAAGGCATTCAACATGTGGTAAAGGACAAAGTAGAAGTGAAGTCATCACTGAATGTGAAATACTATGTATCTTTATAAATACTGTCTTCACGAATCTTTTCAGTTTCGTTTATAATGATTATTAACTCTACATCATACACAGGTTTAAACTCCAGTGAATTTTATCATGTGCTTTGGCCTAGACTCACAAGTAATCCAATGGCAGGAGACCAGTTCTGGTACACCAGTGCCTACAGCTGGCCTTACCCTATTCTTGGCCAATGAATAGAGAAGTATGTCAGCTTTTCTTCATTCTGTCCTACCTGGGCAGTACACATGACACAAGCCATGTTAAACACATCCCTGCTCTATTAGCTGTAATGAACCCATGTATTTAATTTCTTATGAAAATGATCAGAAGGCTAGCAACATCTGGCATAAAACCAAAAAGCAAATTATTTACAATTTTCATTGTTTTATAGTTACCCATGAAACACTTTACAATTGGACAAGATGATATGGCTCCTTGAACTTGGGAAACATAGCAAGAATTCTAAAATGAATCTTGTGAGTCTTCCAAAGAGACTGCAGTATCAGTCTGGCACAAAGTTCCCCACCAAACTGAAGGTGTAATCATCTGACTCAATTTAGACCAATCCCACACTTCTAGCACTCTACCTTACCTGAGGCATGCTGCCTACTATTGCACTTTTTTTCTGGTAAAGATAGAAGGGCAGAGTGACTGATAATAGGACTCTTCAAATAGTTACTGAATGAGACAGTTCGTGTAGCAAGGGCAAAGAAAATGCTTAGCAGGGCTAGGCTTCAAATAAGAGAACAACACTGTGAGCTGTTGGGGAAACAGCAGCAGCCTATATTCCCCTGCCAGGTAAGCATGGCAACAGATTTAATTGGGTGGCTTAGTTAGAGAAAAGGTACTAAAAAGAACAGGGGTCTTGGCGGCATTGCCTTAATCAGTGACACACAGTATAAAGTAGAGCTTTAGCACTGATTATTCCTTGTTGTGTGGGTAAGACTTTCAGTAATAGGGTAACTTCTGATTCACACATACAGAGTGGAAGAGGGATCATCAGCAGAGTGTATGTGAAAACAAAGAGCAAGGGATATAAATGTTGAGAGGTAAGGGCACAATGTAGGGTTGCTGGCTCTGGAGCCTGGAAATGTGTTTGAATCCTGAATTCACCATTTACTGACTTTGTGATCTTAAGTGACTTAACCGGTCCATGCTTAGTTCCCGCTTATAAGAAATTGTTAATAATTGAAGTTACCTTATATGTTTTTTAGAAGGATTAGGTACACTTATGAAAAGCATTTCAAAGCGTTCTTATCTTTATTGTTTTAGACAGCTAAGCTCTTATTATTTTAAGGGGATGAAGTTATTCCACATCTTTTTATGTATGTACTTAAATTTAGCCAAATTTATCACACTGAATTACTATAATTTTTATTTTTGAAATATATTGGTAATTGAGGCCAATTGCATCACAGATTTAGAATTTCAATTCAAACCTTAAATATCTCAGAAAGTATTTGTGAAATGAAATACCTTCCTTTTAAAAAATTAGGGTCCCTAAATCCTTCACTTTAAGAATAGTCAGCAAAATGGTTCATTTGGGTCTTCAGTAAAGGAAGCAGAAAATAAAAATGGCAAAATCACCTCCACTCATTTATTCATTTTATTCACTTTGATAGCATTTTGTTATTTGCCTCACTATTTTTCTTTGTTTTATTTTTTAATGTATTATATTTAATTGAGGTAATATTGGTTTACTACACAGTATATAGATATAGGTATAGATATATAGGTATATAGGTATAGATTCACACCTCTTCCACTATGTGTCATCACCACACCTACCCATCAAGGCACTCTTAACCCTCCTCCACAGTCCATTGGGCCCCATAGTCCAATGGACTCTTTTCTCTCTCCCTTTCAGTAGCCTCAATTCTGCAGTCAAATTTCTAGGATTTATTTTGTTTTTCCCCATTTTTAAAAATTTATTATAAAGTATATTTGATACCCCATCACGTATCACCCCTGTAGTGTACCCACTACCCACTCACCCATATTCCACCTTTGTGTTTCCTTCCCTCTTTGAAGAATCAGGCCTTTTTTACCTTTTAAAATATCTACACAAGTTAGCAGAGTGCCCTGGACATAGTAAACTATCAATAAATATTAAAAAATTAAAGGAGGAATCTCTGGGTAATAGGAAAGTAGTTTCCCAATATTCTAAAGTGAGAATATATTGCTTTTCTAATTTAAATGAATTGAATGAGTGCAACTTAGCACAAATTATTTTGTAATGTGGAAACTCAAAAAATAATTACAGCACCAAGAAAAGTAAAAAATAAACTAGTAATGTAAGGTATATAACACCAACATATTTGGGACACTTTGAACAATAAAATATGTGTGTTTTTTGTAATAGAAGACTTTTTCTCATACTTAAGACAATCCATCATTCATTAGTTATTCCTTTTTTAATATATGGTATTATTTAATATGTATATAACTTGCAAACATAAGCTAAAGTTTGTTTGAGTGGGTATAAGCTGTGACATATTACATATATGTACACCCCATTATAGGATTTTTCTTAGTACAAAATTTAGAGTGAACCAAGAATCATCTTGGACAATTTGAGATTATTAAATACACTAAATATACTTCATTATGAAATGTTTTTACTTATACAGTAGTCTCTGTCTAGAGAGTTTTATGATAATGAGAGAAAACCAGAATTCAGTATCTTTTTTCCTTTCACACATAGACTATTGAACATTTGAACTAATAGCATTATAATATTTTCTATTACAATATTCTTTCAATTATTAAATGAAACATTTCATATTACTGCCACTATTGTAGCCATAATACTGAATGCCATAAATTCTTAAAAGATACATTGATAATAACCAGTTCTATTTTAATTTTGGTTCAAGTCATGTTTAGTGCTGAAATGTACATGAAATCTATGAGAATAAAATCATTTTATGCTTTAAAAGTTCCTTCTTTTGTTAAAGGAATCATCACAACTGCCTTATTCTCTAATTTATGAATATACATTGAAATAGCTCTATAATATTTTTTAGGAAATTAAGTTTATAAAATGTTGTGCAAGGCAATATTGCCCCATAAGTCTTTTGCTAGAATTTTAAAAATGAAAGTTAAGTAGGACCAGGCAAAATTGGGGGAGGAGCATTATAAAACCATCATAGGGCATATTACAGAGTCTCACTAATGTCAGACCAGGGATATCTGGCTGGACATTTGGCCTCAGGAAACTAATGAGTGTTCTATAGTGCAAGCCATTAGGCTCAATTAGAACATGACTTACATTGTTTTATTTCATTATGCCCTCACCTTACCTATGACCATTTTTCCAATTCCTTTGGAGTTCCTAATAGTTGCACAGACAGGAATGTTATCCAATTTTATTATCTTCTCCCCTACAAAAAAAAAAAAAAAATACTATTTACCCTGTGGAAGCTTTTGATTTAGAAAGAGAAAGAGAAGCAAAAAATACACAGAAAGATCCCAGATGGTGAAGCACTCAGTGCTGGATAGTTGCCTAGGCTTTTATCTAGAAACTTAAGGAAAAACTGAGTGGTTCAGTCTTTATTGTTGTTACTGTTTTTGTTTGTTTGTTGGGTAACATTGGTTTACAATGCTGCATATGACTTAGGGATATAGGTTCACACCTATTCAGATGTATCTCACCATAACACACAGCCACCAAAGGACCCGGAATCTTCTACCATAAAACATTTTGTTTCTCCCCTGTTTGTTCCCCAATTTCACCACCACACCCTCTAATAGCCTCAAGTATGCATTCATATTTCTCAGGTTTACTTTGGCTTAGTTTTATCTGCACTTTGTTTTGTTTCTGTACATTTTACAACTGAGTAAAATTGTCCAGTATTTTTCTTTCTCCTTCTTAGCATAATTCTCTACAGTTCCATCCTTGTCCCAAATGGCAAGGGCTCATTTTTTTTTTTTTATAGCTAAGTAGTATTCTATTGTGTGAATATAACATATTTTCTTTGTCCTCTGAGCATTTAGGTTGTTTTCATAATTTTGCAAGTATAAATAATAATGTGCTGAACATAGGAGTATATCTATCCCTTCATATTAGTGTTTTTGTATTCTTTAGATAGATACCAAGGAGTGGAATTGCTGGATTATATGATATATTTATTTTTAACACTTTGAGGAACCTCCATATTATTTTTCATAGGGACTGGACCATCTACGTTCTCACCAACAGTGTATTGAAGAAGCATCCTATCTTGGATTCCCCCTTCTATGATGGTAAATTTTAAGATGATAAGGAGAGGCCAGAAAGAGATTAAAATTTCACTGTAAATGCTCTTCTGTCAGATGAAAGATGGCATAGCACAGCCAATAGTTTAGTAACAATATGTAGAAATTATCTACTAATATTTCCTTTTTCTTTTTTTTTTTAGATTTCAAACCAATTTTTATTTGAGATTTTATTTTAACTTTTAAACAAAATTCTATATTAGGAATTATCTCACTACCTTTAGCCAGGACAAGAAATGCCAAAATTTTCTATGAATAGGCCTCTTTTACATAAAATTTCATGATTATTGCATAGAAAAATGACTAGTTTGGTGATCTAAAAATTTAATTTTTTTATTTTATATATATTTTTTATATATAAAGTTTGGGTATAGCATAGTGCCTCAATACTACAAGTCATTCTCAAACATTTAGACCATCATTCCTTTTTCTCACTTAAATTATCCCATGGTTCTGTTAGAGAAGGATTAAAAAAGGTGGCAAGTTAGAAATAGCCCAATTTCATTTAGTTCCTGGAACATCATCTTTGTGTAGCAAACACTGATTGCAAAATCAACTTAAAGAAAATTAAAATGAACAGTGATTTCAACCCTAGGAAACTGTCTGTAGAACTGTTATTTTTAAAGCGGAATCAATATCTTGCACCATTAATGATACTAAGCAAAGAAAGAGAAGAAAATCGGTGTTGTTGGAAAGATTGATTTTTTTTCCTTTTATGTACTTTCATATTGATCTAGGAATTCACAACTTAAACTGATGGGGTTGTCATTTAAATATTACTGAATAAAGAATTTGGAGGGAAAATACAATGTTATTATAAATTATTTCCCCTTTATTGCTTTATTTTTATATACTCTCAAACCACTAGCTCTATTTCATACACACACAAAAAGCTACACACAGAAGGTTTATTTGCATCATTACTGCAAAATCTACTTGTTTTTGAGTAACTGTTGATTTATACCTTGAAATAAAGAGGAAGTCAAACAAGGTTATCATTTTTGAGAGTAAGTTTTTACTACTCTCTTGGGTTGTTGGGGCACATTCACCACATGTGCATTTACAGAGATAACAGATGCCAAATGAAGATATCAGGATGAGAATGTTTTTTATGATAGCTCAGATTTGGGGTAGATGAGGATGTTTTAGGTTAGAAGAGAAATTCAGGAAGCAAGTTAGCAGTGTTGATATTAGAATAGAGAATCTTTCAGATAATAACTGTCAGCCTTCTCCAGATGTTCTTCAAACTGGAGAAATTACAAAGGCAGAAATGAGCATCCAGTCTCACAGATGGCTTCTTCAGCTTACACTATTTGCTGATTAACCATTTTGAATAAATATTTTACTTAGTATGTCTAATAAATAGGCATTCCAAAGATATTTTTGTCAAGTTATATAAGAAAGCAGAGTAACTGATGAAATGAAGAAAAAATTTCACTTGAGCTTCATATTTTGCAATAGCTACATATAGTTGTTTAATAATTTCCTATTTTTGATTCTATTTGTTTTAAAAACATCAGCTACACAATGTTATTCTATAAAATGAATCTCTGCTAGGAAAAGCATAGCTTAACAATCAACAAATATTTTTTAGACTCTATTCTTAAGACAGTGGTTTAACACATCCATCAAAGCAGCATTATATGAAGGATAGTGTTAGTAGCAAGCAGGGAGAGGGTGTAGGGATCTTGAGGGATGGAGGAATTACCTAGAAGAACTTTCACGCATAGTACCAGTGAAGCATTTCATTCTTATTAAGGACTATGTATTTTTAACTAAACCAAGGAGTCAGTTATTGTGTATGATCTGAATGCATATGTTGGAAGCATTTGGAAGGCCTTTAGTAAGCATTAAAAATTATTCTGGTCGGGCCTCCCCTGGTGGCGCAGCGGTTGAGTGCTGGGCTGCAAAGCTCCCACAGCCTCTGCAGCACCTGTTCTATCCCTGGCCTCCAGCAAGGATCCCACATGGCATGACAGACCTCTCCTGCCTTGCCCGCTGCTCCCCTCAGCAGTGTACTTCATCAGTCTGTGTGTTCTGTTCCCCACTCTGGCTCTGGTGAATACTCTCACCTTCCCGTGCTTCTGACTGTACCCAGTGCTTGTACAAATAAATAAATAAATCTTAAAAAAAAATTATTCTGGTCATAATCTGTTTTTCATCAAAACCATAGTCCACACTGGGTTATTTGGGTTGCTGAATAGGTGATTTCTACTGTTAATTATGAAATTAACTTTTTCTCTGGTATATGGTTGCCAGAAGAGTAGTATAATTTATTTTTACCTACGTGGATTTTTAGGTTTTTTTTTTTCCCTCCAACCCACACAGATAACAATTCAAGAATAAATTGTTTCTTTTTTTTTTTTTAAGATTTATTTATTTATTTATTTATACAAGCACTGGGTACAGTCAGAAGCGCGGGAGGGTGAGAGAATTCACCAGAGCCAGAGCAGGGAGCAGAGCAGGCAGAAGGACCGAAGTACACTGCTGAGGGGAGCAGCGGGCGGCAGGAGAGGTCTGCGCGCCATGTGGGACCCTCCCCCAGTGGCCAGGGAGCAGCCAGGAATCAAACCGGTGCTGCAGAGGCTGAGGGCAGCTTCGCAACCCAGCGCTCAACCGCTGCGCCACCGAGGAGGCCCAAGACTAAATTGTTTTATGTGATGGATTGGAAGAACCAGTACAAAATATATAATAAAACGCAATTCAAATATTTTGCTTATATCAAAGGCATCCTAACATTATACAAGGGACATGTAGAATTTTCTAACAGACTTTATCAATTCCATTTTTAGAGCATAAGAAGCATCTGTAATCAGTGCTTGAAATTTCAATTTATACCCACCTCTAAGATGCATGAAAAGTAATTATCTGCCTGAAAGACAAGTTTAGGCTACAGTAACTACAATTTCAATACACTCAGAAGCATTCCACTTTTTTTTTTCTTGTCAAAGTGAGAGGCATTCTAAATGAGGTATCATCCAATCATAATACTCCTAATGTTATAATTCAGATTCTTCATTTTACTGGTGAACTTTCATTTAGATCTTATAATTCTTTATCTCTTTGGAATAAGCCAGTAAAAGATCAGTGGCTCATCATGTGATAAGATAAAGTCCCAAATCTAATTTTATATGTCAAAGGACAAATTCTTACATGTAATAAATCACCATATTAACTAAGAAAAAAAGAGTGTTTAGTTGCTTAAAATGGTAATTTGAAGACTGAATATTGGAGTCTACTTTCTAAGAAGCAGAGACCAACTTACAATTGTACAGAAATTTAAATTATGCTAGCTAATGGTGAAATCAGATTAAACAACTTTTTCAAGTCACACCAAAACAACTGAAATATTTCTAAAGAAATGGTCCTCTAGTTGTATAATTATGTAATTTTCCATTTTTTATTAATATATTTTATTTTATATAATTCTTACATCATTTTTCATTTTTGTACTATGTATGCATTTTCATTTTGGTTATATTCCCCATATGGTTCTGCCCCCCTTTATTTTGACCCTAATCCCTCCTCTCCTTTCCCCAATCTCCCACAGTGTGTCGTGTGTCTCTGGTTTATAGTTGCTTGTTGGTTTTGATTTTTCCAGAAAGAAAAAGAAAAATACTGGATGGTCTCACTCATAGTAGGAATTTAGAAAACTTAAATAAGGGACCAGGAAAAAGACTAATTCCATGTAGTTTTGATGAAAGCAATTATATATATTTTAGTGACATCATCTTTTAGATACCAGGCTCTAAAGAAGATTCTGAGTAACAAATCCCTGCCTCAAAAGGTAGTTATTAATATAATAAATGCTGGGAATGCACAAAATATCATGAAAGCATTGAGGCAGGACTGTTTTTGGACTATTTGGGAGACGTTATGAAGGTTGTAAATATGCAGAATTTAACTTGGGATTTTGAAGATGAAGAGTTTATTGTGTGGGCCAAGGGCCAAGGCATTCCTGTGTAGGAATCTGCTAAGTTGCTGAAGTTCATAAGAAACATAGCAAGTCCTGAGGATCTCGGATGGTTTGGTAAAGCAGCAGTGATGGAAAATTACAAAAAGTGAAGCCCAAATAATTGCCAGGATTTGGATCATGAAGGACCTTGTTTACATGTAAAAGAACAGATTCTTTTTTTCTTATACTTACATACTCACACCCAAGCATGCTGTAAAACAGAAATTACAAAGATAGTTGTGAGTGACCACTTAACAGGAAGCCCCCTGAAAACTGACCACAGGGGATTTCTGTATATCCTAACTTTTCATTGGGACTTCATGGGGAGAAAGATTGAGAAATGCTGCTAGGTGAAGGAAATGACCAGATTTATGTTTTAGAATTTGGTAACATTAATGGAGAATGAAGCGCAGAACAGGGAGAGATCATTTTTAAAGTTACTGTAATAGTAAGTTAGTGGGCTAGAAAATGAAGTAAGGTAAAGACAGTGAACTCACAGAGCAGCAAGGAAGGTAGAATCCACAATAATGTTTAGGTTTTAAGTCTGTTTTTTAGATTAGTATTATTTATTCTTGTTCATTACTCCTGAGTGCTTACTGTGTCACACTCATGGTGAGCCCTGGAGAAATAAAGAAGATATGAAACTTTCATAGTCATAGTCATTTTCACAAATCCACAAGGAAAATGGAATAAAAGTACATGTATTAATTAAAAAATATTTTTTAAAAATGTTTTAGTACCTTGCATAATACCTCACACATAGTAATCCGGAAATATTTGTTGAATGAATGAAGCCAGTGCTGATTACGTTCTTTTCAAAGCATGACTTTTTTAAAATGGGAGAATAGAATAAAAGTGTCTTCTATATAGTTTGAAATATAAGAAGAGAGGTTATCTATACTAAGGCAACAAAATGCTGCTAGCAATAAATCATTCTTTTATAGTGAGCAAAGGAAAATTGGATAAGGTTTTTTTCCCCTACTAAACATTGCCAGTAGCTGTTCCAAGAAATGTTCTCCATTCCTAATCTTCCGAAAATGAATTTTTAAACAAAACATTAAAAGCAAACTTTGCAAATCAGTTACCAGAAAGCACAGTAATGGGCAACAGCAGGCACACAAAGCTACATAATGAGACCATTTCACTGGTCTTTCTACTTTGGCAAGTCATTTATTAATGCAGAAGGTTAATTAAAATTACTTAAGCTATTTCTCTTAAGTAAACATTTCATATTTTTAAATTTCTGTGTGATCTGCTTTGATTGTTGTCAAAGTATAACCACGATGAAAATCCCAAGAGTAAAGCTTTTGCAAAAGCCTCCTGTTACATTTTTTTCCCCTATTTGCCAGTTTTTAGAAAATTAGGTCAACAATTCAGGGATGAATTTAATACTTTTTCAAATATTCCATGCTGATAAAATAATGCCTTCCATTTTCCATTTTCGTAGTACTTTATGATTTGCAAGGTACTTTTGCATTATACTCTCCTTCAATACTCAAAGCTACCTATGAATCAAGGACAGAGCTTCCCTCTATTTTATAAGTTAGTAAACTAAATGTCAGAGAGGTTAAGTAGCATGTCCACATACTTTATTATTGGCAAACCAGTATTTATTTTCCTATAACTTAGCTAGATTTCATAATATTGAGAAAAAGTATAAAAACTGATAACACATATATATTCATGTATTCACTCATTCAGGGATCCAATAAGTGCTTATTCTGTACTTACTGTGCCAAAGTCTCATCTGTTTTCTACAATAAAAAACAAGACACTGTCCCTTCTTTCATGAGTTTATGATTTATGTACATATTTAGATTGTCAGAGATGAATTGGACTACATATATCTTAACAACAAGTAGTATTTCCTACTTATCCTCTAAATAATATCTCCAAATACTTTCTGCCATTTTGTAAGAAGGAAAAGGGAAAAGTTAGTTTCTAGTTTCAACCAGAAGCTTATGTTGCTTGTTAATTCTTATCCTATGTATTACTATTATCATTTTAAAATTTGACACTTGTTGAAATTCCTGCAATGATGAATAAATCTTATAACATACTTTCCTTACTCTTATTAATTACTGATTATTAACTGATGATCAATATCCCTAAAACAACAGAAATTTTGGAAATGTAAAGTTTAAGAGAACAGCTGTATTTTTTGACAAGGAGATGTGGATGTATCACAGTCATATCTAAATTGTCATGAATATCACAGTAAAAGATACTCTGTGTAAGAACTATTAAGACACATACTCATTTTTAACCTAATTTTGCATTATATGTATTTCTTCTGATTTTCCCTTAGAACTATCTTCTTGAAAAACTATGAACAACAGTAAATAGTAGAAATAAACATCCTACTTAAGCTTGAAAACAATAAAAAGGTAAAAAATAAGAAAAATCATACCTTATCACCAATAAAAATAATAGTGCCAAACGTGAGCCAGGCAAGAATTAGTACATCAGCTTGCTACCTTGTCCACAGTATGTGAAGGCTTCTATCATTGGGATTAAGGATATTAGAGAAGTTTTTAGCTAATATACCGGACTCTGAAAGCTGAAACAAATGTAACATTTTTTTCTATCTGCTAACATATGGTATATTGATCTACACCACATGACTTCAAATTCTATTTTAGTTTACTCAGTTTTCACATGTCTTGTCCAAAAATGTGGAATTGGAAGCTTAATAGGCAAGTATGGTTTGGGGGATGGAATAGAGAAGTGAGAGAGATTATGTGATTGAGAAAAGCTTCATGTTAAGGAGATAGGCTTGATCTATATTTGAAAGATGAAGATTTGTCTATACAAAAAAGAAGATGCAGTAGTATGTTTATTAATAATGGGGATGCATAATCAAAGAGAAGTGTGTATGTGTGTGAGAGAGCGAGGGAGAGAGAGAGAGAGCTGATGGGGAATGAGAGACATGGAGGAAACAGGTAGGAGAAATATTTTAAAAGCAGTAAGACTGGAGGGGAGTTGTTTTGTCTTGTTTTGCTTTCACTGAAAAATTATCTTGGGCTAGGGGAGGGCTTCCAGTTGCAAAAGAACTTGTTAGGTTGTAAGAAGGCAGGTACTATCAAAAGCTTTATAGCAGTGTTCTGACATGACAGATGACCCTATCAGTGGTAAACTATGTGGACTGAAAGAAGCCTGGAAGGTCAAGGAAGCTACTGAAATGATGCTAGGGAGAAATGAGAAGCTTCCATCTGAACTATGACCATTATCTCAGGAGTTCAGAATTCATGTCTTAGCTAACTGCCTGAATAGTCAGCATTAATTTGTGAAGAAAATTCTTAATCTCTATTGGATATCTGCCTTTATAAATTCAAAGGGCTGCCCTATAATATTAATATCTAAACATTTTACTCACTCTGCAGTTTTATATGGAATCACTTTCAAAATCAGAGATAACAGCTTTCTAACCTACTTTCAGAAAAAGCCTGCTAATGTTGTCTAAGAAACATGGCTGACTTCCAGTGAAGGCACAAGTCTGATTTCTACTTAAACTGCCTTTTCTGTTGTTTTCTGGGATCCTTCTAACATCTGGTGCTTCCTCTTCGTGTGGTTGTATTGTTGTTGCACAGCTTGCCTGTACCCAAATGTGGGAGGAATCCCAGTCTTGCTTTAGGTTACTCAATTAAGTTCATGACTTATCTAAATGAGCTGTTCTGACCCATTTTGAAGTTTTGGCTTTACCAATATGCTGTTGCTACTACTCCTTTTCTTCTTCCTCCCCACATTAATTCAGAAGTCCTGAAGCTGGAGACTTGATTCCTTTTTGATTGACCCCATCAAAAAAGGAGCTGCCAAGTTTTCTCAGACTGATATCAACTTCCCCTTCCCATATGAGAGCAAATGAAGCTCAAGATGAAATAGTGAAAATTAATTACTGAATCTCTGAACTCTGATTTCTGCTGAGACTCATCTACAGTCTCTCAACTTTTTTTTTTCTCATAAGTACACATAGGCAAATAAACAGATTGCATATAACTGTGCATTTTAACATGGATATTATTTTATTTTTATGATCAAATTTACATTATTTTCTATTTTGTTGTTATGTAATATATTTTGATGTTTCTTTTTTATTTTATTGAGATACCATTGGTTTACAATACTGTATATGACTCAGAGGTAAAGGATCACGCCTCTTCTATTCAGAAGTGTGATACCACACCACGCCTACAACGAAGGCATCCATAGTCCTCCCACATGATCCATTGTGCCTCCTCCCAACTTTGCTCCCCTTCCCCACCCTCTTTCTCTGCAGCCTCAATTTTGCAGTCATTGTTTTGATTCCATCATTACTCCAACTAGCACCTTCAAAATAATCCCTGAATTCTATGCAAATTTTGGGTTACCCAAACCTACATGCTTCAAAAGGGTTCTGCCATCTTCTGCATAAAGAGAAACCATACTCTTAGTGTGAAGAAACTTTAACAGAAAGTGTGAGTAGGGCCTCCCCGGTGGCGCAGTCGTTGAGCGCTGGGTTGTGAAGCTGCCCACAGCCTCTGCAGCACCGATTCGATCCCCGGCTGCTCCCCGGCCACCAGAGGAGGGTCCCACATGGCGCGCAGACCTCTCCTGCCGCCCGCTGCTCCCCTCAGCAGTGTACCTCGGTCCTTCTGCCTGCTCTGCCCCCCGCTCTGACTCTGGTGAATTCTCTCACCCTCCCGCGCTTCTGACTGTACCCAGTGCTTACATGTATAAATAAATAAATAAATAAATAAATAAATAAATAAATAAATAAATAAATAAATAAATAAATGACTTAAAAAAAAATGTGTGTAGAGAGAGAAGCAAAGAAAAGATCATAGTTTTCTAGTAAAACACCCAGTTACTCATCCCCTCATGGGTAAATTCCCAGCCAAACAGTATTGACCCAAAGGAAGGTTGCTGAGGTCCAAAAGATTGCGACAAGTCTAAGGCACCTTCTGGCAGGGAACCGTAGAAAAAATGCAGAAGGGGCCAGACAAGTCTGGAATGAAAGGAGCGAACTCAAAGTACAAGTCAAGGTAATGGCTGCCATTGTTGTCTTCACCCATGTCTCTTCCAAGTGTCTCTACATGCCTTGATTCTACATGTCTCTACTCCACATGTCTCCTTCCATGTCCCCAAGTCTTTCATGAAAGCCCAAAGCTGAGAAGCAAGTGCAACGTCTTCACATGTCTTTCTGCTTCATGTACATCCTCCAAGTCTCCTTCTAAGACTTTTCTAGCTTCTCTCGCCTCTTTGTTCCACCCTTCCTTAGGTGGGGCAGGGCACCTGGAATCTGCCCTTTTTTATGTAGATTACTCTCTGTAACAATTCCTCTCTGCAGCAATAAATGTAGTTTAAAATTATTATCTAAAAAAAGATGTGATTTTAATTTTGATGATATGTTTCATATTTGAAAATGTGTACATATGCACAGAAACATTTACAAATATATTTTATCATGGCACACATGAGTGGCACAATTTTTTTTTTTTTTTTGCTTTCCTCAAAAATGACATAGAGTCTTTCCTCTCCTAAGCTCCCAGTGACTGCATATAGTTATTATCTCTGGCTCTTCCCATTGAGCTTCCAGGCAACATGGCATTTTGAATAACTATGCATCTACTGCCCTATGAGCTACCTGCCAGCATGGTTTGTTTCTTGTCACTTCCCATTCACCTGTGATGATGTGACTTTATGCTATGGCTGCAGTGAATCCTGAGGAGGTTTTGTGAACTGCTATTAGAGGCAAGAAATGTGTACTGTTAATTATAATAAAAACAAACTGGTGCAGAGTCTCAGTAACCTAATGAGGGAGCCCAATAGCACAAAATTTTGGAGGTATTAGATTCTTCCCTAGTGAGTTAATAAAATGACAACATCCATTTTATTCAAACAAACAAAAGAAAAACCCCACTTCTTTCTTAGCAACTTTGAAAGATTCCTTGATTGTTCACCAAATTAGCAATGCTTGCAAAGCTCACATTCACACCCTTTCCACAACATGGGAGAAATACGCCTTTACATCTTTATCATTTTCTCTTTCTTACCTGTAGCCTTTGCTCCTTGCAAATGGAACTGCTCACCGCAGTCACCAAAATTTTCATACTGATTCCTCAATTAATTAGAATGTCCTTTCTCCCCACCTTTCTTTCTGGGAATATCAAAAAGTCTTTCCTGAGGTCTGTAATTAAAGTAACTAGTGTATATCAGGAGCTTAATATTTGTTACATGCATAAATAAATTAACTACAACCAGTAGATTCTTCCCTTCCTTGAAATCCCCAGAACTTTTTTTATAAAAACTTTCAGAAACTGGGGCCTCCCCTGATGGCGCAGTGGTTGAGCCCTGGGTTGCGAAGCTACCTGCAGCCTCTGCAGCGCCGGTTCGATCCCTGGTCGCCGGGCAAGGGTCCCACATGGCACACAGAGCCCTCCTGCTGCCCGCTGCTCCCTTCAGCAGTGTGTTTCTTCGTCAGTCTGTCTGTTCTGCTCCCCGCTCTGGCTCTGGTGAATTCTCTCACCCTCCTGCGCTTCTGACTGTACCCAGTGCTTGTATAAATAAATAACTAAATCTTAAAAAAAAAAAAAAACTTTCAGAAACAGTTTATGTTCTAGTTCTTTTTATGTGCGTCTTCCTACCTTCCACACGTACTAAAGATGAAATTCAGTCAAGGCAAAGGCAGTATCCTATTCATCTTTATATCCTTCGCTGAGCAAATAGTAGATACTTGATAAGTTTCTGTTGAATTGGCCTGAATTATGTGTCTTAGATGCTCCCAATCCCTGTACATAACATGAGAAGAACACAAGCTGTGAATGAGATTTTAAAGAACATGTAAGTATTTCAGTCTTGAATATGTTTTAGAGTCAGTTCTCATAACTTTTTCTAGATTCACTATATTTTAACTTCTACCTAGTCTTCCTGTCATCAGATCCAATCATCTATTTTTTGTACTCTTTAACATAATTTTTGTTTCCACGATAATAGAAAATTTGAGAAGAAAATACCTGAAAAATATAGAGAAAAAATACATATATCATTCATAGATGCATCATAAACAATAGATGCATTATAAACAACATATGTTATATTATATATATTATACTAGAGAATTAATGCAGAATGCTTTTTCCTACCATAATACTCTATTGTGATTATTTAATAATTTTTAATGTTTGTGTAATATCTTCTCCAATGAATAAAAACACATTCCTTTCTAAACCTCACTCTCCTTTTTTTATAGATCTTTACATATTAATGATATTAAGCAATTGTCATATTTGCCACGATTTTTTCCTAGTTTTCCCTATACGTATCTCTTTTTATATTTTCACATTACAAATTTTGTTTTTTAAAGATTTATTTATTTATACACACAAGAACTGGTATGCAGGCCAGAGGTTCAGGGGACTTCTTAGTAGATAAAACAAAGAAATGGATGTATGTTTACAAAAACATGCATATGCACATTTATATTTATTTCTTTAGATTTCCATCTAAAGCATTTTTAAAAATATGATTTCCTATTTCAGTCTCTATTTCCATATCAATACTATAGAGTTAATTTAACCTTCTTTCTTTCCTTAATTGTAACTTTCTCTGAGAGTGATAAATCTGCCTCTATTTATCACAGTGTTTATGTATTCATCAATTGAGTAACACATAGCATAGTTTCAGAATTGCTGAGCTATAACCATGATGGTTTTTGTAATTTTAATTTGTAAATGTACACAACTATAAATCCGTTGGAATGCAATAAGGTGTTAACTTTAGTGCTATTCTTTACAAATTTTTGTTGGCATAAATATATATAGTATCAGCATTTAAAATATATTAGTTGAAAATAATTTCAATGCTCAAAAGTGTTTATATGTTATTTGAACTTATTTCTCATTCTTCAATCTATTTGTGGATTTTTTAATAAATATTTTCTACATATTCAAGTTTTCCTGAAATTGCATTTATTTTTTAATAAATATGTGTGGGGGTAGAGGCTGTTTTCCTCTCTTATTTAATCAAGTTTTTTGATAATTAAATGAGTAATACTTATAAAATGCTTAGAACAGTGCCAATAGCAAGCATTCAATAGGTAACAATTACTTTTGGTCGTTTTTCTTTTTTTCTGACATATTTTTTGCAGTATCATGATAAATTCCTTTCTCCTTTCTGTAGTGTTAAGTTGCCATCAGATCCCTCATTTATTTAGTAAATGCTAACTCATTTGGATTCTAGTATATTTAATAAGTAATAATTGTGCAATATAGATATTTGGTAGCTTACAGTCATAGACTTTAAGTCTACTAAGGGAACCTGTAAGTGAAGACGTGATATGAATTCATTTTCTGAATCAGTGTATAAAATAATTATCTCTAGAAATAGCAGCTTTAATACAACAGGAAAGTTTGGCACAGCTGGATGCCTCTTTTATCTTGGCCATAGTTATTGCAGTAATGAGCATTTTTAGAACATTATAACATGTCTCAGTGACATGTAGAGTCAGACCTGAGAGCATCTGAGAGAAACAGAAAGCTAATGGTCTCCTTTGTACCATCCTATGCAACTTTACAGCTCACAGAGAGTCAACGACCTCTGTCTGTCATGGTTATGTTGTTGCTGGAAAACTCACAAGCATGTGGCTTGGCAAGAGGCAAAAAGAAATAACTATTCATTGGCTAATATGGCTTGCTATATTAAATTCAATGTCAACTTCTCATCCCAAAAAAGCATAATAGTAAGATGGGCCTCCATGGTAGTCATTATATATAGTCATTCTTTTCCAGATTCACACTCTCAAATATATTACTCAAATAAATATAAAGAGTAGTTTGTGCCCAAAGCTGTGCATATGTCGTGCATTTCCATTTGTCTTTTTTACTTCTACTTCTGATTAAGTAGAAGTATATAGAGATGGGAAGTTTGTATCTTTTCCCCTCTTTAGACTTTTAGCTATTTAAGTTCAAAATTAAACTTTTGTTCTGTTATCACTGAATCTAATATAACATACTTATGAAGGAAGAAAAGAGACCTAAATTTTATAAGTAAATTCAACTGAGACAGCAGAAATTTGTTGGGGAAAAAAAAAAAAAACTATCATTGTAATATAGTAGTTTTACCTGTGAGGTTATTTTCTTCCCACTCAAATTTTATTGATTTGCACTAATTTACATAACTGTATAATTTTGACAGCACAGCTCCATACTTCTGTATAAGCGTATGCCTCACTCTCCTACCACCAGGGCCAGAACCACATCACCTTCCCTCCTCTCTTCATCCTCTCTGATATCCAGTGTATTTTTTCACAGAGTATAAGAATTATTCTTGTGTCTTGCCAATTTTTATTCTTTGGTTATTTACTTTCTGCAGATAAATAAAACCATCTGATAATTGTCCCTCACTTAACTTATTTCACATAGCAAAGTGACCTCAAGATACATCCATTTCATTCCAAAAGGCACTATTTCATCTCCAGCAGGAATGAATCACCTTGATTTTAATAGGGAGAAACTGATTTCAGATTTCTGTTACCCAGAATTATAAGAGAGAAAATTGGTGTCATTTTAAGCACTGTTCGTAGTTGTTTACTACAGCAGCAATGGGAAATTAGTATAGACTCTTAATAGTAAATCGAAATAACAATCTATTGAAAGAAGAATGATTTTATAATGTCAGTGAGCTTATCACCAGAATGTCTAAATTCAAAGTTTTAAAGTGTTTTCTGCTTTGTAACCATTTTTAAATGTTGACTTGTCTTATTTCTAATTTTTCTTTTCTATCATCTCTTTAGTTGCACCCAAACTTTTTTCTCACTTTATCATAAAACCTCTTCAGTCTCAATTATCTCCTGTCATTTTACTTAATGGACATTACAACTTTTAGATTAACTATTCTTCTTCATTAAATTCTGTATTTATAATTTTTTTTTCCCATATTCCAACAGGAAAGCTATTTTTTAAGCTCTGGGAGAGCTTATTAGCATTGCTATTTTTAAGATAAGAAAGCTATTAGCATTTATTAATTTTAGGTCATTTGATAGTATCAGTTCATTTCATTGTCGATCAGAGGGACCATCTGGATACCGTGACCTAAACACTCAAGGACAGCGTGTGCAGTGCATCTCTTATTGGACTTAGGATTCTCATTGCTATCTGTCTTCAAATTTTCTCATTGATTTTATTTTTCTATCAGTGTAGTTAATGACCATTGCTGTTCTTTCAGATATATTACTTACTAGAGTAAACATTTTCTGAAAAACAAATTTTTATTTTACTTATATTTTGGGTTACCTTTTATTCTTAGAGGAAAAATGACATTGTTCTCTAAAGTATTTGGTAAGTAGGAGGAGAATACAGTTAATCCTAAGAGCTGGAAAGGACATACTATCTCTGAAATATGACATCTTTTTGACATGTTGCTTCAATTGACATCTTTTTGACATGTTGCTTCAAATCTGTTTGGCCTACATGTGTGAAAAAAAAATTTTAAATGGTAAAATCTGGACTCTAATTTTCAAAGCAGAAAACATCAAACTTCATTTTTGGCTTAATCATTCAGCAAGTATTTCTGCATACCTACCTAAGCACCTTATGTCTATTTCATTGACATGACAATACTTCATGTTCCTGGAGGTACAAGTATCTTTAGACATAATTGTAGTTCTGAGCTGGCAGTTCCAGATGTTCTTTTGCCAGTTACCTTAAACAAGGGTGTGTAAATACTGATTAACTGATGTTTCATTTAATGTTAAGAAGAATAAATCTTCAAGTTCACATGGTGCTTTTAGTTCATGAGTTTTTTTAATAACCAGTATTTGAATAAAACTAGAAGGAACCCCATGACTGCACATGTCAAGCAATTCCATAATTGATATTCTAAAAGGGACTTTCTTTGTCACAGTCCAGTTGATGGATTTTTCCTGCTGGTGGGGTGACGGGCCCCATCTGCTTTGATAAGTACATTCAAGTAATTTTTCTCTAGAGTTTCAGACAGCACATAAAATTGCAGGCACTTTTATTAACTAATGTCAGTTGAAGGAACCATTTACTATGTTTGCTTTTGAAATGTGGAAATTTTATGCTATGTATTATTAATAGGTAGAAATAAATATGAATGCCAAGGAAACTCATAAGGAAAGAAAAAAAGGCATCATAATTTAGAATTAATTTTAATAAACAAATCTCTGACTTCAAAACTTTTTACATTCCAAAAATAGAAATAACAAAAAAATCTTCATTTTTAACATTTTAACAATTGTTAAATTGTTAAAAATGAAGATTTTTTTGTTATTTCTATCTCCAGTAATCTTGGAGATAATATAAACCATTAGTGATGTATATTTATATATATGTAAATATATATATATATTTATATATGAATAAACTATAACCCTACAAACTTTATTATCATTTGAACACATTAGAAGTTTTTGAAGATAGAAGTTTTTGTGATAGGTCACAAAATCATTTAATCCAATTCTACTTGTATTTCTGTCACCATTCAGGGTCCTTACCCTAACTCTCCCTTTTATTGATACTAGACTGATATTAAGGGCTATAATCTCATGAACACTGTGGATAGAGCAGAAATTTGAGGTTGAAGGAAGGTGAATTTTCATGTTGTTTCAACATTAACCTCTTAGATAAAATGGAATCAGTTGTTGGTAATTTAGGTATGATTAATATCTGGAGTCACCATTGGTTATTTTCATGGATCTGGAAGTCACATTATACATAATCTACATTTGTATCTCCAAATTGTACAGAATCAGTTTCAGGAGGAATCTCCTGAAATGAAAATATAGGTTGAAGGTGGGGAAACTGAGATCTAAAGAATTTAAGTAGTTCAACACCACGCTACTATTTGCTACAAGATGGATGCGAGGCATTAAGCTTTCTGATGCCCAGCTTCACGCCCTTGTTATTATTGCTGAGTACTTTTCATAATGAAAAATACTGTTGGGTATATATATATATATATATATATATATATATATATATAAAGATATTACATGTTAAAACCCATTTTGATATATGCATGGGTATGCAAACTGTTTCCTGTGAACCAATGTTGAAGAGATGATATTTAGTGTAAGGTTATTGCCTTTGTAATGGCACAATGACACTGAAGTTGAGACAAACACAGTAGTGGTTAAGTGTTGGGTTTCTCTCACTCTTCCCTCTTCATGACACCTTTAGCAAGAATTGTAGTCAAAATGACATTCATTTGGATATTTCCACCTTTGCAAAAAATAAATCCTTCTTTCTCCAGACCCCCCCAAAAATGTATTTTCTCCTATTTAATTCAAATTACAAACAGAACTTGTTTCTTTCTATTTAAATATAACTAGCACAGGGAAAAATAAGTCATTTAGTCAGTTGTTCATTTATGCTACCTTCTTACATTCAGTTTCATTTCATAAAAGATTGGCGACCCACAGAGAGTTCTTTAAGTTTTGTTAGTCCATTCTTGGTAGTGAAGTTTTTTTTATTTTTATTTTTATTTTATTTAGCACAATTTATTCTTGAATGTTTGACCAGAATCAAGAATAGGAAGATAGAGAGGACAACGGGAACCTTGAGGGGTGGGATTCAAGGAAATGGACAGGCCTGGAAGCACTAGAAGCAATTTTGTCTGCTCATAACTGTGCTTAAAGATGGACCTACAACCATTGTTAATTGCTTCATCTATTGCTTGATTCAAATCTGCAGTGGGTTTAGAAAGAATCATTTGAATTAAAAAAGAAGATCTGAAGACTGCATAGCCAAAACATATTTATCTACTACCTTCTTTGTGTTCACATTATGCCTACTAACTATGAAGAGAAAGAACAAATCCACAAATGATAAGTAGACCCTGATTTTCAATATGTATGTCTGTGTGTTGAGAAGGTTTTTTTTTAATTAATTAATTTATTTATACAAGCATGGGGTACAGTCAGAAGTGTAGAAGGGTGAGAGAATTCACCAGAGCCAGAGTGGGGAAGAGAACAGGCAGACTGACGAAATACACTGCTGCAGGGAGCAGCGGGAGCGGCAGGAGAGGTCTGCGTGCCATGTGGGACCCTCGCTGACAGTGGCCGGGGATCAAACCTGCGCTGCAGAGGCTGCGGGCAGCTTCGCAGCCCAGCACTCAACCACTGCACCACCAGGGGAGGCCCTGTGTGTTGAGAAGTTTTATGACTATTCTCAGCAACATTCAAATACAAATGTAGTATTACTGTAGTCAGTGCTGTACATTATATTCCCAGAACTTATATTCATCCTATAATTTTATAGCTTCTGACCACGTTCACCCATTCCCCCTTCATCTCTTCTCCCAGCAAGATGGGTTCATCTTCTCCAATATGATCTTTAGAGTTCATTATAAGTGTGATCATGAAGTATTTGCCTTTCTCTATCTGACTTATTTTTTTAGCATAAGGTTTATCCACATAGTCAAAATGGATTTTTTTCTTTTTTCTGTGATTAAATAATACACAATTATACATGTATACCACATTTCCTCTAACTCTTCACAATACTTTTTTTTCCAGTTTTTTCTTTTAATTTATCTTGTCAACTTATTCTAGTTTTAACTAGAGTTGTTTTTATTTTTTTATTTTTTTTAAGATTTATTTATTTATGCACACAAGATCTGGGGTACAGGCCAGAGATGCAGGGGGGATTCACCAGAGACAGTGTGGGAAACAGAACAGGCAGACGGACCAAAACACACTGCTGAGGGGAGCAGCGGAGAGAGACAGGAGAGGTCTGCTGCGCCATGTGGGAAACTCCCTGGCTGGGCAGGGATCAAACTGGTCTTGCTGCAGAGGCTGTGGATTGCTTCATTGTGTGGTGCCACCAGGCGGGGCCTTGACAAAATTTTAATATGTTATATTTGCCGATATTTGTTGGGTTTGAAATTAAAACTTACATTTTAACGTAATATATTCTTATAAAAAGATAACTATATTTTACAAAGGAAAACAAATATTTTCCTAACTCTTTTCAATATTTAACTAATAGAGGCAGGATTAACAGATTTTCAGTTTTGGTATTCAATCTATTGAGATATCAACATCATGTACTTCTGGAAAACTCACATTATACTCTCATGAGAGTAAAAAAGGACAAGTAACATCTCAGTATAAAAATATTTCTGACTGCACAGAAGTCCCCAGAATATACTTTGAGTTTTGCTAGATTAGAGATTAGTATGTAGGGAAGGAAATAATAAGAGGAATTAATGGAAAGTTCCCAAAGACTTATATGTGAAATACTTACCAGAATAATATAGAAATTCTACACAGAATTTTTTCTGTTGCTACAAATCAACAGAGGCTTTATGTAAACCATATGTAAACCAACAGTTAAAAAATAAACATTAATATACCAGTTTCCCAAATTTTAAAATCACTTCAGTTATCCATATCCTAACTTTTCAATCTTTTTTGGTAAATATCTAAGATACATAATTCATATTTATTTTTATATCAAACAATATTTCATCTTTTGTGAATGCTGGAAGGCTCAAGAAATCAGCATGATGAGTCCTGAACAGCCCCTTGTCAAGTCCAGTTTACTACCCTACTGCTGTTCTAAACATGCTAATTTTTAATGTTTAAAAGGGAGCTCAACTGAATTACTTTAAAAAAAAATAAGTGTCCAATCCAGATCTGAAATTTGAAACTAGACTCCCAACCAAAAAGCCAAAACTGTAATTCTTTTTAGACTTTTCACTGGGAAAATCACATGTCAGTTAAGCACTCTTTGCTGTGTAGCTTTTTGAAGGATGCTCCAACTTGGAGAGAGCAATCACTGGGCATTATCCTAAAGTAAAACTAATAGCTTTGAATTTCAAGTCTAACATTGTACTCAAAAAAATAATATAAGAGGAATTTCAGCAAGTAAACCAGTAGGGGGAACTATTATTCAATAAATAATAACAGACATGGGCTTTTCCTGGGCGATAGGCACAGACCATAGAGACTTTCCATGGTATAGCTTAGTCATGAGTCATCTTGGCAAGTATCTCCCATTGCTTTTTCTTGGTGAGTTTCTTGGTCTAAGCAATGAAGTCCTTTTTCCTCGTGGTCAAAGAACACAGTTTCCAATGTAGTTAAAGGTATCGGCTTTGGATGCAATGATTAGAGTATAGAGATTGATTAAAAGTGATAAATGTCATATAATAATTGGCAGTTTTAGTAGGTGTGATTAAATGTGCTGCTTTCTGATTACCAAAAATGGAAAGTTTTACATTGATTAAACAATTCTAAGGAATAATTTCTGAAACTAAACACAAGCACCACCTGTATTAGAAACTCCTGAAAAACTTACTAAAAATACAAGATCCCACCCAGTTTACTAAATCACAGTGTATGGAGGATTAAACACAAAAATCTACATTTAGGGCCTCCCTGGTGGCACAGCGGTTGAGCGCTGGGTTGCGAATCTGCCCACAGCCTCTGCAGCGCAGGTTCGATCCCCAGCTGCCGGCGAGGGTCCCACATGGCGTGCAGACCTCTCCTGCCACCCGCTGCTACCCTCAGCAGTGTATTTTGTCATTCTGCCTGTTCTGCTCTCCGCTCTGGCTCTGGTGAATTCTCTCACCCTCCTGCGCTTCTAACTGTACCTAGTGCTTGTATAAATAAAATAAAATAAATCTTAAAAAAAATCTACATTTAAAAGTAAGTTGTGGGCCACCTTGATGGCTCAAGGGGTTAAGCACCACACTATGAAGCAATCCACAACCTCAGCACCAAGAGTTCCATCCCCGGGAGGCCAGGAAGCAACCCAGATGGCGCAGCAGACCTCTCCTGACTGGCCCACTGCTCCCTTCAGCACGGTACCTCAGTCAATCTGCCTGTTGTTCCCCACTCTGTCTCTGGTGGATCCTCTCACCCCCCCCCCATACCTCTGGTCTGTACCCCAGCTCTTGTATGCATAAATAAATAAATCTTAAAAAAAAAAGTAAGTTCTCCCAAAAGACCTTTATGCATGTCAACTAGAAAAGCCATTTTGCTATCATATCTTTAGGAGCATGGAATAGAAAGGTAGTAGCACGTAAGTGTAAATACTGACTGAATAGGATTTGTATAAAAGTGGTGAATTGAAGCCAATAGCCAGCAATTTACCTCCTTAGGTCTCTTCCCATGATCCTTAGCTTTCCTAGAGATATGAAGAGATATGAAGACAGTGACAAAAAGTTCTAGGATCAACACAAAATTTCATATTATAATCAACCTTAATCCAAAATGCTCTCATGAATGTCAAGAACAGTCAATCTGCCTGTTCTTTGTGTCCAAACCTTGTCGTGTGACCACTAGAAATCAGGACATTAAGAACATAGGAAGTTTTTTCAGAAATATCTCAAATTAGAAGTAGAATAGCAGGAATAAATGCTTTCAGGGATTCATGTGTTCTATAAAACAATGGTTAACCAATCTGATATTTTGGCGTTGTTTCTTAATTTTTATACTTTTAATATTTAATAATATATTTTGGTAGATTAGGTGTGGCTCATCCTACCCACCCTTTCCAGCGTTTACTTTAGGCTGAATATAAAGAAGTAAGCAAATCAAGGCTAATCTTCTCACTTCAAAATATATAAAGCAAAATAATTTGTTTAGAAGGAAGGCAAAAAAAAAAAAAACGGGGAAAAGTAAGTTAGAATACTTAAAATAAAAGGTTATAATGAATGTTAGTTCAGATAAGAACAGAAAAAGAGAGGGTGCATGTGTGTAAGAAAGGGTAGTTTCTTGAACTAAACCAGACAGTATATAACAACATAGAGAAGCCTATTTTTATAATTGTCAGAAATTCTAAAACTATGCAAAGTCTCATGGTCTACTGAGGGCAAGGAAAAATTCATGATTATATAATATATAAATATCATACACATGAGATATATATATATATCATGAAACACACACATACACACACATACACACACACACATATATATATATATATATATATATATATATATAAGAAATTTTCTTTAGTTTCTATTTGGCTACATCCATATCCTAGGTTATTTTGTCCTCGTGTTTCATCTAAAATTAAATACTGCAAAGAACAAGCATGTGAATCCTTCACTAAGAGACAACATTTTCAAGTTTTCCTATTCTTTAAAAAATTCTTCACCCTGGTGGTGTTGAGAATTATGCATGGGACTATTTTTCCCAAACACTAAAATCTCAGCTAATTCAATCACTTTTCTCTGAAAACAACAAATGCCATTTTACCTCATCGATATAAGAGAAGCCATAATTGACAATTTCATGCTTTAAGGATATGGAATTAACATTGAAACTAAGGACAGTAGATATTATAATAATTATGACAAACATTTAGTAAGCACTCTCATAGTCAAGAAATTACTCCAAGTAATTGGTATGTTAATTCTCATTTAATTTTCACAAGCAGCCTGTGTTATTTTCTTCATTTCACAGCTTGTACATGGAGAGGTTAAATAATTTTCCCAAAGTCACACAGTCTGGATGTGGATTCATGCCCAATAATTTAATTCCAGACTAAATGCTATACTACACAGTTCCCATGTAATGAAAATAATGGTATAGCAATCCATTTGTTCATACATACTCAAATATAGGATTCTCTCTGAAGACATGAAAAATTACAAGGTAAATTCTGAGCCTGCCAGAAAGTTCAAGGTCATAGATTTACCCAATGTTGAAGAAACAGAGGTCCTAATAAGAGTGCCAGAACCATAATCAATGACTCTAAATATGAAACTTGTGCTAACTAGGAACTAAATTCATATTCATGTAAACCTAACTGCATTCATAATCACAGAGCCAACATTTACCTTTGTACTACCTATGAAAGGCTGGAAGTAAATGAATGGCTTAAGAAAAATTTCAAGGAGAAATATTGAACTTACTCATTAAGATACATATTATGTCCTAGAATTTTAAAAGCAACATTTGAATATAATTGATATGTCTGTTATAAATGAGTCACATCTATCCTTAGCATAAGCTCAGTAAAACCTCCACTTAATAATTTTGATAGCAGTTCCATAGTTTGAATTATCATGTTATGAAACCACATGTTAATTAAAATATTCTGTAAGTCCATTTTTCCACTAATACAGATGAACCCTCCTCAATTAATATGACTAAGTGAATTATTACTGAATTACTAGCTTCAAAGCTATTTAACATTTTCTTAACTTTGTTGGATTGCTATTATACTGTTAATTGCTGCTTTTTCATAAAGATAGTAGTTACACATCACACAACATTTATTTATGACAAAACATTATAGATTTGAAACATCATATTATAGTAAGTATTTTGCAATTTTTTAAGGATTTATTTATTTAAGCATACAAGAACTGGGGTACAGTCCAGAGGTGCGGGGGATGAGAGCATTCACCAGAGACAAACTGGAGAGCAGAACAGGAAGATCTACTGAAATACACTGCAAAGGAGAGCAGCAGAAGAGACAGGAGAGGTCTGCTGTGCCATGTGGGTTGCTCCCTGGCTGGCCTGGGATCGAACTCGTGCTGGCAGTGGCTGCCAAATAGCTTGTTAGCTCTGTCTCTAACCCCTGCACCACCAGGGAGGCCCCCTTGCCTGATTTATTGTTCTGTATGACTGACTTCATATACTTGCTTACTTTTCTGCTTGCTTAATGATTTGTTAGTGCTTTGGTGAATATTTCACTATTATATTTGGTGTGATAAAATCAGGAATGAGAATTATTCTCATCATTAGCATGACATTACAAATAGGCAGTGAAAGTGAGAAATAATGTTATGTGTAGGTTTATGTGTAAATCTCCCCAGTGGGCTCATGGTTTCTAAAGTAAAATTATTTAGCATATGTAATTTAAGCAGTCTTTTAAACAAAAGTTTCAAGGAGAAAAGCAACTATTTGCATCAGAATATGATAAGCATTTTTTAAAAATGTTCTGTGGAATACTTTATAGACATATACCCCCAGAATTCACTTTTTCTTATGACTAAATGAAGTAAATTGTGTTCTATATTGAGGGCAGATAACCCTTTGGACATTTACTTATTTTTTTTATCATTTGTTTCATTATTATTTATGAAATAAGTTTTGTGAGATACATGAAATATGGCTGGTAAATACATCGAAGCTCTTATGAGTCTATGACAAGTTTATCTGAAAATATATATCTTATGTTTAAAATTATTTTCAATATTTGAAGCTTAAAAAATAGGACTATTAGACTTTGAATAAAAAATCAATTCTAGTATATTAATAAGTCATCTCTTTGACATCGTCAACACGTTCAACTTCAAATGGAAATATTTTAATTGTGTTTCCAGTAGTTAAATACAAATTTCAAAAATATAAGTTCATATCTATCTATAATGTGTGATTTTTGGAGTGAAAGTTGTTCTACACTTCTCTCTGTCATGTAAAGCCAGATGATAACATAAAAGTTAAACCCGGATTGGTTTTTGATTATCAAGTGTTTATTGTGCACCCACTTTTCCATTGCTAATCAGCCAAAAAGTCATATTAGTAAAAATCTTGTATTTGCCATTGCTCCAGAACCTATAAACAACCACTTATGGGTGGGTAAATGACTGACTGGAAATATGTTGCATAATCTTTTTTATTTCTAAGTTTCTTCCTTTGCTTTTTTCTCACCCTGGAGCCAGGATGTTTTGAAACATTGTATAACTAAAGTCTCCTGAACCCAGTATTAGCAACTCCTTATACATATTTTATTTCTTCCTTAAAGCAACATCACCAGATATTGTTGTCTGTATTTTACAGAGGAGGAACTAAGACTTAAAGAAATTAAATAGCATGTCTATGTGTTACAGATAAGAACTGCAGGATTTTGAACATCTGTTACTCTCCACAATTATAATTCTAAGCCATGTGCTCATGTCTGACTATTAAAGATTATGCATAATCCATCAGTCTTATATGAAAAAATAACATCACAATAATGGTGATTCTTAATTCAAAATAATGAGCACATTGAACTAGTATAGTAAGACTCTTCCCCCAGATTTCCAAATCAATTTTTCCATTATTTCCTTCATATCTCTGTTCACATGTCACCTTCTCAGAAAGAATCTTCCCTGAGGACTCTATATAATTAACAGAACCTCATTCTTTTTATTTCTTTACCCTATTATTGTTCCTCATTCATTGCTCCTTATAGTATTAATACCTGGAAGTTTCTTACAGTTTATTGTCTATTTCCTTTCATGATAATGTAATTTCTTGGGAATCAGGGACTTTGCATTATCTCCAACCCTAGGACAAGACTTGCCACTTAATATCCACACAATAAATATTAGTTAAATGAATGATAAAACAGTCATCATTCTTTATGCCAATAGTTATGAGATAATGCAAGTGCATTCTTTTAAAAAAATGAAAAAAAAATCCAACTATATGCCTTTTAAAATTGGAGGTAAATTGGTTTAGAATATTTTATTTTGAAGTAACTATAGATTCACAGTAATTTGCACAAAAATATCCAGGGAAATTCTCTTCATCTTTTAGTGGAATAAACTTTTATTTTGCAATGAGATTTAGGGTGTGCTTTCTCTATATGTAAAGATTCCCTAGGGCACTTAAAATATAATTTTATTTATATGTATTTTTTCAAAGAATGTTACAATGGAACTCTAGTAGCAATTGCACTCTGTGGAACTTGATGCCTAATTCAGTAAATATGCCAACTGAATAAGCTCTCCTTGGTATTCATTCACACTGTTATAATCTTGCCAGTATATTTGCAAAAATAAATTTCACAGTTATTGTATTTACAGCTGGTGGCTGCCAGTGTTCATGATCGTGTTTTCTTTACTGGCTATGATTAAATCACCAAAAGAGATTCACATCATTGATCCCTGCCTTCTCCATCATGAGTAGTGTCCCTGAAATTATTATAACAAGAACAAGTAGTAACCTCTTTATATAAGCCTCTATAAAGGGGAGATAATGTAGAAAGGTTTCCCCATGACATTTTCTCCTACTACTTCCTAGCCCTATAACCTACAAAATGATTCTTAAAACAAAAATGGTTTCAAAATAGTAAAATGTTTTTGTTTTTGAAATACATAGTATTTTTATTTTGAATTTTCTACCTGTTATTCTGATAGAATTCAAGAAAATGAATGGTGTTGTGCTCTGACTTATAAGATGGTGGTCTGGTCTCTGACAATGTCAAGTTCATGGAAAATTGGCTCATGCTACCTTTTGTCCTTTCAATGTCAATTGTTGAAAAATATTTCTTTGCCATACAAAGGTACATTTTAAAATATTTATCCAGTTGTTTTCACTTTTCTGCTGATCTTCTCCAACAATATCTTTCTGCAAATATGAAAAAAAATACATGAATCAAGAATTTCTAAAGAAGAGTAATATTTTCTTAGGAAATCATGTTCCAATGGTTTTAATTTCAGGTGACAGTTCGATTGATTCTCTGTTCCTTCTATGAAATGCATTTGTAAAGTACAAAACCATTTTCAGTTACTCCAGGGCACAGAAGACATATCAAATTATTTCATACCAACACATTATATTTTATGTCATTTGACAAACATAGTTGATATAAAAATATATAATTTTTTTCACTTTACTAAGAATTTAAAATAAACTTCATAAAAACCTACTTGGCATTCTTCAGTGTTAACTCACTAGGTTACCTTTATGCTTTATACTTGAACACCTACTACTACACACAAGAAGAAGCTATTTTGATAAATAGTAGAATGGTTGAAATAGCATTCATTTATACATGGTTGAATGTTTATTTAATCCTCCTCTGCATTAGAAACTGGGATGAGATTAGTGATATGTCCTCTATCCTTAAAAATTATGTAGTCAATTTGAAGGAATAAGAAAGGAAGCCATCAATTAACTATAAATACTGAGGCTTCGTGAGCAATCCTATACCTTTTATTAGCATGACCTCAATCTTCAGACCAAACACCCAAGTTTTCTTGGCTTCCTTTGAAAGATTTTATTCCCTAATAGTGATATTTCCCCTAGCGTTTCTAGGCACTCCAGTCATCTTGACACAGGTTCCAGGCCACTCCCATGAAATTCTAATTTAATAGGTAGAGGTGGGGGCAGGGTGGGTGGAGGACTAGTGCAGGACTTGGAATCTGTAAGTGCTTCTGGCAATACCCTCTGAGTAAGTTTAGGCACAGAGCAGGTATAAAGTTTCTGTGTTGGCAGCTCTCATCCCAAGACTGCCTGCATGAGTCAATACAGGTATCTCTTTTAACAAACCTGTCCCTTTCAGGGCCAGACCTGTCTACTGCTGAGACATGTGACTTTCTTATTCTTTCTCCTTCTCCTAATTATCCTGTCCTTTTAAAATATTAAAATAGTTTCAGTTATGCAAAATAAATAAGTTTTAGAGATATGATGTACAATATAATGCATATTTTTTAATAATACAGTATTATGAACTTCAGATTTTAAAACAGTAGATCTCATGTTAAGCGTTCATATCACATAACAAAGCAAAACATCAAAGGACAGAAGGTAACTAAGAGGGATTGTCTCTATTACCTTGATTATAGTGATGGTATCGTGTTTTTGCATATATCCAAACTCATTAAATTGTATATATTAAATATGTGTAGTTCATTCTATGTTAAACTTCAATAGAACTATTATTTTTTAAAAAAAGATACAGAGCAATGCATATTGTACTTTTTTGCTTTCCATTCCTTTTTAAAAAATTCCTTTGTCAATTTACAAAATATTGAAATCTACATCATTATAAATAGAAGACAACTAAAATCATCACTGCTAGTTAAATGCTAACTTTCGTTCTTAAATCCTGCACTGCCCAATCAACTTGGCTCTTTATTTCTTTCCTTCACCCATGCAAACAGGTTGCTCCCTTGCCTTCCAAGATATGCCCAGGTATGCCCAGGTTATGCCCAGAAAAATTCATGTCTCTTTGAAACCCTGCTTAACCATTTCTCTTTCTGGAAAACTTTGCCAAACCCTTGCCTCAGCTGGTCAAGTTGATTATTTCCTCCTTGCAGTCACACTATACCCTCTACACTTTTTCACAGACCAAGTTATGTTGTCATATCTTTTGCCTTATAAACTATAGTGTTTATGATAACACCTAACAATTATATAATGCCTGGAAAATAACAGACACTTAATTGAATGTTACTGAAATATACAAAATTGCTAAACTTGCAGCTTTTAAAAAATCACAAATTTACTATTTTATAATTCACTGTGAAAGACAATCTTTAGATTCATTTTTTAATTAGAAAACTTTTTTAATTCAAAATTTAGACACAGTTACTTATCCCATTTATGCCTTTTTATTTTTATATTCACTATTTTTTATGGATACGAAGTCAACCATAATAGTAGAGAATTTCTAGAAATTTAGCACTAATTTCACTGTATCTCACCTATTAGACATTTTCTGAGATTGCAACAATCATGTTAAAGTTTGATTCAGGTGCTATAAAATAATTTTAAAAGTGAACAGAAACAGAACTGGAAAGAAAAAGCTGAGAAAAGCAAAATCAGTTATTATGCTTGGGAGAGGATTTACTTTTTAAAGGATGTTTTTAAAACAACTTATTAAGGTTGTTTTAGGGTTAACCCCCTGGCCGTGCAAGGGGTTAAGCCTCAGCAATAAGAAGCCTCAGCACTAAGAAGCCTCAGCAGCCACAGCAGCATGAGTTCAATCCCCTTCCAGGGAGCTGCTGCAATCCCCCTCCAGGTAGCTAACCCACATGGCACAGCAGATCTCTCCTGTCTTGCCCACTGCTCCCCTCAGCAGTGTATTCCAGTCAATCCCCCTGTTCTGCTCTTCACTCTCTCTCTCTGGTGAATCCTACCTTCCTCCTGTCTGGCCCACACCCCAGCTCTTATTTACATAAATAAATAAAACAAATCTCAAAAAAACACAACTTATTAAAACATAGAATTAATCAAATTTTTTGAGATTGTTCATCAAGAATGCAAATGCTTACATGTAGCTAAGAGGATAAATTCAAGACAGGTTCTAAATTTTTTAACTTGTTAAATGAAAATATTATTTCTTTTCTTAATCAGACATCTAAGCCAAGCTTTTGTTTTGTTCATGAATATAATTTTTTACCTGGGGAACTAAAGACATTAAATTATGCTTTGCTATTTATGGAGTAATTCGAATGAAAAGAATTTTAAAAATGTATGAAGGTTAAGTGTAAACATTTACCAATATACCTGTACTAACTTCCTAGCCTTACAATAGTTCATTTGTACAAAGAAACCTTTACTAACTTGAAATTTTTTCCTGCAAGATCAAAAAATACATGATTTATTAGTAATTATGGAAGAAAATTTGAGATATTTCATACAATCAAATTACATATAAATTTTACTCATTTTCTATATCAAGGGTTATTTATTGCCTGCCTCCTTTTATCCAAGGCATTCTACATTTGCATTAATACCTTTTTTACTTGTACAATGGACCCCAGGTAAAGAATAGGGGAAAATTCTCCATTTAATTGATTCTAAGATTTAACATAGTTATAACTTACATCTATTTTAAAATTCTGTTTACATCTATTTTAAAACTAGTATTCAACACTAGTTCTCTATTATAAAATACAAAATCTATTTCCTGTGGATCTGAGTGAATTTTTATGAATATATATACATTGATGAAGGAGGGGTGATTACAGGGAGATTTTAGAAAGGAAGATGAAGGCTTTGAGATCTACATTTGTAATATTAGCTTGTCTTTAGAAACTCTACAATTAGCATGTCTACCTGTATATAGTGACCATCATTTCAACTGACCACAAGAAAATGAAGATTTTTTATGAAAGTGTCTTGAGGAAAATTATGAGCACGTTCTTTTATTATAGTTTAAAGGATTTAGAAAGAAAGTTGACACAATAGACGATGTTCCTGATTTAAAAAAAAAAAAAAATCCAGAAATGAAAAACATAAATACTCTGATGGGTTTATTGAAATAGTGCCCTTGGTTCAAAGCCATGTTTATATTCACCATCATTCATATGCGGACTCCTTCTTCAGTTAATTATTTCATTTTTCATAGAAGAGACTTTTTAAAAAGTGTACCACTTACTGCCTATACTGAACCATTTTTTGCTACAAACTCATATCCACTCATCCTTTGAATGTTACCTTAGTGGTTTAGTCTTGTATGGTCTGTATAAAGTTGGTGAAAAGACACTTTTGTTCTTGGAAAGTTGGTATATATATATATATATATATATATATATATATATACACACACACACACACACACACACAAACATTCTACCTCTAACATCTTAGGAAAGACAATGCTAGGCTAGAATTAACCTGAAGCAAAATCCCACCAATTCACCAGCTCATCAGTGCCCTAAGCTCAAGCTTTAATAGTCCAACATATAAAGGATTCATTTTGGCTCTAGGTGGGAAATCATTCTTTCCTATTTTCTCCCTGCCCAATCAATAACCTAAAGCTGTTATTTACATGTATTTTCTAGCAGAAAATTAGATATTTAACATGTGTACTTGTTAATTGGTTCCAACAATATCTTGTTAATTGCCTAAGTTCCTATGACATTAAGTGATGAAATGGCTTCTTTTAGTCTGATGGTGGTTCTTAGAGCTTTTGGTAGCTGCTTATTTTCTTTATCATTGATTTGGTTTTAAACAAATATCAACATGAATTAGGTGAAGCAAGTGAAATTATTTGCTCTCACTGATATTATTTTTGTTAATTTGTCACCATAAATCCATTCTTCTAATTTTCAGGTATAACCACAGTCATTTTATGTCAAAATCAAACAACTGGAACCTGACAGTCAATTTAATGTAAAGGGGAAAACTCTAAGACTCTGTATGGTCAACAAAGTCTCCAGAGTTCCCAGTATAGCATATTTCTCCCCTAATTTTCTGCCTTTGCAAATTGTGTTTCTTTTATTTTAGCATGACTTTATTTCTCTTTGGGAAGTAAATTCTTTACTTATCTTTTCCCATCTAACTCAAAAATTCCCTTCTCTCTCAAGCCTCTTTACATCCTTCAAGAGAACTGGCTAGTCTACCCTTTGCATAATGAATTTTTACAGTTTTTACATGGTTAAATATATCTTACTTGTTTATGTCTTGATTTCTTTTAAATTTAGAATTTTGAAAGAATCCTCCTTTCTCTCTAGAAAAGTTCTGGTGTATCAGACATTTTTTATATCTCTGTTTACAAAATATATTTGGGAATTTACTGAGAAAAAAATACACCTAATTGTTAAATGGACATAAATAATTCTGAATCCTATAAAAGTGAAAGTAATATGGATAAATAAACTTAGATTTCCTGAGCTTTCGATAAGTCAAAAAGAAAATGAAGTTAAACTTTATTTACTTTACTGTTCTGTCCTATTCTTCAAATTTAGTATATAAATTACAATAAGAAATAGAAAAATGATACTAATTTTTAGCAACTATATTGCCCTTTAAAGAAGAGAGGTTAGAAAAATTGCAAGGAAAAACCCAGCATTCTAAAGGTCTCATTAACCAGATTTTAGTCCAAATTAAGATTATATGAGACTTAATAATATGGTCAAGGGGCCTCCATGGTGGCGCAAGGGGTTAAGCACCACACTGTGAAGCTATCTGCAGCAGCAGTTCAAGCCCAGCTGGCCAGGGAGCAACCCACATGGTATGGCAGACCTCTCCTGTCTTGCCTACTGCTCCCCTCAGCAGTGTACTTCAGTCACTCTGCCTGTTCTGTTCCCCATTCTGTCTCTGGTGAATCCTCTCACCCCACCTCACCTCGGGCCTATATCCCAGTTCTTGTATGCATAAATAAATAAATCTTTTTAAAAAATAATATGGTCTTAGATATATTTGCTTTGGACAACGTGGTTAGATTGATATGTACAACCCAGGGTGGTTATCTTTACTAAGCATCTAAAGAACATAGCACTGTCTTTTACATTCCCCTTCTACTCCCCACGCCAAATGCAAAGAAAGGAAGATTTAGCATCTGACTGAAAGAACCAGATCAAGATAACAAGGGAACCATTTCTCCTGAGCAAGCACTTCTTTAAAACAGAGAGGCCCATGCTGTTTAAAAAGGGCCCATGGATTTCTTTCCTCTCTCAAGGGCAAACTCTGAGCAGAGTTTTCTCCTGTCACATTTCACGTTAGCTTGCTGGGCCTTCAACAGCGCCCTACCACCTTCATTTCATCCATCTCTGTTCCAGTGTTATAGCTCCTTCGCTTCTGCAGTAATGGTTTCCTGAACACAAGGATTCACCCCTCAACTACTCCTCAAGATCAAATTTGACTGGTCTCTTTTGTTGAACATTTCCCATCACAGTAACTCTCAGCCATGCTCAGGCTATTCTGCTGGTGAAAAAACAGAACTCAAATGAGCAAAATGTTAAAATCTTGTTGATTTTATTCAATGATTCATTACTTAAGCAACACCCCACCCAGTAGGTGGAAATAAACACTAAAGAGCTGTACAGAATGATAGACTTTAAGGCAGAAGTTATACTGGAAAAGAGCATTTGTTTGTGGCAAGGTGATTTTCTATTAAGGGAAGGCAAAGGCTCTATTAGCAGATTACATCACTCATGCTGACCAGATAGTTCTCCATTGACTCCTTCAAGATTACATTCCTGAGAGAGGCTGAAACTAATTAGCATTAAGTCTGGGTTTGGTGATCTGTAGGTTAGATCTGAGGCTCTTTTTTTTTTTTTTAAACTCTGTCAACTAATCTTGTGGCCCAAAGCAGAGCAATTAATTATGGTCATTGAGTGTGAGTGTGTGTGTGTGTGTGTGTGTGTGTGTGTGTCTTGTGTCTACAAAGCTCTTTTTAGTGTTGGGGAAGGTTGACCCCAGATGTTATGAGTTCTATGAACTGGATTACTGTATCACATTTTTTGTCATTGGTTAAAAATAACACTACTCCCACCTTGGATTCAATTCAAACTCCTTTGTAAATTGTAGGAAAGTAATATCAAATTTGGAGTATGTGTAAACTAAAATTGTTGTATTGCTAGGAGAGTATAAGAAAAGAGAATAAAACCACTAGGTTTCAAGTTTAAATAAAATAATATAAAAAAATATTGGTAGAAAAACTCTTCACCACCAAGGATGGTCACTGTTGAAGCACAAATGTCACCCTGGGTGATAAAATGAGGTCAATATTAAAATCCAGATTTTTAAGGCTGGTGACAATATTGATGATGGTGATGATGATGGTGGTGGTGGCAATGAAGGAAGGTACCTGAAATATCTATTGCAAACTCCAAAGTCAGAGAAACTTTCTGCTTCCATCTTCAAAAATGTAAATAAACATAAAAGTTCTGACTTTTATGGGAATATGAATAGGGAGGAACAGTCACTTCAGGTGCCAAAGGATAATCTCTGTAACTATGACAGAAACAGCTACTCACCTCAGAAACCTATTAAAGTACATGGTGATGTGGGACTCCCCACAGTGACAGTGGGAAGAACTCTAAACCAGCAAACACTCTGTTGTGATACTACTAGAAACTAAAAATCTGAGCTTTTAAAGAATAATGCATATCTAGCCTCGTATTCATCCGAATCCAGAATTTCCACCATATTTGTTAAAATTCATCATTATTCAAGCCATATTCTTACTAAAAAGATGAGAAAATAGACATTGGTTTTATTCCAGTGTTTAAAATTGATTTTGCTGATATCTCAATAAATATTGTGATTTTAATTCCATTGGATTATATTTCCTTTCATTTGATAAATTAGTTGCTACTTTAAAAAAAAAAAACCTAAGGGATAGGGCCTCCCCGGTGGCGCAGCGGTTGAGCGCTGGGTTGCGAAGCTGCCCGCAGCCTCTGCAGTGCCGGTTCGATCTCCGGCTGCTCCCCGGCCACTGGAGGAGGGTCCCACATGGCGCGCAGACCTCTCCTGCCGCCCGCTGCTCCCCTCAGCAGTGTACTTCAGTCCTTCTGCCTGCTCTGCTCCCCGCTCTGGCTCTGGTGAATTCTCTCACCCTCCCGTGCTTCTGACTGTACCCAGTGCTTGTATAAATAAATCTTTAAAAAAAAAAAAAAAAAAAAAAACCTAAGGGATATAGCCATGAATAATTTATCACTCTTTTTTCTGTTATTTTTAAAATGACATTTACAGCCAAAAATATCTTATTTTGTTTTAAAAATTGGTTTATTTATTTGAATCCCCCTGTTGACATTTCTAAATTATAATGACTATCTATGGAAATTTTCCTCATATTTTGTGTCTTTAAAATGTGAGAAAACAGGGCTCCCCTGGTGGCACAGCGGTTGAGCGCTGGGCTGCGAAGCTGCCTGCAGCCTCTGCAGTGCTGGTTCACTCCCCGGCCTCCTGCGAGGGCCCCATATGGCGCACAGACCTCTCCTGCCACCCGCTGCTCCCCTCAGCAGTGTATGTCAGTCTATCTGCCTGTTCTGTTCCCCGCTCAGGCTCTGGTGAATTCTCTCACCCTCCTGTGCTTCTGACTGTACCCAGTGCTTGTATAAATAAATAAATAAATCTTAAAAATAAAATAAAATAAAATGTGAGAAAACATAGTAAACTGCATTGAATTTTCTGTTTTCTAGTAACAGTCACATTTCCATATTCTGCATTATGTAACTGCATATTAATAGTAGCTAATCACAATAAGAAAAATATCTTTAAATCTATACATACATGCCAGTATTTTCTATCTTCCTCCCCCTCCTTTCACCTTCCTTCTGCCTTTCTTCTATGAATATTAAGGACTTGCATGCTGTGAGCAAGAAACTCTCAAGTGTTTAAAATGTGACGTTAGATAAGATACACTCTTTTATTTAAAGTATTTTTATTTATTGAAATTAAACTCAGACAAATTAAACAAGTCCTAGAGAATCCCCTGATAAGAAGTTTGATGCTGGTTTTGGTGTGTAACCCATTTCATCCATGCCAGACTAATGGTATTCACTTTCCTCTTCACCGATTTGTCACAAATAGAATCAACAGTCCAAATCACCTGTCCCTTAAATTAGAAGAGATTTATTACTTATAACTCATAGGACACTTGTTCCAACCAGAAGCCCATCAATCAGCAAAGACAGCATCCCAGATGCTTCTACTCTATATAATCAGCCTGGCATCTAAATTAAAATAAATTCCTGGAAAGGGCATTCTAAGCAGAGGTAACAGAATGATGAAGGCATGGAGGTGAGCAATAATAAATTACTGAGCACTTAGTAAGCACAGGCAATGCTCTAAGCACTGAGCATATATTATCCAGTTAATCATCTTAGCAACCTCCTAAGACAGAAGCACAGAAATTAAATGACATACCCAAGTTCATGCAACTAGCTAGAGTTCTGGTCAGACTTTCAACTAAACACTTAATGACTTTTATATTCTTTCTAACCTTGGAAGTGTGGTGACAGAAGCAAACAAAGAAAATATAGCAACTTCAGATTTTCATAATGAGTGGCATGGTGCCATTAATGAAAGCTGAAAGAATAGGAGGAAGGAGTTTGGATGGAGGATAGAGGCTGAGCATGTGCAGTAGTCCCCCTCTATTGGCAGTTTTACTCTCAGCAGTTTCAGTTATCTACAGTCAACTGTGGTCCAAATATATTACATGGAAAATTCCAAAAATGAACAGTACTATACAATGTGCCATCTGTTCTGAGAAATGTGATGAAATCCTGCCACATCTACCTGGATATGGATCATCCCACTGTCCAGAGTGTCCATGCTGCTTGTGCCACCAGAGGGACTATCCCTTCAGAGACTGTGTTCAGATGACCCAAATTTATTTAATAAGGGCGCCAACATGCAATAGTAGTCAATAGTGGCCTAACCCTACCTACATTCACCTCATTGCATAGGCACTGTGTCATCTCACATTATCACAGGAAGAAAGTGAGGTCAGTACGATAAGACACATTGAGAAACAGTGAGAAATCACACACACACACACATATATATATATATAACATTTATTGCAGTATTTTGTTATAATTATTCTGTTTTTTACTTAGTCTCTTATTGTGCCTGATCATGAATTGTTTTATCATAGGTATGTATGCATAAGAAAAAGAATAGTATTTTATACACACACATGCACACACACACACATACACACAATGGTTTGGGTTTTGTTCATTCCATGTTTTCAGGCATCCATGGGGGTCTTGGAACATATTCCCTGTGGAGCAGAGGGATCACAACTCTTTGTAGGGAATATGAAGTCTTGACAGTTAGGGCCAGTAAGCAAGGGGTAAGATTGGGGGACCCATCAGCATATGTCAAATAGTATTTTGGGGATGTTATAAGGGAGACTATACATTAAAGGAAGATACTGGAAGGCTTTCATCTTTGCAGACATTACAAAGGAGAGATAAATGAAGAGAGAGACGTAAAGAAAATGAGTTTGAAGAGTAAGAGAAACACCATGCACCATGATAAGAGAAACTTTGCACCTTGCACTATATTTGTCCTGTGGCACATTCTTTCTCCTGAAACTTTTTGAACAGTGATCAATAATGGCTTTATTATTTAGTATACTATGAAGGTAGTGTTAACCGCAAGCTGCAGAGAAGTATATTACCTTTAAAATTTATGATCTCAGTGGTGCCAGAGAGCAGAGTTTACATTTAATTATATTCTCTCCTAAGTTAAAAGAATATGTTTCCTCCTATTCTTCAGGTTCCATGGTATTATTGATTGCTTTCCTAGAATTTTTAATCTTCACCTAATTTTATGTCAATATTTTTTTCAAATTCCTTCCCTCTTCTTTCTTCTTCATGAAATTTTCTTCCTATTTCACCTACAGCTTCTTGCATCTTTTGCTAACCTGGTAAAATCATATTTCTCCATGTTTAGTCTTCATCTTCCCCCTACAATTAGTTATATATGGTTATGTTATGGGTAGAGAAATAGGAAAAAGCATAATGGAGATTCAGCCATGGCTTAATCCTGGTGGATTCTTCCATACATCTCTGAATAAGCTGTTTTTTGAATTATAAAACCCTAAAGGAAGTGTTTTCTAGAAATGTAATTAAAAAGAGAATGGGAATGACACTTATAAATTGCACAGGATATATTTATATGCAGTCCTCAATTGTTTTGAAATTTAAAAAACTCATATACAACAATTTGGTGCTGCTTAATACATTTGAAACCTTGAAACTTTCTACGTTAATTTTGCTATCTCTTGTGTATTAGATTCTATCATCTCCAACTCACAATTTCCATGTCAAATGCCCTAATGGCTAGTGATTAGGAGTGACTTACTAGGTAGAATGCACTGCAGAGTTGTGATAAAGGAGGGGATACTCAGATGTATTTAAATATATAAATATAGCCTTAATTATTTCAATTTCTTCCATTAGTTCAATTATTCAAAGCTAACTACTGCATAATTTACTCTGTCCACTCATACACACACACACTTTTCTGTTGGTAGTAATATATAGAGAAGTGGTAAAAACTGGTTTTCATCAACATGTCTGTCAATAAGAATTAAAGGATTTTAACAATATGACATCTTAGAAGAAAGAAAGCTATGACTTCAATTTTGCTCTGTCATTCCATTGACTAAGGTATACATATACTGTGTTTCACTGACTGTGGCATGAACTAAAATATCTTTAGGGACCTGTACAGGACCTGAAAAAGGGAGCCTAGCAATGTGTTCATATTCATGTGTTTATAACATTAGCAAAAGATATTTTTACTGAAGTCAGTTAAAACTGCTATGTCTTCCCTCCTGACTTCCCCTCTGTGCACTTCTCCTCAGGCCAGCTAGTGATGGAGTAGCCATGGGAATTCAAAGTCTCAGAGGATGTTAAGGTAGAAAATCTTTGTACCAAGACACAGCTCTTCTTCAGATACCAGTTTCCAAAATAGTTAAATATATCTCATTTTATCTCCAATATTTTTCTTCCACTCTTCCCTGAGTGTTTAGCTTTTCCTGGATCCTAGTTTTTGTTTCTGTTGGTTTCCAGGGAGAACTGCCAACAGGAATCCAATTGAAATACTGTCTTCAGTATCATTAGCATGTAATTTAATTAAAGAATATATCGCTTTTGATAAAAAGAAAGATTGCATACTTCACACATGCAACCCAAAGTTTTTCTCTGTGTAAAAATTTGACATAGTTTTTTTTTTGCATAGTTAATTCCTGTCCATGAGGGTTAAATAATGCTGGTGTCTGGAAGTTTTACTCATGTGAATGGCTCTCATTGTTTCTGATCACCATGAATTTGCCACTAAGAGCATGATCCAAGATGAGCTAAATATTTGAATGGAGTAAATTAATTGCTTTAGGTTGCCCCAGATTATTTGCTTATATTGAAATACTACGAATTGGCACCAAGGTTTTGGTTTGACAGCAAATAATTTTATTATAAAATGATTATGTTTTAAAATCTGAATGATATAGTGGCAGGAAGTGAACATAGACAAATAGTGCACTGGAAGTTTATTTTATTAGCTAGAGGTCTGTGAGTATTTATATTCCTCTTTTAAAAAAGTGGTATGATTAGGCCCAGCCCAACTGTGTATTATTTATTCAAAAAATGAAAAACTTGATAGGAAAGATAAACATCATTTTGGAGCAAGTAGTAAAGTTTTTGCATTCATATTTAAGGGAAAATGAGAACTTAGAGAATAATATAAATCACAACTATAAAGTTGTCTGCAAGGAAATGAAAAGGTAAATATTATATTAATAAGTCCCATGATTTCTCCTTCGTTTTACACTTTCTGTAAAGTTTCCAAAATACACGTACATATATGTGGCAAATTTGGTTAGAAAATTTCATTGAGATTTAGTTTCTCTTATTGTTGGGATGTAAAAGAAATTATTTCATCGGATCAGCTTTATTTCCATCTGTTCCTTATGTGCTGAGAAAATAGAAAACTAGTAAAATATAAGAGGAGTACATATCCTCTGGCAATAACATATTTTTCTGTCAAAGAATTGCTTGTTTCCTGAAAGAATAAAATTTGACTAAATGTCAGAAGAATTCTTTTTCCTTAAAACAACTTACTTTTTGTTTGACAAGAACTGATCGTTTAATTTCCTGTATTGTGAATAAGAGCACTCTTACTTCAATGAAAGCATATTTCATTTGAGTCTGGCTGGGTCTGTATGACACAAAGCAAAATTGGTGAATTCATGCAATATTCTAACTTTGTCTGGTATAGTCGTACAACAAAATAACCGAATTGCTTATTTGAGAACTATAACAGGTTATTTTTTTTCCTACCACCTTCAGGGAAGAAACATCAACTTCATTAGTGTTTCTTAACAAGATGAGATAGTAATAATAATATGGGTGGCAACTATTTCTATACTTCTCAGAAAATATCATCAGTACCATGGGAGGAAAAAGAGATTTTTTCTTTTGAAAGTATTTCTATCATATACTTATATTCATCACATTTTCTATATTGAGAATCCTATAATATTGTTTAACTTACAAATGATAAACTTATGAGAAAGAAATTGTCAAATTAGATTGTGTGGGACATTAGTCTGAATTTGTCAAATCACATTTAAATATAGCATGATTCTTTCCTTCAAATCATTAACAGAACAAAATTAAAATCAATATAATCCCAGCACCCTCAAATTTATAGATATTATAAAGCAGTTTCCCCTAGATTTCATGAAAATACAAATGGTGGATTGATTAGCCTTTGAGGTGTGTTTCCTGTGATACTGATAAATCTTAGCTGATCTCACACTCCTGCCTAATTCATCTTATGACAGATGTCAGAATTAGCAAGATGGCTGCTTGGCTTTAGGTTTACCATCTGTTGTGAAGTTAATTGGTCTTGCTGTTTCAATCAATGTGCTGAAAAAAAATCTAGAATTTTCTGGGGCTCACAGGACTTGGACAAAGTTCATCCTGATACATATTCATTTATCCATCCAACAAATATTTATAGAATTCCTCTCTGTCCATGTTTGTATGCAGATGATACAGTGAGAAACAAAAGGGATGAAGTTCATCTCATACAGCCTAAATTCTGTGGAGAAAAGAAGCAGTAAAGAATAAATGTGATATAAGTAATGTGATTAAGTTCTATAAAAGAGAATGAAAGTGGATGAATGGATGGACAATGACAATAGCATGGAATGAAGGTAAAATCTTAGACAATGTGATGTTCTGAGGAGATAACATTCAATAAGATTTTCAAATGAAAGGTGATAGAGCCAAGAAACTTGGGGGATCTGCACCAAACAGATGGCAGGAAAAGTGTGAAGGACCTAAGAGGAGAGCTTGCTTGATGGGTTCAAGGAATAGCAAAGGGATCAGAGAGGCTGGTTGGGTGGGTGATAGTAGCTTATAAATTACAGAGGAAGCCTGGAATCTGCTCAAAAAGGTCTGTAAGGATAACTGCTTTGTGTCTGGAGGTGAATAGTAAACATCATAAAAGATTTTTTACCAGATAATTGAGGAGATCTGCCATGTGTTTTTAATAGATGCTTGGCAGGTGTAAAAAGCATGCATTGAAGACTGGACATAAGTGGCAGTAGGCAGGCCAGACAGGGAAGCTGTGTCTTTAGACATGGCTGTGGTTTGTACTTTAGTGTCTCCGGTGGAACTTGGTGGAAGTAAGGATTTATTCAAGGCTTTCACTAAGTTTTGTGCACAAAGTAACACAAAAGCAGAGTGTTTCATAAGTAAGAAAGGAATATGGCTTGTGCCACTTTAGGAAATGGGTCTCAGAATACAATCAAAAGTTTAGAAGAGACGGTCAAGTGCAATACAACTTGTGCAATACAATTTTAACTTGTGGCTCTACTTTCAGTGAAGAGTTGTTGGAGAACTGTAAAGAAACCACTCATTTCTGAACTGTTTTGGGAAGTAAACAAATTAATAAATATATTTCTCCTATATTTGTCAATACTTTCATCCTTTAGTAATTGTGTTGACAATCTAAGGTATGATGGATTGAAGCACTGATAATAATGACTAATAGTAGTTCTCAAATACTGAGTGATAGAATTTTTGAAGAGATGGTTTAAAATACCATGCCAATGCCCAGTTCCTCCCCAAATCAATTAAATTGAAATATCTAGGTGTGGTACACTGAGCATGAGTAATTTCTCAAAGCTCCCAGGTGATTCTAATGTTCAGACAATACTCAGAATCTCTGCTTTACATATATATTGCCATTTGAAGCTCCCAATTTTATGAAAAAGGTTCTATTTGGCTATTTAGTAAATTAGGAAACTAAGGCAATAGAGGCTAGTATTCACTAGCAGAGCATCAAGGTAGGACTTTTTCTTTAAAAACATTTTATTATGTGATATTTGATATACACAAAATATTTATAGTAGATGTAAGTTATTCAGCAGCCATCTACTATCCATTTGATTGAAGATTAGCAGTACTATGAAGACTACTCATATGCTTCCCAATCGTCTTACTGTCTCTACACCATAGTGCAAACTGCATTTTCAACCCAGAAGTATTTCAACTTTGAGACGTATAAATCAAAAATAAAGACTTATCAAAAATACCTATATAATCTTTCCTGAGAAAGATACATTTGATGGACAATTGAATATATATTTATTAATAGTCACATAGAAGATCATTTAAAGGCCCTTTGAATATCATTATCAAAAAATACTTAGCAAGGTTATTCTATTTGTCAAATCCTAGGGCCATCAAAATCATCAACCAGTTTACACAGGTAAGGCATATACTAGCATTCCTTTTTTGAATCTTGTTTTGCTCTTCCATCCTTTCTTGATGTAAATGATTTTTGAAATGTCATTTTTGCAAGCTGGAATTTGACTACCTATTGAATTTAACTCAGATACCTTACTCAATAAAAGCATATGTTCCTTCTGTCACTTCAAGTTTGGGACCCTGTCTATGCCTGGGACTAATTGCTTGGCAATTATTTAAAAAACAGAAGGACAAGGAAATAATTTTGAAATTAAAATACATGTAATCAACCCAAAATATCTTTATCCTTGTTAACTCTCTCCTGCATAACATCCATTAAACTGCAATCCTTGTGACAACTTTTGCCTGTTAATATTTCCTTTTTCTTTTCATTTTGTCCCCATTTCATGTATATGAAAAATTTGAGAAGTTTCATGTAAAGGTCATGGCGAAGTGTCTTGTTTTTGTTTTAAATGTGAAATCTCTTCCTGTTGGGGATTCATCACTCTTAGTGGTACATGATACCCTAAAAGCCTTAGATTGCCTGGGAAGCCAACTCTCCAGAAACAAGCCAAAACAGCAACCCTGATTTGTAGTGTTTGCCAGTTTCACTGGTGTAAATACTCCCATAATTACCATACCCAAGCTATCAGTGTGCTATCACTAAATGCAAGAGAAATAGATTTCTGACCCTCCAATTTGGAAGGAGATGACAGGTTTCCTTGATACAAGTTAGAAAGGGTGATACAATTTTTTTCTCTTGAAAGAGTGTATTATTCATGGAATTACATAAATTGAGTTTGTGTGTGTATGTGTGTGTATATATATATATAAGTTTATTTAAAATTTGAAAGTTCTTATATAAGAACTGATGTCCATTAAGGTCTTATTTATAATACAAACTAAAGTTTTAAAGTATAACACATCCAGTCAACTGCATTATGGTTGAACTGTGCGTGTTTTTGTTCAGTTATATTCTGAATTAAAAATAGGATTTGGTCAACTAATCTGGAAACTCAGCCACCACTTGTAAAACATGGTATTTGAGCAAATTCCCTGGATATTTTTAACTTAAGAGAACAAATGTTTGAAATGAAACCACTTAGAAAGTTGGGCATTTTGTTAGTTATTATTGATTAACATTTCATTTTTTTATCAAAGTCAGTGGCAATGACACCAAAGAGGTGATAAATATTTTTGAAAATACAGCTTGTCATACCAAAGATAATTATGGTCTAACTGATTAAAAAACAAGCAGTAGATTAGCTGGATGAATGAATTTGTCATTCATGACATAAAAAAAAAATTGTAAATATATTTTCTCATTCAGAAAATGGATTTCCTGACTTATTTCTACAGATTCAAGTTATAAGATATTTTTATTTTTGTGGTATGTATTCATTTATATTATTTTAAAATAGAGAACCTTGCCTGTTTAATTAAATAGGTTGTTTTATTTATGTTAACTTTACTATGTATCTTCCTTGGATATTTTCAATTGTCCCAACAAGTTTTGAGGACAAGATAAATGCTGAAAAGTTAAGTTGAACAACTAAATGGGAGCCTAAAGATCATTCCATGTACACCAGATGCTAAAAATATACTTACATAAATTTTATGAGATTCTGAGACAGAATAGAGGTGGCTGAGCTCATAGACATGCAGGAAATTGATTTGTCATACAAAATAACAAGTAATTTTATTCTAAACTTCATTGTAAGAAGTTTTATTGAAGCTAACAATCTGAGTTGAAAAGAACCATATTTTTTTTTCCCTCAATTTTAAAACAGGACAATTAATTGAAAAATATTTCAAATGCCAAAAACGTATATACTTTGTTATATTTGCTCATAATGCATTATGCATAAGTAGAGGAAGGTTCTAAGGTTGCCTCATTTCATTAAACTTGAATGAAATAATTTAATTTGAACACTTTTCTTTTCAACAAAGTGATGAGCTTTTAACTCAGAAATACAGAGATTCCCATATGGCTATTTTTGTTAATAAAACCAAGTGAATCAAGTTGATCATACTTTTCCAACCTTTGGAACATGAAGATCTTAGTACAAATAATGTTCTGAGTTGAATAGCAGGCTCTTAGAGCCTTTGTGTTCATTTTTCATCTAAATTGCCTGTATGCACCTACTAGAACTGGTAAATCTTCCAGTGAATCCTGAGATGTAGGTCTGGGGATTAATTTATATAGCACTGGTATCTTTTGCACTGAATAGAAGCACTTTTCCTTTTTTAAGACTGACGTAAATGTTTTATTGCACAACTCTGGTTGAGTTCTTCATCATTATAATCTTGAGGAAAAGTTTGGTCAAAAAAAAATTCTTGAAAAAGCCAGATACAACCTGGGATGTGTTCTATTTACATAAGTCTCTTTTTTCAAATTTTTGGAGATTTTGTCACTTCAGTTAAAGATTATTAAATATTATTCTAAGTAATGAAGGGCGTATAGATTTAAATAGAAAAGCAAAGATAAATGTAACCCTCGACCTTTACCAAGTATATTTTCTTTCTTTTTTTTTTAAGTTGTTTTTTTTTTAAGATTTATTTATTTATTTATACAAGCACTGGGTACAGTCAGAAGCACGGGAAGGTGAGAGAATTTACCAGAGCCAGAGCGAGGAGCAGAGCAGGCAGAAGGACCGAAGTACACTGCTGAGGGGAGCAGCAGGCAGCAGGGGAGGTCTGCAGGCCATGTGGGACCCTCCTCCAGTGGCTGGGGAGCAACTGGGGATCGAACCTGAGCTGCAGAGGCTGTAGGCAGCTTCGCAACCCAGCGCTCAACCGATGTGCCACCGGGGAGGCCCCAAGCATATTTTCTTTCTATTACCTCTCTCATTTTGAAAATTTGAGTTCAGAATTTTTTAAAAATGTGCTGTTGGATTTATGTGTACTTTGTATTTTCTTAATTTACATATTGATATGATGAACATTCATCTCTCTGTTTTTAATATTAAATTAAAACTGATATCATGGAGATTTTGTGAAAATTAGCATTTATTTGATGACTTATGCATGGAATGAGTTTCTTAGGAATTGTGCCGCCATCAATCATACTTATAAATTTAGACATAAGTTTTAGAAATATAACAAGATTGTTGTACATGAAGAGTCTGATATGTCCCCTTCAGAAATGCTATTTTTTTAAAAACCCAGGGCTAATTATTTTTCCTTGTCTCAATTATATATTTTTTTTAAATTGTCTGGCTAGTTTTCTCTTACAATTTGGTTAGAAATCTTATTGAAAACTAATTAATCTATGTCAGTAATGATTTGTATTTCCTGACCACAAAACCTAATTTTTGCTTTTACTGGTCACATAATGTTGTAAAGTCACTTAACCTCCTTGAAACTCATTATTTTTAAAGTGAGGGTCATAATCAGGAGACACAGAGAATGATCTGGAATTTTAAAGCACTCTAAAATTATTATTTACACTTTCTTTGTTAATTATAATCGATAAAACAGCAATTATAATGAAGAGGTGAAGGAAGAGACAAGGTGTGGGGTTAAAAAAAAAAAGTGTGTCTGAACAAAAACCCACACATGACCAGGTGATTAGTCTGTATTGATGGATAGTGGCTGCTGGGATATAACCATTCACAGAACATATTTTCTTTTTCCAAATGAAGTATGAAGCAGAGGGGATATTTATATATATGCATGTATCTTAAACTTTGGCATTATATGGAGTCTTCAGTTAAAATATCAGTTGCTGGACTTCATTCCCCAAGTTTCTGAATCATTACATCAGATGTGACTGAGAAATGACATTTCTAGAATGTTCTCTGTTGAGCTTGAAGTTACTGACTCAGTAGCTTCATTTTGAGAATAACAGATATAGACTATGAATGAAAAGAATGTTAAAAAAAAAAAAAAATCCCAGTAGGCCATTACTAAAAACTTGGCTAGCATTTTCTTTGCTGAAAAGAGACTTTTTTTGGTTTAGATGACAGGACTGGATACTGATTGGGTCCTTAAAATACAAGAGTCACCATGTAATTTACCATTAGAAACATATAATTTAGAGTTCAAAGAGAATTTGGAGTTAATCTTCATCATTTTCCAAATGAGAAAATGGAAGCCAAGAGGAGATAAGTGACAAATAATTACTGAAAAAAATTACGTAATTAAAAAAGTCACGCAGAAAGTTTCTGATAAAGTGGGACTGTATTCATCTACCCAGTGCTCATTCTACAATCAGTGTTATTTCCAGACATTATATTCCTTCTACGCAAGGAGGCAAGGAAATGGAGGAAACACGAACTTGAGAGGTTTGTTTTTACTGAGATGTTTGTAAGGAGATGTGTTCAGCATTGTGGGGATTTTCATGACTCAGTCAATCACATTGGTTCTAAGAAATTAAAATGCTTATTACATCCATGGATTTTTCTTTCCAATTATGCAGTTAATAAGGACTCATTAAAGTTGTCAAGAATCAATTAATATCTCATTAATGCAGCCCAGGTTAAAGAAAAAATAGAATACGAAGTCTATTTATCTTTAGATTGTTCCAGATTTCCACTTAACAGTATTTAAAATATTTGTCCCCTAGCTGGAGCCTCACCTGCATAATTGCTTAGCTTCACTTGTTTCTTATTAATATGTAAATCAACTTGTTCACATTCTAAGGTGGAGTCAAATGCATCTGCGGGGGATGTGCGACGGGATGATGCAGAATTGCTTTGGGCAGTTTGTTGATGCAAATACATGAACTGCTGCTCCTTTATATTCACATCTCAGGAGAAGCTGCCTTATGAGATTTCAGGCAATTGTATTTTTGCTGTCCTACAGCGGTAGATTGGTTTGTTACACTTAAACAGAATCAATCAACTGGAGTCAAGTCATTTGGTAAAGGATCAGCAGCCACAGTCTGTCCTTGAGTCATTTTGCCAAAGAGCTGAAATGTGTATTGGTAAATGTTTTTTTGTGTGGATCTTAGTTCTAGCTTCTCTTACTTGACCAAGTAGTGATTTATACCCAGCAGGTGGTAGGGAATGTTTATTTCATTTAGTTTTACTCTGCATCTAGGAGAGGAGCAACAAAACCTGGTCTGAAAACTATGTTAATAGATTAAAATTTCAAATTTAAAATGTATACCTTCATGTACATAGAAATGTGTCAATATATCTTACACAAAAGATACACATCCATATTAGCTGCCCTCTGACTTTCTTATGCAGGTGCTGGTTTTGAAACTCACTTGTGCTGTTTATAAAGTTTCCTTGGTGTCCTGCTTAAAGTTCATATGAGACAGAGTTTTGAGGCAGATTTTTTTTCAGCCTCTGTGTTTTGCAAAGCCTCAGGACAGTACAAGAGCCTCTGGTGCACTAAACAGATCATTCTGCAGCACCATTAGCCCTATTCCCTAACCAACTGAGTTCATGTATTTTAGAGAACAACATTCTAGTAAGAATAGCATCCATGTTGGCTATTTCACTTTCAATGGTTTTTCTTCACTCAAAATTCAGAGATCCTCAAAAGTATAACCAAAAAATACATTCTTGACCTGTAATAAGTGCCAAAACCAGAGACATAAAGATCATGTTATTTATTTATTTATTTTTAAAGATTTTTTTTTATTTTTATACAAGAGCTGGGGTACAGGCCAGAGTCGCGGGAGGGTGTGAGGATTCACCAGAGACAGAGCGGGGAGCAGAACAGGCAGACAGACTGAAAGCACTGCTGAGGGGAGCAGCGGGCAAGACAGGAGAGGTGTGCTGTGCCATGTGGGATTCTCCCTGGTGGGCCGGGAATCGAACCAGCACTGCAGAGGCTGCAGACAGCTTCGCAGCACTGTTCTCAACCTGCTGTGCCACCGGGGAGGCCCCAAAGATCATGTTTTTTAACATCCAAGAACAAAGTTCTAAATTTGTTGTCAGTGTATGTGTATCATAACACATAGGCAAAATTACACTTTCTCTGGGACTCCTCTACTTATCAATATTTGTTCTCAGTTTTATCCTTTTTGTTATCACTGCGCTATTGTTGTCATGGATCCTGTGTCCTCCCCCCATGCAGAAAATAGCAGGAGAAAGGGTAACTTATCAGGAATGGTAGCTGGACATTTCTGGCATAATGAGCACTAAGAGGGCTGCCCAGAGGCTAGTCCTCTTTCACTGCACTGTTTTATTATATCACAGCATCTGAAGGGCAGTGAAAGGACCCTTTGTACTTCTCAGCCAGCATTCTTCAAATGGCAACAATAATGCACCCTTAAACTATAGGAATGCATATCATAAAGATGAACTTTATAAAGAATTAGACTCCTTAAAAAAGATAAGCTTTTTATTGAAATCACACTAACATTTTAAATATGTAGAAAATGGAGAATTAAAATAGAGAACATAAAATTACCTTCACTGAACTTTTCTTGGAGATGATTAAAGCCACCAGGAGGCTGAAGCATGAAATAACTCCCTACAGTTCCCAAGTAAGACTTCTGTATCTACCAATGAAATTCTGTATCAACTCTCTTAAGTCAACCACACTTATTATATAAATGTGAATTTTTATCTACCACATTCAGAAAACAAGGCTAATCACTAAAGAACTAAGTAGGGGTTTAAAGTCATCTCTCGCATCATACTTCAAGGGACTTATGTTTTAGTTGGATAAATCCAGGACCAGTTATATAATTTATAAGGTCCAGTGCAAAATGGCAAGGCAGCTCATAAAAGCTATATTGTTGCATAACCTCTGAAAAATATAGTAACGGTGGTATCAAATTAGTCCATCAATCAGCCAGTGGTTGGGATTGGGGAAATCACTAACACTTTTGAGTTGACATTATATGGGAAAAAATTAATTATAACTTAACATTTTCAAGTTTTTCGTGTTTGATTTCACAGTTTTGACAGCTCAACCAATCATTCTCTTAGTCTGCCCTTGTACAAGATGATGTGGGATTAAAATAAACCTAATTAATAGCAGTGTCCTTGACTGCAGACTTCAACTTACTTTCCCCCCACAGCTGAATTCAGTTTGTTAGCATGGAGTAACATCATTAATATTTGAAGGACAAAACAATTCCAAATGTTGTGTTCTTTTGCTGATTTGCTTTGTGATTACATAGTGGCTTTACACATAAGAAAATTTATTCCCAAAATAACTTATTGGATGCACTTGAATCATGTCAACTGTAGACTTCTACTTAGTAAGCATTTTATTACCACACTTGTCAGTCATCTAACACATAAGTACTGTCTTTGATTAGAATACATAAGAAAATAAAACTCTTATTGCTAGAACAGCAAAGAAACCAGATTTTCCTGAATTTAAAGAATATTAAATCAGTGCATAAAAAGCTTGTATTCTAAGTTAATGTTCATGTCACTCCCTGAAAAATGTTTGATGAAATCAACATATAAGGATAGATCATTTTGTGGGGCAAGAAAGTAAAAAAAATTCTTGAATAACACAGATGAGAATATGTCAAAGGGTCATAAGAGCAAATTAAATGAGTCCCTGCTGGTTAAAGCTGGAGCAATTTGAGCACCACACACACACACACACACACACACACACACACACTATGGTATTGGACTATAACTCAAAATATAAAATAAATATCCATGCACCCATTGCTGATACAACTAAATGGTTGAATAAATATTAAATGGGATGAATAGACAAATCTCAATACAGGAAATAAATCAAATAACTTGTGAAGACTCTACCTTTAAGTATAGGAAGCATAATTCCACATCCCTTATGTCTTGACTTATAGCTAGCACCTTCCTCTAAAAAGCATGATATGGAAAAGGAGAAAATAAGAAATTTCCCAGTAAAGAAAACTGATAAATACTTTCTTGACTAAACTAATAAAGTTCACATATGTACTCTTAATAGCCTGTGACCTAAATAGCATTGCCTTCTGTGAACTTCCTCTTCTTCAAGTTTTAACCCTAGACTAAGCATGACAAAAACAGCAGATGGACTTGAATTAAGGGATACACCACAAAATATCTACACTACTCCTCAGAACTGTGAAGATCATCAAAAACAGAAAAATCCTGGAAAACATTCACATGCCAGAGGAGCCTAAAGCGGGGAGCAGAACAGGCAGACTAACTAAAACACAATGCTGAGGGGAGCAGCGGGCTAGACAGGAGAGGTCTGCTGCACCATGTGGGTTGTTCCCCGGCCAGCCGGGGATTGAACTCATGCTGCAGAGGCTGCGGATTGCTTCATAGTGCAGTGCTTAACTCCTTGCGCCACCAGGGAGGCCCACAAACATATTCCTCATAACAAATAAATGTGAATGAAAATCCAATCAAAAATTACAAGTTTCCTTTGGTCTTGTCTTATTTTTCTATAGTCCTTTTGTGATAGCTTTTTCACTTATTGAAAAGATCGTATAATTTATTCTGTAACATGTCCCACCTTTTAAATTTGTTTTACCACCTTTTGTGGTTTAGCTTTCTATTTGCTGTAACCTTAGTTAAATTCACTTTAAATTCTTATCAACATAAAAAAATTAGAAAAAATGCTATCTTGTGATCTTTTCTTTGGAATTACAGAATCAAACTATCAAATCATCTTAGGATTTTGAATCCTTAATATACAATGGTAACTATTGTTATGTGTAAAAAGTAGTAATTTAAACCAGGGTTAGGGTGTTATCCCAGCTGCAATCATTGTATTACTAGTGCCACTAATGCCAAATTAAATGCTGTAATGTTTCTTCCTTGGGTGGACTGATGATTGATGTCATAGAACACATATCCCATAGAACATGATTTTCCAAGGTAAACTGTAGAAAGATTTATCCTCTGGACACTTGACTTAAGAGGTCTTTGAGCTTGGGAACAATTTCCAAGATAATTGCAATTTTATCAAAGGAATAAATGAAGAGCCTCCTTTAAATACACATTTTTTATGAAATGCAGACATTGTGTAATTGTGAGTGAGAATGTGGCTTGTATGTGTATGAAAAACTGAAAGAATGTGGCTCATCAAAAATGAACTTAGTGAGTTTGAAATTTACCTCAATTTTGTTATCCTAATACATAGGCTACATTTTTGCAATAATAAGTAGGGAGATTTGTATAACAATATATTTACTTTATTAATGATTTTGAAATGTTGCTCTTTCACCTATATCTTTTCTATGCCTTTTCTAGAAAGAAGTTAGAGCATTTTAATATTAGCTACATTTCCTTTAATATGTTATTCATTCAATTTTTGCTGAAATTTTATCAGCATCTGACTTTGTTTTTTAATATTTGCCTACCTGACTTTTTTTTCACTTTTTTGGAACATGACTGTCAATCTGTGCCATCTGCTATGACTGGTGGAGAAGCATGCATATGGTTATATTATACATATTCTCCTCCATCAAGAGATTTAAAAGTATTATGTATATGATCCTAGAGGAGCTAGAAAGTATACTCGCTTTATCACTACATATTACCTTACAAAATTAATAGTTTGTCCATAGCGACTAGAGACTTCACTAGATAAATAGGAAATTTTGTTTTCTGAAGAACACTGAAAAGGAGGGGGTACTTCTTTTTCCCATTCATTAGGTAAGAGCAGTTCTGAGTACTTAGAACAAGTACATTGGACCTAAGGTATTAATCATACAAAAGCAGTGTTAGTATACATCCATCACTAGGATTCAGTCCCACAAGATGTCTATAGATAGAGATGTGATGATGACTTCTGTGCCATTGTCTTCTTTTGTAGGGATGTGGAATAAAATATCATTAAAAAGACCATAATCATTGAAATAGTATTACTTCTTAAAAATCACATAACTGTTAGTCAGGTTTCAACACATTAGAAATATGCCCGTTATTAGAATTTATTGCTCAGGTAGAACTCACCCAGAAGCATGTCAGCGTGCTGCATTATATTGATGATGTGTAGGATAAATTCCTCAGTTCCCAAAGATGTCTAATTGATGAATATGAAGTGTCTCATTTGTCAACATAATTGGTTTCCAATTATGTTGCTTTCATGGCAAGACAATAGCCTCATTTGATAACCAATGTTATCAAATATTGTATAGCCAACTTATGAAATGGTTAATATTACAAGGCTTCTTTATTAGTTGGTCATTTGGGATTCAAAATATATAGAATATATATATGACTGATTGAAAATTTTATAATCAAGTCCAGGTAATTTTATTTAAGCTATTATTTAATTTATTAGATAATTTTACTGTACAAAATTAGAAAATATGAAAAAGTAAAAATAATTTAAAGATCACCAGTATATTTCAATCTTTTTTCCTCATATGAATGATTGCATTTTAAAAAATTGATCCTTCCATGGTTTTTATAACTTGCTTTATTCATCAAATAGTTTAAAGGTTTTTTAAGCCACATCCTATGCTGTAATTTCTTTTTAGATTGTTTTGAATTAAAATCCATAAAAAATGGATTAACATGATATCAAATGTGAGCAGTAAATTGATTATATGTTAGAAATATTTCATCTAAATCTGTCTCCTAGGTATTGTCCAGAGTTTTCATGTTTGACTAAATTTGGCTGGCTATAAAATTCTAAATTGAAAATCATTTTCCTTAAGAATTTTGAAAAATATTCCCCATTATCTTCAAGTTTTCAGCATATCTGTTGAGTTCTTTGCTTTTTTCCCTTCTAAATTTTTGTATAAGATTTGTTTCCTAAAAGCTACAGTAACAGTACAAAACGCAACAAAGCAAAACCAGACAATTATAAATCAGAGCCATACTTCAGAGGAGGAGGAGGGAGAGGGACCAGAGGGAGGGAAGGAGGAGCACAGGGGACTGAGGTGATGGTGCCCAGATGCATTGGTGAAGGAAATTCTGTGGCCACTAAACCTGAGGGGGTGGGGGGAAGCAAATATTGTTTAAAAATGATCAATGACATAAAAAGAAAGTAACATTAAAAATAAATCGAAAAAAAAGATTTGTTTCCTACCTGGAAGCTATTAGGACTTTACTGTAGGTAACCTAAAACTCTCACAAAAATATGCATTGTTTAAGTCTGCATTTATTCAGTTAGGTGGGCAATCTGGACCTTTGAAACCTAGAAATACATATCTTTTAGGTAGGGAGTAATTTATTTTATTACATTATCATAGGTTGTATAACATCTATAACCTTTTAGAAATCCTATTGGGTATTGGGCCTCTTGTGTTGATTTTCTATTTTATTTATTTATTCAGATTTTTGTCTTCTGTTGGCTCTTTGTCTTTTCTTTTTCTCATCCAGACAAATTTTGTAAACCTTATCCTCCAGTTCTTATCTGAATACTTTATATCAACTGTCATATTTTTTTTTTAAATTTCCACATGTTCTTTCTTGTTCCCTGATCTCTCTGTTCCTTTTTAAAATAGCATAGGTCTCATTCAATGAATGTATTATTGTCTGTTATCTCTCTCTGGTCATGCACTACTTTCTATTTAAATCTTCCTTCTATTTCTGCATGTGAGACTCCACAGAGTTAACTAGAAACCCTGTCTGCATGAGGAACCCTTAGACATTACTGAAAGGCAGTGTTTTGATACTGAATTTAGGAAAAGAGATCTCCAAGTTATATTACCTATTGGTCTTTCTTCTTGCTAATTCAGTTTCTATAGAAAAGGATACTTTACATTCCTGTCTGCCAGTTGGTGTCCTGAAGATATGATCCAAAAACTGGGGCTAGGACTTTTACCATTATGTATTAAACATTTAATTTAATTCCTGGTTTTTTTCAATTATAATCCCTTGCTTTTATGATCCACTGTGCCTCTACCTTCTAGGTGTACATCCTCTCTGGAAAATAAATTGCAAGATGTATTCTTAGTATGGGGAGTGGTAATTTTCAGTGGTAGAAGTGATGGAAACAGAAAATTCTGATACAGACTTTCAAACAAAGTCTTTGATTCTGCCAAATTTCACCACCATCTTCCATGTGACCCTCTGTCCCCAATCATTCCAGGGTCCTTCAAGGCCAATCTGTTGTCTTCTTATTTGTAATCCTGACTCTTACATTTGACCTTTCTCTATTCTGCCAGTTGATTTATCATTCCTCTCTCTGCTTTCTCTCTTGGCACATTATATTCAGATATTATGTGTACAAGAATTTGTTTCAATTCCTTGTTAGTAGATTTTGTGTGTGTGTGACTTTTAGGAGAGTGCAGCAAACACACCTTTAATCTTTGAGGCCCTGATTAAAATATATCAAACAGGGCCTCCCCGGTGGCGCAGCGGTTGAGCGCTGGGTTGCGAAGCTGCCCGCGGCCTCTGCGGCGCCGGTTCGATCCCCGGCTGCTCCCCGGCCACCGGCGGAGGATCCCACATGGTGCGCAGACCTCTCCTGCCGCCCGCTGCTCCCCTCAGCAGTGTACTTCGGTCCTTCTGCCTGCTCTGCTCCCCGCTCTGGCTCTGGTGAATTCTCTCACCCTCCCGTGCTTCTGACTGTACCCAGTGCATGTATAAACAAAACAAACAAACAAACAAAATAAATAAATAAAACATGCCTCTATAAAATAAAATAAAAAATAAAATAAAAAAAATAAAAAAAAAAAAATAAAATATATCAAACATTTCCACTGTGTGGTTAACTATCCTTGCAAAACATTTACACAAACACACATACAGTATTCCAGTTTCATCACATGAATAGATGACCACAGTTTATTTGGCTAAGTTCCTATGGTTAGACATTTAAGATTTATACATTTTTTATGATTATATACATAACACTATGATGAAAAATCATTGCATACACAAAGTTTGGCTAAATCTTGTTTTTTTAGAATTGGAGAGAAGTGAATCAAAGTTAATGAAAATTTATAACCTTTTGCTCTACAGTATCTTCTCTTAACATTGATAAGATCTTGAAGCAAAACAATATATAATGAAACCAGGACCGTGAATGATGTCATTTTGTTCAGCTTGTTATTTTTTCTCATCAACATAATGAAATGATATTGAATAAAATGACAAATTTTATGTTCCTGCTGTACATTGTTAAATTTGTATCCCCCACAAGATACAAATATATCTTGTAATATATAATGGTTTCTATTTCCTGGCTTAACCAAAAATAATTGTTATTTACTTTTGTATCTTTTCTAATTTGAGAGGCTATTGTGATAGCCTTAGTATGAAATATATTTTTAAATTTAAAACTGTCCACCTTTTTCTTTGATATCGCTTTTATTGTAAAACATAGAAAGAATTTTCTATTCGAAGTCAGATATTTTTCTTCTAACTCTACTATAATTTAATAGTAGAAAATTTATATTATGTTATTTTAAACTTAGTTCTTAAAGCATCTGGAGTGTAGCAATAGCTAAATTTCATTAACAGCTTTCTATGTACCAAACGTTATTCAAAACACTTTAGAGATATAAATTTATTTGATTAGCTCTCAGAAAGGTTTTACTATTGTCACCATCTTATAGGTAGAAAACTAGAATTCTGTATGTAGGAATTTTTTTTTACTGTTTATCCACAATTTACATTACCTTTTTTTTTTTTTTTTTTTTAGATTTATTTATTTGTTTGTTTATTTATTTATACAAGCACTGGGTACAGTCAGAAGCGTTTGAGGATGAGAGAATTCACCAGAGCCAGAGCGGGGAACAGAGCAGGCAGAAGGACCGAAGTACACTGCTGAGGGGAGCAGCGGGCGGCAGGAGGGGTCTGCATGCCATGTGGGACCTTCCTCCGGTGGCCGGGGAGCAGCCGGGGATCGAACCGGCGCTGCAGAGGCTGTAGGCAGCTTCGCAACCCAGCACTCAACCGCTGTGCCACCAGGGCGGCCCCTACATTACCTTATTTTTACTCTACTGTTGTTGGGTATAGTATTCTAGAAATGTCAGCTATGTTAGGAGTTTGGTGGTAGTGTCCAAATCTTTTCTATTTTTACTGATTTTTTTTTTTGTATAATTCTATAAACTACCCAGAGTTCTTTAAAAAATGTCCAATCATGATTGTGGATTTGTTAATTTCTCACTTTAAGTCCTGACAAATTTTGTTTCCTGTATTTTGAGGCTTTCTTATGAATTACATATACAGTTGCAGCTTTCTGATAAACTGACCTTTTATTTATCAGTTTTTCTGTAAAACATATCCCTTTTGTCTGTCTTGATCATTGTTGTCCTTAAGTCAAATATATTGTCTATATTCTCCTCAGCCTTAGAAGTTGCCTTTAGTTTTATAGTGCATTTCTATCAGTCATGAATTCTTTCAGTTTTTCAATGTCTAAGAAATGTAGAATGTTTTTATTTCACTTTCATATCTGAAATGTATTTTTGCTAAATATAGAAATCTTGGTTGACAGTTCTTTGTTGTTTTTTTTAGACAATATGAATATGTTATTTCACTGTATTCTGTCTCCCTTTATTCCTGATAAGACATCAGCAGTTAAAAGTATCATTAACATTACATCATTCCCTTATATGTGATATTTTTTCTTGCTCTTTTTAACATTTATATCCTTTTCTGTCTCTCATCCTCCCACCCCCCACAACTTCTCTCTCAGCATTGTAAATGTAATATGCTTCTCTAAGTTTTGGGGTTTATGGAAATGTCTGGATCTATAAGTTATTATGTCTACTTTTTGACCAAGTGGGGTAAGTCTGGACCATTATTTCTTCAAATAGCTATTCTTTGTTTTTCTGACATATCCTTTTAAAACTCTAATTACATGTTCATTGGACCAATTATTATTTAGCACCATACCCATCTATGGGATATATTGGGAACATAAAAATTTCTCCTTTTCCTGCAAATGTCTATGCAAATGTCTTTGTCCCTTCTCTCTCTTCACTCCCCAGTGCTGTATAATGCTCTTTCATGATCTCTGTAAAGTTATCATTGCCTATGGTTCTCCTAACTGTACATTTTGTGTTTGAGAAAAGTCTATCTTCTGTGATGTAAAGGACTTGAGGTGGAGTTGGATAATGCCCTTCTAAAAATAAAATGTGAAGGTCATTTATTTGTTTGTTTATTTGTTTGATATAATTTATTTATAAAGGTCATTTATTTGTTAATGAGACCTTTGTGCATTATTTACAAAAATTTGAAGCTACAAACAGTACATTTTTTTCTTCTAGAAACACTAAATATCAACAGCCAACCCCCTTCTGTTTCTATTCATCAACATTTTACAATTTCAATTTCAACTATAAATTTTCCATTAAATTTCCTTTTATGTTCCATTTGACTAAGGGAATTGACAAAATATTCTTTATCCTTGCACTGTTGCTTGCTTGGAGCCCTTAATTTTGATATAATGAGTCTAAGGAAAAATGTTGTCTTTCCCCACTCTATGAAACCAGTTTTTCAAATCCCCTATCTCTCTCTATCCAAAATTACATACTTCAACTTAAAGAGTAAAGTAAAGCAACACCGTTGCCCTCAAGACTTTAAAGTCCTTACAAATGTTTCTGAAGATACAAGAGACAGAATATAGTTTTATATTCAAGTAGGTTATGTAATGAAAACATCCAACTTTTTTCACTGCACTAGAGCCTAATTAATGACAGTCTTTGGACCAAGATTTTTATTCATTTAAGGCAATTTTTGATTTTTGGTGTAATATTCCTGGGGAACCGAAGGTAAAAGAAGTCTCCTCTCCTTCAAGACTTAGGGGAGGTAACTTCACTCACATCTGTTTCTTCAACTTTCTGCATCTCACTGCCCCTTCTCTTATTTTGTCATTTTCCATGAAATTTAAACTTCTATTAAAAATTTGAAAAGTACTAAAGGAAAAAAATGAACTATAAGTGTCTACCTTCAAAGGACAATAGACAGTGAAAGTTAAGGAAATAAGATGTGTTTAGTATCCTATTTTCTGACAACCAAAAATTATGTGAGAGCAAAATGAAAATGAAAGAAGGTATTTTTATGAAAATTGGTTAAAATTTTACATGTGAATTCCAACCTGTTATTAAAATTTTCTGAACCAGACAGAAAATTGAATGCAGACAAGGAGCAGCACTCAATGACAGTGACATTTCCTGACAGAGCAATTCTTTGCATATCAGCAGGGCTAATTATATTCAATCTGACAGCAACAGTTTAACCCATTCACCAAAGGAAAGTGCTTCTTATAAGACCAGTGATCTAAGTATTCATTTAAATGCCAATCTAATCTGGCAATATATATTTAAATTGTACAATTAATTTTCAATAGCTAATGTATGAGTGATAAACATAATTTCTCATCAGTGCTATGGAATGGTGTTGTGTGTATGTCTCTCTCTGTGTGTGAAAGCATGAGTATCTTCACTGGGAGACACATATAAAACCAAATTAAACAATTTAAATATTCTCTCAGCACCTTAAAAAATTGTTTTAACATAAGTCATTTACCTGAAAGGCAATATTTTACTAAGCCCAGTTAAAGCACATACTATCAAAAGTTGGCAATTTTTAGTTCACTATATCATAAGACACATAGTCAAGTAAAGTCAAGTTACTCAGACAAAAATGCTTTACATAATAGAAAATATGAAGTTTAGATGTCTAACAAGATTAAATAAGAAATTTAACTTGTACACTTTATAACTCCTCATCAAAAATACCTGCACTCCCCACTGCATCCTCTCTCCTGCATACAGAAACCTTCCAGGGACTAAATATTCAGTTCCATGTTTGTGAGAAATAGGAATTCTGCAAATTCTACTCTGCCTTACAAATGGGTCAAGTTTAATGGAGGCATAAAGGGTACATTTTCCTTTGAAGACAAAAGTGGAAAACGGGAATGCTTAACCCTGAGCACTACCTTCAGGTTGTACTTAGTGGAAAACTTTACACAAAATGACTCTTGAGACTATATCAATTCAAAAAACTGACTTATTTTATAGCCAACGGATCTCATGTTTATTTGTGAGCAAAATCCACAGCTTAATCAGGCAGCAAGCAAAGAGTAATTTAAAGAAATTGGGTGACAGAAAATAGCCCTTTCCCTCATTGTCTCTCCACATCTGTTCAGCCTCCTATATATTATCTATAATGGAGAACAAAAATCATGTGGGGAAAATCTAACATATTTTGAGTTATTTGTACTTCAGTTCTTTTTTTAAATTTTTTTAAAGATTTATTTATTTATACAAGCACTGGGTATAGTCAGAAGCGCCGGAGGGTGAGAGAATTCACTAGCACCAGAGCAGAGAGCAGAGCAGGCAGACTGACGAAGTATACTGCTGAGGAGAGCAGCGGGCGGCAGGAGAGGTCTGTGTGCCATGTGCGATCCTTGCCAGTGGCTGGGGATTGAACTGGTGCTACAGAGGCTGCAGGCAGCTTCACAGCCCAGTGCTCAACCACTGCACCACTGGGGAGGCCCTGTACTTTAAATCTTTATCGCCAACTCTACCCAACTTTTTTGGAGCTACATCAAGATCTTATGCATAAAAGTTTGTTGGGATTAAAATGTCAAACCTAGATTTTAAGCACTTTCTAATTATTTTGTTCCTTCTAGTACTTTTAGTCCTATCTGAAAAATTCAATAGTGACTTTAAATTAGGTCTTGTCCAATTTTGCCTTTCTACCTTCTGTTTTAGCATATTAAAATAACTCTCTTATTCTGGACACCTTTTAGTAAAATATTGTAACCTTTTATGAACCTTTATAACATAAACGGGGCAGCGTGGGTGATTTCTCAGCAAAATGGTCCTATTAGTCCCAGATGGTAATAGACCATAACAAAATTGACACCTTCTCCTAGATTAAATGATTATGTAAACACCAAGCATTATTAATTTCCTTAATGTTTGTTCTATCAGGGTCAGTTAAGAATATCAAATTAACTCTACGCCTGAGATAGCATGATTTGTAACTGGTTAGAACAGAAGGCTTATGAATGGAATGAGAAGATAAAGATATTTTGGCCTGTAGCTATGGAGATGACACAGCTATGCTTCCTCATTCATAAATATAGTTCACTTGATATAAGAAGCTGCTAAGAAAACTTTCCTGGGCAAACTTCACCAGACCACTCAGACATAGGGAATGTGAGATTATTAGGAAATTCATAACCAGGAGTATCTTGGACAAGCACCAAGAAAATCTTTGCTAAACTTTGGAAGGCAAGTTTCACATGTCAGGGTTTTACCTTTAGTTACAGATGTTTTTAGTCAGGAATAAGAGAAATTAAATTTCATATTGTAGCAATTGGAAGTTAACCTGTGTTTTAAACTTGTTGATTCTGTCAACATTTATACTCTGAGAAGTTTACTATGAGGCAAGAACATATTAAAGAAATTTTTTTTCAAGGAACTTACAGTTAATTTTAGTATTTGTAGTTACAAATACGAATAGAGAAAATAAAGCTAATTTGAGCACTGACCTAAAATGATTGTTTTAGTAAAAATGAATAATAGCACATGTAACTTACAAGAAATCAGATTATGATCCTAGAAGCCTACTAGTAATATTTCTGTTTTTTAATCTTTTTTTAAATTTTATTTTACATATTTTTACATTATTTTTCATTTTTTCACAATGTATGCATTTTCATTTTGGTTTTAGTCCCCATATATTTCTCACCCCCCTTGCCTTGATCCCATCATGTTCAGCGAAATAAGCCAGAAAGAAAAAGAAAAATACTGGATGGTCTCACTCATAGCAGGAATCTAGAAAACCTAAATAAGGGACCAGGAAAAACACTAATTATAATAAAGTAAAAATCAAAATCAACAAGCAACAATATTTCTGTTCTTTTTTGCTCACTTATATGTGAATATTTGTTATTTGTGCATTTGGTATATTTTAATTTGTACTACATCGTAAGAAGTGAGTCAATAAAAACAGAGCTTAATTTTAGCTCAATTTGTCTATGGCTAATAATAAATAATACCCATGTATTCTAACAAAGCACAGATCAATTTTATAGTAAAATTGCAAATTATACTTTCAAAGTAGGTGAGTGAGGATTTATATCCATAATACATATTGAAAAATTTATAGTTGTTGCCAAAATAATTCCATTCATTTAAATGGTATTTTATGGTTTGCAAAGATTACTTTCTCGTATATTCTCTTATTTTAATGCAATCTTTTGAAGGTAGCATGGCAAATATCATCATGTCAACTCTATATAAAACAAATAAAAGTAGCTAGAGATCCTAAGAGGATATGACTGGTGAATGGTCAAGGATTAGTGGCCAGATGCTTAAATATTAATTCAGTTTGTGTTAACTGTTCTTTAAATTGTAGTTGTGTCTATTTCCATATTTTTTAACCCCAGCAAAATGGGTTTATATATAAACACAGTGAAAAGCAATTTGTTTTTTTTTTTTTTTAAAAAAGATTTATTTATTTTATTTATTTATACAAGCACTGGGTACAGTCAGAAGCACGGGAGGGTGAGAGAATTCACCAGAGCCAGAGCAGGCAGCAGAGCAGGCAGACTGACGAAACACACTGCTGAGGGAGCAGCGGGCAGCAGGAGAGGTCTTCGCGCCATGTGGGACCCTCCTCTGGCTGCCGGGGAGCAGCCGGGGATTGAACAGGTGCTGCAGAAGCTGCCGGCAGCTTTGCAACCCAGCGCTCAACCGCTGCACCACCGGGGAGGCCCTGAAAAGCAATTTGGAACGTGAGATCTCATGGTGAACCGTGCAAACACTTCTCGGGACAAAAGGGAGAAACATTCTTTTATAGGGTTTAGAGGAACAATTATAAGTGAAGAGTCCATTGCAGGAAACTGGAACTTTGAAATGTAGCGGCTTTTCATTTGCTATGTTAGTGCATATCTCATTGGCTGAACTGTTACTGGGTGGGAGGAGCCTCCTCTTCCTTCCACTGGCACAGAAAACAGCATCACTTCCTGACAGAGATTCAATGACTGTCTCTTCTGGTTGGTTTCTGTCGTGTGCACAACTGAGAACTATCTTTTAACTTCTGACCTCATTTAAGTAAGAGATCTGTTATTAGTTTCCATATACCTTGGTCGAAAATCAATTGTCCTTGTATGAATGGATTGAATTCTGGAGTCTATATTCTGTTCTATTGATCTATTTGTCTGTTTTCATGCACTACCACTCTATTTTGATCTCTGGAGCTTTATAATACATCTTGAAGTCAGGAAGAGTTAGTCTTCAAATTTTGACCATTTTTGCAGTTATTTGGGCTGTTTATCTCTGTGTATATTATTAGGAAGGAAAACATGTACAAAAATTGAAAAGCTAAACAGAGACATACTTTAAGGGGTGACTGCAGAAAAGATTTTCATAAAAGTGTTCAAGATGAGAAAGCCCAGAATAAGTATTATGTAAAATTCTGAAGGAAACACGTTTCCTGCTGTTTTCAAGGAAGTGATGAAGAACATGGAAAAACATCAAGATTGACATTAATAGAAAGCAAAGAGGAAAATGCACTCCTTCACTGCAAAGGCATTATAGTCTTTAGAAATGGACAAGAGCGGTCTCTTCCCACTGAGCCAGGTCTCCATGTACCCACTGGAGCCCATGCCTTCTCTTTTTTTCATACTCCAAAATGCCCCACCAGAGATTCCAAGCACATTGAGCATTCTCGGACCTCTTCCCTGGCTTCAGTTTCCCTGAGGTGGATGCTTGTAGAAGAGAGAAAGTGTGAACTGATCTTGAATATGTGTGTTGAGTTGTTTATATACATGCTATCTGGTGCAAACAGATGTAGGGATGGGAAGAAGGCATGCAACTTTGATGGGCCCAGAAATTCTAAATTTAAACCTGGACTTTCAGGATTTTGAAAAGTGAATTTGTGGAGCCTCCCTGGTGGCCCAGGAGTTAAAGTCTCAGCCTATGAAGCTATCCACAGCCACGGGAGTATGAGTTCGATCCCCATTCAGGAAGCTGACCCCCATGGCACAGCAGACCTCTCCTGTCTCACCCACTGCTCCCCTCAGCAGTGTATTTCAGTAAATATGCCTGTTCTGCTCCCCATTCTGTCTCTTGTGAATCTTCTCACCTCCCATACTTCTGGCCTATACCCCAATTCTTATATGCATGTATAAAAAATAAACCTTTTTAAAAAAATGTATTTATAAAGGTAGAGGATTATCATAGTACTTTAACAATGTGTCAACTACATTTAAGTATTGAGTCATGTGGTATGTGGGCCATCAAATATAAACTTGCACAGTGTCAAAAATTGTTAGTGGCATACCCATTCGAAAAGAATCATCTTTAAAACAGAAATTATATAATAAGCAGGATTGAGTAAAAATTAAAAAATTATTTAGAGCACTCAGATAATGTGTTTTTTATATATTCAAGTGTTAAAAATTAGTTCGAATAGAAAATCCAGAAATAAACCCACAGATTTATGGTCAACTAATCTTTGACAAAGGAGCAAAGACTATGCATTGGAGCAAAGAAAGTTTGTTCAATAAATGGTGCTGGGAAAACTGGGTTGCTACATGCAAAAGAATGAAGCTTGACCACTACCTCACACCATACACAAAAATCAACTCAAAATGGATTAAAGAGGGCCTCCCCGGTGGCGCAGTGGTTGAGCGCTGGGTTGCAAAGCTGCACGCAGCCTCTGTGGCTCCGGTTCGATCCCTGGCTGCTCCCCGGCCACTGGAGGAGGGTCCCACATGGCGCGCAGACCTCTCCTGCCGCCCGCTGCTCCCCTCGGCAGTGTACTTCGGTCCTTCTGCCTGCTCTGCTTCCCGCTCTGGTGAATTCTCTCACCCTCCCACGCTTCTGACTGTACCCAGTGCATGTATAAACAAACAAACAAACAAACAAGCAAACAAATAAATAAATAAGCATGCCTCTATAAAAAAAAAAATTAAAAAAAAAAAATGGATTAAAGAACTAGACATAAGACCTGAAACCATAAAATACATAGAAGGAAATATAGGTAAAACACTACGTGATTTGCATATCAAAGACATCTTTACAGACACATCACCCAAAGCAGTGATAGTGAAGGCAAAGATCAACAGCTGGGACTACATCAAATTAAAGAGCTTCTGCACAGCAAAAGAGACAATAACAAAAACAAAGAGAAACCCCACCAACTGGGAGAACATTTTTGCACCCAACACTAATGATAAAGGACTGATCACAAAAATCTGCAAAGAGCTGATGAGACTCAACAACAACAAAGAAAATAACCCAGTCAAAAAATGGGCAGAAGAGCTAAAAAGAAACTTCTCTGAAGAGGAAATGCAAATGGCCAACAGACATATGAAAAAATGTTCAACATCACTTGTAATCAGGGAAATGCAAATCAAAACTACCATGAGATACCATCTTACACCAGTGAGAATGGCACATATTAAAAAAACTAGCAACAACAAATGTTGGCGAGGTTGTGGAGAAAAAGGAACTCTCCTGCACTGTTGGTGGGAGTGCAAACTGGTCCAACCACTATGGAGAGCTGTGTGGAGATTTCTGGACCTACTAAACATAGAGCTTCCATATGATCCAGCAATTCCACTCCTAGGTATTTACCCAAAGGACGCAAAAACATCAATTCCAAAGAACACCTGCACCCCTATGTTTATAGCAGCATTGTTTACAATAGCTAAGCTTTGGAAACAACCCAAATGCCCAAAAATAGATGACTGGATCAAGAAGATGTGGTACATATATACCATGGAATATTACTCAGCATTCAAAAAAGATAAACACATGCAATTTGCAGCAACATGGATGGCGCTGGAAGGGATCATGCTCAGCGAAATAAGCCAAAAAGAAAAAGAAAAATACCGGATGGTCTCACTCATAGCAGGAATCTAGAAAACTTAAATAAGGGACCAGGAAAATGAATATAAGAAAGTGAAAATCAAAATCAACAAAAAACTATGAACCAGAGACACTTTTTGGGGGTGGGGCCGGGAGGGGAGGGATTGGGGTCAGATGGGGCATGTGCAGTTGTATGGGGAATATAAAAATAAAATTTATTATTTAAAAAAAAAAGAAAAAAAAACAGAAAAATTGACATATAGTGCCATGATGACCTTTACATAGTGTGTCAGGCGCCCAGGAGGCTCCGTGGGCAGGACCTGGTCGCCCCTTCAGCCCCATCACCCCCCTGACCCCGCGGGGACGGGGTGGCCCCCGTGTCACGCCAGGATGAGCCCCGTCCACAGGGGATGGGAAAGTCGCCACCACCCCTGGGCACCACCTGGGCCTGGCAGGGGTTTTGGGGTGTGGGGGGAGGGGAGGCAACAGAGAAATCCCCCAGGAGCGAGCCGGGGAAGCACCTGGGTCTTCTGACATGGGTTTGTTCGCGACTCTCACAATTATTTTATTCAAAAAGGCCGTTTACCTCAGCGCCTGGAAATGGAACAACATGTGAACGGGCGTGTCTGATGGAGGCGGGTGGTGACCTTAAAATGGGGGGTCAGGCCCGCGGCGGCACCGTCCGGCGTGTCCTCACAGTGGGTGTGCCTCGGATCTGACAGGCTGAGTGGGGGGCCCTCTGCCGGTGTGGTCTCCCCGAGTCCTCACAGGCCCCCCAGTTCAGGGTCACAGACAACCAACGAGCTCGTGGACGGACACGCTGGGACTGTCCCCTGCAAGCGCAGGAGGGAAGGCAGAGGCCGGAGCCAGCGTGAGGGACCCGCCCTGACGAGCAGTCCCAGAAGCTGCAGCCCCAGAAACTGACGGCGATTCTGGAGTTTCTTGCAAATACACCCCACGGTCTCCTTTCATCCACGATAAAGACAACTTATTCCATTTTGTCTCATGTGTTGTTTGTGTGACAGAGGAACGATCTGCCGGCTGCAAAAAAAAAAAAAAAAAAAAAAATTAGTTCAAATTTCCATGTCCAAATACATTGGCTATTTTTTTTTTTTTAATGCTTGCCATCTCTTTTATTTTTCCTTTTTTTAAATATTTATTTATTTATTTATACAAGCACTGGGTACAGTCAGAAGTGCGGGAGGGTGAGAGAATTCACCAGAGCCAGAGCGGGGAGCAGAGCGGGCAGAAGGACCGAGGTACACTGCTGAGGGGAGCAGCGGGCGGCAGGAGAGGTCTGCGCGCCATGTGGGACCCTCCTTCGGTGGCCGGGGAGCAGCCGGGGATCGAACTGGCGCTGCAGAGGCTGCGGGCAGCTTCGGAACCCAGCGCTCAACCGCTGCGCCACCGGGGAGGCCCTACATTGGCTATTTAAATTGACAGATGTGATTGTGAGTGATTAATCTAATATGTATGTTTTAGAAATCATGTAATCAAAGATGTCAAGAGAAAGGATTTGGGCAAATACGTTTGTGATTCAAATAAATAAAGTGACTGCCAAAAATTCTAGACAGTTTATGATTTCTGTAGATATTTTTGATTGAACGCAAATGGATTCTTTAGAACACTTAGAAAATAAAGCAATAATCAATAATTATTATCTAGTGTTCTCAGGACAAAAATTATGAGAAATGAAATTAATTTTCTTTTATTTCATGGCTTACTAGAATGGTTCATTTAACATAAATTCAGCAAGGTAGTTAGGACAGATTCTTAAAATATTGTATCCTAGACAGATGAAAGAAATTATGCAAGACGATGGTAAAGATAAGAGGATTTGTATCTGCTTGAACAACCCAATTAGTGAGTTCATTAATAGTGGGCCATTGAACTCAGAGATTTAATTTGATCTACATTTTTATTGACAGCATATAAGGAAACAGACTCTGCATACCAAATTTATAGTTGACTCCAGACTAGGAATAATTATCCAGTAAGTTGTGTGGTTGAAGTCTAACAAGATTGGATTAATGAACTAATTTTATAAATATGGAATTCAGCCCTCGAACAAGGTGACTGATGGATTTGAAGGATATTGACCTTGTTCAAAATGGGTGCTGCTTATGTACAATTCAATTTTTTCTTTGGATTTTACCAATTAAACATGATGTTAAGCCATTATACTAGTTTTAGGTATACTTCCAATCTAGATTCATTTAGCGATTTCTGGTTTTCTAAAGAAGGAGAGGCTGAGTTTGACGTTGGTTCCTGAGGTGGAGTTGATGAAATGGAGGATAGAAGACCATCTCTTCTCTCGCTGGCTTATAGAACTAGTTCTGACACCCCATCCCCAACACAAGATAGAGTAGGGAGGAAGGAATGCCTAGAAGGGTCCTTTATTTTAATGAATATAGCTTTATTTCTGTCCCGATTGTAAAACTGATATAAACTAATTATAAGCAATATTCCCAACAAGAAAATAAAGAATAAAATGAAAAAAATCTCCTGAATCCTTTTATATAGAGATATGCCTTAATGGTGTTTGGTGGTCAGCAATGAATCTGATCATTTTGTGCCTGTTGTTCAGAACCGAAGCCATCTGGGGTAAAATCTTTGTGAAATTTAGAACAGGATCATTTTTATTGGATTCTGGATTGCAAAATTTATGAAGTGGATAGGTGGACTCCATATTTCTGCATAAAATGCAATGACACATTTCAGCTGAGTCTGAAAAGCAGTCACAGTGGGAAACATCATTTTCCTGGAGAACAACAACATCAGATGGTTTGCAGGAAGCAGCCTGCAAATTTGCACTGAACCAAGGATGTGGCAGATTTGTAACAGTTTGCATGGGAGATACTCTCTTTGAATATGCTGTGTGTTGGGCTTGGAATTCTGCATTTTTATTGGGGGAACAGTGGATATTGAATATTGATGTTAATATTGAGGCTAGTAGGATCTGGCATAACAGGAACTTGCTTTGACCTCCAACTGTTGGTGGATACATTCCCTAGTAAGCTAAGGTAACCATGAGAATTGTGTGAACTACTTTTCTTAGACTAAAAGCTGGCCTAATCAGAAGAGGTCCTGCTGACTGCTTTCTCCTTCACTTTCCTTGGTTCCTGCTGGCCATCCAGTAGGAAAGGATAGTTTTGTAAGGAATGGAGAGGAGGACAAGAGGAAGATGTATTCTGTGGAGTAGAAAGCTACTGTGGGGACTCTCTTACCATACCAGTCATTCAAAGTACTAGTTCCTAGAAATAAAAATCAAACCAGAAAGAGGGCATCAAAGGTCAATATGCCTCCTAGAACAGTTGGGCTTAACTTTCTTTCCTTTTGAATACTTAAGTTTCTAGTCTCTGGTACTATGGTTCACCAGACACTCCTAATGTAATCCATTTTTGATTGAGTGCTTATAGAGCTATGGGAATGCATAGAAATAGAAGAACAAAATTGGGCTCCTTTACTGGTTAAATAGTGTAGCTAACAGTGAAGATCATCATTGTCATCTTCTCAGTATTTCTTTTTCACTTTCAAAATGATATTAACTGCAATGTGAACTCTTGGGCAGACAGACTGAAGCACGTGCTGGTCACTGTGCCTCTTCTTTCTCCCCCCTTCTCCCAAAATTTCAAATACATTTAAATACGGTAGCTGTGATAGTAGGGGGGTTGTCCTTGATCTACCTAAAATAAACTTCAGACAAGATAGAATAAAATGGTTTTGTGTATCTATTTAAACTCTCAAGAATTTCAGGTTTTAAGAAAAGACTAAATGATTGTTTTCAGGAATCTAGTTATTCTCAGAGAATATAAACAAATTGCTTACTAACTAGCTAACTATATATATGTATATATTCTAATATATTCATTTCTCGATTTATAAAAATTGAATTCTCCAATTTGGAAGCTAAAATCTAATTATATATCTATAATTTTATATATCAGATATATATAGGGCCTTCCTGATGGTGCAGGGGTTAAACTCTCAGCACTATTAAGCTATTGGCAGTCACTGCAGCATGAGTTCGACCCCCAACAAGGGAGCTAACCCACATGGTGCAGCAGAACGCTTCTGTTTTGCCTGCTGCTCCCCTGAGCAAGTGTTTTTCAGTAGATCCGCCTGTTCTGCTCCTCTGTCTCTGGTGAATCCTCTCACTCCCCACACCCCTGGCCTACACCCCAGTTTGTGTATGCATAAATAAATTAAAATAAATCTTTAATATATATATATAAATTTGGGGAGCTCAAATAAAATTGCATATAATACATAGTGTATATATATATCTCATTTTATATATGTTTTACACATATATGTTTTTACACATATGTGTGTACACTCATATGTGTGTGTATGTGTAGATGTAGTCTTATAATATTGTTTTACCAGATGTTTGTATCTTAACCCAATGTACTTTCAAATGGTGAAGATATACATCAGTACTTTAAAATCTTTAAAGTCACAAGATTTAAAATTATTCATTCATCAAACTCACTTTCAGACTAGTTTATTCATTCAAACACACTCATTTTCCAAAGTTTAAAAATGTTTACTGGCAAATTCAGGTATAGTTGGCATTGTTTTTTTGCCTTAAAAGTGTAATTGAGGGGTCTCTCCGGTGGTGCAGCGGTTGAGTGCTGGGCTGTGAAGCTGTCCGCAGCCTCTGCAGCGCTGGTTCTATCCCTGGCCATGGGCGAGGGTCCCACATGGCGCACAGACCTCTCCTGCCGCACCTGCTGCTCCCCTCAGCAGTGTACTTTGTCAGTCTGCCTGCTCTGCTCTCTGCTCTGGCTCTGGTGAATTTTCTCACCCTCCCAAGCTTCTGACTGTACCCAGTGCTTGTATAAATAAATAAATAAATTGTTTAAAAAAAAAAGTATGATTGATCATTCAAATGAATGTATATTTTTCTCACAATTATGGAAACAAGTAGAAACCAAATTAAAATTAGATGAGATCTTTTCTTACCATTCTCTACTGCTTTAGATATTTAATGGAATGTGAAGTTCCTATAAATTTGGTCTTGTATAAAAATTAGTAGAAGTTTTTCTTTAGCTGAACACATGTATTATTTCTCATGTAAAATGCCCTAAAGATGGGGAACTGACCCATTTTCCCTGTATGTTATGGATATTGATTGTTTTCTTTTAAAAAATGGAAGGTTAATGCTTCTGCTGAGACCACAGAACATATTCTGCTGAAAAGTGAAACTCATTTTCAGTTGCTTAAAGTTGGTAGTAAAATTCTTGCCAAGATATGTGCCAGGCTTTTACAAGTGAAATCAAGTTGTTTTTTGTTTGTTTTTTTTTCCAAACCAAACTAGTTGCGTGAATCTTTGCAAATGACACAAGCATTTTCATGGTTTACCCACGAGATGTATTGAATAATTATTTCCAGTATTCAATAAAAATGTCTTCATTGTGAAGCTTATTATGAATGGCTTGCAAAGAAAATGGCCTATATTTAGTAAATTACTGTTCCATATTATAAATATTGATAATAAAACAAATCCATTCATCTTGTGTTTATGTCAGCAAATATCCTTTATGAAATTCAGAAGCATGAAATCGTGTCCGTTGATAGTTAACTTTTGCTTTCCTTGCATATGTTAATAGTAAAAAGAATAAAGGATAATGATATCTGAGGATAGTTAAACACTTAATTTTCATAAGTAATTAAACCGCTTCATTCAACAGATTTTTCTGCTAGAGATATCTTATTTGAGTCGTTTGTTTTAATCCCAGAGAATGACTTATGCATTGATAACAATGAAGTTGTGGAAGATGATATATATGACTGTTCCTAGAAAAAATGAATCAGGGCCTCCCTGGTGGCGCAAGGGTTTAAGCACAGCACTGTGAAGCTATCCGCAATCTCTGCAGCATGAGCTCGATCCCCGGCTGACCAGGGAGCTACCCACATGGTGCAGCAGACCTCTCCTGACTCGCCCGCTGCTCCCCTCAGCAGTGTACTTCAGTCAGTCTGCCTGTTCTGTTCCCCACTCTGTCTCTGGTGAATCTTCTCGCCCCCTGCACCTCTGGCCTGTACCCCAGTTCTTATATGCATAAATAAATAAATCTTTAAAACAACAACAAATAAAATAAATAAATCATGCTGGGCTCAGTTCCTGGCCTTTGCAGACTAAATTACATTCTCCCAACCTTCCACTTCATCCAGACCAGGAATGACTGAGAAAAAGATTTGGACTAGTACACCTATGAAAATAAAATTCATCTTGGCCTAGAAGAAGAATCTCCTCAAACCTTTTAAAATTGTAGCATATTTACTAAGAAAATTACAGTTAAATGTGAGTACTCTAAAAAGAAGTGCAAGATGTCGGAGGGTAAGAAACTCATTTTCACTGAAAATCTACGATGTAACAGATGTAAGAATCTATGCCTTGTTCACTTTTCACTCTTTAAAAGGATCTGTAAAAGAAATATGCCAATTTCTAGCCTCCTACAGAAGGGAACCAAGCCACAGAGAAATGAAATAATTTGTTCAAGGACAAGCAACTTTTCAGCTTGAGGGCAATTTGACTCCCAAGCCTGTGCTCTTTCTAAATTTCCATGTAGCCTTTTTTTTTTTTTTTTCAGTGAAGATGGTTCTCAATTCTTTTTTGAATAACCAAGGTCAAGAATGAGGTACAGAACCCTGGTTTTACTTCTGGATTTAACAAATTTAATGTATGCTTATCGCTCCAGGTATAGGTGTCAACCTGATCATGAGGAATGTGAGTTGGTTCCTCCTACCAAAACTAAGCCCACTTTTGATAATGACATTGTTTTAGATTTTTAAAGGTATTTCTGCTTTTATTCATAATTCACCTGGTTTACTAACGTGTGTATAAAAGATGAAGCTTAATTAAACTGTGAGGAAAGGAAGTACTAAGGACCTAGATAACTGAATAAATGATTCTCTTTTTCTTCCCCCAAGGACCAGATATGCTTCCTTTTCTCTCAGTAGACCACTACGGGAATTTTTCACTGCCTAGTAATAAGGAGAGTGCATTTCTGCATTGTGGAGAGTCAGTTTGGAAGACTATTTTTTATGTTAAAGGCAGTGCTAATACCATGAAGAACTTTTGTGTTGCTATTTTTTATTTTGTTTTTCTAATACTAATTTCTTAATCCAGTGCTTCTCAAAATATGATCTGTTATTGACATCTTTCATTAAAATGTTGATTTTCATTGAGAAAATATTTTCTTCCATTAAGCTGACAGATAAATCACTCCATTACCTCTCCCCTCCAAAACACTTGCCTTTTCTTTTTTCTTCTTTTTTTTCTCAAAGATTATTTATTTACGTGTACAAGAACTGGGGTACAGGCCAGAGGCATGGAGGGTGAGAGAATTCACCAGGGACAAGAGTGGGGATCAGAACAGGCAGACTGAGTGAAATACACTGCTGATGGGACAGTGGGTGAGTCAGGAGAGGTCTGCTGTGCCATGTGGGTAGCTCCCTGGCCGGCTGGGGATCAAACTCGTGCTGTAGTTGCTGCCTATAGCTTCATAGTTTGTGTCTTAACCCCTACACCACCAGGGAGGCCCACCTTTTCTTTTTTCTTTTTTTGCTAATTCCCTTTTTTCTCCATTTCTTCTTTGTCTCTCTCTTCCTCCCTCCTGTCTTATTCTTCTTTCAATCATTCTTTCTTATCTTTCTTCCATTCTCATTCATTCCCACCATTCTCTTTGTTTTTTTCTTAAAACTCTTACTAATTCAGTCCATTACTTTATGTTATGCATTACATAGAAATGACCATGAGCATACTGACAAAGATGTTTTATTAGTTTATTTGGGTGCTTGATTGCTCAATTAAGTTAAGCTGACATTGTACTAGTTAATTTATTTGACAGACAGTAATGTCTGTTCATTTGGCCATGATGTGGTGTTTTGAGTTCTACAACAGATATATTTACAACAGTATGAAAATTCAGAGGAAGAAGTATTGCACCTAGCTTGCAAGGATTGAGAAAGACTTTACCAAGGACTCTGAATCGATTATAATGACTGTTTTATACATATCACTCAGCTTCTCATACTATTATGAAATAGAAAATAGTTACCTAGTGATGAATCCAAGAGATTTTTTGATGCATTTATTTATAATCCTCTATAAGGTACTGAAGATGCATTTCCAATGAGGCATCCAGCTGCTGATCATATTTCTATCTTTTTTTGATAGATACTAAATTGGAGAGCTAGAGACAGGTCATCATATCACAGGTAGATTTCTCTGTTCCCGTAGCAATAAACTTACTTGTTTTTCCTGAAATGTTTCCATTTTAGTCATACCCCTTAAAGCCTGATATACTTTTGATTATGCCATGATGTTGCATTGTGTTTGTTCTCAGTCCTAGACTGTAATGTGACAGGTGCCAAAGTATAACTAAGTTCTCCACTGTGGCTGCTGTCCACAGCCAAGGGAGGGGTGTTTGTGGAAGTCAGTGATCATGCACAGGCCTTATACTACTAATGAGTGTAGCTTTTGCAGTCCTGGTTATCCGATCTTACCATGGCTTCTCCATTATGTATACAGAACAACACTATCAGAGGAAAAAAGGCCAGCCTGAAAATGTCTGGCCTGTTTAAGACACTGAAGCCCTACAGTGTTGCTTAAAAAAAAGCAAATAGAGGAGCAAGGAAGAGGTCAGATTTGATGCAGTTATGAATACTAAGCTAATTAATCATTATTCAGTCTTATACAGTTATAAGCAAAAGAAGAGAACAAAAAACAGAGCTTTCAATGTAAATGCTTCTGAACTACAAGTGAGATAGGATTGTATTTGTAAGGGAAAATATGACTCTTCCTTTAACAGTCCTCCAAATGATCTTGACTATGTAAGTTGTAATTCTGCATCGGGTGATGTTCTTTCTTCCACTACTTCTAAGGAATTAGCTTATATTGCCCTCATCAATCATTGATCAACTATCTGCTCCTGCTGTATTCTTTTTTTTTAAGATTTATTTATTTATGCATACAAGAACTGGGGTGTAGGACAGAGGTGCGGGGAGTTAAGAGGATTCACCAGAGACAGAGTTGGGAGCAGAACAGGCAGACTGACTCAAGTACACTGCTAAGGGGAGCAGCAGGTGAGACAGGAGAGGTCTGCTGTGCCATATGGGTCACCTCCCTGGCCAGGGATCGAACTTATGCTGCAGTAGCTGCAGATTGCTTCATAGTGCTGAGACTTAACCCCTGAGCCAGCAGGGAGTCCCTCCTGCTGCATTTTTGCCCATTGTCCTGCATCTTCCCTTCTAAAATGACTCTTACTTCTTTCTTCCTCACTAGAAACTACCCAAATTTCAAGGCACTACTGTATGTATATGACATTATCTGAAGGCTCTGAAAATTAAACAGATAATTCAAACAGCAATTTCAAATTTAATATTATATATTACTATTCTAAAAATCCATCAGTCTTCCTGCCAGAGGAATTTTCTGTTGGCCACATCTCTCCATTTTCTTGAGATTAAATGTGGATCCAACTTCTATTTTTTCAAGTTTGCATCCTTCAAAAGTGAATGCCTTAAATTCCTTAAGCTGAGCCATTGAACTCTCTACCCATTATCCCTTCCCCAAATTACAGCTAAGTGCTCTTTACACATCTAAAATTGCATTAAAAGGCTTGGGTAAGCATGGCCCATCCATTTAGAGCCTCCAATCTCTAGTAATACAAATTGAACAAATTTACTGCACATATAAGGAAATGTAATATTTGATATAATGACTTTGCAGATTAGTTTGGAAAGGATGGGCTCTTCAATAAATAGTGTTAAGGCATGTGATATACATATGGAAAAATAAAAATCTCTGCCTTCTTTATACTGGCTGCAAACCTCAGTCCCAAGTGAATCAAATTTTTATGGAAGATAACTAAAATATTCTTAGAAGAATCATAAAAATTATCTTTTTTTGGTATTACTTTATGTGGTATGGAAATGTTTTGGAAACAAGACATACAAAAAAGACCATAAAAGAATAGATTAATGAAATCAAAGTATCAACTTTAAGACCACTTAGGAAACTGGAAACAATATTTGCACAGGTAGCTGAAAAAGTGGTTTCTGTAATAACATTTAAACAATTTTACAAAAGAATAAGAAAAAAGCAAATATCCTAGGCAAAATAATTGAACAGACATTTTATTGAGAAATTAATTAGAATGATTTCTAATTTGGAAATATACTATGTCTATAAAAATGTGGGAAAATTGCAGTTTATATACCACTGCTGAGCATGTAAATAAACTTCTCATAAGTACAACTAGGAAAACCTAAGTTTTGTTCAGACATTGCATTTAATGAAAATAATAATATCTGAAGGATTTCTAGTATGGTGTGATTTTTATGAAGCTCAAAAATGAGCAAGATTAACTGCATTGATACATAAGTAAACATATCTATCTATCCATCTATCTATATATACATACATACATACATACATACATACATGAATCAAATGTACAAAAGCAGGGAATCAGAAACAAACTGCAGCAGTAATCACAGAGGAATATACAGGGATTTACAGTTATATTGGGTATGTTGTCTTTTGAGACTGAGTGGGAGCTCTACCCTGTTGGAGTGGCAGGATGAGCACAGGGCAGGTTCTCTAATCTGAGCAGACTGGGTAAAGGAGAGTCCTGGAGCCTTTGGTGGGTTTCTCAGGCCTTTATTGAGGTTTTTTGTTTGTTTTTTTTTTTTTTTAAGTTTTATTTATTTATTTATACAAGCACTGGGTACAGTCAGAAGCGCGGGAGGGTGAGAGAATTCACCAGAGCCAGAGCGGGGAGCAGAACAGGTAGAAGGACCGAAGGACACTGCTGAGGGGAGCAGCGGGTGGCAGAAGAGGTCTGCGCGCCATGTGGGACCCTCCTCCGGTGGCCGGGGAGCAGCCGTGGATCGAACTGGCGTTGCAGAGGCTGCGGGTGGCTTTGCAACCCAGCGTTCAACCACTGCGCCACCGGGGAGGCCCCTTTTATTGAGTTTTTACATGTAGTGCAGCAACCAGGTACACAGCAGGGAGCGGTGCCAGAGGCCAGGAGGCCAGCAAGCCCCCCCCCCCCCCCCCCCCCCCCCCCCCCCGCGCAAGTCTTCACTCTGGGCTACTCTGGTGTTCTTTCTCCCATTTTCTCTCTCTCCTGCCACTTCTCCTGCTTAGGCTTCTCTTGGCAGATATCTCAATACTGAGCCATGGCCCACAGAATTAAATAACCCAGCTTACAACAATGTAACAGATGCAAGTGCCCTATCAGGCAGGGCAATCCTAATCGTGGGAGGGCAGAAAAGACTGAAAATCACCTTACACCTGTCTTTTTTCACTGTTCTTTTGTAACTACCTCTGTGTTATGTAAGCCATGGTCAGAATTACTCTTCTCTGGTTAACTAAGAACCCTGTCCTCTTCACGGTACCCTGGCAGGGTGTAAGGGGGTGTGGGGGTGGGGAACACATGACATGATTTAAAATTGTCCTAGTTTTAAAAGCCCTTGATCCCTGGGATGGATCTGATTTTTTAATGATTGTTTAAAATTAATTTTTTAAATAGCTAATGATGAGAAAAGTGAATGTTGCAATAAAATCCTATTGGAAATCATTTATAAGTTAAAAGAAAATTAGCCACACTATTTTATTATTATAATTCCTAGTTTTAGAGGTGATAAAGTAACATTAAATATATATATATTTTTAATTTTATATTAAGCAATAGCATTGTTGTGTCCTAAGAGACAATAAAAATAATGTTGTCATATTATAGTCATTCTGTGTTTAAAAATAAAGCAGAATGACTATAGTTTTCTCTCAAAAAACTCACTTAGGAAAAATTAATTCTTCTACGTATTAGGAATTTTTGTTCCTGGTCTTATTCTTATTGACTTAAAGGATGAACAGAAATACTAATTTTTAATTAATATTTTATTTTATATAATTCTTACATCATTTTTCATTTTTTCACATTATTATTTTGGTTATATTCCCCATACAATTGCACGCCCTCCCCTTATTTTGACCCTAGTCCTTCCTCTCCCCTTCCCTCCCCACCCGCGTAGTGTGTCTCTGGTTTATAGCTGCTTGTTGATTTTGATTTTTACTTTGGATTAATTAGTCTTTTTCCTGGTCCCTTATTTAGGTTTTCTAAATCCCTGCTATGAGTAAGACCATCTGGTATTATCAGCACTTTGGATCATAGTTTTGGAACATGGGAGAGCTGACAGCACAGACTACTTTATATAAGAAAGACAGAGGTGAATTCACTCATAGGAAAGCCCGACTTTCAGGATATAATTCCTAGCATACAGTTTTTGAGAAGCATAGAGAGTGAGCCTGATGATACTCTATGATTATCCATTAAAAAAACTCAAAATTGCAAGGAAGCACAATGAGACTATCTAGGTTCTACCAAAAGATGTATTTGTAATTGAAAATATTCATTACTAGAAGATTAGGAATTAGCCCCCTTCTTACCACAACAGAGTTAGCCAAAGATTAACTGCTAGATTATCAATATTCTTGGAGAAAATCAGATGTAAGAAAAAATATTCCTCCTTAAAATGAATGCTCCCTTCATCATCTGCAGTCTTTTATGTCATTGTATCAGAAAGTATCAGAAACTGATACTTTTCTTATGAAGCAAAAAAATATTGCATGATAGTATTGGTTAAGAAGCAAGGACTTGCTGGACCTACTTGGTGGTGCAGGGGTTAGTCTCAGCGTTATCAAGCTATCACCAGCCACTGCAGCATGAGCTCTATCCAGGCCAGGCAGACCTCTCCTGTCTCACCCCACTGCTCCCCTCAGCAGTGTATTTCAGTAGATCTGCCAGTCTACTCTGCACTCTGTCTCTGGTGAATCCTTTCAGTCCCTGCACCTCTGGCCTATACCCCAGTTCTTGTATTCATAAATACATTTTTTTTAATTTATTTTTTAGATCTTAAAAAAAAATTAGATCTTAAAAAAAAAGGAAGCACTCAGGACGGCATCTCTCATTTGACGTTTTACTCCACTCATTACCAAATACTGTGATCTTGGGCAAGTAATTTAAACTCTTTATGCCTCCATTTATCATCTGTTAAAGGGTATATCGAAAACAGTTCATCAATGTTAGTATGATATTCAGACTGAATTCACAGTGATATTACTATCTTATCTAGAGTTTTAGCAGATCTAATAACAAAATATTAGTGTAGAAAAAAACACCTTTACAATTTCTTATATAGTTTGAAAACCATAACAAGCAATTAAATTTTGTTGTTGATCATGATTCAGCAACTATTTATTGAGTATCTGCTAGAAGTCAAACACCAAACATGAATAAAATCTTACAATCTTCAAGGTTTCTTATAATTCAAGTATAAGTAATGCAAAGTATTTAGTGCTGAATTTAGATTATTGTGTTTTCATTGTAAAGGGGTATTTACTTAGGGAGAAATTTATCCCTTGCTATGGGGGAAAAAAAATGAAAGAAAGAATAAGAGCACTATATCTATATCCTCTCTCTCACTGTTAAGTAATGTATCATTCTTAAGTATCAGAAAGTTCACCTTTAGAGAGCTTTCCTTCTCTTTTCATGATTGATAGGACTAGTGATTTGAGACTGTTTTAAGGAATCTTTTCACATGTTCCTTATCCCTTGCACAATGGCATTTAAACTTCTTATTATGGCAGGTTGGTTTCTCAGTGGTATAGAGCTGCATTTCACTCTAATCTTTTATTTCACTATGTCCTGTAATCTCCATTACAAATCCAAACTGAACTTGTTTTGCTTCTGCAATCTTGAGGTATTTACTTCCACATGGCATTCACTCTGCCTGAACGGCATCTGAATTTACCTATATGTTTGTGAATTCTTAGATTTTATTTTTTCAACTCCATCTGGGGATATTTTTCTTACTGTTTGCTATTTCATATCCCAACTATTGCTCACACTATTTTTCCTACTATACTTGTAACCTATGAATTTTCTATATTGTTGTAAAAATCAAGTTTTGCTATTTATCTTGATATTCCCCAAATAACCAACAAAATTCTAGTAAACAGAGTCCTTGTCCAATTCATGTTCAGATGGTCAGATCCTATATGTCTCTTGCATGCAGGATAGATACAATAAATATTACTGGAACTAAATTATAATAGTGTTGAAGATCCTTACAAATTAAATAAATTTAATTTTGTATAAATTGTATTATTTTCTGATAAATTAATTGGTGACTAATGATTTCTTCATTATTCATTCAACAAATATTTAGTGAGCATCTGTTATTTGTCAAGCAATGTGTCATTTATAAGACAGATGATTGTCCATTTTCATTTGAATATAGACAAACATATACGGATTTTCTAGAAGATTATATAGAATAAGAAAAAAATAAACATAGCTGTGGTTGTGGAGGACAGCATTACATAAGATAGAGGGGAAGTCAAGGAAGAAGTATTTCTCTAAGTCCTTAGTGTTAAGAAATAGTGAAGATGAGAAGCAGTCTTGGAACCAGATAAAATAGATGAGGAAACATCTTGAGAAAGGACTGAACTTGAGGTTGAACATATAGAGAAATCAGTGTTTCAGGACCGTAGGCATGGAGACAGGGTTCTAGGAGAGATATTCAAAGTCAGTAGAATCAGATGATGAACGACCTTTTTGTTCATTTTAGCATTTGTACTTTATTATAATTGAAATAGAATGCCTTTTATGTTGCAAGGGAATAGCCTGATCTAATTTAAGCCTTTGAAAGATATATTTGGTTTTTGGTAGAGAAAGGATTATAGAAAGACAAGATGCAGGTATGAAAAAATAGGAAATCAAGAAATAGAGCTATGTTAGGAAAGAACCACTGGAAATGGGCAAAAATAGATATGTACTATACCTAGGCAGGAGTAGATCTCATATGGAGGGTGAAGAATGAGACTAATAAATAATGATTTGGGGGATTGAACAACTCAGTAGATGTTAATATTAGCCAAATGGAGGATACTAGAGGAAGACTATCCCAGAAGCAAATCAAAAATATCTGTTCTTGACATATTCAACTTGGTTCCTGTTAGCTAAGCAGAGATGTCAAATAAAGTTAAAGGGGAGAGATTAAGCCTCTAGATATTCATTTGAAAGTTATCATCTTATAAATGTTTCTTAAAGCCAAAGGGTTGGATGGAATTACCTGGATGACATCCTTTTTTAGTGCTCGGTACTTTGAAATCCTGGAATAGGTGCTTGTTTTCTTGCTAAACGAACAAATTATTCAGTAATTCAATAATTCTGATTAAATTCTTATCATATGCCAGATACTGGTAATGTAACAATATAAAGAAAAGTTTTCTACCCTCAAAGAGCTGAGATTTTCTTGACAATAGTAAGCAAACAAAACTATTAAATTTAACAAACAATGTTTGCATGTTCAAGGAAAGTGAGAAGCCCAGTGTTAGAGAATGAATTATGTTACATAGAGTACTGGCAGAGTGATCATGAAAAGCCTTTCCAAAGATGTGACATATCTGTTGTGGGCAGATATAGATCACAGATATTTCTTCTTTTTTAAAAAAAAAATTATTTATTTATGCATACAAGAGCTGGGGTACATGCCAGAGATGCAGGGGTAGTGGGTTGAGAGGATCTACCAGAGACAGAGTGGGGAACAGAACAGGCAGATTGACTGAAATATACTGCTGAGGGGAGCAGTGGGTGAGACAGGAGAGGTCTGCTTCACCCACCACGTGGTTAGCTCCCTGGCCAGCCAGGGATGGAACTCGTGCTGCAGAGGCTGCAGATTGCTTCATAGTGTGGTGCTTAACCCCTTGTGCCACCAGAGAGGCCTAGATCACAGATATTTCTAATGTTTTATATTTATCTCTATTACAAGATACTTTAACTATGGTAGTATTTGTTTTACCAGTATTCCTCTTACACTGTAGCTACATATGTGCATTCATAAGATTTCTGTTTAGGCTGAAATCTTCATAAAATAAGAATCCATGTTTGAGGCTTGCCTGATTCCCTATAGCATTTAGGAATAACAACTCAGTGCATAAAGAAATATATAAATGATGAGATGTCTTAAGGAGCAAATTAATCTTTTGATTTTTAATTCTGTAACACACAGATAATTATAAGGAAAATCATTATTGTTAAAATATTATTTTATTCTTTACAACTTTTTATGAACCAGTAATCTTTCATCAACATTTTCAAACATAAATAACAGAAGAGGTGTTTCAACAAAGGATTCTAAATGAGGATTCTTAAGGAGGTGGGGGGTTGTGGTTCAACATTTATAAGACTCACCTGAGGAGCTTCTCAGCCTTCCCAACCTTCCCTTTTCTCCTCCCAAGAACAAAACCAAATCAAACCAAACAAAAAAGTAAAACAAAACAAGAAAAGCACCTTTAATATATGCACTTAGAAAGAGCTACACCTCAGTAAATGTTAGTGATAGAAGTATCATTTCAGTGTTTTACCTCTGAAGAAAAAATGTTGAGCGACTCTATCATAAATTATGTCTAAATAATTGATTTATTTTTACGGAGTTATCGTTAGTTCCAGGTGGCAGTTTAATAAACTGTAGTACTACAATAAATAAGTTGAATGAATTTTTGGAAATTATCACTGCCAAAGAAGAATGTCTGAGAGTCCAGTAATTGGTCAAGTGCTTTTTACCATGTTCTCTTGGCAACAGCAATGTTACCTTCAGGAGATAAAATATTTCTAGAGCAATAAACAGTATCTGTTACAATTAAAAGCTGATAAATTGGAAGTCAAAAGAGTGCAGCCAAGTGTGAGTATAAAAACAGCCACACTATTTGCATTCTATATTTCTCATAGACTTATGGGACACCCACACATCTGACGATTAGAACAGGAAACATATATTAAAAATTGAAGTGTATTAAGTTTAAGAAATGAGGTGGAAGTTACAACTAAATTTTGTCCAGTTTGAAAACTTAATATTTGTTGATGGCTTGTCTCCCCAGTTTACTTTTTTTCCCCAAATTGTTTGGTTAATGGAGCGCATGTTCTTTGCTCAAACTTTTTTCCTTTTTCCTGGTCTAATTGACGTTACTTCCTCCGTGTTCAGTGGCACATAGCTGTGCAAATGTAAACACATGGTGGTATCGTGTCAGTATCACATGTTGTATTCAAAATCATTGCTTTCCAGTTTTTCTAAGGCTAAAAGATACTGAATGTTGAATAAGATTTGTTATTAACAATTCAGTGAGCTTTATTATCACTCATAACACTAAGGATTTTATCTGAAATTGTACTCACAAATATTCTTGCCAAGTTTTGTTGCTTTTCCATAATCTCTTTCTATGTCTCATTTGCCACATTGCCCTCTTGTATACATTCAAATGAAGCTACCCTCTTGTCTCACCTATTCCATCTTAAATGTCAGCTAAATTCTTTTGCCGTTATTTGTCCTTTCCTATGTGAATATAGCACCCGTTGTAACATAAAGAATTAAAACCAAGGTGTAGGTCAGCAAGGGTCCCTGAGAGAGATATTCACACTCTGTGATTCACAACAGGTTCATAAAAAAGTGTTCATCCTATTCATTTGACTTTCCATATCAATACTATATTTTTTTCCACACAACCACAGTGATTTCCCACATCAGTACATTGTTATGTTGTTGCATCATTTAAAAGTTCATGTTTTATGTTGCATCATTTAAAAGTTTTACTTTTGCTCTCATAGCATTTAAATCCTTGGTAATTGTTCAGCAATACGTTAGAATGATTTAGAAACTGAAATAACTTTGTATCACCTTAATTTCTTAGACTGAAAGGGAATTATTAATTGCTTTGTTATGTGTTTAGAGTTGTCTTCCTCCCCCTCACAATTTATTAAAATGATAGAATTACTATTGTTCCTTTCTCTAAAATAGAGAGAAATCTTGGCAAGAGAGAGAGGTTCAGCTCTTCCTCCAGAGTCACCAGAATAATTTTAGCAGATGATTCAGGAATTAGATTGTTAATATTCAAACATTAAGCTACTACTGCTTTCTTACTGTGTTTGAAGCATAGTGGTTCTTCAGTTTTCCCAGGGACAGTATTGATAGGACTCACTTAGGAAATGGGAGGTAATTGTTCTGATTTAACTTTCTGTTAGACTTACATTTATTATTAAAATCCTGAGTTTTCTGGGAAATTGTTCCTTCTTCCAATGGGAGTATTTACAGATAGACACCTTGGGTAGTCTACTATGTCCCTTACTTTAAAGCAGTTGAAACTAAAATTCAGAGTTTTAAAAACATTTTTTTCTTAATTGAGGGACAGATCCCTGATTTCTTTATCAACTAGAGTTTTCTCCTTTCTTGGCTATATTTCTCATCATTAATGGCATGTGTGTTAGTCCACTACAAAATAGAATATAGATGAATTGTTTCTTTTTATAGGTACTGTTTTTGAGCTATAATCCATATAATATGAAGCATACTCCTTTAAAAGGTAAAATTCAGTAGGTTTTACTTTATTTATAATGTTGCACAACAATCACCAGTTTCTAATTCCAGAACAATATCATCAACCCACAAGAGTCTGAACCCATTAATGCTGTCCCTTCATACCTTTCTCTCCTCTCTCTTAGAAACCACTAATTTATTCTCTTTACCTGTGAATTTGCCAGCTTTTGACATCCCTTATAAATGCAACTATTAATACACTACTTCATTCTTTTTAATAGTTGGAATACATTCCATTGTATATATTTACCCCGTTCTGTTTATTAATGATACTGCTATAAACATTCACATACAAGTTTTGTATGGATATATTTCCTTTTTTTGGATATATACCACTTAGAAGTTAATAAGTGGGCTATTTTTGAACATTACTTTCAAGTGAGAAATTGACCAAATTGTCTTTTGTATTTATATACTTACTGGAAGAGTATAATTAATTCATTTCATTAGAGAAGCAACAGTTCCTTTAGTAACCTTTTAAAAATTTGTGAATAGACACCTGAAAAGCTTGATTCCAATTTGTTTCACCTGTAAAAACAGAAAAAAATATTTGAAATCAGAACACTGTGTGATTGTATGCCTAGGTGTGAATTTCCTTTCAGTCCATTCTATTACCTTGTGTGTACATGTGTCATTCCACTTTTAAGGTAGGAGTGGTCATTGTTGGAATGAAAGGAAAATAATCAAAAGACTCAGTTTACAGGAGGAAAGTTGTCTAAAATCTTTATGTCTTACATGGAAATAAACCACAAAAATAAAGAGTCAAAGACAATATTAGTTTATTACTGTGTTACTATGTTTTAAACTAATTTATTTTTATAGAATTTAATCATTAAAAAATAAAAAGCATAATAAGAAGGGTAAAGATATAGTACATAAAATACAGAACATGAAAATATAGTACATGAAAAACAAAGAATGTTTCTAAATATCTAACAGCACATGTTAGATAGAGTATGGATAGTATAGAATAGAATAGAGTATGCTAAATATTTCAAAATGCTAAAAGCAGTTATCCTTGATAGATTTTCCATTGACCATATGCTTTACTTAGTTTTTAATTTTCTATATAATTTTATGTATTAAAGATATAATTAGAAAAATAGCTCATTTAAAAATTATTCTTTTTACACTTATGAAGATAGCCAGTCAATTCAACAAAATTTACGTTATTTTCAAAAAGTTATGAACCAACTCTAGTATTCAGATGCACACAGATAACAGGCCTCAGAGAGGATTGTTCTAAATACTGATGAAATAAAATAGGGACATCCATTTGCAGGAAAGGATGGAATGCTACATTCCAAACATTGAGCTCCAGATTATTGAAATATATTGACCAAACTTTTGATTCGCACAGCATAGGAGACTAGGAGTTACAAATGTTTCTAGTGGCTAGAAGCCAGCAATTCAACTTAATATCCTGTAATGTGTAAGAGAGTCCCTACAGTGAAGTTATTGAACCCAAAGAATACCAAATTTGAGAAACTCTTATACAGATCATCCACATTTTAAGCTATCATTCATTTTATTAACTTAGATGCCTAAAATGTGTAGTCATTAAATATTTTAATATTTATTACATTCATAATTTAGAAATGTAGTGTTAAATCTAAGTTGATGCCAATATGTAGAATATACCCATATAAAAAATATTACAGTTAGGTAAACATTTGATGCTAAGATTAGAGCTATTGTTTTTAATGTAGCCACAATAAAAAAATAGCATTACAATTTTGACATTATTACTTATTGAAAAATTTATTCTGAAATAAATTCCTTTTGGAAAATAACATTTTGGTACTCTAATTTCTCATTGATATTATAAGAATATAGTGTTTTTTAATTAAAGTGATGGCATAAATCTAATTTATTATACATGTACTAGAGATTTTATATATAAATTATATTCACAATGCTGTTCTGATATACTATTAAATGAAGAACACAACTATATCTTTAATGTTCTTTGTTTTGTTAAAAAATGACAAACTACTAGCAAAGTATATAAAATTTATTTTCAGAAAAACATAGGTATTACTAAAGAATGATAAAAAATGTTCACTATATAGAATTAAGATGACTAAATAAAAAGCACATGATGAGAATCTGTTAAGAACTCCAACTACAACATTGAAACTTATTAAACACCAGTTAGAAATGTCATTTTTTCTTGACAACTTGTGGAATTGAACTTTGATCGTCAAGATAGCAATATTTGGTTGGAAGTAGGATGGATTTGTATTTTAGGAGAGAAGTCTGCATTGGAAATGTGGGTTTGAGGAGCTGTCAAAAATACAGAAATGGAAATTGAAGTCATGCTATAGGGTGAGATCTCCCAAAGACAGCATGAGAGAAAATGGGGCAATCAGAGGGAGAGATGCCTGCTGAGATAATGCTGAGATCAGGAGAACTGAAAAGGAGCAGTGTTCCTAATGCTGAGTTAGGGGAGAATTTCTAGGGCAAGAGATTGATGAACCATGCTAACCACTTAGAGCTAGGGACCACATGCTTGAGAGACATTGTTCATGTTCAGGATTGATTCGACAATTACGAAGTCAATGTAACCATTAAGAAGGCAATTTCGTTTTAATGATGGAGACAACTGTACTTCTTAGGTGAAAGAGTAAGAAGTTGGATCTAGAGGCAGTGAACATAGGTAATATTTTCAAAGGTTGAAGGGGAGAAGTCAATAGTTAAATAGTGTCATAGAGAATCATTATTAAAATGAAAGATAAAATGTTTTTTGACTTAAAGGGAGAGCCAGTGAAGATTGAGAAATTGAAAATGTAGGTGACATAAAAGATATAATGAATGGAATCAGGTCTTAAAGGCTATCAATTATGCCTTACAAATTTCATAGTGTTTTCCCCATAGGTCAGTTGGTTAAATGCTTACAAATATGCCTTCACATAGGTCTTTATATTCTTTCATACAAATGTTAAAAATGAAATTCAGAAAGATTTAGTAATTCACAGAAAGACATAAAAATAATAAATGTTAAAGTTGAAATTTGAAATATTTTTTGTTTCTAAATTTCATGTTTTTTTTAAAAAAAATTTATTTATTTATGCATACAAGAACTAGGGTACATGCCAGAAGTGGGGGGGGGGTTGAAAGGATTCACCAGAGACAGAGTGGGGAGCAGAACAAGCGGATCTACTGAAATACACTGCTGAGGGGAGCAGTGTGCCAGACAGGAGAGGTCTAGGAGAGGTCTGCTGTGCTATGTGGGTTTGCTCCCTGCCCAGGGGTCAAATTCATGCTGCCATGGCTGGCGATCATGTGATAGCACTGAGACTTTAACCCCTGTGCCACCAGAGAGGCCTTCCCTATTCCATTTTCTTTATCAGTGAACAGATAATTGTCTTGGATTTAAGTAGTCTATAAACTGTATTATAGAATTAAATTCTCAATTACTTCATTATTTTGACATATATTCAAAAATGAATATATGTAAAACTTGGCTATTATATTTAGCATTACCAAGTCTTTAAAGGAAACAAATTCAACTAAAAGTGAATGCAACATAGTAACTGAAACCAATAAACATGTTTTCAGTTTGCTCATGGTAAACATGTACTTCTAACTCATCCACAGTTCTTACCTTAGTCTTTTTCTTTTAAACTTTAAATTTGAAGAGATCATCGAGTCATAATATATCATGAAATCACAGTGTACTCTCCCCACCGTGCATGGCATTTTTTCTGATTCTCACATATGCTTCCTACTTTTCTTGCATCGATTTTCATCGTTCCTTTACATTCTCTCCTCCCTTTTTTCACCCACTATTTTATTTTATCATGCCTTTTTCATTCCTTACATTTTTCTAACTGTGTACATAAACAACAAAAATGATGTTTTAAAGTATGTACACATAAGACAAGAGATGCTAATAATATGATTGAAGCCATCAAATATTAGAAAATAGCATAGTGTTTATAGTACAAATATCATAGCTTGGAATCTGTTTCTCATATATAAAGTTTTCTTACTGAAAAATAATTTTATTTGGTTCACAAGGCATAAAATCAAATTTTACCTTAATAGCAATTATATCCAATAGCTAATTTTCTTTTAGTATTTTTATTGTTACTCTACATCATTTGTTTTCTAGTATTTTTTTGGAGTAACACCTTAATCAGCAAAATACTCAATGTTCAATATTTAATGAATATTAGGGTATACTTGATATGCATGAATTATATAAAAAGCTGTATTTGCACGTTTAAATATAGTATAATTAAATATAAATACTCAGCATCTGGAATGAGCAGTCTCTATTAATCTAATAGTATATACCACACTGGTACTTTCCATAATTTAGAAATCAGACACACATACTTTTATAGTATTTTTCATTTTTCTTAATATTTCAGGTACAATGTTTTGGAGAGAAAAATTGAAAGAAGGAAAAAAACACTTGGTAAAAATTGACTAAGCAGTTGGTGAAACAATGATGTGTAGGATCAATTACCCTGTTTCACCAGCATTTAGCATCCAATTAACCTGATCCTGATTATGTAAGTCCATGATGAGAACCAGTGGCAACCAGCCAACCTATACAATGTTCCAGTTTTTAAGATTTATGTATACCTCTTAGGACATACACATGAAGATAAAAAAATCCTCAAGAGGATGACTACATAGGATATTTAAGGAAAGCTGAACATATAATTGACTAGATCAAATACACCATTTCTTGGAACAAGTTCTTACAACAAATGTTACTCATTTATAACTGAAAGTTCAAGTTCTCAGAGTACTTTTCAGGGAAAATTGATGTTATGAAGATGCATGAGGAGAGTCAGTCTACAATGTCAAGTAAATCTAAGTTATTTAGCAGATAAATTCTTCCCAAAAGCCTTTTTGTACCCAGCTAAAAAGCCAAAATTCTGAAATAGTTGCTTTTCAATGGCTGTTATTCAGATATTAAATTCTTTTCTAAATGATGTTTCCAAAAACCATTATAATAGTGAGAAGCTCCAAATGGAACATATTGTAGACTCTGGGTAACATAGCTTAGTCATTTTGCTTGTAAGAAAAATTATGGAAGCAATAACATAAAATTAAACATCCTTAAAATCATAAAATCAAGTTCTATAAGATTGGTATTATAATTTCTTTTCTAATTAGAATCAATTTATAATATTTAAGTTAAATATTTTTTTAATTTAAAATATTAGTCAACATGCCACCCAAACAAAATATATGTTTAATTTTTATAAATAAAATGTATCACTTTTTAATAGTGCCTTTCATGGAACTGTTAAAAGCTCTGTATCCTAGTTCATTTTAAATAGAAATTAATTATCTGATGAATACCATGGAGAATAATGAGAGTGGACTTGTCTCTAGATAAGCTTGATATTGCAATCGCTATAAGGACCAATTATTTTGATTCATCTTCCATATTATAAAAAGGTACTTTCTGATGTCTCTAAAGAAATATACTTAATTGACATAAGAAAACGTATAAAGAGCATGTCAGCAAGTAAAATGATTTAGTCAAACTACACATAAATATCCAGGGAACATGCCATGACAAGAAGGTAAATAGATGATGGTATCCTTAATTAAAGATGACTTCTTTTAAAGAGATTATTTTTGAACTAGAAACATTGTGCAAAAACATGAAGTATGGAATTAGGGAATGTTTCACTGGCATTCTGAAGACTGAGAGCGCAGCAGAGAGATTTTTGCAGGGAAATTTTGGTTCTAAAACAGGAACCCCACATCCTGACTGTCCCATTTAGACCAATCATTCATTTTGTCTCAGCTATAAAATAGTAACATTTGATTCTCATGAGGAATTAAGTGAATTTATATATGTGGAAGTCTATAATAAATTATACTCCAACTTAGCAAGAATATCAGTTATTAATATGTGTGTGAGTAATAATTACCTAGACTCCTGTGTAAACAGAAAGAAAGAGCTGGATTTAATTTCTAAGAAAAACATATACAGTGGTTGAAATGAGCTGGAAATGCTGAGTTCATGAGCATTCGCATGAGAGGATTAGCACCTTAAATGTTTGAAGGAAATGGATTAAGGGAGCAGAAGGTAAAGTTATGAGGACATTACTATCTACGTTTTTGCACTAGGAATCTAGAAAATACCAAAAAGTATAACTTCAGTACATTAGTAAAAATCTCTTCATTCATTTACATGGAAATGATTAAGTTGAACAACAAATGTGATGGTTCTTAAGGAAAAGAAATTATCACTAATATTAGAAAGTTTTATATTGAAATAGTTTCATGGTTATATAAATTATTTTTCTTTTTATTTCTATTCATCTGAACTTCTTCACTCTATATCTCTAACAGTAAATAAATATTGATGTCAACTTAAGGTAGAAATTAAAAAGAAAATAATTCTTAAATTTTGAGAAACTGTATTATTTAATTTCATTGTAAAGATGAAAAAATAATTTTAGCCTGTTTCTCATAGCCTGTGCTATTGTATAGGCAGTCTGTCACATTAGGAAAACAATGAGTTAAAAGACAGAGTTCAAGGTCGAGTTTTCCAACAAATTTATTTCATGTCTTTAGACAAGTTCCTTGATTTCCATGTGACACTTTTTTTTTTCTTCTGTGGGTAGAAGGAAGCAAATAGAGTTCACATACACCATACTGAAAATTCATCATGCTTTTGAACATTAAATTGATTGTGCTATAGTGCGTATTACCAACATATCTATTAAAAATACAGGCTTCTTGATGATTTCGTGGCTACAGAAGGAAAGAAAATTCTATGTCAATTCCCATTGCTTGCTCTCTTGCCATATTGTGATGATTTCTTATTAGAAAACAGTGAAGCCAAAATAAAATCAAATTCTGTGACTGCTACTGTATTATGGAAATCTCTTACATAACTGAGTAGAATAAAAGCCAGCTGGCCAATAAGTCACATTTCTAAGGAAAAGCATTAGACTTACCTTTATATGGTTCAGAATAATAAATATTTGTCTTCTTGTTAGGGGGAAAAGGAGGTCCTAAAACTAATCCCATACAGGCTTTGTGGACTCCACCCCCACGCCAGGCCAAAGCCAGACACTGGGAATCCAAATCCCATCACCACCAAAGGGAAGGTGGCTGGGACCTGAGGGTGGGGTTAAGCAGCCAGGTTGGTATAAAGCCAGACACGTGGGCTTTGGGGGGGGGGTCCCCCATTTTGACTCTCCACCAGCTCGCAGCGTCCGGCCAGCTCAGAGAGTGCTTTTTGGGTTTCCAGGTCGGCGGATCGGGTAGGACGCATTAAAGACTTTATTTCCCTATTTTCTCCCTGAGTTGTACATTTTCCTTATTTCCTTTTCCCTTGAAAATAAACCTTTTATTAACCTTTTGTGTATGCCTGTAGTGGAGTATTAATAAGTCCCTTGTAAGCGCGCGGGTGAGGACCCACAGCCAGGCAACCCGTTCAATATTGGGGCTGCCCTATAACATTCTGACTGTAGGAAATTATATCTATAAATAAAAAGAATTGTAAATATTGATGATATTGTTAAAGAGATTTAAAAAACAAATGTTATATTATCTACTATTTTGAATAGTATGTAACATTTGACAATGCATGTGATTCAATGCATGTGATTAATTTTGACAGCCTCTCATCCTGGCATTGAACTCACTCTCACAAGTATGGGAGAGCAAAAAAAAAGAATCTCTTTCCTCCTCTATTAGATGATTTTTGCAAACTGAGAGAATCTATTCCAGCATTCACATCCAGTGATTTCCATACTGTCAGAAACACTGCTGTTATGATCTTAATGAAAATTTTTGAGAAAGTACCTTGAATCAAGGGTAAAATTAGGTATATGATCTTCCCCTTCCTCTGGATAGAGGGTGCTTGGTTTTATCCTTAATTTCAGGTGGAACCTTTAATTTCAGGAGGCAATTTTTTTTTTAAAAGATTTATTTTTATTTATTTATACAAGCACTGGGTACAGTCAGAAGCATGGGAGGGTGAGAGAATTCACCAGAGGCAGAGAATTCACCAACCAGAGCAGAGCAGGCAGAAGGACGGAAGTACACTGCTGAGGGGAGCAGCGGGTGGCAGGAGAGGTCTGCGCGCCATGTGGGACCCTCCTCCGGTGGCCGGGGAGCAGCTGGGGATCGAACCGGCGCTGCAGAGGCTGCGGGCAGCTTCGCAACCCAGCACTCAACCGCTGCGCCACCGGGGAGGCCCTTCAGGAGGCAATTTACATTCATTTTACTCTAACACATTTGTCTACAAGAATGTGATATTCCTTAATTTTTCCAACTTAGAATAAATTGGACTCAATCCCTCTTGCCTGGGTGGTAAGAAACTAAATTTCATTTTGATGAAGATCTTCCCTCCCTTAAAGGTTGCAGAAGGATCCAGGTGTCTTTATGGCATGTTTCCTGACATACGGTTTCTTTCAGTGTAAGGAGTAGTGTGCTGCTGCACAACTTCCAAAGTATCACCTCCCTCCCCCTCCTCTTCACTCTTCTATCACCTACTGCCTTTTTTTTATTAAGCAGTCTGCTAGGGAAGTGGTCCTTGCCATACACAAGACTTACAACGAACCTATCTTTCCCTGCAGAAAGAGCCATTTCTCCAAGCCCTGCCCTCTCTCCTATTGATGTGACAGTTTCACATTTCCCTCCTGCCGCTTCCATCCCGCCACATTTAGAACCATGCTAACTTCTTCTTGGGTGTGAGGAATGACAGACTAAAACCTATCAGGTTTTTTTTTTTTTTTCCTCTTCTCTTTGTTACACATTTATGGTTTTGGAGTCTCCTGTCTGCTTTTCTCACAAACAAACCTATTTCCTCAGGGAAGCATTCTTGGTTTTACTGACTAAGGGAGAATAATGTTTTCCTTTCTAGTATAGTCATTGGATACTAATTTGCAAAATCAAATTTATCAATACCTCCTGTTCTCACAGGCTGACTAAATCAGCCCATCTTCACATACTGCATGCTACATCAATTGGCTAATTAAGCACCCTCACAGAGTTATGTAATTATTTTTAGCCATAAATTTAAAAGGCAATGGAGAGACTCTAATAAGATACCACTTCACACCTACCAGGGTGGCTACCTTCAAAAAGATAATGATGAGTGCTGATAAGAATCTGGAGAAAGTGAAATCCTCAACAGTGCTGATAGGAAGGTAAAATGGTGCAGTCATTTTAGAAAACAAATCTGGCACTCCCTCAAGAAGTTAACCATAGAGTTACTATATAATCCAGCAATTCTGCTTTTAGGTGTATATACTAGAAAGAAATAAAAATACACTCCATATAAAAACATATACTTATATACAAACATATGCTGCTCATTGCAGTAGCAGTTAGGTCCATCACCTAATGACAAACACAATACAGTTTATCCATACAATGGAATATTATTTGACAATGAAAAGGAATAAAAGACTGATTCATCTACAACCTGAATGAACCTTGAAGACATTTTGCTAAATAAAGATACCAAACATAAAAGGCTACACATTACATGATTTCATGTATATAAAATGTATAGAATAAGCATATCTGTACACAAAAAGAAGATTTGTGGTTGCCTAGAATGAAGAGGGATAGCAAGAAAAATCTAAGAGGTATGAAGTTTTTTTGGAGTGATAAAAATGTTCTGGAGTTAAATAATAGTGATAGCCGTCCAAACATTTATTTTTAAAATCACTGGGCTATATACTTTAAAATGATGAATCTTTTGGCATGTTAATTATATCTTAATTTTTTTTAAAACATGGAAAAGTAGGGTGAAGAGTCATGTTCCTAACATTCAAGAAGGTGTAAATTTAATATTTCAATTTTAAAGTACCAGATATATTACAACATCTTTCACTGTAGGTTTAAAAATGATTTTTGAATAAAAAGCTTGCACATTTCCATTGTAACCATTACTGAACCACATAATCACAGACAACAGAATTGTTCCTAATAGCTATACCAAATATTTGTTCTCAAAAAAAATCTCTTTTTCTGAGCTGTAATAGGAGGCAAATGTTACACCCAAATACAGATATTAGGCAGGATGTGGTAAAACCAGAAGGTATATTTTAGAACAATGGGGTGCTTCTATGACGCTTCTACCAGTTACCACCTCTAGACGGGAAAGAACAAAAGAAGAGATTAATTAGCAGGAGCCAGACAGATGCTTCTAAGGACTATGTGACATCTTTGTCAAGTGAGAAGACCCTAGTGCATGGACCCACCCAATCTCCTTTAATATCATATAGAAGAAACTAAGAGAATAATACCCCCAAATTTCCAAATTAATTGTCTAGCTCTCATCCCATAAGGGAATTTGATGCCCCCCATTTGTCAAACCCAATGGAAGCCAACCTTGTAGCTATCTCTCACACAGATCAGAATTTCAGGATAACAGAGAAAAGTGAAGAATGGTAGAGGGTGGCTATCCAAGGGCAAATGAAAAATATCTACCTGCACATATATGTTATTCCAGTTGTTGTAATTTACCATTACTGTGAACTGAGTTACACTTAGGCATTTTATCACTTCTAGTAAACTAAAATTTGCTTGAGAAGAAGGATTGGATTTTATATATTAATGTATTTCCAACACTACTTTAAAATTGTTTGACATATATGTCAAGTAGTCACTGAATACTGGTTGAATACAAAATGAATAAAATATTATATTCAGTATTTTTTTCTTCCTTAGAAGTCAGAAATCATAAAAATAATTTACATGTTAACTACTAATTTGTAAAATCCCTGTCCCTCAGGGATATGTAAGGGGATATGTTTGGCTTTTTCATTCCTATTAATACATTGAGCAACTTTAATTAGAGTTTGCCCATATTTTTAATACAGGTTTATATTTATTAAAAAATAGTAAGAGAAAGAAAGAAAACCTTACCTTGAAAAAACATTTTTTAAAAGCCACATACCACTCTTTCATGTTGAGAATCTGGATCACTCTTTCTGTAGATATTGACAGCCTAAAAATGTCACCAATTCAAATGCAGACACACCAACCATTCCTTTTAAAGTTCATTTGTGAAAATAGCCACCAGTATGGATAATTTTTATGGAAAATTATAATGCTATTTTAAAGTTTACAACTTTTGACTCTCAGCATTTTGGCAATAAAGCCATTTATATTGCTATCCAGTGAAGGTTTGAAAAAAGAATGGTGGTTGCCTTGAATCTATGTATTTTCATAGATCTGCAATAGTAAGTTATTCAGACTTGAAAAATATTTTTATATTAACTTGAGTGATGCCCACATGTTATAGTAGATGGAATGAACTATCTGGTTCAGTTAATATCTAAGTACTTCCAATTTTCCACGTGCAAACAAAGTAAACTCATAACCTATTTGACTCAGATAGTTTAAGGAAAACTTAGCATTTGTATTCTTTGGCATAAGATCTTTGGTTTTAATTGTTTTTGTTCTTGTTCACTGAATACTTCAAGCATTTTGTCTTGTTAAAAAATAGGCAGTAGGAGGAGAAAAACTTTTTAGTAGTGTATACCTACCCTTATATTGTCATTGTATTTTCCTACTGGAAAGAAGTTAATTATATATGTTGAACATATGTCTGTGAAACTTTGGAAAATGTCTTTTAAAACTGTTAAACAAAACTTGTGGAGATAAACAAAAAAATATATAGGAAGACAGGAAAACAAAAAAAAACCACCCACACATGCAAAATCTAGTTTTAGAACAGCAATAGCAGAAAACAATTAGAAATACACAATTTAATAGTTAAATTGCTGCACCTATACACTATTTAAAGGAAACAAAGATAGATTAAATTATTTTTTCTATAATATAACCAAACATCTCCCATTTAAATAAGAAAATTTTTAAAAATTTAAAAAATAAAAAATCCCAGTAGAAAATATTGCTATCTTATTGCAATAGACTTGTAGATGACTTTCAGCAGCATTATAAAAAATGATGGAAACGTGTGCTCTCTAGATCTTTTTGTCACACTGAGACCATTACCATCATTAATGGCATCATTATTCTATTTGTAGCTTGAAAAAAATATGTTTCTATTAAAGAAAAAGCATAGGGAATGACATTTTTAGATCTTGATTATAAAGTTTTAATAGAATCAAAGGGTGAACAAAGGTTTCAGCACAAGTCAGTTATTTTATTTTCCTAATATTTATTTTCTTACTATGTATCTGGATTTTGAATTACATTTTATTGTTAATGAAATAATCTATTTTTCCAGCTTTATTGATGTTTAATTTAAATGTCAATTAGATTAAGTATCAATTTAAATATCACATAAATTATACTTCAAAAAAGTCATGGTTAGTTAATGTAGTTCTGTAGGTCTTTTTTTAAGTATCTTTACATTTAGATTTTTGTGTTTTGTTTTGCTTTCTACTTTCCTTTTAAAGAAAATTTTGGATGCTTATAAAGTATAAAAAATGAAAGTCAATAGCTATGGCCAGCTTAAAATATTTATTGTCATTGTCAGACTACATGATTTTTTTTCTCCATCTAACCTCAGTACTCAAAATTTAAGTAAAGATAATGAGATGGCCTTCAAGATTCTCTTTACCTCCCTCTTTTTTAGGAAAAATATCACTTCTCTAAATCTGTCATTGTCAGTTTAATTTATTAAAATGTTTAAATATTTTAAATGAGAGTAGCACAGCTAGGATATATTTGATTAACTTCATTATAATTGAATTGAATAGGCTGTCAGTTTTTCATATAGACACTGTAAGTGCTTGACATTAACTCTAGACAGTGAAAAAAAAAGGATTTTTATATTAATAGTTTTCTAAGTAATTATGTGTTTTATTATAAACATACTATTTTATATGAAAGCCTCCAATAATTGTTTTAAAATATTAGAATTTGGCACATATTTTAAATTTTCCTAAAATGCAAATTTAAATTTAAATACAATATGATTCTGTAAGTTTATAGTTTCATTGTGTGTTTAACACGTGTTTACGTTTACTCTATTTCTAAAATAGCACGTTGTTCTCCATTCCCTTACTATATTTTAGTTTTCTGTCTCATGCTTATCAGCCTGTTTTGGAATTATCTGCTCATTTTTTTTAAAGATTAATTTATTTAATCATACAAGAACTGGGGTACAGGCCACAGGTGTGGGGGGGTGAGAGGATTCACCAAAGACAGAGTGGGGAACAGAATAGGCAGATTGACTGAAATACACTGCTGAGGGGAGCAGCAGGAAAGACAGGAGAGGTCTGCTGCCTCATGTGGGTAGCTCCTCTGCTGGCAGGGGGATCTAAGTCATGCTGCAGAGGCTGCGGACAGCTTCACAGTGCTTTGCTTAACCCCTTGCGCCACCAGGAAGGTCCTACCTGCTCATTTTGTTATGGTTGTGATTATCTGTTTCACCCACTAGAATATATAGTTTATGTTTACATTTTATTTTTGCTATCTTCCATGCTCCATGTTCATTGCCTAAAATAATACCTAAAAATAATAGGCATGTGTGTATATTAGTTGAATGACTAAATGAAAACTACTCATAAGTATATTTCATAATACCTCATTTTTTTTTTTTTTTTTTTTTATAGAGGCATGCTTTATTTATTTGTTTGCTGGTTTGTTTGTTTGTTTGTTTATACATGCACTGGGTACAGTCAGAAGCGCGGGAGGGTGAGAGAATTCACCAGAGCCAGAGCGGGGAGCAGAGCAGGCAGAAGGACCGAAGTACACTGCTGAGGGGAGCAGCGGGCGGCAGGAGAGGTCTGCACGCCATGTGGGACCCTCCTCCGGTGGCCGGGGAGCAGCCGGGGATCGAACCGGCGCCACAGAGGCCGCGGGCAGCTTCGCAACCCAGCGCTCAACCGCTGCGCCACCGGGGAGGCCCAATACCTCATTTTTTTAAAAGATTTATTTATTTATACATACAAGAGCTGGGGTACATGCCAGAGGTATGTGGGGGTGGTGAGAGGATTCACCAAAGACAGAGTGGGGAACAGTACAGGCAGACTGCCTGAAATGCACTGCTGAGGGGAGCAGGAGCAGTGGGTGAGTCAGGAGAGATCTGTTGCGCCATAGCTCCCTGACCGGCCGGGGATCGAACTAGTGCTGCGGAGGCTGCGGACGAACAGCTTCATAGGTTGTGTCTTCACCCCTTGCACCACCAGTGAGGCCCTACTCTCCTCATTTTATGAGGAAAGAGAGTTTCAGTGTGGTTGCCTAACTTGGCCAAAACCTCACACTAAGCACTAAATCCAACTCGAAGAAATCCTTTCTGATTCTTAATCATGTGCTGTTTCTAATGCTATCTTTACGTACTTACAACTAGTGACCCTCTTTTTCACCCTTTGTATATTATTGTATTCAAATTTGAGTAAAACAATTGAAATATGGCAGGTTATTCTTCTATTATGAAATAAAAATGATTTACATAGCATCTGTCAGACAGGTCTTCTACCCAGCTGTGACTATTCAGGTCCATATCTTTTTCTTCCTCCTTTTCCTAATAAACCTGTCCTTTTAAAATGTAAACTAACTAAATAAAATATTTGGCAAAATATATGTATTTATTTTTAGAAAAATCATCTCAAACTATCACAATTAGTTATTTGACTGCTATTGTTTCTGTAAAAGCCACAGAAAATGTGTATAACTTCCCATTTCAAAAGTTGGGATATACTCAATAGTTTTCATCATCGTTGATCTCATATTTCATTTTTTAAATGAATTTATTTTAATTTATCAATGAAATGAGCATTTAGTAAGAGAATTATTGAAATCTTACTTTTGCCTATCTTTGCCATCTACTTATGTTCTTTAATATTTAAAGTCATGGTACATATAAGTATAAAGCCATCTTTAAGTGGCTTTGCTTGCAATAGCCTATCAATTACGTACTCCCTTCACCTGAACGTCACCATTTCCTAACATATACAGACTTCCTGTTGAGAGCTACAGTGTCCTGTGCAAATTTGTATGTTGAGGCCCTAATCCCTGCATCTCAGACTGTGACTGCATTTAGACACAGGACCATTAAAGAGGTGATTAAGTTAAAGTCATTAGTGGCCCCCCATTTAATCTGATTGGTGTCCCCATAAGGAAAGGAAATTTGGAGAAAAAGAGAGACCTCAAGGTTGCTCATGCTCTGAGGATTGAACATTTTAGGACAAAGCAGCAGCAAGAAGGCCATTTATTAGCCTAAGAGAGAGGCATGAAATAGATTTTTCTCTGTCAGAAGCTGCCCACTTTGATTTATAGAAGAAACTGAACCTGCCATCACCTAGATCTTGGATTGTAGACTTACAAAACTGTGAGGAAAATTGTCTATATGGGCCTCCCTGGTGGCGCAAGGGGTTAAGCACCACACTATGAGGCAATTCGCAGCCTCTGCAGCACAAGTTCAATCCCCGGCCGGCCAGGAAGCAACCCACATGGTGAAGCAGACGTCTCCTGACTCACCCGCTGCTCCCCTCAGCAGTGTAGTTCAGTCAGTCTGCCTGTTCTTTTCCCCACTCTGTCTCTGGTGGATCCTGTCACCCCCCGCAACTCTGGCCTGTACCCCAGCTCTTAAAAAAATTGTCTATATTGTTTATAAAATTTGTTTATAAAAATTATGTTTATTGTTTAAGTGGTCTTTTGTTATGGCAGTGCTAACAAATGCTTGCTGACTATTGCATATCCCTTTAAAACTGACAGCACAATACTAAGAAGTTATTTTATAATAAAATTATAATGAAATTATCTTTCGCTATTTTAGGTCAGTATATTTTACTATCATCTCTGTGATACCTATGGCCTTCACATCTATATGAGGAATTTTCTTTTTTTTTTTTTAGATTTATTTTTATTTATTTATTTATACAAGCACTGGGTACAGTCAGAAGCGCAGGAGGGTGAGAGAATTCACCAGAGCCAGAGCGGGGAGCAGAGCAGGCAGAAGGACCGAAGCACACTGCTGAGGGGAGCAGCGGGCGGCAGGAGAGGTCTGCGAGCCATGTGGGACCCTCCTCCGGTGGCCGGGGAGCAGCCGGGGATCGAACCAGTGCTGCAGAGGCTGCGGGCAGCTTCGCAACCCAGCGCTCAACCGCTGCGCCACTGGAGAGGCCCAATATGAGGAATTTTCATCACAGTAAAGTCTAATAAGATTTTGTATACACATAAGTATTTTTGGGATGATTAAAGATCTTTTATGCATTGGTTGGGGGACAGGAATAAGATTACATAGGAACATCTTAAGCTTTCGTAGTAGACATTATACTTTAGGTGACTTAGGATGAAAATGAAATTGAGAAATGGTGGATATGGCTCAAACCAATTTACACATACATACACTGGCTCACTATCTGTTTCTGTCTCTTTCATACATATGTACATGCAAATCTTTAATTTTTTCTAGTCTGTTTAATTTTCAGAAACTATCTGTGGTAGCTAATAAAATACATGAATTATTTAGTTTAAAAATAATACATAGGGCCTCCCCTGGTGGCACAGCGGTTGAACGCTGGGCTGAGAAGCTGCCCGCAGCCTCTTTAGCACTGGTTCGATCCCCGGCCCCCGGCGAGGGTCCCACATGGCAAGACAGACCTCTCCTGCCATGCCCGCTGCTCCCCTCAGCAGTGTGTTTCCTCAGTCTGCCTGATCTGTTCCCTGCTCTGGCTCTGGTGAATTCTCTCACCCTCCCGTGATTCTGACTGTACCCAGTGCTTGTATAAATAAATAAAAATAAATCTTAAAAAAAAAAAAAACAAACATGAAAACCTTCATTCCTTTAAAAAATAAATAAATAAAAATAATACATAAAAGAAATAAGAATATAAGACCTCCCTGGTGGTGCAAGTAGTTAAGCACAGCACTGCAAAGCTATCCACAACTTCTGGAGCACAAGTTCAATCCCTGGCTGGCCAGGGAACTACCCACATGGCGCAGCAGACCTCTCCTGTCTCACCCACTGCTCCCCTCAGCAGTGTGTTTCAGTCAATCTGCCTGTTCTGTTCCCCACTCTGCCTCTGGTAAATCCTCTCTCTCTCTCTTTCTCTCTCTCTCACACACACACACACACACACACACACACACACACACACACCCTTGCACCTTTTGCCTGTACCCAAGTTCTTGTATACCTAAATAAATAAATCTTTTATAAAAAAGAAATAAGAATATAGAATATTTTTAGATAAATCTAGCAAAATGTTAAGATATAAATTTCACCACCTTTGGACACCATTAGCTTAGGTATGGGGGCTACATTGCAAATTTGACTCTGGACTTCTTAACTATGAAAAGAGACAAATTCAGTTGTAGAGATCATAATCTCCAAAAGATAAAAAGCAACAGAGGATTATTAATTCTCTGGCCCATGAGAAATTTCTCCTGTGGGTCCTCACAAAAGGAACACTATGTGATATAAGAGATCATTTTAAATATAGCTACAATAAATGCAGGCAATAGTTGATGAAACATAAAATCAATTCTGAAAATGTCCAATTCAATGCAGTCTGGATAAGCAGGTCTTTGGTGACCTGACTTAATCTAAAAATGAATCTTTCCCCCAAACATCTATTATGAATATTTCAAATACATAGGAAAACTGAAAGAATAGTGTGGATATTAATACAATCTCGTTTGAACACTTGTGAACATTTCACCATATTTATCTATCTAACCTGAATCATTTGAAGCAAAGCAAGTTAAAGATAACAAATTTTAGCGTTATAAGGGGAAGCTGTATGATGTATGCATCTCCATATGTAATGAAAATATGCTTTCTCAGGGCATCCCTGGTGGCACAAAGGGTTAAGCACAGCACTATGAAGCTATCCACAGCCTCTACAGCATGAGTTCGATCCCCGGCTGGCCAGGGAGCAATCCACATGGCGCAGCAGACCTCTCCTGTCTCGCCCGCTACTCCCCTCAGCAGTGTATTTCAGTCAGTCTGCCTGTTCTGTTCCCCACTCTGTATCTGGTGAATCCTCTTACCTCCCACACCTCTGACCAGTACCCCAGTTCTTGTATGCATAAATAAATAAATCTTAAAAAAAAAGAAAAGAAAAGAAAATATACTTTCTCAGCCTGACGTTTTCAGTAACAGATCTTCCAGGAAGATGCATTTGGGAATAATAACTACAAAGCAGTAAGAGTTAAAGAAAGGTATGCAAAGAGTTCAAAGTCACATCAAGTAAAGAACCGGGTGAAGGGCCTCCCCGGAGGCACAGCGGTTGAGCGCTGGGTTGCGAAGCTGCCCGCAGCTTCTACAGCACCGGTTCGATCCCCCACTGCTCCCTGACCACCAGAGGAGGGTCCCACATGGCATGCAGACCTCTCCTCCCACCCGCTGCTCCCCTAAGCAGTGTACTTCGGTCCTTCTGCCTGTTCTACTCCCTGCTCTGGCTCTGGTGAATTCACTCACCCTCCCGCGCTTCTGACTGTACCCAGTCCTTGTATAAATAAATAAAAATAAATCTTAAAAAAAAAAGAACAGAGGTGAAACTACTTTCTCTTGACTAATATAAGCAAATCCATATTCTATAACAATCCTGTAAGCCGACAATAGAGAGATACATATATACACGCATACATACTAGAGAAAGTATTTTCTCCTATTTCTTACTTCAAGAATAATTTGTTTATTAAGAGAAAAATAGAATTAAAGTTGGCAATATAATTTCATCAAAATAAATGAGGTCAAATCACTTTATTAAATTTCTTAACCCTTTTAACTCTTCCATCCACATAAATCACTGAAGTAAAAATTATTTTAGTCATGTCTTAGGCAGTCCCACTAAGTGACCTGTTCACACTCAGAAATAAGAATATTTAAATGCTCAGCAGTTCACACTTAGATATTAGAGTACTGAAAGTCAGTAACCTTTGCTGAATCCTCTAATGAAAGCAGAATATAAAGGTCCAAAAATGAGACAGCCATTCACACATGAGAAATCTTTCCTCAGTGGAATACAATTAAGAAATTCAGTCCCTTAAAGAAATATAATGTCAAGTAGATGTCTCTGCTTTGCTTTGTGTGCAGTACTCAGAACACATGACAAAGATGGGGCTTGCTAATGAACTTCCAGAGACAAAGCATCACAAAGAGCCAGCCACTGATTTATTCCTTATTTCACTGCCAACGTTAATGACAGTTCAGAAACAGATTTATGTAAATACGAGGATGACACTGGCTCTAGCACATTGTTGTATTTTACATTACAGTATAAACCCACTTGGAAACAGACCCTTAATTCTAACATTAACCTCTTAGTTTTGTGTTTACTTGGTAAAGTCTTTCTGAACAGCACATTTTCTAAGGGAAACATTAAAGTATTCAAAAGCCCGTTCACATTGAATGATCATTTTTCAGTAGTCCCATCCGGATCTATATCTTGCTACATTAAAATTACCTTTGCATGACATATATGTAGATGAACAACTCCTTGAAGTGCAAAAATATTGACTAAATCACTGCTAATAGTCAGGCTCCCTTCCAAGCCATTTACTCATATTTTGGAAATGCAAACACTGAGTATCTGATGTTTAGATAAAACTATCTTTTGAAATCTTTAATTTATGAGGAAACACCAACCATACTATGTTCAATTATTTTAGAAAATTAAATAGAAAATTCCAGAAGAGGGACGATTGCTCTGTGTTATTCAAGCAATTGGATTAAAGTGTCCATCTTTAAGTTCCAATGACAATGTGTGTGTGCAAAATTCAACAACTCATTTTCTATTACAAATAACAGTAATATTTTTATTATAATTATAAGTAATTTAGCTAAATTTTGTTGAATTTTAAACAAATTTAGGAATTAAACGATATTAGAGAAATTCATGCATCATTTTTATTTTACTGCTAAAATTCATAACTGAAGCTGGGAAGAGTTATCCTAAATTACCCAGCAGTGGGTGGAAAATACCAGTGTTGGCTCTCTCTTCTGAATCCAGTTGAATCTCAACAAAACTGTATAATACTGTTGGATATTTTATGTACTTACACACTACGCATACAGTGCTAGGTCTGAAAGCACAGAGTTTATTCGTATTGATGAATCAGAAGTCACACCACCAATACTTTAAATATGACATAGATAAAACACATCCTAAGTCCTAGTTCCTCGATCACTCTTCACTGACTAATTCCGGGAACTCATCTAGCCTTCGTATTATCTCAGCTTTAATTGTTCTCTCTCTTTTAGCCCCAGGATCAGTATATGAACATACAGTCTTAATAATTTTGGCAGAAGTGAAATTGTTACACATAGAGTCTAATGTTTCTGATGCCAGAGTGAAGCTGAGAGAAAAGGTCATAGGATTGTGTAGAGAACTTAAGTCATGTAATTTTCTGGTATGGTTGATTAGGATAACAAGAAGCTCATCCTCCTCTCTTCTGTGTTATATGTATGATAACTATTTTTTTAAAGATTTATTTATTTATTTATACAAGCACTGGGTACAGTCAGAAGCGCAGCAGGGTGAGAGAATTCACCAGAGCCAGAGTGGGAAACAGAACAGGTAGATGGACCGAAATACACTGCTGAGGGGAGCAGCAGACGCTGCAGGAGAGGTCTGTCACGCCACGTGGGACCCTCACCAGCGGCCAGGGATCAAACCGGCGCTGCAGAGGCTGCGGGCAGCTTCGCAGCCCAGTGCTCAACTGCTGCGCCACCAGGGGAGGCCCTGTATGTTAACTATTTTTAAAATTTCTCAATGTTAATATCTAATGCTCTAAATATCAATAGCTATCACTTATATAAACAAAAACACATTATGATATTCAGTAATTTGCAATAGTGCAGAAGACCAAAATATTTGATAACTGCTGAACCTCCAGGGGTTTTAATAGGCTTATAATCAGGAGGATGCACTAAACACATGTGCCAAATGTGAATGGAGTTGCATCTCTTTCTCTATGGCTTCCCTAAGTTTATTCTTTACTTCCTAGTGATCCTTTACTTTTATATCCCCTAATCCCTTTATTTTCTAAAAGGAATCATTATGAAATAAATTTTTTACAATAATAAAACTCTTGCAATTCAAATATAAATATTTCATAGTGATTACTTATTGGTGGTAACTAGGAGGTCTTTTGAACTAATACTCCAGGAAGGATTCCACTGAGTCAATACTAATAATAACAAGAAGAATAACAGTAACAACACGGTTAATACTTATTAACTACTTGTATATGCAGGTCACCTTGAGCAATTTAAATACATTACCTTACTAAATCCTCATTACAACCTTTTCGTGTAGATTGTAATTTTTCACATTTTTCCATGAGGAAACTGATGCCCAATAAATTAAGGAACAACTCAGATTATGCAGATAAAAATTAAAATTGTTTTAAAGTTCATGTTTTGTCTGTATCCAGAAAAAAATGATCATTTTCTGTAAGCATTATCACTGGAATTTTTCTGGCTCAGGTTCTCTGAGGAAGTTGCAATCAAGATGTTGAACAGGGCCTCCTTGGTGGCGCAGGCAGTTGAGTGCAGCACTGCGAAGCTATCCGCAGCCACTGCTACAGGAGTTCGATCCCCGGCCAGCCAGGGTGCTACCCACATGGTGCAGCAGACCTCTCCTGTCTCGCCCGCTGCTCCCCTCAGTAGTGTGTTTCAGTCAGTCTGCCTGTTCTGTTCCCTGCTCTGTCTCTGGTGAGTCCTCTCACCCTCCCGCACATCTGGCCTGTACCCCAGTTCTTGTATGTATAAATAAGCAAATCTTAAAAAAAAAAAAAATGTTGAGCAGAGCTGTTATTATCTAATGGCTTCCCTGGTGCGAGAGGATCCACTCCAGTGTGGCTCCCACTTATCCAACTGTTAGCCAGAGAACTGTTTCCTGCTGTCTGTAGAGTGAAGGATCCAAGAGAAAACAAAGTTAGGGCCTACCTGGTAGCGCAGGTGGTAGAACGCAGCGCTGTGAAGCTATCCACAGTCTTGCAGTGCTGGTTCGAACCCCGCCGGCCTCAAAGCAACCTACATGGCGAGCAGACCTCTCCTGTCTCGCCCGCTGCTCCCCTCAGCAGTGTATTTCGTCAGTCTGCCTGTTCTGTTCCCGGCTCTGTCTCTGGTGAATCCGCTCACCCTCCCCCACATCTGGCGTATGCCCGGGCTCTTGCATAAATAAAAAAAAAAAAAAGAAAGAAAGAAAGAAAGTAAACAAGGTTAAAGCTATTATGTCTTTTATGATTTAGTTTAGATCACATACTATGATTTCTACAATATCCTTTTGGTCGCACAGGTCAGCTGTATTCAATGGCAGAATCCATCACTCTGGGGTTTGAATACTAGGACACAGGAAGATTCATTAAGGACGATTTTTTGGAGGCTCACTGGTACATATATTTTGATTTTTTTTTGAAAAAAAAAACAAGTTTTAACTAAACTTTAAGTTATGGTCAATTCTGATTTTTTAAGATTTTTTCTATTTCCATTTTATCTATTTCCTTACTCTTCTGCACTCTCTTGTCCTTTCCCCCGCCTCATACCTGTTTTGCAGGTATATTTAAAATTTAGAATGACCAAAGAAAAGAGAGAAAAGGCCATGGTCTTGGAATTTTTCAGGCCCAGACTTAATTTCTAACATCCCTATGTAGTTATCTATAAAGTTGGGATATTTATCCTTAGCATGCAGGCTTGTGGAGAATTAAATGAATACCTGAGGGGTAAGCAGGGGGAAAGCTCCAGGCTTTTCTGCCCTCCCACTGCGCATGTGCACTCAGCCAAACGGTGGGGCATGCATGGCGTGCATGGCAGATGGTTCTCGGTGGCCAGCCTCCTCTCCCAGTGGGCACATCCCCAGCAATGGCCAGAGGTAGATGGATTCCTGGTGCAGTTGGAACAGGCCCTATACGAAATAGAAGAGACCCTGGATGGATACAGTGCCCGTGAGGCCACAGGGGCCGTGGGATGGGTGTTTCTCACAGCTCTGCGAGAGTGTAGGCAGAAAGAGCGATCCAGAATCCAGCAAGTACGTGATGAGATGCAGGAAGAGATGCAGATACAAACTTTGGATATTTTGTGAAAGCCTGGATTTGGGCAGCAAGGCAACATTTTATTACCAGCCCCAACTGGAGTGGACCCAGGGCAGGCTGTGGACGGGGAATGGCCCTGGACTGGGAAGGCTCCCCACATGTACTGGGTGGCTCTGATAGCCCCTTTGTTACAGGGCAACCCCAATATAAAACGGGTTGCCTGGCTGTGGGTCCTCACCCACATGCTTAAAAGGGACTTAATACTTAACTGCAGGCACACACAAAAGGTTAATAAAAGGTTTATTTACAAGGGAAAGGGGAAATGAGGAAATGTACAACTCAGGACAAAAAAGAGGGAGGTAAAGTCTTAAATGCGTCCTGCCCATTCCACCAACATGGAATCCCAAACGGCCCTCTGAGAGTTGGCCGTGAGCCAAGAGCCATGACGCCAAGAAGCGAAAGCCTCCCAAGATCCATGTGTCTGGATTTATACCAAACCTGGCTGCTTAACTCCACCCTCAGGTCCCAGCCACCTTCCCTTTGGTGGTGATGGGATTTGTTTTTCCCAATGTCTTGATGGCTTTGGTCTGGAGTGGGGGGTGGAGTCCATCAAGCCTGCATGGAATTAGCTCAGGACATCCTTTCCCCCTAACACCTTGGGGTCATGGCCTGGAGGCCATTTTACAAATAACACCATGGGTGACTGAACAGTGGCCGCCACAGGTGTGTGTTACCCACCCTGGGGTGGCAGATCAGCGGGCAATCCTAAAGGGGACATTTGTGATGACTCTGTGGCCTATTTTGAGCTATCCACTCTTGCTACATGCAGAGCCCACTGATGCCTCGAGTGTGGTACTCGTGACCTGGAAGGCCACTGACGCCAGCTATATTATTATCTTCAGACACAAAATTAGCGTGTATATTGCCAAATGGGAGGGATCTCCCATGGCTGGTACCAATAACTTCTTTATCTTTCTGCCCCTAGGAGAATTGAACTTAGTTATGTTGTGATGTATATACTATTTGCTTTTGTGGGCCATGGCCGCAGTGCTTTTGTTTGTTAAAGGAAACTTATATATACTTGTTTATAGACTGTATGGAGGAAAACCCTGAGGGGGTGGATTGTGGGGTAAGTAGGGGGAAAGCTTCAGGCTTTTCTGCCCTCCCACTGCGCATGTGCACTCAGCCAAACGGTGTGGTGTGGCGTGGCGTGGCGTGGCGTGGCGTGGCGTGGCGCTCGTGGCGTCGCAGTGCAGTGTGGTGCGGTGCTGAGGATGGAGGAGTGGAGTGGCGTGGCAGAGCATATGGCGACGACTAAAAGCGGAGAGCATGAAGACAACAACAGGGCTGCTAGAATCGGTAATGAACCTACCCAGTGTGGGTTGGTTGCGCGACAATACCTATTATATGATAACTGTTCAAGAAATGTTAGTCTTGCGTCCTTCAGTCCAAATTTCTAGCATTTCTTATATTTTTTTTGAAAAGTACAAGGTGAGAAACTGTGCCATCAAAGATACAGTTAGATATAATCCTCAAATATTTTGTATGTGAATGAGAATATATCAATACTTCCCTTTTTTCTCGTTTTCAATAACATTAATGTGTTTTATAGTATCATAAGAAGTTAGCTTGCCTGTGTCTACATGATTATGCCAAAGGGAATAGAAAAGTTACCCTATTTTTTCCAACTAGAGACCATTTCCAGTCAACACTACCACTGACTCAGACTGCAGTGAAAATATTAGAAAAAAAAAATACTTACCTGTTTATATATTTATTCATCTAAATAATGGATTTAATATTTTGCTGTTATGAAAATAATTAGTGTTAGAGTTTTGAATGCAATGAGAAATACAAAGTAAATGGAAAAATAGTAGTTCTTGAGTTTAGCATATGCATGAGCATAATTTATACAATTTCAGTTCAATCTGAAATGTGAAATTGGTAGCAGAACATGACATAGCTGAGACTTGGTGCAAGCATGATTTTCACACTTCATGTCCCAGCTATCACAATTTTAATATTAAACGGTTTGTCATTTTTTATTAACTAGACTTTTTTATTAACTAGACTTTTTCTCCCCATGACAAATTTAAGAAATAGCCTAGAGTTTTATAAATATCTACAAATATTAGTAAATTTCTGGTCACACATAAAGTAGTAATTTTCTTTTTTACTTGGATTGATTTACTTTTAAGTATCTGAGTCACATACAGAAATATAAGCCATAAATATTATTCAACATGTGCTTCAGCATTTGCTTTTTCCCTTTTCCTGATGTTTCATTAGAGACATTTTTCAAATCAAATTTGACTAATGTTTGGTTCAGTCTCCAAACAGGAAATTGGTTCATTGAGTGGGGATCTGAATGACAAAAGAACTGCTGGCAGGATGCTTTAAAATACTTTGCTTACTGAAAAAAAAAAAAAAATGCAAGTCTCCAGATTTTTCTAATCTTAAGGCTCTGATTTTTTGGTTTGGATTTAACTGTGAATGAAAAACTGAATATAATCCATCAATATTTTATTTGCTAGAGCCTGAGTTTCATGCAACATCAAAGTATTTTTATGACTTTGAAATTTTTTACCTCCCTCAATTATGTCAGCCTTAGGTATATTTCATTTAATACTCTTTTCCTGACTTGGTCTTATTAGCAATTAGCACTTTATCTAGTACAAATCTAGAATTCCTGGCATCAGTTACTGCAACCTTATTTTGGTTTTTGTTTTTTTAAAGATTATATTTATTTTTAAATAGAAAACTGGGGTACGGGCCAGAGGTGCAGAGGATTCACCAGAGACAGTGTGGGGAGCAAAGCAGGCAGATCTACTGAAATACACTGCTGAGGGGAGCAGCCAGTGAGACAGGAGAGATCTGTTGCACCATGTGGGTTATCTTGCTGGCGGGGGATGGAACTCATGCTGCAGTGGCTGGCTATAGCTTCATAGTGCTGAGATTTAACTCCCCTTGCGCCACTCGGGAGGCCCTGCAACCTTATTTTGACTAAAAGTGGATAGTGTTCAATTTAGGGCAAAAAGAGAACATTTTTTAAATTGCACATGTAATTGAAGATTATCAGTTCTTTGGAACGACATGTATTATGAAAAGTAGGTATATGTGCACAACAAAGCTAGTATTTGATGAAAATTAGATCCTCTAATTAAAATTTTGTTTTCCAAAGCTAAATTGAAAATACACTAAGGTACCTTAGATCACTATAGCCAGAAAAGTTCTTCTCAGGATGTAAATAGGACCATTTCACTTTCCTGCTAAAAAGCCTGTAATGGCTTGTGTTTGCATTTAAATACAAACATTTAGACTTTATATTATCAGAACTTAAATGACCTCACTCTTGCCTCAAAGAGATTATGACCAAGTTTGGGGCATGGACATTTAAACACTTAGTCCACTAAATCTTAGGTATGTAGTTACATGTTCTTTTAAGTGGGATAAAGAAAGATGGAAAGGAACTACAGAGAGGTTAACTTGAAGAACTGATATTAGATCTGTAGGTCAAGGAAAATCTCTGTGGAAGTCATTGTTAAGTTAAAATCTGAGGTATGGCAGCCTCAGCCTATCCAAAGATGAGAGGTTCAGAGGAGAGAGAAGTTTGTGTGAGAGCCTGAGAAAGAAAAGATCACAATGAGCTGGAGAAACAGAAAGTTCTTGATGATGGATTGTCTAAAGTTAATGCCATACTGTAATAAAATGATAAGTCAATTTTATTAATCTAACTAATCAGAGAATGTTGTCAGTGTGCCTCAGTATATCCTCTGTGCCTTTCACAGTATTTGGTGTATATTAGATAACAAGTGAACACTAATGGTCAAGAACATGAACAAAGTTTTCTAGTAAACAATTCTACAAGTAATAGTAATATCTACCTCATATGATTTCAGTCATAAATAAGATCACTAATAAAAGGTGATGGTCTCAGAGCCTGGCACACAGAAAGTGCTAGCTCAAAAAAAAAAATTTAAGGACCTCCTTGATGGCACAAGGTGTTGAGACGCAACCTATGAAGTTATCCTAAGCCACTGCAGCACGAGTTCGATCCTTGGGCAGGGAGCTACCCACATGGGTAGCAGACCTCTCCTGACTCACCTGCTGTGTATTTCTGTCAATCTGCCTGTTCTGTTCCCCGACTCTGTCTCTGGTGATTCCCCTCAGCCCCCCCCACACACTTCTAGCCTGTACCCCAGTTATTATATGCATAAATAAATAAATCTTTAAAAAATTAAGTTTCTATTTTGTTCTTAAACTATTCCAAATGACTATTACATTAATTGTTGAAAGAAAACAAGTTTTAAAACTTTTAAGTCAAATAATGCCTATACACTACCAAAAACATACCTTGAATTGGATATTATAAATGCATTTTCCTCCCAGTGTCTATATAGTTGATAAAGGTAAAACTCTTTTCCATTCACATACAAATATGTACACTTTGTGTAAGGTTGATAGGTTGTACATCATCAATAATGCCTTAGGTATATGTGAAGCTTTCATCTTCTTAGTATCAAAATGTGCATATTTCTTTCAGTGACAAAACCCAACTTTAAGCCCAGTTTTAAATACAGTTCTGACATTCTCTCAGCACATTTATCTTGGCTCTTCTCTAGAAGACAAACCTAGTAGTTCTTTTATGTATACATGAAACTTTGCTGTTGGTTATTGAAGTAGGCTCTATGCTTTAAGTCAGGCAATTTGCTGTTTCCTTGTTTCTAAATAAAACTGTGAAGATCTCTGTTGCTGAAAGAAAATATTTTTGGGATTATTATTCTTAGAGCTTAAATTCTTGCCAATCAGTAAACAAAATACTCAAATACATTACTTTTTCTTAGCCACCAATATAATACATTACCCAAGTATGATCTAATATTGTCAATAACTTAGGTCATTAAAAATAAAACATTGGATTCTACAGATTAAGTTGAAATATGTCCAGTGATTTCTATGAAATTATGTTTTCATATGTCATTTGTATATTTTTATTTCCTTAAAATGTGACTATAAAGTCCAGTTCCTTCAACTAGATAATGCTATTCATAGTTAGGTAAGTTCTATTTCCTCTCTTGAATCAGTGTGAACTTAAAACCCCAATCAAGCATGTTGCAAATGCCTGCATTTTATTAGAAAAACTGAGAAAGGAAATATGATTGTTCTGTGTGAATTCATTACACTTATTAGGAAAAAGACACAATCCTACGGGGTAAGACACACAATTATTTTCATGTATCAGCTATGAAAAGTTTTATTGTATTTTCATTTTTACATATAAATATGAAAAGAAAATTAGTTTTAAAAATAAGACAGCAAATAAAGGTATAATAGTCAAAACAGTGCTTCCATTTTTATCCTGGGACATTGCTGTTAAATCATTCAGTACCTGTGAGAGATTGCTAGTGATTACTGATATCCATTTTCACATTTCTGCATAATGAATTATGAGTTAAAGTATAACCATTTTCACACCTGACAGTTAAATCTCTACCTACCTGATTAAAAAGAGTAACAAAACCTAGAGTAGTAGAGAACCACAGATGGAAAGTCTGGATCCCTGAAAGACTGCATGGATCACAATCCCTCCTCCCACACCCAAGCTTGCCCCATAAGCCAACCTATATTGAATTATGAGTGACAAATAATCTTTTGTTGTTTAATGCCACTAATGATTAGTATTGTTTGTTATTAAAGATAGCCTACCCTTTATCTAACACCAAATATTTTATAGATAATACTATTCATGAGTTTAATTGGTATTAAAACTTTTAGATCCATGGACTCTGGATAAATTAAAAATTTACAATAGAAAGATGAATGATTCCACAGAACTTCTAGGGACAAGTTTAATGGCATTGCACACACAGTGTTAAGATATTTATATTACTGAGTAATGGAAGATCTATTTTTAGATGTTCTAAATCATAAAATAAACTTTCAGCCCAAAAGATATGCTCTTCCCATCATAATGCTAATGTTTTGCTGCATATATTCCTCACAGACTATAATCCACAGGAAATGTTCTATTGGGGAAAAAGTGCTGATCCCACAGGAGCTTGTAATGGACAATAAAAACTTAAATACAAAAAACTTGGGTAAGAACCCCAGAAAATGGTAATACCACAATGCTTCAATCACTAGCCTAAACCTTGTGGGAACAAAGCATTTCCTATAAGTAAGACTAAACTACATTTAATATGATTTTTAAGGAAGAGCAAAAGCAAAGATTGGTGTCCTGACATAAGAAGCAAATATTTTCCTTCATATTTAGGCCCCATGGGCAAATAGTAATGCAATACACACAGAAGAGAACTCAAACTGGGGTAAAGCCATCTTCTCAGTCACATAGATTAAGAGTTTTTACCACTTCCTTAGAAAGGAAGGGAAAAGATTGATGACAGAATCTGTATGTATTATTTACACTCTTGTACACAATGATGTAGAAAATATTCTCATTAATATAGTGAAGTTTCATTCATTTTCACCTAATTGTTTTGATATTCACAGTATGTCTTAAATTCAGTATATGTCCTTGCTTTGTGTATTAGTTTACATCTGGTACTCAAAAAAGCAAAATAGCAGAGCTTTCAGAATTCTGTATTTACAAACTATAGAAATGATCTCTGAAAATACAATCTTTCAGAATTCTGTATTTACAGTGTTTATTTATTCCAGAGTGTGGAAAGTAGTCACTGGATGACTCCTTGCACTGTTCTTTTCAATAAACATATCTAAACCCAATTACCCAATTACCCTGCCTGTTACATCAGACCTGTAGCATATCAGACACATGTTCAGTCACGCTTGAATGAGATATAAAAGGGACATCATCAAAGACAGACCAGTTAAAGAACAAATTTTCAAAAACATTAATGATATTGTCATCCCATTGCATACCAGCAATGTCATAAGGTGGGCACTATGGCAGTCACCCATGAAACATGGAAATTCTAGATGGCATACATCAATTATATCTTTTAATATTTGGTCTCTTGCAAGTTGGTAAGAATAAGGAGACAGAGGTGTTTGGCAAAGGCCTTCAAAATTCATCTGAAATTCTCCTGGAAATTCACATTTCCAACATAGTGATTTGCTCATACTGCTTGTTAGATTTGCCAAGTTGAACTAAGAATGACAAGCATAAGCTTAGCATGAATACTTTGCATAACCTTCTTTCTGCCTAATTTACTGGGTATAGTTCAGAAAGAGAATTATTTTTAATAATTCAAAGAAAGGCATGGGCCTTCTCTCCATTGGGCTATGACTAGAAGACTGTGGTCTGTTAATCACTATCCAGTTTGAAGCCTGATGTTTCCAAAGTCCAATATCAATGAAAAGAATAAAAAACAGAGGGAAAAAAACCAGCATCTGCATGACAATGCAGCCCAACAGACCCATTTTGATCCATAACTTCCCAAGCAGAGGATACCGTGTATGTAAAATGAACAATGAATCTATTTACAAAGAAATGAAAATTCAGTAAGCCAACCCTTTACATTTGCTGTTTGACTCAATATTGTTGTTGTCAATATAATACAAATACTTGTATCATTGAATTTTTTTTTTCCATTTGGGACGAGTCATTGAATTGACTAGACTGATAATACTGTATTGATATAAAATTGGATGACTGAAATCTCTTTAGAGAACTTTCCTCCATAAGTTGAATCAGTGATTACAGAGATGTATGCAATAGTTTTCACAACCATTTATTGGTTTATTGCTAATCTAGAATGTGGGTTATATAAATAATGCATCTAAGCTATTATCAATAGTGAAGAATGAACTGTGTCTTCTAGTCATTTGGTCTGTATTTTATTGTAACTATTAAATGTTTAGTTAATGTTTATATTCCTACAACTTACAAAAAAATATTGAACAGAAAAATTCAAACAGGTGCTTTATATCTTGTGCCATTATTTGAATCTGGTCCAGTTACAAAGTAATATATGTTTTTATCTGGGTTCCTCTGGAATTTATTTACTCATTTAAAATTGTTATTTGTGACAAATTTCATCACCATACAGCCTGGATTTTGCTTCACTCAAATATCATTTGAACTTCTGTTGGGCATGCTGTATTTTCAGGCAAAGCTGTACTAACTTTCAAAAGAGATTTAACTTTACCTCACCTCCCCTCATCTTCACCCACCCCGCCACTGCTCACACTTCCAGTCCATTGAGTTTGGCTGCTATGTCCTAGGAACTTTGCAACTGATTTTGATAAAACATACCTGGTGCGTAGCAAGGATGTAACCATAATGCATTTTGCTCTACTTTATACTCACAAGAGATTACCATACCTGCAATTTTCCATTTCTATTATTATAAGTAATTTAATTACTGAAACAATATTTCAGTTATACTCTTTAAAATTTATTCACGTAAATAACGAAGTACCAGAAATCACAGAAATTAAAAACTCCATTCTCTGTTTCTACCCCTGAGATTAAAATATCACAATTCCTGATGTTGAAATTCCAAGTATATTACTGATCCATTATATGGAATTTTACCTAACTACAATAAAAGAAAGATAACTTAGTCATTAAGTTGGTCATTGGTAAAGACTGCTGCTCTTTATTGCTATGTAATACAGATAAAATGTAACTTTGATTCCATTCATACACTGGTTACATGCACAGACAAAATAAGATAACCCTTTATTTCCAGTAGTTTCACTGTTGTAATTGGGACTTTCATTCCTGGAAAACGTATTCCATTAATCATAAAAATTGATCATTACAAGATATAAATATAATATATGGTATTTACAATTTCTTAAGTATGTAAAAACAAATTATTTTTAAAAATAACCACATATGTCTTCAGGGGGATTTTTGGTCATAAACTGGCCTAGTAATGGCTTTTAAAAATAAGCTCAGTAAAATCTAGACTAAAGAAACCATCTTCTTACTTGGTAAATCTCTCTGTGTCAAAGAGAAGCATTTTTCATTTTTTCAAGGACATTTGAACTACTTCCAAAATTTGTGTTATCTGTCTCAAAAATTTCCATTGACAATTTTATGACTGTGAAAATCTTTGAGTAGTAAATTATGGGGACAAGGGCAGTTTCCATGGTAATGCCTCTTCCTTAAGTATCTTTTGCTCTTCTATTTCTTTTGCTGAGCTCCTTGGAATAAATGAAATTCTTAGAATACAACTGTCAACACATTCAGCTGTGCCATCATGCCAGGGTTAGCCAGGTATTGTTGCCAGTGAAATTAGCACTGTGAGCTGTCACTGGTCCCAGTTCTTAGCTGGTTGTAATTTCAAGTTTTGATGATACCAAGGAAGCATAGTCAGGATAAGAAAAGTTTATAAAATGTGTAAATCACAAATTATAAACAGGAAACCACCCATATTTCAGAATACCTTTCTTATCAAATACTTTGTGTTATTTAGTTGCAAGTAATATCTATAATATCTAGTACTATCATAAGAGACAACTGTTGTAATAAATTCACATTTTAGAAAGCTTTAGTGTAGAATGCAGAAAGAAGATAAAGTACATCTTTTCCAAACACCTATATAAGGCAAGAATCTCCAAGAAACCTCCCTTGATCCTATGATTGGATAGGAACATATATTTCCTGAAGCAGGAAATATAATTTATATACTAACAGCAACTAAATAGCTAAGCAACATTTTTCTAGGTTTTGGCCTTATGAACTCATTCTGTTGACTCAGTGTTAATCATAGCTGACTTTTTTTTTTTAAAGATTTATTTGATTGATTGATTTATACATACATACAAGCACTGGGTACAGTCAGAAGCAAGGGAGGGTGAGAGAATTCACCAGAGCCAGAGCGGGGAGCAGAGCAGACAGAAGGACTGAAGTACACTGCTGAGGGGAGCAGCGGGTATAGCAGGAGAGGTCTTTGCGCCATGTGGGACCCTCCTCCGGTGACGGGGAAGCAGCCGGGGATCGAACCAGCGCAGCAGAGGTTGCGGTCAGCTTCGCAACCCAGCGCTCAACCACTGCGCCACCGGGGAGGCCCCTTATAGCTGACTTTTGATTGTTATGATTTTCAAATGTTATGATTTTCAAATGATACCTTCTTTTGGACTAATTTTTTTTTTTTTGGATTTTATCAAATGGGTTTTCTAAAGCTATTGAGATGATCACACTCTTTTCTATTTTTTCCCTATAATATGGTAAGATTACATTAATAGATTTCCAAATATAGAACTGTCATTTAGTCAGATTAGCCTGGATTATGCAGTAGGAACAAAAATCCTACTATCTCCATGATTTAACACAGAATTTCTCATACTTGACACTATTTACATTTTGGTTTGGGTAATTGTGGGAGGCTGTCCTGTGCATTGAATGATATTTATAGAATCCCTGGCCCCTATCTGCAAGATGTCATTAATGATACACCCCCCCCCATAAATTCTAACAACCAAAAATGTTTCCAGACATAGCCAAATAGGTATCTGTGGAGTGTAGGGTAGGGAGGAGGTAGTATTTTCCCCAATTGAGAAGCATTGTTTTAAAACAGTGAGATGTTGTTTTCATGGTGCATGTCCATCAAAAGGAAGCTCTTGCTTATATTCCTCTCTCTGGGCAGGTAGATCGAACTGTTTGAGCTTTATGTCTGGGGTTTTGTGGGACATTCTTGCAGAGAGTAAAAGAGAGCATATACAAACTTCTGGCAGGAAGTGAGGCTTTTATTTCCACTCTCATGAATTTGGCCAAATCAAATCACATAGTTATGCCTAAATTTGAAAGGCACTGGGAAGTGCATCATGTGCCTAAAAGACAGGGGCCATACGTGGTGATCTGACATACTGACATCCCAGTATTATTTTAGAATGTTTTGAAGTGTAAATTCTAACTCAGGCATATTTTCTCAGTAAGAGTGTAAACAACACACTGCATGTCTAAAATCCGCTCATTTAGTCTGTTTTGTTGTTCACGCCTACAGACCTGCAGGGTGGTTGTATTGGGTTGATGTATTTTTTATTGCTCTTTCACTCTATATAAATTACCTCCTTTTTTTTTAGTTAACCATTTGTACTTGTGTAATTTACAGTAGAATATCAATATTTATCTGTTTTGTTATTTAAATAATGTGTCTGAGAAATGTGAAAAACAAATAAACCATCAGAAAACTTCAGAAGGACGTCTAAATCTATGCTTAATGGAATGACTTCATAGCAGACTATGGAGAGGTCTAGAGGATGGTTTGAGGATGTTAAGGAAGCTCCTTTCAACCCCCTGTAACAACAGTTCTCTTTCCACACTTGTTTCTAGTCTGGGGCTCCTTGCTCCTTCTATTGGCCTTTGATGAGGGTCTATAGCTTGTAGCTTGCCATGTAGTAAAGCTACATGGATACCTATTATAAAAAGTACAGTTTTAGAAAAGGTATTGTTTATATAAAGTGACGTAAAATAAAAGTAATAAACTGTAATTGCATTTCCCCAATATTTTAAGGTGGTAACTGGAGGTATGGAGCAGACTAATCACACTATCTGTGTGGTCATAATGCAAAGACTCCACCTTCCTTCCTTAGTAATTTACTGTACAGTTCTAACAATGTAATGCTGTCATAAATTTATAAATAAGTCACTCAAAGTTACATTTGCTAGCAAGGGATGAAATTTATATATAAACTTAGGCCAATCCTTTTCAACTCTTTCCCATATTTCTTCTGCAATGTTTCTTATTGGTTTTATAATGAAACTGGGCTTGTTCCTAATGGCTAAACCAACCCTTTGTAGTTTGGGATTAACATTTTTAAAAATTGTACCATTTAAAATATATTCCTTCACTTTACAATTACAGTAACTATATAATTTTCCACTTTATGTATATACCACAGTAATTTAATAGTCCTCTATATTTTTACATCAAGATTGTTCCTGAGGAAATATTAGCTATAAAAATAATGGTTTAGTGATATTCTTATATACATTTTATAGCCAGCTCTGTTTTCTTAAGGTCAGTTTCCAGGAGAGAATATATGTACTCTTAGACTTTTCATGCATAATTCCAAATTGTTTTAGAGGAAAGTTTATAATGTTACACTGTTAGCAATGGTGACTATTTCTCAGCATTTTCTCCAATATAAGGAAAAATCACTTATACCTACTTGACCAATTAAAAAGCAGAAAATATTTTTTGCATCTCTTTGATTATTAGTAATTTTAAACATTTTTTTTTTCTTATCGCCATTAGTATTTCCTGCTGTGTGAGTTGTCTTTTCCTCTGCTTTGCTATTTCCCTATTGGAGAGGACTTCTCCCCAGAGGCCTTTGCCATAGCACTATATTCAGACCTCTAAGTTTCTCCCAACATACCATTTTTGCCTCCATAATAACGGTTAATATTTGAAAATCATGGTCATATTTTCCTAAGTTTGTCTCATCTAATCTCATAGTTTTATAGAGGGCTACAATGTAATTTGGGGTCAGGCATTTTGGATTTAAACTACGTCAAATTTTGAGGTCTCCATATGACCTTGAGCAAGTTTCTTTATTTTTCAAGACTCAATTTCCTTTTCTTTATAATATGCATAATATTTTTAACCTTATGAAATTTGTATCTTTAAAACTTGTATAATAAGTTCTCAGGATAAACTCTGCTATTACTTGTATTGTTAGTCTTATTATTTTTTAAAGATTTATTTATTTATGCATACAAGAGCTGGGGTACAGGTCAGAGGTGTGGGGGGTGAGAGGATTCACCAGAGACAGAGTGGGGAACAAAACAGGCAGATTGTATGAAGTACACTGCTGAGGGGAGCAACAGGCAAGTCAGGAGAGGTCTGCTGCACCATGTGGGTTGCTCCCTGGCCGGAAATCGAGCATGTGCTGCAGAGGCTGCCAATTGCTTCATAGGTTGCGTCCACCACCTTGCACCACCAGGGAGGCCCAGTCTTATTTTTAAATATGATGACCCTGAGCTCCGGTAAGCAAAATGATCTGTTAACCAAATTCCATCAGGCAATCTTCTTTTCCTTTCATGAATCCTGTGCTTTGGTACTGCATTTTGAAGACAGTGTCCAAATTCATAGTAGGGGTTCTAATAAAATAAACTAAAACTGGAGCAGGTATTTTAAAGGCTCTAGGTCTTGCATCTTTTCTCAGATATTGTTCAGAATGACTCCACTCTTGTGAGTTGTATATATGGTCAACTCAAGCGTATAGCTATAACATCTTGCTAACTTGAAAAGATTTGCTGATTTTCAAAGGAGACTCAGAGGAACATGTAGAAATATTAGTTAGACAGAATTAGAAACTCCAAAATAAACACAAAAAATTTAAGAATGACAACAACAACAACAACAAAACAGGATCCCAAGAATTAAGATTGCTAGAAGTGAGAAAATACACTTGATTTGTTTTATTGGATCACTAATATTTGTTCATGCAAAATACATTACATTATCTCTTAAATTTTCTAATTGTCTATCTATTGATCTGTTGTTTTGGTTGCTTGATAATTTTAGGTATGTAGAAAGGAGTATAAATGTATGTATTCTTTTGTTTAAGATTTATTTATTTATGCATACAGGAACTGGGGTATAGGCCAGAAGTGTGGAGGGTGAGAGGATTCACCAGAGACAGAGTGGGGAACAGAAAAGGCAGATTGACTGAAATACACTGCTGAGGGGAGAAGCAGGCGAGACAGGAGACTCCTGCTTCACCACGTGAGTTATCTCCCTGGCCAGGATCAAACTCATGCTATAGTGACTGCGGTTAGCTTCATAGTGCTAAGATTTAACCCTTTGTGCCAACAGGGAGGCACAAACATATGTACTCTTAAGTATATTTCCATATTTGCTAATGATAAACATATTGTATGGCTTTCTTCCTCTTATAAAGGACCTACTTAAAATAAGTTTTCATTAAAAATGGATCCTGCATATGACTTTAACAACAATTTTTTTATATTCATAAAGGACTACACATAGATTTTATATGCTCACCAATAAAGACTAGAAAGAATCTCTGTTAAGTCTTAGTAGAATATGCAAAATGTTTGAAGGGTAGTAAAGTCATGATGACAGTCAATATCATTCATCTTCCATGGATTTTAAATCTTTGCTGAGAAAGCATGTACCAGTGAGAAAAAAATTATTGGCTATTTAGATAATTGAAGTCAAATTTTAATGGATTCAGCTATTAACCAAAATTGAAAGATTTCTTAAGATGTTTCCCTAAGATGAACAATGAATAAATCAAATATATGTTTGTGGGACTTAGATAACTCAAATTAATGGTCCTCATAACCATTTTATCCCTTTTTTTGTTCTTAAATCTTAAGACAGTAGTAGACAACTACATTTTATACTTCAGCCATGTAGAATATAGTGAAAAACAAAAATGAATAAAATAAAAAACTTGTCAGTACTAGGAAGGAAATCAAAGTACTGAGGGGGATCGATACCCTAAGTGGGACTCCCTGGAGGAACTGAATGGAGGGCAGCAAGGTCAGGACAGTGAGCCACAAGGCAGAGGGGGCCACACATAGTATTCTACAGGCAAACAAACCATACCTTACATGAGTCTTGGTAGGGAAGGGGTTGGAATGTTTGTTGTGTCAGGATGAGCTTGAAGGTATTTAAACATGGTAATGACATCATATAAGGATGCCTCAAGGAACAAAACGAACATATTTAAAAAGTAAGAGGAACACAAGACTTAAATGGAATAGTGAGAGAACTTCCCCTAAGGAAAAAGGGACTCCCTTAATAGAAAAGTGCAAGTTTAACACTTTCTACCTTGGTTCTGAACTATGACTATCTGAACTGGGTTAAATACGTATGATTCATATATAGTAAACTGAATTATATTCAGTGTTTTTTTGATGGGTAAAATCAGGTTCCCAGAGTACAAATGAAGAGATTAGCAGAATGCAGAGATGGTTAGTAGAGTACAAAATGAAGAGAACTTGTGAAATTATATACATTTGGAGAACCTAAAAGTTAAGACAAGAATTCAAAGGATAAAAAGACCAAATAAAATGATTATGCTGAATGGCGTAACATGAAAGCTATATATTGGAAAGATGAAAGTATATTTTGATTGGTCTTGTATCAGAAGATAAAAAGTCAGGGCCTCCCTGGTGGCACAAGGGGTTGAGCACAGCACTGTGAAGCTGTCCATAGCCTCTGCAGCACAAGTTCTAGCCCTAGCAGGCCTGGGAGCAACCCACGTGGCCCAGCAGACCTCTCCTGTCTCTCTCCACTGCTCCCCTCAGCAGTGTATTTTGGTCAGTCTACCCGTTCTGTTCCCCACTCTGTCTCTGGTGAATCCACTCACCCTCTGCATCTCTGGCCTGTACCCCAGTTCTTGTATGCAAAAAAAAAAAGATGAAAAGTCAGGAATCTTGAATAGGTAAAGTTATAGGAATAGCAATGGTGATAAACAATCCACAGAGGAGAACTTCTTCAGTACACAGTTTTCATTACTATTCTGCCTCTAAATTGAGAAAAGGAAGAAAATCTACATGCTCCCCTTTTGGCAAAGCATCCTAACTTGATTCCATGAAATATAAGTACTCTTGATTTCAAAGAGAACCACTCAAAAGGCGACTACCACAGTGCACAAGCTACTTCAGGGTCCCTGAGGGTGCATCTGCACCTTAACATAACATATGGGAGGGCATGACATCTGTACCCTTGAACTAAAGGAAGATAAAAGAGAAGTGGTGAATGAAGAAAATGATAGTTGACTTTGTTATAACTATTACTGAAGCAAATAGAAAAACAAGACTGAATACGACTTTGGGATTTGTTTTCAGACTATTTTCATGCTTAAGCTTATTACAGAAGATTTCAAACATATGGAAAGTCAATAGAATATTATATTGAACTCTATATAACCAAACTCAGCTTTATCATTATTTAATGATCTATAACTCCACCCACGTTCCACAGCATCCCAATTACTATTACATTTTGTAATGTGAGAGTTTAGTTTTTTTATGTTAATGCAATGCTAATTCTTAATAAGATGATTTTATCCAACATTAAATTGTTTATGGCTAATATTAACTTGATAGATTTGGCAGCAATTGATGTTAAACAACAAAAAAAAAACTTTTTTTCTTTTTTCTGTTGCATCCAAATTAAACTGGAATGGGCAGTTTTGAGGGTCAGGCTTCTAGCCCTGTGCTCATCTACTAACTATTCTTATGACCTTAACTGCTCTGTGACTCAGACTCAGTTTTCTCATATGAAACCTGAGTCAGCTGAATGTGAAACTCCCCAATGCAGGTCTTTATATCCAGATGTGCCGCCCATTATTCTTGGCGCTGGTAATAGAGAAGTGAAGAAAAGCGACCCAAATCATTGCTCCATTAAACTCAAATTCTAAAGAGGAGCCACATGATAAAAAAGATAATTAAAATATTTAATAGTAAACAATGTTAGATATAATAAGTTCTAAATATAAAGCAGGAAAGAGAAATATGAAGTGTATGCATGGAGATGAGGGGGGAAGTGCAGAGTGAAGACTGAGATGGAATGAAATTCAAGTGGGATAGTCAGAAAGAACTTCAGTTTAGAATGTAAGTTTGGAATCCAGATCTGATTTCTTATTTAACAAGGTGACCAGTCTGACTGAGAAGCAATACAAAAATCCAGGATGACAAGTTAGCCTACTGCCATCATCAAGATTGGCTGGAGTACTGGTTATGGTGGTAGTGAAAGTGGATTAGGTTCCAGATCCATTTTGAAGTTATGGTTGACGGGATGTGCTGACAGATTTGTTGTGAGGAGTGAGAGACAGAAATGAGGCAAGGATAATACCAAAGGGTTTCAGAGCACCTGCAAGCATAGAGCTGCATTTAATATAGAAGAATGAGAATGTTGGAGGGGAGGGAGTGTTTGGGTATAGTAGTGCTTGCCTACTGCCTGTAATACACATGCAGTTCAAAAATTCTAGTAGACCCACCCCCACCTTTTCTACCGGCCTCACTATTTCTCTTCTTCACCATTTCTCTGCCTCTGTCCACATCTCTCCATGTGTGTTTGCCCAGGTTATAGAATATCACCAGGGAAGCGTCCAGGCAAAATTTTGAGGAGACTGACAGAAACTTTCCTGAACCTTTTTGTTAGGTGTTATACCATATGTGTAACTCTTCAGGTTTTCTCTAAACTGAAATCAAAGTTTTAAAATTGAAAGAGATTATAAAGAATATTTTGTTCAACTTTTCACTTTGTAGATATGGACAAACTTCACTCAAATAAGTTAGAGAATTCACCTTTGGGACAGGAAGGAAGAGATATAAATTGTATGACTTTCTCAAAAACAAAGAGTAAAGATCTGACAATGAGAGGTGCAATTATGTAAGTAAATAACATAGTTTTAAATCCCAAAAAAAGAAAACAAATAACAGAGTACAAACTGAAATGTTATATATATGCCTAGAGAGAAAAAATGAGTAGTATTGAAGGCAGTATTTTTGACATTATGGAAAATAAACAATTCATTATTGTGTAAAGCATACACAATAGTGTGTAAAAATTCTAATCAGTATTCTCCTTAATATCTTATAGGACTTTGAATTTGCATAAATTAAAATTTAACACTTTCACAACTTTGTGATATCAGCCTGTACAAACTGATAAAAATTGCTTCTAAAATAAAATTATTCAGGGCCTCCCTGGTGGCGCAGCGGTTGAGCGCTGGGTTGCGAAACTGCCCGCGGCCTCTGCGGCACCGGTTCGATCCCTGGCTGCTCCCCGGCCACCGGAGGAGGGTCCCACATGGTGCGCAGACCTCTCCTGCCGCCCGCTGCTCCCCTCAGCAGTGTACCTCGGTCCTTCTGCCTGCTCTGCTCCCCACTCTGGCTCTGGTGAATTCTCTCACCCTCCCGCGCTTCTGACTGTACCCAGTGCATGTATAAACAAAACAAACAAACAAATAAAATAAATAAAAAAAAAACAATGCCTCTATAAAAAAAAAAATAAATAAAAATAAATAAAATTATTCAATCTCCATTGTGTTTGCAAATTTAGTCTTGCGTAAGCCTAAATTTGCTTTTAAACATACTAACTTAGAGCAGAAAAAAATTAAAAAAGTATTCACCTTAAGTGGATTTTTATCTCACTTTAAAATATTTTAATTAGTGTCATTTTGTCTTGATTTCCCAAAGTTAAATTGTGGTTTCAAAAGTATGTTATAACAAAGCTATAGGGTGACAGCGTATTGTTTGCTCAGTTGGTTTGGATTTTTGTGCACATTGTACATTATTGAACATACAGATATGAATCTATGTAAAAGTTTATAGAAATATTTTTTCCCAAGTAACTTTACATATGTGCATGAATAAAGAGGCCTGTTTACCTTAACTTAAGCATCGTGCATACATAGCTGGAATCTAGAATGACAGAAAAAAAGTTCTTAGCTATTGCATTGTTGAATCATGAGAAAGATACAGAGAAATAAAAAGTCATTTACAATCAATCTTCACCTTTCTGAGGGCCAGTTTTATTAACTGAAAACTGGAATTATAATACTTGCCTTAGCTACCTCGTAGAATGATTATAATGCTTTTATGAGAAATGCCTTTGAAAGTTCCCTCATACACTATGTTCATGCTATTGATGTGGCCATTCAAAAAACATGGTTAGCTCATCTTTCTCCAGTTGGAAAAATACTATATCCAGGAATCAGTCAAAAAAACAAGTGTTTCCATATTCTTAAAATAAAATCTGTGTCTCTGTGCTTGACATTTTAAAGAAGTAGGCCACATCCTGTGTGCTAGATTAGAAATATGGTGAGTTTTTCTTCGATTCCTAAATTAAACACAACATCACTACAGTAGTTATTTTGTTATTTACAGATGTGCACAGGTGTAGTCACTGGTATAGAAGTGCTCTCTAAAACCCAGGGCCAGGATTCAGCACTGGTGGGCATGGATGCCTGAAGAAGGACAGTTCCTTAACCTGATAGCCAGCAATTGGCACCTTGTGGAGTCACCCATTGTAATTCAATTACATTTTATTGATTTTTATTGAATTCCAGTGGAGAAAATCCATAAGGGGCAATGCTCCTATACAGTGGAACTTCCTTCCAAAACACTAGAAACCAATTAAAAAACTTACTGTTTCTAAAATAGCACTGTAAATGAATAGGCTATCAAGGGACTACTATAATTATATTCTTTCACATCATGTGAACACACATACACTTTCAGAGTGACATGTTTAACCATCTCCAAGTCGAATCAATGTCATCTGAAAATAAAGCCAACTTGGTTTTATGTCATGAATCATTTTGGAAGAGGTTATTTTTTTTCTGCTCTTGCCATTCCAGAAAACTCTTTAGATTTTATTTTTATAGCATACTGTAATTATTTTTATTTTCTATTGAGGTAATATTGATTTACTTTACTGTATGTGATTCAGGAGTATAGGTATGTGACAGAAACACACCCACCTCCAAAGCACCAGTAATGCGCCGCCATCAATCTGTGGGCTCCCTCCCTTACATGCCCCCGACTCTCTACCGATTCCCTCTAGCAGATTCAATATGCAATCATATTTCTAGGGATTGTTTTGGTTTAGTTGTGAGCATTCTTTTGCTTTGTTTCTCAATATTCCATCAACATTTTGTTCTATTCAGATAAGATACCCCAATCATTATTTTTAAGTATGAGTCTAAGTGTCTAAAATTATTGTAATTGATTCTTTGGATGGTTTATTCTTTTTTTTAAAGATTGATTTATTTATGCATGCAAGAGCTGGGGGTAGGCCAGAGGTGGGGGGGGAGGGGTAGTGGTGATCCGATTCACCAGAGACAGAGTGGGGAGCAGAACAGGCAGATCTACTGAAATACATTGCTGAGGGGAGCAGCAGGCAAGACAGGAGAGGTCTGCTGTGCCTTGTGTGTCACCTCCCAGGCAGGCTAGGGAACTCATGCAGCAGTGGCTGGCAATAGCTTGATAGTGCTGTCTTTAGCCCCTGCACCACCAGGGAGGTCCCAGATGGTTTATTCTTAAGGAGCAGTGGTAAGATAACTAATTAACCCACTCATACTGATGAGTACTTATTAATTTTTGAGGCTATGTGCTATGGAGGATATAAAAATAAAAAAGTCATAGTTCTTTTCTTCAAGGAACTTGTAGACTCATTGGAAAATGAAAATAAAAATGTAAAAGTTTCCCTGGAGTAAGAATCCTGGTCAAAAACCAAGAACTGATATGAGATAAGGAATCACATTTACTGAATCAGAATCAATAAGGTCGGGGCCTACAAATATGTATTTTTAAAGCTCCCTAGGAGATTTTTGAGAGATAATCGAGTTTGGGAGCCACCAGTATTCCACTTTCTCTCCTTTGAGTCTCTCTGTGAGTGCTCTTGGTACTCTCAAACTTTACCAAAAATCACTTACATGCCAAGTTCACATCCATCAGCCTTTTCCCAGGTGGGCCATATCTTTTCTCAGCTCACAGGAAATCTGTGACGTAGTTGGCCTCCACCATCTATTTTTTTTTTTTTTCCTGACAGTGTTATCAGTGTGGTTCAATGGCTCTGAAACCTTTCCTCTCACCTCAACTATTGATGTTTCTTTTCTTCTTTTCTTACCTTTAGCCCCTTCCTGGACAGTGTCACCCATTCTTACCATTTCAGCTAGAGGACTTAGCTATGCCCTAAATGTTCCCTACACCTACGATCCCAGCTCTGACCTCTTCAAAATCTTCAATGGGATTTCTCTCAGGTTCTCCAAATTGAACATTATTCAAAATCAAGCTAGTTTCTTCCCCCCTCCTTCATCAAAGAATTAACCTACCCCTCACTGACTGTGATGGCTGATGATCAGGTAGGTGACAAAAATAGGGGTAGGGAAATGAGACCCTTTCCATCCAAGTTAGTCACCCTCAAATTGTCCTTATCATGATCTTGCAAGCTAAGATCTTTTGCTCTACTTAAGGAGGTTATGATGAGTTCCTCTTCTCTTTTCTATGCTGACTGCTCTATTTGAAGATATCACCCAATTGCTAATACTCTTCTGAGCTAGAGGAACCTCAACTTTGACTCAGTTTTTAGCTATTTTTAATCTCATTGGATATAGTTTTGCTTCCTAAATTAATAATTTAAAATTTAAAGAGCTTATTAAATTAAAAAACTGAATCATGTTTTATTTTAATTCATTTTCATCATTTGAAGTTTCAGAGACTTAGAGAACAAGCTGGTGTTTTAAAGAATCATTTGGCAAGAAACTTTAAGAGATTACACTAAATTCTTTATTAGTAAGAAAAATATCAATTGACTAAAGGTATTTACATTATGTTCTTAGGAATTTCAAAGCAAAAATTGTTCCTATATCTAATAATACAGTTTCTTCAGTCATCTGTTCTGGTGCCTTATACCTGAATGGTTAGGATGGTCTTCTGAATGTTAACATCCTTTATTTTAATCCTAAAGCATTATTTCTGCCACTCTAGAAGCATTATTTCTTAGTTTAACTTCATCATATATACATATTTTTTACTATGCAGGCTATCCTCAGCTGTATGGATTTTCTACTATAACTAACAATGTAAATTTTAGGGTTTTTTTTTCTTTCCTTTATCATGATTTCTAGAGGGTTAGTTGTTTGTCAATTTAGATCTTATTTTCCTCTAAATAGCAGCAATTTTTTAGTGTCCTTTTTCATTTTCCCTTTATTTAGTGGAGGGGGAAGGAGAAATTTCTGCACTTTTATATTGGCAATAATTCAAGCATTTGTTTGAATTTCCTTACATAAACTATTCTTCACATTTAACCCTCTGGTGTGTTCTTACTTCTGTATCTAACAATCAGAGGAAATGAGTAAGATGAAGTAAATTATCTCAGCAATCAGAGTGTGAAGTGATAGTGATTCCTCAAACAATAAATCTGAATATTATTTGTGAGGCAGTCCACACAAATGACAACTCCTCTACTTACTCACAGTGCCATTTAAATTATGCATACAATTTCCCTACAACTTGTCAGTCACTTTACTTTTATTCTAGAGGAATTCAAACAATTGTGATACTTTATGGTGAGGAATAAGGAGCACAGGGCCATGGGATAATTTCATTTTCCATTTCTTTTTTTTTTTAAGATTTATTTGTTTATTTATACAAGAACTGGGGTACAGGCCAAATGCGCGGGAGGGTGAGAGGATTCACCAGAACCAGAGCAGAGAGCAGAACAGTCAGACTGACAAAATACACTGCTGAGGGGAGCAGCAGGCGAGACAGGAGAAGTCTGCCATGCCATGTGGGACCCCCACCAGCTGGCCGGGATCGAACCAGTGCTGTAGAGGCTGCGTGCGGACAGCTTCACAGTGCTGTGCTCAACTGCCTGAGCCACCAGGGGAGGCCCTCAATTTCCATTTCTAATCAGGTTTCTCTATGGGCCTGTGCTGAGACAATACAAACAAATAATGCAATTGTGACCTGTTGGTCTACTGGTGGAAATTTTGTTGAAGGTTCCTTGAAAACCTCACACATCTTATAAGATTTCTTAAAAAGTTTGCAATCAGGGTCTCCCCGGTGGTGCAGTGGTTGAGCGCTGGGCTGCGAAGTTGCCCGCAGCCTCTGCAACGCTGGTTCAATCCCCGGCCACCGGCGAGGGTCCCACATGGCGCGACAGACCCCTCCTGCTGCGCCCTCTGCTCCCCTCAGCAGTGTATTTCATCAGTCTGCCTGTTCTGTTCCCCACTCTGGCTGTGGTGAATTCTCTCACCCTCCCGTGCTTCTGAATGTACCCAGTACTTGTATAAAATAAATAATTTAAAAAAAATAAATAAATTTCCTAGAATATAGACCATAAAATTTAAAAAAAAAAAGTTTGCAATGAAAAGAACCATCTGGTACCTCACAAACAAAAAAACAAACAAACAAGAAGGTCAAGATTGGAAACCTGGGTTTTGTTTTTTGCTAGGATTATTGAAAGTTATATTTTGCAATTTAAAGAGGTAGGCTAGTAATATGCATAATTTGAAAACAAGGAAACTATTTGGGTATAATTGAAACACTCAGAGTTACTTGTAAAGCCTTGGAATGGTATTTGCTCTTTTTTGATTTTTTTTAAGATTTATTTATTCATTTATACAAGCACTGGGTACAGTCAGAAGCGCAGCAGGGTGAGAGAATTCACCAGAGCCAGAGTGGGAAACAGAACAGGCAGATGGACCGAAATACACTGCTGAGGGGAGCAGCGGGCACGGCAGGGGAGGTCTGTCACACCATGTGGGGCCCTTGCTGGCTGCCGGGGATAGAACCGGTGCTGCAGAGGCTGCGGGCAGCTTCGCAGCCCAGCGTTCAACCACTGCGCCACCAGGGGAGGCCCCTCTTTTTTTTTTTTTTTTAAAGAAAAGCAACGTGACATATAAAATTAGACACACACACACTCACACACTTGCAATGGTTAGCACTGGCTTGAAAGTGCCTTTGCCTTCATCTCTTTTCTAACTCCACTTCCATAACTTTAAGTCTAGAGCTTAAAACTGTGTTGGCATGGCTTCCCTACAAAAGTTGGCAAATGCTACAGGTCAGTTTGCTTTTGTTTCCCACAGAACCAGTTGTTAAACATTAAGAACCAGATCACTGCCATAATGGGACATGTTTTCCTGAAATTTCCAAGACTACTGTAGGACTCTTTACACTTATCTAAAAATTAATTGCAGTCATTAAATAAGTTTTAATTTCTATATAGCTTTATTTCTAATTTCTGCCCCAGAGGATGGTGTCATGGTATAGTTAAAAGTACCTAGGGCTTCTCCATGAAAGAGGTTGTTAATTCCTATCTTGGCCTTTTGGTTCCTTGAACTAGGAAAGTCACTGAAAGTCACTGAATCAAAAATTCTTCCTCCCCAACATGGGGAGAGTAATACAACAATGGAGATGAAATGGATGATGTATATAAAGCACATAGCAGTGGCTGGTGAAGAATCAGGTTGAGTCAATGGGAACACACCCACTCCAGTGTCATGGACTAATGGGACTTGATACTGATAGAGTCCTTCTTTATCTCATGAACTCAAAATCTATGAGCTGAATGAGATCTTAGAAAAAGTTCAGTATTTTCTTTTCGTGGAAAGAGAAATGTCTTTCTTGTCATTTCATTGACATGAAATGAGTAATACCAGGTCAGGTCTCCTGAAGAATACAGATTTCAATAGAGTTCATTCTTCTTCCTTTATCTTTCCTTTCTTCCTCATTCTCAATCCAGTATAATTTGATTTGGGTTTTATTAAATTACTCTGATGCCTTGGGGAAAGTGGATTTCATAGAGACCCCCTATGAGAGCACATCTGACTTGAATAGTGAAACTTCTTATACTGATAAACAACACTTATGTAAATATCAGATGAAGTAAAGAGATGTGAGCAGATCAGGGAAGCCAGCTATTTAGTAGGTAACCAACTGCTTCAGAAGAGCAAGAAGGAAAGTATTAATTTCTGAAGGCCTATTATGTACCAGGTCTGTACCAGCAATATCATATTATGCATTTACTGTTAGGTAGTATATTTTCTATTTTACAATGAGGAAATTAATGTTTGGGGGCATTAAGCTATCTCACCCAGAGTCACACAATGTGTCCATGGTGGAGTGAAGATTCAAAACCAAGGTGACCTTTTTCAGTGTTAAATCTGTCAAGTGAAGTGCATAGCCCCCATCCTGTTCATTTTCCTTTATATTTTAAAACTGGACTTTGGAAGAAATAAGACTGATTGAGTTGAGTTCATTTAAATAGATGTATTTTCGGCCATGACAATATTTCTATAAATTATTTTTAGTTTCTATTTCCAAGGGATGTTTTCATCTTAAGATATTATATGAACCAACTAAAATCATGGTAAGAGTAAGTATTTCTACTTCAGGTATCACAAATAAATTTATAGCATATTATACTGGATTTTGGTGGTGTTATAACATGAGAATCATCATCCAGAAGGAATTTGAAAACTGGGAAAAGTACAGCGCAGAGGAAGGACAGATGGAAGGTGTAGACAACAAATTACACTTAGCTCATAGTTTTGTCTAAGTTCAACCTAGGCAAAGCTTAACTTGTAGAACAGGAGACCCACGTATGACCCATTTATGTCCATCTAATGAGGTTCAAAAGGTAAAGTCAATAAGGAGTTATGGAAAAGCATGATCTTCTGGGTAAAATAAAAGATCACAACTCTGTGGTTTTCAGAAATTAGAAGTGGGATGACTCATTATGATATCAGAAATGCAGCCCCATAAAGGACAGCTGTCAAAAATGGAATTTATTTATGCCCACTCAGAACAGATAATACTTCCAATTGTGCTTTAGTCTTTTCCATCATGTGAAGCATATTTTCATGTGGATTGTTAATGCATAATGATTACCTGTAGAGGACGAAGAAGTCATCTAGGGAGAACCTTCCATGCACAAGGTCTAACTCTGAGAGTTGATTAGTGGAGAGGTAAGACCAGTGAGCAAGGATATGCTGTGTTTGTTTTTGCAACACATATGGAAGGTATTTAAGTGTAAGTTTTTACTTTCATTCGGGCCCACTGGAATGTAATACTATGCTTTATATCAGGATAATAAGCTCAGAATATGTAATGTCATGAGCTGAATGTGACTATAAAAGAAAATATTATAACAGCAATCATGGAAGCAACCATTTATGGTGTGCTATACAATAGTGCTTGCTCTAAATATTAGTGGTGATAATAAACAGGAGGAGGAAGAGGATGACAGTGATGGTGGTGATGGTGTTGATAATGATGATGATGGTGATGGCGACAGTTGTGTTGGTATTGATGAAAATGGTATTAGTAGTAATAGGGGCCAAGCACTGTCCTTAGCACTTTATATGATCATCTCATTTAATACCTCACAATTCTATGAGCAGATATCAACACTGTTTTACAGATGAGTGATCTATCTAGTACTAAAGCTAGTTAATGGTGAAATTAGTGTTGCCAGAGCCCTGTGTCTTTGACACTGTGCTCTATTTAAAGGTCTTTCTTAAAGCACCTGCTTTGGCTTGTTAGTGAAAGCTAAAGAAAAAGCCAAAGCAGAAATTTTCTGCTTCTTGCTTTTCTTCTCTTAGAATGGGATAATCAAACTTTAACTTTTCTCTGTGATAATTATGCATGCATGCACATACATATAACTATCTCCAAGCAGAACAGCATACTTTGACAGTGACTGAAAGTGCATTAATTTGGCATAAACAGTCAAAAAGAGATGAGTTGTTTTTGATGAAAATTGTCATGCAGCCTGTGAGGCAAGGAAAGTTCCCAGAGATCCAGATTTTGCAGACATTAATGTTAACTGGCAACCCCAAAAGTAATCTATATACACACCCCATAGTCAATAATGTAGTACATCAACCATGTAGTCCACACCCAACAGTAAGATCTTTTCCTATTAGGATCAATAATGTATATAATTAAAAATGAAGAAAAGCATTTTCTCATGGTTATTCATAGTTTGAAAAATGAAATAACTGTAATTCTCATGCAGGATATTTTTTCCACTTTCAGATAAGATCTGTTATTTATTGGTTTTGATTCCATATAAGCATGGCATATCCACACTAAACATGGACTTAAATGACTAGTATGCTACATATTTACTTCTTTTAAGATTTATTTATTTTATACATGGAAGAAATGGGGCACAGGCCAGAGTTGTGGGGGGTAGGAGGATTCAACAGGACAGAGTGGGGAACAGAACAGGCAGATCAACTGAAATACACTGCTGAGGGGAGCAGCGGGCGAGACAGGAGAAGTCTGATTTTCCATGTGGGTAGCACCCTGGCCGGGGATCAGATTCATGCTGTAGCGGCTGTGGTGAGCTTCATAGGTTGCATCTTAACCCCTTGTGCCACCAGGGAGGCCCAGTATGCTACATACTTAAAAGAAGTTTTGTTTGCTAATACACATATCACAGAAAGCAAAGAAATGTTCCATGGAAATTTTGGAAATGTTTATTTAGGAAAAAAAGATAGTAATTCATACATAAACCTGGTGTAATTGATTTTTAACAAGAATTAATATTTAGCTTATTGCTAATATGCACACTTTGGCTTTTAAAAAATTGTGTAATTTCTACTTTCTGCCTGCCAGGAAGCCATCACAAATGTCTCAAGAGACCATACATTACAGATATAATAATAAAGTAATGTATGTAGTTTGTGACTAGTTAAATAGTAGTTGGTGCAGCTTCCTAATTTGATCAACCCAACTGTAGTTCTCTAGAATAAAAGCTAAATAAACTACATTTAATAATACATAGTCATGGTAATTTTTTTAACCTTAAGCATCACTGGATGAGAAGGAAATTTCACATGGAGATATACAGAAAATTTGCTTCTCACTTGTTAGTAACAATAATGATGATAAAAAATAAAAATTAACATTTAATGTGTATCCAGTAGTCCCAGACATTATACTAAATACTTAACATGGATTTTATTGAAGCATCCAGATGAGACTATAAGATAGGAAACTGAGCCACAGAGAAACTGACTTACCTTCAGTCACATAGCTCAAAAATAGCAGAAAAAAAAACTTTGAACACAGAGGCTGAGTCTAATTCTTACAATTAAGTCTTTAACCTGTGTGCTAAAGAGTAGAAAACAAGATAGTAACACTATCTACTGATGCAGTCAATTGCTAAATTTTGGGTTCCAGTTGATTAGGGAATAAGATGTGATATATTAATCATATAGCACAAAATGACTTGGTTCCTAATCCACAAACTGCCATTTATTAGTTCCTGACCTTAGGTGAGTTAAAAAATGTCTGTATAGTTCACTTTCTTCAGGAGTTAAGCGGTGATGATAATACCTCACAGAGTTATTGTGAGAATGTAAAAAGCTGAATCCCTTAGCCCAAACATGCAAGTTTTACATTACTTTTATTATTCCTGGTGTTGCTGGCATGATATTGATCTGCCTTAAGTGTAAACTACACTAGAGAAGCAATGGATTCTTGAGCATGATGTTAGCAGGGAGTTGTGGAGGATAGATAAAATGGAGATGAAGTAAGGAAGGCAAAGGTAATTCCAGGAAGGAGAATTAAAGCACAGTCACGGGAGATGTGAATATGAGATAATAAATAACCTCAGCCTGACAGGACAAAAGGTTTTACATAAGATAAAATAGGAATGAGATTGCATAGACTATTGTATATAATTTCATATTTCATGGTACAAAATCAGCACATTCATCATATTTGATTCTGATAAGTGTTCTCAATTTTTATGTAAAAATATCCCATTTAAATGTAAAAAAGCAGAAGTCTCTCGTTTGGTTTAATAATGATCCTGAGTGTATGAACTCTCCATATAACTGCCCTCATGTGTCTAATCACCTGGGACACTTGATAAATATAAAGATTCCTGGCCCTCTTCTCTAGTGTTGGAGGAGAGCCCAGGAATCTATGTATTTACTATCACTTGCAGGTAATTCTTATCATTAGGAGAGTATGAGAAACATTGCTCTAATCCACCCTTCACATTGCTGCCAAAATAATCTTTATAAAACATAATTTATAAACCAAAGAAACTTAAATAACTGGAAGTTAAATGTGTCTCAGATAAAGCACAAATACTCGGGCAGAGCATTCCAGAGCATTCAAGCCTGGTCTAATTTCTATTCACACCACTCTCCCCCCAGCACCCTGTGTCCAGCCACTCCACACTGTCCACAGTACTGTTTGTTCAGATTCCTTGTGTCTCTTGGCATGATAGACCATTAACTTTGCTGGGGTTTTTTTGTATTTTAGATTTATTTTTATGCATACACTCCTCAGGGGAGCAGCAAGTGAGACAGGAGAGGTCTGCTGCGCCATGAGGGTAGCTCCCTGACCGGGGATCGAATTCATGCTGCAGTGTCTTCAGATAGCTTGATAGTGCTGAGACTTAACCCCTGTGCCACCAGGGAGGCCCACCTTTGCCTTCTTATGGAAAACTGACACATTTTATTTTTTTTTATGTGCTTTTTTTTTTAAAGATTGTTTGTTTGTTTGTTTGTTTATTTGTATATTTATACAAGCACTGGGTACAGTCAGAAGCACAGGAGGGTGAGAGAATTCACCAGAGCCAGAGCGGGGAGCAGAGCAGGCAGAAGGACCAAAGTACACTGCTGAGGGGAGCAGCGGGCGGCAGGAGAGGTCTGCGCACCATGTGGGACCCTCCTCCAGTGGCCGGGGAGCAGCCGGGGATCGAACCGGCACTGCAGAGGCTGCGGGCAGCTTCGCAACCCAGCGCTCAACCGCTGCGCCACCGGGGAGGCCCAAACTGACACATTTTAAAAGGCTCAGTTCAAATATGACTTATTCCATATTCCATGTAACTGCCCTGCTTCTCACTATGATTTTTTTTTTTCCTTTTTCTGACCTTCTAAAATGCTTTATGCTGACATCTATTGTGTGTCAGTGGTACATATTTTGAATTTCTCAGAGGGTCCAGACTATGTTTTCTTTATCTTGTACCTCATAGTGCATAGTACAGTGCTTAGCACAAAACGAGTGTTCAGTGAACACTGGTTTGAAGAAATGACTGTGTAAGTAAAGAGTTATTCTATTGTCAGCACTTTCACTTATACCTTGAGTGAAGGAAGACATTTTAGGAAGTTGACTGGGGTTAGTTCCTATAAAATTTTTGCTAATTTATGTTCATCTTTTTCTGCTGGCCTATCTCTGGTTGACTTTAATAAGGACCTTTAAACCAAGATCCTTTATTTTTTTTAAAGATTTATTTATTAATTCATACAAGAGCTGGAATACAGGCCAGAGGTGTGGGGGGTGAGAGGATTCACCAGAGACAGTGGGGAACAGAACAGGCAGACTGACCGAAGTACACTGCTGAGGGGAGCAGCGGGAAAAACAGAAGAGGTCTGCCTCGCCATGTGGGTTGCTCCCTGGCAGGCTGGGGATCGAACTTGTGCTACAGAGGCTGTGGATTGCTTCATAGTGCAGTGCTTAGCCCCTTGCACTACCAGGGAGGCCCCTAAACCAAGATCCTTTAATTGCAATAGTAAAACATGGGCAGTCCAGATTCCATGTTAGGATGGCATGAGACCTCCAAGTTGCCATACAATAGAGTTTGGGTTAAAGCCCAAGTGTTAGCTGACATAAGATGTCTTCCCCACTCTCTCATTGTTAGCATTGCGCACAGTCAAGGAATGTAAGTCTGGCCAAAGGGAGAAAGGTGTGGGGGGTGAGTTGGAAAAAAATTGGATATATGCAAAAATGAAAATATACAATGTCAATAGGGAAAAATAAAAGATGAAAGAGCCCCTCATTTGTTATGAGACTATAACTTGAAATCTTTTATGTTTTCATCTGACAAAATTTTAGGTCTTCCTAAACTTACCTAAGCCAAGTTTTCTGAGGCAAAATTTTTTTATTGTCCAGTGTTTTGGTGCCAATTTTTGTAGCACACGCTGAAGTTAAATTTGCAGCCAGTTAGCATATAATTTATTTTAAAAGCTAAAATAGAAATTTTTCCATGCAAGGTAAAGCTTTGGAATACAAAACAAGCATGAGCAGTGAATAGCTGCTACTCCTTTCAAGTCTACCGCTGAGTGGTGTTTATAGAAGGGACTGGGTGTATTTCAGCTGGAGTATCCAGTTCCAGCAGTAAATGCAGCACTCTCCTGACATCACTCAGGAGAGAATGAGAGGTTGTTTGTGTAAGAGTTCAAAATGCTATCTTTCGTGTTAGGGATAATGCAATTCTATGTCAGCTCTCATCCTATTTTCCTCTTTTGCTGAGGTATCATTATCACCATATGCTGAAATTAAGAATCCAAGCCTGGAACACCAAAGATCAAACAAGAGATTCTTCCCCACATGCTGTTCTCACAAAATTTGTTGACCTATATTCTAATTACTAATCATTTAGCTTTATAATGAACTTTTTATTTTAGACCTCAAAATGCTGTATATAACAACTGTCTCTTTTTTCTTTGCTGTGTCTCTACGAGCAGAATAGGTATCATTCCTATTGAATGATAGAGATAAAGAAATGCTCTCTGTTGAATATCAAAACTTTTGAATTGGGGTTAGGTGGTAACAACTTTACTTGTTAGGTCTCTAGACTGTACATTTATCTTCCATTAATATTGTATAAGGTTAGCACAAGTTTCTCCAGTTGCTTCTGTATCTGGTGCTCTGAATGGTGTATTTACCTGCACATCCTTCTTTGCCAGGCTTGCTTGATTGGAGGGAGGGGGATGCTACATTTATTATATTTATTTTCTATTTTAGGACTGAGACACTGAAGCAGAGAAGGGAAAAGTTATTTGCCTAAGAGCAAAAAATTACTCATTATTGAATTTAGGTCCACAATGGGAAACTATTGATTTCTGTCCATGCTCTGTGCTCTGGTTTTCTGTCACTTAGTTTCCCTTTTACATTAGTATTATTTTCTGTCTTTTATGCTAGTCCTTAACTTTGAAATCAGTCGAGCTAGGTGTCAGAGAAAAGGGCAATTACTAAACGTGTGTAAATAGTAAAATAACATCGTTTGACTCTGGAGAGAAAAAAACAGTTATGCTTACAAGTTTAAAAGAATTGTACAGTTGGATGATTCCGAAAGAATGCAGCCTTGTTATTAACACTGAAAAGTTTAATTACATTTCATTACACTATACTAGCTTCTCTTAATTGCTAAAAAGGGACTATGAAAGCAAAAACAAAAATGCATAATCTCTAGGAGCTAGGTTCTCCTTGCTGCTTTGTACTGTAAATGTGCCTGCGTGTATATTAAAATTCACACACTCCATCCATCTCACTGGTTTTTAACAGAGGGGTCACCTGACTTCACCTAGAGCCGCCCCACTCCCTTTCCCAAAGGAAACCCAAAAGTGAGAGACAGGCGTGTCTAGAACACAGGTTCTCATGCTGGGAGATGTAAATGACCCCGACTGAAAGGGAATTCAGTGAGGTTGCTGGTGGGGGCTGGGGAAAGAGAAAGGGAGGGAGAGAGCGTAAGCGAGAGAAGAGAGGGGGAGAGAGAGGGAGTGAGAGAGGGAGGGGGAGAGAGAGAGAGAGAGAGAGAGAGAGAGAGAGAGAGAGAGAGAGAGAGAGAGAGAGAGAAGTGCTGCATGCTTCATCTTTGAGAGGAGGGGAAAACAAAAGACCTCAGCGGCAGTTTTGTGTTGCTGTGTCTGGCTTAAAGAGGAAAATTCTAGACATCCATGCTGAAAAAATCAAAGCTCAGCTGAGACTACTTCTATCAAGAAAATAATTTTATCTGAGAATGGGTTGGATCAGTACAGGTGGTTTGAGAAGACACTGAATGAGGACCATGGAGAGGTGGGAGAGGACCAGCGGCTTCTCTGCTTCCTTTGAACAGAGCTCTAGGTTAGTAAGCTGAAACTGACCCGGGTCTGGCTTCAATACCTCTATGTGTATGTGTGTGTTTGCTATTTATAACCTCCAAACCCTCTGCTCCCCAACCCCTGGGTAAGGCAGTGCCATATTCCACCAGATGTGAACCTAAACTTGATTCGACTCTCACTTCATTTACCAAATGCTTCTCTTTTGCTTGCGGAGCTTTTGTTTAACACAGTCAGTGGAGAGCCATCATCATGTCTCCTTCTGAGTCAGAATGTGTGTTTCAGCCCTAGATTGTCAGGTGGCTGTTTGGAGAATAGTTAGCATTTTGCTCCAGAAGACTGCAAATGCATGATGAGGTTATTGTGAAATGTAAACAGCAAATATCTGCTGACTTGGCATTTCTTGTAATGTCAGAATAATTCAGGGATAGCTGACTGCATTTGCCTTATCTTAATTTCCCACATAATTGAGTTCAAATATAATAAGTTTGAAATGGCACCCTACCAACAAAGGCACACACCAGGTATTCTTCCGGCAGAGTGTGTTTTACCTCCGCTTGGAGCCAAAGCTTAAAAATTAATCTTATAGGCACCTGGTTTGAGGAAAAAATACAATATGTCATAATTAAAATAGATGCAATGGCTTCTCCTTTGAGGTGGGTACAGATGTGTGTAAAACAAACACATAATTTCTCTTGTTTCTGGCTGTGCAGATAGAGTGCCTTTTGTTCCAGCATGTGTATTTTCCTGTGTTTTTACAAAGAAAGCATTGCCTGTGCTTTCTGTGATAGCAGACTTGTGTGCCAATTTGCTATTGTGCACTGGTCAAGAATCTGCTCCATTCTGAAGTAAACTGCCCAGAGGTATTAGGCAAGAAGCTGAAGGAGGGTGGGGAGTAGGAAGAAGGTGGTTTTCTCTTCCTCCCCCTCCCCATTAGCTCAGAAGTGTCTAATTTACATGATTTTAAGAGGAAATGGGGGAGGGCATTTAGTTTTGAATAGGATGCAGATCCGTGCGGTGAAATTGCCAAACACTGTATCAAGAAGATGCTCGGCGCAGAGTGAATCAGATTTGTAATGGACTCTTTAAGAAAATGTTCTGTGAGGGTGACTGGCTGGGTCCCTTTGGACCAAATTAAGATGCGCTCTGGCAGGGCACTAGCAGCTGTGAGCTGACATTTTCTTGTAACCTAGTGAAAAATGGCTCCATATCTCTCCTCCCGTCCTGAGGAGATGGTCTCTCCGAGTAGTGGAACCTTTCCCCAACGCGATTTGCTCTTGTGGCTGTTTTCTGATAGGGACAGACTGGCTCATGGTTCCTTTCAGTTCGTCTACCTTTAAATCTCTGCCTGAATGGGGAGTGGGTGGTGATGGTTTTACTTCAAGTACAAACTACCCAGCGAGGCTAGCGGAAGATATTTTTTTCCAGCAATCACAGGTTTCCATTTTTAAAAGGGGTAGCTTAAATTTCTTTGAACATGAAATAAAGCACTTTTTCTTGTTGTGAAGTGGGATAGTCAACAATTTCTCTAAGAAAAGACGCACGCTTGTGTGACACTTTACATTTGGACTCTTGGCAAGGGAGGGGACAGGTAAAAACAGAGGGATGCTTGTCTGTCATCCATCTCAGAAAAGATAAAGCTGCCTTTTTTAGTCTTACGATTTTTTTCCCTGTCGTGAATTGTGATCTGTTGTCAAGGAGGAAGATCATGCCCTAGAGTTACAATGCAGGGAGGAGTGAACTACTGTCCTGCACTCCACATGTGCTGATTAAGGAATTCCTGTGCTGAGCAGGGAGTGGAGGTGTTATGAACAGCCACACTGCTCCTTTATTTAGGCTTTGGTTTGTGAACACTCCAGCCAGCAGAGGCAGGATGTGCTTTAGCAGAGAGTTATGTGTTTGGGGGACTGATTAAGAGCATGTGTCACTTGGTGGGGGGGTGTGTGTGAAATCAGTTGTTCTCTATTACACAGCATTCTCAGATGGTTGTGTTCATATAGTCAGGAGGAAGGAGTGGGGCACTCCCTATTTTAGGAAAGAAGTACAGCACTACCCACCAGACAGGACAACCTGAGGATACAAAGGAGTACTATAGTTTGTGCATTATGCAGAAAGAATAATTGTTTAAATTGTATGACATTTCCCTAATTCTAGAAATTTGAAAAAAAAAAAAAAAAAACTCAAGGTTTCCTGAAAAAAAAAAAAAAAAATGGCATGGGATCATCACTACATTAACAGGACTTTTTAGTACAGTAATCTTGACAATAAAGTGGACAACCTTTGTAAGTGTTTTAGATATATCATTTGCTCTACCACAGGGTATATCTCTAAGGGTTTGCATCTTGGGCACTTTTACATAGGATACGAGTCACAGCCCAGATTTTCTTGGAGTCTGTTTGAAATAATTTTGATAAAGCTAAGAGCTTACCTAGGCAATAGAATCTGCCTCTTTAGACCAAGAGAAATGGAACTTTGGCACTGCATGTGATTACTGCCTTTATACATGTAGAGTATTTGACTATTGTACATAGAGTGCTTTGGAGAAATCAATGCAGTTATACTAACAAAATGAACAAAACAGTAGATAATACAACAAAAACATGAATATCAACATTAGTGGGAGGATTAGCAGATTCACCCTTAAATATTGTCAATGACTAAAGGTGAAGAAGTTGTTACTCAGAAATTTTAGATGTCAAAATGAGAGGAACGTGTTTGTAAAAATATGGTTATAGCTCACCAGTTGCTTAGAAAATGGATTACACTGATATATAAGGCACGTAATATGTACATGCAAAGTAATCATGGACTTAGGAACTTCCCACTAATGCAATTTTGTTTTAAAAGCAGCAAAATTATAGAAGCAGTTCAGAGTAGCAACCATCAAGGGAAGACCAAGAAAATCCAGGACTTGCATAAATTTTTTGCAAGGAGTTATATATGATGTCAGAGTGACCCACAGGAAGTCAATGAGTTCTTAATGAGAGTTAAAAAAAAGGAAAACCCACATGTTGAAATGTCAGTTTGCTGATAGTCTTACAGATTTGAGTTTGGAAAACTGAGAATTTCCTAAAAGTAAAATTAGCTCTTCATGAACTACCTGTGGAATGGAAAGAAGAGCTGAGTTAAACAATTTTGTTTCAGAAAATGTTACTGAAATATTTTTAAACAGAATACTTCTGACTTTCTGAAAATAGCTTAAGCAGTAGGGCCCTGCTTCTGATGACCATTTTCTCTATCACTTTACAACTCTACCTTAAATTCCATTTTCATTTTTTAAAAGCCTTATCAGGTAGCAATAGAAAATGAGAAGCATGGCAAAAGCCTCTGAGTTAAAAATATTTTATGTTCTACATTTCTCCTTTAAGACTGCCTTATAGTTTACTTTCGCTAAATCACACAGCTTGGGGCAATCTCACTTCTAAGACCTAAGTTACTTACTTTGAAGATAGCAAGATTTTTAATATAATTGGAAAAAATAAATAAAAGTGTAGTTTATTTTGATGGTATTGGTTTGCAGCTTTAAAAAGGTTAGGACTTTGTTGTGGTATGAATTATCAGCACAGGTGATTCATAGATATGAGGGGCTAAACATACTGTATTTTTCAAGCATATTGAGGCTTATTATATATATATATATATATTATATATATATATATATATAAATTATATGGGCTAGTTCTTTCCCTAATTCTCATCTCAGGGGTACCTCTCTGTCAAATATTTTCCAAAAGTAGTGCATTATTTGCTTTTGCTGATAGATTCCCTACTCATACTTCCAAAGCGCATTGACTCCAATAAAAACAATAATGATAAAAGAAATCTAATCATGGTGTTTGAAAGTTTAATTTCTACTCTGAGAGAGCATAGTCAGAATAAATTATTTTCCTTTAAATCAGCAAAGCAAAGCAAACATTAGTCTTTCAGGAAATTGATGTGGCTGTCCTATGAAATAGGAGGTACACTGTTAGGCAACTAGCCACTGCAGGAGAAGCAAGACTCATTGGTGATTCAGACTGAAGCATTTCAGGTCTGGAAGTTCCCATATTAATGATAACTCAGATGATATTTCACAGCCAGCTGTTCAACTTGCTCACCTTTCTCTTCCCTCTAGGTTAGAGATAAAAGAATAACATAATAAATAACAAGACATTACCTTTACTTCTGCAAGAAGTTTAGTTATCTACAGTTTCTATGACTTTTTTCTACCCAGCAACTGATTACAGGTGAAATTGGAGACCACTCAAAGTTTTCTTGGAGTCAGAGGTCTTGCCACGCACTGCCCATGAAGGTGTAAGCCTCCTCCTATAGGATGGGTAGAGAGGGATGAAAGCTTTCTCTGGCTCACAGCAGGCCACAGAGCCCTCTGGCTCCTTTCATTCATTTTTACTCAAATGCTGGTCAAGTGTTGATGGATTTTCATCTTGGAATCACATGACTCTTTAAGAAGAGTCTTTTGATTTTTAAAAAGTTTTGTGTTTCCTTCCTTTTTGGGCTATGGCACATGATATTTCCTATGCCAGGACATTCTTCTATCCTTTTTTGCTTGCTCCAACATCATCAAATTTACTCTCTCTACCAAATGTTGTCAGGGCTCATTATGAGTTTTCATTACACTAACTTTTTTTTTCATTGTTTATATTAGTGCCATTTTGTGATTAATATATCTGTCTTTCAGGAGGCAGGACCTTCTAAAGTTAGAATTCAAGTTGATTTTGTGCTGATGGAATCCCTAGACCTTCAGATCATCTTAACCCACACTCGTATTAGTATACTGGTGAAAAGACGTAGTGTATCTGACTTTGACACAACAAAGAACACTTTTTTTCATTGGGTTAGCTAGTGTGGGCACCTGATAACTGACCTGTACCAGAGTATTCCCAGAGTCTCCCTTTAGTGAAGATTTTTCATCTAACACAGAACACTGGAGTTTCTGCTATTATGTTATTTCAGAAGGAACTTTCCTACCAACATCAATAAGTTCATAGTCAGTCTTAGGCAAAATTGTGTTTTGTCTTTCTCTCTGTTTTTTCCTTGTAAAGCATCTCCTTTCCTAAACTTACCATCTCTTGCCTTAGTTTTTGGTATTCATGACCTTCTAGGTCTCATCTGACAGTGGCTATATCTTGCTAACTAAACTGCTAATTAATTAGCTTGTGAGTCTTGAAAGCTTACTCAAGGTGTGAACAACTCTAGAAATATTAGCATGTTTGACAAAGCTGTCACATACTGATTAGCACTCTACTTATTAATATGAGGATTGTAATGCAGAGTATACTATGAAGCTTGCCTTTAGGGAGCTTACTTTTCAGTGACGGAGCTAAGATTTACAAGAAACAATTGGCAACTTCTCTAAGATTCTGTAATCAAGAACTGTATTTGTGCAATTTTTAGCAATAAGGGGCATGAAAGAAAGTATCTGCAAGACTAATAGGTGATCTAAATTATCATAGAAGAAGGATAAGAGAAATTTGATAATTAAAAAAAACAAATTTGCAAGGCTTTCAGCACAGAGTGTGTTAAAGTCCTTATATAGGATAATGGTTAAGTTTATTTTTTCAAGTATAAAAGAAAAAACCTTTTATCTAAGATTAATCAAGATTACATTCATTCATGCCATAACCTTGAGATCCTGAGAGTTAGAACTTACACACTGGAATTTATTTCCCATTATACCTGAAGTACTCTATCTCAGCATTTAAAACTAATCTCAAAGTTTTCTGTCAGTGTGGTGCCTTAAAAGATTCTTTTAGCAATATTGATCACTTTAATTGAGGTTTATTGAAAGTACTCAGCATAGCTCTCTTGTGGTTCATGTTCTGTAAATACATCATCATCTTATTGATATATAGAAGAGTTTTCATTTCATTGCAGTCAGCCTTACACCTTGTATAAACCTTACATTCACACCGGAGCATGAGGAAAAGGAAATATTATTTTCCTCTGGTCTTCCACAGAACTTAAACCACAGACATGAGTGAGAATCATTTTCAAGTATGTTCTATGAACCTATTATATCCCTATGTCCAGTTTGAGGGTCTCCTCTGGAAAATCCTGGAAGAATAAACAAAATTAAGAACTAAAATTTATCAAGATGACTATATTTTTTTAAGTGAGATTTAAATTAGTTAGGTGATTTTGCAAGTAGGACAAGTAACCTACAATCATTCTTCTCCTAAAGCTATTAATATAAACAGTTTCCAATTTAATGGCTGGATTTTAGGTGAAGACCAGCAGTTTTTAAATTCTGTGAAAAATTACTAATTTGCCTTTGACTTGTCTTGTTTCAAGGGAACTATTGATCTCGTTAGGATAATTCAGGGCCTGTATCTGTTTACTCTGTTTAAAGAATGGTGTTCCTTGCCAACTAATACTATAACAAAGTTTCATGAGTAAGACTGCACATATGATCATTAGGTACCCCCACTGCTATAAAAGAAAGATTTGAATATAAATCACTTTGAAATATCATAGACAGGGGCCTCCCTGGTAGCGCAAGAGGTTTAGACACAACCTATGAAGCCATCCACAGCCACTGCAGCACGAGCTCGATCCCCAGCCAGGGAGCTACCCACATGGCACAGCAGACCTCTCCTGACTTCCCACTGCTCCCCTCAGCAGTGTATTTCAGTCTGTTCTCCTGTTCTGTTCCCTACTCTGTTTCTGGTGAATCCTCTCACCCATGCACCCCTGGCTTGTACCCCAGATCTTGTATGCATGAAGAAAATCTTTAAAAAAAAAAAGAAAAAAGAAATATCAGAGACAGTCCATAGACAACTATGCGCATTACTCTTCCAATATGTACTAGCTTAAAGAAGCACTTCAAAAAATGAGTCTTTCTTTCCTTTTTTTTTTAAAAAAAGATGTATTTGGGCCTCCCAGGTGGTGCAGGAGTTGAGCACTGGGTTGTGAAGCTGCCCACAGCCTCTGCAGCGCCGTTTCGATCCCTGGCTGCTGGGTGAGGGTCCCACATGGCGCACAGACCTCTCCTGCTGCCTGCTGCTCCCCTCAGCAGTGTATTTCATCAGTCTGCCTGTTCTGCTCTCCGCTCTGGCTCTGGTGAATCTCTCACCCTCCCGCACTTTTGACTGTACCCCAGTGCTTATATAAATAAATAAATAAATCTTTAAAAAAAACTTAAAAAAAAAGATTTATGTATGCATATAAGAACTGGGGTACAGGGCAGAGGCATGGGGGGTGGGAGGATCCACCAGAGACAGAGTGGTGAACAGAACAGACAGATTGACTGAAATACACTGCTGAGGGGAGCAGCGGGCAGGTCAGGAGAGGTCTGCTGCACCATGTGTGTGGGTTGCTCCCTAGCCGGGGATCGAACCCATGCTGCAGTGGCTGTGGATTGCTTAATAGGTTGCTTCTTTACCCCTTGTGCCACCAGATAGGCCCATTTCATTCCTTTTTGATTCCAAAAGAGAAAACATGAAAAGAAGCTAGGATTGGCTAGTAGCATATGAAATTCTGCTTTGTGAGGACCCTCAGTTTATGATAATTCATTCCTTTTATACATGTAACTCTTCTTAGTAATGATTTATATGATAAATTATTTCCTAAAATATAGTTGCTGCTTTAGAAGCAAAAGTATTTTATTACTGGAATATTAGTGTTTAAGAAAAGTCATGAATAGTTTCATTTACCTAGTCAGAAACTGTTATTACTATATCCATTTATAGCTCACATCCCTTAAACCTGAAAGAACACATTTAACTGTGTCTAGTGACTGGTAGACTTTGGAAAAGTTATCTATATCTTCACTTTCCTTGTTTCTTTCACTCCAGCCTTCACAATGCTCTGTATCTCAGTTTTCTTGATGTGAGTTCTAACTTGGAAGCCTGTATTTTTCTCATAATTGTCTCAACAAACATTCCAGCCAAATGCACCAAACTAGAGCATTTAATTTATGAGTATGAGTATCTGCAATCTACAGGTAAAGACAAAAGTCTATTGTGAAATGTTCTCTGATCACTTTTGCACAGACCTTGGAAAAAGTTGTTTTCTCCCCATAATTATATGTGTGCACATATAGGCTCACAAGCTAATTAATTATCAGTTTAGTTAGCAAGATATAGCCACTGTCAGATGAGACCTAGAAGATCATGAATGCCAAGAGCTAAGGCAAGAGATGGAAAGTTTAGGAAAAGAGATGCTTTACAAGGAATAAACAGAGAGAAAGACAAAACACAATTTTGCCTAAGACTGGACTACAAACATTTTGATGTTGGTAGGAAAGTTCCTTCTGAGATATCATAATAACAGAAACTCCAGTGTTCTGTCTTAGATGAAAAATCTTCACAAAAGGGAGACTCCAGGAATACTCTGGTACAGGTCACTTATCAGTTGCCCATACTAGCTAACCCACACATATGCACATGCACATATAATGCTATTATGCTTTCCTAGTTATTCTCTGGTATGATCTCCAAGCACAGAGTTGGTTTCTTGGTCGTCCTAGATCCATGTCTACTTCATGGAAGGAAGAGAGCAGAGTGTGTTATGAAATGACATAGTTTCAAAATCTCCATTCACTTTAATTAATGTTCTTTAGAGTCTGCATTTTACTAAAATCGAAAATAAATGTTTCTCTAAAAGTCACTATGTCTTTAATTTTATATGCTAACTTTAGACTTTAAAGTTGAACATTCCAATATGAGCAATGAGAGATAAAACTAAAGGAAATTGGGCTAAATGTTTTGATACATGAAAAATGAAATCTGGATAGGCCTTATGAATCTTGTTTGTCATTTTATTAAAATGATGGGGAGGCCTCTCCATCAGTGCTCCCATATGCAAATCTGCTATTGCATTTACCAGGCAAAGGAGAGATGTCTTATCCTCATGCAGAGCCTTACTGCTCTGAGTGTGATCCTTTAACCATCTAAATAACTGCATTAGCATCACCTGGGAACTTGTGAGAAGGCAGAGCTAACCGCCCCCCCAACTCCCATAATTGGAATCTGCATATTTTAACAAAACACTTAAATGGCCATTTTTCATTAATATTGGAGAAACAGTGGTATAGGGAATCATTTGTTAAATCTTCTTCAGTTAACTTTTCAGCCTTCAGCATGGCTGGTAACTCAGGGACAAGGTGCAAAATTTCTCAAGCTATGGAATGGAATGAATTCATCCTGCAAGTCACCCCATCTCTTCCTACATGTGCTGGGAGAGAGAGGGAAATGAAGCTTACTAGAAGACAGCATCTCTCTTCATTTCAAACCAACCTCTGTTGTGTACATTGGAGAGCAATGAGGTGCAACGATAGAAACTGGAATTGAGTCTGGTCTCGGACACATACTCATTATAACGTTAGACAGCCTCCTTAGACTTTTCAACCTTATTTTCCTTTTCTATAAAATGGAAATAACAATACTAATTGGCATGGTTTTTTTGAGATTAGAAGTGAGAATGAGAAATTATCTACAAAAGCTCTGGCTAACATTGCGTTAGCCAGTTTCCGCGTGGATCCTTGGCTAAAGTGGAGATGTAATCTCTTTCCATGCCACCTTTTAGGTGTTTGGCTCAGGCCTTTCCTGGAAGTGGACTCTGAAGATCCAATTGGTTCAGTTCACTGCAACCTAATTTCAGGAGAACATTCTGGTGAATACCATGTGCTTCTCACACACACACACACACACACACACACACTTACATACTGGAAAAAAATACCACCAGAGATACAAAGTGAAAAAAGAAACTGATAGTCCTATAATTTTGTTCCTTTTTCCAATAAAAGAAATGCAGGCTACTTCTCAATAAGATTTTCAAGGAAAGTTAGTTTCACAAATTTCTAGGGAAAGTAGCCATCTCATTAGCTAAGCAACAGAAGGAATTTAGCATGGGAGCAGATGACTTAAAATCCAGTTGCAGGTCTCTAATTCTTAGAATTAATGTTATATGATGATTTGTTTTTAATCTGGGTAGAAATTTTAATATTGGTCCTTCAACGCCATTATTACACTCCAGTTGGCAATGTTGTCTTAAAAATATTACATAATGAGAAAAGCATACAGTTTATAAAAGGCAAATGTTCATAGAGGTAATTATGCAAAGAAATCTCTCTTATTTTCTTAAACACCTAACTTGAAAAAAATTAAAATATCTGTCTTGGAAAATTGGGAAATGTGATAAAAATTAAAAATGTACATATTAAGATACTCAAGCATTGTCAATCTGCATATTATTTTGTCATAGCACTATAAAAGAATAACAGGTGTTTCATTAAATTAACAATTTTGGGTCACAACTATATATTAGTACTTTTCTCTCTTACAACTAATGAGTTTATCAAAAATGTGATATTCAGATTCTCACATTGAAATGAACATTGTCACATTAAATTTGCCATTTTAACATTCACAACTGGAGAGAAAAATAAGAGTTCCTAATTAATGTTTTTTAATTCTCCATTTGGTTACACAAACTTTAAGGATCTAATCAAAGCATATGCCAATACCATGTCCTGAAAAATATTATCATCTTGTGGCTTCATTAATTTTTGTTTGTTTACTTATTTTTTAAATTCAATTAATACAATCATTAAAGTGGTATATCTTAACCTAAAAATAGATTCATAATTAAAAAATAAAGCAAGCCATTTATCTTTGTATTTCCATATAGACAATTTTAAGTCAGCCAAATGTTCAAATTTAAGTTATATTAAAATATTTACAGTTTGTTATTTTTATCATTTATGATCCTTGTGGCCTTGTTACTACTTAATATGGAAAATTACATTGTATTATTTTCTTGAAGCCAATCCATTTAAAGATTTCACCCAGACAATGACTTTTCCAAAAATTGTTTACCTAGATAGAGTTATACTTACATCCTATGGATTGATGAGTCCTTAAGCAAAATTACAACATGTATTATGTGCCAGATTTTTATTAAATGCTAAAGCTACAAATACATTTGTATCTATGAAAAGCTCATTCTGACTGACATGTAAACAAGTGATTCAAATGTGACAGGTTAACTGCCATGGAAATATGAATATAGAGGAAGGTGTTAATCATTTTATCTGATGAGACTTAAGGTTTCACAGATGCATGGAGAAATCTGAGAAAGATCTTGAACAATGAATATCATTCTCTCAGTCATAGAGAGAAGAATACTTCGAGCAAAAGAAACTGTGTTGGCTGAGATGCATAAAAAGCATTGTTTTCTCAAAAAATAGTGATGCTGTCAGCACAGATGTGGAGAAATATGGATAATGGAGAGAATGAGGTCTTTTGTGACAGGCAGGCTTCTTGTGGGAACTTCTATAAAGCTTTCTATTCCTTTTCGTATAGATGTGCATGTAATGATTTATGGATCTAGTTTACAATTTGGGAAAAAGTTTGATGAACATCATTGTTCTCAAGTACATCTGAACAGCATATGCAAACACATTTCTGTGTAGAGAATAGTCAAAGAGAAAATAAAAATAAGCAGATACAAGAAGTTTTTAAAGATTATTTATGCATACAAGAGCTGGGGTACAGGCCAGAGATGCAGGGCGGGGGTGAGAGGCTTCACCAGAGACAGAGTGGGGAACAGAACAGGCAGACTTACTGAAATACACTGCTGAGGGGAGCAGCCGGTGAAACAGGAGAGGTCTGCTTCGCCGTGTGGGTTTCTCCCTGGCTGGCCAGGGTTCGAACTCATGCTGCCGAGGCTGCAGATCGCTTCATAGTGCAGTGCTTTACCCCTTGTGCCACCAGGGAGGCCCCAGATACAATACTTTTAAGTGCACTAAATCATGTACATATGAGATTTTGATTTTCTTAATGGAAACTGTGTATTGAATTTCATGTATACCTCTTTTATTCGTACCACAAATATGTGTTAAATGCTTACTACATGCCAGACACTGTCCTAAGTGCTTGTGATACAGCAGTACACAAAACAGAAAAAGTCCTGTCCTTCATGAGGGTGACCAATAATATGCAAGATAACTTAGGCAAATACATGTTTACTACTGATAACTGCTGAGAGAAAAAAAAATTAAGTAAAGAAAGGGAATATTAAAATTCCAAAGTAAGGGAAAAGATATTGTTGGAAAAGGGATCAGAAAAGATCATCTAAGGACTAAATATGGAATGAAAAGAATACTTTCCTGACTGAGTAATAGACATATTTGATAGCTGGGGAGATAACAGAGAATCATCAAAATGGACAGAAAAGGCGCAGCGAGAATCAGAGGAGGAATACAAGATGGAATGGTGTTTCCTGAGCCTACTGAAGAAGTATTTCAAAGAGAACTACCAGCTATGTCAGATGATGTGATATGTCAAGATTAGGATTGATGAATGTCCTTTGGCTTTTGTGACATGAAGAGCTGAAGAGAAAAAAATGGAGACAGAGTGTACATCATTATTTTGTTGTTTTGCTTTCTGATTTGTACTCTTAAAAATGAGAAATAACACAGTAGCCAAAGGAGAAAAAGGGCCATGAAATGGTTTCTTTAAAGCTAAAAAAAAAAAAATAGCATGTTTGTATATTAGAGAGAATGATTTAATAAAGAGGAGGAAATTGACAATAGACAGAGGAGAATTTCAATGTCTTTAAGTAAGTGTTAAATCAGGAATGAGATCTAGAGTACAAATGAAGATTTTGTACTTTTCCTTTTCCAAGAGCATGGTTTATCTGTTCATATTAATAGGAGCAAGGTAGCATGTTTAGGGAAAGGCATATTTAGGTGTGGGTATCTGGTGGTAGGAACTTGCAATGTTCTCTTCAGATTGCAGCTATTTCTTAGTGAAGAAGAAAGCAAGATTATGGGAGAGGAATTATCAGAGATTTTCATGACAAATGGGAAGTCTTCAAGTCTAGGTGAATGGAAAGGAGTGATCTAGAAAAATTTGTAATAATTGATGTGTAGTTTAAAGGCCCACTTCAATATTTTTCTAGCCACTTTGACGAGAATGGAAAAGTAGAATGAAGAAGACAGAGTAGAATTATTTAGAGTTGTGTGTTTTATGAAGCAAGAGGAGCAAGAATCGAGTGAAGATATTAAAGTGACTGCAGTGATAAATAAGAGAATTTAAGCTGAGTACTGAATCAGGACTAGGGACTTTGAAATCTGAGTGGGATAAACAGATGGAAGATTTCAGCAGGATGAGAGGGTTGTGAGTTGGTACTATAGAAGAGAAAAATTTAATAGTTGTCTGTTTAGAAGTATCTGATGCCATTTTCTTTCACAATACTCTCAGGTGCCATGATGCTCCTGTTTTAATCATTTTGTGCAAACATGGCAGCCAAATGCACGCATTGCTATCCATTGCCACTAACTGGCTGTTTTCTGAAAAACTGGCAAAATGCAAGTGCTAACGACACAACTGCTCTTATGTTCCCAGTTGCCTCAGTCGAGGAAAAAAAAAATAGCTAAAAATATTGTATTAATTAATGGCAATATAAACAGTTATTTACAGTGTATAATTATTATGAGTCCATATCTTTGATGTTACCAGACTAGTGCTTGAGTTTACTTTTGTATTGGTAGGAGTAATTCAGTCTTATATACATATATGGTTTCCAGACTTGGATCCTCACTTGGCTGACTGGAGCTATGATCTGCCCAATTCCTGCCAACTCTTCCCTTCAAGGGAAATTGGGCTCTGCTATATTCTCCTTTGACTGGGAAGAACATCCACCAGACAGGTCTTGTGTGGAGATGTTGTTCTTGTGCCTAAAACTGCATGTAAGTGTCCCCTTACTTGTCTTTTGCAACCCTGAGTCACTCTTAGTTGGAATATATTTATTTCTGAGACACTTAAAACTGTGGCTCTTGCCTCATATGGTATTTTAACTAATAAGCACAATTTTTTAAACTCAATATGATGAAAGATGTATTCATTTTTTAAAAGAATTATACCTTTTTTTTAGATTTTTATTTATTTTTATTTTTTTTCATGGAAGACATGGTGTATAGGCCAGAGGTACTGGGGGTGAGAGAGGATTCACCAGAGATAGAGTGGGGAATAGAACAGGCAGATCTACTGAAATACACTGTGAAGGGGAGCAGCAGGCGAGACAGGAGAGGTCTGCTTTGGCATGTGGGTGAGCAAACTGGCTAGGGATCAAACTCCGACCATGTTGCTGTGGGAGGGCTGTTGCAGTGGTAGTGCTGAGACTCGACCCCTAGGCCACCAGGGAGGCCCTAGTTCATCCTTTTTTTTAAACATTTATTTATTTATGCATATAAGAATTGGGGTACTGTGGATGGTAAGATTCACCAGAGACAGAGGGGGGAACAGAACAGGAAGATTGACTGAAATTCACTGCTGAGGGGAGCAGCAGGTGAGTCAGGAGAGGTCTGCTGTGCCATGTGGGTAACTCCCTGGCCGACCGGGGAATCAAACTCGTGCTGCAGTGGCTACGGATTGCTTCATAGGTTGTGTCTTAACCCCTTGCGCCACCAGGGAGGCCCCCCTAGTTCATCATTTTTTGACAGTGACTCATCTTTCTACAAACATATCAGTTGGATTAGGAGCTAAAAATTTAATACAGGCTGTGCTTAGTTAGATGTCTTGCTTGTCATCCAAATAGGATTATGACTGTGTAGTAGAATAAGTCAGAGTTCTATGATGTCTGTAGTAGAAGATATTGGCTGTAGTAAGGAGCAGCACAATTTTAACAATATGCAATCCCTGGAATTTGCAAAGGTCAAATTTGTTTGTTGAGCTGGGGTGTTATCCTACAGGGAAACACATACATTTGTATGACCAAAGAAAGATAGTTCACTTCAAAATTTCATATCAAACTGCAGATGTTTGCAATAATGTACTTATATATTCATGGAAGAACCAGATATTGCAAATTCCACAGGATATACCATCAACTGATGCTTAAAGTTATTTGTCAAATCAGCATGTTAATTTCTTTATGCTATTTGTGACTCAGACCTTCTGATATATTTCTCTATTGTGTGCATGTACAAACGTTTTGTGAAAATACACAGAATTCCCCATAAATTATGATTTTTGCTACCACATATTTTAGCTTCAATGAAATGTGTATTAGAGATCATCAGTAGACTCTGAAATATGCTTAAAAATAAAACCAAACAATTCTATTTATAGAATTGAACTTTCTCATGGCAAATATAGCTTAGATTAAACTATCCCTTTAGGTCAAAGAACACTTGAAACACTCTAGTACATGTTTTTACAAAAGACAAATGAGACTAAATGATTTTTCAAAGCTACCATAGCTCTATCACTGAGGGCAGAATTGGAGTCCAGAACTCCTAATTTCTTGCTTTATGTGCCTCCCCTTATACATTCTTATAGAAAGTTATTCCTTAATTCAGAATCATTTAGTTTCTCCCCTTCTGTGATAAATTCTTATCCTTTTAGTAAAGTATATAATTAAACTTCAGGTCTTCAAATGTTCTGCTAATTTAAAGTAGTAGAATGTTGAGTATAGTATAAATTATATTACCTTCACCTGCAAAGGTTGAATTTTAGTACATGTACAAGCACATTTAAAAAAATATTTTTACTTATTTATGCATATAAGAACTGGGGTGTTGGCCAGAGGTGTGGTGGGATGTGGGTAGAGGGACAGCAGAGGATTCACCAGAGACAGAGTGGGGAGCATAACAGGTGGATCTACTGAAATACACAGCTGAGGGGAGCAATGGGCAAGACAGGAGAGGTCTGCTATGCCATGTGGGTTAGCTCCCTGGCCTAGGGATTGAACGCATGCTGCAGTGGCTGGTGATAGCTTGATAGCACTGAGACTTTACCCCTGTGCTACAGAGGATGCCCTGTAAAAGCAAAATTTTAACCTTATAATACATTTCTAGTAATAGAGGTCATCAATCAAGATGCAAAAAAGGCATGTTAGAGCAATGAGGGGCATTAAAGCAAATAACTTGGTAACTAGTATTTAAATAGATGCTCTCACTTAAAGTAAACTGGTTTGAACTATAAGGATATTCACTTCCATTTTCTGGTTTGTTTGTTTGCTTGCTTGTTTGTTTGTTTGTTTGTTTTAAAGAATGTGCTTGTGTTGAAGGAAGCTGACACTGGCAACAGAAGTGGTTAATTTGAAAGCTGCTATAAGCCATTTTGTGAATCGTTAAGAATTTATATTTAAGCATTAAGTCTAATTTTCCAATTAATTTCACAAAAAAAGATGGTTTTTATATCGATTACCCATGTGTGCTACTATTTGTGTCAAGAATGTCTAATTTGGTAATGCTCACAGGCAATGCCCTGAAAACTAACACTTGCTACTAAATATTTGACACTGCCTTAGCCTCTAACAATGCAAAATGCACTATTCAAAGTCCCTTTAACTTAATATGAAATAATCAGAAAGTCCATGTCCTTCATAGTGATTTTAGAAACATAATTTTGGGGGGTTTATAATAAACATATATTTTATTACTAACTTTCCATTTACTTCTATATATTTACCGTTTGTGTGCTGTATAGCTTTTCTTACATGTCCAAATTCCCAGCAGATACCAGTTTTCGTTGATTGAAGACCTTCCTCTACCACTTCTTACAGAGAGTCTACATGATATAAGTGATGATAATACTTAATTATTGCTTATTTGAAAATGTCATTATTTCACCTTCAATTTTGAAGGATATTTTTAACTAGATATAAAATTTTCAGTGGACAGTCTTTTTCTTTCAACAGTCTTTCATTTTTAGCTTCCATTGTTTCTGATAAGACATTAACTGTCATTTGTAACCTCATTCTCTTATGTATGTTATCATTTTCCCTGGCTGCTTTTAAGAGTTTTCTCTTATTTAGGGAGTTCAACAGTTTGACTATGATTGAAGACAAAAAAATATTTCCTTGCCGTTTTCTGAGTTGCTAGAACCTGTAAATTTAAGCCACTTACCAAACTTGGGAAAACGTAAACCATTTAATGTTTTAAAATATTTTTTTCTGATCCACTCTTTCTTGTGTCTATAAATACAATGACACATATGTTATACCTCTTAGTGTTATCCAACAGGTCACAGAGGTTTTGCTTGTTTTAATCATTTTTTCTCTGACTTCAAACTGGATAATTTCTATTAATCTCAAATGCAGTTTACTGTTTCATTTGTCTATTACCTCTCTCTAATAGATTATAAATTTCAGCCGTGAATTTTTTCAGACATTGAATTTTTTCACTTCTAGAAATTTCTTTTTCTTTCTTTTAGTTTCTAGTTGTCTGCTGAAATTTCTTATTACTTTCCTTTATGTCCTTGAACACAATTATAATAGATACTTTAAAATATCTATCAGCTTTCTGCTATGTTGTTCTGACTAGTGTTTAATTTTCTGTTTTAGCAAGTGGTTAATCCTGCTAAAATTTTGAAATGTATCATGTGTTAAAAAAAGACATGTTCAAGCTCTGTCTTGTCTACAGTAGACAGCAACTGAACTTTCAGTTTAGTTTTAACCAGGCTGCTTGTACTCTGCCCAGATGTAGGTTTTTCAGGAATTAGCCAGATAATTGTGAAGAACTTAAGGCTTCCCACTATGACTCACTGCTTTCCAGATGAAAAAGATTTTTAAATGGAGACTTTGAAATCTGGGAGCTAGGCTGTAACTAACAGGAAGGGCTTTGTGTTGTTAGAAGTTAGCCAGGGCCCACAATGGCTGAGGTAGTCTACTGTTGAACATAAGCAAACAACACTCAGAGTACAAACATCATACAGAACTATTCTGTGATGCTGATGCATCAAAATAAATATGAAATCAATATATAATCATGTCTAGAAACAGACAAGAAAAAGAAAAGTACCCTATCCCCAAAAATGATTAAACTTCCCCTCTATGCTAATGTAAGTAACTGCTACTTCTTTAGCAGTCTCCAAGTAAAAAATATTAAGATCCTCAACCACTGAATTACTTCTACTTCCTTATTGCATTGGTTCTAGAGCAATGTTCTGCTTTCTTGAAAAGTTTCCCAGAGACCATAATGTAAGTCCCAATTCTAGAATACATGAGATTCCCCCATGATGTATATTATTCTCATTCCTGAGAAACCCAACTTTGTATCCCAGTTGCTCCCATATTGATCTTTGATTGAAGGGTAATGACACTGAATTTCCTCCTTCACTCTGTAATATCTGCAGTTGTCTCCCAAACTGACTTCTGATTTTTTAAGTCATAAAACAATAGAAGTGTCCAACATGTAGCCACTTTACACCATACCATGTATGTCTTCTTGGAGGCACAAAGCAATAAAACTTCTGGGAAACTCATGTAGTGCCATGCTTTTTCCCTAGTTTCTCCCTATTACTGGAGTTTTTCCAGAGCCTTCAGAAAGTCTTGTATTTTAGTTAGTCCGGAATTTATAATTGTTATTTCCAGGAGTTAGTTTTGATATGAATTGTTTTACTTCAATCAAAAACAGAAATTATTTTTGTTTTACCATAAAAATCATCACATAATATATTCCTACACTGGTCAATATTTTTGTGATATCAACTTAATAGTACCATCATACTGCATAGCAGTAGGTAGGCACTGAGTTGTAGTTACTAAGTGAATTAAGTTATCTAAATTTGAAAACTTGAAATAGCCAAATAGATCATTTAATGTCAGCTTTGCTGGAATTTTGCCATCATTTTGTTGGGTAGGAATCAAAAGGCTTGTCTAAACACTACAATTCCAAGTTAGTCCATTTTCAGGTCTAATTTTAGAGTTAATATAAAATTATCATGCATGGAGATTATTATGATAATTACATTGATCTGACCCACACTTGTGTTACTTGAAAATACCACTTAAAAAATCGTACTCAGTGCTTTTGGGAAATAGTTTGTCATTGGGACAATAATAATACCTTGAAATTGAACATGATTTGAGCATTAATTTTTCTCAAAAGTTGTACAAAGGTTTACACTTCACTGTTACATATTAAGGAACAAGTTACTGTGAATCAAGGACTCTAGAAGCATATTCTTTTTTTCTATCATTTAAAGTCCAGTGTGTTTTTCCTATGGGATAGATTTGTCTTGGTTCTGTCTGGAAAGACAAATCTTTAACGTTATTTACTTTTAAAATATCTCCTAGTGTAACTTATGAGTAACATATGTCATTATTCATGTAGACAAGACATGAGATATGGAAATACTTTTGTGTTTCTTTGGCCATTGGATTATATGGATGTGTTGTTAAATCTTAACAATTTATTGTCTTTTATTATATCTGTCTTGTGTTAGCAAAGACATTTTTATAACTTTTTTTGGGTAGTGTGCATTTTGCCTTTGCTTAAAGCCAACATTTAATGCTACACTGGCCCTGCAGCATAAACCCCTATCTTTACCTTCAGTACTCTCAGGACACACTTCTTCTAGCATACCCCATATTTCTTGCATGTTTGCTTATATTTATTTTTATGCTGTGTTTATTATGTATAATGTCTGACTCCTACTAAAATGCAGAGTCCACAAAGGTAGGCATATCCCTGTTTTTTTCTACTAAAGTTATTTTTTGACAGCAGACCAGTATTTGATACATAGAACTTCCTCTAAATAAATATTAAGTGAATAAATAAAATAAATAGCTTACGTAAGTCAAATTTTCTTGGACTATTAATTCAGTCCTTCCACTTCTTAATTCAAAGGAGTTAATAGGAGGACTCCCTTCCCCCTCCCTCTGCCCCTTCCATATAAACTATCCGCCAGAGCCATCAACATGAAACACAGCCCAGATCTTTTTCAATCTTTCCTCAAAAATCATTAACATCTTCCCAGTGTCTATAAAATGAAATCCAAACTCCCTAGCTTGGCAGATGAGGCCCTCTGCAATCTATCTTATTCTGCCAACGACTTCATCAACCAACGCTCCCCTTCTGCTTCAGCTCTTTCTCATGAGATCTTTGGGCTTGCTTTCTCATAGTCTCATTTAAATGTCTTCATTGTGCTGTGGTCTAACCTGATTCTTTTAAATGTGAACCACATTTCCTATCTTCCTTACCTTAGCTTTATTTTTCTCCATTGCATTTACCATGTAATTTATCTGCTTATTATATTTATTTTCTGCTGTCTCCCAAGAACATAAATTCCATGATATCAGAGGTCTGAGCCTATTATGTTCTCCATAATATCTCATATGTTTAGAATAGTGTTCTGTCTCCAAGCTTGGGCATCTTTTCCCCTCTACTTTGATTTTCCTTTCCTGAACTCCATGTATCAAAACCCTATTTATTTACCAGTCCTTGCTTAAATGACAGTTCTGAAAACTTTGCCTGTCGCCTAAACTCAGGTGAAGATAATATTTCCCTTTTTATACAGTGTAGATTTAACCAGCAAAACCTTTGTATCACTGAAAGAAATGTTTCATTGCTTGTATTTTGGGTATTTATGTGCATGTCTTTTCTCTCCTACAACTGTTCCTTAAGAATAGGTTTCATCACTAATTCATCTTTATAATCTCAGTAGTACTTAGGTCTGTGTACATAGTAAATGCTCAATAAGTATATGTTGAATAAATAACCACATGAATATGCTTACCACAGCACTTTTACCCAACTATAGAAACAAGGTTTTGAATTATGCAAAAACCCCTTTGAAAAGGAATTTTGATTGTGAGCTTGATTCTTTTGGGGGAAAAAATCCAATTACGTCTTGAACTCAATGGACTGAAAATATCCACTAAAAGAAAAGTATTTATGATTTCATATTCAGATTCTCAACTAAGTTCTATCATTGTTTTTTCACAGTAATTTCCTTCATTCAAAGCATTTGTGCTTTGCAAATTGTTTATTCACAAACTAATGCCCTGTCAAGTTACCTGGAATAGTCATAATAGAATTAAGGGGAATATAATTAAAGACACAAATAATATGGGGTTAATATCAAGCTGTATATGTGGATTTACTATCCTTGGAGTACTCTGCTTTTCCATAATGTGTTGTGGCATTAATCAATCATTTTATATTAAATAGTATTTGAAGGAAGGTTTGGTTAACGCTACAAAAGATCATAGGACTGAAAGCATTTTTGAGGAGGTTTTGTCCTTCTTTATTCTGTATTTCAGACAAAAGCCTTTATCAGTGGATTATATTTGATTCCAAAACTTTCCCTTATAGTCATTTGCTTTATATCCACTGTCAATTAACTAATTGTTCATAATTCAGAATTTCAATATCCATCTCCATGGCCTTAAGGAGCAATGATTTTAGCACTTGTTTTTAAGAAAGCGTTTTCTTCTCCTTCCTCACTTCCCTCCTCCTCCTCTTCTACCCTACTTCTTCTCTGCTTTCTAAATCCTCTAGGTAAAAGGCCTTCCTGGTGGTGGCAGTGGTGCAGCAGGTTGAGCTCAGCAGGTTGAGCACAGCGCTGTGAAGCTGTCCACAGCCTCTGCAGCATGGGTTCGATTCCTGGCCAGCCAGGGAGATTCCCACATGGCATGGCAGACCTCTCCTGTCTCTCCCACTGCTCCCCTCAGCAGTGTATTTCAGTAGATATGCCTGTTCTGCTCCCTGCTCTGTCTCTGGTGAATCCTCTCACCCTCACGTGAGTCTGGCCTGTACCCCAGCTCTTGTATAAAAATAAATAAATCTTTTAAATAAATAAATAAAGAAATCCTCTAGGTAAAAATATTTTGAGAGTAATCAAGATTGCTGCTGACTCACTAAAAAAACTAGTAACTAGTACATTCTATTTCTTGCAGCTAATTAAAAGTTGATGTTATGAAGAATTATAACTCTGATGGAATTGTGCTCAGTCTTAAATGAATGTATCCCAGATAAATGACTGATATTAAGCTCATGAAGCACCGTGAAATTCTAAAGTGTGCCAGTTGAGTAGCCATATGGTGGTGTGCAGTAAAACACACTTTCCTAACTTTTCATGTAAAAACTTCTAGTCTTGGCTTAGAACAGGAGTCTACTCCTTTCCACCTGTTCCCATGTTGCTGAATGCCTCTGGCAGGAAACCAGGCTCTGTGCTGATTTCCAGTGACACATATTCATGCTTGCTTTCTTCAACTCAGTGCCCAGCTCAGCCTCCACAGATGCAGCTATATTCAGAGCAGACCCAAAGCTACTAGTGAGATCAGAGTTGATATGAGCAGGGAGAGACTCTGCCAAGTGGAGCATTTCCTTGGATTGTAGATTCCTTCTTGATTCCCAAACTTATTGAGGTCCAATACTAGGGTAGTTTACAAGCAAAAACCAGATAGCCTTGAACTGTCCTTTATCAGAGATTCTTTTTCCTCTGGTTTAGTCTTACTGCCAGCCCCTAGTTAATGAACCCAGCTTCTAAGATTTTTTTATCACCTCATCTGATTCCCACAATATCTGGCATACAGTGATATTCAATAAATATTTATTGGCTTATGAATAAACATGAATAAATGATCCAAATTGTTATTTCCTATAATGATCCTCTCTTCTACTTTAGATCCAAACTGAATATCTGCTAGTAAAATGATAATACTCTTGGATTTAGCTCATGACTTAGAGGATCACTATATAAAATCTTATTATTTAATCCTTTCAGAGAAAAATCAATAGTACCAGTACAGGATTAGAAAGGTAGCATTTTTGCATTGTTATCACCTTGCAAATGGAATGAGCCAAGAGAATTCTTTTGAAAATTAGGAAAACTGCCTACTCTAAGTACATTGAGCATTATCATCAAGCTAGTGCTGACAGCACTGGCTGTGAGGTTCATATGCCTTTGGTGTGTTTCCTCTAACCTGTCATTTGGACTCCCTTTTTGACATTTGGAAATTCTTAGGAATTTATTACTGTTCCTTAAGCCATAATGATCAATAGTGACAAAATAAAACACAGTGATATATGGTTCTTATTTTGTCTTTTATTATAATCAGTAAAAATCAGTTAGTTCCAAGCCAGATTATAGTTTATCCAATGATGTCTTCTTTTTTATTGAACATGATGAGAATTGGGAGCAAGGTGTAAGGAGAAGGGCATACAATTAATGCGCCCTATAAAAAGCCAAAAAGGCTACAGCCTAGATCAAAACCAAGTATCTATATGAAACATTAAAACCTGTGCTTTGGAACAACATGCTTGAAAGCAATTTCAAGTGCTGGTTGCATAGAAGAAAATCCAAATGCAAATGAGGGTAAGACAGCTATAAAATGTAGGTTGGTTGGCTGCAGTTCTGCCCATGAAGCACTAGCTGGCATTAGTGTGAAATTTAAATTCACTTCTGAGCTGGTGATTGCCTCTTTGGAACTCATTAAACATTCTTTGGCACCAAATTTTAGACTGAATAAAGCCATAGAGCATGATCCAGGCAGAAATTAACCTCAGGGTCTGTACGCTCCTGTGATTGAGCAGCTAAAAAGTTGCTGTTCTGTCCTAGAAGATGATTTTTAGAAAGGGTGGAACTTGGAGAAGGAAGCTCAGAGTTTAAATCTCACAACTGGATATGAAGCTAGTAGCATTGCCTGCCTGCGACTTCATTAGTATTACTCCTCTTTTGGGTTGTATGCTAATCTTGTGAGCTTCATCATTTCAGTTTCTGCTTGAGAGCTGGCTCTTCAAAAACTTTAAGTGACAGTGACAGTCTACGAAATTGCTCTTTGAGAACAATTAAACAAAGTCAGGAGGCATGTAATATTTTTAGCAATTGGTAAAAGGGATCATTAAACTATGACAGAGTGAAGCTCATAGTCTTTAAAATTGTTTCGACAGATCTGATTGTTAGGTGTCAGGTTTGGGATGATGGTTGGTTTCTACAGGCTAGCTGAGCCCAAATGGTATGTGGAGGAAATATTGCCAATAAAATAAATGTGAACTTAGGAACCACAAGAAATTACTACTGACAAGAAAGCTTTTCTTGCTGTTCAACAGGTGACTGCGGAAAAGTTCTATTGAAAATCATGTTAAATGATAGCCCTGTGCACTAAAAAAATAGGGTAGGGAGAGTAAAACTTCAGAAGTCTAGAATATTAAGCAAACAACTTTCTGAGTATCAAAGTAATATTGGTAGTCATTTTTTTTTAAGATTTATTTATTGGTAGTCATTTCTTGAAATAAGGAAGTTTGGAAGTCATCATTAATAATAAACTCAGATAGACAGAAGAAGATATCATCAATTAAGTGGGCAACTCATTCTTATTACTACTGTTCCGATCAATTATGATTAACTACCAATTCTGAGCTTTGATTCATTAACTCTTAAATGTATAGGATTTAGATTGAGAATATTTAATGAGACACAAGTTACCAAATCCTCTGGGGAAAACGTTTCTTTATGTTAAGACCAGCTAGGAAACATATACTTTTGATTGCTGTGACATGTGCAAAATCTATCACATAGGTTTCAAGAAGTTGTGGGCGAGAACAGGGAGAATGAAGATTTGGAAATAGAAAGTTTGCCTCATCCAGAAGGGCCCAAGGAGTCAGCCTTCTCTTACCACTCATCACTGGATCTTTTCACTAGTCCTGTGGAAAATGCATAGACTTTGTAATCAAACAGCTGGAGGTGTGATTCTGAACTCCAGCACTCAGCAGTCATGGGAATTTTGGGAAGATCTTTATTTGAGACTCATTTTAATTATATGTAAAATGGGGCTGAAATAACAAACTACTGGGGTTATTATGCGGCATGCAGGAGAAGAAAAAGAGCATAGGATTAAAGCTCTGGAGTCAGAGTCTGGATATTAATCTTGGCTTGATTGTTTACAAGTTGGTTGGCTTTGTGCCTTTATGTGCTCCTGGGTAAAATGCAGACAATATAAGTATCTTGCTACTGAGTTGTAGTGCAAATTAAATATGTTAATGTATGTTAAGCACCAGAGCAGTCCCTGTACATGGTAGGCTACATTAGCTCTTATTATCAGTATGAAAAGGGCCTGGGAAAACACTTAACACATGGCAAGTTCACAATAAAAGGAAGCTACTACTATTATGGTTGTTTTTACCATAATACCATCCAGAAGAACTGTCTATATCACTAAATTATTGCAAGTTTTAAACCCAGTTTACTCCTAAGGTTTGAAAGTGCAGGCAAGTGCATTCTTTCCTTGCAGAATGTGATATTAATGCAAAAAAAAACAAAACAAAACAAAACAAAACAAAACTCCTGCTAGTCTGACTTTATCTCATTAAGCATAATCCATAAAGGAAGAGGATTTTTTCCCCCTTCACTTCATAGAATTGGACTCATGCAAGATTCCTAGTAACCATCATTTCATACAAATTACAAAGATCAAAATTACTAAATTAATAGCAACACTCTCTGTAATAGGTAGGATCAGTAGGTAATGAAGAAACTAATGTTATTTTCTTATACTTAAACATCTTAACTCACATTATACAAAGTGAATCAATGAGATGACTAGAGAATTTGCAAATGACACTAAACACAAGATGCCTGACAATGTCAATAAAAACTGGTATTAATTTGTAAGATAGGAATAAAACAGATAAGATAATACAATCCAAATGGGATTTAAAGTAAGAGTAAACAGGAATGTGACTACTATTCAAAAAAAGAGAAAATTTGACAGTCAAAAACAATATTTTCTCTTTAAAAAATTTGCGTGGGAGAAAATTTCACTCATTTGTAAAATTTCCACAAAAAAATAGAATATCAGTAGGTTTTTATGACCTGATGAAAAATCCTGATTATTGTTTCTCCCTAGTCATGTTAAAATATATATATATATATATATATATATATATATATATATATATAATTATACTGACTTAAGAGAAAAATAACAATATTAAACTTTGGCCTTTCTTCTTTCCTGTATGTTAAATGAAAAATTTTAAACATTCCCAGTTAAAGATTGATATCTTTAAATTAACAAAAATACACAGGTACACAAAAACTTGACAGATAAGAAAGACAATGTAATCAAAGTGGAAGGTCAGGGCTCAAGAGCTTCAGAGACTTTTCAGATAGAAGAGAAAAAGCAATTGGATAGTGAGAAAATACTTCCCAGAAATGGTTCATTGGGATGGAGCCATTCAGCATGGTGATTAAAAAAAAAATGGAAAAGCAGATTTTATTCCCATTATCTTTGAAAAGCTGAGGAGTCATTTGAAAGCTGAAATCATATTATAACCCTCTGCTCAAAAAGCCTTTTGGTACATGACCATGCCTGTATACATGTGCCAGAAAACAGCTACTCGTTCATTTGTTCATTCACTACTTAGTATTAGTGCTTACTATGTGACAGGTATTGTGTTACAATCTAGAGACTCAAAGATCAATGTACAAAAGACTGTAACTTCTCCGATGAAGTTACCCAATTGAAGGTAAGCACAAAAATTAACAAAAAAATTTATTTTGTCTTGTAACTGGAGTAATAGAAGTGCATGATACATTGCAAGCATGGACAGGGAAAAATTAACCCCTTCTGGCAGTATTAGGGAAAACATCAAAAGGAAGTGATATTTGCCCAAAGTCTTAAACAACGAGAAAAATTCTCTTTTAGTGAAAGATTTTGCATTTAGATTGTAGAATCCATCATATCATTTAGCTAAACCATTTAGTATTTGTACAGTGCTTTGCAGATTACAAAGCACCTTCAGATGCATTGCCACACATAAAAAAACATTTCTTAAATAGTAGTACTCCCTTCTGCATGCTAATTGCAGTTTATCATTTATCTTTAGTTTTCTGGTTCTAGCTATTCCCTTGTTCTATTTATTTATTTATTTATCTATCTATCTATCTATCTATTTATTTATTTATTGGTATATTTTCTTCCCTCTGATTTGGCTGAGAGGGGAGGCCTAGTGTTTGCAAACTCCTTAAGCTTCTCTTTGTCTGAGAAGGCTTTTATTTCTCCTTCATATTTGAAAGATTCTTGAAGGGTGCAGTTTTCTTAACTGGCAGTTCTTGACTTCGAGTATATTGAATATGTTATTCCATTCTCTCCCTGCTTGTAGGACTGTTGCTGAAGAGTCTGATATAAGCCTGGTAGAAGTAGCTTTATATATGTTTCTCTCCACCCACCTCCTGTTCAGTGGAGTTTGTCTCTCTTCTCTGTCTGCACTGTCACAGTCTGCATTGATCTCCAGTGTACAAGGTGTGTTCCATCTCACCCAAGGTACAGGACTCTGTGTGTAGTACCCCTCTTATCTACTGTTAGAAGATCTCAGCAGCGAAGCAAGGAAACTCCCCTGATTCCATCTTGGTCTATCTCCTGCAGTGCTCTGTATAACAAATCACCCTAAAACACGTTGATTTAAAGTGACAATATTTTTCTTTAGTTTCCCTTGATTTATATGGGTCAAAATTTATGAAAAATGTCCCTGAGCAATTTAAAGTTGGGGTGACTGATGTAATTGTAATGACTTGGTTACTAGAGCTAAAATAGGAAGGGGCTGGAGCAACTGGGGGCTAATAAGAATCTTTCTATCTCGGGTGTCTCAGGGCTTCTTCATGTGATCTCACCACTGAGCTAGTTTGGGCTCCCTCATAGTGTAGAGGCCTCGAAACTGTCATTTCACTTTTCTTTTTAAAAATTTATTGATTTATGCATACAAGAACTGGGGTACAGGCCAGAGGTGTGGATGGTGAGAGGATTCTCTAGAGACAGAGTGGGGAACAGAACAGGCAGACTGACTGGAATACACTGCTGCGGGGAGCAGTGGGCAAGTCAGGAGAGGTCTGCTGTGCTATGTGGGTAGCTCCCTGGTGGGGGATCGAACTCATGCTGCAGTGGCTGTGTATAGCTTTGTAGGTTGTGTCTTAACCCCTTGTGCCATCAGGGACGCCCTGTCAGTTCACTTTTCATGCTGGCTCAGGGTTCTTTGCTATCAAGGTGGAAAGCTCAATTGCTTTTTCTGACCTTACCTTGGAAGTTTTACTGTAATACTGGAGCCACATACTATTGGCTACAAACTTAAAGGGAAGGGAATTCAATTTAACATCTTGATGGATGAGAGGCATACTCTAGAAGAATATATGAGATCTTCTTTGGAAAATACATCTTTAATACATCTTCATGCAAGATTTGAGTAAACAAATTATTCTTCTTCAAGAGAGATAGCATGGGATCTTATCAGAAAATGATCTAGGCCAAAGGAAATAACTGAATTTTATCTCATGTTTATTCAGTTGATTTTTAAAATGTCAGTATCTGACACTTTCTAATGAAACTAAGATCAAAACATGCTGAGATAGATAGAGGACTTAATTTGGACATGAGGAAGGATTTTACTGACAAAGCAGCCATTAAACCTTGGAAAAGGTCACCATAAAAAAAACTGAAGGATCAATTTCTTTGAAGGTTTCAAAAATTGACGGTAGAGGAATTCCGAGAGTCTCATTTGTGCCATGTGGTTCCAGCTGGAGCAAAGAGATGGATTGATAACCTTTTTAGATCTCTGCCAGTGATATAATTCCTCTATACCCACTGACAAATAAGATATAGAGAGATTGTCTGGGTAACATTAAAAAGGTCTTTTGGTCAATTAAAGATTCTATTTTATTTATATGTCATTCATTCATTTACTTAGTGCTCTCTGTCTCATAAAAACATGTATTTTTCTCACCAGTGCAGTTAAAGTTTGAGGTTCCTTGCTTGGTTTGGCTAGCAACATAAGTAACAAATTATAGGGAATAATTATATATAAGTAGGTCAGACATGTTAATATTCACGTTATAGATATATGTGTGTATATCTCACGTGAGCCTTAAGTAATGCCAAGTATTTTGCTTTACCTGAATTATTTGATTTAATTCTAACCAATTCTAGTGTATAATTAGTATCACTACTTTAGAGATAATGAAAATGAGATACACACAAGTTAAGTAACTCTGAGGTAAAGAAGCAAAGCTAAGATTTGAGCCCAATTTTGCTAACATCAGAATCTTATTAATTAAAAAGGTGCTGTACTATTGCTTATTTAATGGAAATGAAATGAGTACTCTTTTAATATTCTTTTATAAATTTGGACCGTATTTGTATTTAAGATAACAGTCTAGAATTTATAGATAGGAGTTCCTCAATATCTTTAAATTACAGGCCATGTTCTTTTTTTTAGCATGTAAGGTCTTTTATGATCTGGTCCCTATTTTATTTTTGATATAATTTAGGTTTTTTTTTTTTCCTTTACTCTGCAAAAAAAGACATCTGCTCTAGTTCATATGAGAAGCTCCCACGATTTTGTGAAAACTTTCTTTTACCTGAAATTGTTATTCACCTCCCATCAAATTCTTCCTGTTCTTTCAATTCTTTCAAAAGCTACCTCTTTCACAAAGCCCCGCAATTCACTCAATAAGAAGAGATTTCACCTGAATTCTTATACTCTGACTTTAAGACTTGTGAGAAATTTGTCCTAATGTGTAGAATCCACCTCAATCAAGTTATAAATTCCTGTCTGGAAATGACCATATGTCTAGCCTTTTTCTATCATCAAACCCTGGCTCAGCATTTCACAAATTATATTTTTTGATGTTGATTAAATAGCAAATTTCCTATAAACTGCTATGTGTGTCTGAATTGAGCAACATCATTACCTAATTTCTATTTCCAACACCAATACTTGCGAAAAATATTTATTCTTCTTGGGTTGCAAATATTTGTCTGACATTTATGATATCACTAGAAAACTTTTGGAAATCCTTTGTCTCCTTGATTTCACTATATTGCTTCTCCATTGTATTTTTTAATATCTTTAAGGTGCTCATTTTATCAGATAAAGAACATAAGTAAATATACTCTGTATAAACAATTAAGCAAAAAATCAGTCCAGTTTGATTTACCTAATTGATAAGTGCAGTGATGCCAAAACTGAGCCCAATTTCTAAGCATAATTCCTTAGAATCTGCATGGCTTTACTCTTTTCTAGGGCTATAGACTGAACCCCAAAAGCTGATAGATCACCTGTACGACTTTATATGTACTGTCAGTTTTGTATTTGAAGGAAGATAATACTATGATTAGAGATTTTTATTTTGTTTTAGAATTCAAAATCTGCTTTAGCATATGTGTGTCTTGCCATGTAGAATACAAGATTCAAATATCATCCTTTTATTGACATTCTACCTTTTTATTAAAAAGATTTAAGAATTTGATAAAGATATTAAAATATATTATAACAAAATAATGTAAGTATAGTTAAGTGATAAGGAGGAGGTGAGGCAATAATGAGAACAAGTACAAAAATATGTACCCCAGAATAAGCCAGTAATTGAAATAGATGTTACGTTGTCTTATAATCCTACCACTAGTGGACTGCAAATTCATCTATAATTATTGACACAAAGAGGGAAACTGCTCAAGTTTATGGTGCATTTTACTGATTTCCAGTTTCTAGCAAATAAAAACAAAACAGTTGCTGAGGAGGTGTGCCCTAAGGAATTGCTTTCATGAAACAGACTAAAGAACTGAGACATTCAGAGGGGGAGTGGAAGGGGCCAAATACAAACTGGGGAGATACTACAATGGACGATGGTGGTGGAATCTGGGTGCTTTGGGGTGAGAGGTCTATAGTAACACCACTGGAAGGGGGGATCCTATATTTTCTAAATGCAAACAACAGTGTAAACCAGTGTCACCTCAATATGAATAAAAATAAATTTAAATAAAATTGCTTTCATGGATTTTCAAAAGAGAACACAGTTTGTGCCCCAGAAACAATTCTTACACAGTAGTTCTTAGGGGATATTTGTAAACCAACATAAGCTGTTCTAAACTAGAAGACTCTGAGGAGTCAGTTCCTATTATATATGACAGATTTAGTGATTTTGTCTTTTGTGCATACTGTGCATAGGCAATTTAGGACCTGTCTGTTGATCTGTCTGATTTCACAGCTTCAGCCTTCGCTAGGCCTCGAGGAAAATTGCTTTTTCATTGGTGGTGCCACCTTCTATTACCACAAACCTATTACTGTACCATTGTTTCCAGAACAGCAGTGGGAAGATTCCCCAGTTTACCCTTATCTTCGTTTCTAAGTCCATATCATGCCACTGGCTACCTAGCCCTGGCCGTAGCCACACTGCCTCCCTGTGTGTTTTTCAGGCTATGCCTATAGTCTATATTAGAAAGACTAATTACTTGTTAACAAACTAAGTAGATAGACATTCTTGTTAGTGGGGACACAGGCATATATATTTAAACATGTAATTTCTTTAACAAGTTTGGTGTTTTTACCAAAAATATGTTTTGCCAGAATGCAATGCTAACATAGAGAAAAAGGAAAATGATGTTTTTGTGCTTTTGTAAAAATTATTTTGACATCATTGGTTCTTGAAAGGTCTTAAAGACCCTAAGGATCTATGGAACATATTGGGAACTACTTTACCAGGGTTTATAACCACTCTGAGATCATTTCCTCTCTAGTAAAATGAGGATAATAATGTATGCATTGACAATTGCCTTGACATTTAAATCTGGTAACATGAGGTTCTGAAAAATATAAGTTGCTATTCCCTGTTTTCTCTAATATTAATCCCTCTTCAGTTCTCACCCCTTTATTATTCCACTTTAAAATTTATTATTTAAAATTTATTTATTCCAAAAGTTATATAAGTTATATATGTTTAATAAGTTAATAAAATAACTTATAAAAAATGAATGTTATATTTATAGAGAGGGAAATATTCTTAGATACTCATTGGAAATCTGGTATATTTTCCCACTTTCAGAGAATTTCAGTTAATGTATTTAGACTATAAATTTGACTTTACATGTCATACTTTTTAGGTGTTGCTACAATTCATATTCTCAGGCTTTCTGGGATGGTATATCAATATATATTCCTCTCTCTTTGTACAGATTCAAGTCTGTATCATTAATATTTCACAATTACATTCTGCCCATTAGATCATGAAAATTTTGACCCAAAATTTTGACCGTGCTGTGCAGAGTACATGATCATTAAACATTGTTATATTTAGAAAGAACTTATATTCTCCCTGTTACCTGACACACATTTGGACTACTTTCCCTATAATTTGTTAACTTTGTGCCCTAGCAACAAAATTTCTAGTATTAAGCTAAGTCAAATGATGTTTTTAAAAAAGCTTCTCCCCTTAATCATTTACAATAACGAAATTTTAATTTTCTAATGAATCCCCTGGTGGCTCAGGCAGTTGAGTGCTCCACTGTGAAGCAGTCCGCAGCCTCTGCAGCACCGGCTCCATCCCAACCGGCCGGGGAGAATTCCATATGGCGCGGCAGACCTCTCCTGTCTCCCCTGCTACTACCTTCAGCAGTGTATTTCAGTCATTTTGCCTGTTCTGTTCCCCGCTCTGTCTCTAGTGAATCCTCTCACCCTCCTGCATGTCTGGCCTGTACCCCGGTTCTTGTATAAATAAAAGAAAGAAAGAAAAGAAAAGAAAATGATTTACAAAAAAAAAAAAAAAATCAGAGTTCTTTAAAATTTGTCTGAATTTACTCAGATGCACAAAGGCAATCATCAATAACCATGTTTTACAACAATTTGTTCTGTGAGTTGTGAGTCTTCAAAATTGCACTTCTCTCCACTGGATAATTCTGAAGCATTATTTGTAGATGGAACTAAGAAAACCAGTCTTTGTTTTCTTCTAATAAGTTGTTTAATGACTGAATTTTCTTTTTAGTAACTCAAGAAAAGTATTGAATAGAATATTTTTAATTAATTAATTTATTTATACAAGCACTGGGTACAGTCAGAAGCACGGGAGGGTGAGAGAATTCACCAGAGCCAGAACAGGGAACAGAACAGGCCGACTGACAAAATACACTGCTGAGGGGAGCAATGGACATGGCAGGAGAGGTCTGTGGGCCATGTGGTCCCTGGCCGGGGATCGAACCGGCGCTGCAGAGGCTGCGGGCAGCTTTGCAGCCCAGCACTCAACCACTGCGCCACCAGGGGAGGCCCTTGAATAGAATATTTTTAAAAGACAACTTGGTTTGTTCAATTAGTATAAAGCTGGCAGGTTATTTAGAGCTTGTTGAATATTTTGCATAAGGAAATTAAAATTATAGTGTGCTTTGCATTTATTTCTCTTACATCATGGTTCTGTTATTTGTTGTTCCTATTTCCTTGAAAGTTTCATGAAACTTCAGGGGAGCTCTGCAGATATTCACTTTTATTAAAGTCCTTCATCAAGATTGCTCATTTATGATTTCAACAAATAATGTAATGACTTCACGTTCTCTTACAAAGCAAAGAAATATAGGCTGATATATATTACAATGTAATTTTTCTACCACATTTGAAATATCACTTAAAAATGTCATAGAACTTTAGTGCAGCTTGCACACAGATCAAAGGATAAGAATTTACTTAAAAAAAAAGATTTATTTATTTATGCATACAAGAGCTGGGGTGTAGGCCACAGGGGCGGGGGCTAGGGAGTGAGAGAATTCACCAGAGACAGAATGGGGAGTAGAGCAGGCGGATCTACCGAAATACACTGCTGAGGGGAGCAACTAGCGAAACAGGAGAGATCTGCTGAGCCATGTGGGTTAGCTCCCTGGCAGTGACTGGTGATAGCCTGATAGTGTGAGACTTAACCCCTTGTTCCACGAGGAGGTCCAAGAATTTATTGACAAATGATTTTGAAATAGGAAGCTTGAGACAATTCATGTATTACAGATTTCTAAGTCTTTTGGAGTCATTTTTTTTTTTTTTATCACTACCTATACATCTAGATCAGGAAATTAGACAGAGAGGTTATATCTGAGGTAGATTTTGCTGTATAACAATCACAAAATCTCAGTGGCATACAACAAAGGATATTTTTTTCTCACATGTGTACAGTTTTTTGAACAAGTCTGGGCCTGGCTCAGTGGCTTAGCTGCTGCTCTGATCACTTATGTTCTCTGTTCTAGACAGGGCCTGATTGGCATATTTTAGCTGAGACAGCATTGTCCTACACAAATGTCATCCTTTTCTTGGCAGTAGCAGTCCAATCTGGACAGAACCTTCTCTAGGTAATGGTAAAAGTACACCAAGGAAAGTAGAAACATGCAAGGTCCCTTCAGGTCTAGACTGGCAACAATCACACTGTCACTTGTGATTCAGTCTACTGGTCAAAGTAAATTACATGGGGTGATCCAGTGCACTTCACTCTCAGAAGAAGAACTGAAAATTTCCTTGGCAAAAGTAATAAATACAAAAGTGGTGAATAATTGGGACCATCAATGAAATGAATATACCACTTCATGTTGCCTTGGGTCCTAGTAGTAGGCCTCAGGCAACTGCTTTCTTCATGGTTTCTTAAACAGGCTTCAGTGTTTTCTTCAATTTGGTCCATTCAGGGGTTTTTCTGGTGGTATGTGAATGTCTGCATTTACATTGTGGTTTCTACCTATTGTAAGAAAAAGAAAAATCGATTGAGAGGCCGGGACCAACTTCCAACAGCCTCTGTGTAGCTTTTGTGATCATACGCTGCTGTACTGAGAGAATTTGAGCAAAATCGTAGTCTGTCAAACATATTTTGTCATCTTTATCTTATTGCTTCTGATTACTCTGTCCAAATTTCCCTTCATGAGTAATAGAGAGTATCATTTATTATTGCTCTCAGAAGATATGAGTAAAATAGTTCTGATCCATTTATGTTGTTATATTTATAATTTATTGTGCATTTTACAATTACTGAGACAGTATAGGAATTTAGAATATAGATACCATTGTTCTTTGCTATTCCTATTTTGTTGCTTTATCAATTACCATTGGCTGATACATGACCACTACACTTGGAACATTGTATTAAATTTGTATTAAATAAAAATATGTCATTTCCTCATGTTTTAAGAATGTTCCTCTATGTTCTATTTCAATAGAGTAAAAAGACAATTTTTCTTCTGTTAGTACTCTTGCATATACTCAGAATCTGCTGCTAAAAGCATGACAAAAGCAAGGCATGACTGTCTTACTGATATTATAATATAATGTAATAAAGATTTGGTTCCCTGGTCTACCAACTATATCACAATATTATCAGAACAAAATCTGTGTTATAATGGAAATATTGTATGTAATGTTTTCTAATGTTCCTTCTCTGTTTTTCTCATGAAAAAGAATTGATTTCACTGAATATGTTTAACTAGAAAGTAACATGAAAGTCAGAAAGACAAATAATTTTATAAAATGATTCCATTATTGCATTTTCCCCGTTAATAATACGTACTGAGAAGACTCAAGTAAAATAATAGTGGCTAGGCACATGCATGCACTTATGCTTCTGTTATGTAATTAACCAAAGTTATCAAAGATTTGGGGGCATGGTTGCTGGATTTCATCAGCAGCCTCATAAATGCTCTGCACCTCTTCCTTCATCCAAATCCATTCTTTTGTTTACAGAATTCATTAAAAAAACTAATCCTATATGTCATTTCCTTGCATAACTCATTTAGACTCCCTTTCCTTGCCGCTCAGTTACCTTCAATGATAAAATCTAGTCCCTAGAATGTTATAGCCCCACGTGTATCACAGGTTTTCATAGCTCATTCAGTGTCAGTCCCCAATCATAACAACTGAAACCCCTCTGTGCTAGCAGTTTAATTCACGGTAGGCTGATATGTTAGTCTTTTATAAGATATGTTATTCATTACCTAAAAATTATTTGTAGAAAATTAAAGCACGCAGATAAGTCATAAATTCAGAAATACAAAAAAAAATACCATTAATAACTATCATAAGAGCTGTAACCACTGTTAACAACTTGGAATATTTCTTTTGTAACATTTTTCTTCCTTTCTTTTTTATTGTATTTCCCCCCAGATTTTTATTATAAAATATTTCAAACATCTTGAGAAATTAGAAAAAATTTATGATGAACATTTGTATCCCCACATTCTACCATGAACATTTTGTTATATTTGCTTTGTCAAATATCTAAAACTCATCACTACTGCATCTCTCCATCCATCCGTTAATCCATCTTGTTTGTGTTTCAAAGGAAGTTGCTGACTTCAATACACGTAACTGCAATGCAGTTATGGGTATTAGAAGTTTTCGGTAAGTTAAGGACACCAATCAGAGAAGGGACACATCTGTCTGATGTCGCAGGCTTTCCTAGAGAGCACCAAAGCTTCCATAAATAGACTTAAGTGTCAGGACATTTCCTAATTTTTGGTTTGGGTATCAACCCCCACAGGATATATCTGTTACTCCCAGTTTTCAAAAGCTAGGTGATAGAATGAAGGCCGTTCTCCTTAGGCTAGGCTTAATCCTAGAGAAATAAACGGTAGAGGCCTCTTTCCTCATTGACTCACCTATTCTTAGGTGGTAACTTGTAAGGGACATCAAGAATAAACAATTAAGATGCTCTTCCTACCAGATAAGAAAGAATACTTTCAAGATATTCTTTTTTTCCTTTTCACTTTGTTGATTCCTTTTTAATTTATTTTTCAATTTAGTAATAAAAATATCTATTCTCACTTACCTTTTCATTTCAAGCATGTCCTTTTCACCTGAAATCATGGATTAGCTTCTAGAAAAATGTGAATCTTCTGAAATTGTTTGTGAATCTTTGTGTGTGAATACATGTATGCATGAGAAGATGCATGGCTTTTTTAATCAAATTCTAAAGTCAATTCAACTAATAGGCAGGGAGAACAACTTATTTAAACCCATTACCATGTAAAAGGCATAGTTAAGTATAGAGAGGATAAATTAGATAGAACCAATGTTTAGAGATATACTATGGTCTCCTAGATACTTTTCAAAGAGCAAAAATTAGATGCTGGTAATAGTAAGGAATTATAATAAGGGTGGACTATCTTCACATTTGATCATTTCTGGAGTACATTCTTTAATATGAAAGCTAGAAAATATCTGACCCCCAGAGCCTCTGTTAATGCCAGTTTGATAGGAAGTACTTGCACTGAAAATATTATTTCAATGGGATCCTCTTACTCCTTCAATCAGTTAGTATATATTAGGGATTTGGGGATTATAATGTTGTTCAGTCACAGCTCAATTTTGTGCCACCATTTCATCCCTTCCTTCAAATGTCTGGTAATGAATGTAACCCTTTATTTGTTTTCACTGCTTGCTTTCCTATTCAAAATTATTCTCAGGCTGCATTCCAGAGTGGAGAAACCAAATAGAGATAAGCTTTTGATAATCAGCAAAGTAGACACAGATGGTGTAGGATATAGCAGTAGTTTTCAAAAGCGATTTATATAATTCTAATTCTTTTACTGTTTCTAATGTCATGTTTACCTGAACTAATTCTTCCTCGTATTATTCATTCTCTGTAAGTACACTTTTATTTTATTTATAAGTGCTCAAAAATATGCCATATAGAAAAGACTATAGCAGCACTTCTGATTCACCAAAAGGAAGTAATTTGATTTGAATTGGGAGGTTGGGTTTAAAGAGAAAATGGGTGGTCAAACATTGTAAAGAGCTCTTTTAAGGAAGATTTTTTTCTTATAGAGAAAAATGCCTTATGAAAATTTAAGGAGATATTTATTAAACAGAAACCCACTTGCTGAGGGAGTGGAATGTAAGTAGAGATTTTCAGATTGCTTCCAACATGAATTTATACAAATTTGGCTGTTCAGAAACCTAGGTAGAATATTACATACAAAGGGAGGAAACCAAAGAGAAAAGTAATGAACTTAAAGTCTTATTTATCTACAGATCCTTTACTTATCACTTCTGCATCTCAACAATGTGTATACATGTATTTGTTCATATTTCAGTACAGAACATACTACATAAGAAAATCAATGGCACTATATATTTTGTTTCATTAATATTTGACTTTTAAGAATAACTATAAGAAAGAAAAAATCAAAATCAATAAACAGCTATAAACCAGAGACACACTATGGGGGGGAGGAATTGGGGTGATAATAAGGGGATGCAATTGTATGGGAAATATAAAAATAAAAAAATAAAAAACATATTTGACTTTAAAAGCTGGACTACATGAAGTCACATCCATGTCACTACTCATTTTGAACTTAGTCAGCATGCCCTTAGAATACACATCTTGAATATTTCCATGATTTTTAAAGTTTACATATTAAAGTCTCCTTTCCCAATTGTGTAGTATTAAAATAGTAGTTTTAAACATGTTTCATGAATAATTAAGATGACCTTCTATAAAGCACCCTGATTGATCAAGATTTCAGTTACATCTCCTTTTTTTTTTTTTAATGTGCAGTATTAGTGGCTTGGAAGAAAGGCACAGAAAGGTTCTTTTGGCCAATTAAATATTTCAGATTTTGGAATTAGATCCTCTTGAACACTAATGGCTGTGAAAGTATTACTAACTTATTTGAGTCATTGGAGGAAATCCATCATGATTCATATTACAGATGACTGTACCTATTGGGATAAAAATTCAGAATCTATATTAAGCATTATTTTAAGTACAGAGAATACTTAGATCAAAGACAAAGCTATAAATATGTCTGATCAGCCAATTTTATCTATTTTTTTGATCAGCTAATTTTAAATTATTGCAAATATTAAACATTTTAATCCATACACCGATCCTTATTTTATAATTATAATTACTGAGAAGATGATAGGGCAGTCATCAAAGGAAGGGTTGAAGTGCCTGCTTGGCTGTGTACCCCCAAGAGGCTTCAGGGTAACATTATCTTGATGAATTTACTGGGGATCCAAATCTGTTTGTCAAAACTTCAAAAGTTCTAATCTTTATTTTTAGTACTTTGCCCATTGTAGATTGATTTTTTTTACATATAAATCAAGGTGTTAATTAATTTTACCCAGAAAGATTATTATAATATATACCACAAGTCTTAGGTTGGCAAGAATATCACATTCTCCTATAAAATATCTTCATAGAAATCTAATTATAGTCAGATGATTGCCAGATCAAAATATGTTCAGAATAATAAGAGTCCTGGAAGTTGAATACTTAGTGGAACTTGATGAAGATATTTTGAAACTTTTATCTAGAATTCTCCCTGGATAAAAATCCTGCTAGATTCAAGTTCCTTGAGGTTGGGGACCATTGTGAACCTTTCTCATTGCTTGTCCTCAGCACCTAGACTATTAGTAGTCATTCAGAATATTGAATGAATGGATGGGATTGCAACAATGAGTCTCCAGCTGGTCACAATCCTTCTCTCTTAAACAATGCTTGAGTGGGATCTATCTCCATGTGCTTTTGAATTCTTTTTACTTTCTTTTAATACTAACCAGACTCCATTCTGATTTATCTTCCATTTCATCAGATAAATGGAATATCTCCTGATTGATTTTTCTCCTATGTGAGATCTAATCTAACCATTTTAAGAAATTTGCTGAGCTCCTAATCTATGTCATTTTTATAATGTAGCTTATCTTCCCAAGTTCTTGAGAACAAATTTATTTTTTTCTTTTCTTAAATTGTAACCCAGTGCTTTGTATGTTGGCTTCAGACCTGTCTGACATGAATCACATGACCAGTCTGACATGAATCACATGATCTAAAATGAGCTACTTTGACTCTTTAAGCTTCCTTTTACTCATCTATAAAGTATAATCAGCATAGTTATGATACAAGTTAGATAGTACAACATATACTGAATTATAGAATAATTCAGTACAAAACTTTGCATCCATAATATTTTCTCATTTTGTACTCCTTTTCAGTAAGTAAAACTCTATAAACTAGTCAGAAAAAAGAGTAAGGTGAATTTTTTTTACACAAGAGGAAGATGGACTTACCAATTTTGACAATTTTTTCAATTTTGACTTTTTTTTAAATTTTGACATTTTTAACTGAAACTTTTTTGGCACCAGGTCAAGCGTATTTGCTGACTCTGTCTTAACTGTTATACAGGATAGGAACTATGGTGCGTTTTTTTCACTGTATCTTGCGGCACATAACATATAGTAGATTCTCAAAAATGCTTTTAAATGACAGAATTAACACCCAAGGGCAATTTTTTTAAATTATATAGTTTATTTAATATTAATTCTATAATAATATGGAAATCTTTTTCCTCTTTCTATTGTTTAACTTGCACTTAGTGTTTAAATTATTTAATTCATCAACTGTTGCTGCCAGACACTTGCACAGAATTAACATCCTCAATACAGATTATTTTCAAGTAATCTATACTGATACACATAATTTTGAGTAGTTTGAACACAAAAAATGAGTAAGATTACATATAAATATAATTTCAATCAATCGTCACATTCTAAGGCTTTCCTGTAAACCCTGTCTGAAAGTAGCTCTGTTTAATCACAGCTCCTCCCTATCTCCACTTGATTTTTCTTTTTTTTTAAAGAGGCATGTATTATTTATTTATAATAATAAATTGTTTGTACATGCACTGGGTACAGTCAGAAGCGCGGGAGGGTGAGAGAATTCACCAGAGCCAGAGCAGGGAGCAGAGCAGGCAGAAGGACCAAGGTACACTGCTGAGAGGAGCAGCGGGCGGCAGGAGAGGTCTGCGCACCGTGGGCCTCCTCTGGTGGCCGGGGAGCAGCCGGGGATCGAACCGGCGCCACAGAGGCCGTGGGCAGCTTCGCAACCCAGCGCTCAACCACTGCGCCACGGGGGAGGCCCTCCACTTGATTTTTCTGCTCGCACATCTCCCAACCTGGAATATTATTTTATGCTTGTTTTCACTATCAGTAGTCCACAATAAGCTCTTGTGAGAAGGAATTTTGTCTTGTCCTTAGCTATATCACCAGACCATAGAGTAGTGACTGACCCCTATTAGTCTCTCAAATATCTGTGGAATAAATGAATGAATAGACCTAACAGTAACATGTGTGGGCTCTATTGGAGAAAGAAAATATCCTCTGAGTATCACTATTTGACAGCAAGTATGATTAGATTTGCTAGCAACTTCCTGCTTAGAACATTTGACCAAGTATTAGCATTCATATTTAAAGGCAAATGCAGAAAGCCAATAATATCATAAGAATTTATGTGATTTCTGTATTTTCTCTATATACTTCAATTTCATCTTAAAAAGTCATGCTTGTTTTGTTTTTGCTGTTTATGCTGTGAGTTGTATAATTCCATCCATGAAAATTCTTCATTAATAAAGATCCACACAATTGTCCTGAAAGGTCTCATAGTCACAGCAAACTATAATAAATGGGATCATATTACATTTTGTGGTATTTCATGAACACTTAAAGTGTAGTAAAGTCTGATCTCAAGTATCATAAATCTGCATATGCTGAGAATCAAGTAAAGTATAACCAGGTATTGGTTACAGCATAAGATATAGTCCCAGCTCCATTATAGAACTTAAGGCACTTGTTTCTCTTCTTTCTCTCTCTCTCTCTCTCTCTCTCTCTCTCTCTCTCTCTCTCTCTCTCTCTTTCTCTCTCTCTCTTTTTCTCCCTCCCTCTCCTTACACACGTAAAATATCAGTCAACTTATTTTTATAATCGATACAATGTCCCTACAATGCCGTCCATATTCCTACATCTCCTATTGATTTCTCTCCCCTATTCCCACTGGTTTAACATATTGTTGCTTCTGCCAGATTAGTCAGAACATTCATTATTCGAGTCAAGGTAATTCAAAGTCAAACTGAAAAGAAAAAAGTGCTGATACGTAAGTATACTAGCACATGCTATTACAAAAAGCACTGATTATGCTTCATAAGTTGTTCTCAAAGACACTACATTTGTTTAAGATAATGGAATCATTTTGAAGTTAAAATACATACTTCCAAAAAAGCCCACTTAAGATTTTTGTAATCATAAAAAAGGAGAAAAGGAAAACTGAATTTTTAAAAGGATGTCTAACATGATGTACTTCTTATCAACTATTGTTACTATAAATTATTAGATCTGCACATTTTCATTCAACTCATAATGTAAGTTAGCTGAAATTCACATTTAAGTTGAACTAGCATATTATACTGCATCAATTTTAAGAACTACTTTCTAGCTTCATTACTTGGGAGAAATATTTTTCTTTACATTACTTCTAAATGTAGAAACCATTTTATACTTTAAAACATGTCTTTACTGATGCCAATGTCAAAGTTATTTTCTCCCTAATCTGCCCTTCTTTCTCATCTCTGTCTTCAACTTAAGGGAAATGATACTGAGTTGTATACTAATTTGACTTGCTTGTATTACATATCTAATTTTCATTGAATTATAGTTATGTCAAATATAGGTGTTATAGGAGAGATTTTATGAATCTAAATGCTTCCAATTTTTCAGCTCAAACCAGTTGGAGACAAAGATACATTTCAATGTTGCATTTATAGCCATAGTAACTTGATAATGCTCAAAAGTCTTAAACCCATTCCAAACTGATAACATGTCATATTACAAACACTGAAAAATCTGAAATGGCAATGGAAAATATGAAACAATGTTGTAAACTATTAGTAGGCCTGATATTTTTCTGAAATTAGATGTATCATTGTGGAATTGTTCCTAGATCCAAGATACATTCCAAAATCAGATTCCACCCAATTTGTGAGTGATCACTTGAACAGATGACACCTTTGGAAAGTGATATGCTCTGTACACTGATGAACCAAGTAAGGGGTGTTAGCGGCTAATTATCTTTTCATTTTTTAAAGGATTTATTTATGCATGCATGCAAAAATGCATGCAACCCCCCCACAGGTGTGGGGGTTGGGGTGAGAGGATTCACCAGAGAGAGTGGGGAGCAGAACAGGCAGATCTACTGAAATACACTGCTGAGGGGAGCAGCAGGCAAGACAGGAGAGGTCTGGGATTGAACGTGTGCTGCAGTGGCTGCCAACAGCTTCATAGTGCTGTGTCTTTAACTCCTGTACCACCAGGGAGGCCCTAATTATCATTTTTATGCAAGTATCAACGAAGATGAACCAAAGATCAAGTTAAATAATGAGAGAATATTTTGTTTTTTCACCTTACAGAAAGGTGATGATTATAAGGCACATCCCTTTCCAAATTATCTTCTAACTGTAACATTAACTTCAGTTTAATGTTATTTTTCCAAAGGACATATTAAAAGCCTGGGGTATAAACTAGTAAACACAATGACAGAATTCTACATTGAGTGAGCTTAGAATGAGTCTAAGGGCCTACCCAGCAGGGTTGTGAGCCTGGAAGGGTAGGGACTTCTTACTACCAACATTCAACTGTGTCTGGCGTGTGGTTTGTGCCCATCCGACAGGTATAGAATGAAGTACTAAGAGCTGTTGCAGACATTTTTTTTTTAAAAATGGGAGAGCCAGAAAGAGAATAAATATATATACCTGATTTGTTCAAAAATTAAGGTCCAAATCTTTCTAAAGTAACTTTTTGGTGCTCAGAAACCCGTATCCAAACCTGAGCCATATTTAGTTCTATTAGTTCATTTTTGGATTTACATTCAGATAATTTAGTAATTTGGGCCCTAGGAGTTCCAAGAATTAAGTTTGAAAGACAGCTAGATTACTAACTAGGTGCCATACTGTTCAGGAAATTTAGTAGCTTTCTTCATAAAAGATAGCTATAGAACTAAAAATATTTCTGTTTAAATATAAAAAATAAAATTGAGAAAATAATCCCCTTTCAGCCCAATAAAGGTGTCCTGCTAGCTGTTATTTTTTTTTTTCAAATTCCTGATTTTAACAATTCAAGATATCTAGGTGAACACAAAAAGCAAGGAATTATTTGGCATTGAGAGCAATTCTCCCAATTGACTGAAGGTTCTCCAAAATCACTCTCTTATTCTGGTGACATCCTCCTGATGTAAGAAGGTTTAAATGGCAAGGACTATGATCCACATTTTATTTAGGTGCAGGGTTTGATACTCAAACACTAACCTGTGGACAAGTTGGGGGTGTTTTGACATATCTAGCATAAACATCAGAGTGCTAGAATTGCATTACAAGACAATTTATGTGCTAGAAAGACCTTTCAGAGAATTTACCTGGTGTCTCAGAGACATACTTCTCCCTCCAACCAACAAAAGCAACAGGAAAAGGATTAGAAAGGAAAACTCTTAAAAACTAAAGGAGGACTCTTGTACTTAAATACAGATTTTCAGATTGTTGAATTCTGTAACCATCATCAATTTCCTGCCCCTGTTTCTGACATCACTGGGCACTGCACTTGAAATCTTGTGCTTCTTGCTGTTTTCCTGCAGTCCACGATAATGATACAATGACAGGTGATTGCTACCTTTGTGCTCTTTTATCTGCCTCTCCCCTAAAATCCTTCCACCAGTAAAACCTCATCATTGCTTTTTTTAATCTTCAGTCTATGCAGAATATGAGGATGGCAAATATGCCCCCTTTTGATTAACTTATACCCGAAGTTCTAGAGAAAGAATCTGATGTCCCTGGGCAATGAAGGTTCTACATGCCCTCCTCCTGTACCAAGTCCCTGACCCAGTCCTTTTATCTTTGATATACTTTCCCATAGTTATCTTTCTAATTATCTCATTGTTTCTCTGTTTTCTTTCTTTGTCTCCCTCTTTCTCAGGCAATATCATATAGACATGCCTTGATATTATTTCTTTGCCTTTTGTAGTTTTGTTCTACTTCAATCCCCTTGGCCACCTTATCTCCTTCCAGGGAGATAATTGATAATTGATAATTGACCGGTCCCCCCACCCCCAACCCACACAGACTTTAAAATTAGACTTTTACCTGTTTGGAAACTTTTAGGAACTTCCTGTTGCTTATTAAAGAGAGTTAGTACTTCCTGGTTTGACACTTCCGACCCTAATCAATTTCCCTCTGCCCTGCAGCCAATTCTCTCATATTTCTCTATAATCTGGAATTCTAGTGCCAGCTAATTTAGACCACTATCTACTTTCTAATTCATTTTGCATTCTTTTCCTGTTGTGTCTTTACTCATTCCCTTTTCATTTCTTAATTGCCCTTCACCCCATCTTTATATATCCATTCTTGTAGAAATATCTCTAATGTCACATCCTTCATGACATTGTCATTGTTTCACTTACCTGAAAACAGTCTCCTTAGCAATGATCTGCAATGTGCAGTAACAAACTTACTGCATTATAATCACTTTTGGTTCTCATTAAATATGCAAATGCCTCTCTCTCGGCAAAGATCTACTATATCTAATCTTCTAAAGAGGAGGACCAGAAATCTAGATTAACAAGCTTTCCACAAGAATCTTAGGAAGTTTTTTTTTTAAGATTTATTTATGTATGCATACAAGAGCTGGGGTGCAGACCAGAGATGCTGGTGGGTGAGAGAATTCACTAGAGACAGAGTGGGGAGCAGAACAAACAGATCCACTGTAATACACTGCTGAGGGGAGCAGTGGGCAGAGCAGGAGAGGTCTGCTACGCAATGTGCGTCACCACCCTTGCCAGGGATTGAACTCGTGCTGCAGTGGCTGCAGATAACTTCACAGTGCTGCATCTTAATCCTTTGAGCCACCAGGAAGGACCCTGCACATCAAGATTTTAAGACCTACAGCTATGTGCTCTGAATTCACAAGTCACATCTAAGGTTTGTTTCATTATAAGATACATTTAATAGTTCCCTGTCATCATCATTATTTGTATGTATTTTATGTGAGCCTTTTGAGGGCAGATATATAATTTTAACATCAAAATAATTTCTTCTGCATCATAAATGCGCCTTGAGTTTATTATCCTCACTCAATATTGGTTGATTGAAAGAAAATGAACGAATGCATTTCATTACCTAAGACCCAATGAGCATTAGAATTTATGCCTATCTTGTAGACATATACACTGACACATGAAAATACAAGTTGATGTTTCTTCAAAATAAGAGAAAAATGTGGCTTAGGTTTAAATAATATTAGGAAATCATTTAAAATAGTAGTCATGCATTTCTAACTTTTTTTTTTTTTCTGGCAATATGCTTAATGAAAAATGAGGAAGAAAGTCTGGGCTTAAAGTTTTCTGTTTTGCTACTATACTCAGTGCTTTTTGTAATTTTTTTCCTCCATCCTTCAGTCTTCCTTTCCTTTAATATGACTCAATTACATAAACTCATGACATTTAGTAAATCTATGATTATATTATTCTATGATTAAGCTATGCAGGTTTTCTTCCAACTCCAGACTACTCCTGGTTAGCCCTTTTATTTATTTTTATTTATTTTTTTTAAAGATTTATTTATTTGTTCATTCAAGCACTTGGGCACAGTCAGAAGCGCAGGAGGGTGAGAGAATTCACCAGAGCAAGAGCAGGAAACAGAACAGGCAAACCAACGAAATACACTGCTGAGGGGAGCAGCGGGCGGCAGGAGAGGTCTGCGCGCCGCGTGGTACCCTCCCTGGTGGCCTGGGAGAGAACCGGTGCTGCAGAGGCTGAGGGCAGCTTTGCAGCCCAGCACTCAACCTCTGTGCCACCAGGGGAGGCCCATCGTTAGCCCTTTTAAATAAAGCCTTCATGATCCAGTCATCTATTTTGGGGCATTTGGGTTGTTTCTAAAGCTTAGCTATTGTAAACAGTGCTGCTATAAACATAGGGGTGCAGGTGCCTTTTTGAATTAATGTTTCTGTGTCCTTTGGGTAAATACCTAGGAGTGGAATTGCTCGATCATATGGAAGCTCTATCTTTAGTAGGTTGAGGAATCTCCACACAGCTTTCCATAGTGGTTGGACCAGTTTGCACTCCTACCAGCAGTGCAGGAGTATTCCTTTTTCTCCACATCCTTGCCAACACTTGTTGTTGCTAGTTTTTTTTTAATATGTGCCATTCTCACTGGTGTGAGATGGTATCTCATTGTAGTTTTGATTTGCATTTCCCTGATTGCAAGTGATGTTGAACATTCAAGATGTGGTACATATACACAATGGAATATTACTCAGCATTCAAAAAAAGATAAACACATGCAATTTGCAGCAACATGGATGGAGCTGGAAGGGATCATGCTCAGCGAAATAAGCCAGAAAGAAAAAGAAAAATACCAGATGGTCTCACTCATAGCAGGAATCCAGAAAACTTAAATAAGGGACCAGGAAAAAGAATAACTAAAGAAAGAAAAAATCAAAATCAACAAACAACTATGAACCAGAGACACACTATGCGGGGGGGGGGGGGAGAGGAGGGATTGGGGTCAAAATAAAGGGGTTGCAATTGTATGGGGAATATAAAAATAAAATTAAAAAAAAGTAAAGCCTTCAGTATTTAACTTCCACCAGGGATTCTCACAAAACAGTTCAAAACTCTCAGACAATTGTCTAAGAACAAAATGTATTTAAAAGTTCTCAATACTATTCATATTAACTACAATCATTTAGCAGAAACAGTATCTATCTATCTATCTATCTATCTATCTATCTATCTATCTATCTATCTATCTATCGATCTATCTATATGTTCAATTTAGTTCATGTCTTAGTGTCTTCTTTACTAACCAATAAATTAAACTGATACTGAGATTTGTGTTTTATCAAGGAGATATTGTTTTGTGCCTGCAAATTAGGCCAGAATTCTAGCTTTCTGGCCAGAATCTAAGATCTATGCTTCTGCAGATGTAGCTTTGACCACATAACTCCAATGAGACTGGAAATAATATCCCTGACACAGTTCTTTATTTTACACCATTTGAACACAGAAATAGGACCATGCATGTACTCTCAAAAATTTGTAAGAATTGCTCATCTTTATAATTAGATCTAACTTATTTTAAAGCTGTTTTCCATGCAGAAAGATGATAAAGAAAATTTAAAAGCATTAGGATATCTTTCCCTGATACTGTCATTACTAGATATATCACCATTCCACAGTTCATATTTTTTTTACTGATAGATAATTAGTTATGATAGTAAAACTACATTATTTTATTTCTGTTTCATTACTGCTATTCATTATACATTTGGTAGATTAAACAATACATCCAAATGAGATAATGAATTACATATTTTTAGAGCAGAATGAGCTCTAAAAATTATACTAATTCTTCATTGGCAACATTAAAGAATCATACCTTAAAGTAGAGTTAATTACATATAAATATTTCCTTGGGAAAAATTTGTTTTAGAAATAAATTTTCTCTAATGGATTTTTTATTATCTAAAAGTAATAATAGACAACATTTTAATAAAATGCAAGTAATCTACTTTTGTTGTGTTTTTGTCATCTGTTTGATTTAAATTTCTTAAATCTCATTTCAGAATATTTCAATCTATCTCACATTTTTCTTTTTAGGAAAAATAAAAATCATTATTTTCATCTATGTATGTATCTATGAGTTGGACTCAGAAATTCTAGTATGAATAGGGTATTAGCTAAGAAACTTTTCATATGCTTTAGTATTAATATAATCAGGTCCTAAATAAAAAGCTAGAATGTTAGTGACTTCCTTTGTCCCCTGTCTATAATTTTTTGTGGATTTCTCAAAATTCAAGAAGTTTGAAAAATGTGGTTTTAATGGAAGCCAGTATATTTTACCTCATGATAGACACAAAGTAAAAGATTTCAAAAATGTTCATTTGAGGCTCCTCCCTGGTGGCACAAGGGATTAAGCAACGCACTATGTAGCAATCCACAGCCTCTGCAGCACAGGTTCTATCCCCAACCTTCCAGGGAGCAACCCACATGGCACAGCAGACCTCTCCTGACTCACCTGCTACTCCCCTCAGTAGTGTATTTCAGTCAGTCTGCTTGTTCTATTCCCTGCTCTGTCTCAGGTGAATCCTCTCATGCCCCCCACATCTCTGTCCTGTGCCCCAGCACTTATGCATAAATAAATAAATCTTAAAAAAATATTCATTTGAAATTCTCCTTTCAGCTGCCTCTAACTCTGTGAAAGGGAAATATCTATTTTACCTTTGTAAAAATTAAAGCCCAGATAACGCAAATATATGACATATACACTTTTAACAAGAGAACTTAAAAGTACAAATATACTATGATTATATTTAGAAAGGCCCTGCATATATCATTGAAATTATTTGAGATTAATTCTTATGGGATCTTAGTCATTCTCTGACAGTCAGCTACATTTTGAGGAACTTCATTATTTTTCTCAATCATGGGTGCACAATTTTTTGCATCACTGCTTAGGTGGTCTAAAAGAGATTATAAAAAGCTTGGTTTATTATCAGAAACTATTCATTAACAGGGAGGATCTGATACAATATCGACATGAGTAAAAATGTAAATAGCGGGCCTCCCCGGTGGCGCAGCGGTTGAGCGCTGGGTTGTGAAGCTGCCCGCAGCCTCTGCAGTGCCAGTTCGATCCCCGGCTGCTCCCCGGCCTCCACCGGAGAAGGGTCCCACATGGCGCGCAGACCTCTCCTGCCGCCCGCTGCTCCCCTCAGCAGTGTACTTCGGTCCTTCTGCCTGCTCTGCTCCCCGCTCTGGCTCTGGTGAATCCTCTCACCCTCCCGCGCTTCTGACTGTACCCAGTGCTTGTATAAATAAATAAATAAATAAAAATAAATCTTTAAAAAAAAAAATGTAAATAGCAGTTCTCTTTCTTGGTAAATGTAATAGTGATTTAAGCAATAATAAAATTGCTGATTAAGAGGTAATGTTGGATGTTAGCTTAAACATTACATGTTAGTTTAACCAAATATATCTTTCTTTCTTTTTTCCCTTTTTTTTAAGATTTATTTATTTATTTATGCATACAAGAGCTGGGGTACAGGCCAGAGATGCAGGGGGTTAGAGGATTCACCAGAGACAGAGTGGGGAACAGAACAGGCAGATTGACTGCAATACAATGCTAAGGGGAGCAGCGGGCGAGACAGGGGTCTGCCTTGCCATGTGGGTTGCTCCCTGACCGGATGGGGATCGAACTTGTGCTGCAGAGGCTGCTGATTGCTTCATAGTGTGGTGCTTAACCCCTTGCGCCACTAGGGAGGTCCTATTCAAATATTTCTTTCATTGCAGTTTAGATCTTCCAGAAAAATTGTTAGGCCCTACATCTCCATTTCATTTTTTCAGCCAGTAATATAGTGATTCTCTTTAAAAACTGTCTCACATTAAATCATCAAATTTTTGCAGAAGGAGCAGTTTGATGATCTCATCACATATGCGATTTTTCTATCTTTTCGTGAACCGTAGCTTAGATCCAAGAGATATTTATCTGAACTTCCTTCCCCTAGGGAAATAAAAGTTGATTATTTGGTTCGGAGGATGGGCAACAGATTATTTTTTAGCGTATGCTTTGAAAGTAAGCTCCTTGGACTTTGAATGAAATGACATGCGGTTTCCCCAGGTACAAATGATTCAGAACATCTTCTCCCAGGACAGCTGCACATTAGCGAGCTGCTTTGCATCTGATGTTAAACAAACTAAACCATCTTGCTTGATCTCCATTATTTAAATGTAAAAGATTATCCTGGTTGGCCATGAAAAATATTTTATAAATTATAGATATGTATCTAAATAAATTATGCAAATAGTGGTTTAAAGGATTGATTCTAGAACTAGCTTGCCCAATTGCAAACCTGAATTCTGCAATTACTAGCTGTATCCAGGAACAAGTCAATAAAGCTTTCTGCACCTCATTCATAAAATGAGGGCAGAAAAGTTCCAATCATAGGTATATTGTGAGTATTAAATGAGCTAATACACACCAACTATGTGTGATTGGTTCATAGCAAGCACCCAATCAGTGTTAGCTATTACCATGTATAGTCTAATAAGAAAAATGTCATACTTATCAGCAATCATTACTGTATTTTTCCAGAGGTGACATATAATATTATCCCACTGAGGAAGATGTGGTTTATCACTTTATGTACAATTAATTAAAAATATTTTGGTATATTTACATAAGAAATAATGTCTCCACTTTACTCTTATCACAGTAACATAATATGTTGTCTTGAAAATGTGAAAATGAAAACACTTGATGTATGTGCTAAGGACAATGAATTCTTGATTAGTAAAAGATAATTGGGTAGGGTTTACTAAATGTTTATAAATAAAATTGCAACCAATAAATTTTACAAATGGCAAGTATAGTACATACTTTAAACTGGAGTTACCTATTATTTTTACGTAAACTTTTTTATTTATTATGAGACAATAGTCACAAAAATCTACCTTCTAGAAAAGAATTTCAAATTAATTCTGTTCACAAGAGAGGTGTCTTTGGAGAATAAGCCCCCTATAATGGAACTATTGATAATACTGCAGGCAGGCCCCTCATATGTCAAACACTTGCTTTGGTGAGACAAGTTTAATGCATAGAAAGAGCTATTATTAGCAGCAACAAAATTCCGAGCCCTTGAGACAACCTTTGTCTAAGAAAATAAAAGAAAAAAAGGAATATTGCACCTTGGCTATTTTCTTCATGCAAAATTCTGTATGAACTGCAGGATGTTGTTTAAATGATATTTTTTTTAATTCATTGTTTTCTATCATCCACTCCTTCTTTGCCATGTGATGACTGGCTTTTATAAACCTTTGGAGGTCATGGATATATAAAGCCTGTCAACACAATGCTTATGTTATTGGAAGGTTAATTTTAGTTGTTTTTCTTTGCTTTTTTCTTTCAAACTTTTTTTTCATTTGAGTAAAATGCAACAAAACTTAGGGACCCCTGTTTGTTTGTTAGTCAGTTGTTTACATAACTATGTAAATTTGGGAGTACAACTTCACACCTCCATATGTTCACATGATCATTCTTTTCCAAATTTAATAAAAACAATTTAGAAACTTGAGATTATTATGCTAGAAAAAAAAGATAGACATATGGTAATTGCAAGATTTTAAGTGTTTAATATGTCAGAATGTAGTACTCATTCAAGCAACATGCTTCAGATGCTTGCATTTATACAAAATTTACCTTTGATTTTAACATTTTCCACTGATTGGTTCATGTAGCAGGTGCAGGGGAATTAACTCTCCCAAATGTTGGAAAACTAGAAGCAAGGATATTATTCTGCTTTCTCCTAAAACAAGCTATGGTGTTTCTGATGCTGTCTGCTTCTCAATATGAGAACATTTTCCTCACTAAATTGTTACAATATACTTTTCCAAATGCTGATATATTCTCAGAGTATGAAAAAAACTGTGACACAGTGACCTGGTGAGAGCCTACCGTTCTTGGGTAGTCAGTGGCAGCAATATGCCCCCATTGGGTACTCCAGGGGCCCAAATACAGATTGGCTGCATGTGCTCCTACTGGAATGGCTAATTAAGTTGGAAACATAATCAAATCTCACACAGTCTTATACAGTGGTATTTTTCCTGTGAGTCTATGTACTGAAATGACATTAAAGTTTTTTGTTAGTTTAGGAATAGACTTGATACCTGAATAGGAATCAGAGTCCTATTGCTCTTCTATTCATTAATAAACATGGATAAACTGGGACTCAGATAAGAATTAAACTAATGATGATAAATGAGCAAGGCATTCCAATCTTGTCAAATCAGAGAAACAGACAAAAATAACTATAATGGCTAGAATGAATGTTAACAGAGGATCCATTAAAGAGTTCTCTTGGGCTCACCATTGTGGAAATCAAAAGTCAATATTAGAAAATGTTTCATTTACATTTAAAAGTGACTTTCGCTGTTTACAAATAGAAGTTCCGTAAAGGAGAAAAACATTTTCTTCTTCCCTTTTAAGTTCTTAGCTGAAATTTAAAAAAGTATTAAAAAATATTAACTGAGTATAAAAAATGATTAGCTGAGAAAAACAAATTTAATTTCATATGTACAAGAACTGTGAAGATCTGTGACCCAAACAAGTCACCAAAGTAGGCAGCTTGATATGTTTTTGACAAGGAAATCATAGGTTTGTGAAGAATGGACAAGACAAAGGGATTTGACTTGTGACAGTAAATTAATTTTAAAGAAAGCAGCAGTTTCTTAGGACCAGACTTCCTGATCCTCAATTCCCTGTCTCTGGTAAGGAGGGTCTTCTGCCTGCTGGCACAAAGAGAATACCCTTCTCATAGTAGACTTGCTTGCTGCTCTCAGTGGGACAGAGGAGGCTTGAATGTCCTGGCATCAGCACTTTCATAAGTATCTTTAATAACAAGTAATCAATATGCCAAAGTGGTATAATTGAGGGCAGCCTATGCTGAACCTTGTCACCATAGTCAGAACCAGTGGGATATTCTGATTATTCCACTTCTCATAGGCTTGTGCTCAGAAAAGTCATCTGACTTCTGTAGTTAGATGTACAAATCTGTAGTCTTAGTTTCCTGATTTGTAAAGTGTCAGTAATGATACTGCAAAGGACTGTTTTAAGAATCCTTGCACCTCCCTGGTGGCTCAAGGGGTTAAGTCATAGCACTATGAAGCTATCTGCAGCCTCTGCAGCACAAGTTCCATCCCCAACCAGGGAGCTGACCCACGTGGTGCAGCAGACCTCTCCTGATTAGCCCGCTGCTCCCCTCAGCAGTGTATTTCAGTCAGTCTGCCTGTTCTGTTCCCCACTCTGTCTCTGGTGAATCCTCTCACCCCCTGCATCTCTGGTCTGCACCCCAGCTCTTATATGCATAAATAAATAAATATTTTTTTAAAAATGAATGAAGCCAAACACTAACTGCAGTTTGGATTTGACCTATAGAATGCACTAAATAAAAATTTTACAGCATTATTTATATTTCAGATGGGTGCTGTTATTCCATAGGCAATAAGGAGGTAGTAACTGACTAGATTAAGGTCGTGTACAGTTACTATGGAAAGCTTCAGTAAGCACATGATTCACCTCAAAGTGATTTCAAAAAGAATATGGAAACTTGTAACAGAAATTCACCATGGTAAAGTCCTGAAGCTGGTGGGCTAATCTCCCATTACTCAAATGCACAGTACTCATATGGTATTTTTCTTCCCCCAGATCTTAAGCACCTACTCAGTTCTATATTTTCCTTATTTTAAAATTTTAAAATTGTAATATTTTACCATCTAATTATATATGTGTGTGTTGTGATATCATCCATTGTCATCTGAGGTCCTCTTGTCCTTTACACTCAAAATAACAATGGCTTAGACTCCTATTTTGTGCCCCGTGGAAAATTCAATATACTATGAAGATCCCTCTAAACTCCCAATGGGTCTTGCACTCTCGTAGACACCTCAGTCTCTGGTCATCTTTCTCTGCAACTTTTTATTTTCTGTTCTGTGTTTCTGCTATAGCATATACTCAAATGGAGATATCAGTCTCTTTCCTAAGCATACATCACATACATAATTGCATAAAAATAAACCTGCTCAGCAATGTGAATATAGCACATTTCCTGATTTATGGAGATGTAGAAATACCAGCAACTTAAAATTGAATATTAGATGTTACCAGGTTTAATTTTTTTCATCTATCTTAGTCTTCTCCTTTCTTCTTTATTCCCCCAACACCCACTAAAATCTCAATAATTTCTAATTTAGGAAGAGTTTTGCTATCTTCTATTACTTTCTCTTCTACTAGCCCATGTTCTTGGAGAGTCATATTCCATCACAAGTGGCTCCTTAAAGGGAACACTACTATCAGGGATTAATAGATATACACCTTTATAGCAAACCAGCTCAATTCTTCTGGGCACAAAAGGAGGTAGATTTAAATAAGTAAAATTAAGAAGAAAAAAAAATAACTTCTGTGGGAAAAGGGCTTCAAATCAGAGCTCAGAAATTCCTTGAAGACATTTGTAACCCCTGCTATATTATCTGATGTGCTATTTGCATAGGGGTGTAACAATTAGAATCACAGGAACAATTTCTTTCATCTCAGAAGCAAGCTGTGGCTAAATACCCAAAGCCTTTGTGATTATCTGTTTTATCAGGTGAAGGACTTTTTTTTTTTAATGTACAGGTGTTGAATCTCTGTATCCAGATGAAATAAAATTCTGATTCCAAGATAAGTTGTTCCTGAAAGCTCTGGATTTAAAATTCTCAATGTTATGGTTTCATTTCTTCTAGGTAGGGCTTTATATTTTGTGCTATATTTCTTAGCTTTATGCCCTGGAAAATGGCATTTATTTTGTATTTTTTATTATCTTCTTATCTAATGTAACATGTTCATATTATCTAAGGATCGACTGTAAAAATGAATGAAAGAATAGGTGTTCCATTACTAGTATTTCACTTCTACCTTTGTCTTGTGCAACATTGCTTTCCTGTGCTTTTTGTTAAATATTCATTAAACTATTCATTCTACTCACTGTTTCCTTAGAGCTTTAAATAGATGTTGCAGCTTTAATATTTAAAATAGGTCTTAATAAGTTATTATTTAAATACTATATTGTGTACATTGAGATTAGGGATTTCTACAGGGAGGTATTTCCTGTTGCTTTTGATAGGAGAAAGTCTTTAATTTTGAACAGGTTAAATATATGATCATAAAACAAAGGAAGTCTTGAGAATTCACCTTCTTCTAGGCATACTGTGCTGAGATATTATAGACATTTAAGAAGCATTTTTTCCCCTAACAAATTTCCAGGACAATGATTCTGAAACCTTTTAGGAGTTCATTTCATGTTCACTGTATTTTCTGCTTTATGTCACTAAGTATATTTCTTGCTGTTATTTCATCTTTATTAAAGCCAGGAATAAAAGGACTCCTATCCCCCATTTCTCCCAATGCCTAAAGAACAAGGCTAATTTACTTCTCATTCCTTTTCCTCCAAGCAAATCAATCCTCTTTTGATTAAACTCTCTTAGCAACTATCAACTTTAGCACCATGGCTAAGTACAGTACTCTCTCTTAAACAAAGGCTACAGAGAAAAACTGAACATGTAGAGGAGGTCTAATCATGAACTATAATCAGAGAATATTAACAAAGCCTTTATTCAAGACTCTAGACCTTTAGTCATAGAATATCAGTATGATTCTCTAGAATTAATAAAAAAAGAAGATATTTGAAGCAATTTAATCAAAGCTCTCTCCATTTCCTCTTGGGTTCCAGACATTTTGTAAGGCTGTTTTAAATCATTGTGACCTTCCAGGCTTTCAGCATCTTTGGAAAAATCAAAGCTGAGTGTTTAGCACCTGAAATTCTTTGTATTTCCCTTTTAGCATGATGGAAATAAATTCCATATATGCTTCATATTTTAGATATTCATCAGAATTTATCTGGTTTGGGCTACTTGCTGACAGTGCTGGGTCTTGAATAACAGAGATAACATACAACAAATGTGCCCTGCTCCTTGGTACATAGGAAATGAGGATGCTCGCAGTGCCTGCCTCCATGAGTTAGCTCAATAAATTTGAATTGCTCATTAGAGTTCCAATGCCTCATTGTTGCCTATATGTGAACAGCTTAAGTGAATAGAAATCAGATGGAGGGTGGGGGTGGACACATAGAGATTTCACATAATTCCTGTTGCCAGAGAAACCATTTTCTTGCTGTCTGGGCATGCACCGAGCAGCTTAGATCAACTGGAGGCTCAGCACAGCCTTTGCGGTGACTTTAGTAAAGAAAGAAAAAAAAAAAAGGAGAAAATGCTTACAAAGAAAAGCAGAATTGAGTATTAAAATGTTCTTTTAATTACATGGTTTTGTACACTGGGCTTTGGAACACCTTGTTCCCTAACACTGCCGATGCATCTGACTGTACATGTGTTCCTATACCTCATGTTCTTTTATATTTTACTGTTTCTGCCTATGTCTAGAACATGTTTTCATGTATATGTTTATGTACATTATGTAGATGTATATTTACACAAGGATGTTCATTATCTTTTTCCCTTTTTCTCTCTCTCCTTCCCCGCTATGCACCTATACACTCTGTGTGTATACACCCCACACACAACTGTGCTGTGTAACAGGGAAACTTTTCTCAGGAGGAGCAAGGGGGATAATATGGCAACACCATAGTTTGCTCACCAAAACTGAGAAGAAATGACAGAAAATGAAAAAATCATAGAAGAGTTTAAACTGTGAATTCTTAGCATTATTTTACAGTTGGGTCTATGTGGTGAAGGATGTTTTCTAAGCATCAAAGTTAGAAAATAAGTTGAGAACATAGGAATTGAAATATTTTAAACACACAGTTTCCTATATATTTCCCCCCACATTTTTAGAATAAAAAGTATATCCTGAGTAAATATGGCACTTATGATATTTTGTAAGGAAAGCAAGTAGTAGTAGTAGCAGTGAAAACTATTTATGGTGGCTCTGAAGCAATAAATACCATATTTTGGAAGTTTTATTTTTGATTTTTTTACTTATTTTATGTTTTATTTTTAGTTTACCTGCATTTAAAGTTTGAGTAAGGATTATTTTTTTAATCTTCACTTAGAAGTAATTGACAAATATCTTTGATGAGTAGAAATTTTATAAAACTAAATAATTACTAATGAATTCTGTGATATATATCACCCCATGTAGCAATGACCACTCTCTAGTTGTGTCACCTCCATTGTCACATAATTTTACCAAACTTTTTTCTTGCATTTGTTTTTTTCTCTGCTCCACTAATCCCATAATACACACCAAGACTATAATCATTTCCTCTTTATTGGCAGCTTATATAGCACCTACACATACTAACTTTAAGAAAGGTTTATTGAAAACTGAATCAACAAATGAAGCATCACTTTAACCTAGAGGAATACCTATTATGCACACATGACATTACAAGCTAAAAGTGAATTAAGAGACAAATTCAGGGCTTCTCATTACCATGTCACAGTAATCACTGAACACATTTCATATTTTTAGTCTAAGAAAAAACTTGGCAACATTGAAAAAAGAAAAATATATGAAATAAGAAAATCATAGGTTTTCAAACATAGTCTCACATTTCAAAAAAATTGCTAAATTTTTTTTGAAAGAAGTTTCAAGAAATGACTTTATCTTTTCAGTTCTTTGTGATTCTAACCTAATGTTTTTCTTTTTCTTTCTGAACTCCAGTCTTTGACTGTTGAGATGCTAAATTCTCCCTCTGCCAGCAAAATTACTACATGTTAATTTTACCTGCCCTTGGGAAATGGCCTAATTTACTGTCCCTTTTAATGGTCTGGCTCCTTTAGACCAACACAGGTAGAAAATAGCTGATAGATTTTGAAGTGCACATACTAAAATTATTTAGATTTTATTTTGCTGATTATGTAATTTTGCTTTCCAATTGTCATAAAGGAGATAAAAGATTTAAACACTTTTAATTTTTGGTGTTTTCTAGCAGTTTTCTGCTTTTCTTTCAATTCTTTAATTTTTTTTTTGCCTTTTGTCCATCATTTTTAAAGATGACATTAGAACCTATTAAAGATCTCCATGTAGTGATCGTCATCCTTTCTGAATGTAGATCATGTCATTCAATATGATTCCTAGACTCTGACCTGGCAAGCTAATATAAATCTGCTCCCTTTTTCTCTTTTGTATATCTTAATGGAGACTGATTCCTATTAAGGTCTCAATTCAAATTTCAGTGTATTGAAGGATAATGAGTTTGGCCACATATCCCCTCTTTCCTATTCACGTGACTGATGAGCATGGAAAGATAATGCAGCCTTAGCTTGCACTGGGAATCAATGCCTTCTTGGGTTAGAACTTTTCATTATAAATGCAATTGACAGAGGTGTCTATTATAAGCTATTTGTTATACAATCTTTATAAATAGCTCTCATCATGTATAAGACAAGTCTAAATTTGTTTGAAAATAGCTTCTAGAGATACCCTGCTGTGGCTTCCTCTGAGTGCCAGGCAGGAATTCAGTAGGGGAGTCAGACACTTGGAGCAACTTGGAGCTAGAAATGATGTGCATCACATACAGTTTAAATGATCCAATATAAATGGGAACATGGTTCATAGATAACCATGTACAAGTCAGCAATATTTAGCCATACTCTACATCATCTAACATAAAATATGTGCTGTTTTTGGAGGATGTCCTGCCTAGCTACGTAGGTTGAGTTTGCCATCATTTGTTTCTGCTGACTAATTTGACCTGCAATTCAATGGAGGAGGGGCTTAAAACTCAAACATCCAATTGCCTATTCTCTCTAAAGACTGGTATGTTCAAGAAAGATAGAAAGCTTAAGCTTCTTCAAGTCCTTGGCCCCACATTTCTATTCAAATGCAAGCACAAAAATGCATTTCAAAGTCAAATATAAATGGTGTTTGGATTATCCACCATTTTGGATTATACACACCACTGCTCTCGATTACTAGAGGCAATTAAGGGTCACTTTTGATATGAAAAAGTTTTCCCTTAAATGCAGACCTCTCTTCAATCAAACTTTCACAAGAAGTTTATTAACTGAAGCTGACTGATTACAATTTCACCTTCTTTTCCTACTCAGCCCCTGGAAGAGATATTCAAAAGCAATAACATCCTACAAAGCCAGGAAGGAGGGAAAAAGAGAATCTAGGAACTCAAATAATGAATACTCCATATCAGTCCTAGATAGTGGGAAATGTTCAATTCATCATTTCAAGGGTTATATCAGAAAATATTGCCTCAAGGGAAAAAAATGAACAAAATGAGAATTATCTGGTAAATACACAGACATGACAAAATTATGGGGCAGAAGCAGATTATAATAGAGATGTACAACACACTCATACCACGCAGCTTCCATTTTTACAAATGAAGAAATAAAGCATCATGAAATCTGTCATTCCAGGTACCCACATACCCTCTTCTGTGTAAACTCTTTATTTTGTTCATATTTCCAATGCTGCTTGACTATTACTATTATTTACACCCTTCTGCATTTATTGGTTTGCTCTGACACCTTTTCAAATCTGAGACCAAGTAGAGGCTCAATCTGATTACCTTTAGCACTTGCACAGCCCTGGCACACAATAGACAGTGAATATTTCTGGATTAAGTCCAGTTGAATTGCATACATAACCTTCAATGAAATAAAAGTACCACAAAGGTAGTTCCTGTGAACTTAATGTGACTAAATATGATCATGGATCTTAGATCTTTGTGTACTGCAAAGTCTTATAAATATTTGATATTATTACTGCCACACTTTAGATTACATAAAATTTAGATGGTATTTCAAGAGTTGAACTAATTATAACCTTAGAGCTTACCTGCCAAACATTCATCGATCTGTTTCAAAGTTGTAGTGTGAGTACTTTCTAGATGATAACAGCATTATCTTTTGATTTAGTTCCTAGTCTTTAGGAATATAGATTCTTATAATAATAGTCATTAATTTTGAAACTCTCAGAAATTACAGATACAGGAATTACCTGTGGATTGGCAAATCATATGACTGTCATGGTTTTCTTTTCCTTTTGACTTTCAAAAGTTGCATATGTTTTTGTGTCAAGAGACACTAATCATTCCATCAGTAATAATATTCTGTAATTATAAGTTTCCCCTCTGTTGAGTAAACTTCACTTTTGCTCCCAACTTTCATCTTCCTCTCATCAATAGGATATGTTTTTTTCTTACAGTGCTCCCTGAGGAGTATGCCTGGCCTTATAGTGAATCATGGACAGTTAAAATTTCTGTTTACCACATTCATTCAGAGATTAAATTTGCCTCTTCCTTGTTATATCTCAGTTCATTTCATCAAATGAGTCAAGAGTCACATTCTTTCATGGAGGTAATAGAGTTTGATTTGTTATTTATACTCTCCCTTTCACCAATCACAGGGAACAGTGTACACACTTTTGCTCAGTCCTGGAAACCCCCAGGGTACTTACACTCAAAGAGGAACAAACAGAATTAAAATTGCCTAGAATCTGGTTTTGATCGTTGTCTAGATATATAAATTTGAGTTAGTCAATAATTTCTTTGAGTTTCAGTTTTTACTCTTGTGACATGTGTGTGATTTATCCTGTGAGGACTCAATTATGAAGTAGATATGCTGAGTATATACTAGGTACTTATTTAAGCAGAAATAGCTGCTCTGTTTTATTATAAGTGGACATTTTAGTATAAGCCCACTCTCATGAAAGATCCCTTCCATGTTCAGCAATATATTCAACTCCTGGTTATGTTAACAGCTTAGAAAGTTTTGTCCTAAGGCTTGGTGACTTCCAGCTTTGTTATGTAAGAGAACAGTCATGAAAGTACTGTGCTCTTCTGGGTGGATTTAGGATTGAAAAATGAGAAAGCAAGTGCTAGGAGGTAATGAGTCAGCAGGTATTTAATCTGTAATGCAAAATCCTAAAACTAGGGGCAAAAAGTCAACACCAAAAGGTTATATGTAAATGCCAAGAGCCAAGCGTAGAAGATGTAGCTATAATAGGAGCTGAATAGGAAGAATCAGAAGAAATAGCTAAGGTATGAACACCTACAAATTCTGTTGGATAACCATCTTTTTCTAGGCCTATTTTTAACTCAGCACCTGAGAGAACATAAAACTCATAGAGGACTATAAAAGTAAGTGTAATTCTACTGTGTGTTCTAGCTTATTTTGGTGCTCAGCATAGTTAGAAAACAAATGTGAACGGTAATTGTGACCACAGGCCTGGGCTGAGTATGGCGTGTGCTCCAACAGGGAGATCACAACTCTGCGAGATGTAATGGCAGATAAATAATGAAGGCAATGCAGGAGCTTAGGAAAAGAGAAGAGACATCTCAGTAGAGAAACGATACCTGGAAGAGACACAAAAATAGCAAAATGACAAGGTATTCATCTAGCTAAAACTTAGGCTGTGTGTGCTTGAGTGTGTGTGCGTGTGCATGTGTGTGTGTGTATGTGTGTGTTCCAGATGGGGAAGGGGAAGAAGCCTGGGGTATTGTGGTAGAGGGTCAGTCTCCCCAAGTGGACCAGGGAGATTTTTCTCAATATGTCCAGAGTGGGCATCTTCTAATAAGTGGTATGGGGAACTAGAGCTCAATAGAGATCAGGTGAGCCTTGGGAGGTTGATTACCATTCCTTAAAGGTCTGACATTATTTTGAGTTGCTGTAAGTAAGCACTCTGAAGAGAAGGAAAAGTTCTTGTCCTTGCCTAAGTCCTTCTGCCCTTTACCTTATCATGGTAGCAACCACTGCTCCCCCTTTTATGACCTCTCAGAATGTATTTGGCAGGGAGGAGGCACATTTAATTGTAAGTTTATCAGTGAACCTGCTTCTTTACATGAGTTCCCATCTTTGCTCTCAGAATAAGGACGAGGTAATGGTCTTGTCTGTGACTCCCACCCTTCCCCACCCCATTCCGCCTCAAATTCCTAAACACAGAATAAATATTCCTGCTCCACTCCCTTACTTGTTAGAATTTACAACAATGTAAATTTTCCACAAATATGTTAGTAGGTGAGTTTTCTTTTGCTAACCCATCTGATGTTGTTTTGATTACTTGTCTAGACTGAGAAGAACCCAGAGGGATAGGGGATGATTTCTTTGCTCCCCGATGGTGAGGGAGAAATAGGATGCAATGGCCAGTAGAACCCATCTCCTTGGTGGCTTTATTTGGCATAATAAATATGCAGGATTTTAGTATGGAAACAATGGGGGACTTCCAAGGATTTTTAAGCAAAGAAAACCATTAATGTGTTTTCTAAAGATCAACCTGTTGGCAGTGTGGAGAGTGAACGCTACGTGGGGGAGTTAAAGAATTTTGCAATAGTGTAAGAGAGATGTGATGAGGACTTAACTGGTATGCTAATGACAGATGTGAGAGAAGGAAGCAAGTATTAGGGATATTTAATGTATTGTAAACATTTAACATCATATTATAAATGTAATAGAAAAGAGTTTGACCTGGTAACTTCAAAAGTGGAAAAAAGAAAAAACTGTGTTATGAAATACTTTAAAAGAGTGAATATTAATGAGTCAAAGTGTGTGTATATGGTTTGGACACGCTGACACCTGGGGTTTTATTCTGGCTCTGGTAATTACTATTTATGAGACTTAGGGTTTACTCATTCATGAAATGAAGTTAATAATACCTGTCTAAAGGGCTAATATGAGGGTGAGCTAATATATATGAAAATGGTTCATCACTTAGCAAGCACTCAATCAATAGCAGTTATTGTTGGTGTTATTAAAAATGCACTTAAATAGAGGCTCCTATATAGAGTCTTCATTAAACTTTTTCTAAATATCTTCTCCCAATATGTCCCAAGTGGATAATAAGACAACTTGGATGAAATAAATTAACAAGTATAAAGCACTTAGGAGAATGCCCAGCATACAACTAGCACTATGTGCTCATTAATTTAAATAAACAACTATTTAAATAAGTAAGTAAATGCCTAGTCATTTACTGTGCACTGTTGCTTTGCTCTGTCATGCTGAGAAGTGGAAAATGGCTCCAGTTTCTCTTGAAAGATGCTGGCTCAAAATTAGAGAGGATATTATTGGCAACCTAAGTCTATTGTACAGTTTGCTTATCAGGAAATAAACCTCAAAGTGGATATGAATAATAATTTCTTTCCATTGTGCTCTAACTATCTGAGTTTTAGGAATGGTTTTCAGTCTTTTCAAAGAAATTACAAGTATGAATGAATTTGAATGAACAAATTTTTACTTGATAGCACTGATTGAAGATAGCATTTATGACTGTTAAATAAGAACTGAATTATCAACTTTCAGCCCTGTCAGTACCTATCCTTATAGAACCTTTTTTAATTCTTTTGAATTCTGCTTCAACCCAAGATATATCAATAGATTACTTCATCTTGATAAATCTTCAAAGAGACACTAGATGACTGGACTTTGATTAATTTTGTGAGAAGCAGCAGTCTGTATTTGTGATTTTAAGAGCTAAGGGACTAACCTTTACTTACATTTTACTTTTCAATAGTTTTTCTTTACATTTTGCTATTGAAGTATCTCATACCAAACTACATTAAGCTCCAAGGTTAAGGATAAGGTGTTTATGGGAGTGAGTCAGGATAGCGATTGCTTTTGCCAAATAGTAATGAAACCTAGGTATGTAAAAGGGAGATTATCTCATTAAGGCAATAATAAACACAAAAGGATATTAGAGGCCAGATGGAAATTCAAATAGAAGCGTCTATAATGGGGTATAAGAATGCAAATCACCCAGCGAAGAGTTTTTGCACATTTAAATGTAGTTGCTTGTGTCATAAAAAAAAACATAGACATAAAATACAATCTGTTAAAGTATTTGTATTAGAATCATAAGGATTTCTAACTAGAGAAACAACAATGTCTATTTGAGAATCAGTGCCTACAGGTATTGTTACATTTAGCATGAGTATTAAGAATAAAGTTTCAAGTACTGTCTGTTACAGCAGCACACTTTAAAGTCAGAGGTTATAATTACACTGAAAGTCATATTAAAGCAGAGTCAGTAAGTATAATTTCAAACTCACATGTCTAGCTTATTTTAGGGAATGCTTAAAATGAAAATAATCACCCCCTTTTCTTCCCTGCCCTTAATTACATGAGGTCCTTTTTTCTTCACTAGTTTAATTTTATTCTTTAATATTAATATCTCAATCAACACCAGTCCTCCAAATACTTGTCTTCCTAGAGCTCAAATTCCCTTGACAGGGTAACTATCAAAAGGTAAATTCAGCTACATTCAGATTTAGAGTGAAGATTTCAGTGACTGCTAGTTTCTTTGGTCATTTCACAAAATATATTCCAGAGCTCAAAGGAAAATTCAGTGCAGGCTTAAATTTACTTCTGCACAGGAAAATTCATCCCATTATCCTCCAGGATGCCTCCACACCCAGGCTCACCCAGGCCTAAATCATGGTGCCAGTGACCCTGAGTTTCCTTGCTCATGTAGTATCCCTCTCTGCTTTGTTATTTTTCCCCACTTAAATATTCTTCCCTAGACCTTAAGGAGAGGAAAAAACAAAACAAAACAAAATTTTATGGATTGTTTCAGGATTAGCTTTTATTCCACTACTTGCACCAAGCGCTCTCCTATCATTTGTATTTTCCTCTGGAAGGTCAGCATACTATCTGCTACTTTAAGAGTTTGTAAATAAAAGTAGCCATGTTAGTGGGGTCGGGCACACTTGACTCGTGCTCTTGGCCAGGCAGGTTTGGCCTCAGCGGGTCATTTGGGATTCCAGGTCGGTGGAACAGGTAGGACACATTTAAGAATATCTCCCTTTTTTCTCCCTGAGTTGTACATTTCCTCATTCCCCTTCCATTGTAAATAAACCTTTTGTTAACCTTTAAAAAAAAGAAAATTGATGAAGCAAGGAAGTGTCAAACTTCTACAGGAATTGTACTAATAGAAGTAAACTTTAAATTGACTATATAAAAAAAAAAAAAAATAGGGCCTCCCTGGTGGCGCAGGGGTTAAGATGCAACCTATGAGGTGATCTGCAGCCACTGTTCTATTCCTGGCCGGCCAGGGAGAAACCCACATGGCGGGACAGACCTCTCCTGTCTCGCCCACTGCTCCCCTCAGCAGTGTACTTCGGTCCATCCATCTGCCTGTTCTGTTTCCTGCTCTGTCTCTGGTGAATCCTCTCACCCCCCACATCTCTGGTCTGTACCCCAATTCTTGTATAAAAATAAATAAATCTTAAAAAAAAATAAAATAAACTCAGTTAATTTAATTTACCAAAAAAAAGAGTTTATATAAATATGATTGCCTGATATTATTGTCCAATTATTTTGTGTTCATTAATCTTTGCCTCCCCGACTTAAAATATATTAAAGGACAGGAGTCATTCAGTATAAATACATACATGTTTGTATAATATAGATATTGATCATTTCTAATCTCTTAAAATGGCTTGGAAGAACTAGGTTTGTAATATAATTTACTAAATGGCTGCCGATCAGCATAATAACTTTTGTAAATAGCGACAATTCCAAAGACACTATTGAGTCCATTTAAGACAGAAAAGCTTAAACTAAGAAACTTTATATCCGTTTCTCAACATCACGTAGTTACTCGATGTTAAATTTCAATTAGAACTCAGCCAGATGTCCTTGGTTGCCCATTTGAGAAATTAATGAACATTTCCTGCCACACTTGGCAGTATCTACAAAGGGAAACAGAAGTCGTAGACTGTCATTTGTTAAAAACTAGAAAGAATCCATTTAAAGAATCATTGTAAGTGTTTACTTGAGAAAATTGGGGTTTCAGGCACTTCCCACTGCCTAGAAATGTTGAGTTAAAGGCAGGTTACATAGTTAGCTATGTTTTCATAGAGAAGAAAAATTACCGTTTCAATCTCATTCCTTATTTTATTAAAAAATAGTCTCATGTGACCAACCATTACTCACCCTAAGACTGATTTACAAACAAATCAAAATCAACTTTTTCACAGCTCACTGGAGACACATTGTCATCATCGGCTGAAAAGTCACGAGGAGAAAACAAGTGGTTGTCTGACTTGAGGTTTATCTGTGAATTACAAGCTCAGCCCTCTTCCCCTCCATAAAAGGAAAGGAAGCTCCAATTTGCCATGTTTGCCAGTTTTTAGGGTATAAGTATGGCCATGCAGGCTAATTTGAAGACACCAAATATCCAGTTTGCAAAACTGTTTTAATATCCAGTTTGTAAAATTCCTTAAATACAACTATTGACTCACAAGCTATTTCAAGCCCTCTTCAACTTGCTCCTGGATTTATAATCAATAAAAAAGTTTGCAAAGTTTGCTGAGAGCTTTAGGAAAATACAGAGGTCAGAATTTTATTCTTCCCTCTATCCTTTACTCTCCATTTAGTTAGATCAAACAGCTCTCACTCAAAAAGTAAAAGGACATTGAACATATATGGAAAGTAAAATTTCATCGTGCACCACTCTTATGACCAGTCTCTTCACATCCTTTGTTCATCTGGCCTCTCTGTCTCCTCTAATAATAAAATCTTTATGATTTTCATCTTTCTAGCCCAATGCCTAGCATCTGGTATGATCTCAAAAGTGTTTATTAAGTGAATAAGTGATTTTGTGACCCCTTTGTGATATTTTTTGAAAACCTACATCTATCATAACTGTATGAAATAGGTTATTACTAGAAATGTAGACAGAACATTTTATTTTTTTAAAGATTTATTTATTTATGCATACAAGAACTGGGGTACAGGCCAGAGATGTGGGGGGAGGTGAAAGGATTTACCGGAGTGAGTGGGGAACAGAACAGGCAGATCTACTGAAATACACTGCTGAGGAGAGCAGTGGGTGAGATAGGAGAGGTCTGCTGCACCATGTGGGTTGCTCCCTGGCCAGCTGGGGATCAAACTCATGCTGTAGTGGCTGGCAGTAGCTTGAAAGTGCTGTATTTAACCACTCCACCACCAGGGAAGCCCAACAAAGCATTTTGAAACCCTTTTTTTTTCCCCCGTATTTGAGTCTTTGTCCTTAGATTTCCTAGTTAGATGAGTCTGGATAAGTTTTGTTTTTTCATCTATAGAATTGGAAGTCCGCAAACCTGATTTATTGTTTCAGCCCTAGCACTGGAATGAGCCTAACCATCACTTGCATGCTTCTAACAGTGCACATGCTTTCTGACATATGGATGCACTTTCCTATACCCATAGATACCAGTGCTCCATAGTCATGGTGGCACATTAGCCAATGAGGCAAGCAACTTCATAGTTAATTTATTAACTCATTTTGCTTCTTTTTTTCCAAACTCTTCATTGAAGGATTTCATGTTTTGAAAGCCACATATTCCATTTTACTTGAATAAAAGGCCGAATAAACTTCTAGCAAAAAAGTAAATTTCAGGCAACAGAACAAAAGTTATGTTACCAAGAATGATGCCATTGTAAGTGCAGAGTTTATGCTTTTTGTAAGGCATTCCTCACATTGAGGTGCTTGATTTGTAATATCTTTAAGAAAGTGTTTTTGGAGAGTTGGTTCAAGAATAGCCCACTGTTGCATCTAGAACAATCACATCTCCACACAGAGTTACAGAGATGAAAAAGTGCATCTGTAACCATTTAAAACAAAATGATTTAGCCTTTTTAGGTAGCAAAGAGAGACTCACGCATCCAATTTAAAATGTTTTCTGAGAAACTTGTGCTATTAATCTTTTTCTTTAGCTCTCTAACTTCTTTTACAGCCTGCTTCTACAACTAGGAGCAAATTACAAATTGGAATTGTCATCCAGCCAGGAGTTGATTTACTAAATAACAATATTAAAAATTGGCACATTGTCTTCCTTAGATGAATTTAAGAAATAGAAATTTTAGTAAGAATGAATTGAACAATATGCATATGTATTGAAGTACAATTTCCTAGGCAGAGATTGAAATCTTTCTATGGCTATAGAACTTTACAAATTTTATTTTCTGTACCGACTTCTTTGATACCATTTCTCCCAGTTTTCCCTCTAATTTTGGTCATGTCACAAGTCTTCTTTCTCATCCACCCCACTTAGTCTGTCTCTTACATTCTGAAATTCTTCAGAATTTGATCTGCATACATTACTCTCATGATTTCTCCATAAATCCTTCCTGGGAAATTTATTTAAGCCCCCTGATTCTAGAAGTCACTTATAAACTGGTGACTCCAAATCTGCCTCTTGTCCCAGACAAACTTATCCAGCTGCATGATGGATATCCCCACTAGATCGTTCACTGTCACCTCAAACACAGTGTCCAAAACTGAATTTAAAACCTCCCCAACTCCTCCAGCAGTTTTGTAACCTAGCATATCATCTAAGAAATAATCCTGAAGTTTGCAGTATATGGAAATAATTTAATCTATTTTACCACCTCTAAATTCAATGTCAAGGGAGTGAGGAAGTATACTTCAGTCTTTTCTCAAAAAAGTAGAAATTGAATGTTTACAAGAAGCCTTAATGATCACAGCAAATAATGATACTTTTACTGTTTCAATTTGCCAAGTATGTAATATTTTAGGATTATTCTAGTAATTTCCATGTATTAAATCGCTTAATTTTCATTAAAATTTAGGGAGAAAGATGCTGTTATCCTCATTTCTTAATTAAGGAAACTGAGACATTAGTTAGTGACAATGAACAAGCAGACTGACTGAAATACACTGCTGAGGAGAGCAGCGGGCAAGTCAGGAGAGGTCCGCTGTGCCATGTGGGTTGCTCCCTGGCCTGCTGGGGATCGAACTCGTGCTGCAGAGGCCGTGGATAACTTCACAGTGCTGTGCTTAACCCCTTGCACCCCCAAGGAGGCCAATCTTCCCTCTCCCTCTTAATCATAGAAACTTCACTTTGTTTATTAATGTCTGCTAATTTTTATAAGTATTTTTGCTTTGTCAAATCATCTGTCATGTAAACACCAAATACCTGTCTTTGAAATGCTGACTTGATTTACTGCATTTAATTCCCTTGAGCTCCTTCTATTTTTCTGTAAATGATAGTATTTCATTTTTCCTTATGGCTGGCTGGTATTCCATTGTGTGGATATACACCTTTTTTTATCCAGTCCTCTCTCAGGGACACTTAGGTTGTTTCCATGTCTTACCTATTACAAATAATGCTACAATACACATTGTCGAGCATACAGTTTTGGAAGTTGCTGATTTCATGTTCTTTGAATAGATTGCAAAGTATAAGATAGCTGTATGATACAGTATTTCCATTTTTTTTAAATTTACTGTTTTCCTTTAGGTAAAGCCAGATTGTTCTCCATGACTACACCAGTTTATAGTCCCACTAGCAATGACTAAGGTTCATTTTTCTCCACATCCTCTCCAGTACTTCTTGTTGGGGGTCTTTTTAACATGTGCCATTCTCTTGGGTGTGAGATAGTATTTCATTGTGGTTTTCATCTGCATCTTCCTTGTTAAAAGTGATGTTGAATATTTCCCCATGTATCTATCAGTCTTATGAAGGAAACAACATACGTTTTTTTAAAGACTTATTTATTTATACAAGCACTGGGTACAGTCAGAAGCGCGGGAGGGTGAGAGACTTCACCAGAGCGAAAGCGGAGCGCAGAACAGGCAGACTGACGAAATGCACTGCTGAGGGGAGCAGCGGGCGGCAGGAGAGGTCTGCGCACCATGTGGGACCCTCACCTGGTGGCCAGGGATCGAACCGGCACTGCAGAGGCTGCGGGCAGCTTTGCAACCCAGGGCTCAACCGCTGAGCCTCTGGGGAGGCCCACAACATACGTTTTTTTAAAGAAAATTTTTTTTTGTCTTGTTTTACTTTGTTTTCCTTGAGCATCTGTTGCTCATGTAAAGTTTAGGGAAATTCCAAAAGGCTAGTGCCTTGTTGGGAATTATAAATGGTAAAATTTAGTATGGTTTAAGGAAAAGCTTATCTATGATTATGAGAAAACCTTTTAATTTGGATATTTTCAGGAATAAATAATGTATAGCTATTTTGAGACTATTGTTTTATCAACCAGTATGAAGTCCAGGTCAAGACATAAAATGTGGAAGGAAGGAAAGAAGGAAGGAAGGGAGAAAGCACTTTTTAATCCTCAATCGATTTTGATTAAGGAAATTCTAGGCACATGCATCACTTTGTATTTCACTTCAGACACTCTCTATTTAAAAAGACAAACATGGATTAAATATCTCTTAGCTTCCAAAGAACAAAGGGAAGAAAATCTTTATCAAAATATTTGAAGACCTGTGGTCTTACAGACACTTCATCTTTTTATTATAAATATGATCCACATCTCCATATCACTTTTTCAAGAAGACAATATTATATCTGAAGCCCCTCTGATTTTTCCAAAGATGGCCCACAATATCAAATGTACCCAGTGCAGCAATTCACTGAAGGCTTTTTTACAATCAAAATGGCAGAGTATAAGTCAAAGGAATCAGATAGTGTGCAGTGGGCATACAAACAGAGGCTCAAGACATAGGTATTATTAAGTGAAAACAGATTTGTTCCCCAGTCCCATATCTCAACTTACAGTTAATGTTCAGTTTTTCTCAACAAATCTTTATTTTTTTAAAGACTTATTTATGCCTACAAGAACTGGGGTACAGGCGAGAGGTGCGGGGGTGAGTGGATTCACCAGAGACAGAGTGGGAAACAGAACAAGAAGATTGACTGAAATGCACTGCTGAGGGGAGCAGCGGGCGAGTCAGGAGAGGTCTGCTGCGCCATGTGAGTAGCTCCCTGGTTGGGGATCAAACTCGTGCTGCAGTGGCTGCGGATAGCTTCATAGTGCTGTGCTTAACCACTGGCACCACCAGGGAGGCCCCTCAACAATTTTTTTTTAATACTGGAAAAACTGAAGAAATGAATGTTTGGGTTTTTAACCTGTTTCAGTGGTACTGAAACAAAATATACTGGATACTTTAAGAGGATATTTTTGACACTTTAAAATTTTCCCCATTTCTGTAAGTTAGAATTCATACCCATTTAACAGACAATGAAGATAGGATAGAATTTAAGTTCTTTGCAAAGATATCGTACGAATTTACAAAAAGACAGGATGAGTAATAGTCATTTTAAATTAATGATAAGACTTTAGGGTGAATGCTACCCCAATCATAATCATCTTCTATTTTTTTAGTTTATTCTGTTACTATACACATATCTATCCTAGTGATTATATATCTTTAATCATTTGATCAATCAGAAAATGACCAATAAATATTCTTAGCAGGTGCACTCATTTGTTCATATTAGCACTGCACAATTGACTGGAAGAAATAAACTTTTTAATTGTGTCTTAGGTTATAATATTCTTAGATGAACTTTTATTAAATCTTAATAAAAGAATGTTAACAGGACCTCCCTTGTGGGGCAATGGGTTAAGACGCAACCTATGGAGCGATCCGCAGCCACTGCAGCACGAGTTCGATCCCCAGCCAGGGAGCAACCCATATGGCGCAGCAGAACTCTCCTGGCTTGCCCGCTGCTACCCAGAGGTGTGCTTCGGTCAGTCTGCCTGTTCTGTTCCCCACTCTGTCTCTGGTGGATCCTCTCACCTCACCCACCTCTGGCCTGTACCCCAGCTCTTGTATGAATAAATAAATAAATCTTAAAAAACAAAAAAGAATGTTAGCAGACTAACCTTTTATCTCAAACCCCAACAATTTTACTCAGGTGTTCATGGTGTCAGAAAAAATAAAGAGCTTAAAAAGTAAAGAGAAGATAAAGAAGTCTCTAAATTTATTTGACATGTATCTGAATTAATTAGTAATAATGTAAAATCTATGAACTATCTCTTACATTCACCATGTCTTTAAGACTTTCCACAAACATCCAAGCATATTTCAAAACAATTCAAATGTGCCAGCACTGACACAGAGTGAAAGGACTCATCAACAAGAGAATCCTTCTCTTTCCAGTAAGTGGCAAATGTGATAGAAAGGTGATAGAAATAGAGCATAGTCAAATGTAATCTGACTTAAAATGTTCTGTCAGCTTCATTAGATAGAAAAACCAATAGGTTCTTTGCTTGGCTCACTGGATCATAAATATTCTTCACAGCCTGACTTTTGTTCTCAGTCAAAGAAAGCAATTTATACACAGTTCATAAATTAAAGAAAAATTGAGGTCCAAATGATTGCTTCATAGTTCCTGTTTAAAGTAAAATAGAGAAGTGTTTAGAGAAATAAATAATTTTTGTGTCAGTTTCTCTTCTCTAATAGGGGGCTGGTATTGTTTTGTTTCCATGTGCTCTAACTTTCTGAAATTTACTAGTGTGATGTAACAATTATGTGGAGTTTTGAGTGTTATATGTTTCTTGGGATGCTAATCTTTTATGGTCTCCTTTATAGAGTGTTTTTTTTTTAACCTTCAGACAAAAGATAATAATTAAACAAAAAAAATCAGGAATAACATAGGAATGTCCATCATCGCTATTACACTATTATAACAATAGTACGAGATAATGGCTTCATGTTGTATGAGTAACCTTGATACATTTTGGATGAGTGAAGTAGCAAAATGCAAAATAAAACTAGAAATACAATAATGATTGAAATATATAATAATAAAGAAAGGTTTTGTTATGTCAGCACAGTTTTTAAAACTCATGTACTTTCACTACTGTGACTCATCAGAAACATGAAAATAATTTTCTATCATTTCACTATAATGAAAAATATTCCTAATATATTATAAATATATATAACTTGTAAAATATGTAAATTAGAAAATGTTCCATATATTCATATATACTACATACTTACATATACTACATATGTATGGAATACTAAGAGTCTCCAAAATAAACTTAAAGGTGCTTGATAATCATGGGAAGCATTTCTGGATTAAACTCATTAAGCAGGATGATAGTGAGTGCTTTATTGTTCATCTCCTAACTTCTAAAATAAATGAATTTGTACACATAAATAAGATGAACTCTTTTATTAGTCCTGTGTAGAATAATGGACAGGTATAGATTTCTTTCTACAGCTACAGAGAAATTATTACAGTGTATCTCAGAGTCTCAAAAAGTTCATTCATCATTTAAGGATGAGAGGACAGGAGAAGGGCAATATAGACATAGTAAAGTGGGGAGAATTGGTACTTTAAAGGTCTAAAAAAAGTTGCTAGGCTCAGATATTAGTCATAATAGGAAATGGCAGGGCATTTTAGAAAGTGTTCATTTTATTTTTATAGTGAGGTTAAAAAAGACATTTCCTGTATGAGAAATAAGGATGGAGATTATTTGTATTCATGGCAGTCTTTTTTTTTTTTTGTAGTATTATGTGTTAAGCACTGTGCTAACTATAATGGATAAACAATGCCATTTAATTTTTTTAATATTTTATTTATTTATTGATTGATTGATTGATTGATTTTATTTATTTATGCAAGCACTGGGTACAGTCAGAAGCACGGGAGGGTGAGAGAATTCACTAGAGCCAGAGCGGGGAGCAGAGCAGGCAGAAGGACCGAAGTACACTGCTGGGGGGAGCAGTGGGTGGCAGGAGAGGTCTGCGCGCCATGTGGGACCCTCCTCCGGTGGCCGGGGAGCAGCCGGGGATCGAACTGGTGCCGCAGAGGCTGCGGGCAGCTTTGCAACCCAGGGCTCAACCGCTGCGCCACCGGGGAGGCCCAATGCCATTTAATTTTTATAATAACCTTTGGATACACATTAGTAATATCCCCATTTTAAGACTAGAAAACAGGATTTCCAAAATTTGATAATTTGGCCTAGAGAAGAAAGTATATAACTAACATAGCTGGTATTGAAATTTCAGCATTCAGGCTCAAAGCATTGGACTTTCAGTTATGCACTTAATGAAGTTTGTACACCTGTTGATTTTACAGTAATGCACACTTGAAACTTAAATAATGTTGTAATGCAATGTTGCTTCAATTAAAATAAAAAGTTTTTGCACTGCTTCCTATCAAAATGAAAAGGAGACTGAGATGCAAACTGAAATGAAAATGGACTAAGCCTCAGTAGGCGTAGACTCCAGTATAAATGAATAGCAAGCTTGTATTTCCATGAATAGAATAAAGGATAGACTTAACAGTGCAGAAACTCAACTTAATAATACAGAGTACAAACATCAAATCTCTTGCTGAAGAAAAAGAAAATAATCAAAAAAGAAAACAGATTAAGCATTAAATGCCCAAAATGTTAAAGAGATCAAAATGTTGAGGGGGAATATAGTAAAAATGAGAATAGAGATCCACTTGACAATCGTTTAAACCTGGGGTTTGATGTTCCATACAGTGTACACTGTAGTTGTGCAAACTATTTGAGAAGCGATGAGGGATGAAAGCAAAATACGGGGTATGCTGCGTGTCATGCTGTAAGGACAAGGGTAGAGCTGGATTGTTCTCCTGTGTATCAGATCAAGTACTGATCTTAGTGTGATCACTATCTCAACTCGATTAAAACAAATCTTAAAGAAGAATAAAGTAATGGAAACATAAAATCACTCAGTATATTGTTGTTTCCTTTTTAAAGAGGGCATGGAACTCTTATCTTAAAAGTTCTATTGATCAGTCAGAAGTATTATAAAACTGAAAATCCTTTTCCTGTCACCGATGTACATGGTTTCATAAAGTGCGTGGAATAAGAGAAACATTTTGGTTTTCCTAAAATGTGTGTGAAAATGATAAAGACTTTGAAAAACTAATTTAGTTTAAAACTAATTAAACATATAGTTTAATCTGCGGAAATGAACATGTTTGTCCTTTGTCTTGAGGCTGAAGAAAAAAAGCAATTGTGGCACATGCTTACGATTAACTCAAATATATAACTATGGATATAAAATAGTGACTTAGGATTAATGTACTCCTTATTTATAGTGCAGCCAAGAATATTAAATTTTGCCACAGTAGGTGGGTTAGGCTACATTTAATCATTTCCAGAGTAAGATAAGCAATATTAATTCTGTTGAGCTTAAATTTGCTTTTAAAAAAGTCATCTTGCTTAGAGTATTCACTTGCAAAAATTAAGTGACTATGTGGTACCAGAAAGAAAAGAAATAGCATGAGGTATACACTAAGACTGTTTTAAAAACTAAGATAGGAGGAGACTGGAAATATTGTTTTGGTGGCATCCTGATGGGCAGCAGGAGGGCAACAGACACAAGCCAACAGGCCTTTAAATGTTTCTCCTCTTAGTTTTAAAAAGTATGTGCCTGCCATCCCTGTAAGAAACAATGGTGTATAAGTAACATGGTGAGAGACACTCCCATTAAATTCTCTTCTTCCAGCATGTGTCATTTTCCTCCCAAGTTAGTATTTCAGTAACAATTTAGGATTAAACTTGATTTAGAGTCTGTCATTCCTCCATAGAATGATGATCAGAGGTGAGATGTCTAGAAACCCTGACATATGACTGACATTGAAAGAATAATTAACCTGAAGAAAAGACTTTGCAGGCCTCCCCGGTGGCGCAGCGGTTGAGTGCTGGGCTGTGAAGCTGCCCACAGCCTCTGCAGCGCCAGTTTGATCCCCGGTTGCTGGCGAGGGTCCCACATGGCGCGCAGACCTCTCCTGCCATGCCCGCTGCTCCCCTCAGCAGTGTATTTCATCAGTCTGCCTGTTCTGCTGCCCGCTCTGGCTCTGGTGAATTCTCTCACCCTCCCACGCTTCTGACTGTACTCAGTGCTTTTATGTATAAATAAATAAATAAATCTTTAAAAAGAAAAGAAAAGACTTTGAGGGGCAGGTATAGCCTTTGGATGTTTGAAATGCTTCCCTGTGAAAAGGAAATAAGCTTTCAGTATTGGCCATTAGATACACAACAAGTAGGAAGATTTACATTAATACAACTGTGACCTGGAGGCAATGCTGTGTGACTGTGCCTGCTCATGGGTAGGAAGGAGCATGAGGACAGCATAGGCTAGTACCCTCTTCTTTATATGTATTCATGCACATATTCATAGAGTCTATTAAAGGGAAGTAGGGTTAATTTCATTACTATTATTATTAGCGATGATTACCAAAAAATAGCACTTATTAAGCATCTACTTTGTTCCAAGCATTGTAGAGGATGATTCAAAAAATTTCATTTAATCATGCCAACAGGGTAGCTATTACCTCCTTTTTTTTTTTTTTTTTTTTTTTTTGTATATGGAGAAGTTGTTTGGCATTCACTAGCTGTTCTCAAAGTCACAGGATTGTAAATAGCAAAGCTGGGATTTAAATCCAGGTGTGACTGACTCATCTTTTACACTATATTACATTGCTTCTCTTTTTTAGGAAAGTTCTTTATTAAAATGTGTTCTTAAGAGATGAAACTCTTCAAAGTTAATTGTGGGTATTCCCAGTTGATCTTGGGGACTAGGAGAACTCATATCCTGTATGTGTGTGAGTCTGTGTGTGTCCATGGCTGACTCGATTTCTCTTATTCATCATCTGGAAAATTTTTTGGACTGTGTTTCTTGAATAGAAGGATAGGAAATTCTTATCTCTAGGACTCTTAATGAGGACTTGAACCAGGGACTAGTGAAGGATTCTACCAGGTTTAATATTAAAAGTTAAAGCTTTAAGATTTTTACCTCTCTATGATTGTGTATGGGGGGATGAGGAGCAGAGAGAGAGAAAGAGAGAAATGATTTTTTGGAGGAGTCTGGATGTGTGCGAACAAGGAGAAAAACAATCTTCTGCTAGGTACTTTGGGTTTGTGATTTTAGTTCTCTCTCATGACATGGCTGTAAAATTGTTTTATTAGAGCATGGGAAACTGAGGCTCTGGGATGTTGTCAGAGGTCACATAGCCAGTATGTTGTAGAACAAGAATCTGACCTTTAGGTCTGTTTGGATCTAAAGCTCTTTCCTTTTGATAGACATTTACCTTGGATATATAACAGTGTTGGTCCTAGCCAGCAGAGCCATGGAAATAGGGTATTTTTCTAAGTATGTGCAAGATGGAAGAGTACCAAGTAGTGGGTGGAAGAGTGCCCAACTCCCTGAAGACATACACTAGTTCAGAAACAATTTGGACATAAACTGATAAAAGCATAACCTTAATGATGGGTGAGATCCGCCCATTTTATAATAGCGAGCATTGCTCTAGCCTCCTGATCAGTTGATTATTTGTGAAAACTACCCAATGGTAGAGAAGGTAGATCTAATCTAAACAAAGGGGAGTTACACCTTCCTACTTTTTCTCCCTGGCCTCTGAATGTTTGTACTTGGAAGGGGTAAGTAGTGGGGAGTTGGAAGTATTTGTGAACTGGAGGAAAATTCTTTATGATGACAATAGAGAGACACAAATGTTCTAATTGATTTTCCCCAGCTCTGGAAATGTTTGATCTTGAGTGAGCCCTAAAGTACAGTCATGTTTATTGACTATATGATGTGTTATAGGACACGTATATAAGCAAAATGTAGACTGTATATAAGCATAATGCAAGTTCCAAAGTACATTTTTGTTCAAAAGGACTAGTGAAAAATTACACTTATTCACTAATTGACAACTGCACTAATACTAAGTGTTAAATGAGTACCTACCTGGCCCATAGGACTGTATTACATTCTTGACACAAAGTGTTCTGAGATAGATATTAGTCTCCATCCTTTCCAGATTAGGAAATTGCCCAAATTTCACAGCCAGCAAATGGCAAAGGTGAGATAAATATTTAGCCCTCAAGGTCTCCCTCACTTGTTGACCACAGACTTCTCATGCTGCCTCTCTTGTGTGATTGGCTTTTCATTCTTTCAAATGTTCGCTCACATCATGCTCACTAGATATTGATCTCTTATGAGACTTCTGAACATCAGTCTAGAAGAAAATTCAGATTTTTAAAAAAAGATTTATTTATTTATGCATACAAGAGCTGGGGTACAGGCCAGAGATGCAGGGTGGGGCGGGGTGAGAGGATTCACCAGAGACAGAGTGGGGAACAGAACAGGCAGACTGACTGAAATACATTGCTGAGGGGAGCAGCGGGCAAGCCAGGTGAGGTGTGCTGTGCCATGTGGGTAGCTCCCTGGCCGCTGGGGATTGAACCCATGCTGCAAAGTGTGCGGATTGCTTCATAGTGCGGTGCTTAATCCCTTGTGTCACTAGGGAGGCCCTCAAATATATTTTTTTTAAGATTTATTTATTTATTTATGCATAGACGAGCTGGGTTACAGGCCAGAGGTGTGGGGGTGACAGGACTCACCAGAGACAGTGAGGAACAGAACAGGCAGTTTGACTGAAATACACTGCTGAGGGGAGCAGAGGGCAAGCCAGGAGAGGTCTGCTGCGCCTTGTGTGTAGCTCCCTGGCCAGCGGGGAGGAACTCATGCTACAGTGCCTGGGGATAGCTTCATAGTGCTGCGACTTAACCCCTTTGTCCACCAGGGAGGACCCAGACTCAAATATTTCTAATATGAGACTATTAATGTAAAAATTAAAAGAGCTCTTCTCTTTTTTTTAATAGAAACCTGAGTGATTTCTTTTTTTTTTTAAGATTTATTTTATTTATACAAGAACTGGGGTAAAGGCCAGATGTGTGGGACAGTAAGAGGATTCGCCAGAGACAAAGCGGGAACAGAACAGGCAGACCAACCAAAAACACTGCCGAGGGGAGCAGCAGGAGAGACAGGAGAGGCCCCCCGTGTCATGTGGGTTGCTCCGCGATCGCCGGGGATCAAACCGTCACTGCAGAGGCTGGGGACAGCCCCACAGCGCTGAGCTCAACCACCTGTGCCACCAGGAAGGCCCCTACAAAGATCTCTTCTTAATTCAGTGGGGAAAAAAAAACAAACTGTTGACAGGGAAGCTTTTAAATTGTAAGCGAAGGCTTCATTAATCTTATCCGCTCCAGGATGCACTAGTTAGCATAATCATTGAGTAGTGGTTAATTATTTAGACAACACACCACACACATCATACCTGTGCTATTTAATTCAGTGGATAGTACATGCATTTCTTTGTTTCAAATTTATTTGATCACAAAGGATAAATTGGTGAGACACAATGTAATACTTGTTATGTTTCTTAGAGCTTTTAAAGATGTGTTTTGTATAGTGAGACCATTTTATATAAATATGAAAAATTAATGGCTTGGTTATTGTCTAATCAGAATCCAAATTTCTCCTTGTGCAGCTGTTAACACTTTATCGAATCCTAAAGTCTTAAGAAAATGAGATGAAAGCGGGTTTATTGAATGAACAGAATGTTTCTTTCCAGACCACTAGCCACTAGCCTGTGCTTTACTGATATTCATCTTAATTGACATTGTGTTGCTGTGAAATATCTCAGTGACACACTGAGGGTGCTCCCTGGGGTTTTGCACACCTTCAGCTAGAGGTAAGCTATGGAAAACAGGGCCTAAAAATTCTCTTCCAGTATTAATACCATCCATTTTATTTTTTTTAATAATTTGCAGTTTACAGATACATTTCTGTTGACCTATCCATTAGCATTTTCATTTACAAGCATAATTAAATATCAGTGTTTCTTCTCTAAAGATTATTTTGAGCATGATATTCATCCACCTAAAGATTTACTTCTGGGGCCTCTCCTGGTGGCGCAGGCAGTTGAGCGCCATGCTGTGAAGCTGTCCTCAGCCTCTGCAGTGCAGGTTCTATCCCTGCCGGCCAGCAAAGATCCCACATGGCACAGCAGACCTCTCCTGTCGTGCCCGCTGCTCCCCTCAGCAGTGTATTTCATCAGTCTGCCTGTTCTGTTCTGTGAGAATCCTCTTACCCTCCCGCGCATCTGGCCTGTACCCTGGTTCTTGTATAAATAAATAAATAAATCTTTAAAAAAAATTTATTTCTGAATGTTGCTGATATAAATCATTGGTTCTCTTTCTGTTTTTAATATAAATCTTTAAATTGAAGCTCTTGAAATCCTTTCCCAACTATCACTCTTTTATTTTTCAACTCTATTTCTCGTAAGTTTTCCACTTAGAGTCTATTTTTATCAAGCTAATTGCTTTCCAGTTCCTAAAATATGACTTTTGTATAGATACCTTTTTATAAACCTGGTATACCAATCTGTTCACCAGTCATTCCATTTCATTATCTTCAACATTTGGACCAAGGCATACCTATTTCAGGAAGTCTGCCTTAATTTATCGAAGCTAAGTAGTCACTTTGTTAATTTCCATCTTTTCAGTAAGGTGTGTGTTCCACCTTATTTATTTATTTATTTATAATATTTATGACATATCCACATGTACTAAGGCCTGTTATAAACCTGGGGGTACAGAGGTTTAGATATGCATGCTTGTTGCATTCACAGAGCTTGCGACTAATGAGAATGGTGAGAAGTCAAGAGACAATGATAGTAGAGTGAAATAAATAACAGCTAGAGGAGACTATGGAAGCATGTGAGTGTTATCCAGATTCAAAACTTCAGATAAAACTTCTTGGGTAAGACAGAACCTGTATAGAGTCCTGAAAGAGGAAAAAAAAATGTTATACAGGTGGAAAAGAGGCAGAGAGGGCAGCATGTGAAAAGCAACATAAGGATTTAAGACCATTTAAAGTGGATGGCAGATAGAATAAAATGGCATGAATCACAAAGGACATGGCAAAGGAAATCGAGGGACAAAAAGAACCTTGAAAGCCCTTGTCAATTGTGCTCTTCTTATTTTTACATGTTTAGATTAGCTTTGTCTGTATCATTTTACAGTTATGTGAATCCATAGGATTTAAGATTCAGGAGGAATTCATATACCATATTCTTCTTTAATTGCTTATATGATGAATGCTCCATAGAAAGTGATTATTTAAGACATATTTCTGACTAACCTGTATTTAACCAATCATACATTTTTGTTTTCTCCACCTTTTTGAGAGGGTAAGAGGAATATTTCTTTGCAGTTGATGAAATAAGAGATGTTTCATAAACAGTTTTTTTTAAGATTTATTTATTTATGCATGCAAGAACTGGGGTACAGGCCAGAGGTGTGGGGGGTGAGAGGACTCACCAGAGACAGAGTGGGGAACAGAATAGGCAGATTGACTGAAATGCACTGTTGAGGGGAGCAGCGAGTGAGTCAGGAGAGGTCTGCTGCACCATGTGGGTAGCTCCCTGGCTGGGGATCGAACACGTACTGCAGTGATTGCTGATAGCTCCATAGGTTGTGTCTTAATGCCCTGCACCACCAGGGAGGGCCTCATAAAGACAGAGTTTAAATCAAAGTTACTGATGAGGAACAATAAATGAGTAATTCCTATATTCAGTTTCTTTTGTGTGTGCTCTCTTATATGAGATAAAGAAAAATAGTTGACCCTCTGTGGTGATAGAGGGATGTTCCACCCCTAAGACAGATACAAACGGATGAAATTGTTCATTTAGAAATAAAAAAATAGAAATGTTTAAAGAAGGACAAAGATAGATAGGGTGGTTTGCAGCACATTGCCAAGATGTGGTCTACTGTCCTCCAAGGTTTATACATATTTTGGCTTTTTAGTGCTATGGTGGGAATTGGGAAAGGACGGTGGTCAGAAAGGCATGGGAATTTAAAAAAAAAATACCAGTCTTTCCTGTATAAAACATAATATTATGGAAAATTCATTTGCCAACACAGAGATTTACATATAAGCATGGTGGCTCCCTCAAGTTCACCGAATTATGAGCTTGTGGTTAGCACATTTGCTAAATGTGACTAAGGACAAATTGCAGGTTTTTAAAGTATATTAAAGTTTACACCCTTCTGAGCTACCTAAAGAGGGGCCATACACCATTGTTCCGGGTTCCCATTGTGACAAAGGGAAAGTTTCATACTACACAGAGTCCTTGGTGACCTGCAAATGAAGGGTGATGCTGTCCTCAAATTCCATGCAACAGGAACCCACTTAACTGCACCAAATGAATTTCCAAGTTAAGCTAGTACATCTATAAAATGAGTGACGGCATCTTTGTCATCAATTTGTTGGTTTTTTTTTTTTTAAGATTTATCCATTTATGCATACAAGAGCTGGGGTATAGGTCAGAGATGCGGGGGATGAGGGGATTCACCAGAGACAGAGTGGGGAACAGAACAGGCAGACTGACTGAAACACACTGCTGAGGGGAGCAGCAGGTGAGACAGGAGAGGTCTGCTTCACCATGTGGGTTATTCTCTGGCCAGCCAGGGATCAAACTCATGCTGCAGAGGCTGCAGATTGCTTCATAGTGCAGTGCTTAAACCCTTGTGCCACCAGGGAGGCCCCTGTGTCATCAATTTGAAGAGAACATGTGAGTAGCTTTTGCTGGCAGCCTGTGCCATTGCTGCCTCACAGCCACTGTTGTTGCAGTTGCTTTAATCCTGGAACCTTCACTAACCAGATGCAGATACCTTATCAGGAACCAGACTTGGTGTTTATAGGTGCTGACCACCAGTCTTACAGAGGTATGTTACCTGCGTATTATTGCTCTGTATAGCACGGACTGTATATGCTGTGTGGACACACCATCCCCTGTGACAAGGGAGCTCACTCAGTGGGTCTCTTGTGGATGCTGGCTCAGGGAGTTCTGTGTATGCAAGGCACCGTTTCCTGTGAACACCCATGGAAGGTGATGCCTGACATCTGTTCATTCAGAGATCTTGAAGAGATTGAAAAGGAGAGAAGACTGCTGTTGAAAAGGCCATGACCAAGAAGGAATTTCCAGATGAATGTGCTGCTCTAACTCCCAAGTTTGCTGCTACACAAGCTGAGGTTCCAGACTGGTCTGGAAGCGAGCAGGTACTTGCTGTATCTGTTCAGCAGGAGCCAGCTGAAGACTGGTACCCTCAGCCTACTACTAAAGACAGCTATGCAGCTCCCCTGCTCAGGCCACTGAAGGGAGAGAAATAACCACTGAGTGGTCCTCAGCTTTATTTCTACAGATTTCTTAAATATACAATGGAAATAAAGTCAATGAAAACAATCCATTTCTAAAATATAAAATAAAATTTACAGATAATTGGCAGCAATGACACGACAGAAACAAATACTGAAAGATGCAATACTTTTAAATTCTTAAAATTTTTGGAATTTTTTGAAGAAAATTTTAAAAATCTAAAACCAAATTAAAGGGTATGACAAAGATTATTTAATAACACTTGCCTTTAAAATATTACCAATATTTTATTATGCTATTTGAATGTGAAATCTATAATATACACTATAAGTATGTCTTTTAAAGTTCTTAGAAAGATAAATGTGTAATTAAGATTATATAATTAGTTTAACCAAGAGAAATATTCACAATAATACTTATAAATAATTTTTATAACACCTGTAATAAAAAGATTCCCAAACCAGAAACAAATCAAATGCAATAGGTAAATTAACACAAACATCACAGTGTCTTATTATAATAGAATGTTATTTAGCATTGAAAAGGAATGAATTACTGATACATGTAATAACATGGATACATTTTGAAAACATCTTCAGCAAAAGAAACCCAGACCCAAAAAGATACACATTATGTGAGATTTTAAAACAAGCAAAGCTAATGTATAGTAACAAAAAGCAGATTAGTAGTTGTCTGAAGGTTGTGTGTGGGAGATAGGGGGATGGAGCTAGTTGTGTGTAACTAGCTAGTTTGGGATGATGAAAACGTTCTAAATCTTAAAGGGAGTTGTAATTACATAGATATATACATTTTTAAAAAATTCATTAAAGCTTGGAACACTTTATTGTTTCTAAATGGCACCTTAATTTTAAAATTAAAAAAATGTTTAAGTCTTACATTTAACAAATGTAAAATAAATTGTTTACAGTATTTAAAAAAAATTATTCTGACATGTTTTTTTCAAAAAGATATATTTTTCTAAAAGTAGCACATATTCTGTTGAAATTATTGCAGGATTTTCAGTATGTATTTTGGGTTTATTAGATAAATTCTTCCTGGACTCTAACTTGAGTAGTTAGGCTGAACTAGGATAAAGGATTTAAAAGATTTACTAAAATATAGTATATAAAGTTCATTAAAATTTCTCATAGTTTGATGTTCATTTCAACTTCAATCCTAATTCCATGAACAGTGGTCAGCATTGTTCTATATTGTGAAAGACCAAAGTGGAAGACCACTGGCTAATCCCAAAGCATTTCTAGATAGAAAATTCTGACTGATAGTATCAAAGCAATTTTGATCTCTTCACCTCTTTTTAAAGAGAATATCGTAAAATAGTTCTAACTTTCCTAGACTATTTTCATAAGCTTTTACTGGCAAACCTTAAAACATATTGTAAGAATAGGAAGACCTCACAAAGGACTATTGACATCATTATTTCTTTGCTTATAGTCTATCTGTTTTTAAGACATGTTTGTCAGTTGTATTTTATAGTTGTAAAAATTGTGGAGCAGAAGATCTTGTAAATCTTATACTAGTATTTATTTCTATTCAACCTTTTTCTTCAAAATAGACATGTTGGGGATATAAAATGTTGCTTCACCTCTCACTTCAAAGGAGTCTGTGCTTATGCTTCATGTTCCTTTCCGCTTCTAACTGATGAAAGTATTCATGCCTTTCCTTGTCCCTTCTTACAATTCTGCAAACCACAAGGATTAAATGAATTTAAACAATCCTTCAGTTGAGATAAAAGGTCAAGCATTTATAGGCCTGTCTTCTGACATGAATTTCTATTTTCTTTTAAAAAACCTGGCAATATATTTCAAAAATATTATCTTGAACCATTTTCCCCATAAAAAAGAAACAAATAAGGAAACCTGCCACAGCTAGACAATTTGAACTATAGTATTTAAAATAATAATAAATATAATACATAATAGATGAGTCAATTTTTGGTAGGAATAAAACTATTTGATTTTTTTTTTTTTTCATATTGAAGCCACCCAGAAACCTTCAACCAAAGGCTAGGTAAGGTCAGTAAAGTACTTTTAAATGACACCTTTACCTTCTGGGAAAAGGCTAAGAAACACATAATATTTCATTACATTGGGTCATTTTATAGCTGCCTTATTTTTGTAGAATAAGACTGGATATAAATCAATCAATAGATAGTTGAATATACATAAAGTTTCTTAAAGCTACATGCTCTTGAATGTGCTAAATGTGGTGAAACATTACTGTAAGTAAGTCCCGCACTTGTTTTACCACTTGAATAGAAGTACACTTTAGACTATAGATATTCATTTTTTCCTTCAGCTGCTGTCCAGAACACCTGGATGCAATAATAACCTTTTAAATTAAAATGCCTATGAATATGTTCCACATATTTTTGTTGGACATCTCTGTGCCATACCTTGGACACTGCTGGAAAGCTATAGACCCGGGTCCATTGCTAAAGAACTTTCTCTAGTGAGTTCTATCTTCCACATATTTTAAAATAATGGCTAAAATTTTTAATTTTCAGAAATTACCGTTTTCATTCAGAAATTACAGATCCCCTAGTGACACTTCACACACGCACATAAGCCATCATTTATCTCTATGTGACTGTACTGAGCTCTTTTACATGGGGACTTTGGGACCAAAATAACTGACAGGAATCAAAGCCGGTTGAGTCACATGATACCTTCACCTGCTAACAATAGAATTGTGGCAATAGCAGAAGTTTTGGTTTAGTGGGTGCCTCAAAACTCATCTCTACTTAGAAGTGAGGTGCAAAATGAGTTGAGCTCAGGGATTCATCACAGGCACATATTAAGTATGAATTTCCCTAGTCACACCTACAAGCATTTTAAGTCAGTAGTTGAGAGGAGAATTCACTGTTTTTTAACTAACATGCAAGTGATTCAGATGGACTGAATGCCAATATTTGGGGACCATTGATGGCCCAATCTCCAGTGGGATAAGTGAATTACATCTGTATCTCACAATAATAAATCTAATTTAGTCCCTGCTTCAATGTAGTTAGCAATAAGGAGCTTCACCCTCTGAAAGAGGGAACATTTCACTTTTAGCCACCTCTAATTATTAGAAAGGGCTACCCTTTTACTGGGTTTATAGGGGCTTGCTGTCTCTGTCTTCAGCCTTCTGGACTTATACAGAAAAAAATATTAAATTCTTTCCTTTGCTACAGCTTCCCATAGGCTATAATTTGTAGATAGCTAAATCTGCCCTTCGGAAAGGTGCCCTCACTTCAACAATATTTTGAACAGCCGGTAGCCTCAGATCACATTATGATGGATAAAGAGACATAAATATAGCTGACCTGCAGCCATGACTCCATCCCCAGGATTTTTCATCTATCCCTCTTTTTTTTTTTTCCTTCTCTTTGAGAAAGTAACAGCCATAACTTGGGATAGGGAAAGGTCTATGATAAAAACATGTATAAATACATGATTCACTTTTATCTGACTAATATAGGGACACAATCACTTAGGTGACAGGTATGTAAAAAAAGGGAGAACTTCACACGTGGATGGGAAAGTGTCAGAGGACATTGGAGTTCTTAGAGCCTTGGAGTGGATACCTTTCAAAGCCACCAACCAAAGCAGGAGAAATGACTTACAGAGATGTCTAGTTAAATCTCAAAAAGAGAATGAATGGAGAAATGACATGGGAGAAAAGTCTAACTCTTTCCTGATTTGTTTTTCCCTGTGGGTTCACATTCTTGGGTAAATCACATTTCATTTTAAAAGTATTATGATATTCTTAGAATGAATTCTTTTTTCTAAAGATTTATTTATTTATGCATACAAGAGCTGGGGTACAGGCCAGAAATGCAGGAGGGTGCGAGGATTCACCAGAGACAGAGTGGGGAACAGAACAGGCAGATCGATCGAAGTGCACTGCTGAGGGGAGCAGCAGGCAAGACAGGAGAGGTCTGCTTCACCATGTGGGTTGCTCCCTGGCCAGCCGGGGATCAAACTCATGCTGCAGAGGCTGCAGGTTGCTTCATAGTGTGGTGCTTAACCCCTTGCGCCACCAGGGAGTCCCCCATAAAATGAATTCTAAAGGAAATAATCAAAAACATACCTCCCAGAGAAAAGAATCATGACGAATGGCCTGCTGAATAAAAGTCTGTTGACAAAGCAGAAACCCACTGTTCTTCAGTGATTTTGTATTTTTTTTTCATTTTATATATTTTTTATATCATTTTTCATTTTTTGCACAATGTATGCATTTTCATCTTGGTTATAGTCACCATACACTTCCCTAAATAAGGGCCCAGGAAAAAGAGTAATTACCATAAAGTAAAAATCAAAATCAACAAGCAACTGTAAACCTTCAGTGATTTTGAATGTGAGTACTAATCTTTGGTAGCAGAGCTTGTTCTGTGCTCCCAGTAGCCAGAGGAGTCATAAAAATGGTAAAAAAAAAATATGGCATGTTTGCCCACAGGACATTTCTGCCTAGGACCCTCCACTCCAACTGCACCTCTCTGTGCTCTTCTTTATTATTAATCAATGACCGATTAATAATATTAAAAAATTAACCTGATGAGCATATGCTTTGTGATAGGCCCTGTCTATCGTGGCTTTCACTTCAAAGGGAAACTTGTGCTTCTGTTTGGTTGTTTAAAAAATAAAACTAGGAATGAATTTTTAAAATATATTCTTGTTCTTCTTGTTGCTGCTGAAATACCGTGTAGAGGATTTTACTCATATGGGGCCCCTAAGAAAAAGACAATGACAAATTGAAGGGAGTACAGAGAAACAAAGTGATAAAATGTTTAGAAGACAAGGTTTGTCAGAAAAGGTGAACTTAACTTGATATGTTCAGTCTAAAAGAAAAGACAGAAACATAAGGGACAATTGAGAATGATCCAAAATACACGATGAGATATACATTGGGACAGAAATCAATTACTCTCATTAACAAAAAGGACAGGTCTCAGGGTGACAGCCTTAGAGTGCCAGGGATTAATGATGTAAGGTTCAACACTAGGTTTTAAAAAGTTTTTAAAACCTGCTATATGAGAAAAGTAGTCAGGAGCAGATATTAAAAATAGGTGTCAAGGGACACCTTTGTGAAAACTTCTTTGACAGAAACATTTAAGACTGAGGTAGGATATTCACCCAGTAGATATCATGCTTTATATTTGAAATCAACACTGCTATCTGCTGTTTCCTAAATATGGCATGAGAAAGCTTGTGAATATAAATTATGGCTGGATTGGTAGCACAGGCTCTTCTGTATGTTGAAAATGTAATATTGTAGAGTTGGCTTTTGTTTGCACTAATTATCTGCTTGCATTCACATGCATATTTTGGCATCATTCTGCAATTTCTCTGGCCAAGGTAGAATTTCTCAATAATCTTGCATATAAATGAAACACAGATACAGAATACTAAGTTATGCTGTACATATCATGGCTACATCTTTAATGTTTCAGCAAAATTAAAACAAAACAAAACAAAAAACCTTTGAAGCCCCATTTTGTTTATCCTGAAAACAACTGAAAGAGGACTCTTATTCAGACATCTCAATTTTCATTCCATCATGTTGCTATCAGTTCACCTCTTTTCATAATAAAGAAGCAAATAGGAACCAGAAATATCACAGTAACTTTAGTTTACTATATTCTGGAATAATTTTATTTTTACCATTTCACTAACAAACACATATTCATAAGTGTTTCTTTGGTAGACCTGTGCAATTTAAGTGAAACTATGAAAATCAGTGATTCCAAAAGAGCCTTATTGAGGATCTGTAATTGGTACTCTGTAGAGATCAAGGCACTGTTTCCCATCTAAACCTACAATGGAAACTCATTGTTTCTCAAAGCAGTCACTGTTGTTTATTTGGAGTTTAGTCATTGTAATTGAGTATTAATTGTGGGATCATGAACTGGAAACTACCTTCACAGGGCAAGCCTGAAGAAACTTATTAGTACCTTATATGATGCTTTCCTAGAAGAGTTACTATAATTAATGTACTCAAAAAAATGCAAGGTTCAGTTGATGGGATGAAATGTATTTGGAGAATATCTGTTGATGAAGAGTGAAATGCAGGTTCATGTTAATCTTTTGTTGTTGTTTTGTGCTTTTTGTTTGTTTCTTTGCCAACTTTAGTATTTTGAGGGTGACAGAATGGATTTTTATTATGTAAGCACATCATTGGACTTAGCCTAGGAAGAGCCTTTGACATGGAGGCTATGGAAAACCAACCTGACATGGTTAGGGAAATGAGAATTCTGAACACTACCCCTTCTATTATAACGTTATGAAAAGTTTAGTTATTCTAGTTAAGCATTTAAAATTATCAGTAATTTCAACTCTTAAAGGTCTTAAATATTTTTCTAAAACAAAAACTGGGCCACAAGTGATGTTTTGTAGTTTTTGTTGTGTAGTTTTAAAGTTACAGGGACTATTTTCTACCAAAGAGAATGAAAATAAATTAACACTCCATAACAGCTCCAGCAAGGATTCTGCTTGCAGAACAGTTAGCTCACATTAAAAACTTCATGATCTTGTTATTAGGCATAGAATATGGACTTCTCATAATCCAATTGCTCAAATTATGGTAGGTTCTAGAATGTAGAACAATGAAAATATGTAGGGGTGAGGAAACACTTCATTATTTGTAGAACAGTCCATGCTTGCAGATATGAGAACATAGAATCAATGTCAAGTTCATTAAAACTGCATAAGGAAGCCAAGATGGGTGGACAATAATCTAAAATTGTATCTCTTTTCTAACACCATTTCCCAAAAGTTCTTACAAAATTTCTGAAAGTTCACTCCTGGCCTCCTAATCAATAATACAGTGACTTTTTTAGTTCTTGTATTTTTATATTCTTTCTTTGGCATCTTTTTTTTTTCAGAGGCCCTTATCCTCTGCTCTCCATGGCACTGACTATCTTCATTCTTATGCAAACACTCTGCAAACTCTGCTCCATTTCTTTTTTACTCTTTTCACTCTATTGTCTTCTTGTAGAACTATTGCAATAGTGTTCAAATAGGTGCCCCTGATTGTCATGGTCTTTACTAAGGACCACTGACTATCAAGAGTCACTGCTCTGCACATAAAGCTTCATGGCCCTCCTAGAAGGGATTAAGATTTTCAGTCCTCCACAACCAACCATTGCTTTTTTGAATGAGTCCTTGTCTAGCCAAATTGACTGGTACTGCTTGCCTTTATTTTCTTCCACATAGTCACACCTATATCTATTGCAAGTTAATTTTCTCACATTTTACCAAGTCTCCCAGTTATTTATTTTTTAATTTTCTTATAATTTTCAGCCACAAAAGATTTAAGGTTGTTGAAAAGAATATTAACCATAAAGTAAATCAAAATTGTTTTAAAATCTAAAAATCTGGGTTAGTTTTTGTTTTTCTCCTTTTATTTTAATATCATGTGGAAAAGCAAAAGCCCTTTTTAAGAATTCATCAATGAAGAAAATTTAAAAATCCAAGTTTTTTGTAGGAATGAGTAAACATTTCATGTTTACAGATCTAAAATATTGAGCAGTTCCATGAATATCTTGAGTACAAAATTTGATTTTCTGAACAAAATATTTATTTCTTGTGTAAAGGAAGTAGAAAAGCTAGCATTGACAATGTATGCAATTCCTACTTACATTTTAGAATTAACATATTCATTTTATATTGGGAATCAAATGCTAATGCTTAGGTTGAAATTTAAAAAAAAAAAACATGATTACAGGGCTTTTTAAAAAAAAAAAATATTTACTTGATCATTGCAAGACTATCCACTTAACACTTTTACCATTTCTGTAAGATGTAGTATAATTAGGATGTCTTATGAAGATTGTGATTCTACCATTTCTCAATTAATAACTCAAGTGTTTTCAAGCAGTATGTTTATGGAAATTCCTCCTCCCCTTTCCCTGATTCCTATCTCTTTGCCATTTCCCTAGAGCTTTGTCCCTGGTTACCTTATCTCCTCACTCTGTCAAGTCTGAGTGACCTCATTCATGTTTGTGACATCCCTGTCACATGTTTATTATTATCTTCCACCATCTCCTTCCCACGTGTATAAGACAGCATATATGGTAGAATGATGTTCTCAAAGAAGCAAGACCTTTAGAGTTATAAAAATATTGGATTAGGTCTATCAATTCTCATTTGGGTGACTCTGAACAGGTTTGTAGACCTCCCTGATCCTCCTTTGCTTCATATTTTCAAAGAGGTTATGGATTCTTATCTATATTGGTTTTATTAAATAATGTAACACAGGGCCTCCCCGGTGGCGCAGCGGTTGAGCACTGGGTTGCAAAGCTGCCTGCAGTCTCTGCAGTGCTGGTTCGATCCCCGGCCGCCGGGTGACGATCCCACATGGAGTGCAGACCTCTCCTGCCGCCCCCTGCTCCTCTTAGCAGTGTGCTTCGTAACTCTGCCTGTTCTGCTCTCTGCTCTGGCTCTGGTGAATTCTCTCACCCTCCCGTGCTTCTGACTGTACCCAGTGCTTGTATAAATGAATAAATAAATCTTTAAAAAAAAATAATGTAACACATACAAAATGGCAAAGAACCTGATAATTGATAATTAGGAAGTGACAGTGATTGTTATTATTTACTTCATCTTTTATGACTTATAACAAACAGAGTATGGGAAGAAAAAGTACACATCTGTACATAAAAATACTGACTTTTCTTTTTGTTCGTCATAAGCCATTTGATTCCAGCCTAATTGATTAGTATAATTCTAAAAGTATTGACCATAAGTCTCAAATAGAGACAATTTCACTTCATTATGAGGCACTTGAAAGTGAGATGGAGAATGTATTTCTGGTTATCACAGTGATTGGGGAGTGTGTGACTAGCATTTAGTGGGGATGATCTGGGGATGGTACTGACATTTTAAATATCCTGTAATGTTAATGAGCAAAAACTGAGATTCTGAAATCTATGTGGTATTCTGTTAAAATACAACTTTGATTCACATAGGAAAGCCTGGAAATTTCATTTGTGATGAAATTAAACATTTATATATAATTTATACCTATGGAAAACTTGTACAACATTTCCAAATCTGTTTGCAGGATAAAGACTCTAAATAGTTTGTGACTTAAAAAAAAAAAATCTAAGAAATATGGTAACTTGATGAGGAGAAACAAAGGAAAAATGTCCTGCAATGAGCAGAGTAATCCCACCAATAAACAATTTTACTGCCCAGAATGCCAGTAGTACCTCCAATGAGATAATCCCAGAGAGTTGTGCTCTCACAGTCATGGCTTGTCAGTGTGGGGGCAGTGAAAATTAAAAGCAACTTTTGGGACCACCCTCCAAGCATGGGCCTACCTCAAGATCCATTGAGCTTAGTGCTTATCCCATCCCTCTCAGGCCTTCTCTAGATCCAAGACTTATTAGCCACGTGTCTGTAAAACTATATGGAAAAAGGTGATAAGCTTGCTCCTGTAAGAGCACGCTGTGGAAATGAATCCCTACTGAGTTAAGAGGGATTTAGGTCAGCTCTATAAAGAATGACTTGATTATGAATGTTGTCAAAACTCAGGCATAGGTTACAAATGAAAGCATTTAAATCTCCTTTGGAGGATATTAAGCACAGGATTACCCCTCATATTGGAGACATTGTGGATATAATCCTGTCTAGAAGCACAAAGTGGATAAGAAAGTGTCTCAAATGGCCCCTTCTAGTTCTGATACATGAACTTAAAGAGGCTTGCTAGCATTTTGGGGGAAATGTCCTCTCTTGCAAGCACTGTTGTTCCTTTATCACTTCCAACTTTTACAAGTCCCAGATATTAGGAGAGCCTACTTAGCTTTTGAGTGCAACCATACATATTTATGTGCTTCCACTGAAGAACCCTAGCATCAATTAGTGAGAAAGAATATTACAACTTATTGTACTCCATTTTTACATGCTGTGCTGTATATACCCAAATAATATCACAGACGAATATGTATACATGGAAGATTATGTCTGTGAAAATTAATCCATGTTAATGGTTCCTGGGCTCTTTAAGTTAAAAGCCCCTGCGGAACCGGAGCACCTCATTATGTTTCAGATGATATAACAGTCATCCGGAGAAGACTGTGATAACTTATGATGAGAAAAGGCAATCAAATACACATCTCCAGTTACTTTTGATTTTTATCTTTGTGTAAGATGCAAAGGTAGATGTTAAGAACATTTCAATCCAACTATTTGCTTTTGATTGGGCTTTCTTTTTTATATATATAATTTTTGTTGTTGAAATAACATTGCATTTTACATTATACACGTTTCATGAATGCATCAGTACAAGTCAACATCTGTAGATACTACAATAAGTTCATTTGTAGCCACCAGTTTAACTGATTTTCTCAGTGACTACTTAACTAAACTGACCATCCTGACACTTTTTTGAGTTGTTTGCTTGGTTGATTGTTTCTGGGGTATGCAAAATATAGAAAGAACTGACATGTTCCTAGATATAGGCCTGTATCTAGGACCAACTTTCTTATGGCTTTACCAATATGAAAGCATCTTATTTCTGAGCATAATCTGTTTTCATTGATACTACTTCCTAGGTTTTAGTGATTCCATTGCCTTACCTCAAACTGCTGTATATTCTTCTTCCTGCCTGTCTTTTATAAGTGTAAATTGAAGAACAGCATTTTCTGTTTGTAAATTATTTGACTTTCATCATAATGACTTTGTGATTATAAGCACTTTGTGTACTTGAAAGGATTTCTCTTTGGTAATACAAACATTATAAATACTGTATATGTCACTATCAGATTAGTGTTGCTCTTTTAATATTTTTTTTGAAGAAACTTTATTTTTTTTTAAAGATTTTTTTTAATAGAGGCATGTTTTATTTATTTTATTTGTTTGTTTATACATGCACTGGGTACAGTCAGAAGCGCGGGAGGGTGAGAGAATTCACCAGAGCCAGAGCGGGGAGCAGAGCAGGCAGAAGGACCAAAGTACACTGCTGAGGGGAGCAGCGGAAGGCAGGAGAGGTCTGCGCGCTATGTGGGACCCTCCTCCAGTGGCCGGGGAGCAGCCAGGGGATCGAACCGGCGCTGCAGAGGCTGCGGGCAGCTTCACAACCCAACGCTCAACCGCTGCGCCACTGGGGAGGCCCTGCTCTTTTAATATTTTAACTTTACATATATATGGCATATATATGTTATATATATATATATATAAAATGTCACATTCAGTTACAACCTTTTTTAAATATCTATTGACTACTTATTCATTATTTTAACTACTGATTCATTATTTTAACAAATAGTTACTAAAAGCATGTTGTGTTCTAGGTGTTGCACTGGAATCTGGGAATTGACAGATGAAAAGATTTGTTTTTAACTCCTAGGAAATATAGTCTCATGGGTAAACACTGGACAAGTATTTATTGATTATAGAATAAGGAAGTATGTTCTTGCATAAGTGGCATCATGAGCTAAAACTTTGTTAGTATTGTCTCCTCTGGCTTCTTTAGGCCAATTCCAATTTACCTGATCTTGAGTAAGATTTTCCCTTTTGCCCCTTTCTCAGAAGCTTCCCAAGCTCCCCAGATCTGCCCACCAGTAGGCCTCAGACTTTGTTCTGCCTTAGATATCTGTGTCCTGTCCCTAATGTACTCCCAGATACCCTAGGAATATCAGGAAGAGTACTAGGCCTTTTGCTTGCTATGAGAGATCATCAGACAGTGTAAACGAAGGAACTCATTAAAAATCTCTGGGTGCCTCATTTCTTATTTGTAAAATCAGAGGATTGGAATAGATGTTGTCATAAATGCCAAAATGTTCTCATTTTCTAATAGAAGAATCTCCAGTAAATCCATAATAATCCTATGGAAATGTATGCTTCTCAAGGGAAAATATGCAAGTGGTAGCCACCAAACACAGAATTGCATGTGATGCCATACAAAGTAACTGGTTTATAAATGCTGATTGTTAGGAAACTATGTGCTTGACTCATTTAAACTAAACTTCTTAAACACCATTCTTATTAAATGATGATTTCATTGAATTTTTTCTTTAATTATAAAAGCATTAAAATGCCAGTTTAATATAATTCATTTAATTAATTTATAAGTATAAATTATATGTTAAAATAAATTATAATGTTGCTATAAAGCAGCAGCCATCCTTACATTTATACATTACATATGTAAAACTTTTATATGAAATTTTGAAAAATACTAATATATGAAGAGACATAGTAATGTCCCAATAATACAACTGATAAATAATAGCACACACAGATAGCTATATGGCTGGTTTAATATATATTACTATAGTGCTAATAAGATATACTTAGGAATATGATCAAAACACCCCTTAATAATGAGGAGCAGGAAAAAAGAATATTTCTCCCTGGAGATCACCCTATATTTTCCTGTCCATTTGCTACTTCTAAGGAAAGGAAGAAAATGAAATAGAAGAATGAAGAAGAGAAAAATATAATTGGAGCTAAAGTTGATAAAATCTCTCTAAACTGAGTTTTGTTGCCTGAAACCTGGAGAATTTTTTGTAATTATTATTTTCTTATTTTTTCACATCATTGTTCCTTTTTTTTTAAAAGATTTATTTATTTATTTATACAAGCACTGGGTACAGTCAAGTGCAGGAGAGTGAGAGAATCCACCAGAACCAGAGTGAGAAACAGAACAGGCAGACCGACGAAGTACACTGCTGAGGGGAGCAGCGGGCGTGGCAGGAGAGGTCTTTGCACCATGTGGGACCCTTGCCAGTGGCCGGGGATCGAACCAGCACTAAAGAGGCTGTGGGCAGCTTCGCAGCCCAGCATTCAACCACTGTGCCACTAGGGGAGGCCTGTCATTGTTCATTTTTAAACAATATTTGCTTCCCCCCACCTGCTCAGGTGTAGTCCCCACAGAAATTCCTTCACCAGTGCACCCGTGTATCATCACCAAAGTCCCCTGTGCTCCTCCCTCCTTCCCTCTGATCCCTCTCCCACCTCCTCCCCTGCAGTATGTCTCTGATTTATAATTATCTGTTTTTGCTTTGTTGTGTTTTGTACTGTTACTATTTTTTTACACTGATAACTTATTTGGCTCCCCTATATTCCTGCTATAGGTGAAACCATCCGATATTTTTCTTTTTCCTTCTGGCTTATTTCACTGAGCGTAATTCCTTCTAGCTCCATCCACGTTGCTGAGAATGGCATGGGTTTATCTTTTTTGATTGCTGAATAATATTCCATTGTGTATATATACCACATCTTCTTGATCCAGTCATCTATTTTGGGGCATTTGGGTTGTTTCCAGGTCAAAGCTGGAGAATTTTTTTTTTTTATTTAAAGTATCTAAAATAAAAACAGATCATACCTTTGAGTCCCCTGTTGGGATACTTACATGGAGCATAAAATTTTCAACCAAAAGTATGATTTGTTTGTTTAGTAAGAAAATGCTGCAATATGTTTGGTAAAAAAGCAGCTATTAAAAACATATTCATTATTTAGGGTGGTGGTTATTATCCTACAAAGACTAACACAAAATTAAGGTACATTCATTGACTAACACTCATGTTAGTTTACCACATTTCTTGAAGGATGCTAGGTACGATCAGGGATATTTGTAAAGAAGAAAATCACCTGTCTTTATGTAAATGTACCAGTAAAATATTGACCATGTGTTAAATTCAGCTGTGATACTGGATTAGGCTGAAATTATCTATGATTTTCCCTTTCAGTCTTGCTTCTTCAGCAGTTGCAAACACTGATCAGACATACACATATTTAAAAAAAAAAAAATGAAAGATGGTTTTAGAGAAAAATTTATTTGGCTTTTCCAATAAAATGTTCTTCAAAATGAAAAGTAATTCCTGATGTGTACAGAATAATAAGTACTCAGGAATATGAGGTGGCTTCTTAAATTAGAAAGGGCCTGAATTATCCAAAAAGTAGTGTGAAAAATCTAAGCATTCTTATTTTTTCTAGTCTTGAGCATTGTTTTTTTTTTTTTCTATTATTCTTTTTTATACTATCCTGCCTTAGCAGAAGCAGCAAATTATGAGTTCATTTAGCTTTATGTTTGTTTAAATGTGCTTCTATAATGGCATTATATCTTTGGGGATCATAGAATCATTCAGAGGAGAAATTACCTCATTCTTTATAATGGGATTTTGTGAGATTATGACTTCTCTTTGCTAATTTTTTATTCTATTGCATATAATTCTTAGTATTGACTATATGGCATTGCTACTGACATTGCCCTTTCCCACAGCTAGCAGGTCACTGGTAACTTAGAATTAGTAAAATAATATAACTGCTAATGGTAAATAAAATACACCATATTCTTGATTCATAAGGAGTAAGTAAAACAAAGGAAAAATATTGAAAAGGAAACTAGGTGAATTTGCATTTAATTCTTGTTGATTTTTGGATAAAGAATGATGGTAGAAAAAATGCAGGGTTATTAAAGTCACGATTTATTGCTTGTCCTGCATGTCTGTCTTGGCATTTAAAAACATATTTCACACATATTACCCCAGCTGTGGATAGGCAATGCAGAAATTCTTAGATATTAATTCCCCATACATATCTGTCACGCAGGCACAGTGCTTGACTCTATATTTCTGATGTCTTTAAATTCTGCTTCTTGATGAAATAAGCATCAATAAAAATCTAAGCCAATAGCTTTCTTTTCTCCCTCTCCTTCCATTCTTCTTCCCTCCTGCCTGTCTGCACTAACTTGTATTTGCTACCTCCCAGTAATTTGTTACTTTCTTATTCCTTTTTTACTGTGTAGAATCACATATCTCCAAGAAAACCCTCCAGCACTCTAACTCTTGCATTGATATAAAAGAATCACTGACTCTTTCTGAATGAAATCACTTTGATTGATAAACTTGTTGGGAGGAACTAGTTGCAAAATATAACTGCTAGGTCTCCACATTTACTGACAGTCATATGAACTTTTGGGGCTTTTTGACCCAGATTTGGATACTGCTGAAAAATAAATTACAAAATATAAAGACATGTCAGTTCAGTATAATTGGAGAAAGCAAACTTCATCCTAATTTTGTCTCCTTTATTCAAGCTCAAAACATCTTTACTTTCTTTTTGTAAGAGCTATTCATGGTTCAGAAACATGCCAAATAATTAACTTTTTCTCTTCCAGACCTTTCCATGCATACCTTAAAAATATAATTCTAAATAGTATGTCATTTCAGTTCCTTTAGTTTTAAATTTACAATAATTACTTTGGATAAATTATAAAAGCTGTTGACAATCTTTTTAAAATTTGTTCCTTTGGACTGTAGCATCAACTAGTTGCATATAATCTTTTTGCTGATTTTGTTGATTGGTAGTTTCTATTTTTATGTTGAATAATTTAGTTAATTAAATATATTTATGCTTTCAGGATGTTGAAGATAAAATTCTGCATACAGTATGATCCAATGGCAAATTTTAATTGGTGAGCTAATGTGGTAGGAGTTCTGCTATGTCAGGCACAGAAAGATCTGAACTATTTTAGTCAGTTTCCTAACTTTTCTAAGCACGTGTTCTCATCTCTGATAAGGGATTGTTGCAATGACCTAAGTGTATAATTTTTTAAAGATCTATTTATTTATTTATGCATAGAAGAGCTGGCCTACAGGCCAGTGCTGGGGGGTGGGGGCGAGAGAATCCACCAGAGACAGAGTGGGGAACAGAACAGGCAGACAGACTGAAATACACTGCTGAGGGGAGCAGCAGGCAAGACAAGTGGGCTGCTTCCTGGCCGGCTGGGGATTGAACTCATGCTGCAGAGGCTGCGGATTGCTTCATTGTGTGGTGCTTAACCGCTGCACCACTAGGGAAGCCCTAAAGATTTATTTATTTTTGCATACAAGAAATAGGCTTCAGGCCAGAGGTATGGGTGTGGAGGTGAGAGGATTCACCAGAGGCAGAGTGGGAAACAACAGGCAGACTGACTGAAATACACTGCTGAGGGAAGCAGCAGGTGAGTCAGGAAAGGTCTGCTGCACCATGTGGGTCAATTCCCTGGCTGGGGATCGAACTCTTGCTGCAGTGGCTGCTGATAGCTTCATAGTGCTGAGACTTAACCCCTGTGCCACCAGGGAGGCCCCGATTGTATATTATGTAGATTATAAATGCAATTCTTGTGGGAAGAGAAAGTAGAAATTTGAAAATGACTGCAATGTTTAATTTTATGTGTCAATTAGATTGGACAAAGGCATGCCAATATATTTGGTTGATTTTAGATCAACCATTTTAGATTTTAGATTTTAGATGATATTTCTGTGAGGGTGTTTTTGGATGAGGATAATATTAGTAGACCAAGCAAAAGTAGATTGACTGATAAAAGTGAGTTAGCCTCATTCAATCTGTTGAAGATCTGAAAATAATTTTTAAATTGACTTTTTTTTTTGTAAGATAGAACTCCTGCCTGCCTGGCTTAAATTGGAATCTCATTCTTTTCTTGCTTTTTTAACTCTTTCTGAAATGTCAGTCTTGAGACTGTAGGCTTTCAAACTAGAACTTACACCATTGGTCCTCCCAGGCTTTTCAATTTGAACTGGAATTACACATGGTCTCTTCTGGATCCAACTTGCTAACTGCTGATTTGGGAACTTCTCAGCCTCCATAATTGTGTGAATTAATTTCTACATATCTCTGTCTTTTTTTTCTTGAGGGAATCCTAATACTTGACAAAAGTATTTTTTAAAATTTAATATAGGTCCTCCCCGGTGGCACAGTGCTTCAGCGCTGGGCTGCGAAGCTGCCTGCAGCCTCTGCAGTGCTGGTTGGATCCCTGGCCGGCAGGCAAGGGTCCCACATGGCACGCAGACCTCTCTTGCTGTGCCCCTCAGCTCCCCTCAGCAGTGTACTTTGTCAGTCTGCCTGTTCTGCTCCCCGCTCTGGTTCTGGTGAATTCTCTCACCCTCCCGCGCTTCTGACTGTACCCAGTGCTTTTGTGTATAAATAAATAAATAAATCTTTAAAAATAAATAAATAAATAAATAAAATTTAATATAATTAATGAGATTAATTGAATGGTTTCTATGAAGGATCAAAAATATCAGATGTGAAATTTGTACTACATGTAATTGGTAAAAGGTGGAAAGGAAAATCTTTGATGATTAATTTTGACAATAGATGTTAGTATTCTAAAAATTCAGAAGACTAAACTAAACATTTATTCCAAATTTTCATAGGCTAAGTATAAGTCATTGATGAAAGTTTTTGCAAATGCTCGGATATTTCCAGAGGTTCTAATTTTGTTAGACTCTTAGAGCTTTGAGTGAGAGGTGCAGGGTCAGACCTTGTAAGGGAGTGGTCTACAAACTTTGACATGTATGAGAATCATATTAATAGCTTATTAAAAGGCATTCTGTTGAACCCCAACCCAGAGTTTCTGATTTAGCAAACCTGCTAAATCATTTTGCATGTCTCACGAATTCCCAGATAAAACTGATGTTCATGGCCTGTTAGAACCACACATTGAGAACTACTATTAAATTTAAGATGTTTCCCGAAGCAATTTTATCATCAATGTTGGTTGTTAAATGCCTCAACATATTTTATTCAGATGAAATTATTTCTGGAAAAGAGTCCTCAGTTGAATAGGTATCAACAGGAAGAAGACCATGCCTTCTTTATTCTTGCCTTTTCTGGTTCTTTAGACATTTAGAGGTTTGAAAAAAGAATAGCCATTTCTATACAGTGAAAATGCATTTGGGAATTGCAAACCTAAACTTACCTCCTTAGTCCCTTCTACTTAAAAACAATTGGAATTATAAATCACTATTTGAAAACTGTTCATAAGTAGAGAGTTGCTTTCTATGCAAACTTTAATAATTTAGCCTTCCAATTAATGTTATTGCATGGAAGTAGAAATGTTAAGCATAATGTCTTCATTTTTATATTTTCTAGAAGTACTTCTAAATGTGTAGCTTCATGATTTGGTTTAAAATAATCACAGACTTGGTAAAGAAAACTCTGATTACTCTTTCTATATATTGGGTTCTAACAGAGTATTTAAAATCAAAAACAGTAAGCATCAGATGGTTTTAGCTGTGTTTACATTTCCTGTAGAATTCTTACTTTATGCAGTACCAAATGATTGTAGTTAACTTTCATTTCCTTGGGGATTGATTATTGAGTTTGAGGGTACCTCTATTCCATGTTCCCTTTTTTACCCCCTGGCTGGTTCCAAACAAGAAGCAAAGCTTACATCAACCAATTTTGCTACAAATAACAGGTTTGTTTAAATGAGAAGCTGAAATTGCTTTTTGAAATGAAATTTGGGGCATGACCAAGGATTTTAGTCACGTGACTGTCTCTGCCTTTCTCTAACAAAGAAAATTGAGTTGTTTGTAATTATTTTTGCATATACACATTTAAATTTTTTGCCTTGTTGTTTTGAAGCACAGGGTATTTCCTCCAGGAGGAGGAAAAAAAACAAGTTATTGACCATTTTCAAAGAAAAGAGACATAATTAAATATTATTGTGCAAGTCTGTGGGAGAAACAAAGCTGAAATGGGAAAAGCTATGCAGTTTTCTAGAGGGAAATTTGAGGGTCAACATTATAAGCAAATTCAGAAATTATAACAGTAAACAAATTGAGCAAATGAGAATGATATTGTAATTAAATTATATAATCTTCTAAAAATGCACTGTTATTTGTTTTTTCTTTGTAATGTCCCCTAAATGAAATTAGGATCAATTGATCATCACAATTTATTAGAAAGTGACTGTATCACAGAGTTCAAAAAGAAAGCATTTTTCTTGGTTTTGGATTCATTAATTCTGTGTTATTTAAAATATTTGAATTGAGGCTACCAGAAATGGAGGGGGGGGGGATGGACAGCACAGAGAGGAGGAGGACTAATGGACTATGGAAGAGGACTATGGGTGCCTTGATACTAGCTATGATGCACCTGAAGAGGTGTAACCCTGTGCCTCTGAATCATGTATAGTGTTGTAAACCAATGTTACCTCTAAATAAATAAATAAAACCAAATATCATGTTTATCAAATGCTAAACTCTCACACACTAACAGATATGATTCTGGATCCTTTATTTTGTACCACTTGTCCATATTTCTATTTCTGAATCAGAATACAAATCATTGCTTTCTGATGAAATTACTATGCCATATAAGCATGTGTTGATTACGGGAGGTATGGAGGAAATAAATATATACACGCATATATGTAGATGCATTCATACATACATAAAATAGTTGAATATATAATTGGAACCCTACTAGTGTAAGTAAGCGTTTGATGATTTTTAATGATGTAATGTTCACAGCCTTAGTCATATTTGGAAAGTCTTTTACTGAAAGGATAGAAAACTGACAAGGCAGAATTTTTTTTTCAAACTTGTGTTAAAGATCCAGCTCATTCTTTAAGCATGCTGTGGTCTAAAACATGGTCTCTATGGTCTTCAAGAGGTTACCCAATGAATATTGGATCTCTCTGATCATTCACAGCCCACAAAGAGTGGGAGTCCAGAGGTGTTAAGGAAAATTTTACTAGTTATATTTCACTATTATCAGTGAAGAGTCTGAAGACCTCACTTTTAGCCATGACACAGTTATTAAATCTGGTAAACCTTGGCAATGTATTTAATTCCCTCTTTGAAAAATAGAGATAGCAGTATTTTTCCTGGCCCTTACATACCATTATAGTAAAAACCAGTCAGTAGTGTTCATAAAAAGCTAATAGTTAATGCAAACTTTGGATGGTCACTGTAAAACTACAAGGCAATATTCAGTTAAGTTTCTATGTAGATGTTAGTTGAATAGTTCTTGTCAATGATACCCTGGTTGACGGAACCTCTCAAGTCTTTCTGTATAAACATCAATATAAAGGTTAGTTTTAAGCTGCATCCACCCAGCTGAGACTTTTTAAGTAAAATACAACATATTAAGTCTTATCTCAAGTGAAAAAAACACCAGCAACAAAAAGGAAGGCCCAAGATAAGCCTTTTGGGAAGAAATGTAGCTGGAACTATACAATTAATTTAAAACATATTTATAACTGACTAAAAATTACATTTTAGAAGTCTAGCCTTACTTGAGTCTTATTTTTCTCATTAAGAGATTTCTTTCCTTTTTTTCATTCTTTAAAATTTTTCTTTACATTTTTTGAATGCTAAAATATGGCTAATATTACAGGCTGTCCACAACTGTAATTGCCTCTGTCATTTTAAAATCCTTTAGCTCTCTCTGCAAAAACACAATTGGAAGTTTTAAGGTTCTAAATAGTTTTATAGAATTATGTCTATACTTCTGGTGGACAGAAAATATTATAGAGTCATTATTTTGGTTCTTCAAACCATTCTGTTCCATTTACTATTTTCATTTGAAAACCACTTTTAGATACTTTCAGGGTTAGTGAGCCCTGTTTTGCTTTCTCTATCCCACTGAGCGTGCCATAAACCTATACTATAATTACCTGGCTAATTTTCAGTCACTTTCTCACTAAACTTTGAGCTCCACGAAAATGTGGAACATATCTTTCCAATTCATGATCATGTTTCTAACATTTATAATGTTGCCTAGGATCTAATAGGTGGTTTAAATTTATTAGTTGAAGTGCATGAAAGAATACAAGAATCAGTAAGATAAAGTACAATTCTTTCCATACACTATTTTGGCATTTAACCCAGATATTGTGTTCCCTTTTTCTCTCATCTATTAATTTGTTCTGAGACTACTCAACTGCTCAAACCAAAGTTTATATTTTTTTTTCATGAACCTACGCACCAGATAAGCTCCAAACAGTCCATCTTCAATGATTTTTTGAACTCCAAACCCACCTGCCTTTTTTTTTTAATCTTGCTCTTCTATTTTCATTCCTTCCACTCATAGGTAACTTTTTTTTTTTTTTTTTGCTGCTTGCATTGAAATTTATTTTTTTAACTTTTTTAAAATTTTATATATTTTTACATCATTTTTCATTTTTGTACAATGCCACCTGCCTTTAAATGTTCATAAAATTTATGAAAGAGATAGAAGGGTTGACAACTTCAGACTCCCTACCCCAACCAGAGCATCAATGTACAACCCACAACCAAGTGATGCATGATGTTCTTGAAATAGAGCATGCACTGTTTCACCTCTGATCCATTTCCCTTCTTTTCTTAGCTGCTTTTGACTTCTTTCCCATTTCTGGACATTGTAACTCCCTAGTAACAGCAACTATCCCACTTATGTATAATGTCAAATGTCTTTTTATGACACATTCCAAATAGTGATTTTACTTCATATTTGAAAATTGGGTATTTCAAGCTTTAACACTATTTTAATGTAATTTGATATTATGCAGCAAGAGTCTTTGAAAGTATAGTCAGCCAATTCACTTCTAGGAATTAAAGAAATGATGAGAAATGTGGGTAAAATTTTGACCCTTTTTTATTGCAACTCCGTGAAAGTCAAAACATTTTGAACTATACTGAGCTGTATCTAGGAGGAAAATGATTAAGTAAAGTAGGATATATTGGTAGTATTCAGTGATCAAAGTCATACTTATGAAGAGATTTTATGACTTAGAGGAATTTATATATAGTTTGATCATATCTAAATATCAATTTATATTCATAGAATAAAGTATAAAAGAATGAATCATGGGAGATCATATTCCTCTTATTTTTCATTGCAAGGCTGTAATATTCTTGAAATCATAAAAATTAAATAAAAAATGCTTTAAGTTTTAAACATAGCTTAACTCAGTACCTCATTCTTTTTCTTAAAGCCTCTTGGTATTTACAATTTTTTTAGACAGGCATTTATTGACAGTTGTTAAAGAGAGTGAGGTAGAAGAAGACATTGTTAATATGCTTCAGTGTTTTGATTTTATTGATAAAAAAAGCTGTAGAAATCAGGGCACTAACACAATATAGAGTAAAAGGCTATTTTTGAAATCATGTACATACAGATAACACCCATTTTTTGAATGTTCACATTAGATCACTTTATATTTATGGAAGACATACATTAGTGCATCTGTCAATTAGAATAATTGTATTTTCTCATCCTAAAATGACCTAACTCTTACCTGGTGAACTTGTCTTGTTCTTTCTTTCCTTAACTTTCCATGGCCTTTGAATAGTAAGTCTAACTGTTCTGAAGTATGTATTCACTTAAAAATATTGCTTACAAAAATTATTTTTAAAATGCTTTTGACTCAATTTGAATTTTCCTTTGAAAACAAGTTCTCCTTTCGACATCAAGTACATAAGTGTTGGCAGAAAAAGCAGGCATAGGAGACCAGGTCCTTCGGAGTTATTTTTTTATTTATTTATTTTTTTTTTTTTTAAAGATTTATTTATTTATTTATTTATACAAGCACTGGGTAAAGTCAGAAGCGTGGGAGGGTGAGAGAATTCACCAGAGCCAGAGCAGGGAACAGAGCAGGCAGAAGGACCGAAGTACACTGCTGAGGGGAGCAGCGGGCGGCAGGAGAGGTCTGCGCGCCATGTGGGACCCTCCTCAGGTGGCCGGGGAGCAGCTGGGGATTGAACCGGTGCTGCAGAGGCTGCGGGCAGCTTTGCAACCCAGCGCTCAACCACTGAGCCACCGTGGAGGCCCCCGGAGTTATTTTTTTTAAACAAAAGGCTACAAATGAGATTAATCTGAGAGTGCTATAAGAATGTATTGTAACTAGGGTATCACAATGATGTAAGTGAGGGGCAGGGAAGTGAGAGAGTTTGTCTTGAAGTGTTTAGTGGGATGGAAAGCTGAGAATTGATAAGGCTGAACAATGGGCTAGCTATAAATGGGAAAGAGTTAACATTCAAACTTCATGCATGAATGAACAGAAGTGACCAGAAATTATCATACCTTTAAAAATAAGGAAATTAAAGAAATTACTGATGCTATGCTTCCAATATTTTTGTCTCATTTGTGATTATTATCTCTTCATTATTACTAAATCTTTCTTTAATTTTTTTTCTGTTTGAGACAGTTGCCTACTTTTGAATCCATAATCCTCTGTGAACATTATTTAATATTTAATTTAATTGAGCTCTTAGCACTCCATTTCCCCTAATATTAGTCATTTTCCTTATAAAATCTGTAAATTGAGTTGATATTTTCATAAGAAGCACTATAAAATAATCAGTCCAAATGAGTTCAGGGATAATCCCCATTTTCTTAAAATAATATTGCTTTAAGATGTGTAACATTAGTACATTGAAGAACAGTATTTGCTGTGAATGAAAACAATACAGTGGCGGTTGAATAGGCCATTCAGTTAAATTTCTTTTCAATTAAACTTTTATTTTGAGATAATAGTAAATTTGCTTGGAGTTGTAGGATATAATACAGAGATCCTCTCCACTCTATACTGTCCCAGAAAGATAACATCATGAAAAATGATAGTATAATATCACATGCAGGCTGATGGCATTCACAGAGTCAAGACAGACATTTCCTTCACCACAAAGATTCTCACATGAACCTTTGAGAGCCACCATTTCCCTCACACCTATATCCCAACTTAACCCTTGGCAACCTATAATCTATTCTCCATTCCTGTAATTTGTTTTCCATTTTTGTCATTTCATTGTTCTATAAATGGAATTTCATAGTATGTAGCCCATTGGCATTAAAGTTATCACCCAGCGTAAATTTCTGGTGATTTAACTGGGTTCTTGCCTACTTTAATAACTTGTTTCTTTTCATTGTCAATTAGTGTTTCAGTGCCAATTAGTGGTATGGCTGTACCATTCACTGTTTGAAGGACACATATCTGTTTATTTCTGGTTTAGAACGATTATTAAAAAAGCTGCAATAAACATTCATGAACAGGTTTTTGAGTGAACACAATTTCACATTGCTCTGGGTTGAACATCCAGGATTGCAATCACTGCATTGAATGGCAATTATATGCTTAGTTTTTAAAGTAACCACAAAATTATTTTCCAGAGTGGCTATACCATTTCATATTCCACCACCAATCTGTGAATGATCTAGTTTATCAGCATCCTTACCACAATTTTGTGTTACCACTATGGTTATTTTTCTCTTTTTGTTTTTATTGATGTATTAGTTTCTGACATACATCATAATTTGATATCTGTATATATTATAAATTATCAACTTAATAAATAGTAGTTAACGTTAATCATCATATATGGTTACAAATTTTTTTCTTGTTTATGACTTTTTAAAAAATAAAATTTATTTACCATTGATTTGTAAAACTATATAAATTGAGGGGCACATCTTTACCTATCTATGTATATCAGATTCACATTACCTGCTACCAAATATACAGTGGAGTCTGTATATGGAAGGAGGGACAGTCATCCTCCTTTTTGACTTATCGGTCATGCTGCCCTGAAGACTGTTTTTTTCAGACACATCATCTGTACTGTGGGGAGAGAGTCATCTGCTTTTCACAGAATCAGGTCACTGAACTTTAGGAAAGAAAGGAGGGAAAGAAAAAGCCTCTGCCCTCTCTCCTTAAGGCATAGGGTTACCCTCCTTGCTGAGGTTAATCATTTTGTAGGTCACCAATTCAGTCCTGTTGACTTTATTTTTTTTTAAAAAAAGATTTACTTATTTATTTATACAAGCATTGAGTACAGTCAGAAGCACGGGAGGGTGAGAGAATTCACCAGAGCCAGAGCGGGAAACAGAACAGGCAGACTGACGAAATACACTGCTGAGGGCAGCCGCGAGCGCGGCAGAGGAGGTCTGCGCTCCATGTAGGACCCTTGCTGGTGGCCGGGGATCGAACCAGCGCTGCAGAGGCTGCAGGCAGTTTCTCAGTCCATCGCTCAACTGCTGCACCACCAGGGGAGGCCCAGTCCTGTTGACTTTAAAGTAATGTGAGACTCTTTCAGATTTTGGGAATATGTTTTCCATTATCTTGGATTTTTGTAATGCTTTGACATTTTTTCAGTCTTTTTTGACATAAGGGAATCTTTATGGGTGTGGTTAAAGACTGTTTGGCACTGTTTCAGATGCCTTTGAGACCACAAGTCCTGAATTTATAGTTTGAAATAACATTTTACATTGCAGTTAATCAGCATGCTTGGTGTTTCTGCGGAGCCCTGTCTATTGGAATATGCAAAACAGAGAGGGAGTAGTGGAATAAATACAAATAATATTAAAACCAAAGTCCATACCCTCATTGTGACATGAAATATTACAGATAATTCCATGTATGTACAAATACAAATATCAATACATACAAATAGTTACAAAACACAGCAGCAACAGGTGCACAATTAAAATTTCCAGAAATGTGTGAGCTGGAACTAGTGCTGTGGGGTGGTAACATCTGTTCTGTAGGGGAAAAGGAGTTCTATAATGAAACAGATTTCTGAAGTGTTGGTGTAAATACATTTAAATGTGATTTTGGACTATAAAACTTTCAAAGCTTTGAATTTACAAATTTATATTGTGACTTTTCAGGAAATGCAACACTCCCCAAACCTATTTGTTATATAATTGTGTAGAACATCTTGTGGGACCAGGTTTATTCAAGACTCAGATTGAGAGGTGCTCATATATTTTTAGCAATATTTATATAGTGTTTACTATGTGCCAGATGCCATTTTAGGCAATTTCAAATATTATCCAATTTAATCCTCATAACAACAAAATGAGGAGTGTAGTATGTTGTTATGCCAGCTTTATAGATGAGGAAATTTAAACATACAAAGATAAAGTAATTTGCCAAGGTAACCCAGATAATAAATGACAAAGCCAGGATTTGTACCTAGGCCATCCTGCTCAGGATTCCGTGTTCTTCACTTCTGTACTGATATGCAAAATATATTAATCCCAAATACTAGGGATTTAGGATAATTTGGGATAATAAAACTTTCTGTTTAACCAATTGATTATTTCTGGTTTGGAATCTTCTTGCCAAAAACTATTAGTTTGCTTTCTCAAACAAACATTTTCTTATACTTTTTCAGGATATTATTGTGAGGAGCAGTATCATTTAATACTTTTCCATTTACTTTATAACTGTCTTTTTAAAGATTTTTATGCATACAAGAGCTGGGGTGTAGGGAGAGGTGGGGTGTGTGTGAGAGGATTCATCAGAGACAGAGCAGGAAGCAGAACAGGCAGATCTGCTGAAATACACTGCTGAGGGGAACAGCAGGCAAGACAGGAGAGATCTGCTGTGCCATTTGGGTTAGCTCCCTGGCCAGGGATCGAACTCATGCTGCAGTGGCTGGCAATAACTTGATCGTGCTGAGACTTTAACCCCTGCACCACCAGGGAGGCCCAGCTTTGTAACTAATTTTTAAATATGCCCGGTGATAGATGCTGGAGGTACAAAGGTGAATAAAGAGATTTGACTTTAAAATGCTAAGAGTCAGGGAGGATGGACAGATGGAATAAGATTCAGAAACAGAACTGGATTGAACATTTAGTCTTCTTGAAGATACTTCATTGAATACAGTTTTGTCTCATTGTTTGCCACCTAATTGTTAAACAATGTAAACAAAAATCTGGTTAACTGAGAATTTCAGTTAGTGAATGACTATCATTAGCTAATTCATGATTGACATTTGCAGAGTTTAAAACAGTTTATAGAACTGGGCAGATATTTTTAAGGGGTGGTAGGGAATAGGGTAGTGGGAATTAAAAATAATATCAAGGGAAAAGGCATGTATATTGGCTAGGCTGTTGTAGTTGTTGCAAGTGAAGAAATCAGTTGAGACTGTGGATCTGCGGAGGATTTCTTAAAAACCACTCCAAGTTTATATAACTATTTCAAACTAGTTACTATGAAATAAAAAACGGATTTTCTATATTTTCATATAAAGAAGTGCATACATATACAAACAGCACAGAGAATCTAGTTCTGTTGTTTCAGATGATCCTTACTTGGCATAACCTTTATTCAGTAGTGCTTAGTATCAAGTCTAGTCAGAGCATAGGCATTTTTTCTTTTGTAGGTTCAGCGTTCTTTGTTGCCTATTTTACATTTCAGAGCAGGGCAGTAGTTACCTGAAAACTGGAGTATGTTCCATATATGTTATCTGTTTTTAAAAGGGCCCTGTTACTGAAGATATATTTGACCTTAAAACTACCCAAGAACAATGATAATATTATAGAGGTTCGGTGCATTTCAGCATCTGTCAATGCTTCAGGTCATCATTTTATCCTTAAAAAGTACAATAAATGTATATATTGAGTGAACATAACCTATTCCATTTTTAAGACAGAACCCCATCTCTTTGACAGCCATAATACTGAAAGAATCACACTCAGAAGAATTACTTTTCTAGGTAAGATTTATGATAGCAACTTAGAATTCTGTAAGCTCTCTGCTTCACAAAAGTAGACTGCAAAAACAAAAAGAATATATAACTTAAGAATTCTGTGTTTGAGATTCAGTTATATAGTCTTGATGAAATGCTTGAATATATGCTCATGTAGTGTAGTGGGCTAAAAATAATGAGACTATTTCTCTGCGTAGGTGTCCTTTTTTTTGATTGTTGTGGAATTTCATTTATGAAATTATCAAAAGATCAAGAACCCATATTTCAAAATCAGCGGTACTGAAATGTATTATAAGCAACAAATTTTAACAGAAATCATGTTTGCTATACTTTAAAGTTACTCAGTATTTCCCAACTATATTTTAATAGGAAGAGAGTTTAAAACTAAGCACATAGAGGGTCTACAGTGAATTAGTTGAAGTGGACATATGATGAAATGCTAATGAATCAGGACAATATAGACATTGAAGTAATTAACTTAGCAGGATAAAAAATATCTTCTTTTGTTTCTGTTACCTAAATGAACAAAGTGCTGATGCAGAAAATTTGTGTGTGTGTGTGTGTGTGTGTGTGTGTGTCTATCTGTGTTTATTTTTATGTTTGGTGTTGCTGCTTGAATGATCTAAAAGCAACCTTAAAGTGTTCATCATGTCTAGAGGGTCTGCATTGTCAGTCTATTTAACGGTAGAAATGCTACTACTGGATCAACTACTTCAAAGCCTCATGGAGGAACTGTTTCCAGGATATGTAATGATTGATTTGAAATAACAAGATGTGAGAGATACTACTAAGAATCTTAAAAGATGACAGAGTGTTTTTCAAGCTTCATGAAATATGATGAAGGTGCCTTGTCAAGGATTGCTAAAATCCTACTCATAACAACTCCTTCAATCACCACTAAGAATACATCTGTTTCTTGATTGTTTTTGAGCAGCTGCTTGGCAGTGTGAAATGACATTATCTGTTTGGGTACAAAGAAAGTGAATATTGTGTGTCTAGTGGGTTTGTTAGCTACACATCATCATGTCCCCTCGAACTGAATAGCATTTAGAGCTCATAGGATTTAATTTTATTCTGGTATACATGGATTGTTATATCTTGTCATTGTGTTTGAAATGATTAATAGCCAGCAGCAATTCTTAGTGAAGGAAGGACAAAGACTATGGTTGAATATCGTTATTGACTTGGAATGATAGATATATTTTCATTATAACTTCCCATGAAATAAGTTTCTTAACAAAACAACTTCTTCTCTACATATCTGCTCCTTTGTAGATATTTCATTAAAGCCTCTTTCTCCTTTTATTATTAACTCAAGATATATTTCCTGATTAAACTTCTGCATCCTGAAAACTTTTATTACTTGGTTTTAGTCTCTTTGGTTCTAGTTTGCTCTCTTTGTTGATATTCTTGGACATGACATAAGGCACATTTACTTTGGAAATCCATCTCTAGATGAGAATTGGTTCTCACTTAAAACCTCAGATGTCTGTGCAACCCTTATGAAGTCCATAAATATCGCGGTTCATCTGATTTCTAGTATGTACACCCTGAGTCACCTCACTTATAATATTCAGAATCTCTTACACAGTGGTATTAATGGTTATAGTTGTGAATATGATCCAAATGCCCAAAGCAATAAAAATAAAGATGTAGACATGGTTTACTGGAAGGAAGAAAAATTTAGCCCTCATTGAGTTATTGACTGACCTAGGGCAGATGAAAGCCTTGCAGCTCAAACAGTGGTTCATGGGCTGGAAGCATCAGGGTCACCGGAGAGCTGGTGAGAAATGCAGCCTTTTGCCACACCCAAAAACTACTTATCGGAAACTTTTTCTTAATGAGATCCTAAGAAGATTCCTATGTGCATCACAATGTGAGAACTGTTAGGATAAAACATTTATAATTATATTCTCTTTTAATACTTACAGTACTCTCACATGTTTGGCATTATTAATCCTATTTTGCAAGTGAGGACTATTAGAATTAGTGAGACTAAATAACTTACTCCAACCTAGAGGGTCACCCCTTTTCTATACGCTACCACTATCCATCTGTATGACTTTATGCCAATCACAGGAGTGGTGACCTGGCCAAAATGATGACAGGGCTTGATTAACATAGACATAACTTGACAGCTGGGTAGCTACCAATGTCTGTGCAGAAAAGGTATTTTGTCAATTACTCTTCTAGCCCAGTGTAGTCACAAAAAAGAGCTTTAATATTTTTAGTCACACCTCTGTTCTGAACCAACTGGTGTTAACTTCTTTAATTTGCAATCCCCCCCAAAAAAATCACTAGATTTCAATCTGAACAAATTTTTAGCTGCTCTCTCCCTAAGCCATATTCAGTCTCAGATGTTGAAATGTTGCCCTGGTAATATTTGTTCCAAAAAGTTGGGCCCTGGTGGCGCAGGCCATTGAGCACAGTGCTGTGAGGCTGTCCGCAGCCTCTGCAGTGCCGGTTCAATCCCCGCCGGCTTGGGAGCAACCCACATGGTGAGCAAACCTCTCCTGTCTCACCCGCTGCTCCCCTCAGCAGTGTTTCATCAGTCTGCCTGTTCTGTTCCCCGCTCTGTTCTGGAGAATCCTCTCACCCTCCTGCGCATCTGGCCTATACCCCGGTTCTTGTATAAATAAAAATAAATCTTTAAAAAAAAATAGTTGTTCTAAAAAGTTTCCCCTGAATATAGTAGCAATTCCAAAAGTGAATCATAAAAACAAAATTAATTTTAGTAATATGTTGGAATTAGTGCATCATCCTCTAAGGCATAAATATTAATTTTCATATTCAAGTACTAAAAATTTTATTAAAAATATTAAAAATTTTTAAGGTGACTTACTAGTTTTTGATTACAACTTATGCTCTCCCCAGCATAAATGATAGAGATTAATGATTCTTTCAACGAGCCATAGTGGGAAATAAAACAAGCACCACTACTCAACAGACACAAAATTTAACAAGGCACTCAAGATTGACAAATGGTCACCAGTCAGAATGTTCTAACTGAAAGAAATTAATCATATTGGGGCTAACCTCATGGTATGGTATGATATGTTCTGTAAATTTAAATATGCAGAACTCTTGAAGTAATGAAACTGACCACCCAGGGTAAAAATTTTAGATCTACCATATATCAGATTTCTATAATACCTTAGACTAACATCAACAAACATAAAACTATATAGCAGATTGAAAAGGTAAATATTAGGATCTCTGGAAACAAAATAAATTTTACCATCTCCCTAAATTTTCAGGATAGGAATTAACTGCAAGTGCATTAAATAGTTCTGCTGTCTAATGATAAACCAAATTACTGACTATATTCTGAGGCCAGTGTTCCTGCAGTCCTGGCTGACAATAAATTGATCTGGGAATCAACCATTGGCCACTACCCTCAGGATTCTGATTTAATTCAGCTGAGGTGGAGTGGCTAATTTTAAAATCTCCCAGATGATTTAATGTGTAGCCAGAATTGAGAGCTCCTAACTTACATGAGACTGAAATAAATGAAAGACTAGTGAAGAGAAAAACATCTGATGTGATGGTGAAAGAAAATCATGAGGATCAACTGTAGTGTAGGCTATAGTATTGTGTCTTTGTAAATGAGGCTATAGGGTAAGTGAATAAATCAGGCTTTTTACGCCGTTAGCCTCTGTGGTATCACCTGTGGCCTTGATCACCTGTGTTAAGCAGAAGGTGCGTGGTTCTGAGGTACGCGTGCCTGATTGTGGACACCTGGCTCATGGGTGTGTGCGCATGTGCAAGTGTGCACACCTGTGCCCAGGAGGGAAGGGATAAAACGCAGCGTCACCCTGGGGAAAGGGACTCAGTTTGCTGTCTCCCTGCTGGCTTCTTTCCCCTGCACAATATTAAAACTGCTGAATGACGCCAGGGGCTCCCGAGTTCTCTTAAACCGTTGGAACCAATGGTGAACCTATCTGGCCTGGGATGTCTGCACAACAGAGGCTAACAAAAAACAAGTATGGTATGTGGAGTCCTCTTATTACTACTCTGTGTTTATAGCTATGAACAAGTTATTCACATTTAAAAACTTTAAGTAGTATTTTATCATGTAGATACGCTTATGTTTTTAATATATATTTTAAATATATGTGTTATCTATTTATATATAAATATATTTTAAATATATTTACTATAATTAAATATATTTTTGGTATATATTTGCAAGCTAGTTTACTGAGAATTTTATTAGTAGATTTTGAATCTTGCCAGATTTTCTATCTGTAGCTACATTTTCTGACTTTATTTTTTAGTTTGTGACTACGGTACTATTGTAAAATATATTGATTGGTTTTTGAATGCTTTAGCAACTTCACATGTCTGGTAAAATCTTGTGATGTATTGTCTTTTTTATATACTGTTGCATTCAACTGACCAAATGTTGTAAGAGTTTGTGTGTCTGTTTATGAGAGATATTAGTTTATACATTTCTTTTAATTATGACTTGTATTGGCATTAGATAATGCTGCATTAGTAAAACAAATTGGATATTGTTGCCACTTCAATTTTCTGATAGTTTGTGTAGAATCAATATTATTTCTTCCTAAAACATTTAGTAGAATTTGCCAGTAAAGCTGTCTGTCTCTGGAGGTTTATTTGAGGGGTGGTTTTTAAGTACAAACTCAAATACATACACATACACAGACGGAGGTTTATGCTAAGAGCAGTCAGGCTATATATGTATTCTCAAATGTGCTTTGTGTCATGTGAGGGATCTGTCCATTTCATCTAAGTGGTCAAATTTGTTGGCATAACTTCATTTATAAAATTCCATTAATAATGCGTTGATACCATGTTGATGGAATGATTTCTTCTTCTTCTTCTTCTTTTTTTTTTTTTTTGGTCTTTCTAACATCCAGTGTCAGCACCCAAGTATTTGTTGGAATTTCTACACCTTACATTTCTATTAAGTGACTTGAAAAAAGGATATATACCATTAATAACTAAAACTTCAACCAATTCTTACTACCTTGCAGTTTCTCTATTTTTTAGGAAATTAGTAGGTTCTCTTCTGCACAAATCTCTATTAATTTCTTTAAAAATGTTGGTGGCTTCCCAATTTCATAACTTTCACTTACCAAAGATAGGTCTCCTTTGTGCTTCCTAGCAACTTTGTGGAGAGTTCTGAGTTAGCTTTTTGGATATCCCCATGCCAAGTCAGTAACAGTTTAGAGAGTATCTTACTTCCCCCTAATTTTTCTGTAGGATGTGACTCCAGGTTTTATTTTTCCCTCCTGGCAGCGCACTGGATCTGAATGTGCTATGAATGGTGACTGTACTCACCATTCCCCAACACACTCCCCCACCACTGCCACCCACTGCCTCTGCCATCTCTCACAACTCAATCTATGTAGAACATTCCGTGGGTGAGAATGGAGTACCCAATGTCTTAGGAGTCAGGCCTCTGCAACTGTACCACCGGGGTTTGAATTCTGACTTTGTCACTCTACCAGGACTGTGACTTGGGCAAGTTTTCAAGTTGTGAAATGGATTCAGTGCTACCCAAGTTAGGGCTTTGTTGAGAAGAAAAAGGGCTAGTCATGAATGCAAAGTGCATAGCACAGTGTCTCACCAATTCCTTGCTGTGCTATATTCATCACATGTTTTTTTCTTCTTTCTAGTAGATAAATATGCATTCTCAAACATTACATATGTATTTGGAAAATGATAAATTTTAAAAATGCTTTTTAAAATGTATTACTGAATATATTAGAAATTAACAGACTGTTTCAGCAAAAGAAAGCCCTCTGGTTATTTTCCATATTTTACTATAAGGTGGGATAAAGAATCAAATGTCTCAAATTGCCTAACCTTAAATATGTCTCCTTTTTTTGGTCCTTTTTTCATGTATTATGCTAATTTTACTAAAACATGTTCCTAAACTTCAAGCTTATTAGTATGTGTATATTTTTCATATACAAATTTATCATATAATTGCTAGCCTCTGTATATTACATAATAAGGAATTTCGTATGCAATATAAAAAGTAAATGTGACTGTCAATTGCTCCTATAAATAATGGATAACTTGACTCCTAGGGTAGATGTGGAGCACAAGCATACAAATGGGGCATTATAGATGTAACATGATAAAATCTAAGTATGAAGTTCAGAAACTCTTAGAGGCTCAGCACCTCATTCTGTATTGAATGACTGCTGTATCCCATAGACTGCAGAAGCATTGCTCATGTAATTATACCCCAAAGTGTCAGCAAGATATCATTACTGATCACTCAAAGATGCAATGCACTCAGTACAATACGTAGGGTTTGAGGAGGAAGTTTCCTACTTTACTTTTAGAAACAGATGTGTTTCTACTCTTGGTGCCACATCACAAGACACATAAGTCTCCTTGCAATTTAATTATGTGTTCAAATAGTTCTAAGATTGCTTAAGGACAGTTCTGTCTTACTTCTTGAGAGCCAAATGCTATTTTCCTCTCTAAGAGATGTTTTTTCCCCTTTTATGTTTCTGTGTATCAAAAAGCTAACTGGTTAGTTATGTTTTAAGATGTTTTTAAAGGGAAAATGGACATATACATGATATATTATACTTAATTCTAGCCACACCATCAGAAATGTCATGTTTTTCTCTCTATTGAGAGGTTGCATGCAAATGCCAGCACTTGGGTGGCATCTTGTTAATTTATAAAAACGAATATAGAAGACAAGAACATCAAGAAACAACAAACGTCAAAAATCCTTATGCACAGGTGGACAAGCTGCTGCTTGCAGGTCCAATCCAGCTCCCACTTGGAAAATACAATTTTACTGGAAAGCAGCTATGCTCCTTTGATGTATTATCAGTGACTGCTGGCAACTATAATGACAAAGTATAGCAGTTACCACAAAGAGGGTATGGGCAAGCAAAACATAGATAATTCCTACCTGTCCCTTTTAGAAAAGGTTTGCCAATCTCGGGCCCAAAGGAGCTTTGGAATTTAAGTTTGGGGTCATAAAGAACTCTAGAACTTTGTGGTAGGATGTAACACATGCTATAGATTGTTGGTTGTGCTATAGATTGACTAATGCTTTTCAGTCTACTTTGACCAGCTTTTCTGCCTTTCTAGTTTGCACAAATGCCAAAATCTTTAGCCATTCTTCAGAGAGGGATAGTGCTTAATACTTGGAGTTTTGAAGTCAAGGATATTACTCTTTAGGGTTTTAGCTCTCCAGCCACTCATGCTACCTCTGGGAGTTCTTTTGCTTTCTCTCTCTTTTTATTATTTTTTTTCTTACATCCCTGTAGTCCCCAAGTTCTCCTGCCACGATATCACCCATGAACCATCACCCTCCCACTGTTTTTAGCCCTCTCCCACCATTGCTTTATGCATCAGATCTGTGGTTAGGTTGCTAGTTTTAACTATTTATTGACTTTTTGTTTGGTTTCTCTGTATTCCACATATAAATGAGACCATCCTATATTTGTCTTTTTCCTTCTGACTAATTTCAGCTAGCATAATCCTCTCCAGCTCCATCCATATTGCAGCAAGTGGCATGAGTTTATCTTTCTTGATCACTGAATAATAGTCCATTGTGTAAATATATCACATCTTTTTGATCCGTTTGTCTATTTTGGGGTATTTAGGTTGTTTCCATATCTTGGCTATTGTAAATAGTGCAATAAACATTACCTCTGGGGGTTTTCTAAGTCAGGGGCTGAACTGATGTTCTCATCTCTCTTTTGTAATTTGTCTCAATCTGGGCAGGAAACCTGTTTTCTTATTCTCTTTAAAGTAGGTAAGGATTTATCTAAAATCCAAATATTTTCTCCAGAGGATCTGATATTTATTTTGATAATTCACTACCAGCTAGATAGCACTTGTGCCAGAAGAGTCAATACTCATTCTTTTAAAAGTCCCTTAAACTTATTTCATATTCTTAATTCATAAAATATCTAATTTGCAACACTCAAATACTGATTTGAGAATCTACTATAAACCCAAAGATGTTTATTACCATATGCTTTTTAAAAAAAAAAAATTATTTATTTATACAAGCACTGGGTACAGTCAGAAGCACGGGAGGGTGAGAGAATTCACCAGAGCCAGAGCAGGGAGCGGGACCGAGGTACACTGCTGAGGGGAGCAGCGGGCGGCAGGAGAGGTCTGCGTGCCATGCGGGACCCTCCTCCAGTGGCCGGGGAGCAGCCGGGGATTGAACCGGCGCTGCAGAGGCTGCGGGCAGCTTCGCAACCCAGCGCTCAACCGCTGCGCCACCAGGAAGGCCCTGATAGTTAAGTCTTAAAGAGGCAAAAGTTGTTTTCTGCCTCCTCCTGTTGTTCAACTTCCAAATTCATGAAATTTTCCGCTGACTAAAAAAACTCTAGGTACTTGTGCTTTCATTTATTTTCTCAGAACCATTTTTTGATCAGGTCATTTTTCTCCTTTTTTCTTCAGTTTCTTGAGGACTAGTTGAGGCATTTAATATACAAAGGTTGGTTCCAGTTACACTGGTATGAGTGGAGAAAATTACCCCCAAACATGAGAAGATGCTTTCTATGCAAGACTGATAGGGGCTTTGGGATGAAGTGCCTATCAGGTAGATCTGAATATTTTTCTGATATAATAGTTCCCAATTCTGTAATATTTTTTTCAAAATAGGAAAGTTGAGCTGTGAATATCTGTTCTGCATCCATAAAAAATAGTCTGCACACAAATATGACCAAAATAAGCCTTCTGCCTCCCCATCATCAAATCAGATTAACAGTCTTAATACCCTTACATATAGAAATTCTGGAGCCTCTTCCTTACAAGCTATTCAAACAATCCCATTGAAAACTAAGTCAGCCTCTTAGTTAAGCTCCTATCCCTCCTATAAGGCAACCACTCCTATCATGCTCTTTCTACCCTTTTAGAATTTTTTTTTTATTAAATGAAGGACCAAAGAATTACTAATACAAGAATTCAGAGGCAAAAACATTGTAGTCTCCATCTATAGCTGATACAATTCTCCCTATGTACCTTTACCAGCTATGTAATATAGGAAAGAAACAAAATTTAAAGCAAATGATTGATTTTTTAGGCTGAAATCCTTAATTTGAACAATCTCTTCTCAGACTCTCAATCTTGAATAAAAGCTCAATCTTTAGCTCCCATTTCCTTACTCTTGGCTTCCCAACAGTGTTTCCTGAGTTTTCGTGTGACTGACAGGTAAAGGCATTTCACTGAGGTAATTACTATCATTGGCTGCTGTGGGATTCTTCCTACAGGTTCTAATTTATACATCACATATATATTTATTTAGTGCACACAATCCACCAAACTTTTTTGTAGGTACTAAAGTGTAGTAGGGGCTAAAGTGGAAAATAAAACTGAAAATTCTTTCAAGGAGTATACATTCTAGTAAGTGTTAAACAAATGAATAGATATATAGTACAATTTAATGTAAGTCCAATAGGGGAACAACAACAACAAAAAACCCATGATGAGGGAGAATTCTGTAATTGAACGATAACCAGGGAATGTCCTCCCGAGAAGGTGACATTACAGTGAAGAAGTGAGGCAGTGAGCCACATGATTATCTGCAGAAGAATGAGCCAGAGTTTACAGAGAACAAATCCAGTCCCTCACACCATGATTTTAAAAATACAGTGTGATAAGCCATCAACTAAAACAATAGCTATATTGTCAACATAAGATATACCAGATATGTAGAGAATTCCCTAACTCAAAAATATTTAACAAGAGTGTAACACATGGGTTAAAGTCTCAACACTAGCAAGCAATCACCAGCCATTGCAGTATGAGTTTGATCCCTGGCCAGGGAGCTGACCCACATGGCACAGCAGACCTCTCTTGTCTCCCCCGCTGCTCCCCTCAGCAGTGTGTTTCAGTAGATCCACCTGTTTTGCTCCCCATTCCATCTCTGATGAATCCTCCCACCCCCACACCTCTGATCTACACCCCAGTTCTTTTATGCATAAATAAATAAAAATCTTTAAAAATATATAACACAGTTTGGGATACCAAGTACATTCCCATTAAAATTTTCCTCCATCTTTCTCTTCCTTCTTCTTCTTTGATAATTTGACATCTCTATGCACAAGAATCTCAGTAAACATGCCTAACTCCAATTATTATGTTAGGTGATCACTGAAATACATGATACAGAAATACATGATTATGCCACATAAGCAACAAGAGTTTCAATGTTTTACAATTTCTGGCTAATTGCCTTGTTACCTTCATCCAGATTTCCTGGTAGTCTACAGATTTTTTTTAATCTGTCTACCTTGGGCATTTCAGAATCTAGAATGCCATAGAGACATATGGTGATACTAAAAGTTAATGTGATTGCAAGATTTTAATAGTGATAAAATGATAAAATTATGATCCACCTAACCTTCTGTGCAATGAAGGTCAAAGAGTAAAGTGTCTCTGCATTGCTCAGAGAGCTGGTAATATCTGTGCAGCTTGCTTCTGATGTGGATTCATTCATTTTAAATGAGAGTATAAAAGCTTCAAACTAAATATATATTGTTTCTATTAAAAGCCACTGATCTTTCTTTTAGCTCAATGTGTAATCTTGAAATATTATCTGTTAAATAATAAGTTAGGAAATCAAAAATTTCCTATTAAACCTATAGAATGCCAGATATAGAACATATCTAAATTAAATAGTGAATTAAAATCAAAAGTTCAAAACTGAATTAATTGGTAACAAAAGGGACACTGATCTTCTTTCATTCTCTTAAAATATTCAAGAAATTAATGGGAAATTTAAGAATCTTGAAATTTTTACCACTACAGTGAAATGCTCCTTTATAGCTATCTAGGAACAGATTTGACTCATATGAGCATCCAGGGATGGTGAATTATTCCAGACTGAATGCAGGTAATGAAAATAATTTTACTGTGAAAAACAACTTGTGCAATGAAAGTTTCTCAGCAATTTGATGGGTGGAGAAGATGAACTTTGATGTGAAGAAATGGATAAGATTTAGGTTACTAATGCTTCGTCACCAAAGTAGTAATGATGCAAATGTTACAATTAGTAAATCATTCAGCTGACCCCAGCTTTTCCTTAGTGTGTGGGTGCTTTGTCTTGACCTTTCCTTAGTGTATATCAGTGGTCAGTGATGTATTGATACTATCAGTAATTAAGTATTCTCTTTTAGTACAGAAGCCATAAAACTGAAAATGTATATACATATGTCAACTTCAAAAATGATCGTCCCAAACATTGCCTGTCTTTCTTACTCAGTGCCACAGGTTTTGCATTCGAGTGATAAATAATCTGACTTTCGAATGACATTTATCACCTCTCAACCCCTGTGTTTTTATCAGGAACATAATTATATAAATGAAATCATGGAATTGATGAAAGGATATGTTTGTCTAAATAATTTTTTCCAACAGAGAACTGTATGGGTACTAAGTCCATAAAGCATGCTGTCCATGTCCCAGTTTAGTCTGATTAATATAGTTGTAGACAACTGTAATTTAACAGTGGATCAACTACTTTGATATAGAGAAATAATGGATGCTGCTTTTTCTTGCTTCACAAATTTTTCATTGTGTCTTTTGTTTTTGACATCCACGTGGTTCTTTCCTTAATGCAAGAGATCTTCTGCATTAGATACTTGTCTTTTCTTGTCATTTATCATTCCTGCTGAGCTATATTCAACTTTTGTCTTTCAGAATATAAGCCTTATTTTGTACACATGATGCCAAGGTCATGAATCACATGTCTTAGTGCTGAAATTTAACATTTCTTTTAACTTGGGTTTCCTGATATGTGAGTGAGGTTAGAGCAGTGGTTCTCAAATTATGGTGCCTGGACCATTAGCATTAGCATCACCTGGGATCTTGTTAGAAATACAGATTCCTGGGTCCCAACCAGGGCTTACTGAATCAGAAATTCTTGAAGGTGAGAGCCACTGATTTATATTAACAAATCTTCTGTGTTTCTGATGTTTTAAGAATCTCCAGTTTAGGGCCTCCCCGGTGGTGCAGCGGTTGAGCGCTGGGTTGCGAAGCTGCCCGCGGCCTCTGCAGCGCCAGTTCAATTTTTGAGTACTTAATTCATTCTAGATATTTTAAGCACCTTATCTGGATTATCTCATTTATTTATTTTTTTAATCAGTCCATTGAAGATGCTGCTCACATCCATTTTACAGATAAGAAAACTAGAGTTTATAGAGGGAAAGTACCTCATTTAAGGTACCTCATTTAAGTACCTCCCGGCCACCAGAGGAGGGTCCCACATGGCACGCAGACCTCCCCTGCCGCCCGCTGCTCCCCTCAGCAGTGTACTTCGGTCCTTCTGCCTGCTCTGCTCCCCGCTCTGGTGAATTCTCTCACCCTCCCGCGCTTCTGACTGTACCCAGTGCATGTGTAAAAAACTAACAAACAAACAAACAAATAAATAAATAAATAAATAAAACATGCCTCTATTTAAAAAAAAAAAAAGAATCTCCAGTTTAGATATGATGCTGTCTCACTACAAACTGGTAAGATATGGAACAGTGACTGCTATACCATTTGAGACATTAGTCTGAATCTTTATATCCAGAGATATTCCAGGAGAAGTTTCTTCTTCAAAAAGGGAAATGCAAATCAAAATGCAAATGCAAATTTGCTGTATCTGAAAGATCCATAACATTATTAATATATGCTAATATGATTTTTTGGTTTTTATAATTTCCTTACATCATTTTTAATTTTTGGACAGTATTTAATTTCTCTACTTAGGTGTAGCCCCTGTAGCTCTCCCACCACAGCATCAATGATCCATCACCATCATTCCCTTGTGCTTGTCCCTCCCCTGTTTTTACCCCTCTCTTAACCCTTCCCCTGCTTAGGCCTCAGATCTATGATCAGCTTGCAAGTATTATCTTTTTCCTGATCCTTTGTTTGATTTCTCTATATTCCACAAATAAGTGAATCCATCTTATATTTAACTTTTTACTTCTCTCTTATTTCACTTAGCCTAGTCCCTTCCAGTCCAATCCATGTTGCTGCAAATGGCACGCGTTTACCTTATTTGATTGCTAAATAGTATCCCATTGCTGTGTGTGTCTGTGTGTGTGTATATACCACATCTTCTTGATCCATTCATGTATTTTGGGGCATTTAGGTTGTTTCCATATCTTAGCTATCGTGAATACTGCTGCAATTAACATAGGAGTAAAGATTTCCCTTCAAATGAATGTTTTTGTGTCCTTTGGGTAGATTCCTAGGAGTAGAAGTGGTGAATCATATGGTAGATCCATTTTTAGTGCCTTAAGAATCCACTACACAGCTTTCCATAGAGGCTGGACCAGTTTGCATTCCCACCAACAGTGTAAAAGTGTTCCTTTTCCTCTGCATCCACACCAGCATTTGATTTTCTAGGTTGTTTTTTTTTTTTTTTTTCAATTTTTTTTAATATGGGCTATTCTTACTGGTGTGAGATGGTATCTCATTGTGGCTTTGATTTGCATTTCCCTGATAATAAGCAATGGTGAATGCTTTTTCATGTTGGTCATTTGCATTTGTTCTTTGGAGAAGTGTCTCTTCAGCTCTTGTGCCATTTTTGACTGGGATGTTTGCTTTGTTTTTGTTAAGTTGTGTAAGCTCTTTGATACCAGTCCCTTATCAGTTGTGTGATGTGGCCAATGCAGTTTTAAGTAGTAATTGAAGTATACTGTTTTGGAGAATAATTAATATAATTGCTGAGATTTACAGCAATACACTGTTGAGAATGCAAGTCAAAATTACATACTGTTATTTTACAAATGGAGTTGTCAACTCATTGATATTTTTTAAAGTTTGTATAGTGTTTTGTTGAAGAAGTAAATAACTTTGTATATCTAAGTGATTAATCCAATTGCAGGTTTTACTGTCTGACATTAATCCAATTCACTTCATATACTATAAAACTATTAGTTTCATTATATTAATTTATAATCCATCAATTATAAGTGATCACATAAGAGTCACAAACCTGAAGTATATTGTTTACTTTCTTTGCTTCAGATCTTTGTCTGCATATTTCTTGATTTAAATGAGCAGAGGGATTGGCCAGTGACTCTCTTGAATATTTTTTATTGGACACACACATTAAAATGGTGCTCAAACTTGCTAATGAGTAACTGACAAACTAAAGAAGTGTCTTTGATAATCTGAGAGTAAGTTAATTAAAGGTCGAATCCAGAGGAAGTCACCCTAGCTGTCATGATTTATTTTCTGTAACATGCAGCAGAGAAACAACAGGAATAGAGAGAGAATATATTCAGAAACAGGCAAAAGAAAAGAATTCAGTTTCTTAGATTCTCACACAGTGACCCATCTGCTTAGAACCCGTTGACTATTAATGATCAATTCCAAGTCTTTTTCTTTAGTTAATATGTATTGGATGTCTGCCATGTAGTGGGCACTGTGGAGCTTTCAGCGCATCAAAATAGATCACAGCAGATGACTGCACCTGCACGGTCCATCATCTAAGTAATAGTTTCCTGTAAGCCAATGACTGTTTCTTAAAGCATTTTACCAAAATTAGGAAATATCAAAAGGCTGAGGGAAAATGTGCTTTAAAATTGTGTTTACCACAAATATCATATCTTTTCTTCCTAAGGCAAAAGGAGCAATGTTCCTTTATTTAAAGAGTGAAATTTAAAAACATTCCATTGGCACTCCCAGTTGCCATGGTAACAAATGGCAACTGGCCTTCATGTGCTTTCACTATGTATCAATAATAAGCTAACCATTTGGGAGCAAATTCATTCTCTTCAGATGTGTCTTTTGAGCAGAAGCACTGTATGCCTTCATTGACTCATGAGGGAGGTGTTATTTATGCAGTACTTAATTTAGCAATTATTAAATAAGTTGATTTTTTAAAGAAATGAAGCAAAGACAAAGCTTAGTAGCATTTCCTCCATTTCAGTTCTATTTATTTCTTCTGAGGATCCAGAAGCCATAATAAGAATCAAATATATAAAACATAATTTGGACAAATAAAATTTATTTTGGATTTTCCTATATACTATTTAGGAAGTCAGACCCAAATATGGAAGAACAATAAAAGAAGGTGCAATTCACCTTTAGCCATATGCTGAATCATTTGTATTCCCTCCTATTCTTCCCAGCTTACACCCTATTTCTAATGCTGCATTATTACTGTTGAGACTTGCTTCACTGTCATCTCTCTATTCATAATCTTTAGAGTTGGGAATGCAGTCATAATTATTTCAGCATAAAAATAAGGTAAGTAACTGCTGCAGGAAATTCAATTTAACTGTTTCTCCAGTCTAGATATTAATTACTTTGAGCTACAAATTAGCATTGCACAAGACTTCACTACATTTCACATTATTTGCCTTATGTTTAGAATTGTATTTCTTTCAAAAGGAAAGAGTCACCAGTTCTTTTCTTCTTGTGGTCCCATCTAACTTAACGCCAACTACTATTTTTTTTTTTTTTCTGGATACACAGATCTACAATCCTACTTTCTGGCTATTGTTTTTGAAGGTCCTATGTCTGTGAATAATATTAAATTACAAAAAAATTAGGTTTTATGTTAACTTTCACACTTTTCAAATGATTCTGCAAATGGCAAAAATCTTGCAACCTAGTCCATAGGCTCTGCTTATCTTACCTGTCTCTCTAACAAAAGACAAAGGACGCTTTTAAGTAATGACTAAACCACTGTGTCTGACATCTTAGCAGGGAAGCAAAGAGAGTGGATTTATATTTCAATTTACATTTCCTTCCATGCAGATAATAATAGCAGCCCATATTGTTAGGAATAATAACTTTTTCTTTTAAAGAAATCTTAATTTGAATAAAATTAATTCATTTAAAATGGTGATTATTACTTGAGAGTATTTTATCTAGATTTAGTACTTACTTCCTTCAAATGGGTATCATTGGGGCCTTTTTATGTAAGGAAGGAGGAAGTAATTGAAAGGTTGTAAGTAACAGAAGACAAACTTGGCTTGATTCATAATATTTTTCATGAGCTTTTCCTTGATATGGGAAAAACTCAGGTTAGTAAGCATCTCTCCAATTAAAGTCCTGTAAGATAATTTGAAGTAATTTATTGTTCTTACTGAGTTTCTAGGTGTTTTCTTATCAAGTATAATATAATAGGGAAAATGTCTGGGTACAAGTCAAAGCATTCTTTGGATAATGTTCAAAGCATTTTTAACTTTGTACCTGAAATGATAGGTCATTTTGCTTTACTTATTTGCCAAAATTGTCATTTCTGAGATAATGAATTTTGAAGTAGATTTACAGCATTCTTGTAAATTTCATCTTACAGCATTTCATCTTAGAATGTAAACTCAGTACAAGGACACTATGTTGGTAATTACGGTTTGTATAGAAACCATTACAGTATACTCTTGGTGCTTAATAAATGTTCATAATTATTAACATTAAAAATAATAAAGCTTTGATATATATAGTCTTAAAATAAGATAGCATCAATTATTAGAATTGTATTATTCTTACTAGTAATATTAGTATTACTAAAGAGGAATGCAATCATGTTGCTATAGTATTATTTTCATTGCCTACACACTTTTTATAATAATCTTTCATATCTATTATTTACTTCATTTATAATAAGAAAACTGGTGATCAACTAAATGATATTTTAACCTAGGAACATATAATTAAAATATTAAAACAAAAATTGAATGTAGATGTTCTGAATTTTATTTCCAAGAACCTTGTGCCATACCATGCTTCTTTATTTTTTTTTTAATTTTCTTTTTAAAAATGAGGGGTAGGTAGGGACCTCCCTGGTGGCACAAGGGATAAGACGCAACTTATGAAAAATCCGCAGCCACTGCAGCACAAGTTCGATTTTTGGCCAGCCAGGGAGCAGCCCACATGGCGCAGCAGACCTCTCCTAACTCGCCTGCTGCTCCTCTCAGCAGTGTACCTCAGTCAGTCTGCCTGTTCTGTTCCCCACTCTGTCTCTGGTGAATCCTCTCACCCCCACTACCTCTGGCCTATACCCCAGCTTGTGTATGAATGAATGAACGAATGAATGAATAAATAAATAAATACATACATACATACATACATAAATAAGAGGGGTATGGCCTCCCTCATGGCGCAAGGCACTGTGAGGCAATCCGCAGCCACTGCAGTACAAGTTCAATTTTTGGCCAGCCAGGGAGCAACCCACATGGCTCAGCACACCTCTCTGTCTCACCTGCTGTTCCCCTCAGCAGTGTACCTCTGACAGTCTGCCTGTTTTGTTCCCCACTCTGTCTCTGTTGAATCTTCCCACCCCCTGCATCTCTGGACTGTGCCCTGGCTCTTGTATGCACAAATAAATAAAGAGGGGTAATATATGTACACATGTGTGTGCATGCACATACATCAGTCATCAGAACCCACCAGGCACTGTCATATTTATCAGCCCTATTAAAATAACCTTGAAAGTTCAAAAATACCTGTAAGAGCAGAAATGTGTAAGCCAACTGATGTAAGCTAGGCCAAAAAGTATGCAGACTAAGTTATATTTCTCTTTAAAAATTTAGAGATTCCAAAACTTATAACAAAACCACAAACCCTATAACCAGTCTTTTTGTGGATCTCCTGTTGCCTCCAGAGCTTTCCCACCAAACTGCCATTTACCCCTAAGAAATCATAAGCCCACAATTGTTGTAGATCTCAACTTCCTTCCAGGTTCTTGACAATCTTTCTAATTCTCTTCACATTTTTGCTCTGTGTTGTCTAAGCATACAGTTAGAAATCTCAGGTATTGACCCATTAAGCAGTCTCTAGTGTTAATGACTTGATTTGTGGTCAACTAATAGGATTTAATTCTTCGTAGCATACTGTGTAACTTAAACATTACATAGGGATCCATGGATGACATGGCCATGAAAAAGGGGCCCTATTCTGTGTTATTCAAAAATATTTTTCAGGTATCTTGAATAGTGCTTAGCATGTAACATATAAGTGCTCAATTAATATTTGTAGCAAGAATCCATGGGAGAAAAAACTATCCATGATATCATCTTTGTTCTTAATAACAATACTTTAACATCTAGTGATTTTTGAGTACTTAATTCATTTTACATATTTTAAGCACCTTATCTGGATTATCTCATTTATTTACTTTTTAAATCAGTCCATTGAAGATGTTGCTCACATCCATTTTACAGATAACAAAACTAGAGTTTATAGAGGGAAAGTACCTCATTTAAGGTAATGACAGAGCTCCAACAAGCCCAGTGTGATTCCAAGGATCAGGTTCTTTTTTTTTTTTAAAGATTTATTTATTTATGCATACAAAAGCTGGGGCACAGGCCAGATGTGCGGGGGTATCGGGGTGAGAGGATGCACCAGAGACAGAGCGGGGAGCAGAACAGGCAGACCGACTGAAATACACTGTTGAGGGGAGCAGCGGGTGAGGCAGGAGAGGTCTGCTGCGTCATGTGGGTTGCTCCTTGGCCGGCCGGGGTTCGAACTCGTGCTGCAAAGGCTGCAAACAGCTATAGGTTGTGTCTTAACTCCTTCAGCTACCAGGGAGGCCCAAGGATCAGATTCTTATCTACTATAGCACACATTAAGAGATTGTCTCTTTTATCTCTTTTATCTCTTTTATCAAAGAGCAATTCTAATGGCGGAAAATTTAGTCTGAAAGGAAAAGAGAATGACACATGGAAGGCAAGAAAGAAAGATAGTTCTTAAGCAGAAAATTGTTAAACTATGTCCTCTGTATGTCCCATCAAGACAAATCCACTTAGACTCTACAACTTGGCATTCCATGAAGGTTCCCTTTTATTGTCAATAATAGAATCTGAGCTTTTTCTGATATTCTTTAACTCTATTTTCCTCTCCCTCCCTTTCTCAATCAAGTTTCTTGGCAAGGGAATGAACAGATAACCCTCTCAGAAGGCTTATGTGATCAGTATCCTGCTTTACCAGGGCTAATGAAGGAAGAAAGGGGTAAACTATAAAGGGAGGAAGACCTTCCAATGACATAACCATTGTCTGATTCAGGAGGGCAGTGTTTGGAGTGGACATATTATAAATGGAAAGGATGCCATTGAGGAGTTATAGGACATAGAATTTACCAGATATGTGGAGACGACATAAAAGAGTAAAGGAGATCTCAAATATGACTCTGAGGGAAAGTTTCAAAGCATACATGATGGAAAGAACGGTGCAGAAAGATGGAGAAGGTGTTTTTATTATGATATTTTCTTTAAATGCTCCATCAGATTTGTCAACTGTGAAGGTGGAATAAAGAGATTTTCTAACATGCAAAGCCCCCAAAAAATGTAGTTCCATGCAACCTTTCACAGAGAAGTGACAGATTTGCTCTGCCAAAATGAGAGAATAGACCACAAAAATAGAAAGAATATAACACAGGGAAGAGACAAAGTGACTCTCCAGGATGACAAAAATCATGCGAGGAGGGTGACTGTGTGGTAAGCCGACTGCTACAAATTGGAGCAGTCAGAATATTCCAGGAGAGATTTCTCCAGTTGATTTAACTTGAGAGAAGATTTATGCACAAGGAGAAAGTTAGGTTATTGAATGAATTAACAATTAATGTGTGGGAAATTGAAAGTGAAAATATTAAATCTAGAGTAAACAAAAAATTATATAAGAAAGAAAAATTCAGTGAGTGTACTGCAAGAATCAGCTGGGAATAGATTTACATAGTATTATTGTAAACATTAGTTATCTGATGCAATTTGTTGTAAGAATGGGAAAAGAAAAGAAAGAGGAAGTGAAGTTTTATAGATAGTAGAAGTATGGACCCCAAAAAAGGTAAATCTTCATTTTCTTTACCAGGAAATCAAGATATAATGACTAAAGTAAAAAACAAGAGACATTGTGCATATATATATGTGTGTGTAGTATACAAATATAATAATAATAAATATATAATTATTTTGTAATCATATATTATTATTCAATAGTGGCCCTGAGTCTAGAGCTTATAAGCAATGCTGAAAAAATAGCAATAGTAAAGCAAAAGAATCAGCCAAAAGGGTGAAAGTATTTGCTTCTAGATAAAGGGAAGGTAGATCTGGAGGGAGGAGGAAAATGAGAGTCAGTTTTTTTTTAAATAACAAAACTTTGTAGAATTGTTGGAATATTTAAAATATCTGTATATATAACTTTGGTAAGAAACAAAGACTAAACTTTGAAAGATGGCAGAAGAGAGAGGATTAATATGATTCCAACTAAAAGTGAGGATAATGCAGAAGAGGGAATTGGAAATTAGGAAACTTTAGAGATTTGATTTCAGATTACCTTCTACTTCAACAAAGAGAGAATATATTGATGTTCTCTGGTGAAATTCAAAGCTTTTAAGTATTAGAAAATGGTGGGCTGTGTCAGAGAGGGAAGAAGACACATATAAAAGAATTAGCATTAGTAGAATCAAAATGATAATAACCTGAATTTGCAGTGTTCCTGGTCAGTGAGAGGTCATGGTTTTCTGTAGCAACTGTACATGAAATATGTAGCAGTGAATTTGAAAACTTAACAGTAAGGAAATGTTGAAGTAGAACTAAAGGAAAAAAGATTGAATTGTTCCCAGTCCCTTGGCAGGAAGGTTAATGAAGCCAAATTTGGGAAACATCTGGGAAATTAGAAAAGGTAAAGAGCCTGGAAATAATAATTAGAAAGAACTGGATGAGAAAAGAGGATAGGAAATTGTTGCAAAGATGGGAATTATAGCATTTGAGATTCCAGTATGGAAATTCTTCAAGTAACAAGGAGGTAGGAAAGTTCCCATCCAAGTAGGCGCCTGGTATCAACCTGTTCGTCAATAACAGTGAGACAAACACTGAGGGGTCTGCATCCCAGAGGCAAGAACTCAATCACTTTGGCCTGAGGTGTAACGTGGAGAAAGAACACTTCGCAGTGAAACAAAGACTTGATTGTCCCCCCAAGAAGAACACAACCACACACATGTTCACTAGAATTTGGTAAAGAGTAGTCATTGAGGTCAAGTCAGCAGCCTGGAAATAGTCATCAAGCCTGGGGTCCCAATGTGTTGGGAACGCTTTATGGTACTGCAAGCAGTTTATTAAAGTGTGTAGCTTCTGAAATAAACAGATAAATTAGGAAGGAAAATTGAATCTTTGTTATATGAGTTTTCTTAATGATCAGAGTATGTTCCAAATAAACAGGAAAACAAACTGATTTTCAAAAAGCATGTTAATGCACTTTTAATTCATGCGAGTTAAGCACATGAAAGTCAGGATATTAAAAGTTAAGATTCACATAGAAACATTAATTTGACAATATTATGTACACTAGGTATGGGAGGTTTATATTTTACAGCATAAAAGCAGTAGAAAACATTGCAAACTGGCTCAGTTAAACAAAATGAAATAAATTCAGGAGAAAATCATTAAATATGATATGAAAAAAATCGTTTTATAACCCCTAAGAAGGTTTGTATAATGTAATTTTAGAAAACAATGTCTTAACATCTTTAAGAATTTTTTCAATGGAAATTATTACCAAAAATCAATTTACATAGTACATATTATATTCTGATATTAATTTTTGCTTCTCCTTTTCAATCCAAATTGAATTCTAATACATCAAAAGAACTTACTGGATATTTCCATGGCATTGTTGATAAAGATTTGGGGGAATAAAAGTAAAATTTAAGGATTTCAAATACTTTCTATTTAATATGTAGAGAATATGTAGATTTTAATATGAAGAGTAATAATGCCCTATTACTTTTTAAATATATTTCCTTCTATATGTCTACATACAATTGGCTTGTATTCATTGTAGAAATTCCTATATGACCAGGAAAAATATGTTAAGTAGGTGATGTAGAAAAAAGAGAAGGGGCCTCCCTGGTGATGCAAGGAGGTTAAGATGCAACCTATGAAACCATCCACAACCACTGCAGCACAAGTTCGATCCCCAGCCAGGGAGCAACCCACATGGCCCAGCAGACCTCTCCTACCAAGCCTGCCGCTCTCCTCAGCAGGGCATTTCAATCAATCTTCCTGTTTTCCTTCCCACTTTGTCTCTGGTAAATCCTCTCACCCCCCACACCTCTGGCCTGTACCCCAATTCTTTATATATATTTTTAATTTTTTTTAATTTTATATATATTTTTACATCATTTTTCATTTTTTTTAAAAGATTTATTTATTTATACAAGCACTGGGTACAGTCAGAAGTGCGGGAGGGTGAGAGAATTCACCAGAGCCAGAGCGGGGAGCAGAGCAGGCAAACAGATGGAGGACACTGCTGAGGGGAGCAACTGGCGCTACAGGAGAGGTCTGCATGCCATGTGGGACCCTTGCCGGTGGCTGGGGAGACCGAACTGGCACTGCAGAGGCTGCAGGCAGCTTCGCAGCCCAGCGCTCAACTGCTGCGCCACCGGGGAGGCCCTCATTTTTCATTTTTGCACAATGTATGCATCTTAGTCCCCATACAATTCCCACCCCCTCTTGTTTTGATCCTACTCCCTCGATTTTTACTTTATTATAATTAGTCTTTTTCCCGGTCCCTTATTTAGGTTTTCTAAATTCCTGCTATGAGTGAGACCATCTGGTATTTTTCTTTTTCTTTCCGGCTTATTTCACTGTGCATGATCCCTTCCAGCTCCATCCATGTTGCTGCAAATTGCATGAGTTTATCATTTTTATTGCTGAGTAATATTCCATTGTGTATATGGACCACATCTTCTTGATCCAGGCATCTATTTTGGGGCATTTGGGTTGTTTCCATAGCTTAGCTATTGTAAATAGTGCTGCTATAAACATAGGGGTGCAGGTGCCTTTTTGAATTAATGTTTCTGTGTCCTTTGGGTAAATACCTAGGAGTAGAATTGCTGGATCATATGGAAGCTCCATCTTTATCAGGTTGAGGAATCTCCATACAACTTTCCATAGTGGTTGGGCCAGATTGCACTCCCACCAGCAGTGCAAGAGAGTTCATTTTTCTTCACATCCTCGCCAACATTTGTTGCTAGTTTTTTTAATATGTGCCATTCTAACTGGTGTAACATGGTATCGCATTGTAGTTTTGATTTGCATTTCCCTGATTACAAGTGGATAAAGAACTAGACATAAGGCCTGAAACCATCAAATATATAGAAGGAAATATAGACGAAACTCTACATGACCTACAACTCAGTAATATCTTTACAGACACATCACCCAAAGCAGTGATAGTGAAGGCAAAGATAAACAGCTGGGACTACATCAAATTAAAGAGCTCTGTACAGCAAAAGAGAAGTAACTAAAACAAAGAGACACCCCACCAACTGGGAGAAAATTTTTGCACTCAACACTAATGATAAAGGACTGATGACAAAAATCTACAAAGAGCTGATGAGACTCAACAAAAACAGAGTAAATAATCCAGGCAAAAAATGGGCAGAAGAACTAAAAAAAAAAACTTCTCCAAAGAGGAAATGCAAATGGCCAACAGGAATATGAAAAAATGTACCCCAGTTCTTATATGCATAAATAAATAAATCTTAAAAAAAAAAAGAAAAAAAGCGGAGACACTTAGGACATCTCAGGGAAGGAAGCACACCAGAAAACAAGCCCACAGCTTTTAATATGTCTCTATCTTGGCTCCTGCCTCACAAACTGGGCAGCAGGTCAACAACCCTGTGTTCTCCAGTGGGACTGTGCTGAGCCTCAGGTTGATGCTCTGTCACCTTGCCCCATAGACACTCCATTTACTCTGTAAGTGATGCAGGAAGTAGGAGCATTGGACCTAAGCACTAAGCCCTGGAGTGTGTTCTGAATTGTGACTTCCCAATTAATGAGCACAGAGGGAGAGGGCAGGGAAGAAGGGAGGGCTAGAAGGAGGGAGACTATGTAAGTGAGGTATTGGAGAACATTTGTGATGGGGTCAAAGAAAAATTCCTCCTGTTCTGATACTATGTTACTAGCATCATAATTACTAAATCATAATTATTACTCACTTTTAATTATTTAAATTTAAAATAATTGTATTTTGTGACCCTTTAAATCAAGTATGGGCTACTCTTTGGTGCAAGATTAACAAATGGAAAATCAACAGTTCCCCACCACCAAAAAGAGCATGAAATTATAAAGTGAAATTTTCCCCACATGTGTATATTCCATTGTATTTTATGTCATAGCAAAGCGGTCTACAGAACAATAGAGGTCCATTCATGGGAGTGAGATATGTAAATTCCTGAGCTAGCAGACTCCTGGCCCAATATTCAAACCACCTCTTCAAAAAGACCACATGGGCTACATTTTTCACTGAAAAATCGATGCAGCCACTTTCCATGGCAATGAACTCTTTGTAAGCTTGATGAAGAAAAATGCTTTGTATATTTACTTTAATCTTTACCCCCTGCTATTTTCTGTTGCCAAACAAACAGAAGGACAAATGCAAACTGCCAACTTGCAAGATGTACAAACAAGTATTATTGAATATTCAGAAGTATAGTGGTGCATCTAAAGTTCAACAAGTCACATAGTCTTATTGTTTTTAATTTTCTTATTCAGGCACCACAAGGCCACATAAGGAGGGTGAGGTCCCTGGAGTGGACTATATTTTCATCACTGTTGAAGATTTTATGGAACTGGAGAAAAGTGGGGCTCTCCTAGAAAGTGGGACTTATGAAGGTAGGTAAACTTAAAGCTAAATCTATTTCTTGTTTCATCAATGCATCAATACACCAGGTTACAAATGTGTTACTGCTTTTTTATTTTTTTGTGAGAGCTTCCAAACCATCATTTTAGAAACATATTTCCTAAAGAAAACTTAAAAATGTGTCCGGATTAATTCTACTCTTAAAATACAAGAGAAACGTATGTATGTGTATATGCCTATCCACCGAAGTATCCTTGTGATTGTCTCCCAAGGGCTAAACTGTCATCTTCCAGATCTATTGTCTTCATCTCTAGGTAGCTTCTAGAAGCACCCAGGACTGAGGTTCCAGTCCTGTCATTATCCCTGTGTGGTTTTCTCCATTTTACTTACCTTCACTGTTTTCTGATGAAAAATTATATAGAAAAATATGATGTGTGGATAAACTCCAAAGTTCTACTACAATAGCAAGTATCCTTGTATATACAAGTCAAATAGGTAAACAAAAGATGAAACTACAACCTTGAATGAGGAAAGTATGCTCCTTTGGAAGAAGCACTGTAACATAAGCCAGAATCTACCTGTTTCAAACCTGGCTTTATTATTTAACCACTGTAACATCGCTAAACCTCAGGAGTCTCAGCTGTAAAAGGTAAATGATAGCATTGATAAGTAACAACACATTGATATGATGCATTTATATGTTTAAGTAACATCAATATGCATATTGGTTATGTCTAGCAAAATTATATATATATATATATATATATATATGCATGAGGAATTTTTAAATAATAAAAAGCCATTTGTGGCAACATGGCTGGAGCAGGAAGGAATTATGCTTAGTGAAATAAGTCAGAAGGAGAAGGACAAATACCAGATGGTGTCACTTATGTGTGGAATATAGAGAAGCCATCAAAGGGTCAAATAAAGTCAAACTTAAAAACTAACTTTTGAAACCTATCCATAGTACTAAGGCCCCCAGAGGTGTAGGTGGAAAGGAAAATGGCATGAACAAAGTGGAGAGAGAGAGCAGTGGACTATGGGGGTAGATTATGGGTGCTTTGGGGGTGAGTGTGCTATGGTGACAAGAGGTGAGCAATCCTATATTTACAAAATATTAACAACTAGTAATATTATTATATGTGCAACTCTTTGTGAATGTATTTTGTTATTACTTATCCAAAGTTTATCTGGTTTTATTGAACTACCATTAATAGTGATATTAATCAAAACAAAAATCATAATATATAAATTGCTGCACAGCCCATGAACCTTCTGAGGTCCACCAACCATCCGTTACAACTCAGGCAATTAATCATTTATTATACTTTTCTAGGAAATAGACAAAAATACCCAGAAAAGAGAAATGGTTTTGTGCGTGCGTGTTGTTTCTTCTTCATGTTGTTAAAAATGACAGTAAAAATTTCTTGAGTATTTTAAAGAGGCTATGTTGATAATGTAAACTGGCTTAAATTATTTCTGAAAAAATACCTGTCTCTATAAATCATAGAAAAGAATTACATCAAAAAAGTCAGAGTAGGGCCTCCACATGGCGCGCAGACCTCTCCTGCCGCCCGCTGCACCCCTCAGCAGTGTACTTCGTCACTCTGCCTGTTCTACTCTCCGCTCTGGCTCTGGCGAATTCTCTCATCCTGCCGTGCCTCTGACTGTACCCAGTGCTTGTATAAATAAATAAATAAATCTTAAAAAAAAAGAGTAAATAATAAATGTTGTGGTATATTTTCTTATGAGTTTTATGACAACTTGTTAATCACCTCAATGTACATACAATTGATCTTGAATAATAAGTCTGCTTGACCTATATGACTTTTAGGAATCAATATCATTGTTTACAAATACCCATTGTGTACTTAAATAAGAATCTCTTTTATCAAGGCAGAGAACTATCTGAGCAGACACTGAGGAAGCATTCTTAAATCTCAGGATCTAAAGATTTTCCTACAGTTAGAACTGAAGAACTAGTAGGATTGACATTCTAGTAAAAATCACTGCTAGTTTTTCAGGATTGATCATAAGCTCTAGACTCAGGGCTACCATTTAATGTGCTATTTTTCAAGGAATTCTAGGGAATAACTTTTGTCCTGTTGATACTTTAAGAATGCAGTGAGTAACAATCATATGCTACTCAACTAGACAAAGAAAGCCTATTTTTCCAATTTGTGAAACTTCCATGATATCAATGCCCCATAAGGCCTCTTTTGTAAAAGCCCAGTTTCTCTGTGTCATGTGTTCCCTCGTCTGCAGTGTTGTAACCATTGTTCCCTTCCTTCCCCCTTGCTAGAACATTCTCATTCCTTCTTAGTACTCTTTAGAGCCCTTAGCAAGATTAGTAAGTTCAACTCTGACATTCTGAGAATCCACTAGAGAAAATAAGAAGAAACTGAATTACTCTTAGCATTAAGGTTACAGCCCTGTTAACCACGCACAGTCTTTGACTGATTTCAACCTGTAATCAAGGACGTCAGGGCTGCTAATGTAACTACAAGTAGGGATTATAGCCCCTGTTTCTTCTAAATGCTTTCCAATTTGGTGCATTTCTTGTCAGGATTGGAAACCCCCCTTTTTTTTTTATTAGCAAAGACCAAGGAAATCCTCTACAATTCAAACAGTTAAGCTACTCATCATTGAGAAAATCAATCTTATAATGAATGCTCCTTAGTTCACCTCTACCACTAAGGCTAGAGCAGGAAATATTCACCTGAAAAGTAGTTATGAGGAAGAAAATGTTTTTAAGCATTTTCATATGTATACATATTTTTCTTTTTTGATTCCTTTTTTTTTTTTATTTTGGGAGATAGGTATAACCAAAATTGAATTTGCATTTGATTCGAAACCAGATAGACTATCCTGAATTGTAGATCATCCTCTTAGAAATTGGCTCAAAGTCTTTGCTAAAAAAAGAGTAATTTTGTTACTAGACTACAAAGAAGACCTCAAGGCACCACCTACCATTATGCCATGAGGCAGAATTTTAGCAGATTCTTAAAGCCTTTTTCTATAGTACCCCCCACCCAATCTGAACCCAACTCAGTTTGCTATAGAACAGAAGCTAAATGGCCTTGAATTTTTTTTATATATTTAAAAGAAGCAGAAAAGGGACAGAAAAGTAAAGGACACTTGCACAGACACAAGCGGGCAGGAAGAGCTGCCCCCAAAGGGACAGGTTTGCTGAGAGGGGCCTGCATGGTCACAGGGAAGTGGCCTTCAGGAGAGCTGCCTCTGCTGAGGGAGGTCAGTGAGGAGAAGCCCTGACATGGTACAGGTCAGCAGGAAGGCTGCTGCCTTGAGGAGGGAGAGAGAGTAGGTGAATTGAAGCACCTGCATAGTCACAGGTGGGCAGGACTGCTGCCTGAATGGCCTTGAATTTAAAAGTCCCGAGGACTTGACTATAATTGTGACCATCAAGTGTCAGTAAATAAATTTTTCCATGTCTTGGATGATGTCATCCTTACCTTGTCATTTTGAATTAAGTTTGAAATTAATAGAAAAAGGCGTAGCTTGAAATAATCTCAAACAATATGAACAACAAGCAGTATGAAACTTCATGTCAGGATTGAAAGTGTATATGTCATGTAAAGTGCAGCGCACAGAGCACAGGTCATAGAGCTCTTTGCATGAATGCAGATAATTTCTTTGGGCTTAAGATCACATTTAGGTGTAAGTAAGACACCAAGAGGTGAAATTAAATGAGTAGATCTGGCAATTTAAAGGTTAAGTGCTCTAGGTATGAGGGAGGAAGCAGTAGCTTGGGTCACTGTCCTTATTGCTGTAATATCCCTTGAATCCTGCTTGACTTTCCAGTTGGCTGAAATGTTACATTCACGGTTTCACTCACTACTCACACCAGTTGTCTGTCTCAACGTTTGTTCTAAATGTCAAAGTTAACTACCCCGTGTTCCCTGAGCTGTATCTGTATTAGCTTAATTTAATTCATCTACTGATAGCAACCACAGTCATGTTTCAGAGAAGCACTTCTATTGTAATTGCCACTACTATATTTTGCTGTTGTCCTTTTAAAGTAAATCAATGCTATTTTTCCAACTACAGAAGAAATCACTGATCCTAAAGTTAAATGTTTGCTATAAAAGAATTTAAGTCCACTTGTAATATTGTTCTGCTTTTTTAAAAGAACAAAATCAAGATTACCAGGTTATTTGAGGATCTGACAGAACACAGTATTGATATGGCTCTCACTTTCACACTGTGGCTTCTCCTAGTAATTTATCCCAATATGTATGGATTTGAGCCTACCACAAACATCTGACCTAAATTCTTAAACAATTTTATTATAAGGACTGTGAAATTCAAGTTTTCTCACATCCGCACAAAGAAGAGCACTGGACTTTCTGGATTAGCACATAAAATCCTATAAAAATTAACTATTAAGACAAGTGAGTTTCCAGGAAAATGAGCTGAGCACTCCTGTGATGAGACAAGAGATATGAGAAATTCATACAAAATCAACTTTATTTTTGGAATGACCCTGATGCCTGTATCATGGAAATTTTGAATCTACATTCCCAATAAAGATAATGTTCATTGGTAAAAAGATACTCAATCCAAAGGAAAGTCATTATTGACACAATAAATAGTCCTGTGAAACCATTCTTCCTCCAGCCCACTGAATTGTATATAAAATTTCCAGAAGGGCAGATAAATGCGAAGATTATTGTGATTCCAGGAGACCAAAATGAAATAAATTTCATTTTTTATCTTTCCCTTCGACTCTATTAAAGGAGAAACCTTACTAAATAAGAACCTTCATGACAGCAGTAGATTCTTAGAACCTGCTGTTGAAAGTCCAGCTGTTACTACATATCCAGATTGTAACATCATTGATCCTTGCTTCTTTTTTAGCAATACTCTTGTTTTATAAGATTTCCGGCTATCCATTTGGGTATCCATTTTAGGAACACTGAGTTTTTGCACATAAAATTCAGTGTGTTTGATCACTTGGAGAAAAACACAATCAGTAAAGCTTTACACAATTTTGAGATCTTATAATATCTGCTTTTCTCTTCTTTTTTTGGTAAATGATTCAATATGCATTCAGAGTTATTAACAAAGAGTGTGATTATGTGATTTTTGCATGTTGCTTTGCCCCTGTGTAAGGCACTAACAGGGAAAGTTTGTTATTGCGCATTACAATGTGATAGTATTCCCTTTTTGCAAGTCCAGCCTTTTCTGAAATATACAATGCCAACCCATATTCCTAAGTACTTTTTCTTCCAGACAAGGACTAGAACAAATTAACCAAGTAATTAATTAACTTAATCATATGTTTATGACTTAAATACTAAAATCAAGGAATATGAAATATCTTAAATTGCAACATTAAACAGTTTGCTGTTTTTCTTCGGTTGTAACTTAAAGAACAGGAGCAACCTTTTTGGAGTATATCATTAAATTAAACCAGTGTCTGTGGGCATAAGACATACTTCTTTGACACTCTCACAATCCAGAATAATTCTAATAATACCTAAGGATCTGAATCTGTAGCGTTAACAGTTTAATTCACTTCTCTCAAGCTTGTGTATTTAGTTACAATGATTTTCTAACTTCTATACATATATCATAAATTTTTATCTGAAACAACTAGAGATCTCATCTTAAAAAGTATCATGATCCACATGACTTTGAAAATTCTTGTTCCACATCTCTCCACTGTTTCAACAGCAAAACCTATTTGTTATTACTGATTGGGTGACTATATGCAAACCCTCTGATTTTTTTTTTTGAGTTGACAAAGCTGATAATATTGATAATAAATACTTCACAATTATGTGTGTTGCCACGGCAATGAGTATACATTGATGTATTTTCTGGAATTGATAACTCCTTGGCTTTCAACGAAAGTAAATTGATTCATTCCATTGAAAGTACACAATAGAATATTGATCAAATTGATTACAATATTTTTACATTTCTCTGAAAAAATATCACCATATTGATCAATGAATCTTACACATTAGATCTTAGATTAGACATAGAGACTTTTCTAAAGGAAAAGTTTAATGTCCCTTTCCTGTCAAAGTTTTTCCATAGAGACACATCAGTTATTTGAAAAGTACATCCTGACATCCTGCTATACAAAAGTCATTTTTTGTATCTGAATTTCAAATCTGAAAAATAATACTTCCTGAATCACTGTGTACTTATATCTTCTATACTCCTGACTTGAGTCAGGAGAGTCTGGAATCTTCTTGATCAGAGATCTGCCACTTACTTCAGTTGGAATAGAAATCATCAAAAATAGAAAGAGCAGAGCATTCATTTTTTTTTTTTTATTGCTGAATAACTGCTTTACTTCAGGACAACATTGACCTCAGTTTCTAACAAAGCTACCATAAATGTGAATGGGTTTAGGGACTGTTTTTATGAAATGTAACTTTCAGATTGCGCACAAAAAAAAAATCTGAAACTTTGAGGATTCCACCAATCATACTGTAAAGTACAGTGAATGGCTTGACTAAAAATAAAAAAATAGTTCTCAAAAATACCCTACTGACCTGTGTTTATTAGCAACCATATTGTAGAAGATTCACACTCCTGAAAGACCATCCTCATTGCTAGCTTAGAAACTCTATTGTGGAAAGTCATTCATAAAACTAGTTTAAACTGATACACTGAAGCCATTGGATCCCTTTGAATAATAATCAATTTTTATATCTGTTATTCACTATATCTGTATGTAACAACTAGATACAATTAGGATCAGATGGTCAACATATTTTGTCTATATAGGACTACTTCCACGAAAGTTATTTCTTAAAAGCTTTATTGTATAAAACATTTTTGGGGACTAGTAAAAGCAAAAATTGATATTTATTATTATAACAAAATAAAATTTACTTATAGAGTCCTCAGCTATTTTAGCCATGCTGGTCTCATTTCTGTTCCTAGAACAGAAAAATCACCTTTCTATACTGCCTGTGATTTCAATTTATTATTTCATTTTCTTGTGCTGTTCTTCTTCCAGTATCCACATGTTCCTTTTTCTCTCTTTATGATGTTTATCTGTGAATCTAAGAGTCATCAGGAAACTCTTATCTGACCTAAAACCTTATCCAAAATTGCATCTGCTGATTCCTCGCCTTCTTCCTCTGATTACTTTTTTTTAATGTGTTTACTATAACTGAAAATTATATTTTTCCCATTTACCTTATATTCAGCATCCCCCTTCCTCAAATTTTCATTTTCTTTGTTATTCTTAATATAAATGAAAATATATTTTATATCTATTTAGTTATTTTCAGTATCTGCACAACGGACTATAAACTCCAACAGGTCAAACAATTTATTTCACTGCTAAATCCTAAGCATCTAAGGAGCATTCAGAAAATGTGCATCGAATGAATGAATGCTTCCTCAAACTCATCAATGGGAATTCCTCAAACTTAAACTCATCAATGGGAATTCCTTAGTTCCCAAGAAGAGTCCCCTAGCCTGATACCCTGGGATACATTCACTTCTTTTTTTTTTTTTTTTTTTAAAGATTTATTGATTGATTGATTGATTGATTTATACATACAAGCACTGGGTACAGTCACAGAAGCACGGAAGGGTGAGAGAATTCACCAGAGCCAGAGCGGGAAGCAGAGCAGGCAGAAGGACCGAAGTACACTGCTGAGGGGAGCAGCGGGCGGCAGGAGAGGTCTGCGCGCCATGTGGGACCCTCCTCCAGTGGCCGGGGAGCAGCCGGGGATTGAACCAGCGCTGCAGAGGCTGCGGGCAGCTTCGCAACCCAGGGCTCAACCGCTGCGCCACCGGCGAGGCCCCTACATTCACTTCTTAATTCAAAATGTTCTAGGGCAATAATTTGGGAGTTCCAGCATCAATTTTGGACTTAGAATCTTGTCCAGTTTAATCTTGTATTATAATTGTAATAGTTCTGTTCCTATCTTAATTCTCATGATAAAATCTTGATGGTCCTTGTTTTTGTGTCCCTACACATTTCTCTTCAATAGATAGATAGATAGATAGGCACAGAGATTGTTTATATATAGCTATAGCTATATAGTTATATATAGTTATATAGTTATATATATAGTTATATATATAGTTATATATAGTTATATAGTTATATATAGTTATATAGTTATATATAGCTATATATAGTTATATAGTTATATATAGCTATATATAGTTATATATAGCTATATATAGCTATAGCTATAGCTATATATAGCTATATATAGCTATATATATAGCTATATATCCATATAATGTATTTATAACACTTTTTCTTAAATGTGGTTGTTATCTTGCTATAACTATTTCTCATAATCTGTTCTTCCCTATACTAATTCATGGTGTGTTTAATTACTCAAACACAAAATCTGGTACAATTGGTCAACAAAACCATATTTTCCACTAAATTTCTGTTGATTATGCCACCTAAATATTTATTAGATTAATGGTATTTACCCTTTCCTATAACCTCTGTTTTTGTTCATGCACTTTTCATTTTTTCCCAAAATATTCGAAATTTTCTTGATTTCTCTGCCTCTAGTATAGAAAGCCAGTGGAGAGTTGAACAGAAATAATGAGGCCAAGTCTATAGGAGAGAGAGAAAGGACTGGGATATATTGGAAAATATGCAAATTCAGAAAGTATTTTTACATAAAGTAATTAACATGTGTGTTCTCTCATTAAAATAATGTAAAGATATTATAATTAATGTGGGCATGTGATCTTTGGAATTTATGAGGGCTAAATCACATTTCTGGCTGGTTTTCAATATACTCTGAGGGAATATGTGTTTGTTTTATATTCTTTTAAATTCTTATATTCATATGAAAATTAAATGGAAATAAATTTTATTCAGTTATTAATTACATATTGCTAATAAGATTTCTACTCCTACCTTTTCTCTTTTTTCCTTTTAAAAGTGGCTATAAATTTTCTTATATGTGAAAGTATTATTCCTTTCACTAGGCAGCTAATGGACAAAATGATTAATCTGAAAAGTTCATATTTTATGTTTGAATACTGGTGGTAACCCAAATACTTAACACAACTTAAAGAGTTAATAAGCTGAAATGAAAATTGGAATCTCAAACTCTTGAGATGAATCTTATAATAATGGGTAAATAAAAGGAAAAGACTTGAGTGAAATTTTTCCAATGAGCTTTGATTTCTTCCCCATCTTCATGTCATATCTGAGGTTAATACAGCATCAGCCAAGCGATTCACTAGAGAAAGATGCCCTTTGGCTCTGTGACCTGATATTGGAGGGTGCTGTTTCCCAAAGGCATCTGTTCCCTTTGAATAACACACAGCAGCAAAAAGGTTTCTCCAGGCCAGGTCTCTTGAGATCATTTCAGTTAAATAGTTCTAATTTCCGTTCTCACTCTCTAAGGATGAGGGTATTTCATCTCCATAAAACTTACAGAGAAAAATCTCCTGATGCAGCTACCTGGTTTCCCAGGAGATGAGCAAGTATTACTATATTGGGAGTGAAGTATAACCCATTGCCACCAGGGCAGTTGCTATCATTTCCTACAATTATGTCTAGGAATATTAATTTTCAAATAGTATTTGCAGTTTTGCTAACTTTAGCTACTCTCCTCTGTCTCTCCCTATCTGCATTAATTTATTAAGAGTCTCACTTATGGTAAAGCATTAGAAGAGGATGTACAAAGGCTTATTATATAAGGGAAGGAGAGGTAGAGATGAAGACTCCTGTAGTAGGCAAACTGACAGCCTGACGATGACTGAGAACTGGGGAAAAGTACAAAAATTATACAGAAGAGGGCCTGCCCTGGTGGCGCAGCGGTTGAGCGCTGGGCTGCGAAGCTGCCTGCAGCGCTGGTTTGATCCCAGGCCACTGTGAGGGTCCCACATGGCCCGACAGACCTCTCCTGCCACACCCGCTCTGGTGAATTCTCTCACCCTCCCGTGCTTCTGACTGTACCCAGTGCTTGTATAAATAAATAAACAAACAAACAAATAAATCTTAAAAAAAAAATTACACAGAAGAAATTTTAAAATGGTCATTTAGGGTCATTTATTATGGTGGGAGCACTCATCAGTCTCCCAGATGACAACAGAGAATTGCAACCATGTACAATTATTGATTTCTTAATAATGACCCTGTGCTATTCAGAAAAGGTTCAATTATATGCAGAAAATGTAATATTTGAGAAAGATTTCCTTCAAAGGTGATTAAAATTTAAAAGTTCAAACTTCTGAAAGGAAGAGGCTAGATTATTCACCTAAATGGAATTCCTTAAAAATGCCAAGCAAATGAGATACATCTCTTTATATAAAATATTTTTTAAAGATTTATTTATGCATACAAGAGCTGGGGTACAGGCCAGAGATGCAGGGGGTCAGGGGTATGAGGGGATCCACCAAAGACAGAGTGGGAAACAGAACAAGCAGACTGACTGAAATATACTGCTGAGGGGAGCAGCAGGTGAGACAGGAGCAGTCTGCCTCGCCATATGGGTTTCTCCCTGGCTGGATGGGGATTGAACTCGTGCTGCAGAGGCTGCGGATTGCTTCATAGTGTGGTGCTTAACCCCTTTTGCCACCAGAGAGGCCCTCTTTATATAAAATATTTTAACTGGGCCTCCCCTGGGGGCACAGCGGTTGAGCGCTGGGCTGCGAGGCTGCCTGCAGCCTCTGCAGCGCTGGTTCAATCCCCGGCCACCAGCGAGGGTCCCACATGGCGCGACAGACCTCTCCTGTCTTGCCTGCTGCTCCCCTCAGCAGTGTGCTTCGTCAGTCTGCCTGTTCTCTTCCCTGCTCTGGCTCTGGTGAATTCTCTCACCCTCCCGTGCTTCTGACTATACCTGGTGCTTGTGTAAATAAATATAAATAAATAAATCTTTAAAAAAATATTTTAACTATTTTCTGTCTAGAAGTGCTTTGTGATATGTATTCAAATTAGCACTTAATTAAGTTGTGTCAATTATTAATTTATGAAGTTGTTCTACAAACCCAGACAAACCTGAGGTTCTTATATGCCCAAAAAATTCTAAGCAGATATAAATATACTTAGTAAAAATGACTGATTTCCAATTATGAAGTTGGAGACTGCATGTACTTTAGTCCCAATAATCTTTTCATTTTTGGTTTGCCAGGAATTCTGTATATGGTATTTTAGCAAAGCAACTAGTGAATGTGCTAGATTTAAAATAGCTCTATAAAGCTATTGGTGCATTACTAAATTGTTGAAATCAATATATTAATAAAAAGAAAATTTACAAGTTTATAATTCTTAATCTGAGAATAATTGACATTTTTTCACTTTTTAAGTTACAAACCTGCCCTTAGGAGTCTTAAGAAGTGATAACTGCAAACCACTTTCTATAAAGGCTATGTTTATAATTGAGGAGGAAATAATGCATCAGTATCTTGGTTTATTTTCATGAAAAATCATATCTTGGTTTATTTTCATGAAAAGTCAGCATTCAGAGATTCTTAAATCACTCATCTTAGAAACAAAACATTAATCAGAATTAAAGATATTTTAAAAGAAATCTTTCTTGTCCCATTATATCATATATTTCATTCCTGTTTATGATCCTGTTTTTGTACTAACTTTCATTTAATTTATTCTTCTTGGAGTTTTTTTTTATTCCTAACATTTAGCTCCTTAAAAAATTTATTTAGTTTCAGTTATATTTTCATTCTCTTATAATTTAGATATTCTTTTTATTGGTATTTCAAATGTTCTGTTTTCTACCAAAAGTTCACTGCCATTATTTGCTTTCTTTATTCTTAGCTTGTTTATCCTTCCTTTCTCCTGAAAATTGAAAATCCTATATCAATTCTCTACAGTATTCCTATTTCATATCCTAAAAATCTTCCCCTGTTGGGCTTGCTCCATTTTATACTTCAATTGGTCTTATTTCTTGGTTCTGGATCTTACATTTCAATACATTTTTTTTATCCATATAGCTTTATGGAAAACTATTGAGAATAATGGAAATGATACAACTGTCCCACAAGGCAATAGTTTGTTTTCAAGTACAGCAGAAATTTAACTAAAATGATTTTTCTCTCTGGTATAAGAAGCAACACAGTCTTACAAATGGGCATACTCATGGTAGATCTGTTCAATAAAAGATGTATGGTTTGTCATATTATATGCTTAAAACTCATGAGATCTACCCTCATTTGCCACACTTTCCAGGTCATTCAATAAGCTAAATGGTGTATCAGAAACTGCCCTCTTGGCAAATGGGTCTGACATACTAAATATTTGTCTGAATGAGGCTCATCAGTTGATACTTTACATCATACACTTTTTTATCTTTTTATAACGTATCTCTGTAGTTTAGATGATATATCTTTTCCCACCTTCACTATTCTTTAATCTTTAAATTCTCATTCCTTTATGTAGGCAGACTTTCTTAGTAGCAATTAGAAGACTATTGGGGGAATAAAAATATTTATCTCAGGATATTAAGGTATTGCATTAACAGAGGAAGAAAGATGTACTTTATTTTCATTTATTCTTTTATTCTTGCATTCTTTAATTTAAAATTTTGCCTAATTTCTAAACCACCACCCTGGGAATTCTTATCTCAGCTAATTACATCCTCTATATTCTCTATATTCTCATTGTTTATTATTTTCTATTGTTGGGTATCACTACAGTTATTGACTTAATTCTATTAAACACAATTTGAGACTATACTTCTTCTCGGTAGACTCCTATAACTTCTTATTTCAGATTTGAACTCAGAAACACCAAATCAAATTAATTATATTCTTCCAACATGGATTTACAATTACTGAAAAAGTATTTTTGCTTTTCATGTTAGATTTAAATTTTGTTGAACTTCTTTGTTAGTGAGTAGATGTAGCCTATTTATTTTTTCAGAAACAATAGAATTGGTAGAAATCATATAAAGATAGTAGACAAGCATTCCCAATAATGAATAAAAGCAGATCACAGCTGCCTCAAAATAGCAAAATATTGATCAAGATCTTGTCAAAGGTTACAAAATACATTAAATATGAGCATGAAAATATTGAGACTATAGGATGAGAAGCTGGAGTTTGGGTTTGAGGGGACGCTTCTGGGAGAGGGGATGGTCAGGTCAATCAAGAAAGATGGGCTTTGGCAGATTTTGCTAAGGCAGAGCAGATTCATGGCATAACACAGCCATTTGTACCCCTTTTGGGTTAGCAGTACACGTAATTGTATAAGCTTCATTTCAGTACACTGATAGGAATTAAAGACAACTACAATGTTCCATTGTTCAGAGCTGAATGATTATCCATGGAGATGTTTGCATTCCAGACTGCACCTACATTCCCCAAAGTTCTGATCTATTTGATATCATCTAAATCCATCACATTTTCTGACAAGCAATACTGGAACAGAACCTAACCTCATTGGCAGCAAAATAAAAGTTCAAAAAATATTTTAGTATGTAAAGGATAGCCAGTGAATGGTTGAAGGGAACCAAGGCATGGTGGGGAGATACTACGATAGAGAGAAAACCAGAATTAGTTGTCTAAGTACAGAATTGAGGCCTACAAATTACAAGTCCAAGTGGAATTCCAAAATGAATTTTCTATGAACTCTATATTGGACCTTTACTGATAGGGTCTAGGAGAACACAAGCAGTGTATTTTAACAAATGGTGAGTTGCCATGATAGAGGAATGAAATTTGTTCTAAATGACTTTAAGAATTAGGACAAATACTAGATAAAGATTGTGGTATGATATAAAGAAATGTTGTCTCATAGACAGGGCTTGTGAAACATACTGAATGCATTGATTAGTAGTTGCTGGAGTTGACAAATATGGACCAAAAGCTATCGTAGTAGGGTTTTTCTAAAGGAGATAGATGCATTAAGTATTTGTACTAAAATAACTATGACATCAAAACATCAAAAACAATGTCAGATGTAATGGTTGATTTTCTGTGTCAACTTGGCTGGGCCATAGAATGCCCAGATATCTAGTTAAACAGTGTTTCTGGGTGTGTACATGAGCATGTTTCTGGAAGAAATCTGAATTGTCAAATTAATTAAAGCAGATAGCCCTCCCCAATGTGAACAGCCCTCACCCAATTTATTAAGGGCCTAATTACAAAAAAAAAAAAAAAAAAACAGAGGCTACAAGAAACCAAAAATCCCCTGCATGGCAAAGGTAATCAACAGAATGAAAAGTCATCTACAGAATGGGAGAAAACATTTGCACACCTTATTTCTAGTCAGAGATTAATCCCCAAAACATCTAAGTAAGGTCTGAAATTCAAAAGTGAAAAAAGCAAAGCAAAATGTAGTACTAAATCAATTAAAAATGGATGATATGGCATTAAATTGACATTTTTCCAAAGAAGAGGTAAAAATGGCCAACTTATATATATGAAAAAATGTTGTCACCAACCACCAGGGATATGTTTGACTAATAAGATGAAATATATGTGTAGTTTTCAAATAAAAGAAGTGTTAATACAAAGAATGAACTTTGTTTAACATCTCTGACCTCTGACAACTGCTAGCACTGCCAGCCAGGGAAACTGGACCCTACATTAAACTACTGCTGTTGGCCATTTGATGACATTCACAGCTCTCTCTGCCTCTTCAGGACAAACATTCCAGATTGAAAGTCCTCAGCAAGATTATTTTATTCACTGGGATTAGATCACGTGACTGCACCCTAGCTGCTAGAGTTCAGGATGATGCTTTTGTCACAGTTCGACATTGGGAGGTAGGATCCTCCTTTTTCAATTACTCAATGGTGGATTTCTGAAGAGAAAAAGGTTAAAATGCTGTACAAACAGTAATGTCCATCCCATCTCCAGTATAACAGACAGAGGTATTTCATAAAGGACAAAGGTCCTTATAGGAAGTGTGTTCAAAAGGCAATAACATTTAGATTATTAATGCTAGTATAATTTTATTAGGATTCAGGGGCTTGCTAGACCTTGGAAGATTTGTGCTACAAGTGTGCATAAAGAATGGGAAAGGGAGTAAAAGTTTAAAATTAGTTATGATGAAATATTTTTTGATAGAAGAAATGCACATGTCTGAACAGGTATAAAAGTACAAAGTGTAAAGGAAATTTTGGGAGTATGTTAAGAGCAGAATACAAAGGCATGTAAACTGTAAGACAAGGGGAAATTTTATAGAGCAGGCACTTTCAATATATTTTAAACCTTTATTGATATCATAAAACCTATACACTATAACCTGGATTCATTGTCTAAAGTAGAACATCACTTGCAAAGATAAATTAAATTTAGATGTGAAAGAGAGACTGGTGGCAAACCAGTCTAACATTTTAAAGAATATTTGCTTAAATAACACTTGAAAAATATTGTGAAAAGTGGCACACAATAAAACAACATTTAAGAGCAAACAATTCAGATATTTCTCCTCTCCCTCTTTTTTTCTCCCTTGCATTCTGTCTCACTCACCTTTGCTTACACTTAATGCTCTGCCTGGCCTCCAAAGTTGTTAGTCTTAATTCCTTTTCTTTTCAGCCTATATATGCATCAGTCAACTACTATAAAGTCTATATCCTAAGCTCAGACCTAGTTCCTGATACTGAACCTATATGCAGCTTACTTCTATATTGTCTTCACATAAATGAAAATTCTCCTAAATTGCAAATTTCTCAAAACTTGTATTGTTCCTGTATTCCCAGTATCAATAAATATAACTACACTGATGCCCAACCAAGGAACCTGGGAGTCATCGTTGATTCCCCACTCATTCATTGGGTCCTTCCAATTCTACTTCCTAAACAGCTTTTCCTCACTGTGCCTCCCCTGGTCTTGTGAATTTCACTGTGCCTATTGTTCTCTTTGAGGAATTTTTTCTGCTCATACTCCCCTCTCCACAACTAGTTTTTGCCTAGTTAAATCCTACTAGCCCTTTAGATGTTAGCTCAAAGGCCCTATCTTCAAGAAACCTAACTCCTTTTGTCTATGTTGCAGCCCTGGAGTCCTGCAATCTTGATTTTTTTCAAGCTATCTATATTTATGTGTATCTCAACTTGTAATTCTGCATTCCACTTTATGTTATTTCATTAATACCAAGCTAGGATAGTCTTATTAAAGGATGTTTCACTATGCAGTTTTATATATTAATCAGTATTAAAGCTATATAATCTTTTTCTCTAAAAATCATGTTCCAATAGTCACTCTTTCAGTGACTATTACCTACACATCACATCAGGGACTGTTTCTGGTTTTGACCATTATTGTATTTCTGTTGTCTGGCACACAGCAGTTATTCATTAACCGTTTCAGTAAATGAGTCTCATTTCATACATTTCTTTGTATCCTTTAAGAAAATAGAGATATTATCTGTCAGAATTTCCACAAATCAAGAAAGCTTCACCCTTTGAAATTTTTAGCCATTTTCAAGGTCATTTTTTTTTTCCAAAATGACCCTCATACAAGTCTCATTATTTCATCAGAAATGACCTCAAGGTCACCAGCCTAGATGAGATTTTTCAGCATAGTCATCAGAAAGCTTGTTTTTAAAATTAAAAGGAGCCTCTATTAGAGCATCTTATTACTTGCTCCTTTAAGACAACATTTACGTTAATTATATACAAGGAAATTAATATTTTTTTTGCCTTTGAGCCAGATATGCCTATGAATTCAGCTCCAATTTTGAAAAAGATTTAGTACTTTTCATTATCAGTTGTCTTGGCACTCCTCAGAGTTTCTGTCACTTTAATTGGAAAAAATACAGGAGGTCTTTGATGACTGAAATAATAAGTCTCTACACCTAGCAACCAGTTCTTGGATTGTTTATTGTGAAAAGAGCTCACTTTTCAAAGTCAGGGAGCTAAAGCTTTCATCAGATTGCTCTGAAAATCTAACTTTTCCCATTATTGTAATTCTAGATTCTTGATTAATCAATTAATTGCAACTCCCTTTCTAAAACCAAAAGAATAAAGAAAATCTGATGAGCAAAATCTGTGATATTTTGATACTTTTTCTTTTTTAAATTAATGTTCCTAACCAAAAGTAGGCTTATTTTTTAATGTATTTGATAGAAAAGATTTGTTTAACTAAATTATCAAAATAACCAGAAAAATCATTCTTTGGAGAAATACTTTCCCTTTTTTACATAATCATATACATGACTGCTTGCTAATGAGATCAGTCCTACATATGTCACTTTCTCCGATTTTCCCATTCCCTTCACTATGTTTTGTTCTTGTGAAAATGCTCTTAGATTTAAACAAAAATGCCTTTAGATAAAAGAACATCACATTACCACTCAGTTTTGAGTGTGAAGGTTATATCAAATGTTCACAAAGACTCGTCGTCAAAACTATCCAAGACAAGAAATCTTCCAAAGGAGTAAAAAAGGGGCCTCCCAGGTGGTGCAAGGGGTTAAGTCTCAGTGCTATCATGCTATCACCAGCCACTGTAGCATGAGTTCAATCCCTGGCCACGGAGCTAGCCCACATGATGCAGCAAACCTCTCCTGACTTGCCTGCTGCTCCCCTCAGCATTGCATGTCAGTAGATCTGCCTGTTCTTCTTCCCATTCTGTCTCTGGTGGATGAATCCTCTCACCTCCCCATACCTCTGGCCTACACCCCAGTTCTTGTATGCATAAATAAATCTTTAAAAAAAAGAGTAAAAAATAAAGATATTTGATCTTCTGGCAATATAATAGTAGAAAGGAGAAAATGAGAGAATAACATAAATTGTATTCTTCCAGAGTATGACTTAGAAAAACTGAAGTGTAGTAGAATTAATGTTCAGGATCTTAATCTACTCTCTTAATCTAGTATATTTATTCTCAACTCTTTTCCCTGTATACCTCCACATGCACTCATACATACACATGCTTCCCTTTTCCCCTCAGGGGTAGTCACAATTTTTGTTAAATTCACTCACAATTTTTTTTTAACTCATTTATATCTTTTTTTTTATTTCTTTATTAAATTCACTCACAATTTATTAATATTATGTAAGTATCATTTATTCCTGGGACAAGTGATATACTGTAATTGTTATATGTCCTTTTTCCTTGTGAATTAACAATCGCCTCATTTTTCCATTTTCTTAATTTCCTAATTATATATTGCTAAATTTCCCAAATGCATCAATAAAATTGATTCTATAGACACTGGTTGAATATTATTTTGGCACAAATACATTGGATAACTGATAAGTTCCCTTTTCCCCTTATTTCTTCAATCTTCTGTATGGCATCACATTTTTATTTCTTGGATGTAACATCTACATTTTAAAACATTTTTCTTCTGTTCACAGAACACACTCTGCTTCCCTCAGCTTCTACTATTTGTTTTGGTCTCTGGATATTGGAGTTTCTATAGAAGTCAAGTGATTCTTGACCATGCACATTCCAGAGTGTGGTGGTATTTGAGGTCTTCTACGGCTCCATGTTAGAGAAGAGGGCTGTTAGCTGGTAGCCTTCATTCAGGGGGACTGGTCAGTAGCCTGGTGCTCTTCTGGGATAAGGGGGACATTTTCAATCTTTGGTGTTAGTAAGTTTTCCCCCAGTGCCTTTCACTTTCTCCAGACAAGAGTGTGCCTGTTGCGTGCCTAGGGGTGGTATGCCTGGTGCCTGAATCTGAGAGCAAAGTAAGGGAAAGGAGTTGATAAAATTAAACTTCGAGTGAGCAAACTTATGTTTAATTGTCTTGATTTCAGCTTTGCTTTCAGCCCAGGTATCTTCAGGGGTGTCCACAGAGTGAAGTGACTGATCCTCTTTCATAACTTGATATATAGTTTCTTGATTTTTACTTCTTTTTTCAGTTAAGGTTAATTTACTCAACTGCCTCTAAATTCTTTCTTCTAAGATTATATTATCCTTGATATGGTATTCCCTTCTTCCCTGTTTTTTTTTTTGTTTTCTTTTTTTATTCCTCTGTTACCATTTTTAGTGAGGCTTTGGAGATAGGAAAAGTGATTAAGTTATATACAATTTTCAATATATTTATCTAGGCAAAGATTGTAATTTAATTATAATTAAAATTTAAAAGATTTTTAAGATGACATTTTGATGGATTTGCCCAGACAATTATGAGAATATACCTATTTCATTGGTCTTTAAGAAGTTAGACCAAGGGCAAGCCATTAAAACATCAACTCTTTGGCATTGAAGTCAGAATGGAATGGTGGGCATGAAAATATTCTGCTGAAAGTATTCTAATTCATTTCTCAAGTTCTGTGTATAGTTCTGTGTTCCGTGCTGGTAGAGGCACAAGTCCAAAGTTCATATGAAGGATTTCCCTGAGAAATGCAGGGCACTGAGAGAAAATGCCCTGTGACATTCCAGGCAGGGAAAGCAAACAACCTGAAGTCTGATGCTCCTGGTAGGCCTGGGTAACCTGACCTAGCTGTGCCACTCTTCAGTGCAATGCTGGGAGACTCAGGATACCAAATTAGAGGCGAACCTGAGCTGGATGCAGAAATTGCTTGAAGCTAGATAGAGCCTATTGCAGTATTCATTCCAAATCTAGAGGTCCCAGATGGCTGCTTCTGACATTATAGGTAAGTGTTGTTCACCTGAAGAGTAGTGTGAAAATAACATTGTTTTGATAGAAAAAAAAAGTTAAAAATTCGTATTTCTGGCTTTATAAAAATCTTATGTTAGTTCAGGCTTGTCTGTTTATTTTGATCTTTCTTATCTTCTGAACTATGAATATTTGTCATGGTGACAAGGGAGTTATTACTCCAATGGATTAGGCTTTGGTTTACTTCACGTGCTAGCTGATTGAAAATTTTTAAGGAAGGTGAAAAGGTGTCCTCAAAGTATACAAAAGTGTAAATGCATAATTAATAGGTAGGAAATCAATTTTTATTTAAATCAAAACAGGATAGCTGCGTGGAAATCTTCATTTCCAAAACTTGATCTTTCCTTAAATAGATTTTAATGGTATTCAAGTACATGGTTATATCCCAGAAATGCATGCAACACTCATATTTTGGTATTTTCAGTTCCTTTTTTACTATTATATATGGAACTTGTATGCATTTAATTATAACAAATTATTTCTTGAGCCAACATCTCTCCTAAATTCTAGACCCACAAATCTGACATCTTCCTGACAACCCCACTCGAATGTGGAGAATTAAACTCACTATGTTTGCAACTAATTCATCTTTTTTCAAATTTCTCTTGGGGTACTTAGCTGTTCTTGGCATCTACTTTTCTTACACCAGAAACATCTTTATCAACTTTGACTTCTCCTTTACTCCAAATAACCAAACAATATATCTGGCACTTATACTTCCAAGAATACTCCTCAAACGTGTCCACTTCTTCCAAACTCACTTCTCAATAGCTTACTTAATTTGGGCAATCAGAATATTTATCTAAATCAAAAGCAATATCTTCCAACTTGTTTCCTTGTTTCCAGACCTGGAAATGTATAATTCTTTCTCCAGACTGTAACCAGGGCAATCTTTCTCTGGTACTACTAATCCAATCATTTTACTGCTTTGCTTAAAAAATCTTCAGGGATCCTAGCATTCAGAATATAGTTCAAGTTTCTTAATAAAATGTATCTGGTCCACCTATCTCTATGGTGCCTTGTTTTCCGCCATCCCTTCTTCAGATACTGAATTTTAATCCACCATATTCCCCCAAATAAACCATGCCCTCTCACAGCAGTTTTCACTCTGCCTAGACTAGTCTCATAAATTGTCTCCTCACCACCTTCATGTAAAAACATGGTATTTAAAGTTAGAAGGCTTGGATTTTAGCACTAATTTTACCTACTTACTTTAAAAACTTATTTTGCTCAGTTTCACTAGTACTTAGCTCATATCCTTGAAATAGCCTTTGTAAACAGATATTATATTGTGTCTGTTTTTCCCTCCAGGATGGAAGCTCTTGGCCGTGGGCAACTGATGCTGGCCTTCCTTTATCCCTAGCATCTATGACTGAGTTGGCAGCCAATACCTTAGTAAAAGGAATTATACTTCTTTCCAAGAGCTCTAATCCTTTTCTCTAATATCATAATTCATTTCCCTCCCTCCTTCCCTCCCTCCCTCCTTCCCTCTCTCCCTTCCTTCCTTCCTTCCTTCCTTCCTTCCTTCCTTCCTTCCTTCCTTCCATCTGTCCTTCTTTCCTTCATAGGTACAGATATTTTTTGAACATTTGCTCTGTTCTAAGAACTGATGATACAACAACAAATGAGACAAAGTTCTGTGCTTATGAAATTTATTTCCTAATAGAGAAAATTCTTGCAAGTGATACTGGTTCATGTACATTCTTTTTGATTTCTATCCGTAATCCATCACTGGAAAGCTAAATTACAGAGATACTCTAGGGTTATAATTACTCTGGATTTGAAGAATCCTAGGGATAAATAAACTGGGATGCATCACTCTACTGGAGATATTCTTAACGTTTCTAACCTCGTGTGCTCCTGAGAGCCTGACAGTCAAGGTGTGTATCCTCTGCTTCTCACTCAAGATTCTACTTTTCCTTAACTTATCATCAAGCATTGAGTACCTCATCAGAGATCCTTCTATTTGCATATATTATTCATCAATAAAAATATTAGTGCTATTCAGTGAATACAAATAAAAATAATCCCCATTATACTAACTGATTGTGGTGCTAAAATATTTCTGAACCAACTGCATAGTTTTCTTTTGAGGATAACAGTATAGAAATTAAATGAATCCCCATATTGTAGGTCAAACTCACATTCAATATAATCTTTCTAAAATGTGTTCTTTAGCAACTTAGGTAGCAGAGTGCAAAACATGAGGCTCTGCTTTTTAAAAGCAGTAATTAAACTTGTTAGATGAGAGAGTAAACAGAAATCTCAACATAGATGGTTTAAAAAGAAAGTTAATTTCAGAAAACAGTACAATTTCTTGAACCCAATTTTATACTGAAATCAAATACCACTTTAAATTTAGTCACAATTAAATATTTGCCTTTCCACAGGTTATATATAGTTTCACATTAAGATAATTTGTTTTTACTTTGACTTCAAGCAGCACGACATCAAATTGGTGGAGAAAAATGATGGGAAATTTTGCCCAAAGTCTCTAACCAAATTAAATAGCACAGAATAGCAAAGAGTAGGAATTAAATTATAGAATTTTAGGGCATTAAATCTTAAGAATGACAAACATATCTGAATTTCTTGTTTCACCCTACAAACTGAGAGCAGAGTCATGAATGCTGATGAGGAGAATGGAAATCAAAAACCACTGGCCTCATACCAGTGAGAATGGCCCATAACAAAATGACCAGAAACAGTATGTGTTGGCAAAGGTGTGGAGGAAAAGGAACCCTCACACACTCTTGGTGGGAATGAAGACTGGCCCACCCACTATGGAAGGCAGTATGGAGGTTTCTCAAAATATTAAATATAGATTTACATATAATTCAGTAATCCAACTCCAGGTATATGCAGCATTCCCACTCCTAGGAGTCCAAAAATAGCTCAAAGGGATATACCTATTCCTATATACATTGCAGCAATATTTGCAACAGACAAGTTTTGCAAACAACCTACATGCCCAAAGACAGACGAGTGGCTAAAGAAGATGTGGTGTATATATGTATGCAATGAAATACTACTCAGATATAAAAAAAAAATGAGACCTTGTCATTTGCGACTACATGGATGGAACTGGTAGAGATTATGCTAAGTGAAATAAGTCTGGAGGAGAAAGACAAATACCAGATAGTGTCACGCATATGCAGAATATTAAAAACAAAAAGCAAATGAGCAGATGGAACTTTTCCAAGAAACTCTTGAAATTTGACTACAGAATTGAGGTTAGTAGAGAGGGACAATGGGAGGGTGGAATGCAAATGGGGGCGGGGTTCAATGGACTATGGTGGAGGATTATTGGTGTTTTAAAGGTAGGCATGGTGTGGTAACATACATCTGAAGTATATGCCTATACTTCTAAATCATATATAGAATTATAAGCCAATCTCACCTTAACAAATATGATACAATTTTTAAATAACAAAAGAATGCTAATGAGTGCCAAAGAGGACCATATATGTGTAAGGGGTGGTAGATAGATTAAAATAAGGGGTGTTGACACAGTATAAAATCCTATTGTGTAGTTTAAACCAGAGCTACCAAACATCTGTGAACAAATTTATAATGCAGATTATAAGTATCTATCCCCACCCCACTAGATGCAATACAATTCTTGGGAATTGAAAATAAGGATTTATATCCTTAACAAAACCAACTGCCTTCAACTCACATTTCAGAATCATACTTTTAACACATTTATATTAAAGCTATAATGCATGAAAATAAGAACAGAAATTCTCAGACCTTGGACAGTGTTCAGTCCACTAGATGTGTGAAAGTTTGAGAACTACTAAAAGAGAACTTGAATTTTAAAAATGTCTTCTGCTTATACCATTCCAAGAATCTTTGGCTTCTATGTTGTTCTCAGAGATACCAAGTCCAAAGTAATGACTTCTGCCTTCCCACTTGGAAGATAAACAAGAGTTGGTCATCCAAAAAAAACCTCCTGAAATAGTTATCAGATGCATAGCACTGTACCTCTTTATTGGTTACTGGTTACTAGTTCATTCTGGCTCTAAAACAAAATGCAAATAGCATTTTCTAGTCACATGCCCCCATATGAAGTCTCCTGCCTCAGTCCCAATCAACCTCTAGTTTACTACTGCAACCAGACTGATGTCAGTTCTAACCTTGCATTTCTTTGCATGAAACTGTCACTAGCTTCTAATTGTTGAAGTAAAAGAAAATCAGAAATTTTTTGCAACTTATGCAAAGCCCCCTGATCTGGCTTTTTATAGTGTGTGCAGCCTCTATTGTGGCCATCTTGAAATCATTTCAATTTCCCCCAGCTCACCTGCTTTCTCAGGTCTTCAAATTATGGACCAGAATTCCCTCTCATGATCTGTGCAAATATTCATATGTTCATTGTGTAGACAAATAGAGCACTGTGATTATATTTCCATTCCAATTTGAGTTTTTCTTTTCTTTCTAATTGATTTTGTTTTTACTATCACTAAGTTATACCTCCTTTGTTGTATCTTTTATTTCAAATGCTCTATCATGCCATATATTCAGGATAGTTGGAAGTTTTTTTCAGATACCCCCTTAGAGGGCCTTTTTCCTCTTACTTCATTGCAGACTGGAGATGCTCTAGACATGTTGCAGTTATCATCCTGACTTCTGGGTTGGATTTTATTTTCTAAGTTATGTATTTGCTTGTTTTCCCTTTGGTGTTACTGAAGTTCCTCTTTAAGTAAAAGAAAAAAATTAAAGATTTATTTATTTATTTATGCATACAAGAACTGGGGTATAGGCCAGAGGTGTGGCGGCTGAGAGGATTCACCAGAGACAGAGTGGGGAACAGAACAGAAGAACTGACTGAAATATACTGCTGAGGGGAGCAGCAGATGAGTCAGGAGAGGTCTGCTGTGCCATGTGGGTAGCTCCCTGGCTAGGGATCAAACTGGTGCTGCAGTGGCTGCAGATAGCTTCATAGGTTGTGTCTTTTTTTTTTTTTTTTTTTTTTTTTGAGTTGGATAGCCAACTTTTTAAAAGCAGAATCAATAGAGAATTATATGATGATATGACATGGCCGAAGTTTACATCTGGTTTTGAATTTAGACTTCACCATTTACTGAGTGGTATTGGGTAAGTCATTTAATCTCTGGACATTAGTCAGTTGAGTGATATTTTAAGGATTGTCAAATGTGTAAGTTTCTAGCATATAGTCAGTACTTCAAAAAGCAGCTCTTAAGTTTTTGACCCAGTGTCTGTATCTCTGAGTTTTTGATTTACTGTCCTTGCCAAGAGGTCCTCCGTCATCCACTGGGATGCACTTCCAGACTAGATGTTCACTGCCTCTCAAGTCTTCCCGTTCCCTCTGTTTTGCATGTGAAAAAAATTTTTCCTGTCTTGAACTGAAAATACCTGCTTCAAACCTACACTTGTAGGTATACATTTTACCTCTCACTGCTACACAGAACAGGCTCAATGCCTCTTCCACCTGCTAGTTTTCTAAGATTTAAGAGTTTATCTTGTCATCCCTTCATTTTTTTTTAAATAATAGATTTTATTTTTATATTCCCCATACAATTGCAACCCCCCCATTTTGACATAGGTTGTGTCTTAACCCCTTTCACCAGCAGGGAGGCCCTAGGTAAAATTTTAATGACAGATATTTAAAAGATATATTTGTGATTTCTGAGTCCTTGTTTGAAATCTTATCATACTTGATAATTTAACCAAGTAACAATGTCTAAATATATTTCCCTTAGAACTTTGAATTATTATTTCCCTGTCTTATCTGTCAGTATTGCTCATACTTTTCTAATACTGCTTTTTTCCTCCTGCATTTTTTCTCTTCTCAATTTTTTTTCAGCATTTTTCTATTTGTTTTTGTTCAGAGGTCAGTAAACTATGTCCATTGACCAAGCCCAACCCCTACTTGTTTGGCACATAAAGACATTATAACATAGTAATGCCTATTCATTTAAATATCATTTATATGAATGCTTTTGTACTATAACAGGAGAATAGGGTAGTTGTGGCTTGTGGTTTACAAAGCCTAAATTTTTTACTCTCTGGTCCTCAACAGAAAAAGCTTCTTGATGCCTGGTCTCTGTGTTCTAAAATTTCACACTGATAGGAATATAAAATGTTACTTTCTTTAAAAATGTATTTATACCAGGGCTGTACTGAATCCTTTCCATTTGAGGTTGTTTTTCAGGTCTGGAAAATACTCTTTTAGTTTCTTTGCAAATTTCTTCCCTCATGTTTTCTGTCTGGAATTATTAATGGTCAGTTTGATCTGCCTTGATTGATCTTTTTAGTAATTTATCTTCCCTTATATTTTCTGTCACTTTTTTCTTTGTCTCCTGTTATGAGTAATTTCCTAGTCTTCAATTAATTACCTCAAAGTTTTACCTATTTATATATATATATATAAATATTATATATGTATGTATGTATATTTTTTAATTTTCAAAAGTCTAATTCTCTGGTTTTCATTGTTTTAATATACTTCTCGTATTTTCCTGACTTATTCTCATTTTCTTGATTCTTTGTTTTATGCTTTTCTGAACAGGAGTATGATTCTTCATAGCCTACTTATATTGAAGAATGGGGAAATAGAAAATTTGACTGTGATATACACACCCCATCTTATAACGCTATCTTAAGAAGAGTGGGTGTGCAGCCAACCTTAATTTCTCAGGTCCCAAATTCTTCATTTAAAGAGATTTACCCATGCTCTAACTCTTATTATCTTCCTAATTCCCATCAGAGAGATCTGTTTGTTTATTTGGGTAGGGGATAAATGGATATTAGGGTTTTTCCTTCAGCTTCATATAGCATCGTGATCTCATTTACCCAGTGTCTTCTGACTCCCAAACCTTTGTAGGGTTCTGTGGGGTAGAAATCCACTCTCTTACTTGGATGTGGCCCTTTCTCAGTATAAGCTTGTCTGTGGCTCTATATGACTACATTAGCTGTTGTTCCATCCATACTATCTTTCTGAATTTTAATGAGGTCTTTTATCCATTTTAGTCTTCTTTATTTTTGTAGGTTAAAATGATTAAATGATTTTTATTTAATCTTTTGTTAGTTTTCTTTTTTTTTTTTAAAGATTTATTTTTTATTTATTTATACAAGCATTGGGTACAGTCAGAAGTGTGGGAGGGTGAGAGAATTCACCAGAGCCAGAGCAGGGAGCAGAGCAGGCAGAGGGACCGAAGTACACTGCTGAGGGGAGCAGCGGGCTGCAGGAGAGGTCTGTGCGCCATGTGGGACCCTCCTCCGGTGGCCAGGGAGCAGCCAGGGATCGAACCAGTGCTGCAGAGGCTGCGGGCAGCTTTGCAACCCAGCGCTCAACCACTGCGCCACCGGGGAGGCCCTCTTTTGTTAGTTTTCAATGAGGTCTTTTTCTAGAGGAAAAAGAGGTAAACACATGTACTCAGTGGACTTTCTTCAATACAGTTACTGGGTTTCTCTTGATATCATGTAACATCTCTGTAAATATTTTCTATATACTTCTCACATGACCTTTCTTTCTTCATGTTTTATTTATATTACACATCCTTTTTCCTCTCTAGAACATTATCTCTTTGGAGATTAGACACCTAGTGTCTCTTAAATAATAACTTGAAAAAATAAAGTAATGAATATAGGGAAGAAAAGCAGGAAGTGGTGTCTCAAAGAAAAGATGGAAGCTACCATTTGACTAGAGTATTGCAGTCTACACACCAATCATCTTTACATTTTCCCCTAGAGATACAAGTGATCCCTAGATCCTAGTTATATCCCTGACTTTAAAACAACTTTAAGGAAATAAAGCTAAATTGTATTGCCATAAAGGATTTCTCAAGAATTTATATGGTTAACCTGTAATGGAATCAGTCACTACATCTTTTCTCCTTTGGTTTAATAACCAAGGAGGCTAATATAAATAGCATTTCCTCAAGAATAGAGATAAAAGACAAGTGGTTTGAATTGTTTTCCTATGGCTCCTAGAGTGACAATCCACATCACTGGTGGAAAGTATTTACACTGGTTTGAATTATACGGAAAACCAGTCATGATAAGCAATAGCAACTTCAATTTTTATGTAAAAGCTAAATATGAAAACTTTATAATGTTCTGTGATCACCAAGGCAGGAAGCTGTGAAATTTGTAAAGATGACCTAAGCTTCTGGAGGTGTGCCAGTCATCCTGCATGAGATCCAAGACCAATTCCAGAACTAAGCTCTGCCCTTAAAATCCTCCAGACTAAAGGTCACAAAAAAGACAATCTTCTAGAGTGAAGAAGAAAGCAACATTGGTATTCAAGGGTATTCAGTAACTCAGTGGGCTTGATGATCAAAACTTCAAATAATATGCTAAACACAGCAAGTAATTCACATAGATAATAAATTTACAGACCTATCAGCATTCCTGCAAACAACATTCTTTTCTGTTCCTAAAGAAAAAAATGCTATTAACTTCATCTTCTCTCTTCAAATTGTTCATCATTGCTTTAGGGTACACAAGTGAATGTGTGTTTTTTTTTTTCCAATCTCAATTTACACTGTTTTCTGAACTGCAGTTTCATAGCAGTTTGTCAATATTATCTTTCCAAAAGGAACCAAGAAAACTGCCATGATGCATTTTATGGCCTCCTGGTGATAATTAAAATGTCATTTATAAAATAATAGCCTGCTTGTTTTACCTGAATTCAAATAACTACTCAGTTTTATTTAGACTGCATTGCTCTTTCCATATTGAAGACCTATACTTAAAATACTCGAAAAATGTTGTATTTCTTGAATTGTAATAAAACCACAAATGATCTAGTATATGCCATCTCCATGATGGCCTCATTTGTGGAGTCTTAACAGGGCAGTCTGGATCACATGTGGTATCATTTTACTCTCCAGTCTCCCTTCCACCATCATAGGGAAGGGTCAGAAATGAGATTTAGCAAATTGTTTTAATGTGGCTACTGTGAATCTCTCCTTATCCTCATGATAGAGGAGTGGTAGTGGAGGGTAGAAGAATTTTCAGAGGAAATTTATCATAGCAGTTAAGTGCAGTCCCAAATTCATCACTTGTCAACAGTATACATTGGACATGTTGGTTAACGACTTTAAGCAGTTGTGCTCAACTGCTTTGTAAAATGGAGATAATAGACACTCCCTCATAGGGTATTTCTGTGAGTTAATTGATGTGAAATGCTTGCATGAGTGCCTGGTACACACTGCTTTATAAGTGTAAAACATGAGATGATGATGAAGAAAGTATTTGTTTCACAAATTTTGCAGGGTTCTCTTCAAAATTCTCTGGGGAAAACTTGTTAAATTGCCAAAGAACAGCTTTGAGTAGGTTAGGAAATTTGGGAAATACTACTATAAATGGCTAAGCATACAAGGGCCTTGAAAAAAATCCCTGCACTGCCCTCATGGGATGAGTCCTGTACCATGTAGTCAGAGGTGTGGGAATTCCTACTTATTCAGCTTCCACAATGAGGATGCTGTACTAAATGAATTCTGAGTTACTTTTCAGTTCTAAAGTTCTGTCTTTTTAAATCAATTGTTTGTAAATCAAATTACTTTTTGAGTGCAATGGGAAAACTTGCCACTTAAGAGATAGCACTGTGATGACTAGAAAGTGCTTTGTTATGGCAATCCTCCCAGTTGATTTGGGCTTGTAAATGTGGCTCTTCAAAAACCAAATTTATTTACAGCCAGCACACCTACGTTGCTGTCCCACAGATCCCTGAAGCAGGAAGGAAGATGCTTTAATATGGGCTGGACCAGTCATCTACAACAAGCTTATAGCCTTCTGTTGGCTAGACTTGAATGCACCTGGGTGATACACATTTTTGAGACTAACTTAGCACCCTTCCCTCTGGAGTGTTGCCCAGATTCTAACTTCCATTTGCACATATGTTATCTGTCTCTTCCTCCCACTGGGTTATCTCCTCCTTTCCCCCACACACATATTGGCTTGTAATAACTATGCATATTTTATATTACCCAAGGGATTTTGAATTTTATTAATTAAATTAAATGTACTCCTTAGGGAAAAACCCATACACATATACGCCGATTCATGCTTTGAAGGTAAACATTTAATTTTCCTGCGCCAAGGAAAATGAAAAGGGAGGAAACATGATAATTGAGATGAAATGTTCCTTTGGAAACCTGTCACATAATAAAAAAAAATGATAATTAAAATGTGTTGGATAGGGAGAAAAAAGGACTAACACTTAACAAACACCTATTTTGGGAGACCTCTCCCCTCATACTAGACTTACTCAGCACTGTTTTTTTTTAATAATGAGAAGATAAGCATTGTATTCCCTACTTTGCATTTTTTTAAAAGTTCCACAAAGATTCCTTGCTCATAGTCACACACAGTGGGTAAATAAATACTGGCACTCCGGTATGTGACATGGCCAGAAGAGGTTTCAATGTATTTTCTGGAGGTCTTCAAGACTCCCAGCTTAAAATATTTAAAAAATTTTGCATTATTCATCTTTACCAGTATAACTAAAGTCCATTTTTAATTTTGTAAACTTATATTTTTATGAACCAGTGTGATTATAAATTCTGGACCTTCAAAAGAAAGTTGTATTTATAGGAAAATCACTTTGAATTCCTACATCCTTAAGATTTTGAGGTTGGGAAGATTCCTTTGTTATACTCTCAAGTATTTGCTGCCTATAATTGAAATCCAGTCAAAATGTGAAAACACAGGCAAATAAAATATAATCATATGACTGGAGCTTAATCTACTATCTGGTCCACACGTCCAGGGAAAACTTAGATTTTATAAAGGTGCTAAATTTTATTTGCAAATGCAATCCAGAAAACACGTTGATTTCATATTTTTTTAAAAAAATCAATAACTGAAATGGATTTAAGTTTAAATCTATACACAACCACATGGAGGAAAGAACTTGAACCACACTTTTAAATGAATTACATTTAGATGACTGATTTAATTTAAATATAACCAGCAGTTTACAAATAACACACGCATGTTTTTTTAGCCTCCTATTACTGCTCTCAATAGACAGTAGGAAAAGCTCATGGTCAAAACATCCAGTAGTATGGTATCACAAGGAAAAATTGGCACCCTGTGAGTTGCTGGTGGAAACGTAGAGTGTTGCAACCCCTGTGGTGAATGCCCTGAGTATGGCATTCTTCAAAATGGAATTACCAAATGACCCAACAGTTCCACTTCTTGACTTCTACCAAAATAATTAAAAACAGGGACTCAAATAGATGTTTTTATTCCCAGAATTATAACAGCATTATTCACAATAGCCAAAAGTTGGCAGTAACTCAGTTAACCATCGACAGATTAATGGATCAGAAAATATGATTTATACATACAGTGAAATACCATTCATCCTTTAAAAGAAGGGAAATTGTAACAGATGTTGCAAAATGGATGAATCCTGAAAACACGCTAGTGAAATAAGCCTATCACAAGAGTGCAAATACTGTGTGGTTCTATGTACATGATGTACCTCGAGGAGTCAGATTCAGAGACGGAAGTGTTACGGTCACTCCCAGGGATTGGGGGAGAGAATGAGAAGTTTGTGGTGAATGGATTCAGTTTCAGTTTGGGAAGATAAGTTTTCTGAAGACAGATACTTATGGTGGTCACACAGCAATGTGAATGTGCTTCATGCCACTGAACAAAATACTTAAAAATGATTTTAGATAGTAAGTTTTACATTCTGTATATATTGTCACTTTTAAAAATGGTGGAAGCTGAGCAGGAGAAAAAAACAAAGGAGATTTCAGCATTAGTTGAGTCTCCCTTGTCTCATCAACCAGAGTTCACTCGTGCGAGAACTGAGTTTTGGTTTCTTTATATATGAAACATTAACCAGAACCAGATTCACAGTTGTTTGAAAGGATTAAATGAATATTGGCTATGGGGTGGGGATGAGGAGTCAGAAAAGGCTGTTAACAGGAAATCCTAATGTAGTCCACACTCTTTTCTTTTTCTAGTTACCACAGCTCAACTGGCCAAGTTGCTGTCCAGGTCAGTTTTGAGATGCTAATTGCATAGAATTCGTCATTTGTTCAAAGGCAGAGAAAGCTGACATTACCGAGTACTCACTATGTGCAGATGTTGGAATGACATTCTACACAGGTGACCTCTTGGTTGCAAAGCAGGCTATACTGTTCCCTTTTTGCTAATAGAGTAACAAACTCAGATAAGCAACTTGACTAAGGTTGTACAATTTGCTGCACTCACACATGATTTAATGAGGAAGCCAAGAGATGAGTCCAGGTCATCCCTTTAAAGTGAAAGAAATAATAAGGTAAAGAGGGCAGAAAAATTATTAATAATTGAGTGTACGATATATTAATCTCTGACACAGAGTCCTCAGACTCTTCATTTCTCAGATCAAAATAATGCTAACGGTGATCAACTACATGAAATGGGCTCCTTCCCACATGCAAGACTGTAAAGGAACACCATTCCATCATTTCTCCTTCATGCTTTCCCATTGGCTTTCCGAAGTATTTCTGGTGGTGCTACGGTGGCATATCTCATTCACTGTCACAAACAGTAGTCAGTTATGTAGTATGGACTACAAATAATCTTGTTGCTTCTCCTGGGTACCTCTTGTTATCAATTCCATGATTATGCTGTTTGTCTACTAGCTGCCACATGCCACTAGCTATTGGCCACCTTTACAGGCAGCTCAATACATGATAGATACTGCAACTGCTTGACTTCCTCTACTCTTTTCTCTAGGTGCTACATACACTCCACCCCATCTCCATGCCTATGTTAATGCCACTTCTACTTTGAACTGCGTTCTTAGAGGCTGGCAAGAAGTGCTGCTATATCCCATGGCACTGCTGTTCTTTTTGTGTATGGTCACCATTGCAAGAAAAATACTTCTTCCATTTGGGAGAACCCTTCACATTAATTCCGCAGTGAGGTTGCTATTGTCCCAAAGTCAATAGGATTTCAGTGAAAGATACTTTTCAGGTTGTAGACACAATTCTCTGTCTCCTTCCTCGCAGATGTGAAATTGGAGTGTTAGCCTAGGTGGAGTTGAGTAGTAGACTTCAAGTTGTATGTGGAATCATCATCCCTCCCTTCCTACTGACTTTGAGATCATTACTGGCTCAAGTTAGCTCTTCCCCCAGAAGTTCTTTTTCTGAACGCTCTTTTATTCTTCCTGCATATAGTATCTAGATAGTCTACTTCACCATTGCATCAGACTTTTTCAAATATGCTTAAATCCTATTAGTAGACACAGTTTACTTAGGATCAGCTTGGGTATCCCACTGTACATTCTCAGTCCCATTTAAATCTCACAAAAACTCCATGAAGTACATATTATCATCTCCAGTTTATAGATAAGAAAATTGAGTGGCTAAGTAACTTGCCATTAAACAGCTAATCCATTAACATTAAGCATTAAAACAGCTAGTTAGTGGCTGAATCAAGATTTGAGCCAAGTCTGGCTGACATCCAAATTCCAGACACTATCCACACCCTGCCTCACCTACCTCCCAAACTCCATGCAATACATAAAGTACCAGTTATTTGCCTCAATCACACAGCAGAGCCATGGCTATTACTATCCCTCAGTTACAACTGCAGTAGATCTGCATTGCATTCAGTCTTTATCATTCATATATCTCATTTGCTTTGCACTGTGCTGATGCTGTGCAAAGAGATTTTGGACTTTCCCAATTTTATGTGGGAAAAGAGTGTTTTCCTTTCTGAATGCTGACTAGTATAACTCTCCACATCCATTAGTCTATACCCCATCTTAAGGTTGATTTCTACTGAAATTGAAAAACCTTCATTCAAAGAACCAAATGTTCCCCAGGGCTGAACTAATTTCAAAGCTGTTCAACTGATCTAAGACTCTGATGTTTAAATGTTTGTTTTAGTGTGTGTGGTTATGTTTTGTTTTTCCATCACATATGAGTTAAGTAAGTTTCTTTAACTTACTTGATGACCTCCTCCATTTAGAAGTACTTTTGTAATTTATTCTATAAGGACCTTCGGGCTCAGTGCAGAAGGTACAGTTGTCTCCATTTGGCTCCCTCTGAATTCTCCATCATAAGGACTCAATTAGCATAGACAAGAGAAATGAAACTGACCTTTAGGTTATCATCTCATTCTTTCCTGCCAATATATGATTGTACTCTTCAGTACTGTCCAGCATATTACCAATTATAATTATAAATGAATCAAGTGACAAGTCTTCATTTATAATTTTCCCCAAGGTATTAGGTCAGCACTTTTAGACTTTTTTGCTTTCCTTAAATTATTCAGCTCAAATCTAACCATATCTTCCCTTACTCTATTCCCTGGTTGATGTTGTTTTAAAAGAGATGTATTGTCAGTTATGATATATTTTGGGGAAATTTTTGTTTTTACCCATTTCTGAAAAGCTTATATTTCTAATAATAACTGGTAGGGGGAAGGTTAGGCTTATCTTTACTGTGCCAACACTAATTTTTTTTTTCTTTTTCTTTTTTTTTTTTTGAGAATGATGTCCCTTTTCTTTTCTTTTTTTTTTTTTTTTTAAGATTTTATTTATTTATATAAGCACTGGATACAGTCAGAAGCGCAAGAGGGTGAGAGAATTCACCAGAGCCAGAGCCAGGAGCAGAACAGGCAGACTGACAAAGCACACTGCTGAGGGTCCATGTGGGACCCTCGCCGGGGGCCAGGGATCGAACCGACGCTTTAGAGGCTGCAGGCAGCTTCGCAGTCCAGTGCTCAACCACTGCGCCACCAGGGAGGCCCTAAGTTTTTTTCCTATGTGTTTTCATAAAAACTATTTTAAGCAAGTCATTTCAGGTTGGTTATTAGTAAATCATCTCTGTTCTTTCTCTACACTTACATTTTTTAATTGCTGACTTGAATGGTATCTAACATTAATTTGGGTATTAATCTGGTGAAAGGTAAACTGCAACTAACTTAGGGACAAATTGTTATAAACAGTGTCTTTGACAAGGAAACTAATTTCCATAGATTTTACTTGATTTATTCAAGTGCTTATAATAAGCTAAAGCAGAGCAAAGTTCTGATATGTAGGTTTTTTGAAATATGAGGTAGGTCCCCCCAGATTCCTCTTCTAAACTCAAAGTATATCAGTGGTTCCATTTTCCTCAAGGAATCTCTAGTAGTATTATAGTTAATGTAATGGTAGCTGCCATTATCAACATGTCCTAAAATATCAATGGTTAATACAATAGACATTTATTTCCTGCTCAAGCAATAATCTAATGCAGGTGTTCCTGGTTAGGTAGCTTGGTTTCAAGTGTTCCTCAGTCAAGTGACTAGATTCCTTCCCTCTTGCATGGCCAACATCTTTATCATGTAGGTCCTCATTTGGAGTCATCTCCATTTTGTTGTCAGGGAAAAGAGATGATTTCCTAGGAAGCTGTTAAAAGTTGGGCCTGGGCATAGCAAATGTCACTTCTATCTACATTCCATTTCCAAAACATGTTTGTGTTTTTTCTCTATACTGAGGATGGAATAGTCTCCTTCTTCTATATTGCAGAACCATTTTGCAGATGTCTGGTTGGAGACTTTCTGTTCAAGGAAGGGGAGAGGTATATCCATATATAATAGTTGTCTACCACAAAAGTCCCTAATCTCCTTTACTTTCCACCTGGTTGCTCTCAGAATCCTTTCAAACTTTGTCCCTAAAGACTTATTGAAAGGCATGGTATATGCTATATTTTTAATGTCAGCCATCTTTAAAAGGTTTTGCTAAACTGATCAAAGTTTTGCTTTTACTACACAAACATATAAATAAGGGGAAAGAAACTCATCACTGCATTATTTGGTTTGTAATTTTTCTCTTGAAAAATAGTTAAGTGGAAAGTTACTACTCTTTAAAAGTTACTACTAACCCCAATCTTTAGTGTATGGTTCCTAAAGACTTGTCTTGGACTCTACCCTTCCTACTGCTGACTGATAGCTAAAGTTCTAGCCATAGACTGGTTTTGCATAACTATATATGCTCTGGTGGTATTACATTATGGGGAAGCATGGACTTTGAGTAGAAAGAAAAGATTTAATGGTAGTGATAGTTTGTATTTGTACCATGTCCCTGATAGTACCAAGAAGCAGCTTCCATGTAGAAAGAGGGAGGCAAGAGGTATGTCTTTGCTTTTCCTCATTGGAAAAGGCCAGGCATGCCTAAAGCAGAGGTTGTGATCAAGGGACTTGCTTACCTCCCACACTCAGTCTGGGGCTGCAGCTCTGCCTTGGGTTCTCTGAGTAAATATTTCTCCTGGCTTTTACCAAGTATTAGCTGATATACTGATATTAACTAATTAGCTGGTATAACTAATCTCTGTGTGTGTGTGTGTGTGTTTTTCAGCATTTTATTGACAAGTAAAAGATGAAAGTATGCATCTCTGGCCTCACACTATAATAATTCGAAAAGACTATAATTGAGATCTCTTTTTTATTTGGCATTAAGTTGAGATCCCATTAAAATTAGCAGAGAACTGTCATCATCTGCACTCATGTTGTCATTACCTCGGTTGGGATGGAGAAGGAGGGGGAATGTGAGTTTTTCAATTCAGTATTCAGACCAGATTGAACTCTTATATTTTTGACTAAAGATAATTTCAGATCAACAATGAATGCTATTACCAAAGGTTGTCCTCATCAAATGTTGATAGAAATAAATAAAATCTGGCCTAATCAGTCTTTCTGATTTGAATACACTAGCTGTAAGTATCACTATCTATTTAAGCCTTCCTACAAAGTGCTTTGGGAGTAATTTGCTGAGCTAGCTAAGTATTTTCTAACCAATGGAAAGGCACAAGGGAAAATTCCCCTATCTCTCTGGGTCCTTCCAGCATACAAATTCACATCACACAGATTAGTAGGAGAAAAAGTCCAAATTTAATTACATGCATATGGAAAATTTACATGGCTGTAAATTCTAGAGTTAAATGGTACAGACTGAGGATTTACATCATGAACTAGGGAATGGCATGGGGGCCTGGGCATTAAGGAAAGAGAATGAGGTCGCATTGATGATGATAGTGAGATTTGATACCACAAAACCCTGCCTATAGATGTTTGACCTGCCTTAAGGTAGTTTCCTATAATAAAGTTATTTCTGGAGATGACCCTACATCTGGGTAATCTTCAGTCTTTAAGTAATGGTGACATTTCTGAGTTTCAAAGGGCCTCCAATTGACCTGGGTCCTTAATCATGCCGAGGTGACACATATTGGAAAAAACCTGCTCTAGACATCTTGAAAAAAGTCTATCTGAACATATTTGGGGAGGCCTATCCTTCACAAGATTTGACAACTAAGACAACCATGATGATGCTGGACCATTCCAATGTTATCTGCACCTTCTTCTAAAATTTGATGTTGTGAACCCTGCCTGTTCCCTAATTAGGATGAATTATACCGTTTTTTTTTTAATGCCCTTATAGTCTGTCTGGATTGAGTAATATTCATCCATAGGAAGTAATTGTTAAATAAGATTTGTAGATTGTTCTATAAGTGCATGTGACTGAATACACAAATCACTGCCTTGTTTTGAAGACTCTATTGTCCCATTTAAGCACTGTAACAAAAAAAAGCCAGAAATCAGTATCCTCGTTATATTACATGTAATCTATTTCCATCACTCCCCTAGATGGTTACATCTTGTGGATTTTTTTTTAAATGTCTTGTGGATTCTTTTTAAGTGACATTGATGTTTCTGATCTCATCATGTATTAAATATAAATTTTAAAATTCAAAAGATAGAGATATTCTTTGAGAAATATCTCTTAAAATACACACATAATCACACAAGCACACTTATATTTGATATATTACTTACAAAAAATATATTACTTGAAAATATTTAATCATGAATTATATTTTAGAAATTATTTTGTTGGGAATATTTATGGTAATTCCATTAGTTCATTCACTTATTATATTCACTTAATTATATGTCTGGGGTATAGTGTTGTATATTGTCAATTAATAGATAAGTAGTTAGTTCTTGCATTCAATTATCTTACAATTTAGTTGGAAAGAGAAATGCAGATATTAAGGATATTAAACTATCATATTGTCATTCATTCATACATCCAATACATACTAAGCACTTCTTTTTACCAATCACTGTATCAAATACAGAAACTAAAATATTCAAGGAGCCTATAGTCTAGCAAAAAAGTCATGTTATCATGACTGAAAATGGGGAATGTCTCACAAAGCATGTAGCCAGAGATTAGACTCAGTGTGTGAACAGAAACTGCCTATGTGATCCCTAATAGGTGAGGATATTCCAGGAATTAGGACTTGACGAGAAGACAAAACTTTGCCTGGAAAAGTCTCTAGAAAAGTAAATAGATAAATATCTAACCTAAAATATTAGGTTATTGGATCTGGAAAGCTGAGGTTTCATTGGCATTCTTACTTTTGTTCCTGCACTAGTTAGCCCAGAGGGATAAGGTCCTATTCCCCCAGTGAGAACCAGGAACAGTAGTTAATGAGGTAATTAACATTTCAAATGGAGGAATAAAAGGCATTAACACCCTTACATCTAAACTGAGAGTGTGACAATGCATCCAATTTAGAGTCTCAAGAGGAGTCCTCTTTCCCTCCACCTTTTTATCTTCCCCTTTCTGTTTTTCTGTGTATAAATCCTCCATCTTTTATCTTCTCCCTTCAGATCCTTCCCTTTGTCACTTTTTCGTTTACTTATATTATTTTTAAAATTTATTCTTTCTGCCCACATCTGTCTTCCCCATCAACCAAACTAATGTATTTAATAAATGTTTTCCCTACGTTACATTGATTTCTATTTACTCTATGTTACATATGTGACTTGTATATTTAGATTATATGTATATATACCTCTTTTATTAAGCAATATTTTTTTATTATAAGCAATATATAGCTCTCTAAAAAAAAGTCTTTTTTTTTGGGCCTCCCCGGTGGCGCAGCGTTTGAGCGCTGGGTTGCAAAGCTGCCCGCGGCCTCGGCGGCGCCGGTTCGATCCTCGGCTGCTCCCCGGCCACCAGCGAGGGTCCCACATGGCGTGCAGACCTCTCCTGCCGCCCGCTGCTCCCCTCAGCAGTGTACTTCGGTCCTTCTGCCTGCTCTGCTTCCCGCTCTGGCTCTGGTGAATTCTCTCACCCTCCCGCGCTTCTGACTGTACCCAGTGCATGTATAAACAAAACAAACAAACAAATAAATAAATAAAAACATGCCTCTATAAAAAAAAAAAAAAAAAGTCTTTTTCTTCCATAACATCTTTATAGAAGGCTTCTTTGTCTTGGGATTTATGGGTTTTGATTTTTTCATTGGCTTAAACATGCTTAAAGATTAATAATTTTTAAGCATCTTTTATTACCACTCTAAGAAATTTACCTACTATCTGCCAATTTTTCTCTATTTAAAATGATGATCTGACATAGGAATATAGAAAATACAGTTGATGTCCTTTTCTTTGAACTTTTATGTACAGTCATAACCATTTCCCATCACAGTAGTTAACTCCAAAATAAGAATAAGAATCTCTCTCCTAAATAACATCAGTGTAAAATATTTTCATATGATCTATATTCTTGTTTTAATTAAACCTAATTCCTCTTTTAGTTGAGAAAATATTAAGTGATCAGTAAATAATAGTAACATATTTAAAAATAATATGTAACATATTGTCAGGGCACAGAAAAAAATTCTCCCACCCCTCTCTATTCTTCTAAGACTAGATAAACAAATTAACATCATACAGATTAGTAGCAGTTAAAGCAGTTAAAGATCAAATAACTTGTGTATGGAGAATTAACATAAAGTTTAAGGTAAATGGGCCAACTGAGGTATATATTACATACAAATGGGCCTAGGATATCAAATAGAGAGGAATCAAAACAGCATTAGATAGATTAGCAAAAGAAAGGAAAAATAATCAATGTAATACATATGGAAAATTTACATGGTTGTGAATTCTAAAGAATCGTGGAATGGAACAGGGAACAGGGATATTTATCCAGCATTTAGAGATCTCGTACATCAAGGTGGGGGAGGGTCAGGTTGTTGGCATGCTGGGCATTGTCATTCTTGGCACCTGAAATCTTCTCAGCATGGAGATGGGGAGTATCTGTAAAAATGTCAGTGAGTAGATTGTTCCTTTAACAAAATGACTACAGATTTCCAGCTTTCTCATATTATAGAATCCTTTCTATCACATCAGTCATTTTGAATTTTAATTGTTTCCCAAATCATTAATAATATTAGCAGGCAGGCTGAGGGGCACCCTGGCACCCCCCAACCTTGCGTACTCTAAATAGGTTCTGCCACCTGCTGCGTAAAGATAAAGTATACTCTTAGTGCATAATACCTTCAAAGAAAAGAACTTGAGGGGCCTCCCTGGTAATGCAAGGGTTTAAGTCTCAGCACTATGAAGCTTATCAGCACCTTCTTGTGGAGACTATAGGGAAGAGGTAGAAGGGGAAGGAAAAAAGCAAAATTCAAATACAAAATTCAAATACAAGATAAAGACTGCCATTATCAGCCTCCCCATGGGTCTTTCATCCACATCTGTCTCTCTTAAGTGTCTTCTTCCTTGTCCCCTAAGTCCCTGGTACAAGTACAAGGCTGAGAAGCAAGTATGGCTTCTTCACGTGTATCTCTGCTCCATGTGCCTCCTCCAGGTTATCTATTTCGAATCTCCTCTTTCTGTGCTAGCATCCTCACTGCTCAGTTCCACCCTTCCTTGAGTTGGTGGGGCAGAATACCTGGGATCTCCCCTTTTTGTGGATATCACACAGTTACATATACAGATAGCAACAGTGAGTCATTAACATTAAAAAAAAAATGTATTATTTTTGACCTGGGACTTCTGGTTCTGTTTTGATGTAAAGATATGTTGACATTTTCTATGCTAAGAAGGCTCTTCCTTTCTAAAGAATATACCTTAGAGATATAAAGGCTAGGTACCCATTCTTAAATATTTGTCTGGCTCCTTAGTCGATACTTTCAGGCCATCATATTTTGCATAACTGTTGCAGACTTTAAGACTTCTATGCAAATGACTTTTCTCTCTTGTCTACTAGAGTAGGAAGGGGTCATGTACCCAGAACATCTTTTTTTTTTAAACATTTATTTATTTATACAAGCACTGGGTACAGTCAGAAGTGCGGGAGGGGTTAGTTCACATAGCTTTCTCATGGGTGGACTGTGGTTATGACTTTGGGGGAGAAAGATCAGAGAGACAAAGTACCATTCTCATCACATCATATCAAGGGTGTTAGGGGAAAGGATGTCCTGAACAAACTTCACAAACAGGTTTTATGGATCGCACCCCCACCCCAGACCAAAGCTATCCAAGACATTGAGGATTATAAATCCCATAATGCCATCACCACCAAAGGGAGGATTGCTGAGAACTTAGGGTGGTTAAGCAGCCAGGTTTGGTATATAACCAGACATGTGGGTGTTGGGAGTCCTTGTTTTTTTGCCAACTTTCAACGTGCTAATGGGGTTCTAAGTCAGAGGAACTGGTAGGTCACATTCACCAGTTTATCTCTTTCCCCCTTTGTTAATCATTTCTTCATTTCCCTGTTTTGTAAATATTCCATTTTTTTGTATGTACCTGCGGTTGAGTCTCATTATAAGTCCCTTTTAAGCATGTGGATAAGGACCCACAGTCAGGCCAACCCTTTTCACATTGGGGTTGCCCTATAACAAGGGTACATAAGATCAATGTGACATCACTATTGATGTTATGCTTGATCATGTGCCTAAGTCTTGGTTTCTTATGTGCCTCCAATGTAAGGTTATGTCCCCCAACCAACCTAATTTTGACACTTCAGACTTTGAAGGAAATGAATATGAGCAGCCAGCACTTCAGGGTGGGGACTTAATGTAATACTGTTATAGAGCAACCCCCTCCTTGAGGGAAGGGAATCTACATACGTTCATGGAGTTCTGTGCAGGAAATTTGTCTATTTTTCCCCATTTATTCAAACACTTATATAAGAATGAACAGAAGGATATTATTCTTACATTTTGGGCTAAAATCAATACATGTTTACTTTGTTTCTCAAATTATTTAGCTAGTAGTTCTTTTTAATGGAATGATAGTGGTAGCTGATTATTCCTTTGTGTTTTTGCTTGCTTGCTAACTACTCTCACTGGTCCAAAATTTTTCAACCCAGTGTTGTTAGTTCAGGAGGGGAAGAGAGGTTTAGTAGGAATGCACTGCTCATTCTATGAAACTAAACTCACTAGTAACTCCAGGTGTTAGGAAGAGGGTGAGATAATTTCTGGCTGACAGGTTAGCACAATGACATTATTAAGAAAGTGTGAGTTAAGCATGATTTTAAATATTTTAAAAAGATAACCCATAATACATTTTTATAAGGTTGATTATTTGAATTGATAACTCTTCTCTGTATGCAAAAGAGTTATTCACTCTCATTACCTTATCTATATCTAACACTATATTTAGAATTCAATGCCTTCCTATAATCAACATAGCACTTCATTGCAGAACAAACTTATCACTTTTGCCTATGGGAAGGACTCTAATTCTGTTTTAGAAGGAATTCAAATTGGACCCGAAGGCTTTCTACTCCACAAAACTGCATTGGTCGTCAGTTGATTGATGATGTACTCTAGTATCGACCTTGTGTCATGATTGACTACATATTAAGCACATCAAGCATTCCATTAAGTAGCTCTTTATCAGTTATGTAGAAGGAAAAATATTCCCTCAATCATTCTAGGTTCTTGTCTGAGACACCCCTATAAAAAAAGAAATAGTTTCATAGGGGAAAAAACAGTTACACATAACATGTATACCTCCTGTATACATGGCTTTAATAAACCATGTACAAATTTAGACATATAATTGGCTTTATTAAATAAATAATTCATGAATCAGGCAGCATCCATCTAGGAACTGCCAGGGCTTACTCAAATGCAGGGTGATTGATTGTAGACAGAAAGAGGGAGGGACATGGTTATAAGCAAAATAAAAGATTCTTTCAGGTAAATTGACCTTCCCTCTGAGGAAGGCAAGAGGTCTGGGGCAGATTGCCTCAATGATGCTCATTAGGAAACTCCAGACTGACTGATGTAATATTATACTTTTGGGAGAGGTTGAAATAGCAATATTATTAGGTCTGGATGGGGACCCAATATGAAGGACTCCATCTTGGGCCTGTTGTTTTCTGTTTTTAACAATGAGTAATACCCAGAAAAACTGAGCAGTTCCTCAAAATGACCAAAACCAACACCTTCTACACCATCTCCAATTAAAAATAAAAGAAAATATTGGGGGTCTGGAGAGGGGAAGAGGATAAATTATGATGGGTTATCTGGCAAAGCTCAGTGAGAAAGGATGTGTTTGTTATGCAGATTTAAGTCTTTTCCTACCTCATTGAGTAGGTATTTAATGACCATTTTCTTAATGCTCTGAGAGGGAGACACCTTTACAAATGGAGATTTTCCTTGTAAATGTAAATATCAATTATGGAAGGGTAACTCCTCAGTTTTCAGAGCTTTTCTATTTCAGCTGTTTCTTAAAAATAACCAGCTCAAAATTATCCCTGATCAGAGTCATATTTGGGGGTGGTATATTCTGTCCCCCTTCAAAGTAAAGTTCTACATCCCAGTGCCCAAGCAGACTTATATCACCCATGCAAGGAATTGAGGAGTCTTCTTTGGAGAGAGCAAACACCCCAGATATTTGGTGCCGGGTATTCTTCTTCCCCAATAAAAAGCCATCTCTCCATCCAAAGAGTGCATATTTTTAAAACCATCAGTGAACAAACCCCACTACTCACACAGATTGTATAATCAACTTTTTTAATCTAGTCCAGTGTTAACTTTAAAGCACAGCTCAAACCACCACCTACATGAGATGAAACTTCAAACGTTAAAGACAGATATCAAAATGGAAATCTAAAAATTAGCTCAAAAGAATTGGAAACAATTGAAGAAATTTAAAACACAATAATTAATGTAATTTAAAAGTAATAGCTTTAGAATTAGAGAGATGATAGAAATTAAGTAGGCAAAGCTAAAATTTTTTAAATTCATGATTATGAGATCAAGTTTAGGCTCTTTACCAAATAAGTAGGAACTGGGTAATCCTGGAGCCAAAATCTGACAAAGACAAGAAATAGTATTACAGGGCATGGAGAGGGTACCCCAGAGCCCCCAGACCTGCCTTCTCTAAATAGTTTCTGCCATCTGCTGCATCAAGATATAACATATAAGACCTTTATTGAAAAGGAACTTTAAAACAATTAGTGAACAATACAGAAAAGACAAAGAATATAGTTTCTAAATCTAGCACCCACAGTTACCCATCCCCTCATGGGTAAAAGTCACTCAAATGGGATTGGCCCAGAGCAAGGCCCAAAAGCCTGCCATAGGTCTAAAGCACCTTCCAGCAGCGACCCATAGAAAGGGGTCAGAAACAGCCAGACAAGTCTGGGAGGAAAAAGAGCAAAATCAAAATCAAGATAAAAGATGCCATTGTTAACCTCCCCACGGGTCTCTCACCTACATCCATGACCAAAAGGCAAGCATAGTTTCTTCATGTGTCTCTCTGCTCCATGTGCCTCCTCCAGGTCTTCTTGCTCCTCATCCTGCTTCCCTCCTCCTTCCAGTCTCCTCCAGTTTCCCCTACAGCTTCTTGCTCAGCTCCACCCTCCTTTGGGTGGGTCAGGGAACCTGAAACCTCCCCTTTTTCCTGGGCATCACCCTGTTACAGTAGCAGAGGAAGTATAATAATGTAATCCCCATAGGAAGGGGTTGCCTTACCCTAGGAAGGGTGTTGCTCAGTGGCAAGGAGAAGCGAGAAAAGACTGGGAAAAGGGCTTGGAGAAAAGGCTGACGGAGACAATGTGAAGGAGGCAGGTGAACAAGAGAAACATGTGAAGAACTGGACTTGCTTTTGGCCTTTGGACTTGTACCAGGGACTTGGGGGACATGGAAGGAGACACTTAAAAGAAACATGGGAGATCTGTTAGGAGACTGACAAATGGCAGCTTTTTTTAATAATAAATTGATTTTTTATTATTAAACATTTTCTTACATCATTGTAGTTCCCATAGTTCTCCCAACACCCATGAACAGTCACCGTATTCCTTTGTGTTCATCCCTCCTCTTTTTGCCCCCTACCTACTCCTCCTTTGCTGTATGTCTCAGTTCTATGGTCAGCTTGCTAGTTTTGACTTTTTTCTTGACCTTTTGCTTGGTTTCTTTATATCCCACATGTAGATAAGACCATCCAGTATGTATCTTCTTCCTTCTGACTAATTTTGATTAATATAATCCCTTCCAGCTCCATCCACGTTGTTGCAAATGGCACTAGTTTGACAATGGCAGCCTTTATCTTGACTTGAATTTTGATTTTGCTCTTTTCTTTCCAGCCTTGCCAGACCCCTTCTGCCCCTTTCCTATAGGCCCCACCAGAAGGTGCTTTAGATTTGTGGCAAGGTTTCAGACCTCAGTGGCCTTGCTTTGGATCAGCCATATTTGGCTGGGCATTTACCCACAAGAGTATAGGTAACTTTGGGTGTTTCATGGGGCAAATATTTTAATTATATCCTTTCTTTTCTCTCTATTGCACACTAAATGTATTAAAGTTCTTTTCAATTGAAGGTCGTATGCTCTAAGAGTATGTTTTGTCTCTATGTGGGCTATGGCAGAACCCATTTAGAGCATGCAGGTTTGAGGGTCCTGGGGTACCCCTTATTCTGCCCACTAACAGAAATAATAAAGAAGAAATTAAAAACTAGAGCTCATTTATCTCAATATCCAAAAGTAATAAAAGAAATGAAGCTAAATATAAAATATGAAGTAAAAACAAAATAAGCACATTATACCTCCAGGGAAAGGAATAGGTAAGAGAATTACTGTCACCTTTATAAAACTTACAGGACAATTTGACTATTGAAATTATGTGAATGAATTACTTTCAGGGAAAAAAATCAATTATATATAGATAAATTAATGCTACTATTTCCCTGAACTACCTATTGTTTCAATAATGTATCTATGAATATGACCATTGCAAAACCCAGAGGTTGAAAATAGTGTTGTCTAGTTTATTTTTCATGATTCTGTGGGTTAACATGATTTGGTTGGACAGTTCTTCTCACTATTGTCAGTATTGTCAGTTTTCTCAGACTGGAGATGCTTACGTGTGATAATATCCAGCAGAGGAGATTGGCTGGAGAATCTTAGTTCTCTTCCATGTGGTTTTGTTACAGGATAACTCCAAGGAGAAACGGTGGCAAGAGTGTGAGTCCTATACTATGCACTAAAGAACTCAGGGCAAGATTCAAGAGCAGGCACACAGAGAAAAGTTAATAAAAGGTTTATTTACAAGGAAAGTGAGCAGAGGGAGAAGAGAGAGACATTAATTGACTAATAGGTCCTACTGGTACTGCCATCTGAACTGAGACCCCAGGTGTTCAGGAAAGGCCAAGAGAGCACAAGCCCATATGTTCAGTTTTATGCCAAATGTGGCTACTTAACTCCACACTTAGTTACTAGCAACTCCCCATTCGGAAGTCAAGAATCATGCCAGATTCATGGTATGATGGGTATTGTAATCCTCGGCACCTGGGATCTCCTTGGTGTGGAGGTGGGGGTGGTGTCCATAACATCGGTGGATGGAATTCATTCAAAAACTGTTCCTCCAAATTTTCTCTCTGCACAAAGCATCTTTCAACTATTCTACTTAGCCTGTCTTTCCAGTAAGATGCTTTGGACTTTCTTTGGCATGATGGCTGAATTTTAAGAGGGAGCACTCTAAGAAGACATTCCCCAGTGTGCAAGTACTTATCAAGTCTCCTCTTGAGCATGCTTGCCAATATCTCCTTGGTCACAGTAATTCACACAATCAGACCAGAGACCACTTGGGAAAGTTCTACCCAAGAATATGAATGCTGGCATGGTTCACTGAGAATGGCATATGTAACAAAATAGCACACTTTGGCCTCAATCTAATATGCTTTATTTACTTTACCATGGATTAAAGTTAGACTTACCTAATGAAAGTATTAGATTACCTCCATCTTTGATTTATTCAAATATTCTCTAGGGTTGGCATTATTTAAAGAATAGCACATACCCCGATTCCCTCCATAATCAATTTTACAGCATCAGACAAGTTATATGCTCTGAGAAGGGACACGTAAAAGCCACAAAAGAAGACTTTGCTTAACCACTAATGACCCACAAGCAAAAAATAAAGAGATTTATTTTCCCTATGATCATTTATCATTGTCTTGTTTAGTGTTAGAAGTATGTCTTTCATTTTCTTTTGATTTGTTTTATAGAAAGCCAGATATTAAAATACTTCTGTCTTTTTAACTTGCAAACTATATATACTTCCAGAAATTTGGGGGAATAGTGGACTAATGGTGAAAACAACTAATTTATATCAAACATTATATTGCCAAGACTTTGTCAGAAAAGGAACTGAATGTTAGAATTTTCTGGAAATATCCAAGGTCTACAAAAGAAAAATTTAGGTACACAATATATCCCATTATTACAAATATTCCTAGCTTGGATTTTGCTACCAGATGTTTGAGTATTAAAGCTAGCTCATTAGACAAAGCTTGTTTAAAAAATTCAATAATTATAACCCTTGCTTTTTCATTTATTCTTCTTCCACTTTTTCTTTATATTCTTTATTTTCTTCCTGTTACTGTTTTTTTTTCCTATTATCTCCATATATTTTTGTGATATTATTTCAATGATCAAATGAAGCATTTTGTTAAAATCTCTTGAATGTCAGTTGTCAAATTGAACTATCCTTGTCGGCTGCAATTATGCTATGTGCCAAATATTACTTTAAAATGACTGAAAGCACTTTACAGATATAAGATGTTCTATAAACACTTGCCCCTAGTAGTCTACAACCCATTTAAATGGTATTTGATCTGGCATAAATTGCTATTTCAAGCATCTTACAGCCATCATAAATTTGGACGCCTTCCTTGCTTTCTGGGTTTCAAATTCCCCAAATGTTCTTTATTGAAATCCAGTATTCTTTCCAAAGTATATTATATTGAATTCAAGTTAACTGAGAACAGGAGGGAGAAAGGTCCCATACCCCATCATTCTCTTATTAATGGTAAGAATTAGATCCAGGAGATCACATTTGATTAGATTTCTTTTCTCTAATTGTGGTGCTACTTCTGCAGGAAATTTAGGAAGCCTCTTTATCTGTAATTTACATATTAGAGAGTGAAGGTGATAGTAATTCCAATACACAGGAGGGTAACAAGTGTATTTAAACTGATTAACTATTACAGACATTGAATATGTGAATGAATTTGGGATAAAGAACAATGGAAAAAGAAACTCAAGGTGTATTAAATCAAAGCAAAAAAGTACAGGGATATAAATAATCTGTATATATGTAAAAGTATAATATATAAAAAACGTTCTATTGCTTTTTTTTAAAGATTTATTTTATTTTATTTTATTTATTTATTTATACAAGCACTGGGTACAGCCAGAAGTGCGGGAGGGTGAGAGAATTCACCAGAGCCAGCGCAGGGAGCAGAGCAGGCAGAAGGACCGAAGTACACTGCTGAGGGGAGCAGTGGGCAGCAGGAGAGGTCTGCGTGCCATGTGGGACACCCCTCCGGTGGCCAGGGAGCAGCCGGGGATCGAACCAGCGCTGCAGAGGCTGCAGGCAGCTTCGCAACCCAGCGCTGAACCGCTGCGCCACCGGGGAGGCCCTCTATTGCATTTTATGTATTGCTTATACTTGAATCAGGGCAGTCTTTAAAAATAATGGAGCTTTGTCGTAATCACCAAATAATCTTGCCTAGTATTTCTCAAAGTGTATCCTGTAGAACAGTAGCCACATGAAATACTATAAGGGGAAAAAGAGCTTTTCTATAGCACATGAAGTTCCTACATTACAGTGCTCTGCACTGTCGTCCACTCCTGGATTGTCAGTGCTCATTAGACATTAGCAGGACTGAGAACCCTTTATTTAAAGACTTATGTTCTATTTGATTGATACTGTGGCCCTATCTTATTTGGGCATGAAATGTTTTTTTCTTTCTTCTCACCCACACTTTCAATTTATTATTATCAGAATTAACGTTCCTTAGTTGGACTTTTGGAGGCCTGCTCTATATAGGGGATTTTAAACTTCAAAACTATAAAAAGTTCTTACTTCAAGGGTATTCACTAGACTCCTGCATTATAGGTAGCAAAATTCAGATTTTAGTGAATAGGGTAAGAATTAATTGCAAAAAAAGTGCAAATTCTTTGAGAAAGTAGCAAAATCTCTTAAACTGATGATGCCTACCTGTGACCTAGCTATTAAATTCTAACCTGTTAGAATCACACATGTGTGTTCAAAGAAAAGGAATAGGCATATAGCAGTTCCATTCTCAATAGTCTTGAACTTGAAATAAACTAAAGAGTCATTGACAGAAGAATGAAAATATAAATTGTGAACTATCCATGCAGGAAAATACAGAATAGTCATGAAAACAGTGAAAGTGTGTCTATCAACAAACACACAGAAGAATCTCAAAAACTGCTGAGCAAAATAAAGCCAACAAAAAGATTGTTTACTCTATAATTCCATTTAGATAAATTAACATAAAATAGCATAGAGGTAATCAATGGTGGTAGAAATCAGCATAGTGTTGAGCCTGGGCAGGGTACAGTGACTCAGAAGGATCAAGAGAAGATTCTGGGATTCAGACAAAATTCTATGTCTTCATCTAGGTACTTGCTTTGTGGAAATTCATCAGACTGTATACCTCATGATTGTGTAATGTCATTTATGCATACAAATGATAAATTAGAATAAAATGAGTTAAAAGTTTAAATATACTTTTTTCTATCTTAGTATTAGAATGCATTAGTGTCTTAATTTTTTTTTCTTTCCTTTTGCCTAGAAAATTGTCTTCTAATGCGAATGACTTTGAACTCGATTTATATTATAACACAAATGTAGGGCCTCAAGGGGTTAAGTCTCAGCACTATGAAGCTATCACAGCCACTGCAGCTCAAGTTCGATCCCTGGCCAGGCATCTAACCCACAGGGTGCAGCAGACCTCTCCTGACTCATCCACTGCTCCCCTCAGCAATGTATTTCAGTCAGTCTGCCTGTTCTGCTCCCCACTCTGTCTCTGGTGAATCCTCTCACACCCCCATACCTCTGGTCTTTACCTCATTTCTTGTATGCATAAATAGATAAATCTTAAAAAAATAAATTATAACACAAATGTACCAAAAAAAAAAATGTGATTCCCCATCAGCATAGACATTTAGTTGTTAGAACTAACAAATGGCTTGCCATTAATGTGAATGGGGTGTATGTGTGTACCCACATTTGCAAAACCAAGTAAAATATGGAAATATATGATAGTAATTATTATTTATTCATTCATTTGTTCATTTAGTTAACATGTCTAGGCCCTGGGAATATATGTGTGAGCAGAATAAAATAAGTCCCAGATCTCATGGGCTTTCATTTTAGGAATGTGAGACAGAAATAAAATACCATCTGAGAAATAAGTGAATAAATAAAAGCAATAAGGCGCGGATAAATGCTCTTAAGAAAATATAACACAGCAAGAAAATAGTGTGTGTGTAGGAGTGGCGGTGTGTCACTTATTATGGTTGAGGTGTTGCATGGTCAGGAAAGATCTCTGGGATAACATGACATCTGAGTAGAGTTCTGAATAAAGTGCGGGATTTACTAGATGAATGTCTAGAGGAAGATAAATTTAGATAGGGCAAATAGCAAACAGGAAGGCCTAAGGATAGAACACATACTGAATGTTCCAGGAACAGCAAACAAAGTAGGTAGCTGGTGCAAGGAGAGCAAAGGAGGAAGGGGCTCTGGACTTGGGCTCTCACTCAGGGAGATGGGAAAACTTTGGAGGAATTCAAGCAGAAGAGTGACATGATTTATTTTTTTATAAATAAAAAGTATAATTGTTAGTGCATTGAATGTAAGGTATAAGAGAAAGAAAAAAATCAAAGATGTCACTAGTGTTTTGGAGCTAATCAACTCATAGATTAGAGTTACTACTTTTGGAGAAGAAAACTATAAGACATGTGGGAGGTAGAAGGCAAAATCAACAATTTGAAGCATGCAAAAGTTTGAAACAACTATAAGGCATTCACTCTCATATATGGACCTGGCAGTTGATATAAGTCTGGAAGTCAGAGGAGAGGGTCAAATGGGGATATAAATCTGAAGTTGATAGATTCTAGATAACGTTTAAAGTCATGAGTCTAAATAAGATCATTTGGAATGAATATAGATTTAAAAAATGAAGTAGTCTGAGGACCAATCCTTGAAAATCTCAAATATTTAGAGTTTAAGGAGCTAATATATAACAAGAAAAGGAGGTTGAAAAGCAGTAATGAGTGAAATAGGAAGAGAACCTAGAGTTTGTGAGTTTGTAAAAGTTAACTGAAGAAGCGTGTCATAAAGAGATTTCTCAGTTGTCAGCTCAAATAATAGGAGATATGACGGATGGGGTTTTTGGAGTTGCGGGGTCCTTGGATTCACTCTGGGAAAGATTTCACCAGACAGAGCTCCCATTTCAGCGGCACGCGGCAAGTTCCCCAGGCGAGTTTCTCCACGAGACAGAGCCGGTAGTTATATTTAAAGAGCAGGTTTATTACGGAAAGGGAAAGGGACAGGTTTGCTGAGAGAGGCCTGCATGTTCGCAGGTGGGTGGCCTTGAGGAGAGCGGCCTCCTCTGAGGGAGGTCAGTGAAGAGAAGTCCCAGCATGGTACAGGTCATGGGCAGCCAGAAAGCTGCTGCCCTGCAGAGGGAGAGTGGTGGTGAAAAGAGGCACCTGCATAGTCACGCGTGGGCAGTGGGAGTGCTGCCCTGAGCCTGTGCAGAGACTGCACTGATATAGTCCTTTTCTCTTTGGGAAGGGTCACTTCTCCATGGAGTGGCCTGTTTGTTGCTGATGTTGGGTAACAGGCAAAACTAGAAAGGGACCAGAGATTCCAGGGTGGGCCCAATCCCCATATCTTTACCCTCAGGCCTGTGCTCCACTTCTTAGAGCATATGATGCTGCTTGGGTCGCATGCCTTGTGGTAAGGCACTGGTGCCTAAGGGTCTGACCTCTACAGCTGAGTTAATGGTCATGTTATTCCCCTCAACCCCTACCTCCTTGTGAGTCAGGTTTTGGTCTTGGGGTACCTCCTTTCTAGTCTTTCTATTCTTGTCCTCCATCAGGACTACTGAATATGTAATGTAGATGTTTTGGAAGCTAGAAAAAAAGGAATTTTGTTGTAATTGTGTGGACAAAAAGAATTGGAGATAGCTCATTAAGGACAATTCTTACATGGTTTTAATGGAAGAGAAGTCAAGAACTGGGTGTTTGCTAGGGAGACATGTAAGTTGAAAGTAGGGTATATTTTTTTAAGACTGAAGATATTCTAGCATTTGTATAAATGGTTGAAATGAAGCAGTAAAGAGGGGGAAGCTAGTGATGTAGAACTTCAGAAATTATATTCTTGAATATCTCCTGTAAGGAAGCCGGGTATTTTGTGGGAACACTTACAAAATGTTAACCCTAATATATATGTTGATACAATCAATATTGATTGATTTGATGTAATTTATTTTCCTTAAAACCTAAATGTTTCTTTGGTATGAACTATCAATTAAGCCAACAATTTCTGTGAGAAAGGAAAAAGCATTCTCAAGACACTGATTTGGTTATATTGTGGCTGGAGGTAGGCGGAGTCAAAGGTGTCTGATATTTAGACTTTGCAAGATATTCAGAAAACATGGCTACATCTCTCCTGATGTAGCCTTTACTGAACATCTGAGAAATAATATCAATGGCATTCTGATATTCAAGTATCTGTTTCACATTTCTAAAATGAAAATTAAAAGAAGAAATGAAAGAGAAGTAGAGTAAATAAAAGCATTAAAAGTCAAGATTGCCTGCCAATGATGAATTTACTTTTTCAAAGGAATTATTTAGAAATGCTAAACTAAAAGGGGCATAATAGAGAAGACTCTTTTTTTATAAACTATATGGTTTTTCATAGTTTACACAAACTTTATTTCAAGAATATTGTAGACTATGTTTGGCAGTCAGGCTTTTTAAGGTCATGTCGTAAAAAGGAGAGACAAGCTTAGAACAAGAGTTGGTTGATTTCCATATCTAACATAAGAAGCAGTGATAGAAGTGGCCTTGCAGAATACTCTTGCAGTTTAGGCAGTAGATCTTTTTAAAAATAATTTATTCTTTTAATTGTGTTACATTTTATTTTTAAAATTTGTTTGGTTGCATACATTTTTCTTGAGGTGTTGAGGTTACAAATATAGCTTCATATATAGATTATTAGTGAGAAAAAGCATTATTTTAAAATCAACTATGTCATTAAAATTATTAAAAATATAAAAAGGCTTAGTATGTTGTATGTAATCTAATGGAACTTGTCAGTAAAGTGTCAAGACACTGAAAGTATTTGTGGTATTATATATGGTGTGGATTCTACTATATATAGTTGGCTAATATGATAATGTCGTTTCACCTAACTTCTGGGTGTACCTATAGAATAAATCATTTGATCTTTTGTTGTTCACCTTTTTTTCTACTATGAAGGTTTGAATGGTACTATCTTTTCAGTCATCCTAGCTGGAAAACTGTCTTAGCCTGGTACCAGTACAATTCACCCATTAGATCAGTACCAATACTTTTCATCCTTTATTCTTTCTCATTATTTCTATTGCCATTGTCACCTCCATGCCTTTTCTGACACTCTCCAAAAGAATGCTCAGAATTTTCAGATTTGCAAGGCCTTCAGGATCTGTCTGATGTTTCAGCTTTCCCTTATTCAACTCTCAGTTCCCCCTTGTATGCCCAAGAAAAATGATCTTCATCCCTTACTAGTTTCTGAACATGCTCTCAGCTCTTCTACTTCCATGCCATTGTTCACACTGTTCTGTGAGCCAGGAATTAGAGATAAAGTGACATTTCCTTCGTGAGGTCATCTAGGGGACCATTCCCACAGGTCTGATTTTCTAAACTACCCTGGTCCTTCGGAGACCATCCCAGATGTCAAGTCACCTTCAGCCTCATGATCCTTCCTGGAATAAACATCTTTGCAGTATTCTCCACAGTAGCAGTGCCCAACCCAAGCATTATCCTCATTTTACAGATGACTAAACGGAGACTCAGGGGGGTTTAATGATCTGTCTGCACCACAGAGCTAATATGTAGCAGCCTGGGATGCCAAAATCATGCTGTTTTAGGGCACTCAGCTGCTTTCTAAATGTTCTTTGACTGAATGAAGAAGTAAATGAATTTGTCATTTTCCATTTTTCTTAATTTGAAATCAGGAAGTACTAAATGGCATTTCTCTGTCACCAAGAGTCTTACAAGACTAGAACAAAGAAGATTATTAGTGACATGAGCTAAAAAACCAGAACATATGAAAAATTTCTGAAGAAAGGCATTCAGTAAAGCTGTGTTCTCTGTGAAGAGAAACTTGAATGAAAACAAATGTTTTGATCTTTTATGAAGATGCTTTTAATAATGCAATATTAAAAAATGGAAAATAACCTAGAAAAGCAATTATTAAGTTACTGATACGGGCCAGACATTTTAGACATTTTGCATATATTTTAAATTTTTGCCATTTTACAGATTCTGTAAGAATTGACATAATCATTCTATAGTTGAAAGAAACGAGGTCAAATGTATGAATAACTTGCCTTGGGTTAAGCATGAATGTTGTAATTGGGATTCAGACATAAGTGAAAGCAGAACTCATGAGCTTTCACTCACTTAATTGAATGTTAAAGATGGCATAGACAGATAAAACATATTTTGAAGTCACTTTTTGATTACACTTTATAAGTTTAGATAGCTCTTCAGAACAATAAGGATGATGACTCCTGATTCTTTACATTAAAAAAACCCACAGAAAAGAAGAATAAATTTACTTAGAATGAATTTCAAAAGATTTTCAAATTTAACTGTTCAGCTAAAACTATGTTGACATTAAAATTTGTAAATGGATCCCTGGGCAGAATTAAAATTCCTGTCATTACCACAAAAACTTTTAAGTATTTAGTTGTAATGAAATTTGATCCAAAACAGTATTCCCCCTATATATTAATATATGTGACATATAGGATTGTTGACTTTAAGGATTTATCTAAATTTGCAGATTAAGTAGAATTAATTCCTGTGAAATTGAAACACTGGGTAGAATAAAAGTAGAAGGAATATACATAAGACCAGTTTCTCTGGGAAAGAGTATATAGTTACATCACCAGGCTAGTATGCAGTGTTGTGTAATACTCCGCTAACTAACCTTGCTTATGACACAATGTAATTGGTAGTCATCTTTTAGAATTGATGTGTCTCCCATATTGTCAAAGTTTGAGAAGTTCATTTCCCTTTCATCACACAAGTTAATCATGTTTTGTTAATATAAGTGTTACCAATTTAAAAAAAAAAACTATGCATTCAAATGTTTCTTTGAGCTAATCACTTTTTTTTAAAGATTTTATGTATTTTTATGTGGAAGAATTGGGGTACAGGCCAGAAGTGCGGTGGGTGAGAGGGTTCACTAGAGACAGAGTGTTCACTAGAAACAGAGTGGGGAGCAGAACAGGCAGATTGACTGAAATACACTGTGGAGGATAGCAGGAGAAGTCTGCTGTGCCATGTGGGTCAGCTCCCTGACGAGGTATCAGACTTGTGGAGCAATGACTGGTGATAGCTTCATAGTGCTGAGACTTAACCCCTTGCACCACCAGGGAGGCCCCCATGAGCTAATCACATTTAACTTAGTCCCCTTTGCAATCACTCTGTTTGTGATAAGGTACCATAAATTTTTATTTGAAATATTATTGCCCAATATGTTAATTATAATTTTGGTAATTGAATCAACTTTACATTCTTTTGAATGACTACACCTGTGGTGATCAGGTGCTAGATATAGGCATTGGCATTTTGATTTCAAAGGTGTGATCTGAAAAAGAATGTGGATATTTTGTCTTTTAAGGGATACTTACTTCTACCAACAGAATGTAATATAGATCTTAGAGTCACCTCTGAGAAGAGCCACCTGCCTAGGGGTTCAAAACATGGCTGTGGATGACTGAGGTCATATGGTACTGAGTTAATTTTTATTTGAGAACTCTGCTCTGGCTCATTTCCTAACTCTCTTGAGTGGCTCCAGTTTATCGTTTTTTCATGCTTCTAGTTTCACAAAACTCATAATCCTAGAATCAATGTTGCCTTGCATCATAAACCTAATGGCCAAATGCTTGAGGAAATTCCATTGATTGGCTCAGGAAGGTGAAAGATGTCTCACGTGGTCTTTGAGCCCTGAACAGAGCAGTCATGGTCTATGGGCAGCAGTCCTTCCTGTAGGCCCTAGGAAATTTCCCCTGAACTGGTAATCTGCATATTTAGCAGTCATCTTTGAACTTTTTCTGTCAAATCATAAATCCTGTTTAGTACACTGTCATCTTGCCAGGGCGTCTCAGTAGAATGTTATGGCTTTAATAGAGAAATTAAGAAATTCCTACAAAATTAAAATTGCATGTATTTGCAAATTCTCTTCCCCCCCATATTCTTATTACCACTATGATACTGTCAGTAAGTGAATGTTCTAGAAAGATATTCCATTCAAGTGACCACCCATTAAAAAATATCACCAAAGAGAGATGGAGGTGTATTTTCAGACATAATTATGATGACTCTCCAAACCTCACATTAGAACTTCCAAAATGGAAGACTGCAAAGCAAAAATTTGGTAGCCAAATCTTGGAAAAGACATAAATTCCAAAAATCCCTTGGGGGGTGGGGGGAAGTTCAATTAGAAATAATAAACTCATGGGAATTCTCTTTGAACCAAAAAATTTAAAAAAAAAAAAAAAACTCTTCAAAAACTCTGTCTAGCTAGCATAGATCCCACTATTGCCCAGGACATCATTTTGTAATAGTTCAAAATTTATTTATTTATAATTATCAGTTCAGGTGACAGTGAAATTATGCTGAGAAGATATTTCAATCAACTTAACTATATATAGTATGATTTTATCTGTTTCACTGAGAAAAAGAATAAAACATGATTAAGTTCAGGTCACTTAAAAATCACTCCATCAACTATTTATAAATAGCAGCTGCCTTTTTGCATTCATTCTAAAAGTCCCATTGCAATATGTTCCAATCAGATGTTTATTATTCTTTCCTACTGTTTGGATTCCTTAAACTACTAAAACATCACATAAGTAGCAAAGAAAATTCTTCGGGTTCTGTGTGGTTATTGTTGCTAAGGAAACCATTTCCTTTTCACTACAGTGTATGGGACATCTGTGCCACATTGAGTCGGCGACAGAAAGACACAACATCCGGAATAGAAAATGAAGGAGGAAGGAACATAAATGAGCAAAACAGGGCATACAAATAGAATTTTAAAGAACATTCTGATAGCAATTGATTTTATATATATTAAGGGAAAGTAGGATGTGTATGTGTCATTCTCAGTAATGTGGGATGTCTTTTTTCCATTACAACCATCTCCTGACCAGCTCTCTTGTCTCACTTCCATGAAACTCCTGATGATACTTACCCTACTAGGGTCCTTGCCAGTCTTTTAAACCTCGTGGAGTCTTCTTTATCACTTCCCACAGAAAGGAGAAGGTGTGTTCTGAGGCCAGTGACAACATTAAGGTATTTGAGAAAGCAAGTCTCTCATTCCTTTGGTCTGCTCTCATTATCCCCAGTCCTGGCCCCATCCATATCCTTACCTTCATGCCCTTTATTTCCTGAGTTTCTTTCCTCCTACTCTAGACTGTACCCTGAAACCTCTCCCTGTCTTCTCCTGAATATTTGTTTCTTAGTTAATCATTTATAGTGATCTCTTTGTCCGCTGCCTCATTTGAAATCTGATGTTCCTTGAGCATGCTATTGTTTCTGTAGTCATTCTAAGAGGACGCTGCCTATTATTTGAAACCCTGTACCCCTAGTGCCAGGACGAAGAAGAATTGGCTTCCTGTATCCCCATTCCTTCTAGGTATCACTCTTATAGCCTGGCCTAAAATGTTTTTTCTTCAGCTCAATATTTCTTATCACACACACTAACATATCAGTTACATTCCTCATGATCACTCCATTCATAAAATATTTTGAAGCCTGATTTGCACTTTCTTTTGTGCTAACTTAGATTTCAATATTCATGTAAGTGACCCAGCTAATAACCTTGGTTCATTCTGTAATTACACTGTTTCACTCAGCTGGCCATTGGACTTCAGCCATCCATTCACCTGCTCAGGATCTTGCGAAAACTTCAGAAGTGAAGCTCACTCATGATCTCACTCTTACATACTTGTCCTCTACTCTGAGAGACATCCAGCTCAGGATCTCAATATCTTCTTAGTTTCTCTGTTTCTCTCTTTTTTCCTACCAATCCTGACCTCTTGGTGTTCCTTCACCTCTTTGCTAAGATTTTACAGATATTTCTGCTTCACAACTGAGTTTTAGCTGCCTCTCTATCCTCTCCATGAATCCCTTTCTCAAATTTGTTCCTATTTTTTGTTTGTTTTTATTTATTTTTTTTTAATAGAGGCATGTTTTATTTATTTGTTTTGTTTGTTTGTTTGTTTTTGTTTATACATGCACTGGGTACAGTCAGAAGCACGGGAGGGTGAGAGAATTCACCAGAGCCAGAGCGGGGAGCAGAGCAGGCAGAAGGACCGAAGTACACTGCTGAGGGGAGCAGTGAGCGGCAGGAGAGGTCTGCGCGCCATGTGGGACCCTCCTCCGGTGGCCGGGGAGCAGCCGGGGATCGAACCGGCGCTGCAGAGGCCACGGGCAGCTTCGCAACCCAGTGCTCAACCGCTGCGCCACCGGGGAGGCCCTGTATGTTTGTTTTTAAAGATTTATTTTTATTTATTTATGCACACATGAACTGGGGTGTAGACTAGAGGTGCGGGGGTGGGAGGGATGGTGAAAAAATTCAGCAGATAGAGAGTGGGGAGCAGAACAGGCAGATACGCTGCTAAGGAGGGCAGCAGGCAAGACAGGAGAGGTTTGCTGCACCATTTGTGGGTTAACTCCCTGGCTGGGACTCAAACTCAGGCTGCAGTGGCGATAGCCTGATAGAGCTGAGACTTAACACCTGTGCCACCAAGGAAGGCCCTGTGTTTGTTTGGTTGTTTGTTTGTTTGTTTGTTTGTTTGTTTGTTTGTCAGCACCTTTCCAAGAGCCCAGGTATTGTGTTGGTGCCACAATTTGCACCTTTTTCTTTTCCTAGTATAATGAGAAAATTAGAGGTTGATGAAACTTAACATTTCTAAATTCAAGACCTTCAACCTGAGCCTCAGCTTTACCTACCACAAAGGCTGCACATTATCCTTGGCCAGTCTCCTCTCTCATTCTCCTTGATAGCAATTTCTAATCCTCCAAGAAACAATCCATATTAGAAAAAACAGGATGGTTGTATAAATGTCAAGAGCATACTATCAAAATAGACAAAAGGCTATCAAATGGAAGAACAGAATTTCAAACCTAGCACGCTCTGTATCTGAAGTCCAAGAAGAATTTCTGATAGTATATTGTTATCAATAATGACATATGATTAAAGCTTCAGTTTCTATAATACCTCCCTTTCAAAACTGCAAAATGATTTTGTGCACATTTCTTTTCATAGCCTCACAAATTTTTAATTTCAAAAGTATCTAGATTAACACATCACACATTATTTTAGAACATGACCATTTAAATGCTGCAATTATTACATTTTGTCATATCAAGCTTGATATTTTTCCATGTCATTTGATTCATCTTCCCTTGGAAACCCTGCCCACTTTTGTGTTTTCAATTATCACCTCCAGAATACTCCCCAAAACCAATCTGTAACTCTCACCTCTCTTTGAACTTCAGTCTCAACTGTCCAAATGTCAGTTGGACATCTGTGCAGAGATTTTCTGATGTCATTTCAAACTTAACATGTTGAAAATTAATTTGTTTTACATCCCCATCCAAATCAGTTAGTGGACTTCAGTATTTCTATCCTATATATTTTAACTCAAGTTCAATCATTAATGCTAATCTTCCTTTTCCTTTCTTCTTCCACCAAGGGTATATTTTCTTTTATCAACTTCAGTTCTCTCAAAATCAGAGTTTCCTTCTTTATCCCTTCTTTGGTGGGGACTGGCACATAACATATTCTCTTCCTTTTCATCCTTTAAGTTGCAAATCCTTGGACTATTTCCTTATGTCAAAAAGTCCTCATGTAGACATCTGTACTTATTACTCATTTACCTATCTACTTTAGCCCCTACTGTCTTGTCATTTTCTTTCCAATTTCTCCTTTGTAAGAGTGTTTTTTAATATTAGTGAAATTATTTGAGGGTGACTCTGGATGGCAAAAATATACATACATGCAGATAGATACATACATAGATACAGATCCAAGCTTTACCTACGTTAGTTTATATATGTGTGTGTGTGTGTGTGTGTGTTTGGTTCATTTTTTAAAAAGATTTTTTATTTTCATTTGTACAAGAACTGGGGTACAGGCCAGTGGCGTGGGAAGGTGAGAGGATTCACCGGAGACAGAGCAGGGAGCAGAATAAAGCAGATAGACCGAAGACACTGCTGAGGCAGGAGAGGTCTGCCGTGCCATGTGGGAATCTCCCTGGCCGGCCAGGGATCAAACCCATGCTGCAGAGGCTACAGACAGCTTCACAGAGTTGCGCTCAACCTGCTGCACTGCCACCAGGGAGGGCGACCTACATTATTTTTAATAAAAACAAATACTTCTCATATCAGGATGTGACAATAAGTATAAAGTCATGTGCGTTTTACAGATGAAGAAACTGAGGCAAAATTCAGTGGGAAGGGAATGTCAGTATTCCAATCCTCAGGTACTTTTCTACCTAGTATGTTCCCTTTAAGCAGGACAAACTTAAAGTGACCTTAATTGCTAATGACCATAGGTATGGAAAAATATTTAATATCAGACCAAATGGAACATGACCTGTGACAATTTTTCAAGTTTATAAATACCAAATTTTAAAAACCACAAACCGGGGTATATCTTGGGAAGAATTCATCAGAGGGCGTTCCCTGCTTTGCTCTATTGAAAATAAAATAAGAGAAGCCCAGAGAGGCAGACTCAGAAGATCCTGTGAAACGGGGTAAAACTGCAGTATTATCTGATCACCAGGGATCAGCACAAAGCAGAAAAGATGCTAAGGAAATTCAACTCTGAGCAATGAAAGAGTGAGTGAGGGAAAAGCACCTGCAGGTGTGGAAAGCACAGTATATATTCTTGCCCAGGGAGGGCAAAACTGCTTGCTGTGAATCTAACTGGGGGGGATCCAGACAATAGTGCTGGGATGAAGCAGGTGCACAGCTCTCTCCCCTCCCCCACACCCAGTGAGGAAGACAAAGCTGACGAAGGCAGCTACCTCCATCCTTTTCTCCCTGGAGCAGGTAATATGAGGACTAAGTGGTCACAGTGAAGACATGTTAGAAAGCACCAGGACTACAGTGAAGGCCCACTCCACAGCTGCAGTGATGTGGGTCAGAAACCCAGAGAGGAGGGCTCACAGCATTAATACAGGCACAAGTCATGCTCCCACCCCCCACACACACCAATTTTGACACCTCCAGGATCTTCCCCCAACCACAAAAGACACAACTATAGATTTGTAGTCCCTGACATAGAGCGCCATCTACTGGAAAAGTGGATGCTCCATACCCTTAATATGTAGCAATAGAAAACAATGGGGAGAAAAACACAACGGAGAGCAACTTGAGCTCTCTGGGGAATTCTACACCCCAGAGAGAGAACAAATCAGATATCACAGAAATACAGAGGATCCTAAGAGGTTACTATGAACACTTATATGCTACTATGTTGAATAACCTAGAAAAGACGGACAATTTCTTAAAATAGATAGCCATAAGAGATTGAATCACAAAGAAGTAGAAAACCTGAATAGACCAGCTACAGGAAAAGAAACTTAAACAATAATTGAAAGACTCCCCCCACCCCCCGCCGAAAAAAAAAAAAAGAAAGAAACCGGAAGTCCAGAATCAAATGGTTTCATTAGTGAGTTCTACCAAACCTTCAAAGATGAACTAATACCTATCCTTCCCAAACTCTTCCCAAAAAAAAACTGAGAAAGAAGGAATACGTCCAAACACATTTTATGAGGCCCTAATACCAATCCCAGACAGACAAAGAAAGGCCCCAAAAAGGAAACTACAGACCAATTTCCTTAATGAACACAAGAATCCTCAACAAAATCTTAGCAAAGTGAGTTCAACAATGCATTCAAATATCAAATACTATCACTAAATTGGATGTATACCAGGGACACTAGAATGGTACAGCACTCAAAATTCAATCAACGTGATTCATCACATTAATAAAGAGGAAAGATGAAAACCATGTAATCATGTAAGAGATTCAGAGAAAGTATTTGATAAAATTCAACATCATTTATGATTAAGCCCTTGAAAAACTGGGGAGAGATGGAACATACCTCAATATTGTAAAGTATTACAAATTGGGGAGATGATGTGTGTAGTGTGGTAACAACAAATGAAGTGGAAAATCCTATACCTCTAAAGCACAAACACTTTGTAAACTTATAAACCAATGTTACCGCAATTAAAAAAAAAAATCAGTGTGAAAAAAAAATCACTAACTACTTTGAGTAAGTTCCATAAAAATATAGGATATATTATTATTTCTAAAAAAATTTATCAATTTGTAATTTATCTATTCCTGATTCTCGTCTGTTTTCTTTTTCTGAAGTGTGAAGAATTTGTTAAAAGAGTAGTATCAAATTAGTCAGAATAATTAATATATAAGGCAATCTAGGGGTAGAAAAAAACTCCAACTATATAAATCTTTACAACAACAAAGATGTGAAAGCAATTTCTCCTGAAACAAACCACTATTTCTTTTGTTTTTGTTTTTTTGTTTTATTCAGATTGCAAGCTCCTTAAAACAAGCTCTAATCATGCAAATATTCCCTATAATAACTGAGGACACTTACAGAGCTTTCCCTTTATTACCAGAGAACATAGTACATTTTGTTAAGCTGTAAAAATTGAATTGGGTCCCTGAAATTTAAAATTAGTATCATGTATATTTAAGTGACTGCATAACAGCACCCTGCACATGACCTTGATTATTAAATGAATAAAATTTCAGAGTCACCCTGGTGTGTTGACTACAAGGCTTTGCTGAGAAGAAAGTTATCCCCGAAGATCCATTGTTGGAATAGCTGCAAAAGCACTGTAAGATCACCCCTCACGTGGGCCATTTGCTGCTTATTGAGACCAAGTCACAGCTGGGACTATTACAATTATTGTCACCCTTGTGAGCATGTCATTTTATCATATGACCTGTTAGGTGCTAATAAGGACTGAAAGAGGCTGTGGAAGAACAGAAGGAAGAAGTGTAAATTGTCAGAGCTATAGTTTGGTCTCTGGGAATAGGGATTTAGGTTGATTTTTCAATGTTTCCAACATCTTGCAGAGTCAAAAATAACCATTTTTACTGCCTCATGTTTGCTAAAAGTACATTATTTCTAATTTTTTTAAAGTGGCAGTTGTGATTATTTTTTTAGAGAAGATAATAAATGTTGCTGAAGAAATATGGTGAAAGGCCTAAAATCATAAAATTCCTGGAAGATAATATAGGGAAAAGCTTTTTCACATTGATCCTTAGCAATAGTTTTTTGGGTATAATACCAAATGTAGAAGTAACAAAACCAAAAATAAACAAGTGTAGCTACATCATACTAGAAATATTCTATACAGCAAAACAAATGATCAACAAAATGAAAAAGCAACCTGCAGAATGGGAGAAAATATTTGCAAATAATGTATCTGATAAAGGATTAATATCCAAAACATTTATAATTCATTCAACTCAATAGCAAAATAGTAATAATTATAATAATAATAATCTACTTTAAAATAGGCACAAGGGCCTCCCCGGTGGCGCATTGGTTGAGCGCTGGGTTGCGAAGCTGCCCGTGGCCTCTGCAGCGCCGGTTCGATCCCCGGCTGCTCCCCGGCCACCGGAGGAGGGTCCCACATGGCGCGCAGACCTCTCCTGCCGCCCGCTGCTCCCCTCAGCAGTGTACTTCGGTCCTTCTGCCTGCTCTGCTCCCCGCTCTGGCTCTGGTGAATTCTCTCACCCTCCTGCGCTTCTGACTGTACCCAGTGCTTGTATAAATAAATAAAAAAATAATAATAATAAATAAATAAAATAGGCACAAGACCTATGTATACATTTCCCCAAAAAAAAGATATACAAATGGCCAACAGGTACATGAAAAGGTGCTCATCATCACTAATCATCACAGAAATGAAACTCAAAACCACAATGAGATATAACAGCTGTAAGAATGGCTACCAAAAAGACGAGGTAAATGCTAGAGAGAACGTGAAGACAAAGGACCACTGTTGTGAGTATAAATTGGTAGAACTACTGTGGGAAAGAGTCTAGGGGTCCTCAAATTTTTAAAATTTTTGAAAATTATCACAGGATCCTACAATTCTAAAATTGCTCTACAAAAAGATAACCATTTGCTAACATTTCAAATTACCATGTTATGAGCAGAAAACTTCTGAATGAAAGGATGTGTCAAGTAACTTCTTTGGGACATTTCCTATCTTCTTGTTCTGGCATAACATTTAAAGAATATATGGCAATATGATTGACTGTAAAAGGAAAGGTGGGTGTACAAATTGGCAAATCAATACGAAGGGTAAAACATACACATCATTATCAAAATCAGATTATCAAAATCTGACTTTGTGGGTACTTGGTCAAGTCAAAATACTCTAGTTTCAACTTCCTCAGCTGTAAAATCAATGACTTGGACTAGATAGTTTTCTAAGACTATAATTCTTTCAATAGAGAGTTTCCAGCCGAGAAATGATAGAACTTCAGGTGGAAAGAGAAGGGGTGATTTCTGTAGTGGGGAAGCTAAAAAAGCATGGAGACAGGAAAGTGCACTTATTTGGCTTTTAGTGGGCAAAGCAATCTTTTCTCCTTAGTCCTGGTTGTTCTCCAAGTCATTTCCCAATTACAGATCAAGGGCACTGCCTCTTCTCACTCTGCTCGCCCTCACTTGTACTCCTGTTTCAGTTGTCTCTTTGGATTACAAGCCTCCAGTGCAAAGATTCCAGGATTGTTATCACAATATCACAATGTGCTGAAAAGCAGTTGCCCTACGTAAATGAGGGAATCCAGAGCAAAGCCATGGAATCAGTCCAGGTTGGCACCAACAGGAGCCCTTGTACACATCCCAACCCAGTACATCTTTGGTGACTGTTGGGTTGAGTGTGTCAGCAATGTGTACACGGCCTTGGGCCAGGAGTTAGCAGATCTATATTTATGATTCACCCAGTTATGCCCCTAACCACAAATTGCTCTCCAGCGAGTCATTCACTGTCACTGAGATGCAGTTTTTTCACATTTCACGTGACAGTATTATTTCCCCTGCCTCTCTTGCAGTGACTGCTTAAGAGAGAGAGATTGTAATATAAGCTATTTAATATATGTGAAAATATTTGGAAAAATACAGTGCTAAGCAAATGTAAGGCATTATTACGATTGAAGAGCTTTCCAGAAATGCTCACATATATTGAATTTAAGACTAATACTCGATTTTCTTTTTAAAACATAGTAATAGCTTTGCTGATTTTATTGCTGCACTCTTCCCAAAACATTTTGCATTATTATGTGCTCTTAGTACACTGAGGCTTCTGCCTACCCACCAGTGGTTAGTAACAAGAGTGGAGGTAGAGGTTTTAAAAATATATGATTTGATAGAAACATGGAAGTAGAAATGAGTGTTTAGATAAATGTATTTTGGTCTATAAAATGCTAGATCTAAGAGTAGTCATTGACTTAAAATCCATCTATGAAAAATGTTTGTTAGCTTTCTCAAATGTGGTAATAGCATGTTTTTTTTCCCCTTTAACATCCTATAATAATGTGTTGTACTTTTATCAGTAGACAGCAACATAAATAGGTAATATAAGCTTATTTCTTAAATGTAACTGTAAGCCTTCAGAAATCATTTTATCAATATTTACGTAGTTATTTTGTAATTGTTTTTGGGCCTTTTAATTTCATAATAGTATCACATTCTCACTGCAGCATCATGTACATAAAGTTTTGTAGCCAGAGTAGTTAATTTTATTTATATTTGTGTATACAAATAGGTGTACATATGCATACATATTCATATGGAATTAATGTGTTCATATGTATGCATTCATATTAAATTTATGAGATTTTGTCATTTGTTACATATCAATATGGAAATTTCATGATTCAAAAACAGTTATTTTCAGTCCACATTCTATAAAATGAGATTGAAGTTAGCCTGCCATGCTGTATTGTATAAATGAAATGAGAAGAGAATTTAGAAAGTTTTTGCTTTAACTTTTATGTTTAAAAAGAGGGTAAATTTTAAGTAATTAGTAGCTCTCAGATAAACATAACTAATATCTGAGATGTTTGGACTGTAAATGAAGTTTGATAAAATTTTTAAAACAATGTAGTTTTTATGAAAGTATGTGAACAATAACTACATAGCAAACTCAAAATATCCACTTAAGTAAAACCATTAATTGTGTCAGTCATATTACCCCAAGCTTGTTTGCAGCTGCGGCTATTTGTACTATATATAAGATAACTTTGATTCCTTTTTCTATTTTTGCATGTGAAGAGCTTATTTTGAGGTGTGTCAACAGAGTGAGGAAATGCATGGGGCGATGTGGATTTATTTATGGTTCACAAATACAGGAGTTAGCTTGATTACCGCCAAAGTGTAACAAAGCTCAAAATGGTGCTGAGGGACTACAGAGCATGTTCTCATGAGTTTGCATAATCCCTGGCGGTCCGTTAACCACCTCTTCACAGACAACGAGCTTTATACTGGGTAATGGCGACAGTTTGCCGCCAATATTTTTCCCTTTCAACAAAAATGGAAGCACTGAAGAGACGAAGTGCTTTGGGTCAGTAAATCAATACCAATGCTCCAAACCCTAGAGAGTATCTCAGAATGCATTTCCTGCCGATGATAACATTGTGCTTTCATTATTGTTTTTAACCAAAAAAAGAACACATTCTCAGGAATAAAAATGGAAATAAAATATAACCAGTAGTTTTTGCAGGTCAGTCACAACCTGATAGAAATACCTCTGCAGGGCTGAGGCAAACTCCTGGGGGAACTTGGAAGCACACATCTCCACGGGGACTCTCTTCCCTGCCTCTCATTTTTCCTGGGGTGGGGCAGGTACACAGGAGGAAGCAATGTGTCACAGTAGAGGAAATATGGACTTCAAATTTATTCCAGATCCAATTCCTACCTCTGCCACTTATTAGCTGTGTTTTCAGACAACACAAGTAACTTCTCCAAGCTTTGGTTTACTTGTCTGTAAAAATGACTGCTTCATGCATCTGTTGGATATATTAACGGGTGTGGGGAGTACCCCAGAGGTTGTCTAAAATTGTAGGGGTTTAATACTTAGTAGATATAATGAGATAGTCATCTAACTTATTCTTGGATTGTTTAGTCTAATTTGTTAGACAATGGGGATAGAGTTTTAGTGAAAGCAGACTTTATTTTGTATGCATAGATACAAGTTTTTCCTTCTACCAATAACATGTTAGTGGCAGAGATCTTAAAATAATTTGAATAATAATAATAAATTTCACATTTACAATGAAATTTTTCTGTTGAAATCACATTCTGCTGGCCAGCTCAGTTACATTTCCAAGATGGCTTCTGATATTTTACATAACTTGACATAAATATATTTATTTAATTGATGAGAAATATTTGGGTAGTGTGGATAGTAACACGGGAAACTTTTAAATGATCAACTATTTTGTGATCATTAAAAGAAAGCTATGAAAAATGTTTATGTCATCAAAGTATTTTATATCTGGAAGACTGATTGCTAACAAATGTATGGACACATTTTGTTACCCTTTAAAGCTGGAGTTGCAGAAAAACGAGTTCTGGAATGCACTTTGTCATTTGCTATATTTAAAATCAAATTTACAGACAATTTCTGAATTTTCCTCCTTTACTAGAGTTTTTAAGGTCATCTTGGCCACCTTTGGTGTACTAGCCACAGCTCTTAAGAATGCCAACCACAAACACCCACTACTAGTCACAGAAATTATTCACAGCTTACTGCACTTGACTGGCAATTTGTATTTGTCCTGCCACGTTACTTATTTTAGACCTTTGGTCCTTTCACTCTGCTTTGAACTTGCTTCTAGCCCTTTGGATTCATTACTCGTGTTTATAGTGCCCAGTATTTGAATCTTGTTTCTGCCAATAAATTTGGCTTCATGTCCCACTTGGCTCAGGACACCCTGGCTGGATCAATACTGATGTCCCCACCCTCTCTAGTGTTTCAGACACAAGTAATCTGTGTTTGCCTCATTGTAGCCAAGATGACTGGTAGGTCTACAGTTTTAAAAATAAGCAATTACACTATGGCAGGCACTACTCCCTTTCTGTCAGCAATACACAGTGCCTTTGTAGTGTCACATTTAACCTTTACAGCTTCTTAATAAGGTTGCTTTTATTGTCATTCTGGCCTACATGTTTTTTATGTAATATGTTTCTGAGTTGAAGGAAAAACAAATGTCTAAAAATCTGTGACTATTTTCTTTATACTTTTATAGGTTTGTTTTTCTTCACTCAGATTGCTCAGAGCAAATTGGCCTTTTTTTTTATTGACAGTGCTAACTGGGGACTCTCCAAAAGCCACTTTTTGACTTCGGAATATATTTTAAACTTTCATATAGTTCACTTTAAGCACACCTGTTAGGTGGGAAGTTATCCTCCTTGCATGGGATGAAACATGAAAAGTTCTTTCTGGGCCTCCCTGGTGGCACAAGAGGTTAAGCACTGACCGCACTATGAGGCAGTCTTGGCAGGCCAGGGAGCAATCCACATGGCGAAGCAGACCTCTCCTGCCTCGCCCACTGCTCCCCTCAGCAGTGTATTGCAGTCAATCTGCTTGTTCTATTCCACACTCTGTCTCTGGTGAATCCACTCACCACCACCACCCGCCCCCCCTCACCAGCATCTCTGACCTGTGCCCCAGCTCTTGTATGCATAAATAAATAAATCTTTTTTTTTTTTGAAAAATGTTCTTAGGACATTCTCCTTAGAACTGCCTCCTTGGGGGGTTAACACGCAGTAAGAAAATTTTGTATGTGCCTCTAGGATTATCCATACTGGATATATAATGCAGATGCAAAGTTGATATAAAGAAGAACATCTTACCTAAGTAAGCAAGCAACCAGAGCTTATAAACTGTTGTAAAAGCAAGACATTTGGCTTGACAACAGGTCTTATGGAAAAGACTCAGAAGTTTTTAGAGTCAGCAAGCTTATATAAGTGACTGCTTAAAAAAATCATAAATTTGTTACACATTAGTCAAGAAAAATTTCAAAAACGCGTTTTCAGTTAATTACTTTGGCCACATAAATAGCTTGTTTTTCTCTTGATCAATCATAACCACAAAGTGACTGGTATGACGTTGATGTTGTGTGAAATGGATGATGTTGTTCAGGAGAACATGGAAGTCTAATTCTAAGCATCAAGCCAGTTCCTTGGAACAAGACCTAAGCAGTAATTCCTGGATAGTTGTTATCTATTGGCTTTTTCGCTTTCACAAAATCCAAGAATCTTTGCCTTAAGATAGGAAAAAGACTAATTATATAAAGAAAAATCAAAATCAACAAGCAACTATAAATCAGAGACACACTAACAGGGGGTGGAGGGGGGGAGAGAGGAGGGATTAGGGCCAAAATAAAGGGGGTGGGAATTGTACAGGGAATATAACCAAAATGAAAATGCATACACTGTGCAAAAATACAAAATAATGTAAGAATTATATAAAATAAAATATTAAAAAAGAGCATTTGTCAAATTGGGCCTCTAGAATGAGGAGCCCATCTTTGTATAATGTAAAGCCAATAGTAGTATTTCAAAGTTACTAGGATCTATTTATAGATAATAAAAGGATAAATCTTGTCCCTGAATGAACTGACATTTAAAAGGTTCATAGGCAGTTAAAGAGTGTATAAATTTTGAAAACCATCTTATCTTTTGCAAGGTGAACCAAAAGCAAATTCTCTTTACCTAACCCAAAACAGTGAGTCAATATTTTTTGATAATTGGGTAATAATCAAATCAAAGAAGAGGATCATTCTACTATTTTCAGTAGTGGTCAAATGTCTCCAGTACCATATCCATTTCTATTCTACACTACATTTTAAGAATAAAGACATGACAGTGATCTGAAGTTTCACCAGATGGAATAGTCTTTACATATAGTCTATTTTGTTCCAAAAGTGGAAACCAGTATGATTAATTTTACATAATGGGGAAAAAATTGTCATAAGGAAGAAAGTTCTCATACTTAAGAGCTGTCCAGAATTAGAATGGATTACTTGATTGTATAGTGGACTTTCCATCAGTGATCCCTAGGCAGAAACTCTATTTTCTTTTTAATGCTTCAGATGTAGAAAATAATAAGCACTTTTATTAGTGATTTACTCATAGCCAGTGCACAATTTTGAGTGCTGTGCAAAAGCATGCAGTATTTCATTTAATATGTTCACAACCCTTTGTGGGAAGGACTATTATTCCCATTTTACAGATGTTATATAATGCTGAGGGTTACACAGCTACCCTGTGCAGAGCCCAGATTTGAATCCATGTTTGTCTAAGTCTATGAGTTATGCTTATCAGTCTATATTATTACTGCTATGAAGACAAGAGATGAAGCTGTACAATAAATGGCATGATAAAAGGATCATTCTGTTTTGTTAAGCAAAAGGGTGAAGAGGGTAACAACTGTTGGCAATATCCTAATCAACACAATCAAATGTTAAATTTTCTAAGCCTAACGAAAGGTCACTATCAGATTAAGCTATAATTGAGAAATTTTAGCATTAATGGAAAAGATAATTATACCTTCAGGCTTATATATCTTTAAATTTCTTTAATTTGGTGCATTATGTTTTGATGTTACCTAGTGAACTGTGTGGGAGTGAATATATTCAATTATTTTAAAATCTGGTACATAACCCAGTAATCTCAAAATGAATATTGTTCTGAAAGTAGAGTGGTAGTGCTGGCAGTGGTGGTGGTAGTTGTAATCAATTTAGTGACAGAAATTAGTAGCAAGCATCTATGAAATACATATGATAGGCCAAAAATCTTGAGCTCATCTCATTCAGAAAACACCTCTTTAATAGTTTTATGAAGTTGGTCTTTTCGTTTTCTTAAAAACCATATATTGACATACAGGTTTAGTGAACTCATAGATCTTACCCTGCTAACTTATCTACCTGACTTGAGACTCATGAAAGCCATGCATACCCTAATGTGAACTCATTTTTAATATACATTTTTTACATCATTGTTCATTCTCCTCTCAGGAGAAATCCCCATAAAATTACCACCACCAAGACACCCATGAACTGTCACCATCGTCTCTTGTGCTCTTCCTTCCCCTGGTTTTGATCCCTCTCCCTACCCTGCCCCTGCTGAATGTCTCTAATTTGTAGTTTGCCTGCTAGTTTTTCTTTTTCTTTTTTTTTTTTCCTAATGCCTTGTTTCGATTTCCCTATGTTTCTCCTATAAGTGAAACCATTCAATATTTTTCTTTTTCCTTCTGACTTATTTCACTGAGCATAGTCCCTTCCAGCTCTATCCATGTTGCTGCAAATGGCACAAGTTTATCTTTTTTGATTGCTCAGTAGTATTCCATTGTGTATGTATTCCACATCTTCTTGATCCAGTCATCTATTTGGGGGCATTTGGGTTGTTTCTATATCTTGCCTATTATTAATAGTGCTGCAGTAAACATAGGGGTGCAGCTTTCCTTTTGAATTAAAGTTTTTGTGAGCTTTGGGTAGATCCCTAGGAGTAGAATTGCTGGGTCATATGATAGCTCCATTTTTGGTAGTTGGAGGAGCCTCCACGCAGCTTTCCACAGTGGTTGGACAAGTTTGCATTCCCACCAGCAGTGTAAGAGAGTTCCTTTTTCTCAACAAATCCTTGCCAGCATTTGTTGTTGCCAGTTTTTTTTTTTTTTAATATGTGCCATTCTCAGTGTTGTGAGGTGGTATCTCATTGAGTTTTTCATATGCATTTCCCTAATTATAAGTGATTAACATTTTTTCATATACCTGTTGGCCATTTGAATTTCTTCTTTGGAGAAGTGTCTTTTTAGCTCTTCTGCCCATTTTTTGACTGGATTGTTTGCTTTGAGTCATGTGAGCTCTTTGAAGATCCTTGAAATCAGTCCCTTATCAGTAGTCAGTAGTAGGAGTGTAAATATTTTCTCCCAATCCTAATGTGAACTTTTAATTAGGGTCATTTAAATTAGGCAATAAAATGTGTGACAGGCAATTGTTTAATACATTATCAAGTGTTTTTATTTTTAGAATAGTAAATTCAGATCTTAGGGAGCAGCTGAACTTCAGGCCAATTTATTTTACCATAAAGTTAATGTATTTTAGATTTTTCCTTTGGGTGACAGTGGCTATAAACATTCATACAAATAAAATAACCCAAATTTAAAATATATCCCAGTTATCAACCTCATGTTGACTAAATTTAATGTAATATATTACAGTATGTTCTACACAATACCATTTTGAAAAATGGTCTGAGTATTTAATTTTGTGCCTGTCACAAGATTAACAGAGTAGACAAAGTACTCTCACCATGTACTTGGTCATCAATGTCTTTAAGTAGTGGTTCAGCTTACTGCTGGTTAACGATGCAGGGAATCATGAGCTCTTTAGATCTCTCAGATAAATACAATCTGTTTAAATTAGTGTTGTATGAGAATAATATTATTTGGTGTCAGTTAATTTAACATAAGTTGACCAAGAGTTATAATTCCAATTTTCCATTGATAAAAGCCTGGAGTGAACTAAAAAGGAATGTGGGGTTGGATCTCTGTCCTTTAACGGTTAAAACTTTAATAGGGATGCTAAGACAATAAATAGGCAATTTTTTAAGTGGCAAGATAAGAAAAGTAAATAACCCAGGTCACTACGTTGTGAAATTAGCATACAGAAACAGTATTCAGGTGTTTATTTTTGTCGCCAAGGTATGTTTATGGCATATACTTCGTGTTGTGTGAGAAGCTATACAATGTGTCCTCAAAACACATTTCACTCCTCAAACTTTGCATCTGAATTGCTTGGAGATCTTGTTAAATGCAGATTCTGACTCATTATGTTTGGAGCAAACTTCAGACTGAATTTCCAGTAGACTCCTAGGTGATTCTGATGCTGCTGTTCTACAGCTCACATGATTAGTAAGAGTATAAATTATTTTATAATAAAATATTTTCTTAATAATTTCTCATTAAAATCTGTGATTTTATTGAAATGTGAACATAGATATTTGGAGAAACTACTCAGATATAAAAGCATCCCCAACTTACACATAACAATCAGATAACAAACATTCTTGCCAGTTGCCCAAAAACTTTTGGCAGCTCCCATCTAAAATAGATCATTTGTAAAGGCTTTAAGGTGGTGGAATTTCTTCTTTCAGTCAATGTCTTGACTTCTGTCTAAAACTACCCACCTTGGGGCATGAGGTAATTATGAGTTCCTGACATAGACACCTGTCTTTTAGAAATTACACTGAAACCACCAATTCATTTTGCAGCAGCTGCTGAACAGCTGTCTATTGATAACAACTTTTAGTCACTACCAGTTGAGGCCAAATTGGAGCCAATGACCTTTGGGTAAAAAGTTTCATATTCCATTTCCAATCCCTGGAGCCATCAAAGGCTCTTGTCGGAAGAGTTGTAATTCATGAATTTCAGAATGCTGCCTCCAGCCCAAACTTAAAGATTGTTTCTTAAAACTCAGTCACATTTAGACTATTAGTTACTCCTGACATGAATGTAAAAGAATGCTGTAAGGATTTGTTTGGGGCTACTTTACTTTTCCTAAGCAATTCTGCAGTTGATTGACATAAAGCTTACATGGGCAATTATCTGCTTTATTTAAAGGCAAGGGATCCCCAGTATTCTAAAGAATACCAAATAAGAACCCCACAGTCCATATTCTTCATCAACAGTCATTTAAAGTGAAACATACAAATATGGCTTCAGTTTTCTAAGCATAAGAAGGTTGTTGGAAAAGATTAATAGGGATATGTGAGCCACTGTAGAAGAAAAATTAAAGATCCTTACATAGATATCACTGTAGCAGTGCCATAAAGTAATGGGAAGAAATGTTAGACCTGGCTTGTGGCATTGTTTTCACTTAGTATTCATTCCAATGAGGTAATCATCTAAATTAATAAGGATTTGCCCTTTTATACGAAGGAGAAATAGCCTGGTCCAAATGGCCTCATAAAAAGGAAATTGCTGAATGAAGTCATTACTCTAATTAGCATTTATGCCCCCAATGTTAACAGTATACCTTTTTTAAAAATGATGTTCAATACATTCCAACATAGCACACTGAGTAGTGGTTGTAGCCTGAGTGCCAGCTTTAATTGTCCTTTCAATATCAATTTAGACAGATCTACTAATAGGGTTGTGTTATTAGATAAATGCCTCTGGTAATAGAAAAAAATGTCATTAGTGAACTGGATTGAATAGCTGTTCACTGTGATGAACAGTAAACTATCAAAGTTTATTCATTCATGAGGTCTGCCTCCCTATTCAAGTATTCTTCTCTTGTCTATATTCTTATAAACAATTTCATTCTTTAGCTGATGGATAATGTTGAATGAAGCTTTCTATCCACTTCCTAGAAGATTTTGTTCCATATTTAGAATAAATTGCTTTCCATCGACCTCCAAAAGCCTGCTCAAATTCTCTAGTTGAATGTTTTGTTAAATTCTGTAATCATTGGATTATCAGTTTGGGCTCTGGAAATCATTTTCTTTCACTGAGATTTCTGCTATTGATATTTCAGTTTCACGGATCTCTGACATATGTTTGTAAAACACACACACACAGGCACACACACACTTCAGCCAGTCTGAAAATCATCTCCCATCTCTTTGTTCCCTTCGCAGCAAGAATGAATAACCTTAAAAGCTTAAATAAATCAAATGTCTCTCCTTTGTAAAACCCTTTCCCAAATTCCCTGACTTGCCTGACAAGATCCTGTATGATCTATTTCCTATCTGTCTTTTAAGTCAAATTTTGCTCTTCTCTGCCTTACCCATTATGCTGCTTCGATCATGTTAAATAGCATCAGTTCCTACATACACCAAGCTCCTCCTATCCCGGTGACTTTATGCTTGCTATTCTTTGGCCTGTAACCCTCTTATCCTGGTTTTTCATATGATGGGCACATTTTCATCATTCTGATGTCAGTTTAAACAGAACCCCCTCAGACAGACCTTTTGTTTCCAAACCTATTTAAAGGTTTCCTTATTATTCTCTTATAGGACTCTAGCATTTTCCTTATTTTCTTATTTATTAGAATCATTTTTAATGTATTACTCTAAACTTGTAAGTTTTCCTGAAGACAAGGGCTTTATCTGCATCCCTTACTTGCTGGTCACATATTAAATGCTTAATGAATGAGTCAGTATTCTTGCCTGGAAAATTTTGTATTGGTAATTGTTGACTACATAGACAAGGGAATGGCAACCCACATGCTGGGGGCCAAACACAGTCCACCCCTATTCTTGTACAATCCACACCATAAAACTAGATTTTACATTTAAAGTAGTTCTTAAAAATCAAAAGAAAAATATATTGTGTCACATGAAAATCATAGGAAATTCAACTTGTAGCAGCTATAAAGTTTTACTGGCACACAGCCACACACATTTGTGTATGTGCTAATTGTAGACATTTTAGAATGACAGGATTGAATAGGTATGACAGAGACTTGTGACCTGAAGAGTCTAAAATATGTTCTGTCCACAGAAAGAGTTTGCTGACCCCTAATATAGACTGGTTTGCATATCAGAATTTTAACACAGACAATTATGTTGTTCTAAAGCTTTTTATAAAGATTATTTGGAAGACAGAATGATGAAATCCTAAAATAGGTTACTCAAATCCCTCTTGTGCTGGCCTGACTTTTAAAATAAACCTCATTTGATTGGCCTACCTCCCGCTGAGGCAATACTCAGAAGCAGTAGTTCTCAGATATCAATATGCATTCAGAATAACCTGGAGTGATCCAAGTACAGAGATTCTGCAGGGAAGTGGACCCTACTTGTATTTCTAGCAAGACCACCAATCAAGATATCAAATAATGACCAGGGTTGTGTCCTGCTTTACAGAATATGGTTATCTCATCAATGTAAGAATTCATTTACTCAGTATCAACCATGTACCAATGTTATTCTCGATGCTCGGAAAACAAAACTAAATGAATAAATAATTCCCTTTCAGAAGCCAAAATTTAATGCGGTACAGACATTAAATAATCACAATAAAACCTAAATGCTATAGCAAAAAGTATAAAACTCCGATAAGGATATCAATCAGTACCTGAATGTCTAAGGTCTTTAAAAAGGAAAACAAAGAGTTAAAGACTCCTATAATGTTTAAAAAAAATTAAAAAATCCACATTGCCACTTGGTTAGGCCAATCCACAACATCTCAAAGAAAATCTTGAGTATCAGGAGCAAATTCCAAATTTCTGCCCAGCACTTCTTATTTCCAAGAGGAAGAAGGTATAGTCATCATAAATGACTTGTTTGTTCAAGCAAATTTTATTAGTTCCTACCTAAGCACCACTCTGTGCTTTGTTTTCCTCCTTTGAAACCTAAGTGAGTTTCATTGTTTTCTCCATATCCTCTGCCTGCCACCATCATTGCACACTTGCAATACACCTCTCATTGATCTCAAGATAGTCCCTTTTACTGCTTCTAATTCATTCTACATGTGCAGCCTGACAACCTGTTTTTAAAATGAGTTTAATGCCTTCTAAAACATGTAATAACTTCCCTTTATGAAAATAAGCCCAAATTTTCAGGAAAACCTTTTAGGTTCCATCTGATTGCTAACTTAAGAGTTTCTTCCTGGTTCTGAGCACCATCCATAATGTTCTTTTTGTTCTCCCAATGAACTGTTCTTACTCAAAAATCAGGGCTTTTGCAAATTTATTTCCTCAACCTGGAATGCTTTTCCCTGCTGTACCTCTTTGAGTCTGTTTACCTGTCTAATTTCAGCTTAAACAGCAATGCCATGAGAGGTTGACCCTCCACTGACTCTGCCACCATCCCCACTGTTGGAAGAATAAAATGAAGAGTTCACAGTAATAATCAATTAAGCAACAAAGATCATGATGTAGTATCAAAGGGGAAAAGGTTGATCATCACATTATCCTTGCTATCAGACTGACACTCAGTTATATATCATTTAAAAAAACTTTAGATTTTAAATCCTTGATGGAATGTTAGAAGTATTTTACAACATATAGTGTATCGTGAGCTAAATTGAGAAAGGGAGAACTTATCTGAATGATTAGTTAGTAGAGTTTTTGCAGTTAGCTTTTATCAGCAACCTACTTTTGATATTGGGAGTAAAAATGCATTTATACATGCATGTACATGCACATATTTACAAATATCTTCTACCTAGTTTAGTCATACAGTTTGGTCTCATAACTTCAGGGAAGCCCACAAGACAAAGTTCCTAGAATTCTTCACCTTTTCCTCCTCCTCATTATTCTTCCGTTTTGTTTCTGTTATGATCATTTTTTGACTCATACATTTCTCCCTGTACTTTTCTCTCTCTCTCTTTTTTTTATTAATTCAACAGTTGTCCTCCAAAAACTTTCATTTCTGCTACTTTCATGATTTACTCCAACATGAGACGGATGGTAAGAAAGGCAAAATTTTAATTTAAAAACTTAAGATGTTGAGAGGTATACTTCAATAAAGCACATCCTTAAAGAACTAATAGTTGCTTTCTACAGCTTTAACTATAAAGTGTCAGTAGTTCTGAGAGTTTTCTTTGTCACAGTGGTAGAACTTCAGTCAGTGAGAACCCAGATCCTCTACCTATGTACACAGTTCTTTCCACTATGCCACGCTTGGGAAAACCCAGCAAACAAGCTCTACCAATAGCAGTACAATTCTTTTGAATTGTTTTTCTGACTTTCATTAGCAACTGAGGATTAGATATCAGAAATCAGGCAACTTTCTTTAGTCTTAACCAACAATAAAATTAAATTTAATCAGAATTTCTCTGGTTAAATTTTCAAGACAGTAACAAAATAAAGTCTTAAAGTTCTCCTAATTCTTTAGTATTTTATAGTATCACAGTTAATGGCACCTTTGGGAAAAGGAATTTATATGGCAAGCCGTAAATATTGTGGAAGAAAAATATTATCCTTGAAATATTCAGTTTCCTTTATCAATCTTTGAGTATTAATTACAGTAATCCATTGAGTTTTGTACAGATGCTCATTTGAAAATACTTCAAAATTTTACTTCCATTTTCTTACTTACTAAGTCAGGAAGGGACTGTCTCAGATACTAAGCAATATCCTTAAAAACTAAACACTGAATTGCATTAATAGCACAATTTCATATGGTATCTACTCAAAGTAGTAGACATCTCAATTTGTTACTAACTTGAATGAAAATATAATTTTTTTCCTTTATGCTGTTTTCCAAAAATCTTTGCATTGATATTTTGCTTGGATTCCTCAAAGGTCATCACATCTACCCTACCAGATGTCCAGAGTCTCTGGGAAAACATCTTCATTGTGATTTGAGGAACACCATTTATTACCCAAATTTCATGATTAACCTTTTGGATTAGATTTTTAAATACTTTTAAGATGCCAGCATTATATGGACATGTTAAGCCAATGTTAGCCATTAACATCTTAATTTAAATTAATTTATTAAAGTGATGACACAGTCACTTAGCAGGCCCAAAGGAAATTGAAAATGGAACACATATACTGACGGTGTAGAAAAAAAAAAGAAAATTGAAATTTTTATGGGCATGAGGTTTGAAAATAAGAGTTAAATAAGAGAAGTATGAGTCTCTGGGTACTAAGTATTATGGACACTCAAAATGAAAGTGTTACAGAGAGATAACAAGTGGGAGAAGGGCAAGAAATATGAATACTTTCTCTGTTTTTACACATTACCCTGAGTCAACAATACATCTCTATGGGATGTGACTAATCCCAAAGATAACTCATCAGTCCCATTCTAGAACATAAGGACAATGTCCTTACACAAGCCCATATTTACATTATTAACTTGAAGCATTCATTCTTACTTTCACCTTTAACCTATAGCTTAATGATAGTCAAAAGTGGGTTTTTCAAATTAAGACAAGTTGGTAAATGGATGATTAGAAAGCAGGATGGAAGAGTGTTGCTTAGAAATGTACATTTGTTGGGTGCTTAATAATATTTTACACATACTCCATGCAAGAAAGCAATTGCGCTAGAGAAATACTGACACAGCGTCACCTGAAATTTCCATTGGGTTTTTGTTTTCCCTCTCAGTTTTCTCAATCACTTAAAGCAGAGACTTTTACTTTATTGTTTATAAGAAAATTGGGTCACTCTGGTGATAATATAGTAACCTGAAATGATTGATAAAAGGCATTACCTAGGGTTGTGTTATCCGTGCTAATAACCACTAGTCACATACAGCTATTAAGCACTTGAAATGAAGCTTATCTAAATTAAGATGTGCTATAAGTGTAAACTCTCCACTGGGTTTCAAAGACTTCATAAGAAAAAAATTAAAATATTGGATTCATCACTTTTATATTAATTATGGACTGAAATAATATTTTTAATATATTAGGTAACAAAACATTACAATAATTTTTAACTTTGTTTTTCCTTTTTAAAGTATGACTAGAAAGTTTTAGATAACATATGTAGCTTATATTTGTGGGGCACATTACATTTTTACTAGAAAGTGCAGCTCAAAGGGATTTAATATTATTTAAATGCTATATGCTTATGAATTGAGTTTGTAATTTTTAAAGTTATTATAATTGTGTTTAAAAGCTTTATTTTGAAAGAAAATCTACATTTGACATTTAATAATCATATGTAAATTACTTCTTATTCTCTTGAGGTTTCCTTGTGTCATTTCTTCACACATTATGTGCTACAGATAGGAAGTCAGCTGGACTCTCTGAAGAATACCTCAAGGAAAGAGTCACTAAAGGGAAGGGCATCTGATGTCCTTTAAACAAATGAATCACCTACTCTAGTCGGTCTCTACATTTAGCAAATATTTGACTTGTGCCTACCCACCCTGGCTAACATTAAGTAGAAATTCAGTCAATGACCACAGGGAACTACTGATTACATTACAGATATAAGTGCAAAATATCATTTTTCCTATTTCTTGTACATATAAGTTAATGCTTTTCACAAGAGGAAAAATCATCTTTTTTGCACCAGAATTTTTCCATCTTGGTTTCAAGGTACTAACTATACATGACATAATGAAGAAATGATTCCTTTCTTGAGGAGACCAAATTTAAGTGTCAGAGTTGCTTACAAAATAACTTCAAAATGTCAGTTGACAAAGGATTCTGAAGTAAGACTTTGGGTCTTATTTTCTGCTAAGAATTGCAATTTTAGAAAAAAAAAAAACAATATTTGTTAGCTTACATTTACTGAGTTCAGTCTATTTTTCCAGATTTCTAATTTACTAACTCCAAGTCTTGTCATTATTAAAATGAGTTGTGATGAGTTTTGGTATTAATTTCAATTCATTATAATCTCTTGTATAATATGTTAAATATGTTAAATATGTCTTAAAGTTTGAGTTTAGTATTCTCTCATGACTTATCCATTACTATTAATACAGATGTAAATAGCTAAGGTGGATAAAAATTGTTTACTTTCAAATGGATAGGTTTTCTAACATAATTTTGACTAGAACTGAATCTCTTCTCTCTGTTTAATCTCAGAGTCAAATTTTGCTGATGCTGTTGAGGAGGTCAAGTATTAAACTCCTTACTTCTTGTATGAAACTATGAAAAACAAATTCTTAACCTCTTCAATTTTTTTGCACATTGTTTTCAATGCAAGGATATGCTATCAAGCTCTCTGGGGATCCCAGTGATGGGCTGGGTTGTATGCATGCCCTGCACAGCATTATGCAATCATCTCTCTTCTACTAAACCATTATCCAAAAATTGATTCTATCTGGTTACCAAAATGCATTAAGAATATTGGGGAGGAATTGGAGTCAAGACCTTAATCCGTGAGATATCTTGAAGACAGGAATATTATCTTTCTAAAACCATCTTCACTTGGGTAGCATATAGAATGATCTATGGTTATTTAATATAAAGCCTACAAATTGTTATAAACACAAAGAACTAAAATATGAGAGTCAGCATCTAAGTTTACTACATAAAAGGACAAGATAAACTCATACTATTTGCAGCAACATGGGTGAAGCTGGAAGGGATTGTGTTATGCAAAGTAAGTCATAAGGAAAAAGACAAATATTGGGTGGTTTCACTTACAGGTGGAATATAGAGAAACCAAACAAAAGGGTCAGCAAAAGACAATATTTGCGATCTGACCATACATCTGAGGCATACAGCAAAGGAGGGACAGGGAGATGGGTCAAAACAGGGAGGAAATAGCACAAGGGATTGTGGTGATGTATCACAGGTGCTGTGGTACTGGGAGAACTACAGGACTACACCTGAGGGGAGAAATAATACAGTCCAAAAATTAACAATGATGAAAGAAAATAATATTTTTTAAAAGACAAATGAACTAGATAATCACCTTTCCCATTATTAAATCTGATCTTATTTAAAGGGAAGAAAAGAAGTAAAAAAAAAAATGCAAGATATTTCCATTTGCTACTAGACTTTTTACATTCCCTCATACCTAAAATTATTTTTTAGTGTCTTTCCTACTTCTTGTTGTAATATTAGAACTTAGAGACACAAAGAATATGCTACATCTCAGAAAAAACTATTATCTATTAGCTTTCAGTGAACCCTAGAGCTACAAAAAAGCAGTTTATAATTCACTGAAATTGTTTCTTATTCCATTTGGTTTGGCCACTGAAATCAATCTGAAAAAAAAAAATACCTGGGAAGAGTCAGCAGAAAGGTAAAACATTATTTTTTAAACTTAAGGCTAAGACTTTTGTGTAAAGGTTATTTGGTGTAGTGACTATTGAGTAAGCAATGTGATTCTAGGGTAATCTTCAAGTATGGAACATAAAAATTTAGAAAGCTATTTTCATTTGTTTTGGATGACGTAAGGATGGGTCTGGATAAAAGTGGATAATGGATTATATTTCCCAAGGACACTTCTAGACAAGTTTTGTACATGACACTAATTAATTTAAGTCCTCCATTTGCAAAAAAAAAAAAAATCAGTAGAATGATATCCAGTGTAAATGAACATTTCTTTAAAGTTTTTTTATTATTACAGGAAAAAAGTTAACGTTTTATAGGCTATTCTTTTAATTAAAATTTCTAGAAAGTTTTTTCTTATTTATGATATCAGGACTGGATATATGCATCTGTTTCACTCTTTCATATCCTGATTTTTAAAAAATCCATTCTCATAATCACTTAAAAAGCTGAAGAATTAATCTAGCTCCTCAAATAATTACCTGATTTTCCAGGCAGGCATGGTTAAAAATAAGACTATGTAGAATTTGGGGTGGAGGGGAAACTAACTCATAGATAAAAAGAACTGATTTGGTGGTTGCCATAGGCAAGAGGTGAAGAGATAGATGAAACTGGGTAAAAAGATACAAAATTCCACTTAAAAAATAAAAGTCATGAAGATATACAGCATGGTGACTGTTGTTTCTGGTGCTAATTGTCTATTTGTTAGATGTTTACAGATGCTTAAAAGTTCTCATCAGAAAGGAAAAAAATATGTGATAGTGGAAATTACTAAATTTATTGCTGTGATCATTTCACTATATATACAAATATCAAATCATTACATTGTTACCCATGAAACTAATAGGTCTATAATGTTATGGTAAAATACTATATAAATTTGGATTATCCCAATTATGCTGGATCTAAGTGAACAATTGTATATATGATATCTATTTTGCCATCATATTCAACAAGTTAGTGAAATTTTATGTAAACGTACATACACTGATAATGAATAGGACATTCTTTACAAACATGAATGTATTCAGTGAAAAATAGGCTAGAAAAGCCTATATACTCAGCAAACACACACACACACATATGCACACATCTCCTGCAAACACATATAAACAGACACACAATTTTGGAAGAGGGGAGTGAAAAATCACCTAACTTGTGCAACCTCTATGATTTGGTAGCAATTATTGCCTTTCCTTTTTGAAGCTGATACATTTGTGCTCATTGATTATGGCTTTGAATGATGTTCTTTAGCATGAATTCTTGCCAGGGTGCAAATTGTATCACACCTTTTCTTTCTCTTGAGAGGCAAAATTGTGCTTAAAAAACAGATGTTCTTAAGTCAAACATGTAGCTTTTCCACTTGCTTCATACATAACATTGAGAAACAGTTTTAATTTAATTTTTTCAAAGCCTTCATTTTCTGTTACCTGAAGGGACAGAATACTCTTGTGTGTGAAGATAACCACTGTATATTGAGCACCAACTCTGAGCCAGTCATGCTTTATCTCTTCATAATCATTAATGTTTGTAACAGCACTGTAAGATACAGATGATTCTAGTCCCCATTTGAAACGAGATTGCATTGGCCAAATGCCCATTATGGTGCCCAGTTCAGTAAATTGAAGTTGTGGTGATGGTAATAGCAGTAGTCATTGTAGTTGCTCCTATGACTGCAGTGGCCTTACAGAACACATTCCCACTTAGCGGAATCAATTTAAGGATACAGAGAGGCAGCCAGAGTGGGGCAGGGCATTCAAAGTCAGGTTTATCTCACTAGCACATTACACTTCACTCTTTTGTTTTTTTTATCTTCTAAGATTTATTTTATAAACATGTAATAAGAGTTCTAGAATACATTTAGTCAGACTATACAGTGACAATCTTCTTTTAAGCAATAATGATTATCAAAACGTTACAGGTTTTGGAGATTTAGATTTGCTGAATCCTAACACCACAGTTAGAGGCACTTTATATTTTATTTTATTCTGCTATCATTGAGTTTGCTTCAAAGATTCTTAATTTTTTTAATCGTGTTAACATTGGTTTACATCATTACTTGTGTTTTTTGAAGCATATGATCTCCCCTTTCAGTTATTGTTACTACACCACACCCATAACCAAAGCAAAGTCCATTATTTTTAATGGAACATTGTTTACAAATTATATTTTAAATTAGTTGTTTATTTTTTCCTGAAAACATGCTCACATGTTACTTAACAGGTGCATTTTACCCTGCATATGTACTTGTCTATACTTACATAGGGAGGTGTTGCAATGATTTAGTTGCCTGATTGCATGGCTGATTTCCAACTATAGATTTAAGGGTTTTGATTTCTTCTTTGTACTGGGTTTGGAGTAATTGCCTATTTTTCATGAATTATTTTTTCTCAAGTAGTGACTGTATAGGTTATTTTTGTGCCTCTTTTAAATTGCTGACATTATTGCTAATAAAGATAACCCTAATGTCTTAACTAGCAATTTGTATCTAGATTTTAATGTGAAGTATTAATTTCATAAATCAAATTATAGAGTGAAACTATGACTATATAATCTGTAATCATATCACATCCCAATTGCTATAATTATTTAGAATATAAATTCAACATCTTAGTATTTATTTTTAATTTGCACTATGTATTTCTAATTAGTAAAATGTTCTTTAACTATTTCAGAGAAATTTAAATCATAAAAGACAAATCAGAGAGAAAGCTCTAAAGAATGACCCCTGTTCTTAGCATTATGTATTTAAAGACATTAAAGATCTCAAAACACTATTAAATATTTATTGAGACATGCAATATTACTTATTTTTACTTTACTTTTTTAGATAAGAAGTATTGAGATACCATAGAAGCATAGCAATGTACTTAGAATGGTGCTAGTGTTTGTGGATGTTGAAATATAGTTCATAAGCTTCTAAGGAGCAGTGAGCAATTTCTGTTTGCTCAGAATTAGGCCAGTACATTTAAAGGTCTGATTCATTTGAAATGTTCAAAATCAAATTAGAAAGTAACCTTTAGCAAAATGTGTATTATCCACTTTGCAGACTTCTGTATAAAAGATGTGTAAGAACTGCTACATGTATTAGAACCACTTTACATGGTAACATTTTTTCCCTTCTACTCTTACATCTGCGAATTTCTATGAAAATAAGCAACAGCAATAGTGGGTAGCTGCTCTTCAGAGTATTTCATCAATTAGTGCCCGCATTAGGCTCACACTACCATTGAAACCACTGTCATTTCACAGTTTTTGAAGCTGATCCTCACACATTCTTACTACCTCTTCACAACAACTCAGTAAAGAGGGCAAGGGTGATAGATGGTTGTCATTTCTGCCAGGCCATCCCAAATTTTTTTCTGCCTGGGGAGAGCTTTGAGGTAAGATGGATGAAAGGCAGGGCTCTCCTGGCAGCTCAAGCATGCTCATGGGACTGAAGCTCAGCCAATGGAACAACCCTGCTTGAGAGTTTTCCCAGAAATGAACCAATCAAAGTGGCTTAGGAGAGTTTGGGGCTCGTTCCCATGAAGGCAGGGGCTACCCATATGGTGGAGCCACTTGGGAGTTTCAGAGTCTAGGGTTTCAGATACACCTTGAGTGCCTCAACTATATACCTCTGTTTCTGCCTATTTTCCCTAAGGTTTTTTAGCCTCTTCCCTCATTTAGTCATCTCCTATCTTTTCAGGGCACTCCTGTCATGTTTAACTAAACTAAAGTGGGTTTTTGTTATTTACAACCAAGAACACAGGGGATTTTATGTATATCTATATATACATACATGTATCTATAATATATAAATAAATATTATATATACAGTTATTGAGCCTTACTGAGGTTAAGTAAATTCATTTATATATAGTTATGTAAAAAAAATCAAGGCGCGAACTTTTATCTTCTAATTAAAGGTTCTTTACACAGCATAGTTTTCCCAGTTGCACTCAGTTGCCTCTGCAGATAGTAAAACATGCTTCCTCCTCTATCTCCTTGATAGTAGAACTTAATCCTGTTTCCTGTTACAACACTTATTTGCCTCATGGCAAATGTGCCTCTCTTCCATACCAGTCTGTGGAGCATCTGGAAGACAAGGATTATATTATATTCACCATTTTTCCCCCACACATATACTGCAGTACCTGAGTGCATGATCAGTGCTAAGCAAATGTTTTAAAGAATGGGTGAGCAGATAAATGCATACATTTTTTTTTAATTAGCCAAACACCAATATGAGTTTGAAGTTGGTGCATGAAAGATAATAACATGGATTTCTACAAATACCAGTATGGTCTTTAACAATAAAAATTTTAGACTATTTTAAATAATTTGTCCTGAATTATATAATGATGTTCATTGCACTTAGTAAGCATTGAGCCCATGCCCACTGTGTGCTAGGCTATTAATATAGAGAGAAATAAGAATTAGTCTCCTTTTAAAGAAGTTTTGTAGACTGAGGAGAGAAGCAAATGAGTCAGCAGTGTAGATCATGGAGTTGTGAGGGAGGAGCTGTGTAGCTGAAGCATGTTGACAGCAGCAGGAACACTGTGAGCCCTGGAACCATGGCCACATGGAGACACAGCCCCACACAGAGCTAAGCGTGTCAAGGCAACCACTTGAGCCCTTTAAAAGATGCAGAAAAGCACAAGGCACTTTGCCTTTCCAGAATGGTGTGAAATTTGCCAAAACAAAAAAAAGTCACCTTTACTCTTATTCAAACATAGGTATTTTTTAAAAGATTGAAATTAAGGCTATATATAAAAAAATGGAATCATTTTGGAAGTGTTCCATATCATGTGAAAATAATAAGATTATATTTTGGTTTGGCACAAAGGCAAGAATGAAGATAGATCTATATCTTTATTTCCTCATTAAAGGCCAATACAATAGAAGCAACTAATAAAGACATAACAGTTAAAGGATACAAAAATGGTGTAAATGTAATCAAAGCCAAACTTGTATATTGAATAAAACAAATCAGAACGCTGAGTTTATTGCAAGGCCACGGGATAATGAGTTCTGTGTTGCTCTCAGCCAAAGGGATTTTTGTGGGAAGTTATTTGGATAAAAAGTTGTCAGTATAATTTCCATTATTTATAAATTATGCACACAATAGGAGAAATCTTTAACCACATAAATTTTGGTATCATTTGTAGACAATTACTACGGTACACCGAAACCTCCGGCAGAACCAGCCCCATTATTATTAAATGTAACAGACGAGATACTTCCAGGAGCCACTCCAAGCGCTGAAGGAAAACGGAAGAGAAATAAGTCAGTGAGCAACATGGAAAAAGCCAGTATAGAGCCTCCCGAGGAGGAGGAGGAAGAGAGGCCTGTGGTCAATGGAAATGGAGTAGTAGTAACACCAGGTGAGTCATTTACAATTTTTATAGGGTCATCAATTATTTTAGAAGAAAATACCTAGTTTTTTAGTTGGTCTCCTTTAACATTTAGAGTATTTTGAATAAAGTAACTTGTGTGTTCAAAAATATATAGACATCTGTATGTTCTAATGTGTGTGTATGATATATAGGATTATAGTTTTCTGAAAAGAGAAAATGATGCTATAAAATGGAAAAGGACAGTTTTGTATCCAGCTTGCAATTCTTTCAATTTCTTCAACAATTAGTTTCACTTATACAATATTAATAACAATATGCTGAATAGTTTAAATCTCTTACAGTTTCTTATAAGTCATGAATATGATTGTGTCAAGTTCTGAGGTCTTTGTCTATTAATATCAGATAAAACTATCCTTAGAAATCTTACTAAGCTCATAGTTCTCTAAATAGAGTTTACAATATAATTTAGATAACAGCTTCGAAGAACACAATTCTCAAAGTGACTAGAGTTACACATTGCCCATGTATGCATCTCCTCACTCTAACCATTCATTCTGACAGCATTCTTTTCTGCACTGACATTATAAAATCACCTACTCTTGAACAAGGAAGAAGCTTGTTATCCCATTTAATTTATTACCTATAGTATCATATAAAGAATATCAGATAGAAATAAGATGTGCTTTTTAAGGTATGGATTTGCTGTTTTCTTATGATTACTACTAACAGGGTACCAAAATTTTTATTTCTAAAATAGACTTTTTCATATTATTCATAATTAAATGTTATCAAAACAAAATTATGGCATTTTCTTGGCCTCTAAGCTTGGAGGAAGCTTAAAGCTCTAGAAAAATGTTAACATGTGCATCCCACATACATACTATCCTTAAGATGTGTCCTACATTGTTGTCTGTACTTTTTTATATTAATTTTTTTATTTTTACATCATTGTTCATTTTTAAACAATATTGGGTTCTCCCCACCCCCTCAGGTGTAGTCCCCATAGAGTTTCCTTCACCAATGTTCCCGTGCACCATCACCTCAGTCCCCTGTGCTCCTTCTTCCCTCCATCTGATCCCTCTCCCTCCTCCTCCCCTGCAGGATGTCTCTGATTTAAAATTGTCCATTTTTGCTTTGTTGTGTTTTGCACTGTTATTATTTTTTACACTGATGTCTTATTTGGTTCCACTATATTCCTGCTATAAATGAAACCATCCGATATTTTTCTTTTTCCTTCTGGCTTATTTCACTGAGCATAATTCCTTCTAGTTCCATCCATGTTGCTGCAAATGGCATGAGTTTATCATTTTGATTGCTGAATAATATTCCATTGTGTGTATATGTCACATCTTCTTCGTCTAGTCATCTATTTTTGGACATTTGGGTTGTTTCCAGGTTTTACCTATTATAAATAGTGCTGCGATAAACATAGGGGTACAGGTGTTCTTTTGAATCCATGTGTTTGTGTCCTTTGGGTAGATCGCTGGGAGTGGAATTGCTGGGTCATTTGGTAGCTCATTTTCAGTAGACTGAGGAACCTCCAAGTTGTCTGTATTTTTATTTATGCCTCCCTATGGCCATAGTATTTGAATTTCTATACTCAACTATTTTCATGAAAAAAGTTTCATAAGCTTATTTTTACCTACCTTGTTCAAAATACCTCTAAAGTTATTCTTCATTGAACACAGGGAAACCAAATTCTAACCTATATAAGTCAAGGTATAAAACCTTAAAAAGTAGTTTCATTTTGATTACTCGAGGAGGATAACCTCCATCAATATATTGATGATCACCAACTTTTTCTCTGACCCTTACAATCATTGATTTCCAAATATTAACACTAAAAATCTGGTAAGTGTAACTTGGCTACTATAAAATGACCTGGTAATTTTCAAGCAATTAGATACCTTGTCTTTTTTTATTTTGAAAACACTTGCTTTTTATCATGTAATAGATTTAAATTAAGTAGATTGTACATATTTTTCCTAGTTGATCTTTAATGTGATAAGCAAACCCATTCACCTTCATTGGCCCCAAAAGAACCAAAAGTTGGGAGTCAAAGCAGATACAAAATCTCTTCCCAGTTAACACCTTACAGTATGACCCTGGTTAGGCCTGAATTGTTATTTCATTTCTAATCTGTATAGAGCAAATCAAAGTGTTCTTGACCCACAGACACTTAAACTAAATATTTATATAACATGGGAGGGGCACTTGGTGAATCACTATTCCTTTTTTTTGTACCATGGATATGAGGAGTAGGATATTTTTATAAAGTGGTCTAAGAACCCTAAAGAAAAATCAAATAGGTTAAACTCTTCTTGATCAGTCCTAGTCATATGACTGTCTCTCGACTGCTCAGCCTGAAGATGGTAGGGAATTACTATGCTGGTCAACTGTGAGATTTCTAGCAGTCAATAGATGTCTCAAACAATGGTTCTGTAAGCCTGGCTGGACAAGTAACCTTTATATTATCTTTGACAATCCTGTTGTGGAAGACAAGTGTTGTATAAATAAGGCAGTTTTTCACCTAGTGTTCAAAGATGGGAGGACAGTCCCAAACAAGAAAATTGGTCCATCATCTCTTATTAGAGATATTTGACAACTTCCCTCTGAAATGCTTTTTGTTTTTCTTTTGGTTCATCCCATTAAAAATTTGATTTTCTTTGCTACCCCCTCATATAAATTTACCCAAATCTTTAACTTTTGAACCTCTTAACATTTTTTCCAGCATGGAGTCTTTGTCCTTCCATGTCTTCTTCCCATATATATTTACCAGATGCAGGACACGTAAGAGAATATTGAGGAAATTGTAGCTTGAATTTACGTTAACTCTGTCCTTTATAGACAAAGAGCCCATAGTAGTAACTAATATCGGACATCAATTCCCAGCATAAGTAGTGTAATCAATGGTATATATTGGATAGTGAATAAAAATTCCTGAGCTTACTTTATTCCATTACAAAGATATTGATAATATTTTAAATCAATAGTAATTTGATCAATAGCCAATAATCAATTCTCAGTAATAACATAAGTAAATTCTTTTTTTTTTTTTTTTTTTTTTTTTATGTGTGTTCCATCCTAGTAACAGCTCTGCATGATCAGATCATGAGGTACCCAATCAGAGTATTTTAAGTCACCATTTTTTTCTTTTTTCTTTTTTTTTTTAATAATAAATTTTATTTTTATATTCCCCATACAATTGCAGCCCCCCATTCTGACCCCAATCCCTCCCCTCCCACCCCCGCCCCCCTAAAAGTGTCTCTGGTTCATAGTTTTTTGTTGATTTTGATTTTCACTTTCTTATAGTTATTCGTTTTCCTGGTCCCTTATTTAAGTTTTCTAGATTCCTGCTATGAGTGAGACCATCCGGTATTTTTCTTTTTCTTTTTGGCTTATTTCGCTGAGCATGATCCCTTCCAGCGCCATCCATGTTGCTGCAAATTGCATGTGTTTATCTTTTTTGAATGCTGAGTAATATTCCTTGGTATATATGTACCACATCTTCTTGATCCAGTCATCTATTTTTGGGCATTTGGGTTGTTTCCAAAGCTTAGCTATTGTAAACAGTGCTGCTATAAACATAGGGGTGCAGGTGCTCTTTGGAATTGATGTTTCTGTGTCCTTTGGGTAAATACCTAGGAGTGGAATTGCTGGATCATATGGAAGCTCTATGTTTAGTAGGTCCAGAAATCTCCACACAGCTCTCCACAGTGGTTGGACCAGTTTGCACTCCCACCAACAGTGCAGAAGAGTTCCTTTTTCTCCACACCCTCGCCAACATTTGTTGTTGCTAGTTTTTTTAATATGTGCCATTCTCACTGGTGTAAGATGGTATCTCATGGTACTTTTGATTTGCATTTCCCTGATGACAAGTGATGTTGAACATTTTTTCATATGCCTGTTGGCCATTTGCATTTCCTCTTCAGAGAAGTTTCTTTTTAGCTCTTCTGCCCATTTTTTGACTGGGTTATTTTCTTTGTTGTTGCTGAGTCTCATCAGCTCTTTGCAGATTTTTGTGATCAGTCCTTTATCATTAGTTTTGGGTGCAAAAATGTTCTCCCAGTTGGTGGGGTTTCTCTTTGTTTTTGTTATTGTCTCTTTGCTGTGCAGAAGCTCTTTAATTTGATGTAGTCCCAGCTGTTTATCTTCGCCTTCACTATCACTGCTTTGGGTGATGTGTCTGTAAAGATGTCTTTGATGTGCAAATCACGTAGTGTTTTGCCTATATTTCCTTCTATATATTTTATGGTTTCAGGTCTTATGTCTAGTTCTTTAATCCATTTTGAGTTGATTTTTGTGTATGGTGTGAGGTAGTGGTCAAGCTTCATTCTTTTGCATGTAGCGACCCAGTTTTCCCAGCACCATTTACTGAACAAACTTTCTTTGCTCCAATGCATAGTCTTTGCTCCTTTGTCAAAGATTAGTTGACCATAAATCTGTGGGTTTATTTCTGGATTTTCTATTCGATTCCATTGGTCTGTATGTCTGTTCTTGTTCCAATACCATGCAGTTTTGATGATTATGGCTTTGTAGTATAGTTTGAAGTCTGGGAGTGTGATGCCTCCATTCCCTTCTTTTTTTTTCAGGAGAGCTTTGGCTATTCGGGGTTTTTGTGATTCCATATGAATTTCATCAATAATTGTTCTATTTCTTTGAAGAATGACATTGAAATTTTGATTGGAATAGCATTGAATCTGTATATTGCTTTTGGAAGGATGGCCATTTAATAATGTTTATTCTTCCAATCCATGAGCAGGGGATGTCTTTCCATTTCTTTGTGTCTGCTTCTATTTCTTTTAACAGTGTTTTATAGTTTTCTTTGTATAGGTCCTTTACCTCTTTTGTTAGATTTATTCCCAAATATTTGATTTTTTTTGTTTCAATAACAAAAGGGATGGTTTTTTTGATTTCTTCTTCTTCAGATTTATTGTTTGTGTATAGGAAGGCCACTGACTTTTGCATGTTGATTTTGTATCCTGCCACTTTACTGAACTGATTGATGAGTTGAATTATTTTATCCGTGGACTTTTTGGGGTTCTCTATGTATATTATCATATCATCTGCAAATAGTGATAGTTTGACTTCTTTTCCTGTTTGGATTCCTTGGATGTCTTTCTCTTGTCTTATTGCTCTGGCTAGGACTTCCAGTATTATATTGAAAAGCAGTGGTGAGAGTGGACATCCTTGTCTTGTTCCAGATCTTAATGGAATTGCTTTCAGCTTTTCACCATTGAGAATGATACTGGCTGTTGGCTTGTCATAGATGGCCTTTATGATGTTGAGGTATGTTCCTTGTATCCCAAGAATTTCAAGGGCTTTTATCATGAATGGGTGTTGCACTTTGTCGAAAGCTTTCTCAGCATCTATTGATATTATCATATGGTTTTTATATTTCTTTTTGTTGATGTGTTGGATAACGTTGATTGATTTTCGGATGTTAAACCATCCTTGTGTCCCTGGAATGAATCCTACTTGGTCGTGGTGAATTATCTTATGGATACATTGTTGGATTCTGATAGCTAAAATTTTATTGAGGATTTTTGCATCAGTGTTCATTAGGGAGATTGGCCTGTAGTTTTCCTTTTTTGTGTTGTCCTTGTTCGGTTTTGGTATTAGTGTAATGTTGGCTTCATAGAACGTGTTTGGTATTGTCCCTTCCTTCTCAATTTTTTGGAAGCGTTTGTGAAGGATAGGCACTAATTCATCTCTGAATGTTTGGTAGAATTCATTTGTAAATCCATCAGGTCCTGGGCTTTTGTTTTTGGGGAGGTTTTTGATTACCATTTCAATTTCGCTGCTTGTAATTGGTCTGTTTAGGTGTTCTATTTCTTCTTTATCTAGCTTTGGGTGATTGTAGAGTTGTAGGAATTATCCATCTCCTCTAGATTGTTAAACTTGTTTCCATATAACTGTTCATAGTAGTTACTGATTATTCTTTTGATTTCTGCTGTGTCCGTTGTGATTTCTCCTCTTTCATTGATGATCCTGTTTATTTGTGCTTTCTCCCTTTTCCTTTGTGAGCCTGGCTAGGGGTTTGTCTATTTTATTGATTTTTTCAAAGAACCAGCTCTTGGTTTCATTGATCTTTTGGATTGTTTTTTTAGTTTCAATTTCATTTATTTCTGCTTTGGTTTTTATTATTTCTTTTCTTCTACTGGTTTTGGGGTTTTTTTGTTGTTCTTTTTCTAGATCTTTGAGCTTCGAGATTAGGTTGTTTCTTTGAGTTCTTTCTTGTTTCTTGATGTGAGCTTCTATTGCTATATATTTTCCTCTTATTACTGCTTTTGCTGCATCCCATACATTTAGGATATTGGTGTCCTCCTTGTCGTTCAATTCAAAGAATTTTTTAATTTCTTCTTTGATCTCCTCATTAGTCCAGTGGTCTTCCAGTAGTGTGGTTTTTAATCTCCATGAGGTAGGAAAGTTCCTTGCCTTCTTTTATGGTTTATTTCTAGTTTGATGCCTTTATGGTCAGAAAAGATGGTTGATATGATTTCAATCTTGGTGTATCTGTTGATGTTTGTCTTGTGCCCCAGTATGTGATCGATCCTGGAGAATGATCCATGTGCGCTTGAGAAAAATGTGTACTCCGTTTTTTGGGGGTTTAGTGTTCTATAGATGTCTGTTAAGCCCAATTGCTCTAGGTCCTTATTTAGAGCTTTGGTTTCTTTACTTATTTTTGTCTTGTTGATCTATCCATTGTTGATAGTGGTGTGTTGAAGTCTCCCACTACGTATGTGTTTTCTCTGATGTCTGTTTTCAGAGAGGATAACAGTTGTCTGATATATTTTGGTGCTCCTTCGTTTGGTGAGTATATGTTAATGAGTGTTATTTCTTGAAGTATTGTCCCCTTGATCATGATGTAGTGACCATTGGGGTCTCTTCTTATTTTTTTGAGTTTGAAGTCTGTTTTATCTGATATAAGTATAGCTGTTCCTGCTTTCTTTTTTGGTCCATTTGCTTGTAGGATTGTTTTCCATCCTTTAACTTTGAGCCTATTTTTATCTTTTGTAGCTAAATGTGTTTCCTGGAGACAGCAAAAGGTTGGGTTTTGTTTCTTAATCCAGGCTGCAACTCTGTGTCTTTTTATTGAAGAGTTTAGTCCATTTACATTTAGAGTTAATATTGATATGTTAGCATCTGTATTTGCCATTGTGTTTGTCTTTCCTTTGATTTTATTTATTTATTCTTTTAATAACTTTTTTTTTTTTGGCCTTCTTTCATTGTTATTCGTCCCTCTGAGGTTCTGGCTTTAGAACTCCTTGTAGTATTTTTTGGAGTGGGGGTTTAGTTGCAATTAAATTCCGGAGTTTCTGTTTGTCTGGGAAGGTCCATATTCTTTCTTCAAAGAGGAAGGAGAGCTTTGTGGGATAGAGAATTCTTGGTTGGCATCTGTTTTCTTGGAGTCTGTTGACTATGTCCCTCCATTCTTCCCTCCTGCCAGCTTCATTATTTTTTCCTTGTCCTGGATTCTTGGGAGCTTTACTATTATGTGTCTTGCTGTATTTTTCCTTTCGTCGTGGAAGTTTGGTGTTCTTCTTGCTTCTTGTATATCAATTTTCAGCTCCTTCTTCACATTTGGGAAGTTCTCTTCAATTATCTCTTTGAATATTTTCTCTGTTCCTACTTCTCTCTCCTCTCCTTCTGGTATTCCTATAACTCTTATATTTCCTTTCCTCATGGAGTCAGATAGTTTCCGAAGTCTTTCTTCGTTCTTTTTCCTTCGTACTTCTCTTTCCTTTTCTGTTTTGGTTCTTTTTATTTCTGTGTCTTCAAGAGTACTTATTCGTTCTTCCATTTCATCTATTCTGCTTTCATTGCTTTTCCCAGAATTCTTTAGTTCTTCCATTAATTCTTTGATCTCCTGCATTTCTTTTACTTCCCTCTTTAGGGACTCAATTTCATTCTTCTTCTGACCATTGTTTTCCCTCTCTAGGGACTCAATTGCATTCTTCTGATCGTTGATTATTTTTCCCTTATCATTGTTTTCCTTTATGACTTCTGTCAGTTTTTTAATCACGGCAATTTTAAATTCTCTTTCTGGAAGGCTCAGAAGTTCTTCCAAGTTACTGTCGTTGCAATCTGGGGGCTGGTTTTCTTTTTGTGGTGTGCTTTTTCCCTGGGGAGTTGCTAGATTGCGTGTGGTTCTTCTCCTCCCTACTGTCTGTTTTCTAATTTGCCGTATGCGTTGGGACACTGTGTAGTTGGGACTGGCCGGCATCTTGGGTGAGCTTCTCTGCTCTCCTCTGGTTCCTCCAGGAGTCATCTGTCAGTTTCAAGCAGTCTTTACTGGAGAAAAGGTCCCTGTTCTAAAATGCCGATGTGGGGACACACTCCCTGTGCGCCTGGTCTGCCCCCGTTGGTGGGTTCCTGCTCCCCCTCTGGCCTTGGACTGCAGGCCAGAGGGGGTCTGGTGTGGGCGAACTTCCCCCGCTCACCTCTGGCTCCTGAGGAAGCCTTCTGCAGGTAGTCTTTACTGGTGATGTGGGACACACTCCCTGTGTGTCCGGTCTCAGGCACACTCTTCTGCGCGTCTGGTCTGCCCCGGCTGTGGGTGCTCGCTCCCCCTGTGGGCTCAGACTACTGGTCAGAAGGGGCCCGGCGTGGGCTAACTCCCCAGCTGGTCACTGGCTCCTCTAGGCGCCTCTGCTGGCTTCAAGTCGCTAGGTGGCGCCAGAGATCTCTCCTGGAGCCCTTGGGGAGCTGATTTTCCACCCCGTGGGACAGGGAATAGAGCGGGAATGGTAGGGTAAACCTCAACGGCTTTGGGGTGCTGTGTCTGCCTTGTGCCCCACCATCATGGGGAACCCACGCCCCTAGTTTCGTGCCCCGGGTGTCAGTTCCAAAGCCCTCAGTTCCAGGACTCAGGCTGTAGCCCAGTTCAGTGGCGCGGGAATGGCGCCTTTTGAATCCCGCTCCCGTGCCTGGGCGCCTGGGCCTGCTCACTCAGTGAGGGCCTTCGTGCGTCTCCCCGCAAGCCTAGGTCGCAGGCGCGGGGACCTGGGCAGCTGCGATCTGGATCCGCGTTTGTTTTTCAACTGCACTGCTTTTCCACGCGCGATCCCGATTCCGATCCACACTTGGTTTTCCAGCGCGCTGCTGTTCCGCGCAATCCTGACCGCGATCCGCGCCTGTTTTTCCAGCGCGCCGCTTTCCGTGCAAGCTTACCGGGCGGCCGGGGCTGTGTGCTGGTGCTGGCCTCCTCCCCGGGAGCGGGGTCTCTCTTTAATGGCACCCGGAGCTCACCTCTGAGGCGGATCCTGCAGGGTTCTCCACAGCTCCCGTTCACGGGGTGTGGTGGCTGAAATAGTTCCTTTCCACTCACAGTCCCGCTTGCTACGTCGTTTCTTCTTGTTGGTCGTTTTAGTTTGTTGTTTTCCTCCTCTCTGCCGGTCGGAGAGTGCCGCCTCTGTGGGCGGGGGAGGGGAGCAGGGTTCTGCGCTTCCCTCCCTTCTAGTCCTCTTTTATGGCCACTTTCTTCTTCGGGCAGTTCGCTGGTGTCACCCGTTTATCTTCCGTGTCCCAGTTCTCTCTGGGACCTGCCGCTTTTCCTCCCTATTAACTTTTTTTTTAATGGGAGATCTTACTCGCAGCGTCTCCTCGCCGCCATGTTGCTCCGCCCCCCCAACATAAGTAAATTCTTTTGCAATGTTGTCATGAGCTAGGAATTCCCTAACCTCATTATATGTTCTAGTTCATTTAATTCTAACAGTCCTATTACGTAGGTACTATACTATAGATTAAGACAATGAGGTACATTACAGTTAAAGAATTAGCCCAATAACTAGAATTCATATATAGGAAAGCTGGATCCTCAACCATGCTCTTAGCTGCTATACTATTCTGAGCCTTTATAGCACCAAACAAAAGCATAAATATATTTCTAAACAATGTGGAGAGATATGAACACTACTTTATCAACATGTTTTTGCCCATTGTATGCACTCATTAAAAGAGACTTGCCACCGTTTATATTATTTTTATTCTCACAATCATAGTATATTTACTTAAAGAATAAGGTGCTGAAATTTAATTTAAGGTATCTAACTAATTATTAGCAGAGTTGAGTTTTGAACCGACAAATATGTGAACTCATTCTTTCTCCATCACATTTCCCTGCAATGTTAACCATGCTGAGTGACTCCTCACCTCCATCAGGAAAACCATAATCCTGCAACTCAATGAATTCCATCTACAATATATGTGCCCATCACTGGGTTCATGGCAATGGTGTTATAGCTAATGTTTGCAAGGATGATATAACCTTACATCATCCTAGAGAATCTGTCTTTAAATGCATATTTAAAATTCATATCCCCAGGAAACCTTCCCTTGACATTAGTCTCACCTATATTTAGACATCTTTATCTTGTTAGAGTTGACATCTAGCCTCATGGCTTCAAATACTGAAGATTTACCCATTGCCTTCCCTCCTCCTGTATCCCAGGACTATATTTCTAACTATTCCCTCTGGATAATTCCACCTATGCATTTCTTTAGCAACTTAAATATAACACTCTACTTAAACTCCTATTCCACAAAACAAATAAGCAAACCAACTGACAAAGTCCTTTAGCTGACTTCTCTAATTCTTCTCATCCAGATACCTCGTTATCTTTTATGCCTCTCTTCCCCAGCCTTAATCAATTGTATTGAGTATCTGAGACAACGCACCCTATAGTTTTTTCATCTCTTCCTTCCAAATATCCATACCACATCCTCAATTCTACCTGATTACTTCATATGTAGACTTCAGTCCCCTAAATGATCTACATTTCTATCAGTTCCATCCCTATCAAATTACCTATCCTCCTGTCAGTGAAGATTCTTGAACTAATAATTTGTCACCTAACTATCCTCAAAATATGGATGTGTTTCCATTTCTTTAATACTTGGGCAATACTCAGGTCCTCCTACATTTAACTGTAACATCTTTTTAGTTTTGATTCCCACTACCCTACCACATTAACTCTCTTCTCTCATCTACCACCCAAACTAATGAAACATCCTCTCCTGTATGATAAGCATTTCCTACATAGGAACCTCCAATTCTTTCATCCACCATTTAGTGAAAAGTTTTATATTTTCTATAATGAAAATCTCCATCATGAAAAGTTGAGAGTTATAGTACAATATATACTTTTCACTCACTTCTGAGGTATCAGCTTGGAACTTGTCAGTAACTTTTCATAAAGTGTGTATCTGGCATCCCCACATACATTGTAAGCATTTTTAGGGCAGGGATTATGTTTATGTTTTTGTTTACCTGTTTCAGCGATTAGCATATGTCTTTAAATATTAAAAGCCCTTAGTCAATGTTTTTTTTTATCATCTATACTTGATGTCAAACTATCAGCATGATTAGATTTGTTCTACATTCATTTTACACTTTTTAAAGTCTTCAGCGTGCAGTGTTTCTCAGTTTGAAAGATGTGAGATTCCCTCAAAAGATGTGTGATAACTAAAGAAAATTATACATAAGTGTATTTTTTTTTAATTCTTTAGAGCTAAGAACCATTCACTCTATCTAATTGTGAAAATACCGAAAGACAAAAGTACTTAATAGATAAATAAATAGGCTGTTTTAAAAGATTTGGCTCTTCTGAAGAAAAGCAAAGTCCCTTATGCCATAGTAATTGGCTTAAGCTTTCTGGGATTTCTTTTATTTCATGAATTATCTGCTAAACTTTTCCGGAAAGTAATTCACCATTATATTGTAGCTTCCCCTCACCAGCTATTAATAAGCCTAGTGCAAAGAATTAGAAATGCACATATATTTTAAAGGCAGCTAATTCTCTCTGTTAATACACACACACACAATGTCAGGAGGAACAGGCCCGTGAGAGCTACCTTCACCAACAAAGGGAACACAGTATGTGTACACAGAGCTGCCTTCTCCAGGCCCCCAAGCCTGCAATTAGTGCAAATGAACTGCATCTCCCAGAGAGCAAACAGAGTGTCCCTTATGTGATCACCGAGTGTCCTCAGCAATGATCTCAGTTCACCATTAGGGACCCACATCCAGGTCCTGTGCCGCTTGGCACGCTGACTGCGTGCACCATCAGTCCTGGTTCTGTGAATGAGGTCCTGTCACTGTCAAAAGAATTATGTCCTCCGTAGTGAATCTCGCTGTTTTCCTGTGAATAATGGCCCACTCTGAAACCACCCCAATGTCTATCCCTGCTTTTTGTGTGTGTGAGTTCACAGAGACTGCGATTTGTGTATCCACCCACATCTTTACCTTTTTTTTTTTTTTTGAGGAGGCTTAATTTTATTATCATGTTCCCAAACACAGTACTGAGTTTCAGCCCTGTTAGAGGACAAATTTCTGAGGCAATTTGAAGTTGACCTTCTAAAATAAGGTATTCCACTTATAAATGAGGGACTTCTCTGTTTTCTTGAAAAGAATACTTGAAAGTAAAAACTGCTAATTATGAGATGCCCTGAGTATCTAGGTGTATAATAAGGTAATCACTTTGGAGTTTGGGGTTATGAAATACAATAGCTCACAGTTGGGGAAAGATAAAATCATGGCTAGTTTCAGAAATGTCATTTTAAATCAAGGCAGACTTGCTTCACGATTAAACTGAAAGCAGTGTATTTATGTCCTCAGACTTCTTCATGCCCTCAGACTGATTCAGCATATTTGGGATCTTACACTCAACCTCTGTGGAGAGTGTTTTTCGACTTCTCTGAGGACTTGAGTGATGTGTGTGTTTGCGTAAGAGAAAGATTTTGTACATGAACAAGGAATACAGAACAAGAACAGCCTGCACCTGCAGAAAACCTGTGAACTAGTTGGAATGATTAAGTTTTTGCAGTTTCTCCAGGCATTCTCAGAATCTAAGCTTATTTCTAATCATAGTTATACTTTCCCTCTTGGTCTGATTTTCACTCTGAGTTCCATTTTCTTATCTCCTCATAGAAGTGATTATAATTCTCAGGGTGAAATCTCAGCTACTTTATTGTCAGACGAGGATTGCTCTTGTTATTTCTGGCTAAAGGTTGGCTGTGTCTCTGAAGAGGAAGTTTTCTAGGTAGGTCTCTACACACTCATTCCTTCCGCATTGTTCCATCACTGGAAATAGTGCCCTTATCTTTTCTCCTACTCAGTCTGGCTCTCATCAAAAATACCTTGACGCTAATTTGGCCCCAAAGAATAGCACTTGAATTATCAAGATCAAGATTACATAAAGGCCTCTGTCTTTTCTCTGTAAGTCCCCCTGATGTTACTATAATTTCAGATGGTGATGTTATATTTCTTATGCTACTAGTTTCCTATTTTTTATTTCAGAATTTTGAAAGCAAGTTCTAAGAAATGTTATGGATATGTTTCCTTTCATTCCATCTTGCTTGGGCTTTTGAATATTTTCTATACATGTAGCTATTTCTCTTACCCCAAATTTAGTTGAAGATTTGAGGGACTTGTTTCATATTGTATGACAAATATCTTTAAATTTTATTTAAAAGTCATATAGTATATGCAATATCGCTATGAGGATTCATTTTATTACCATTTTTCCAGTCTTTTTAATAAAAATTAAATACTGCACAAAGAAGAAAATAAACTAATTAAAAGAACTTTTCTACTCCCCTGTTAATGAGTAATAACTCTTTCTAGTAACCTTTCTAGTGATTCTTTACAATTTATTTTTTTCATCTCTCAGGGTATTTTTACCTTGTCATTTTCTTCTCATAGACTTTTAATTTTCTACTTTCATAGTTTCTCATATTCTTTCATTGCACCAATCAATTTTTACACATTTGTGGGGGTTAAATATAGATGAAAAATATTCTGGGGAATTGAATATGCTTTCTTCATTATTCATATGGTTCGGTTTCCTAAATAGATGAGATCCAATTTGGTTATAAATATTACAGGTAAAAAAATGATTTCATTACGTGATTGTAAATTGCTGCTTCCTCAGTTGATGTATCTCAAAAGTCAGAAGCATAACCATCACCCTAACTTTCCCTAATGCTAATACTTCTTTTTGTACTTTATTTCCTTCATGGCCTTATATAATAACAGGAAATATTTGTTAACATCTCAAAAAATATTAAATACATATATTTAGATGTATAAGTATAGTGTCTTCAAGCCATCCCCTTCATCTGTATACCTTGTAGGACATCTTTGAAGGCCACTATGTCTAAGTGCCACTCCTCATCATACCTTCTACGAAAATATTTATAATGCATTTTTTAGATTTTAGAAACACTTTATGAGCCCCAAGCATTCAGAAAACACTGAGTAAAAGCTAGTAATATGAATAGAAAAATCTCTAAAGGAGCAGGGAAAAGAGCCATTTTTACTAGTTGATTGTAGAGCACTGGGAGTAGAAACACGCAGAAAATCTACACAGTATTTCACCTGTGTGCTTTTGGATTTTGTCCATGTGCATGTGTTTCTACATTAAAAAAAAGTATACACATGTTAATTCTCTATAGTGAATGCTGGAAATATATAATGTTATAATGCATGTTTCTTAAAAAAAGTAATTGTTTTGTGGATGATGAACAAAAATTCATTAATCACACAATGTGCAAACATTTTAACACCCATATAAGAATTCCTTTTCTCATTTTAGAAGACTTTGGAAAAATGTGGACATTTGATAAGCATACTCTTTGAGCAATAAGCCACAGTCTTGACTTCTTTCAATCAACTGCCTAAATAGAATGCAAGTAGATACCTACAATGTCACTGTTTCCTTTCTGAAGGCAAAATGTCCCTCTGCTTTCTCACTACAATATATAATCTGTAGTATGGCAATAATCAAACATTAATTATAGTGGTAAATTTTTCTTGTTAAAGTATCAACCCTGAAGTGCTTACACATTTGCAAAATTCTGTTATTCAAATTCCAAATAAGACCTTCAACTTCCAGCAGCAAAGCAAATATACTTTGACTGTGCCCTGCCCCCACCACAGTACACTAAGACCTGGCTCACTATAATAAGGTACTTTTTGATGAGATTGCTGGGACTGTAAGAAAGCAAGGGAAATCTTCAAGCCCTGCCACTTCCACTGCTATGGTCACTACCACCAATGAGCAGAAAACAGTGGTGAGCTCTCAGTTGTAACAGAATTGTAAGCCAGGTTACCCTATGGATATGGAAGGAGCCTGAGCTTTGGACTAATATAAAATTGGGGCGCTGCATCTGTGAGTCTGCTTAAGTCCATGTTGCCCAAATGATACCAGTTCATAACTCACCAGTAGCAGCCACTGTGTCAAATGCAAAACCCTACAGGAAATAATACAGAACTTGGAAAAAAATATGTGGTTTCTGAGGAAGACTTTTCTCCTTTAAATCAATTATCCCCATAGCTTGTCTCAACTGAGAGGAAAAATTCAATTTATGCAAACACCTTATAAAGAAGAAATGTTACTTTTGTGTGTATCTTTTTTAACAATTGCATTATTTTTTTGAAAGTGCCTTATACTTACAATCATGTAAAATTGACCACACTTTTCATTTCTGTAGGGAGAAACCATTTAGCTTGCTTGACTGATTAAATTACACCATTCAGTGTTCTAAGTAGCAGTACTCACTGGTAATAACATATAACATTTACTGAATACTTACTATGATCTAGAAATGTATTGCTTTAAGCTTTTTATATATTCATGTCACATCTAATTTTTATAGGTGGATAATGTCATCGTCCTCCTTGTATAGGTAAGGAGATGAAGGTATGCACAAAGTATATATACTTTTTATATAATTTGCCCAACTTCACCCTTTAAAGGACAGATTCAACCACAGCCAATGTGACACCAGCCTTGGAATTTTGCTCAATTGTTTCTTGTGAGCATATTTATTGCTTAAATGTGTTCTAGTCATTCTTATAACCAAAGATATACTGTAAAAACAAGGAAAAATTATATTTGCTAAATTTGTCACATAGCCATTAGAAATATAAATTTCACAGGGTAAAACAAATTTTGAAATTCAAATTTTATGACAGTTCAAAAAATGAAATTAATTTCCTATCTAATTTGAAAATAAAATCGTTTTCATTTTCCCTCAAGCAGAGTGTTAACTGGGTAAGAGATAAAATAGGCATTCTTTAAAAGATCTTATCTTGGCTTAAGATTATTATTTAATAAAATTGAATGGGTACATTCAAAACCATAGCATTCTGGTTTATCCTCAGTCTCACACCCAAAAACCAATGGGTTAGAATACCTCTAGGCAATGCCATACAAGCAAATAGATTGGCTGCTGTACATATTGTTGTAATAGCAAAACCGTAGACTGCTCAGAACTATAGAATTTATGTGGACTCAAAAAAATGCAAAAATGCATATAGTTAACACGCTTCCAAATAAATGACTTTCACTCATTGTGGTTTGCACATAGCTTGGAGAGCTTTTCAATTTCTTATGCGAGGAAGGAAATCATATATTTATTTTTTAAAGATTTATTTTTTTGTTTGTTTGTTTATACAAGCGCTGGGTACAGTCAGAAGCATGGGAGGGTGAGAGAATTCACCAGAGCCAGAGAGGAGAGCAGAGCAGGCAGACTAACGAAGTACACTGCTGAGGGGAGCAGCAGGTGGCAGGAGAGGTCTGTGCGCCATGTGGGACCCTCACCTGGCGGACAGGGATTGAACCGGCACTGCAGAGGCTTGGGGCAGCTTCACATCCCAGCGCTCAACCGCTGCGCCACCGGGCAGGCCCGGTAAAATAGTTTTTATAGTTCATGACTTATAAGACTGTACATCATCATCTATTTAGTTTCTCATGTTTGTTTAGATTTTCCAGGAAATCTAATAGTCCTGATGAAAGGCAAAGATTTTTTCATCATTACCATTCTTTAAAAAGAAGTACTCCTTCTTTATTGAGATATTTGGTTTTTGATGTTAGTGAAAAAACATTTGCTCTAGTTTGTAAGGCATCTAAGGAAACCTAGAAATGCAAAAAGGAATGCTCGAAAATTTCCAGTGTTTGATAAATTCTGTTCACTTCAGCAGTAAGCATTTTAGGGAAAAATTACATTTACATATCAAAAAACTCCATTTTTAGATTTAACAATAAAACCATGCTGAGAAGGACAAATCTACAGGACTACTTTCTAATCAAGAAATAGTTTAACACCATAATAAAAATAAAACATATGCATGGGTTATCTACCTCCCTCTCCTTAGTCAGAATTCAAATTTTGTAAGGCTTCTCTAACCACAGATCTGATATTTATAGGAGTCCTGTGAGGGCAGGTTTGAACACATATATTTTTAAACTTAACTCCATGGAGGAGCAAGGTAGGTACTAGTAGGAGTGTCTGTACATACACCCTTGGTTGGAATGTAAGATTAGTTCTTTCTTGTCCTTCATCACAAAAAGTCTATTCTAGTGGTGCATGCAGAAAATGGAATATTATTCAGTGTTTTAAAAAATGAACTATAAAGCCATTAAAATAAATAAGTACACACTTATGACCAAGTGAAAAGCCAGTCTGAAAAGGTAGATACTATATGACATTCTGAAAAGGCAGAACCATAGAGACATTAAAAAGCTCAGTGGTTGTCAGGGAGCAGTGAGGGATGAATAGGCACAGCACAGAGGATTTTTAGGGCAATGAAGCTGCTCTGTGACATTATAATGGTGTTTAGAAGGCATTATACATTTGTCTAAACCCATGAAATGTACATCACCAAGATTGAACCCTGATATAAACTGTGATCTTTGGGTGATAATGATATGTCAATATAAGTTCATCCAGTGTAACAAATGTACCACTCTGGATGGGGATATTATTAGCAGGGAAAGTTATACATGTGTGCTAGCAAGGAGTACATGGAACATCTCTGTATCTTTCTCATAATTTTGTTGTGAAGTTAAAATTCCTCTAGAAAGTATATTCTGTTCCGAATGGGTATTTTCTCAGACTATGATCTTTTTTGGAAATAGGGTCATTGTAAATATAATTAAGATAAGGTGGGCACTGCCATAGGGTGAGCCTTTGACTGTTGTTCTTATAAAAAGGGGGAATTGGAACACAAAATACAGGCACGAACACAGGAAGAATAACATGCAACTTGTGAATGGAATTATGTTGCCATAAGCGGGGAGCTAGCAGAAGCCTGGAACAGATGCTTTAGAGGGAGTATGGTCCTGCTAAGCCTTTGATCTTAGATTACTGGACTCCAGAACTGTGAACTAATACATTTCTATTATTTAAGTCATCCAATTTATGGTGTTTTGTTATAACAACTATAGCAAACTAATGTACATCATTTGGACTGCATTCTCCTTTCCAGTCTAGTGCCTGGCACTTAGTAGGCTCTTAATAAATGTTTGTTCGATTAGTGAATAACAATTTCCCTAGTGATATGGTAAATATAATGCCAGCTTCTTCTCTCACTGACAATTATTTGAGTTCCTCAGATAGCAGTCTTAGGTTCTTGTATTCCCTTGTGTATTATATTGTCTCCCTAGAAAAATGTATAAAATGCCTTTCTGTCACTGAGTGCCATTTAATAAATCATAATGCTCTATGTAGTGAACCAAAGTTAGGGTGAGGATCTTCCTTGCTACTCCCAGGAGAAGCAGAGTGACTGATCTAAGTAATACACTTTGGAAGAATATTCAGGGCCTGCTTGATTCAGCTCCTCTTTCTTCCTCTTAATGTTCTGCATTGCTCTTCCAGGAGCAGGTTCTGCAGCTGCTTGGGAAGTCTGCCCTGGTTCAGTGCTGCTGGATAAATCTGTCCTATGCCAGGTTTCACAGAAGCCCTTGACTCTCACTATAAGTTAAACTCCTAGATTAACTCGCCTTATGAATAGTCTAGTAATGTTATGGTTTTCCATTTGCTTACCCATTTTTTGCTTTTTTGTTCAGATAAGACAGGTGCTACTTATTACTTTTATTTCAATCTCATTCACAAGAGCCTGCTTAGAACTTCCTCCCCCCTCCCCACCCCCCTGCTTTAAGCTCTTATCAAGAGTCTTGCAAGTTGTAGATATTAAATTCAGGTTTGCTGATATTATGATTGATCCATTAAATAAGAAAGGATTGAATAAATGAATTAGACAAACTGGGAGAGTTTGGCTCTGTAATCTCCAACACATCAATAAATATAGACTTATCGAGACAACTTATTTTCAACAGATGTCTTGCATTCAAAGGGGACAGTAGTATGGTGAAGGATAGAAGTGGACTTTTTTTTTAAAGATTTATTTATTTATTTATTTATACAAGCACTGGGTACAGTCAGAACCATGGAAGGGTTAGAGAATTCACAAGAGCGGGGAATAGAACAGGCAGACTGATGAAATACACTGCTGAGGGGAGCAGCGGGCAGCAGGAGAGGTCTGTGCGCCATGTGGGACCTGCGCCCGGTGGCCAGGGATCGAACTGGCGCCACAGAGACTGTGGGCAGCTTCACAATCCAGTGCTCAACCGCTGAGCCACAGGGAGGCCCAAATGCCCAAAAATAGATGACTGGATCAAGAAGATGTGGTACATATATACCATGGAATATTACTCAGCATTCAAAAAAGATAAACACATGCAATTTGCAGCAACATGGATGGCACTGGAAGGGATCATGCTCAGCGAAATAAGCCAAAAAGAAAAAGAAAAATACCGGATGGTCTCACTCATAGCAGGAATCTAGAAAACTTAAATAAGGGACCAGGAAAATGAATAACTATAAGAAAGTGAAAATCAAAATCAACAAAAAAACTATGAACCAGAGACACTTTTTGGGGGGTGGGGGGCGGGAGGGGAAGGATTGGGGTCAGAATGGGGCGTTTGCAATTGTATGGGGGAATATAAAAATAAAATTTAATATTTAAAAAAAAAAAAAAAAAAAAAAGAAGTGGACTTAATGTAGTTTGTACATATGTTGATTCTCAAAGATGCACACCTGAAACCTACATAGGGTGATAATGCAATTTACTTCACTATAGATTTTTAAAGAGATGTCTTACATTTCTCATGAAAATATAAATAGTATTATGTAATCAAATAAAATGTTTATCATTGATAGCTAAACTTCTTTTCATTCTCTCTAATCCCTCCTAGTCTGTGTTCTTCACCCATCACTCCACTGTAATGACTACCTTAACTCGTAGCTAATGTCACTAGTGACCTCCATGTCATAAATTACAATGCATTTTGTGTTCTTATCTTGCCAGACGATTCAGATCCTTTGGCCACAGTTATGTATTTCTTCCCCTGCCCTTTGCTTGGCTTCTATGGTTTTCCTATTCCTCCCCTGGCTGATCTTTCCTGTTCTTTCTCTCACTGACTATTAGATGTCAGAGTTCTTCAGACAGCTGCTGTAGGCATTCCTGTTTCCACTTGCTCCATTGTCTCTCTAGGAAATTTCATTCACTCCTGTGGCTTAAATTATAATACAATCTATCCATATGCTGTTGTCTTTCACAGTTGATTTTCTCCAGCCAAGAACTCTTTGGCATAAGATCTCCATTGCAGTTTGAAACAGACTTCCTGAAGCTATCCCCAGGCTCCCCCTAGTCCCACAGAGTTCTGCTCCTCTCCTCATGTTTCCTATCTCAACAAACAGCTTCACCAACCACAGGGTTTACTTTGATTTCTTTTTTTTTAAATATGCCCCCCTTTTTTTTTTTGAAAATCATAAATCTATACTCTCAATATTTTTCAATCAATTTTCCATGCTAATATCACCATATTCTCTTGTATGGAACACAAAAATAACTTCATACTGGTCTAGAAATAGCTATTCCTGTCATTCTCAAACCCCAGAATAGTTAAAGGGATCTTTTTGGAAAGTTAAAATATAATTTTATCATCCCCTTGATTAAGACACATCAATACCCTCTCGTCACTCTAAGGGAATAATTCCAAATCCCGAGCACACTTTCTGTGGCCTTGCCTACTCCAGCTCTTATTTATTTCTTTCTCCATTTCCTTCTTCTAAATAAAGGTTCTTGACCGCTTTTTCCAGTCTGATATTTGATAGCACATTGGGGATAAAGGCTTTGCTTGATTCTTTATATGAGATTAAGTGAATGTATTTGCATAAGACCTTAGCTTTTACTTTTGGTCGCATTCATCACACTTAAAATGGTTAAAAGACCACACATCTTGACATACTTTGAGTTCCATGAAAATAAAGATCACACCTACCTTTCTCACCTTTCTGTCCTCAGTGTCTGGCTCCAATTGAGTGCTTAATAAACACTGATTAAACAAATATTGAATAAACAAATAAGAACATGACCTTGCATTTTAACTTTTCAAATGCAGCATGACATTTGGAAATACCTGAGAAGTGTGTGTTCCATATATTGGTAATTACATGATGTAATAAGGTGCAGCAGAGAAAATCTGAAAAATGCAATAATAATTCTCTTGCTACTTCTTTCCTTACACAATTTATAAAGGTCAAAATTGTATGAGGAATCAAATGGGAGACTCTATGATTAAGGTCCATATTATTTTTATAGTCTTTTTTTTTTAACTCAAAGGTTAGATAGTGTTCTTGTGCTTCCTAAAATGCTAATTCCTACAAATGCTTTAGTATTGCTCTCTAAGATTGAAGCCTATAGGGAAAAATTAACTCAAGCAACTCATATTGAGATAAAAATAATATTCTACGTTACTTAACCATCTTAAATTATCTTTGTTTGTTCTTAAAGTTACAAATAGCCAATGAATGCAAAGAAAACTTCTCTAATACCCATTCAATTTACTGTCCAGAGGTAATCAAAGGCAATAGCCTGTTTGTACAGTCTTCCATCCTGCTTTCATCTCATATAAATACAAAATTATATGCCCATATCTAGAGAGTAGGTATTTGCTTAGTTTTTAAAAAATACCTTTAAGAATTTATACTACTCTGCAACTGGGATTACTCTCTACTAATCATCAGTACCTTTTTCAGGTCAACAGATACAGATCTAATTATTTTAAACTATATACTTTTTTAAAAGATTTATTTATTTATGCATACAAGAGCTGGGGTACAGGCCAGAGATGAGAGGGGTGAGAGGACTCACCAGAGACAGAGTGGGGAACAGAACAGGCAGACTAACTGAAATACACTGCTGAGGGGAGCAGCGGGCAAGACAGGAGAGGTCTGCTGCACCGTGTGGGTAGCTCCCTGGCCGGCCGGGGATTGCTTCATAGTGCATTTCTTAACCCCTTGCACCACCAGGGAGGCCTTAAACTGTATACTTTTTAAAAAATAGTTTATATACTTTTTACATCATTGTTCATTTTTAAACAATGTTTGCCTCCCCCAAGTGTAGTCCCCATAGAATTCCCTTCACCAATGCACCCACACACCATCACCACAGCCCCCTGTGCTCCTCCCTCCCTCCCTCTGATCCCTCTCCCTTCTCCTCCCATACTGCAAACCGTACTGCAATAAATATTATTATATGGGTATCCTTACACACCATCACCTTTACTTTTAAAGGATACATTCTCAAAGTAGAATTACTGAGCCAAAATGTATGTGTATTTGTATATGTATATTTTAATGTTAATAGTTTTTTATTATGTTCTGAAACCATTGTAGAATTTCATATTTCTAGGATGGTTACCTTACCCTACATTGACATTTTATGTCATTAGTGCTCCCCTTCCATGTCTTGGTTTAAACCATCCCCACCATAACTTCTGTGAGAAAAACCATAGAGACCCTTACTGCAGACTGATTGTTTTATTATTCTTGTTTCCATCCCAAGTCTCTGACTAGAGCATACTGAGGCTTCTTTATAACATCCGTGCCACAGGGAATCTTGGGAGTAGTATTTGCCAAATATTTTCCCTCCACTATTTCTCTGCTCTGAGCATCCAGTGGGGATTTGGAGGGACTCTTCAGGAAACATTCCTCCCAAGATTCTAGACAAAAGTAGTTCACAGGCTACTCTGCTCTCTGCTCCCTTGAACTTTTCCATGGTGTTTTTATCACCACACTTAATAGATCAAAACCTAAAGATAGTGGTGCTAAAGCCTTGAATGAACCAGGAAGATTCTTAAGTCTACACATTTTCCCATTGAATTAATCTCCCAACCACTACTTTGCCTTTTTAAGGAAATCCTTCAACATTATCTTCTCATTTATGTTATTATCTTCTCATTTTATTTATTATCTCTGCTCATCGTGATGGTTAAAATAATTCCTCAAATGTTGTCCTCAAGCAAGATACATAAATAGCATGCAGTCAGAAATTTTGCATGTGTTAAAGTGCCTTTCTTTTGCCTAGACAGACAAATAGCATTTTGACAGAATTAAGTTCTTAGATTTCTATACTTTTTTTCTTCAAGTTCCTATAATTTTACCCTACCGTCTTTAAACTTAGAATATTACAAATGAAAGTTCTGATGCTCTTCTATTTCTATTTTCTTTGTAAGTGAGCACTTTTTTTTCAGTGTAGAAGCTTTTAAAAATTGAAGTTTGGAAATTTCACCTAGACTGTTTATGGGTCTATGTGCTTCATTAATACAGCCTCAAGTGTTTATTCCTTAGGTAACTGTTGCATTTCTTATGAGTTATTATTTCTTTCCCATGTTTTTCTTTTCCCCATTTTGGAACTCATAAAATTTGCATGCTGAAATCCTTGACTTTGTCCTCCAACTCTGTTATCATTTCTCTTAAGGTATATATCTCTTTAAGGTTTTGCTCTGTTGTATTAGTTTGCTATTGATTCTGTAAAAAAATAGACAGACTTAATGCATGAAAATAATGCAAATTTACTGACTTACAGGCCTATAGATTAGAAGTTTGAGGTGGGTCTTATGGGCTAAAAAATCCAGGTATCAGTAAGTCCGTGTTCTTTTCTGCAGACTCTAGGGGAAAATCTATTGCTTGCTGACCAGGTTCTAGAGGCTGCCCACATTTCTTGGCTTGTGCTTATTTCCCTTCCTCTGTATTTGAAACCATCAACAGTATATCACTTTGGTTATTCTTTAGCACTCATCCCTACCTCTCACCCTCTATTTTGCTTTCCTTTTATGCTTTAACAAGCTGTTGAACCATCTGAATAATCAAATATTATCTCCCAATGCCAAGGTCCTTAATTTAGTGAGATCTACAAATCTTTTGCCACTGAGGTAACATTTTCATGGTCCAGGAGTAGGACAGAAACATCCTTAGCAGATCATTTTTCTGCCTACCACATATATGTTGTGAAATATTCCTGATGAAGTAATCAGCAATAATTAATTAGTTGAAAGACAAAGATAAATGATGAGTGAAAAGGGAACTCAAATTGGCATAGTTGTCCTTTCCAGAGCTATTTGCTCTGGAATTATTGTGATGATGATGGCTAACCACAAGCTCCTCTTCTTTTGTAGAATCCAGTGAGCCTGAAGAAAAGAATGCAGGTGCCTCAGGGGAGACACCATCCCAGCCTTATCCTGCACCAGTATACAGTCAGCCTGAGGAGCTGAAGGAGCAGATGGATGATGTAAAACCAACTAAACCAGAAGAGAATGAGGAATCAGACCCATTGCCTGATAACTGGGAAATGGCCTATACAGAGAAAGGTGAAGTCTACTTCATTGAGTAAGTTTCACAAATTTCTTTGAACATTACCATAAAGATAATAGCAGCGTATAAATTACATAACAAATGGAAGTGTACCCAAATTCAAATATTGAATTTTATTTTTAATAATAGAGAGAATGACTCTGTTCTTTAAAAGGGAATAATGGGGTAATGCCTTAATACAGTTAAGGATTACAGATTACAACTATAAATGAAAAGATGTATTATAAAACTATGCTATAAAATTTGTTGCAATCATAACTGAAAATTAAAATCTCTAAGTGTGTTATTGAACTAAAAACAAGTCTACATATCATGGGAAAATGCTTACTTTACACTTCTAAGATCTCCTTATCATCTAAATGAAATAATTCCATCATTAAAGTCAGATTGATGGAAACCTTCACAATTATGTTGAGAGGTTTAATAGGATATAGCTATTTAGAGCAAAATACTTACTGATAAAAAAAATGTATTTTTAGCATTTTACCCTGAAATCAGGTGTCAATAAAGTTATTTATTTTGTATAAGTTCACCATACTTATTTTTAATAAATTACATTCTATTTGTTGCTTGTTATTTTTATGACATGCCAAGGAAAGTGAAATGCTAATCCTGAACTTTCTGGTAAAACTTTTTTTTTTTTTTTTTTTTTTTTTTTTTTTTAAAAAAAAATATTTATTTATTTATTTATTTATTTATTTATTTATTTTTTTTTAATAAATTTTATTGTTATATTCCCCATACAATTGCAGCCCCCCATTCTGACCCCAATCCCTCCCCTCCCACCCCCGCCCCCTAAAAGTGTCTCTGGTTCATAGTTTTTTGTTGATTTTGATTTTCACTTTCTTATAGTTATTCATTTTCCTGGTCCCTTATTTAAGTTTTCTAGATTCCTGCTATGAGTGAGACCATCCGGTATTTTTCTTTTTCTTTTTGGCTTATTTCGCTGAGCATGATCCCTTCCAGCGCCATCCATGTTGCTGCAAATTGCATGTGTTTATCTTTTTTGAATGCTGAGTAATATTCCATGGTATATATGTACCACATCTTCTTGATCCAGTCATCTATTTTTGGGCATTTGGGTTGTTTCCAAAGCTTAGCTATTGTAAACAGTGCTGCTATAAACATAGGGGTGCAGGTGTTCTTTGGAATTGATGTTTCTGTGTCATTTGGGTAAATACCTAGGAGTGGAATTGCTGGATCATATGGAAGCTCTATGTTTAGTAGGTCCAGAAATCTCCATACAGCTTTCCACAGTGGTTGGACCAGTTTGCACTCCCACCAACAGTGCAGAAGAGTTCCTTTTTCTCCACACCCTCGCCAACATTTGTTGTTGCTAGTTTTTTTAATATGTGCCATTCTCACTGGTGTGAGATGGTATCTCATGGTAGTTTTGATTTGCATTTCCCTGATGACAAGTGATGTTGAACATTTTTTCATATGCCTGTTGGCCATTTGCATTTCCTCTTCAGAGAAGTTTCTTTTAAGCTCTTCTGCCCATTTTTTGACTGGATTATTTTCTTTGTTGTTGTTGAGTCTCATCAGCTCTTTGCAGATTTTTGTGATCAGTCCTTTATCATTAGTGTTGGGTGCAAAAATGTTCTCCCAGTTGGTGGGGTTTCTCTTTGTTTTTGTTATTGTCTCTTTTGCTGTGCAAAAGCTCTTTATTTGATGTAGTCCCAGCTGTTTATCTTTGCCTTCACTATCACTGCTTTGGGTGATGTGTCTGTAAAGCTGTCTTTGATGTGCAAATCACGTAGTGTTTCGCCTATATTTCCTTCTATATATTTTATGGTTTCAGGTCTTATGTCTAGTTCTTTAATCCATTTTGAGTTGATTTTTGTGTATGGTGTGAGGTGGTGGTCAAGCTTCATTCTTTTGCATGTAGCGACCCAGTTTTCCCAGCACCATTTATTGAACAAACTTTCTTTTGCTCCAATGCATAGTCTTTGCTCCTTTGTCAAAGATTAGTTGACCATAAATCTGTGGGTTTATTTCTGGATTTTCTATTCGATTCCATTGGTCTGTATGTCTGTTCTTGTTCCAATACCATGCAGTTTGATGATTATGGCTTTGTAGTATAGTTTGAAGTCTGGGAGTCTGATGCCTCCATTCCCTTCTTTTTTTTTCAGGAGAGCTTTGGCTATTCGGGGTTTTTGGTGATTCCATATGAATTTCATCAATAATTGTTCTATTTCTTTGAAGAATGACATTGAAATTTTGATTGGAATAGCATTGAATCTGTATATTGCTTTTGTAGGATGGCCATTTTAATAATGTTTATTCTTCCAATCCATGAGCAGGGATGTCTCTCCATTTCTTTGTGTCTTCTTCTATTTCTTTTAACAGTGTTTTATAGTTTTCTTTGTATAGGTCCTTTACCTCTTTTGTTAGATTTATTCCCAAATATTTGATTTTTTTTGTTTCAATAACAAAAGGGATGGTCTTTTTGATTTCTTCTTCTTCAGATTTATTGTTTGTGTATAGGAAGGCTACTGACTTTTGCGTGTTGATTTTGTATCCTGCCACTTTACTGAACTGATTGATGAGTTGAATTAGCTTTTCTGTGGAGTTTTTGGGGTTCTCTATGTATAATATCATATCGTCTGCAAATAGTGATAGTTTGACTTCTTCTTTTCCTATTTGGATTCCTTGGATGTCTTTCTCTTGTCTTATTGCCCTGGCTAGGACTTCCAGTATTATATTGAAAAGCAATGGTGAGAGTGGACATCCTTGTCTTGTTCCAGATCTTAATGGAATTGCTTTCAGCTTTTCACCATTGAGAATGATACTGGCTGTTGGCTTGTCATAGATGGCCTTTATGATGTTGAGGTATGTTCCTTGTATCCCAGAATTTCAAGGCTTTTATCATGAATGGGTGTTGCACTTTGTCGAAAGCTTTCTCAGCATCTATTGATATTATCATATGGTTTTTATTTCTTTTTGTTGATGTGTTGGATAACGTTGATTGATTTTCGGATGTTAAACCATCCTTGTGCCCCTGGAATGAATCCAACTTGGTCGTGGTGAATTATCTTATGGATACATTGTTGGATTCTGATAGCTAAAATTTTATTGAGGATTTTTGCATCAGTGTTCATTAGGGAGATTGGCCTGTAGTTTTCCTTTTTTGTGTTGTCCTTGTTCGGTTTTGGTATTAGTGTAATGTTGGCTTCATAAAACGTGTTTGGTATTGTCCCTTCCTTCTCAATTTTTTGGAAGAGTTTGTGAAGGATAGGCACTAATTCGTCTCTGAATGTTTGGTAGAATTCATTTGTAAATCCATCAGGTCCTGGGCTTTTGTTTTTGGGGAGGTTTTTTATTACCATTTCAATTTCGCTAATTGTAATTGGTCTGTTTAGGTGTTCTATTTCTTCTTTATCTAGCTTTGGGTGATTGTAGAGTTGTAGGAATTTGTCCATCTCCTCTAGATTGTTAAACTTGTTTCCATATAACTGTTCATAGTAGTACTGATATTCTTTTGATTTCTGCTGTGTCCGTTGTGATTTCTCCTCTTTCATTGATGATCCTGTTTATTTGTGCTTTCTCCCTTTTTTCCTTTGTGAGCCTGGCTAGGGTTTGTCTATTTTATTGATTTTTTCAAAAAACCAGCTCTTGGTTTCATTGATCTTTTGGATTGTTTTTTTTAGTTTCAATTCATTTATTTCTGCTTTGGTTTTTATATTTCTTTTCTTCTACTGGTTTTGGGTTTTTTGTTGTTCTTTTCTAGATCTTTGAGCTTCGAGATGAGGTTGTTTCTTTGCGTTCTTTCTTGTTTCTTGATGTGAGCTTCTATTGCTATATATTTTCCTCTTATTACTGCTTTTGCTGCATCCCATACATTTAGGATATTAGTGTCCTCCTTGTCGTTCAATTCAAAAAATTTTTTAATTTCTTCTTTGATCTCCTCATTAGTCCAATGGTCTTCCAGTAGTGTGGTTTTTAATCTCCATGAGGTAGGAAAGTTCCTTGCCTTCTTTTTATGGTTTATTTCTAGTTTGATGCCTTCATGGTCAGAAAAGATGGTTGATATGATTTCAATCTTGGTGTATCTGTTGATGTTGTCTTGTGCCCCAGTATGTGATCGATCCTGGAGAATGATCCGTGTGCGCTTGAGAAAAATGTGTACTCCGTTTTTTTGGGGTTTAGTGTTCTATAGATGTCTGTTAAGCCTAATTGCTCTAGGTCCTTATTTAGAGCTTTGGTTTCTTTACTTATTTTTTGTCTTGTTGATCTATCCATTGTTGATAGTGGTGTGTTGAAGTCTCCCACTACGTATGTGTTTTCTCTGATGTCTGTTTTCAGAGAGGACAACAGTTGTCTGATATATTTTGGTGCTCCTTCGTTTGGTGAGTATATGTTAATGAGTGTTATTCTTCTTGAGTATTGTCCCCTTGATCATAATGTAGTGACCATTGGGGTCTCTTTTTATCTTTTTGAGTTTGAAATCTGTTTTATCTGATATAAGTATAGCTGTTCCTGCTTTCTTTTTTGGTCCATTTGCTTGTAGGATTGTTTTCCATCCTTTAACTTTGAGCCTATTTTTATCTTTTGTGGCTAAATGTGTTTCCTGGAGACAACAAAAGGTTGGGTTTTGTTTCTTAATCCAGGCTGCCACTCTGTGTCTTTTTATTGAAGAGTTTAGTCCATTTACATTTAGTTAATATTGATATGTTAACATCTGTATTTGCCATTGTGTTTGTCTTTCCTTTGATTTTATTTATTTATTCTTTTAATAACTTTTTTTTTTTTTTGGCCTTCTTTCATTGTTATTCGTCCCTCTGAGGTTCTGGCTTTAGGACTCCTTGTAGTATTTTTTGGAGTGGGGGTTTAGTTGCAATGAAATTCCGGAGTTTCTGTTTGTCTGGGAAGGTCCATATTCTTTCTTCAAAGAGGAAGGAGAGCTTTGCGGGATAGAGTATTCTTGGTTGGCATCTGTTTTCTTGGAGTCTGTTGGCTATGTCCCTCCACTCTCTCCTTGCCCGTAGTGTTTCTTCGGAGAAGTCTGATGTCAGCCTGATTGGTTTTCCTTTGAATGTTATCTGTTTCTTCCCTCTTGCCAGCTTCATTATTTTTTCCTTGTCCTGGATTCTTGGGAGCTTTACTATTATGTGTCTTGCTGTATTTTTCCTTTCGTCGTGGAAGTTTGGTGTTCTTCTTGCTTCTTGTATATCAATTTTCAGCTCCTTCTTCACATTTGGGAAGTTCTCTTCAATTATCTCTTTGAATATTTTCTCTGTTCCTACATCTCTCTCCTCTCCTTCTGGTATTCCTATAACTCTTATATTTCCTTTCCTCATGGAGTCAGATAGTTCCCGAAGTCTTTCTTCGTTCTTTTTCCTTCGTACTTCTCTTTCCTTTTCTGTTTTGGTTCTTTTTATTTCTGTGTCTTCAAGATTACTTATTCGTTCTTCCATTTCATCTATTCTGCTTTCATTGCTTTTCCCAGAATTCTTTAGTTCTTCCATTAATTCTTTGATCTCCTGCATTTCTTTTACTTCCCTCTTAGGGACTCAATTCTTTCTTCTGACCATTGTTTTCCTCTCTAGGACTCAATTGCATTCTTCTGATCGTTGATTATTTTTCCCTTATCATTGTTTTCCTTTATGACTTCTGTCAGTTTTTTAATCACGGCAATTTTAAATTCTCTTTCTGGAAGGCTCAGAAATTCTTCCAAGTTATTGTCTTTGCAATCTGGGGGCTGGCTTTCTTTTTGTGGTGTGCTTTTTCTCTGGAGAGTTGCTAGGTTGCGTGTGGTTCTTCTCCTCCCTACTGTCTGTTTTCTAATTTGCCGTATGCGTTGGGACACTGTGTTGTTGGGACTGGCCGGCATCTTGGTGGGCTTCTCTGTTCCCCTCTGGTTCTACCAGGAGTCATCTGTCAGTTTCAAGCAGCCTTTAATGGAGAAAGGTCCCTGTTCTAAAATGCCGATGTGGGGACACACTCCCCTGTGCGCCTGGTCTGCCCCGGCGGTGGGTTCCTGCTCCCCTCTGGCTTGGACTGCAGGCCAGAGGGGGTCTGGCGTGGCGAACTTCCCCTGCTCACCTCTGGCTCCTGAGGAAGCCTTCTGCAGGTAGTCTTTACTGAAGAAATGTCCCTGTTCTAAAATGGTGATGTGGGACACACTCCCTGCGTGTCTGGTCTCAGGCACACTCTTCTGCGCGCCTGGTCTGCCCCGGCTGTGGGTGCTCGCTCTCCCTGTGGGCTCAGACTACTTGTTCGGAAGGAGCCAGGTGTGGGCTAACTCCCCAGCTGGCCACTAGCTCCTTCAGTAGCCTGTGCTGGGGTCAAGTCGCTAGGTGGCGCCAGAGATCTCTCCTAGAGCCCTTGGGAGCTGATTTTCCACCCCGTGGGACAGGAGCAGAGCGGGATGGTAGGTACACCTCAACGGCTTTGGGTGCTGTGTCTGCCTTGTGCCCCACCGTCGTGGGAAACCCACGCCCCTAATTTCGTGCCCCGGGTCTCAGTTCCACAGCCCTCAGTTCCAGGACGCGGGCTGTAGCCCAGATCAGTGGCGCGGGAATGGCGCCTTTTGAATCCTGCTCCCCTGCCTGGGCGCCTTGTTCCTGCTCACTCAGGGAGGGCCTCCGCCGTCTCCCCGCAAGCCTAGGTCGCAGGCGCGGGGACCTGGGCAGCTGTGATCTGGTCTGGATCCGCGCCACTTTCCGCGCAAGCTTACCGGGCGGCCGGGCTGTGTGCTGGGGCTGGTCTCCTCCTGGGGGGGGCTCTCTTTAATGGCGCCTGGAGCTCACCTCCGCGGCGGATCCTGCAGGGTTCGCCTCAGCTCCCGTTCACGGGGTGTGGTGGCTGCAATAGTTCCTTTCCACTCACAGTCCCGCTTGCTGTGTCCGTTTTTCTTGTTGGCCGTTTTGGTTTGTTCCTCCTCTCTGCCGGGCGGAGAGTGCCGCCTCTGTGGGCGGGGGAGGGGAGCAGGGTTCTGCGCTTCCCTCCCTTCTCGTCCTCTTTTATGGCAACTTTCTTCTTCGGGCAGTTTGCTGGAGTCGTCCGTTTATCTTCCGTGTCCCAGTTCTCACTGGGACCTGCCGCTTTTCCTCCCTATTAACTTTTTTTAATGGGAGATCTTACTCGCATTGTCTCCTCGCCACCATGTTGCTCCGCCCACGACTGGTAAAACTTTTTCAACCTAATCTTTCTTTCCTTTTTTTCCAAACCAAATTTTTTGTGTATTTTATTAACAATACAATCCAACATTCCTTTTCCTTATCTTCTAGAAATAGAGCAACTTTTAAAAATGAACTCCTAAATTGAAGATCTTAGCATACAATTAAATTGTTGATCTGCATAGAATCAAAATGCTCATTAGAAAGAACAAAGACTAAAAAATGTTGTAAATGAACAATAGCCTTTAGTCCCTTAATGCTTTACAAACCTCAAAGAGAAAAATTAATAGAATCTGAAGTTTTCAGTGCTGACAGTGGATAAAAATGTGTAAACTCTGATTATTGAAGAAAAATATTAAAACTGGATTCTCTTTCCCAACCTGGAGTGATTTGTGACTTAGATCTCCATAGGCAGAACTCAGTTGTGAAATTGAAATGTTACCACATGCCATTATTTAATTCTCAAGTGAAGGTGGAAACTTTGATACATGTGGCCAAGGGAATACATAATCAGGTAATTACTTGGTGCCCTGCTTGACTCCAATGTGTATGAGAAATGCAGTGTTTTGCAGAAAATGAATCCCTTCAACTCACCTTTTGACAAATCTTACACTTTTAAAAGGAAGAGTAAGATCACTTGCATTATTTTTATTGCTATAATCAATGACCCAGAGACATTTTTAATCTACTAATTGAAAAATAGACATCATATAGAATATTTTAAAATCCTCAAATTTCTTTATACCTAGATACAGAGTTTTGTTATATTGAAAAGCACAGTATGCCCCCACTGCAGACCAGAAGCCAAAATACAGTGTGAGGTCATGCCACATAAATGCTCAGAACAAGGGGAATGATGATTACACATTTTTATTATATAATACAAATGGAGTAAGACTATGGAAATAATATAAGGAAACCAGCATAACATGTTGATTAAGAAGTTTCCTTACTATATTTTCAATAATGCAATTATAGAACATTCATTGTTGGTGATTATAAAATAAAGTTCCCTATTTTAATTGTGCATGATTGTGAAGAAAAGGGACTTTGTAAGACACAAGTTGTGCTCAACTTGTGTAAATGATTAACTATATAGTAAACTATATAGTAAATGTGCTCAACTATATAGTAAATGATTAGACTCTGTTAGGACTTGGGACCATCTACCAAAATAATAGCCAGTCAGTCAGTGTCAGCATTCAAGGATTCATCACATTTTGCCCCTGCTCTTAAATGTTAAGTTGGAGAAGGAAGACAAATAGTTATAAACACTTAGTAAGCAATTTCTTAATTTTATAATACTTTTCATGGACTCAAGTGATATGAAGAGGCATCATAGGGAAGGTGAGATAACACAGACTTGAAAGTTGGGACCCTGTAGCTAAAGCATTCCGAATATGAGCTGTCATTATAAAGACACCACCCCAGGGAGTATTAGGAATAGTGAGAAGAAATCCTGACCTTACTAGAGAGGTAGGTATTCACTGGTGAATCCCATGAAATGATCACCTAGTTTTTATTTTGCTAATCTGTTAGTGCTATTGAGGCTTTTGAGATATTCTGAGGTTTTTGCTTGTTTGTGTATCTGCTTCTTGTTACTGCAAGAAAGGATCACCAGATGGCATTGGGAACAGAGACAGGTTAAGGTGGAAAATTAAGACAAAGAGGAGACAATTTAATTTGTGGCAGAGAAAGCTAATGCTAGGGAGACTCATCCAGAGCTAAAAGAGAAAATGCCTGGAGTAGGGCTGAAGTGAGAGTGTTGAAAAGTGTTGATAAAAATGTAGGAAGCAGGAGCATAAAGCCAGTTCAAGGAGGTAAACCCAAAGAAGGGAGACATTCCTCCACCCCTCTCTTCATCCTGGACGTTTTAGTTTCCATCTTTCCTCCCTTTGACAGGGTTACCTTTGAATCTCAAGGCTCAAGGTGATGAGCTCAGGTGCTACAGCACAGGGAGGGATCTGTGCATTTTTCATCTGGTTCTGTTATTTCTATGCCATCACATCTTGCACTGCAGCTTCCTTTCTGCCTGCCTTCTTTGGTGCCCTCACTTGATTCCAACATGGATGAGAAATGCAGGAACATGCTACTCTGCTTTCCTTTTCCCTCAATGATTTGCTGATATTTTCGTGACAGCTTTTGCTCTTTACTCTTGAATGCCCTTGCCCTTCCTAATTATAGTACATTCGACACAATTAACATTTCAATCCTTGGTCTGTGTGTACCTTTCCTATGGACATCATAATGCATTTTTGTGTGAATAAAGGTTATAAAAACCTCTTGGTAGCTATCTGGTAGAGCAAGACACAGTGGCAGGAGAAAAAGCAATGTGGGACAATAGGACTTTCTTAGAGACCAAGCCATGATGTGTCCAGATACAGTCCTGGAGTAGCCATGGGAAATGAAAGAAGATAAAATGAAAAGGTGAAGTAAGTTAAGAGCGGTGGAAGACAAGAAAAATTAAAGAGATTTGTGCAGTTGGGAGTGCTAATACTCGTAAGAACTTCCCTCCAGTACAAATATCGCGAGAGTCGGAATAAAGGAAGATTCCTTACTAGAAAACACCCCCCCTTTAAACTTTACTGAATATTCTCTCCTGTAAAATTAAGATGATGATAAAACAGAAATAAAGTGAAACAAAGGAGAATAGAACTGTGATTATCTGTATAAATTTTTTTTTCTGTATAAAATTTAAAAATACATATTCCTATATATATTTCTGTATTTATTTTGAATAGAGAAGGAAAACGCTACCTATGCTGAAATGTTAATTTCAAGATGTGTTTTAAAGATAAATAGATATACTGTGTGTGTGTATGTGTGTGTGTAGTGGGTTTTGAATTAAGGTAACACATCATTTCACTTTTTGGCCTTCTAGGCAATAATGTTTTTAAGTAGTTGCTTTACTCTGTACTACAAAATAGTTTATAGGTCTCAGTACTTTACAAGCTCTGAATTAAAAGACAAGGGTTTCCTCATTGTTGTTCTTAAGACTGAACTCATGGATCAACTATATTTCCCACATTCTTCAGAACCGCTTCCTTTGATGAATGATAAAAGCAGATTTGCAATGATGTTTAATGGGGAAAGGTGAACATCTTAGGAAATGTTTTTAAACAACAGAATTTTAAATTGTGAGTGAATTCACTCTTCCAAACATGCTTTGAACTTTAATAGTGTCTTGTCTTTAGCAATTTTCAAAGGACTTTCAAATATTGTTTAAAACCATAAGTTTCCTAAAATCATAACATCAGCCTCATTGATATTATATTTTAAAATAGACACTATAGTAGTTGTAAATTCAAATTAGTAATAATTTGAGTTCCAAATTTGGCAGGCTGTGCTCAGGTTACCTTGATAGTAATAGCTAATATATTACGCATTTACACTGTGTTCATTTAATTCTCACTTTATAAAACTGAAGAAACTGAATAAGTAATTTTCTCTTGGTCATAAAAGAATTAAAAAAGCCAGCATGCTTTGATTCCATTTATTTAATACACATTTATTGAGCATATACTATGTGCTAGAAACATTTTAAACCTTAGAAATGCTATAGTCAACAAAACTCATAAGATTTGTTCTTTCATGGGACATAGCCAGCTCTTACTCTTAATTAATCTGCTATGATGCTTACATTGCCCATATTAATCATGATCATCCTATAAAACATTTGTTCCCCCCTTTTGTAGATGAGATTCTGAGGAACCCTTGAACAAATTAATACTCCCACGGAATCATAGCTCTCACCCTGCAAAGCCATTAACGTTATCCCAAACTACCTCCAGAATACAAACATTGACAGAAAAAAAGTAAACTTCTATACTACAAATAGTATTTGTTTTATAAGTTTTGTCGCCAGAAATGAAGTATTCCTGAGGCTCAATGTTCCATAAAGGAGAGCTGACACAGGGTTAATCTGGGTTCACATGCTTGGGGAATCCCATTTAAATTACTTCTTTGTTTCGCAGTCAGTTTAGTTAGAGACATAAAAGAGACTGCTATTGCTTTGGCAAAAAACAAAATGACAACAAGAACCTATTTGTTTACTACTATCTTCCCAAATGGTAGTGAACATTATGTCATCTTAAATAATAGATTGTTCAATGCAGATTCTTGAAAGTGAGAATCACATCTGTGAAAAATGCCATGGCTGTACATAGTTTTCTAAATCTTTGTCAAGTCTGAATTGATTTTAAATTCTAAACAACATTCACAATTTATCTGTTTCTTCTTATGTTGCTATTTATATATCCCCTTGAGTTTTAAGTAAATCCTCAGTTACCATTTCCAGAAATGTAAAACTTTTATTTATTAAAAAGAAGACAAATTACTTGGGAAATTCATTGGTGAAAAAATATCCATTTTTTATGAAGCAGCACTAACATAATGCATTCTCATTCATGGCTTGGCATGCAAGTCTCTCCCAGTCACAAAATCTGGCCTCTGTTTACTTTCTATAGTCTGTATTACAAAAATAGTAGGTAGAGTGAATTTTTGTTCATATGTTTTCTTCTTGTGCTTCACAAGATTCAGGTGCAATCACCAGACAAGATAAGTGTTTAAGACAAAACAGGTTGAAACAGACACCCACAACATCCAAAAAACAATTTATAACAAAATCTCTTTAAAAAATTTTTCTGCGCATATGAAAGATAATATGACGGCAAAATCACATTCATATGTTCAACCAAAATTTAAGGAATTTTTTTTTATGAAACAAATTATTATAAAAATCATTGATAACTTATGTCCATTACTGATGTATAAGTAGAAAAAATAGTGAAACTATGAAGCAAGAGATTCTGGAATGAAAGCTTCCACTGTTTGCCATCCATTAGATATATCTGATTATTACCTTTAATAGTTCTTCTCTCTGTAAGTTGATATATAGAGAAGAGAAAGTTTTCTGGAAAGTGATACAACTATTCTGAGGATTTTATTGACTATAAAATGAATTATAAATGGTTATAAAATTGATTATAAATGGTTTTATATAAAGGAAGGATTTTTGATTATAAAATGTAGCCAATTTAAATATTGTTAAAAACAAATATTTATTTGTAAAATACATAAAATTTAGTCAACAATTTTTTATGTTATTATTGTTCTTGGATGTACATGACTACTACTAGTCATAAAATTTTAACTTCCAACACATTTTGCATTGGTTAATGGACTCTAAATAGTTTATCTGGAATTTGTTTACTTAGTTCAAAAGTTTAGTTAGTTCATGAGGTAAAGTATCATTGATTTCAATCTCATAGTATTCTTCTGGCAAAATATTTCCTAAAAGGAATATATAGTATAACTATCAGTTAAAATTAGAGGCTCAGCATTGGCTTTTCAGGAGATCTTTTTAAATTCGAATGTATTTATCATTGTTTTAAGTCTTTTACGATTTTAGAGGAAATGGAACAAAGGAAAGGAGTGTGTTTAATAATAGAAGTTTCATATTCCACTAATAAAATTTCAGTTAAGAAGCAACATCCAATATTTGTACAGTAGTGAAAACATTATTTTTATCTGGGTAGCAATATAAATGTAGGGGTGGGGGGAAAGAGAGGGAAAAGAACCAGAAAGAAAAGAGGAAGGAAAGGAGGACATGTTTAAAGTTAGTATTGACTTGAGTCGCCTTTGAGGATCCTTTTTTGTCTACATAGAAAACTGATAAGGGGTAAGTTGCCCTGTCTTGAAAAACTTTGAGTAAATGAGGAAATGGAATAGAGGGATGAATACACCATGATCTATATGAAAATTTTATGTTTTGCTCCTAATAAATACACTACCCTGTTGATAACATTTTTTTACTCTCCTAATTCTTTAGCAAAGCTTCTAAATATAATATTCACATGTGGAATATATAAATCAGAATTTTTAAGACTTTATTCTAAAGAATGTTTCAGAGTTAAATAAAGAAAATTTAATTTGCAAGTAATTTTAATAAGGCATTCAAGTTTATAAGAAGAAAATATTTCCAGTGATCTTATCTGTGACTCCTCATAACAATGTTCTCTCTTTCATCTCTATGGACATGCAATTTAAAATAATCCTACTAAATACCAGGCATTCAAGACAAAGGAGTTTAAGCAGTGATTACCATCCTCAAATAAGAGATAAAGGCCACAATTTCCAAACCATTGGCAATGGAGCTGGGAAAAGAGTCTTTGATTATCCTCTGAGGGAGTGAAATAAAACACCTCAGTATAAAAAGCAAAGTGCTAGGTTTAGTATGCCTGTAGTTTCAAATCATATAAAAGCTTTGAATTTGGGAATCACTTTTACCTGAGTTTAATGCTAACTCCTTCACTTTCCAGGACTGGCTGTGTAACCTTGGGCTAGTTACCCAGCTTTTTTCAACCTTTGTTTTTCTCTCTCTGCAAAATGGATTTTAAAATATGCAGCCACTAAGACTCATTAGCATTAAATGAGATGATGCACAGGAGAGTTCTAGTGCAGTGTAGTTCTCAACAATGTAGACAATCAGGGAATGTTACCAGATCTTGAGAATAACTTTGCAGTGCTTTGCCAAGACAGCAGCATTCCCAGTTGAAGTATTTGCTATGCAAGATGAATGTTTCTTCAAAAGATAAGAAGTTATTATTTAACCCACTACTTTTGTCAGTTTGGCATAGGTTAAACTTACAAAATATCAGAAAACTGATTCATTATAAGTCAGCTTATTACATACCCTCAAGTTCACTCTGATGTGAATTTAAACGAGAATTGCAGAGTTCAATGAAACTTCACTTCTGGTTTGTTTCAGTTCTTCAGAAAGATTCTGTAGACACTTTAACATCAGGGTTTGGAAAAGACCATTTTTTAAGTTTTCATCCAGATTTCTAATATGACGTTGAGTGAACTTGAATAGCTACTGGCTTTCCTCCACTTGGAGTCTCACTTTTCATGATCATCACCTTAACTTTGCTCATAGAAATTCATAAAGTAGTATATTATTTTTTTAAAGATTTATTTTTTATTTATACAAGTACTGGGTACAGTCAGAAGCATGGGAGGGTGAGAGGATTCACCAGAGTCAGCGGGGAGCAGAACAGGCTGACTGGCGAAGTACACTGCTGAGGGGAGCGGTGGTGGGTACGGCAGGAGAGGTTGCACCATGTGGGACCCTCACCGGCGGCCAGGGAATGAACCAGCACTGCAGAGGCTGTGGGCAGCTTCGCAGCCCAGCGCTCAACCTCTGCGCCACCAGGCGAGGCCCAGTAGTGTATTATTTTGACTCACAGTCCCTAGAAAAAGAGCTGTTCCATTCCCCAGCTACAGAAAAAAATTTCTTGCAGAGAAAGTTCCTTTGTAAACCACAAGCTTCATATCTGTGTCTCTGTTGAAGAAACCTGTATGGAAATATGATATATAACATTAGTATCTTGCCTTCCTGTCATTGGTGACCCACACAACTGACATCCTGCATCTGAATCTACTCTATCAATGCTCTATCAACACTCTATCAAGTAAAAGGAAATCTCATCTTCACATTTGAGAAAAGGTACTAAACAGATTGTGAAAAATCCCTCAATGGTCCCATTTGGTACACAGCTTCCTGTCCAATGTTTAATCTTATTTTCAAATGGAATTGTTGAGGTTTAAAAATATAATTTAAGAGCAGTGGAAAAGCCACTTGGTCTGCTGTCTCCCAATGGCATTAAAAATATCCCCTTTGTACCGCATCTTAAACAGGAATGCAAATTACAAGGCTGGCAGAATCACTATTGAAAAAATACCATGCTGTGTCTTCATGTGATGCTTAAGACAATTACTAGAGGTAACTGCTACCCACATTTCTTTTAGAATCATTTCAGAGGATCAGCTAAAAATGCTGTTAACTATAAGAATCTCAATCTGTCAAGATTTATTAAAGTGACATACTGTTAATGCTGGGCTGGTTCAACCAAACAAAAAAATCATCCTGTAATGAAATGCTTTATATAAACTCAGGAAAGCTAGGAAATTCACAGTTCTTTACTAAATTAGACAGTACTTGAGACCCTGGTGGTGTGGTATAGAAATGGTAATGTGACTCCCTGCTGTGGTTTAGTAATGGTCCCTTAATACTTCTCCATAGATGTGTTTGCTTTTGTTGAGAATGTCTTAGAGACCTAGGAATGACTTTTCTGCAAAATGGGGGAAGGATTTGGAAAAAGCAGATGTGAATAAAAAGAATGAAAATTTATTTTCTTTGCCCATCTCACATTTCTCTCTAACACATGGAAATGGACATCGTGTGCGCACGCATGCACACACACACACAAATAAACCCTTTGATCTGAAACGTGTCTATAAAGAGCATTTTTAAGGGATCCTCACATTTAGGATAGTCAGAATCTCCATCTGTGGTTGTCAAGTCTTTTATTCAGAGGAAATAACTAATTTATATTGTGAGATTGACATGACTACAACTGAGGACCAGTGTCTGTACTGCTTTACATCTTTCTGAAACTTGATAAATAAGGACTATCAGACTTTACAAAGTGAAGCTGGGAGAAAATAAAAGCTAGTAGGTTCTCTTGATGATTTATAATTTGACCAAATTCACAGATTTCATCTGATCAAATAGAGCTCTGCTCAAAGTTCCTAAAGCGAGCAAGTGTGGAGAGGCTCTTTTTTCCCCCACACAAAAATCAGAAATAAAAAGGAATCTTCTGCAGGAACAGAGACTTCATGACCCAAGAATCGTAATGTCTCAGTTCTCAAATCAGAGATGGCTCTTCATATGTGCAGATGGGATGAATATCCAGAAAATGCTCTTTGGAGAGTGCTTAACACCTTGGAACTGTTTCCCCACTGCCCATCTTGACTTCACCCTTTCTGCTTCCTGCCTTGAGATTTCCTTCATTAGGTAGGCATTCAGTCTTTAGAAGTTGGCTATAAAATTTGCTGAGAGGATTCCTGCATTTTAAGTACAGATTATCCGATTATCTAGCTAACACTTGCAGTCTGTTACAGTAAGATGTAACTAAATTTCATTGAAGAAAGAGACAATAGGTTGAAATTGATGCTATTAGCATTGTGACTAGGAAATCACAATATCCCTGTTTCTGACTTCAATTTATATTTTCAACCTACTTTCCATTCTTCACTTCCATATTCCATTCATTAGCCTTCTAACTCTTTCCTGCATAAGCCTCACACATTTCCGCACCTGTGACTTTGTTCATTCTTTTTCCAAAGCGCTCATAAATGTCACATCCTTGAAAACCTGTCCTTTGGTAGATGAGATCACTTGAGACAGCTATGCACAGTAAAGATTTGAGTTCCAATGAGCAGTTTTGAGCCACTGAATGATTCTCGAATTAGAATGTGCATAAGAATCACCTGGCATGCTTGTCACTTATGGGAACTTTGTAGTCCCACCTCATAGATTTTGATGTGGTAGTTCTTTGAGGACCCTGAACACACTGTGTTAATATGTGTACCTGGTGATTCCAAGACATCTTTAGGAAACAATGTGCTAAGGACCAGTCCTCTTTGCTTTTTAATTTCTGGCAAAAGGTGTACAAAAAAAAGTTCTTTCCAAAATAAAAATGTCATTAAAATTATAATTCCTGGAAATTTCATTCCAAAAAACATTACAAACCAGACATTTTTATTCCCTATCTTCCTATCTGGGATGGAAAGTATTTAGATAGAAGTTAGCTAAATGTGGGTTAATGAAATTGCTATTAATCACTTTTTGAGAAAATGTAGGAATCCCAGAACATGCTGTAATTTGCATCACTTTTGTACTGCCTCTGCCAGCTCTGTAGTTAGAGTAACAAAACAACTATTTATGAAAAGGGCAGGTTTAAGATGAAAATAATTCTTTTGCAAAACTCAGAAATCAGTATCAGAGCCCACGAACTGTGCTCTTCCAACTGGAGAATCCTGTATTTGTAATAAATTCCTTTTGCTCTGGATGAGTTCTGCATTTTCAATGAGGTTAACTTGGCAACATTCTAGTTGATTTTAATAAAAATAGCTGCTTTGAGGACAGGGAGCTGAGGTTGCCAAATTTACAGCTGCCTTGCACAATTACTCTTACACCTCCTTCAGGGCTACTTAGAACCAGTAAGCAAATTAAGTGTATCGATTGCAATTTTGTTGGACTAACCCCCCTTTTTTTTTCTTAAGGAATAAACTTGATTCCTTTCAGTATGTGTCTGTTCAGAGTGATCTCTTTTCTTTTCAGCCATAACACAAAGACAACATCATGGCTGGATCCACGACTTGCGAAAAAGGCTAAACCTCCTGAAGAATGCAAGGAAAATGGTAGGTTATTAAGTTTTTATGGTGTTTCAGTATTGCACTTTGAGAATGTTTGTATTTCTTAAAAGAGGGGCTCATGTAACGAAGCAATAATATAGTTGCAACTGTTTTAAAGCTGTAATATTTAGTGCTCAGATAGGAGCGAGAATTAACTCGGCATTTCAGCAGTGCCATGTGGCTCTTTTTCTCTCTGAGACTGCTGGATACCACTTCTCTGTCATCTCTGTTGGTTCTGTCTGACTCCTGGCCTGACTTTTCCGCCACCTACTCAGGACTTTTTGTTTGCAGTATGTCTCTCTGAGAACTCTGATCTTTTCATTGGAATCACTTATGATCTATAGAGAAACAGTGTTTGGCACTAGACATAATATTTGACTTTTTTGTTCAGTTATATAGCGTACTAGTAGTATTAAGGAACCACTGATATAAAGATCAATACATATAAGGAAATACCTAATAACTAATTGCATGTAGATGCTGAATGAGCATTTGTTTTTTCTAGTTTCCAGTGCAATATTAACTTGCTTAAAATGGACTGTTTTTATATATGTCAAGGATTTTTAAAGCAATTTTGAGAACTAGGTAAATGTAAATCTTATTTTAGTAAATTGTATAGATGAAATCTACTGATGATACTTAGAATTTTTGGAAATATTGAGCTCAATGTCAGAGTACTTATAATTTATCTATATTAAAATAGCATACTCTCTTGAATTATTACTTGACTACATTCACAGCCTTTATCTGATCAAATTACTAGAGTCCTGGCCAGAGGCCTCTGTCATTGAGAAGCTCTAAAAGGTGAAGAAAGTACTGAAGAGTTTTTATGCTCTTTAAATGTTTTTTAAATGTCAACATTTTTTAAAATCTCTAATTCTAAAATGTCCTTTCACTTTAACTTTAATTCTAGCTTTCTCAGATAATACTTATGTAATATTGTTCATCCTGTATTATCAGGTAACTTTGTGCTAATGAGTTAAATAGAATTTAGACTATATGATTTATATATATATATATTTGAATGTATAAACGTTCAGTTTTTAATCACTATATTTAATAATATCTTCATAGCTTTATCTGTGTACCTTCCGTGTAATAGTGCAACTGGATGTGATTGAATCCCACAAAATGATTAAGTGACCTGGACTTTTGAGAACAATTAGGTTATATTTCATTGGCATCCTAATAAGATATGTATTGAAAATTGTGATAGGTCATTAAATTTATATGGCTTGATCTGTAATATCTGGGGGTTACAATTTACTTATGCCACATACATAAAACCTTAGTATATTCTAATTAAAATGAATTTAACAGTTTTACAGTTCTGTGACATATTGTACTTCTCAGCTGTCTTAGTCCTTTGAGTTGTTCTTTTCATTATAAACAGCTATTAAAGTCAAGTCTTAAAGTCCTAGGAGAAATGGAGGCATAACACATTGCATAATTATAATATTTCAATGTTATCAGTTTTTCCCACATCTGTACTTGTCTGTCTTCTCAAGATGGTTGATGCCTAAAATATGATGATGACAGGATCTGTGAGGCATGTGTCATTGAAAAATGATCCTAGAATTCAGTCTTGTAGCTCAAAGTGACTTATAACTGGCCAATAACTATTTTCATTCTCTACAAAATAAATGATTCATAGATTTTAATCCATATAATATTGAAATGTTTCATAATGGAAATTACAATCTAGTTAGAATGCAATTATTCCAGACACATTTTTAGTTTTCTAGTCAAGAAAAGTGCTTTTTTTGTAATATTGCTACTTCTGTTTTTATTTCTGTTTTCTTTAAATTACAAAAATTAAAATTGTTTAAAGCATTGGATATTAATGGATTGCTTTTGAGCTTAGTAGTTAAATTAAGCTTCTTTATTTGTGTCACAATTAAATGCAGATCAAACAAAGTAGAGTAGCTTTCTGAATGCTGGAATATGTGTAAATGTGTATTAAAAGTGCAGCAGCTCAAAATGGCAATATCTTTTTCCCATAAAGATAATTCTTCTTCCTCCAGGGAAATAAGGTGGAGAATAATTACTTTAATCCAATCTGGAGCTGATTGAATATGAGGTTGGGTAGAGTTTTGGTAAGACCCAATCTCTGGTTTTGCTCCAGGTCTTAGAGTGTTTGCCCACCAGTGTTTTCAAATGACAATCTATTGCACCGTAGCAAACATTTTCTGTAAAGGGCCAAATAGTAAATATTTTAGATTTTGCAGGTTACCCAGTTTCTTGCAACTACTCATTGTTGTACCAAAAAGTGGGAGAAGTCAATATATAAATAAAGGGCATGGAAATATTCTGATAAAATTTTGTTTATGGACACAGAAATTTGAGTTTCATATACTTTCACACAATAAAATATTGTTCTTTTTTAAAATTTTTTTCTCAACCATTTAAAAGTGTGCAAACTGTACTTAGTTTGAGCCATATAATTATAAGGGCAGTCTAGATTTATCTCATAGGATGAACCCTGACCTCGTGTGGTCACACAGGGACTTCTTCCCCTTGACAAGTCTTGAAAACCAATATTTTAAAAAAATTTTTCTTAGTGTTCTATATACTGCTGAAAATTGGCGGTCTTAGTTTTTTGCTTTTGATGCTAGACTTTGCAGCTTCAGAATATGACAAATGCTATTATAGGATAATTGACTATGTGTTTGAGATCGTTCTAATCAATGTTTTATCACTCTAATCTCTCAAGACATCTCAACTCTCTGCTGGTTTCTCAAATAGTAGCCTTCTTCTCAGGCCAAGTCTGGATTCTCCCCAGATCCCAGAATCAACCAAATCAGCTGCAAATTCTTGCTTCATCTCTCTAGGGTTCGTGCCTCTTCAAAATCTTAAGCTATCTAGACCTTGTTGCTTTAGCAGTCTCTGATCTCTTTAAATGCTTGTTTTTATGTTGTCTCTAGATTTCCTTTGAGTTCTCATGGATTATGAGCTTCTCATTCTGTTTTACCCTGAGGCAGAAATTTTACTGCAGCCACTTTTAAGTTGTACATTCCACACCTTTCTGAATTGAAAACCATAAGCTCTCTGTTATTATTATCAAATATTTTAATTTGTAAATATTTTGGTGATGTTTTATTTGTATGCATGCTACTATGGATGTGTGTGCATATGAATGTGTATATGAATATAGATCTATAAATCTATGCATCTTCAGATCTGTTCACATAGGTGCATAAAGTTAATTCCTTGATCAACTATAAGAGGAAGTCAAATGAAATCAACTAATTTATTTTCAGGCTAGAGAAAGAACTAGTAAATGTTCAAATGGCTTTAGTACAAATAAATATTAATCACTTATTCTATTGACTCTAAAGCAATTATTTTGCTTTTTCATTTGAAGGATAGCACTGTAACCAAAAATAAAAACATACTTCCATCTCACACAGTATGGTTGAAAATACTGAAACCATTGTGTGCTGTGCATTTGTCATAGCTCTATGCACTTTTGGAGTTTCAGCAGCCATCTATGTGGCAGAAAAAAGTCTCCACCCACTACAGGAATCTAATATTAGCATTTGGGGGAGTGCTGTTTAGCAAGCCACCATAATCTTTTACAAAATGCCATAGAAATAACTGTTAACTGTCAAATAATTTGGATGCAAGATTGGTTGAACTGTGTATGAAACACCATCATATTCGTTCCCAGTCCACAGAATCAGTACCATTGGGTTTCTCCTGCCACATTTCCAGTCACGGATATCCTTAGGACACACCCCACAACGTTTACGGAGTTGGTGTCAACATCAAAAGTGCTTCAAACCTGACCATTCTTTTCTTAAAGTTAAAATGAGATTTTACCCAGAAAGACCACACTATTATATTCAAGAGAGGAAATTTAGCCAGGAAAATTCTATTCCAAACCCAAATCTATGGATGGGTTTTTAGACAATATACGTGATCTCTGGAGCCTAGGTTTTCCTGCCTGTAAACTGGGAATGGTATCTCTTTCATGCAAATTTAGTTTAAAATATAAGTAGTGCTTGTTTTACCACAGGCTCAAAAATAAATGCTCCTTTCCTTTCCTTTCGGCAAATTAGCTTCATAAAAGACAAGGGAATAGTTGCCTGCCAATAGAATAGTTGCCTGCCTTAAGAACTTTGAATTACTCCAGCATATCCTGAAGAGATAGACATGAACAATCCATGTAAACTAAAATTATCCAGCTAGCCAATTCCAGCCCAATATTAATAGATTAGAGATTTCCCCCTTCCATTCTGTTGAACTGGCTCTTCATTTTCACAAGGTTATAATTACAATTGTATAAGCGATGTGACTTTATTTTTTATTCTATCTAGAGTTTTCTCATGTTACTTCAGGAAAAAAAATCATATACCCAACTCATTTACCTACATGAACACTGCATTTCAACTGGCATTAATTGAAATTTTGAATTATTACTTTATCTTTTAAGAAAAACCATGTCCAAGTTGTGGATGAACAATGACAGTTTAAGTATATTATGCAATATTTATTAAATAGATTTTATTTTCAAGAGAAGGAAGTTGACTTTCTAAAACAGTAGAAACACAAGTTTCAGGTTGTCTCTTAAGTTTTTTTTTTTTTTTAAATCTTTTTTTATTTTTTCTTTTTTTTTTATAGAGGCATGTTTTATTTATTTTGTTTGTTTGTTTGTTTGTTTTTTGTTTATACATGCACTGGGTACAGTCAGAAGCGCGGGAGGGTGAGAGAATTCACCAGAGCCAGAGCGGGGAGCAGAGCAGGCAGAAGGACCGAAGTGCACTGCTGAGGGGAGCAGCGGGCGGCAGGAGAGGTCTGCGCGCCATGTGGGACCCTCCTCTGGTGGCCGGGGAGCAGCCGGGGATCGAACCGGCGCCGCAGAGGCCGCGGGCAGCTTCGCAACCCAGCGCTCAACCGCTGCGCCACCGGGGAGGCCCTGTCTCTTAAGTTTTATAGTATTGATACAAATTAGGAAATGTATAGTTTTATTCTCATCATTCAGATTCTGCTTCTCAACTTCACAGTGTATTTCCCCTTAAATAAAAACAAATTAGTTTCACCTTTGAATATTTTATTTCTAATCTGATTTAAGTCTACTAAGAGTATGTTTGCAAAGTACCTTAAAATTTTTCCACCAGAAATAATTCATAAACACAGACTCTAAAATTATTAACTATTCAAATACTAATACTTTAAGATTAAAAGAGGCATTTGTCTATAAAGATCATATATCTATCTTTAAATATTATGAGCAAATTAAATGTTACTTTGTTTCTATACTGATATTTTGGGTGTTTTTATAAAAAATGAGGAAATTTCAAATATCTTAATAGAAGCAGTTGGTTCTTATTTTGCTAACTGCTAATTATTTGTATTAGTCATGATTTTCTGTAGAAGCACTTTGAGGTATGCTTCATCAAATAATATATACCCTTTCCAGTATTTTTGGCTCAAGAGTGCTAAGAAATGCTAACATTTTAGGAATTTAAATCTTTTGTGGAGGAAATAATGAAAGTAATCCAAAATAAATCATATAGTATGAATATTCCACTTTTGTGTACTAGTGCCAAATTCTGGGTTATGACTGTCATTTTTCTAATTTGTCCCAGTCTATTCTGATTGGTTGGTGTCCACACCATAACATCAAATATTTTAAATATTATTTATGCATGAATTGTTTATGATTTATTTCTACCTATAAAAATTGCTGTAATTGTAAGATAGAGCCTATGTGAGGATTATAAAATTCTGCCTTCCTGAAATATATCTTCTCTTTACTCCTTAATGTACATTAGATTGAAAACAATATCAACATCATGAAATTTGTTTGTTCTACACAGGAGTAAAATATAATTTTTCTAAAGCTTTTTACTTTGTAATAATTATAAGTTTGCAGGAAATTACAGAAGAATCTATATGGAGGTACTATAACCCCTTGCAAATTCTCCCTCATTGTTAGCATCTTAGATAAATATATAATCAAAATCAGGAAAGAGACATTCATACAATCCACTGAACTTATTTGATTTTGCTAGTTACACAAGCATTTGTGTATGTATGTGTACGTGTTTCCATGCAATTACAACACATGTATGTTTGCATGTAACTCTGACCACAATCAAAATTTAAACCTGCTCTAATACCACACCACTCATGCTACCACTTTATACCCAAGCCTTCCCTGTACGTAATCCCAAACCAGAAACAGCAGGAATCTAATGTCCATTTCAATTACTTTGTTATTCCAAAAATGTCATATAATTAGATTTATACAACGTAAATTTCTGAGGTTGGTTTCTCCAATCAAATTGAAATCTATTCAAATATAGCATAGCTTGTCACTTTCTGTATATCACTACTTGTTTAAGTATTTACCTATGCTAGGACTTCTGAATTGTTTCCAATTTTTAGCTAACATGAATAAAGCTGTTACAGACATTTTTGTGTGGGTTTTTGCATGAACATGGTTTTCTTATCTGGGCTAAGTGCCTAAGAGTATAAGAGTTAAGTTACAGAAATTGTATATTTTTAGTTTTAGAATAAATTGCCAAAAATATTTCCCAGAGTGTTTGTGGCTCTTTATAGCCCCACCAGCAATGAAGGAGTGAACCGCTTGTGCTATATCCTTGCCAGCATTTGGTGTTATGACCAGGGTTTTTCTTTTAGCCATTCTGATATGTTTGTAATAATATTCCATTATGGTTTTATCTTGTATTTTCCTAATGGCTAATTGAATCTTTTCATGTGTTTATTTGCCATCTGTATATCCTACTCAGTGGCATGTTTAGCCATATTCTTTGCCCAATTTTTAATTAGATTCATTATTTTTAAATTCAGTTTTGAGAGTTCTTTACTTATTCTACATATAAGTCTCTTTATCAAATATGTTATTCACAAAAATTTTTGCCTTGCCTGTGACTTGTCTTTTTATCATCTCTGCCAGGTCTTTTTCAGAGAAACTCTTTCAAATTGATGATTTTCAATCTATCAGTTTTTGCTTTGATGAATCATGTTTTCAGTATCAAGTCTAAGAACATTTCACCTAACCCTAAATACTAAAAATGTTATTATCTATTGTTTTCTGCAGTGGTATGGTTTCGCATTTAAGCCTGTGATCTATTTTGAATTAATTTTTATAAAGTATAAGATTTAGGTTGAGATTCAATTTCTTTTTTCCTATGAATATCCAATTTCTCCAACACTTTTTATTGAAAATGATTTGTTACTCTTTGTGGTTTAAATTGTGTGTGCTGCTTTGTCATGAATCACTCGGGTTCCATTCATTTATCTGTGCCAGTGCACCCTTTCTTGATGACTGTAGCTATATTAGTCTTAATATTGGGTGGACTGTTATTGCCTAATTTATTTTTTATATATACAGTAAAAGAAGCTTTAATCAGATCAGGCAAATATAGCAATTCTGAACTTGTAAGACCCTAATAACATAACTTCAAGTTATATATAAAGGAAAAAATTGGCAAAGTTAAAGAGTATACACATCTCTTACTATTCAATATGCTAGACAAAAGAATAAGAAGAATTTTAACAGCAGAAAAATAATCTTGATCCAAAAGTCTCATATATGCACATTTTGTCTTTAACTTAACATTGTACTTCTCAAGCAGGCTAATATTGTGCTTTATAAACATGGACCACACTGTGGTAGTCCATGGAACAAGTTTCAACAAATTTCAAAGATGACATCCCTATGTCACAGAAAACTTAAAGAAAATAAAACTTTAACTATAAAGATAACAGAAATACTCCCCATATTTGAATTTTTTTAAAAATTACAGTTTTTTCCAAGTTTATTGAGATTTAATTAAGATAAAATTGTATACATATAAGGTAAACATGATTTGATACATATATTATGAAATCATTAATACAATAAGGTCATTTAGTACATTTATCAATGCACATAATTACTGTGTGTGTGTGAGTGTGTGTGTGTGATGAGATCATTTAAGATCTACTCTCCTAGTAACTTTCTAGTATATAATATACTGCTATTAGCTATAGTCACTATATTATATATTAGGTCCTCAAAATTAAAATTAATTTATCTTATAACTGGTAGTTTATACCTTTTGACTAACATCTCATTTCTGCCACCACCACCACCATTGCAACCTCTGGACCACCATTGTACTCCCTATTTCTGTGAATTTGACTTTTCTGATTCCACATGTAAGTAAGAGCATATAGTATTTGTCTTTCTCTGACTAATTTATTTCACTTGGCAAAATGTTCTCAAATAAAATGTCTGTATTATATGTATAGATGTATGTATATGTCATACATATCTATCATTTATTCTGTCAATGTACACAGTTTCCATTTCTGTGCAATTATAAATCAAACTGCAGTGAACACAGAATATACAACAGATATCTCTTCAAGGTAGTCATTTAATTTTCTTCAGTTATATACCCAGGAGTAACATTGCCAGATCATGGTAATTCTATTTTTAATGTTTTGAGGAATCTTCATACTGTCTTCAATAATGGCCATGCCAAGCTACATTTCCACCAACAGTTCACAAGGGTTTCCTTATTTCATATACTTGCTAATGCTTAATATCTCTTGTCTTTTCATATAAAAGCCATTCTAATCGGTGTGAGGGCTCACTGTGATTCTGATTTTCATTTCTTTGATGATTAGTGATGTTGGACACCTGTTCATGTACTTCTTGGCCATTTGTTATCTTCTTTGAAAAAAAATGTCTATCCAGATCCATTACCCTTTGGCATCAATTATAATGTCCCCTCTTTCAATTCTGATTTTCTCTGAGTATTTTAGTCTAGTTAAAGTGTAGCCCATTTTGTCTTTTCATAAAACCTGCTCTTAATTTTGCTGATCTTTTCTATTCTTTTCTTATCTCTACTTCATTTATTTCACTCTGATTATTGTTAGTTCCTTCCTTCTGGTACTTTTGGGGTATTTGTTTCTTGAGATATAAGGTAGGTTGTTTGAGATTTCTTTTTTCTTAATATAGGTGTTTATTGCCATGAATTTTCTTCTTAGTACTTTTTTGCTATATCCCAAAAGTTTTGGAATGTGGAATTTCTGTTGATTTTAAAATTTCATATTTAAAATAAATAAGAAAGGAACTTTTTTCATATATTTTCAATATTTTCCTTGGAACTTCATATCTATAGACAGATATAATTGGTATAATTTTATGATCAATGTATATGTTGTATAATTTATTTTCTTAAATTAACAGTAAATTTAGCTCTCTGATAGATATTTTAAAATACAAATATATATTGTTTTCAGTTTTCAAAGAACAAATTTCTATTGTTTTTTGCCTTCACAATTTCCAAAAATGTTTACTAGAGTCCACATAATATTGGAACAGTTTCTCTGAACACTCAGTGTGGGTCTCTGTCAATTCTACTACAGCATGGCTTTAGGTGTCCCCAGAGGTTAGATTCTGTTCGTCAAAGCAGAAAGCAAAACAGAAAGGTGAAACATTGATCTGAAGCTTCAACAGATTCTTTTAGAAGTAGAGAATCAGATCCAGATCAGAACTCTAAACCAAATAATTGAACATTATCTGTGGCTTGTAGTTGGAAAAGAAAAAAGTAAGTTTGATTTCAGTTGCTGATGAGAGGTGATCTGATTTACCTCTTAATACATGTAAGCTTAAGGTTTTTTAAATACACCATATCACAAAAGAGCTTTCCAAAACCAGTAACTATTTTAAAAGTAAGCTTTCATTTTTACTAAGTAAAAAAAATGAACTTTTAAGATATAATACAATCCATGATAGTTGGATAATCACCAAGTTTTTCAAAGTGTCTGGTATAATATGTATTCTATGAGGCTGCTCACACAACTTTTGACTAACATTTCCTCATTTCTTCAAAGAACAAGATAGTTGAGGTGATAACATATTAAATTCTCCAAAAAATATCAAGGATATGAAAAAATCATATCTCAAAGTAATTTAATTTCCAAGAACACAAGATTTTATGCTATCGGTGGGAATATAACTTGAGCTAGAAAGCTGCCTGCAGACAGAAAGGACCAAGCTTTTTTGGTATTTTGATACCAAAACTATACAAGGAAACCAAGTAGATTTAGAAATAGTATTTCTAAGGCACTACTTCAAACCAGCAATACAAAACCAATGTGAAATTTTATTAATTGTATTTTTGAACTTCTTACCTTTAAGGAATAAACCATGGATATTCTATTATCAGTATTTTGGCACATAAAACTAAAATTTGACTTTTCATAATGGATTCCCAATCAATATTTTCTTTCATTAAAAAAAATCTTATCTTCCCTCTTCAGAATTATAATTTCAAAGTATTCAAATTTATATCCTTCCTCTTTGCCTTTATACATGTTTGCTTGACCAAATCTTTCCTTTGAGACTGTTTTACTCTCTTCCAATATTTTGAGGCTACCTAAAAAGTGTTCCTTTCCCTATGATTCTAGTACTCAATTCTTATAAATCATTTTATGCATTTTAATGTAGATTACCTGCAAACAAAACAAGTTGATTCACTCATCCATCTGAAAAAAAGCTAGTAAATAGCCACTCTGCTTGTAGAATTGAGCTAATAACCTTGAAAAATGCAAATAAATGCCACTCCTTGTTCTTCAAAGAACAAAATAGTTGAGGAGAAAGCTTATTAAACTCTCCAAAATAATGAGGAAAGTTTAATAATAGTGTAAGGAAACATCCACAATACAAAAAGAAAATAAAAGACAAAACACTGAAAAGGAATTGTGGAGGAAAGATGAAACATGGAATTTTAGTAGTTTTAAAAATGACTTAGATTTATAGTCATTCTCAGATATTCAGTTTTTGCTGAATTGCTTCATTTGTTGACCTCTTTTCTATCTACTTCTTTCTCCTTGGTTTCCTTCCCATATATACACTGATGACTCTCAATTTCCCTTTCAACTCTGATTATGTTACTAAATATGCATAAGTGCTATATTAATTCCTATTTCTTCTTTGAGTTTTATTCCTATTATGTTATTATTGCTTAGGTAATTTTAGATAGTCCCATCCTCCACTCCTACTCCAACCAGGTCCATATTTGTTATATTATCTTTCTAGCCTTTCTTTAAAAGACTTATAAAATTTTCCTCTCCATTACTAAAGTGTTAGTCTTACATGTGTCCTTTTAATCTTTAGTTTATATTATTCTCTGTGAAATATTTGATGTAAAAAAGTATTTATTCACATGTTACAAAATCTATTTTCTTAAAATGTATCCTTCTGACTGGGTGTCCCCTTTCACAATTGCAATGCAGTCCTATCCAGCTATTCCTTTACTTCTTGCTACTCATATTCAACATAGATAGAGCATTTGTCTTTATAGTCAGGATTCTGCATTATTTCTGTATCACTCCATTTTGTTTCTTTGTGTTGTGAACACTGCCAGCTGTTGTTATTCTTTATTCCACTCTGATTACTAATGCTTTATTTAAAAAATAACAAGATTCAGATTTTGCATTCTTGGATCTTCGTTAAAAGGTCAAAAAATCCAAATACCAGCGTGGCATAGTGAAAGAACATGAATTTGACACCCAAATACTGAGGAAGCTCCTAATAAAATTATGATTCAAGAAATGGATAGGTGAACATGTAACTTGATGTACCATGAACATCTTAGACTTCATAATACTTTTTATTTTACAACAAAAAGGGCTTCTAGTAATTTAGGAATTTTCAACAAGAACATCAGAGTAGTTTCCTTTAAATCGTGTTTCCTGTGTTTGTATGATAACTTTTAAGTTTAATAACTCTTATGTGCGCTATGTTTTCTTCAAAAACTTCTCTCATATTTGTTTCTCCTTATTCAATGGAGAAATTACTATTGACTTCTTGATGTGGAAGATTATCTCATCATTAGTATCTGTATGAGTTGACGTTCCCCTTATTTTATATGCCCATTTGTCATTCAGATTCTACTGGGAATACAATTTGTCTTATACAAGTATCTGGCTCCATTGAAAAGGAAGCTTGATTGAGACTTATTTAAAATTTATTTATTTCACTTGTAATTTTGAATGTGAGTTTTTTCCTTACTTTGTTTGACAGTGGGGGCTTGGCAATTTTCAAGAACTGTTCATATTTCATTAAATAGAACCTTAGTGTTCCTTTTTTAGCATAATGTTGAAATTACCTTTTCCTCCTGTTTGAATTTCAGCTTTGTGAAATTTCTTGAGAACATAATTGAATGATAATCTCATAAGATTATATACTATCATACTTTTTTATTGTCCTCACACAACACATAGCTTACAACTCATCAGATACCTGATGCTATATAAATAACAGGTGCTTTTACAAAGTTTATTGAGAGAAAGACCAATTTTCAGATAAATAAATAGTGCCACATGGTTGTTTTTCCTCAAATATATTAGCATTCCTATTGGTTTATTCTCCCAGTGTTATCAAAAAACCGTATGTAAATCACATAAGCTGATGTTGCTATTGTGATAATGCAGGGTGTGTATGTTGACCTGTACTAGTTTCCTGGTAATGATAGGAGCTCAGATGGTGATGAAAAACCAGAGCACTAAGTTAGAAGAGGTTGTAGCTCTTTCACAGCTAGTTCACCTTTTATGATATCTCATCAAAGCGTTCACTTTATATATGTCCTCACTCCCTTCCCTTTCTTCCTCCCACTTTTGGACTCTTTCATTTAAAGGCTTCTGACATAGTGCTTGTTGTTTTATTTGGGGTAAGGAAGGTTGAAGAGATAGTGTTAATGCTCCCAAAAGAAAATAATTATATCTGTGTGTGATTGCATAAGAAAGAAATATAGTAAGTGTGTACTTATGTGTGTCTGTATTTGTGTACATTATATATCTCTGGGCACAGTGAAAAAATTGCAATGTATCTGGGTTAATTAGTGAGGACATTTTTACAAAATGAACTTTTGTGCTGTTTTTAAAAAGACTGAAGAACTATGCCATAACAGAGAAAGGAAAAACAAAACAAACATAATCTACATGTAGAGTGACTTGATAATTTGGTACAGGAAAGAACAAATAAACTTTCCTGACTAGAGCTGATGTTTGAGCAAGTATAGTCATATGTAAGTATATAAGTAGATAATGCAGAAATGTTACAAATTTATAGGAGAGAGGATCAGGTAATTGTATGCCGTAAAAAAAAAGTGATTAGAAATATCTCATTATCTAGACATGATGGTCTTAAACCATAAAAAGCATAGTCCTGACCCCAACCAAGAAGCCTACTTGTTAGTTGAGAAACACCTAAATAATGGGAACAGATGGTAGCAATCCAAAGACACTTGTATGAGTTCTTGCTACAAAATTTGTAATCTAAAACATTTTCACATATGTCAAATTTATCCTAATAAGCACTCTATGGAATAGTAAAAATTAATATTTGTCCTAAAAGACCAAGTCCCATCAGTCGCTGCTCGACCTGCAGTTAGAACCTTTTCCTTGTGTTTCCTCAATGAGCTTTCTCCGAATTATACCACCACTAGGTGTGGGTCAGAACCAAAGGATAAACAACCATCAAGAGTCCTTGGTATTTATGTTTGCTATTTCCTCTTCTAGAACATGCTAAGCATCACTACTATTGTAGCTATCATAAACAGAAACCAAGAACAGGAACAGCAGCATATGTTCAGGATAATGTATTTAGCACTATTGTACAATCTGGGAATTCATACCTGGAAGAATGCTTGAGTCCTCCCCAACATTCCTTTGGATTTATCACTTTCTGTTAAGCAGAATGATACTGCACTTGCCATTTGCTAGCATCATTCAGCACACGTAGTACCTGCCATTCTTAGAAAAACCTAATTCCCTGAAGAATAGTAAAAGCTGGCTTAAACTTATTAAATGTTTAGCTGCTTCAAGGACTATATGCAATCCTCCAAAGAAAAGTTTTTTCCTTATTAAAAAGGTGTTCATTGACTCCTTTACTGCCACCAGGAAGATAAATCTAGTAAATATTATCAGACCTCCATGGTTTCTTAGTCTGCATTGTCTATATTTGTCTTGTTTTGAAATTTGTCCCCTTTTACTCAGAGCATTGTTTTAAAATTGTATATGATACATGTACATAAATTCATAGACAAAACTAGCAAAGAAATAGCTATTAACTTTTTAAAACTAGGTGCGAGGTAGTATTGTTAAGTTATTAAAATAGATTGGGGAACTAAATTTTGCCAAGAAAGCAAATGCATTACAGCAGGAAAAATGGCAATGGAGTAGAACATTTGAAAACATACAGACATGATGACATAAGTTTGGTTAATTGTAATAATGTAATTAATACTGTCCAGGTAACTCTGAACCTTGTACCTATAGAGAAGAAACTCAGCATAATCAGGGAGAATATGGACTCTCTGAAACCACACTACTTGAGTTCAAATCCTGGTTCTGAAAGTTACCGCACCTCTGAGTAGCTCAATTTCTGAATCTAAAAATAGAGATAAATTAATCTTCCTCACAGGTTGCTGTGAATATCTAGTGGATTAATATATTTTAAATGCTTAGAACAGTACTTGGGATGTTGGAAATACTCTATAATCCCTTTTATTATTATTAAGCAAAATATTTCAATTTATTTCTTACAGTCTTTCCTCAGCCTCCAATATGGGAGAGATTTTGAAATATCTTTTAAAATGTTTATTCCTAAATAAAACATACAGAGTTAACTTCAGTACATTCCTGTTATCTACTTTCACATTGTTTTTATGTTATTTTAATGAAAGACTACTAAAGTTTGAAAATTACTTATGCTAAGTGTCACATACATAACTTTGTTTATCCCTATAACAGCCCAATGAAACACATAATACTCATTTTACAGAAGAGGAAACTGATGATCAGTTCAGTTTTCTAGTAGACTTAGAAAATTAAAAACAAAATAAAATCTAGGCTAATGTAGCTCTATTCATGGCATTTCCCACTCCATTTTAATTATTTTGATAGTAGTACTTAAATTGCAAAATATTTCTTTCATAAAAGAACAGATGGGGAGGGGCGGAGCAACATGGCGGCGAGGAGACGCTGCGAGTAAGATCTCCCATTAAAAAAAGTGAATAGGGAGGAAAAGCGGCAGGTCCCAGTGAGAACTGGGACAGGGAAGATAAACGGGTGACGCCAGCGAACTGCCCGAAGAAGAAACTGGCCATAAAAGAGGACTAGAAGGGAGGGAAGCGCAGAACCCTGCTCCCCTCCCCCGCCCACAGAGGCGGCACTCTCCGACCGGCAGAGAGGAGGAAACAACAAACCAAAACGGCAAACAAGAACGAACGACGCAGCAAGCGGGACTGTGAGTGGAAAGGAACTATTGCAGCCACCACACCCCGTGAACGGGAGCTGAGGCGAACCCTGCAGGATCCGCCGCGGGGGTGAGCGAACGGCTCCGGGCGCCATTAGAGAAAAACAAAGACCCCAGGAGACGCGCACACAGCCCCGGCTGCCGGTAAGCCTGCGCGGGAAAGCGGCGCACTCGGGGAGCTTGAAAAGCAAGTGCAGACCTGGATCGCGGCTGCCCAGGTCCCCGCGCCTGCGACCTAGGCTTGCGGGGAGACGACCTAGGCTTGCGGGGAGACGCGCGGAGGTCCTCACTGAGGTGAAGGTCCCTCCCTGAGTGAGCAGGAACCAGGCGCCCAGGCACGGGAGCTGTGCAAAAGGCGCCATTCCCGCGCCACTGAACTGGGCTACAGCCCGCGTCCTGGAACTGAGGGCTTTGAACTGAGACCCGGGGCACGAAAATTCGGGGCGTGGTTTCTCCACGACGGTGGGGCACAAGGCAGACACAGCACCCCAAAGCTGTTGAGGTGTACCCTACCATTCCCGCTCTGTTCTCTGTCCCACGGGGTGGGGGGAGGCGAAAAACAGCCCCCCAAGGACAATAGGAGAGATCTCTGGCGCCACCTAGCGACCAGGAAAAAAAAAGTCACTAACACCCTATAAAACAGGACATTTCTTAAGACTGCTTGAAAAGGGCAGAAGGTTTCTGGAGGACCCAGTGGCCAGCCGGGAAGTTATTCCACGCCAGGCCCCTTCCGACCAGCAGTCTGAGCCCACAGAGGGAGCAGGCACCCACGTCTAGGGCAGACTGGGTGCGCAGAAGAGTGTGCCTGAAACCGGAGGCGCAGGGACTGCATCCCGCTTCGCCATTTGAGAACAGGGACATTTCTTCAGTAAAAACTGCCTAAAACCAGCAGAAAGCTCCCCCAGAAGACAGAGATGGCTCCTGGAAGAGCCAGAGGGGAGCGGAGAAGTTCACCCAAGATGTCAGTCAGTCCGAGCAACACAGTGTCCCAACGCATACGACAAATTAGAAAACAGACAGTAGGGAGTAGAAGAACCACACGCAACCTAAAAACTCCTCAGGAAAGAAGCACACCACAAAAAGAAAACCACTCCCCAGATTGCAACGACAGCAACTTGGAAGAACTTCTGAGCCTTCCAGAAAGAGAATTTAAAATTGCCATGATTAAAAAAGTGATAGATCAGAAGAAGGAAATTGAGTCCCTAAAGAGGGAAGTAAGAGAAATGCAGGAGATCAAAGAATTAATGGAGGAACTAAAGAACTCTGGGAAAGCAATGAAAGCAGAATAGATGAAATGGAAGAACGAATAAGTAATCTTGAAGACACAGAAATAAAAAGAACCCAAACAGAAAAGGAAAGAGAAGTACGAAGGAAAAGAATGAAGAAAGACTTCGGGAACTATCTGACTCCATGAGGAAAGGAAATATAAGAGTTATAGGAATTCCAGAAGGAGAGGAGAGAGATGTAGGAACAGAGAAAATATTCATGGATATAATTGAAGAGAACTTCCCAAATGAGAAGAAGGAGCTGAAAATTGATATACAAGAAGCAAGAAGAACACCAAACTTCCACGACGAAAGGAAAAACACAGCAAGACACATAATAGTAAAGCTCCCAAGAATCCAGGACAAGGAAAAAATAATGAAGCTGACAAGAGGGAAGAAACAGATAACATTCAAAGGAAAACCAATCAGGCTGACATCAGACTTCTCTGAAGAAACACTACGGGCAAGGAGAGAGTGGAGGGACATAGTCAACAGACTCCAAGAAAACAGATGCCAACCAAGAATACTCTATCCCGCAAAGCTCTCTTTCCTCCATGAAGAAAGAATATGGACCTTCCCAGACAAAGAGAAACTCCGGAATTTCATTGCGACTAAACCCCCACTCCAAAAAATACTACAAGGAGTCCTAAAGCCAGAACCTCAGAGGGACGAATAACAATGAAAGAAGGCCAAAAAAAAAAAAAAGTTATTAAAAGAATAAATAAATAAAATCAAAGGAAAGACAAACACAATGGCAAATACAGATGTTAACATATCAATATTAACTCTAAATGTAAATGGACTAAACTCTTCAATAAAAAGACACAGAGTTGCAGCCTGGATTAAGAAACAAAACCCAACCTTTTGCTGTCTCCAGGAAACACATTTAGCTACAAAAGATAAAAATAGGCTCAAAGTCAAAGGATGGAAAACAATCCTACAAGCAAATGGGCCAAAAAAGAAAGCAGGAACAGCTATACTTATATCAGATAAAACAGACTTCAAACTCAAAAAATAAAAAGAGACCCCAATGGTCACTACATTATGATTAAGGGGACAATACTTCAAGAAGAAATAACACTCATTAACATATACTCACCAAACGAAAGAGCACCAAAATATATCAGACAACTGTTGTCCTCTCTGAAAACAGACATCAGAGAAAACACATATGTAGTGGGAGACTTCAACACACCACTATCAACAATGGATAGATCAACAAGACAAAAAATAAGTAAAGAAACTAAAGCTCTAAATAAGGACCTAGAGCATTTGGGCTTAACAGACATCTATAGAACACTAAACCCAAAAAAAACGGAGTACACATTTTTCTCAAGCGCACACGGATCATTCTCCAGGATCGATCACATACTGGGGCACAAGACAAACATCAACAGATACACCAAGATTGAAATCATACCAACCATCTTTTCTGACCACGAAGGCATCAAACTAGAAATAAATCATAAAAAGAAGGCAAGGTACTATCCTACCTCATGGAGATTAAAAGCCACACTACTGGAAGACCACTGGACTAACGAGGAGATCAAAGAAGAAATTAAAAAATTCTTTGAATTGAATGACAAGGAGGACACCAATATCCTAAATGTATGGGATGCAGCAAAAGCAGTAATAAGAGGAAAATATATAGCAATAGAAGCTCACATCAAAAAACAAGAAAGAACTCAAAGAAACAACCTAATCTCGAAGCTCAAAGATCTAGAAAAAGAACAACAAAAAAACCCCAGAACCAGTAGAAGAAAAGAAATAATAAAAACCAAAGCAGAAATAAATGAAATTGAAACTAAAAAAACAATCCAAAAGATCAATGAAACCAAGAGCTGGTTCTTTGAAAAAATAAATAAAATAGACAAACCCCTAGCCAGGCTCACAAAGGAAAAAAGGGAGAAAGCACAAATACACAGAATCATAAATGAAAGAGGAGAAATCACAACGGACACAGCAGAAATCAAAAGAATAATCAGTAACTACTATGAACAGTTATATGGAAACAAGTTCAACAATCTAGAGAAGATGGACAAATTCCTACAACTCTACAATCACCCAAAGCTAGATAAAGAAGAAATAGAACACCTAAACAGACCAATTACAATTAGCGAAATTGAAATGGTAATTAAAAACCTCCCCAAAAACAAAAGCCCAGGACCTGATGGATTTACAAATGAATTCTACCAAACATTCAGAGACGAATTAGTGCCTATCCTTCACAAACTCTTCCAAAAAATTGAGAAGGAAGGGACAATACCAAACACGTTCTATGAAGCCAATATTACACTAATACCAAAACCGAATAAGGACAACACAAAAAAGGAAAACTATAGGCCAATCTCCCTAATGAACACTGATGCAAAAATCCTCAATAAAATTTTAGCTATCAGAATCCAACAATGTATCCATAAGATAATTCACCACGACCAAGTTGGATTCATTCCAGGGGCACAAGGATGGTTTAACATCCGAAAATCAATCAACGTTATCCAACACATCAACAAAAAGAAATATAAAAACCATATGATAATATCAATAGATGCTGAGAAAGCTTTCGACAAAGTGCAACACCCATTCATGATAAAAGCCCTTGAAATTCTTGGGATACAAGGAACATACCTCAACATCATAAAGGCCATCTATGACAAGCCAACAGCCAGTATCATTCTCAATGGTGAAAAGCTGAAAGCAATTCCATTAAGATCTGGAACAAGACAAGGATGTCCACTCTCACCACTGCTTTTCAATATAATACTGGAAGTCCTAGCCAGAGCAATAAGACAAGAGAAAGACATCCAAGGAATCCAAATAGGAAAAGAAGAAGTCAAACTATCACTATTTGCAGATGATATGATAATATACATAGAGAACCCCAAAATCTCCACAGAAAAACTAATTCAACTCATCAATCAATTCAGTAAAGTGGCAGGATACAAAATCAACACGCAAAAGTCAGTAGCCTTCCTATACACAAACAATAAATCTGAAGAAGAAGAAATCAAAAAAACCACCCCTTTTATTATCGAAACAAAAAAAATCAAATATTTGGGAATAAATCTAACAAAAGAGGTAAAGGACCTATACAAAGAAAACTATAAAACACTGTTAAAAGAAATAGAAGAAGACACAAAGAAATGGAAAGACATCCCCTGCTCATGGATTGGAAGAATAAACATTATTAAAATGGCCATCCTACCAAAAGCAATATACAGATTCAATGCTATTCCAATCAAAATCTCAATGGCATTCTTCAAAGAAATAGAACAATTATTGATGAAATTCATATGGAATCACCAAAAACCCCGAATAGCCAAAGCTCTACTGAAAAAAAAAGAAGGAAATGGAGGCATCACACTCCCAGACTTCAAACTATACTACAAAGCCATAATCATCAAAACTGCATGGTATTGGAACAAGAACAGACATACAGACCAATGGAATCGAATAGAAAATCCAGAAATAAACCCACAGATTTATGGTCAACTAATCTTTGACAAAGGAGCAAAGACTATGCATTGGAGCAAAGAAAGTTTGTTCAATAAATGGTGCTGGGAAAACTGGGTCGCTACATGCAAAAGAATGAAGCTTGACCACTACCTCACACCATACACAAAAATCAACTCAAAATGGATTAAAGAACTAGACATAAGACCTGAAACCATAAAATACATAGAAGGAAATATAGGCGAAACACTACGGGATTTGCACATCAAAGACATCTTTACAGACACATCACCCAAAGCAGTGATAGTGAAGAGAAAGATAAACAGCTGGGACTACATCAAATTAAAGAGCTTCTGCACAGCAAAAGAGACAATAACAAAAACAAAGAGAAACCCCACCAACTGGGAGAATATTTTTGCACCCAACACTAATGATAAAGGACTGATCACAAAAATCTGCAAAGAGCTGATGAGACTCAGCAACAACAAAGAAAATAATCCAGTCAAAAAATGGGCAGAAGAGCTAAAAAGAAACTTCTCTGAAGAGGAAATGCAAATGGCCAACAGACATATGAAAAAATGTTCAACATCACTTGTAATCAGGGAAATGCAAATCAAAACTACCATGAGATACCATCTCACACCAGTGAGAATGGCACATATTAAAAAAACTAGCAACAACAAATGTTGGCGAGGATGTGGAGAAAAAGGAACTCTTGTGCACTGTTGGTGGGAGTGCAAACTGGTCCAACCATTATGGAGAGCTGTGTGGAGATTTCTGGACCTACTAAACATAGAGCTTCCATATGATCCAGCAATTCCACTCCTAGGTATTTACCCAAAGGACACAGAAACATCAATTCCAAAGAGCACCTGCACTCCTATGTTTATAGCAGCACTGTTTACAATAGCTAAGCTTTGGAAACAACCCAAATGCCCAAAAATAGATGACTGGATCAAGAAGATGTGGTACATATATACCATGGAATATTACTCAGCATTCAAAAAAGATAAACACATGCAATTTGCAGCAACATGGATGGCACTGGAAGGGATCATGCTCAGCGAAATAAGCCAAAAAGAAAAAGAAAAATACCGGATGGTCTCACTCATAGCAGGAATCTAGAAAACTTAAATAAGGGACCAGGAAAATGAATATAAGAAAGTGAAAATCAAAATCAACAAAAAACTATGAACCAGAGACACTTTTTGGGGGGTGGGGGGCGGGAGGGGAAGGATTGGGGTCAGAATGGGGCGTTTGCAATTGTATGGGGGAATATAAAAATAAAATTTAATATTTAAAAAAAAAAATAATAAAAAAAAAAATAAAATTAAAAAAAAAAAATAAAATAAAAGTTACCTTTCTCTGAAAAAAAAAAAAAAAAAAAAAGAACAGATGGCATCATCTTAAATATGGTCTTCATGAAATTAGGTCAATAAAGATAATTCATGTATTCCTGAAAATCAATTCCTTTTTTATGCAATACAATCCATGCTTTAGATCATTTTGGGCATGTGATGATCAAAATCAATAGAATCTTCTACTCTGAGAATGTAACAAAGTATACATGGGAGTTGTAAAGCAATTTGGTTCAAACACTTTACTGCTTCCATATAACGTACAGAGAGACATCAAGAAATAATAATTTGTTTCTATTGCATGAAAAATGAACTATGAAAAAAAGATAATTATGACAGTCAACTTTATTCCATTAAGAATAAAAAAAATTACAGGGTCTTTTAAACATTCATAAACCCTGTCATCTATAATCCCTACCATTGAATTAAGAACATTGCATTAATTGCATATTAATATGTTCCAATCAATTTGTCACTATTCTGTCCCAGTTTCCTGTTAATTTTGATTTCTAAGTTAAGCAGTATGGATGAAACATAGTTTCTATTTAGTGGATGCTCCAGATAGAATCACAAACTGTACACAGTGAATATGAGTAAAAATATAGAAAATGTAGAATATTTTTTTAAAAAGAGGAAATAGCCTCCTTCAATTCAGTTTCCTTTGGCTCAACAATGATTTCTCTACCTGTGTCATGCCAGGTATAGAGCTAGAAACTTGAGCTAGAAAGGTGGGAGAAAATGGTCCTCAAGGTGACTTTACCTTTTAATGATGAAACAAAATATGTTTGGAGATTTTTAGTGAAAATGTTAGAGGCTGATCTCTCTACAAAGGATTCAGGGAGCACAGAGGCGGAAATGGAATGAATTCAGGGCATTTTATGCTTTCTGCATGACTTTTATTTACTGTTCATTGGCTTAATAGCATTTAGGCTCTGGGTAGAAAAACTGCACGTAAATATACAAAGAGGGTGGGTCAAAAAGGATGAGGGGAAGTAAAATCAGGAAGATTTTAGGGTAAGCTGGTCCATATTTTCAAGTCTCCAAGTGGGAACACCAGAAATCCCAGCCCAGAGGTAAGGTCAAAGAAGCATTCTTTCCTCGCCAGTAACCACTTGTCTCCAGAGTAGCACCATTATTGAAAACAGAACAATTCTACAAAGATGTTTGGAAGAAATAAAGTCAACCCTTAAAGTGAAGGCATTAATTTAGGGGATGTAACAGTGCCTTTGCACACAGCAGGGTCAGATTTTCTTTACTGATTCCAGAGTGAGAAAAGAATTTCATCTCATTCGTATGGTCTTAGGATAGTTTTTCAATTAAGCAAAAATGTGTACATTTGTTTCAAGTTGTTTTTTTTTTTTTTCATTACTGAGGTAGCATTGATTTATAGCACTGTATATCATTCAGAGATATAGGCTTATACCTCTTTAAATATATGTTGCCATATCACATCCACCACCAAGGCACCCACAATCCTCCACATAGTCCACTGGACTCCCTCTACATGCTGCTCTCTACCTACCCCTCTGGTAGCCTTAATTCCATAGCCAAATACCTAGGGGTTTTTTCACTGGCTTAATTCCGTCTGACCCTTTGTTTTATTTCTCTATATGCCATAGGTAATAGGAACCAGATAGCTTCTGGTATTTGTCTTCCTCCTTTGAACTTACTTTTCTGGAGCTTCATTCCCTCCAGTTTTGGTTTGTTTTTTTTTTTTTTTAAACATAGGGTTTGTTGTTGTTTTCCTGAAGATTTATTTATTTATTTATTTATACAAGCACTGGGTATAGTCAAAAGCACAGGAGGGTGAGAGAATTCACCAGAGCCAGAGCAGGGAACAGAGCAGGCAGACTGATGAAATACACTGCTGAGGGGAGCAGTGGGCGCAGCAGGAGAGGTCTGCGCACCATGTGGGACCCTCGGCAGTGGCCGGGGATTGAACCAGTGCTGCAGAGGCTGCAGACAGCTTCGCAGCCCAGCGCTCAACCACTGCGCCACCAGGGGAGGCCCTCCATCCAGTTTTATCCATGTTGTCACAATGGCAAATGTTCATTTTTTTATATTTTTTATATATAAGTAGTATTCCATTTTATATGTATATATATATAGACACACACACACACACACACCACATCTTCCTAATCCACCCAATTGTCCTTGGGAATTTCGGTTGCTTCCATAATTTGGCTATTGTAAATAGTGCTGCAGTGAACATAAGAGTGCATTTATCTCCTCAAATTAGTGTTTTTGCATTCTTCAGGTAGATGCCTAAGAATGTAATTGCTGGATGTCATGGTAGATCCATTTTTTTAATATTTTGAGAAACTGTGCTACTGTTTTCCATAAAGGCTGGACCAGTCTGCATTTCCACCAACAGTTACAAAGAGTTCCTTTTTCTCCACATCCTCACCAGAACTTGTTTTTGGTTTTGTTAATATCAGCCATTATCACAGATATGACATGATATCTCACTGTGCTTTTGATTTTCATTTCCCTGATAAGTGATGTTGAGAAGTTTTCCTTGTATCTATTGGTCATCTCTACATCTTTGGAGAAATGTTTATTTAGCCCTTCTATCCACTTTTTGGTAGGATTATTTATTTTTTGTTGAGCTGTACAAGTACTTTGTAGATTTTGGCTATCAGCCCCTTGTCAGATATATGATATGCAAATAGTTTCTTCCATTCACTAAGGTGTCTTTTTATTTGAATGATAGTTTCTGTTGCGTGCAGAATCTTTTTTAGTTCAATGTAGTCTTTTTTGGTATGTATTCTTCTTTGTATCTTTTTGTTGGTGTTGAATCCACAAAATCACAGACACCAATGTCTTGGGGTGTTTTGCCTATGTTTTCTTCCATGTATTTTATGATTTCAGGTGTTACATCCAAGTCTTTTGTCCATTGGGAGTTAATTTTTGTATAAGATGTGAGCTTTATGTAGCTCTACTTCCTCAATTCATCTTGACTAAAGAAAGACACATAACATGGAGATTACTTCACCTTACCTCATTTGTGAGACTCATGGTACTGTCTAGAGATCGGGAAGGTTTTTGCACAGAATAAATAATAGAAATAATGTTATACAATGCTTTACTTGTTTTGGCCCATGTCTCTAGCAGTTCTCATTCTAGACTATTACACAAATATTGGTCCATCACTTTAGTCTGTGCAAATCCTAATTTAGTTTTTTACAGATACTAATGGATGTTGTGCCTAATTTCCAGAGGGTGTACATATCTGTGTATGAGCATAAATAAATGAATATCTGAATTGAATCTAAACTTATCTTCTATGAATAGGTGGTTTTCTCTAAAACTAAGAATTTGGTTGATTTGTTTGCTAGTTTATTGTCTCTTTAACCTTGGCTATTGAAAACAGGAATTTTGTTTGGGCAAGAAGATGTATTGCATTGTCACTACCTTAAATCTGAACATGGTGCCTGAAATTCTTCTTTCATAGCATTTGTCTATTATCCTGTCCACTGTGTGTGATTTTTCTATTATTAACCTTCTGACTTGGCTTCACTGTGTCACCTCTACCTGACTCCTACCTCAATCAGATTTATTAGCTGCAAGCAGCAGTGTTCTCTCCATCAAATCTGTCACACACTGAGAGCAATAGCCAAGATGTTAGAGGCATCCTTCACTCTTAACCTCCCAATTGTGGTCTGGCAATCAGTAGCTATATATTACCATGGAACTTTTCTTTTCTGCTAAAAAGCAAAGCCAATAATATTAAATAACTCAACCTAGAAAAAGGTATTATTTAAGAGGCCTATTTGAAAATAATTATTTCAATTCTAATGTCAGTGTGATGTATTGAATTGGTTTTTAAGTGGTTTGAAATGGATATTGGGTGTGACATATTTTGAAAAATGCATATTCCTGTGTAAATGCAAGAATGAAAAAAGAACAGCAGCAGATTATATATACAGATATAATATATGCATGTGGATAGCTTATAATTTGATATACAACCTGTAATAATTTGAAAGACTTCAGTTTGTTACAGTCTCTACCACTCCCCAGTATCCTCCATTTGGCCTTTCACATACCTCTATTACCTGTCTGGACCAGTAGCCATTGGAGTTTGTGTCCTCTAAGAAGGGAGTGTGATGGAGAAAATGTAGTATTTGTCTGCTGTGTTAGGTTCTACAGTAGGGATTTTCTATATATTTAAACTCATAAAACTTTGTGAGGCAAAGATTATAATCACTACATTACAAATAAGTGAATCTCTTAGAATTATAAACTGTACCAATGCCACACTAAATAGCTCAAAAAGTCAAACCAAGATGATCTTATTTGTTTTCTGTTGTTAGTTTAGTTGTTTTAATAGGTTAGTTTTTTAAGTATATGACCCCAATGCAATGAAAAGTCTTCTCTCCACTTATGTCCTTCTATTACCCAGTTCCCTTTCCCAGATATAACCAAATTTATTGGTGTCTTATATACTCTTTTTGAAATATTTCATTCATAAAGAAGAAAAAGATATCCTATGTCAATTTATAGAAAACATTGTTTTTGTTTTTGTTTTTTTTTAATTAATAAATTTTATTTTTATATTCCCCATACAATTGCAATCCCCCCATTGTGACCCCAATCCCTCCCCTCCCGCCCCCCACCCCCAAATAAAACAATGATTTCAATAGATATCTAATCATCATATTTACACCCCTTAAATATATATAATTTTTAGTGATCAAATATATCACAATAATGCTAGAAATAAGTTTTTTATATGTAAGTAAAAAAAACAGTGTTATACATAAAAGTGTTCATGTCAGCATGAACACTTTGCATTGTCCATTCATTGTCCACTTTATTTGACCATTCAGGTTGTCTCCAAGTTGTTGTATTGAGCTCTTTGTAGATTTTGGAGATCAGCTATATGATGGGCAAATGTTTTCTTCCATTCAGTAAGGTGTTCTGTTATTAGTTTTTTTTTTACTATAATGCATAATCTAGTATATACTTCATTTCACAAGTCTTTTTTTCAAATGCCAACCCCATTGTCTTAATACTTTCTATTGAGTAATCTATTTCCTTCTAACATGAGATGGTTTCTGTAGAACATATTTAATTGCATTTGCAAATTAAACCCTTTCTCCTTTATCTAGTATTCCCCCTGCTAATAAAAATAACCTATAGAAAGATATATTTTTGAAGCTTTCTACATATCTATTAAATTCAGTTCTAACTTACTTTTCTCAGGTCCCTCCCGTTTAACTCCCAGTGCTACAGATAATATTTTGTTTTAATTAAACTCTCTTTTGCTTGGGAAGATGGCTGAAGCATATCAATTAGCCAATTAGTTCTGATCAGTGAAGTGTCTCTTTGGCTGTTTTCACTAGGGCACAGCCTTGCTCACAAAGGACCATCTCTTAGGATTAGAGGCTGAGGCATCGCTGTGAGTCCTAAGGGTTCTCATGAGTTCCTTAAGGGTTATTGTGAGGATTAAGTAAATTAACAATGTAAAATTCAATAGATATCAACTATCATGAAGAAAATACTCCAAACATATCACAAAGAAGCAGCATGCTACTGTGGTTACATGTGCAAAAGTAGAGCCAGGAGCCTGGATTACTATCTCATCATTGCCATCTATTAGCTGTGTAAATCTTATAAGACTTTTTAACTTCTTTGTGCCTCAATTTCTTGATCTGTAAAATGAGAATAATAGCAGCCTGCCTGCTACTGACTTATTCTGTCCTTCTTGTGAACTGGAAAAATTGTACAATCTGTACAGATATTCATTGACTATGTAGTCTAAAGGTATCTTTCTGTGAACCTCACCCAGAACATAGTAGGAGCACTAGCAGTTCTCCCACTTAATCCTTCTCATAGTTTCTCAGATGGGTTTTCCCACTCACTAATAATTGCAGCACCATCTTAAAACCCCAAAGTCAGGTAAAGAGTTTTTTTTAAATACTTATTTTTTATAGTCACCACCTGTTTTAATTATTTGTAAGACTATAACAGATTAATCCAGATAGCTTAATTTAGTTATCGAGGCACATGCACACATACATATCTTTTTTTTTTCCATTGGGACAAGTTTGAACTGACCCAATTACTGATTTTAAAAAATCTGCTGAATTCTTAGTTTGTATTCAAACCTGGACCTGAGCAAGGCACTTGGATGAAAAGTTGAATGGGGCACAGAACTGGATCTTTCTGGAGAAATAAAATCAGTGATTAGTTCACTGTGGTGCATATTAGTTTCAGAGTGGAAAGAATGCACAGTCGGGGCTAATTTGACAGTGGGTCAGGAAAGATTTCTTTAAGATATGATCCTGGAGTTTTTCAAACAGGTAAGGAAAAAAGCAGGAAAAGGGACATTCCATCAGGTCAAAGGCATAGAGGCATTAAGCAGTTCCATTTCACAAGGATGGAGGCTTTGAGGAGCTGGAAGTTAAGAGAGAGTGGCTGAAACCAGTTTGAAACCAGTTAGGAAAGAGCTCAGGATATATATATTTATAAGTTGATCCTGTAAGTAAAAGAAAGCCATTTAAATAATTTTTGCTAAAAGTTCACCTATCTAAAATTGCTTTTCAGGGTGTAATTTTATGGCTGAGGTACTTAGACTAAGTTGGAACAGAAAAATTACAACAGTAGGCCTCAAAAGAGTAAGGAGCCTGAAGTGACTGATACGTTGTAATAGGAAATGGTGAAGTTTGATGATTTGATTGAATGATAATGGGGCTGCCTGATATTTTAACTGGGAAAGTTAAGCAGAAAAATCATAATCGAAAGATGACACCGATTTTTCTTTTGTTTTATGCCTTAAATTTAGGATTCTTTTCATAAGGAGTTGATTTTTCTCTCTCTGAAAAGAAACTGTTTCTAAGGTTCTGGTAGAAATCTCAGATTTTCTATGGTTGGGCAAAATGACTTCAAAATTTTTTTTTTCTGTGATAGTCTACAGCTTTTCATGATTATCTCCTTATCCATGCCTATGGGACAGCTACAAATGTTGAAACAGCAACTTCTCCAGAGAATAGCCTAAGGATTTCTCATGATGAAATGCATCTGTCAATAACACATGGCTTGAAACACCATATTGTGTGAGTTGAACCTCAGGCTCTGTACTTCAGGAACATGACTCAGATAGATCTTTACATAGATCTATATGGGCCTATTGCTTCCTTATGATATAGGGGTCTCCAAATTAGGATTTGTATGCTGGGAAACCTACCCTGGTTTATGATTACTTTTAATGACCTACCTACAGACACCTGCTCATGTCATAAAAATTGGGTTAGTTCACTAGTGCAATATGTATATGCCTTTGAAGCCCGGATTCACTGAATTTCATTGGATGAACACTGAGAACACTGGAAAAAATCTCTCTTTGCTTGGTAAATTTCTTATATTTCCCCCAAAATGACTAAAGTCATTCTGAATGTTTTATATTAGGTAATTTTTCCAATTAGTATTCTGAAATAATAATATGAGGAAAACTGACCATAAAAGCAAAGTTATAATATGCACTATGAAAGTATTATAGAATTTATAAAATTATTCCTGAGGGTTGATAATAATGGGATTAAAACTCTTAGAATAAAATACACATACTTGCCTCTAGCTCATCATCAAGTATTTCTTAAAGCTCTGAAAGATAATATGGTCATTTGAAAAGTTCAAGCGCCTACTAGAATGACTGACTATACCTGACTGAGAAAGTTATTTCTTTGATCCATCACTTTGCAGAAATCAAATTTATATCATTTCATTTTATGAAAAAATGCATTTGATCCAGGTTGGAATAACTAGTTATACATTCTATCTGGGCCCTTAACATATGGAGAATTTTTTCTCTGGAATCTAGTCTGCAGACTAATATTAGCTATTATTTTTTTCTATTCTCTTGAAAATAACTTACATTTTTAAGAACACTTTTGAATTTTATTTGTTCTTGAACCCTAGAGAATTCCACCCTTGAGGTTGTGGGGCCAGGACTAGAAGCTCAGGAAGGAGACTTAGTAAGGACCACAGGATAGCAGACTTGAATTGGGAAAGAGTTTTGACACAAAGCCAGAGATGGAGAGGGCTTCCAAGAGTAATATTTCACCAAAAATGATAAATGCTATGGTGAAGTCAGGTAAGATGTGAACAAAATGCTGTTCACTGGATTTTGCAACAAAGAAGTTATTAGTAAATCTTGTAGGAGTGAATTATTGCAGTGTCAGAGGGTAGAAGCTAAGTTTAAGGGGTAAAAAACGTGAAAGATTATCAAGATATGTTGGTCAGTTGTGGCAAACCAAAGCATATCTGACAAACCCTTGATATAAATGTTCCTGGGGTGATAGTAGTGATGATGGAGGTGATTATGATGTGACAAAGATGATAATGATGATGATTTTAGCACTTCTTGAATTCCTCTTGTATACCAAACACTGCAATAAACACATCACATATCTAATCTCTCATAACCTTCACAATTTCCATTTTACATATAAAAGATATGAATAGGTAACTCACTATTGTTCACTAGCCTGCCACCCCCTCTGTCTGCCTACCTTACTTCCTTCAGCGTTTCTGTCCTTTCTATTATGTCTAGCAAACATTTATTGAACACGTTAGATTCTAGGTATTTTGCTACATGCAAAAAATAGTGATAAAATACTCTTTATTAAGCATGGTACACATGAAAAATAATAGCAATCTTTACTCTCCTTCATAAACAAAGTCCTTTCCTTGTTTACTTTCACTGTCTCTCACACATCACTTTCTCCATACCAAATCAGTCCATTTATTAGGGGCAGTTTCCCAGATTCCTATTCTTAAAGTTTTGTTCTCCCTCTTCCAAGCCAGAACCTGGCATAGTAATCTCTCTCCCACATGTTTTATTTTCAATAAAAGTCATAGAGTTAATGCATATTTATACTTCTCTTCAAAAGCTGCTATGTTTCATGTACATGGTCTCATGGTATCTTTTATTAGAATAAATCCAGATGACAGAGCTTTTTGTAGTGTCTCTTTAGGATTAGTTCTTTTAACATCCATGCCCAAGAGCTGCAAAAATGTCTTTAAATATTTCTATCTTCAATTTGTGGAATCGGTTCTGAAATCTCACTTTCTTCTATATATCTTCTCCTATGTCTGTTTTTCCTGTCACATGTAGTCCTCAGCAGACACTATAATGTCTCAAAGGCCTCACTGCTGTCTCTTCCCACTTGTGGCGTACAACCTTTGCATGCATCCTTACCTCCACTGCCAGCAGCCTTTCTCCCCACATACCTCTGGGCTCATCTCACTCTCAAAGCTGACCACAGATGCAATGCCTTCTGGGTAAATTACACCAAAACCTGACCTTTATTCCTCAAATTTCCAAAGAGGACCCCAGATACCATCTTTCATAAGCTACTGTTTAGCTCTGGCCATACCCTCTGAGTAGTCTACACTTCATTCACTACATCTGATTTTAAAGTCACCTGTTTTTCAATTCTAGAAACCTTATAGAAAGTTATAGCCAAGCACTATTTTTCATGTGCCAAAAGATGGCAGAATATACTTTTGCTACATTTGAAATTCTGCCACCATCACATCGAAGACTGTATTTATAGGATCCAATTGTTTTGTCAAGACAGGACACTTTTCCTTCCTCACCCCTGCATGCTGCAACTCTGAATACATGCTTTATGCAGCAATTTTTGAGTTTTATGCAAAAAGTCAAAGATTTTGATTCTGCCTGTTCTAGAAAATATTCATTACTCATTTTTATCAACAAATTATAAGCATTTTTAATTACATTTTGAGAAAATATTTCTGCTAAAATAGTGCCCATTGATTTGCTCCCACTAACTCAGGTATTGAAACCATATGCATTTTCTTTAGGTTTAATGGAATGTACAATAATTTTAACACATCTATTATAATTTGCCCAGATGTGGCAACAGATTTTCAATATTAAGATGTCTTGAGGGTTTTTTCCCTCATTATTATATCTGATGTTATATTTTAATGTCCTATTCCCAGGGTTCCCTTAGATCAAGAGAACTTGAAGTTTATCTCAGAGTAGTGATGTATTTCCCTTTTTGTCTATACCTTATGCCCTAATCCTGATATTTGAGCTCTGTGCTCTAGCCATCTAGTCACACTTTTACTATGGTTTCCACAACTTATTTTTTTTTTAATCTGGCTTTTGTTTCATAAGCAAAGTCTTCTTTCTAGATTTGTATCCAAGAATGAGCAGAGGAATACAGGAGGATTTGAGTGAGAAAATATGAAGAATGAATCTGTAGATAAATCATTGTAGATAAAAAGCAATTCATGGCTTACTAGAATACTTTCAAAAATTGAATTTTAAGCTAAAGTATTCCATAAATGCTCCACACATACTATACCATAAAGTCACATATTTGATTTAAACCAAATGTATTCTTTTACATAAGCAAAAATCTCTCAAGCAAAATAATTTGACTGTTCAGTAAAGTTGCACCAGAAGGATCTTTTTCTTCAAAAATTTGAACGATAGGTTCTTGACAATCAGATCCAGACCAAATCCAACATTATAACCATTTGATTTTGCATTACAATCATTTAATCTGTTTCTGTTTGCCTTTTGTAAGTTTCTCTTCAGCATGATTTTGAAAAACTAAATTCCGAAAATGGGGGAAATCCTTGTTTTAGTCTGGACCACTAACATAAAATCACTGTACTCTAAACTCATTAATTCAAAAATTAAAATTATATAAAAACAATATAAAAATGCAAGAAAACTATATAAATCTCATTCTTCCAACTAAGAATAGTTTATCCAACACACACAGAAAAACCTTGGATTCTAATATATACTGTATTTTTAATGTTGTCTCACTCACTTATACTCCTCACCCAAATAAACCTAATGTAAAATAAATCCTCTCAGGATGGTTTTTATTTACAAAACCTTTTAATTACCTTGCTTCATTGACTCACTCAAATCCTTTCTATAATATACCAGTAGATCTACCAGGTCAGTAAAGACCTACCAGGTCAGTAAAGACCTACCACAGGTAATATGACCATGTGATATATGGGTGTGGCCAGAGGCATGGGGGTAAAATGTAGGAATGATAATAGCTAGGTAGACAGGCATAACATGAAAAATGAACATAAAGGTGGGCAAAAATATAAGAGGAAAGGTAGATAGGTTGTAGAAGGAAGGGAGACAATGAAAGAGAGAGAAATAAATAGAATAGATTACTCGCTCCTGCATGCACGTGTGTGTGTGTGTGTGTGTGTGTGTGTGAGGTGTTGGTAATTCAAATGACAACATTTGTGCACAAGCATATCATTGACAACATAAAAATCCATTTAAAGTTATAATTTCCAAAATGACTAGTCATCAGTTTGAAGTGACAAACTTTGTGAACCAGCTCTTTGTTTTCATCCAGATGTAATAAATAAATATGCATTTTAGTAATGGAATTTTCTATTTCCTGAGACTGAGAAAGAAGATCTGAAGCTGAAAGGCAATTTTGCATTGAATATGTATGACTTGCATGAGTTACCTTGCTTCATTGACTCATTCAGATTCTTTCTATACCAGTAAACCTTTCACTAGCCTACCAATTGTCAAATAGCTATAGGATTTGCTTCTGCAAGTTTCTGAGTAATTTACTTCAAAAAATAAGTATATAATCACCTTCTGCCATATCAAAAATGATTGGTAGAATGAAACCCAGCAGTGTGTAAGGTTAGATATCAAATGGTTATCTTGCATTGTCTCTCCAAGAACAGAGAACTTAGGCAAAATTAGGTGTTGTGGGGAACAAGCTAGTGGATGTCCACAAAGGAAGAAATCCAGAGTTTGTGAAATCTCCAGCAATCATTATTTCTGTATTCACCAAAATGGCTGTAACTATTCTATGCCTGATCTGGTTTAAATGCCCTTCTATGTTTATCTTGTCAGCCTAAAGAAATGAGAATATTCACCTTTTCAGAACCTAAAGATCATTTCCAAAATGCCTTAGGGAATTTGGAAGCACTGAATCCTCTCAAAATCTTTGCTTCTCTTTGAAGTATTAGTTTTAAAATAATCGAATACAGCATGACTGGAAAACATTTGAGTAAGAGAAAATATATATGTGAAAATAAAGTATTCAATTAAGTTTTATGGGATTCATTGCACACTTAATTAAAGTAATCTTTATCTCTACTGCTCACAGTGCCTCACTTAACAGGAAAATAGAGGAATATTAAATTAGTGGAATATGTCTCATATCGCTATATATTCCAAAATGTGTAAGACTGAAGTAATTGAAAATACCCTTGCTCTTAAGAGATTTTAAATATCCGTCCTCTCATTTATAATTACTTTAAACACTTCATTTTTAGAACCCCCATAGATGTGACTAAAAGTGAAATGAGCCATAACGGTGTTAATGCTACCCCTTGCTGAAGACTCTTTGCTAACCAAAGTTTATGCAAAGTGCAACTAGGTAATCACAAGAAGACAAGGATTCGGCTTATAATTAGTTTTTCCCAGTCTGCAGGTTATTATGCAACTCCTAATGAAATGTTTTTATATTGATCAATTTTAAAAATTGCCTTGCCACATCGCAAGGATTTTAATTATCAATCTGCTATACATTCTTAAAACACGGCAGATTGGTGGAAATGGCAAAACTATTTCTATTATGACTTATAAAATACAAATAAACTCTTAATTTTAATTTCATTATTTAAAAATATGAAAATACTTTGCATGCTCTCTCATCAAACTGAAAATTATTACCAATCAATAGCTTCTAACTTGAAAATATAGTTATAACTTTAACCCACCTGTTGAAGGACATCTTGGTTACTTCAAATTTTTTACAATTTTCAGTAATGCTACTATCAACATTTGTATGCAGATTTTTGTGTTGAAAAGGTTTAAATTCTTTTAGAGAAATACCTAGGAGTATGTGTGCTGGAGTGAATGGTAAGACTATGTTTAACTTTGTATATATCTTTCAAACTGTCTTCCAAAGTGGCTAAACAGCTTTACTCTCGTTGACAAATGAGAGATTGTTACTCCACATCCTTACAGCATTTGTGGTCAGTTTTCTAGATTTTTTTCATTCTAATATTGGTGTAGTAGAACTGAAATCATGGCTTTACCAAAGAGTTTCATATGTTGAGAAAGGGGAGGCCCAATTAAGAAATGGTTTAGGGGCTTCCCCGGTGGCGCAGTGGTTAAGTGCTGGGCTGTGAAGCTGCCCACAGCCTCTGCAGCACCAGTTCGATCCCTGGCCACTGGCAAGGGTCCCACATGGCGTGACAGACCTCTCCTGCTGCCCACTGTTCCCTCAGCAGTGTATTTCATCAGTCTGCCTGTTCTGCTCCCCGCTCTGGCTCTGGTGAATTTTCTCACCCTCCTGCGCTTCTGACTATACACAGTGCTTATATAAATAAATAAATCTTTAAAAAGAAAGAAAGAACTGGTGGTGTAGTGTTTAAGTTTCTGTACTAAAATCTATTACTGCTATGGCCTGAGTATGATCCCCGGCCTGGGAGCTAATCACATTGTGCGGCAGACCTCTCCTGTCTTGCCCGCTGCTCCCCTTAGCAGTGTATTTCAGTAGATCTGCCTGTTCTGCTCCCCACTCTCTGGTGAATCCTCTTTCCTCTGGCCTACACTCAGGTTCTTCTGTACATAAATAAGTAAATAGTTTTTTAACAAAAGAAATGGTTCAAATGGAGAAAAATTGTTCTTAGTAGATTCTGTCAGTCATAGAGTCAATGTATTGATATATCCAGAATTGCTTTCCATGATGTTGAGGCCCAGTATGTTGTGCCTGGCTGGTATAAAATAATAGTTCCCATTATGCTCTGTGAAGGTTGGTAGACAGATCAGTTTAGTGCCCATGCACATTCACAGTCCAGACATGTTCATCCAGGCTGTGTATGTATCAGTCAAAAAGTAGTGAAAGAGAAGAGTAGGACAAGGAGAAATATTAAAACCCTATCAAAATATTTTAACAAATGTCACCTTAAACAGATTATATTTTTATATTTCCAAATTGCTAAAGAAAATCTCCCTATTCTCAAATATAAAACAGAGATAGTTTTTCTAATCCTCAGAGATTTGGTGTAGATTATATGGGATAATGTCTAACAAGGGCTTAGCATATTTCCTGACACATGATAAATGTTTATATCAGATTGATACCCATTGAAAACCTGGAGACCAGGAGGGAGGTTTTGGCTGGGAAGCATACAACTGATGTTTGAAGTGAAGTGACACTTGGGTGAGTTGACTAGCTCATTAGGGACATCTAGAGAGCAAAAGAGATGTAGGAAAAGAATAGGAGGAAACTAGCTGAGACATCATTGCAAGAAAGAAATGAACAGGTACAAGGTGTTTGTAATTCTTTGTTTCAACTACCTGAAGCCAAGAGCCAGGGGATACAGTGACCCTTTTATACAAATTTTCTTCAACTACTGTTTCTCCTTTTATCCCTGAAGAAAAAGTCATTCTTAAAGAGTTGATCATTAGTGAGATTAAATGTTCTTAATGAAGTCTTTCAGTTTCTCCATCTGTGTATTTGCATTGCACCTGTCACCACAGTGCCTGGGTACTTATCCAGTGTACTTGTAGGAAAATATTCACATGTGTTCATTATGCAAAGGAGATCAGGCAGGTTTAGGCTTAGATGTGGCAGTTAGGAGAGCTGTGGCATCATAAGATTATCTGCTCACAACTAAAAGTAAAACCTCAGAGAATACCAAGAGCAGAGGGAAGAATCTATTAACATTCAGTTTAAGGTGAACATGATGACACTTATATATTACAGTAAAAACATAATTTTTAAAAATTATTTCTTTAGTTTTAAATGTGATATTTCTCCAGGAAAAACCCAGGCAGATATTGATATGCAGAGGCTCGAAATAGCCTTATTTTCTAAATAAGCCTTATTTTCTAAATTTTCTAAATGCCTTGTATCTCCCATTTAAAAATATATTAATAAGCAATAGCATAAAATAGTGAATCTATGTAGATATGTACATATATAGATTCTATATATATTGAATATATATATAGGGCTAATCTTTGATAATTGTAGTATTTATTTAAGGTTATTTTGCATTATTAGAAATTTTTTTTAAAGATTTATTTATTGATTTATACAAGCACTGGGTACAGTCAGAAGCACAGGAGGGTGAGAGAATTCACCAGAGCCAGAGCAGGGAGCAGAGCAGGCAGAAGGACCAAAGCACACTGCTGAGGGGAGCAGCGGGCGGCAGGAGAGGTCTGCGCGCCATGTGGGACCCTCCTCCGGTGGCCGGGGAGCAGCCGGGGATCGAACCGGCGCTGCAGAGGCCACGGGCAGCTTCGCAACCCAGCACTTAACCGCTGTGTCACCGGGGAGGCCCGCATTATTAGAAATTTTAATACCATTTCTCTGGTATTTACTACCTAAATGTATGTGTTTAAGTAAAATATCCTCCATATTTTTTAAAATGATGGTTGCTTTTCATGTCTTGTATACTGCTAAGATTTCCTATAAAAGACTAGCTCTTCCTTATCAAAATTAAATGTTAATAGTTTACCAGAAAAAATATATATATATTTGAAACTGTGTGTGTTAAACAGGGTATGGAGGGCGGTCAGTAGCCTGTGATAAGGGACCTTATTCCCATCTAACAGCATCTCTCTCGATTCTGCATGATACCCTATCTTTGCACTATGCTGTGGTTTTCAGAGCTCTTTGATATGTGTTCTTACTATCCAAATCACAATTATCAAAATCAGGCAGAATTTACTGCTTCCTGACTGTAGATCTTTGTGCTGGAATTAGATAGAACTGAATTTACATCCTAAAGATTCAATTTAATTTTGAGCCTGACCAAGTACTTTACTTTCTATGTCTCAATTCCTTCATTTTTAACACTTCATAGGGTGGTTGTAGGGAGCAAAGTGTAGAGCTTCTCACAGATCAGTACTAAATGATGATAGTTATCAGCGGCAGCATCATGTTACAGAGATACTGCTACATGAATAACCCTGAAGGTTGAACTAGATCTAGAATATTAGAAACAAAGCAAGACTCTTAAGTTTTTATAATAGATGTAACTCTCCTTTAAATATGTGAAACATTTGCAAATGCCTTGTATCTCCCAAGCATATATCCTGAGAGAACAGTCATTAGTCTTTTAACAATGTTCCTCGTCAAAAGCAATGTGGGATATTCTACAGTGAATCACCCTCTTGATGATTCATGATGTATACTAGTGTATCAGAAACCATGATCCAGGAGGAAACTTTGACATCAGCATTACCAAAAGTGTCCCATTCCTTTGACATTGACTCTATGCCAGCCTATTTGGGTGGTTTACATAAAAGTTCATTTAATTCCCACAACAAATCTATGAGGCAGATTCTATAATGATCCCCACTTTACTGATTAGGAAACTGAGACACCAATAGGTTATAACATACCCAAGATCCCTAACTACTTAAGTGACAGAGTAAGGACTAGAATTCAAACAATCAGGCTCCAGAGTCCCCTCACCTAACCACTACACAAATTATCTTTATACCTCACAGGACGCTTGAGATTAAGTAGTTCCACACAGCATTCTTTTAATACACTCGTGAATGTTTTATAAGTACATTATAAAACAATTTCCTTTAAATTTTTCCTCTGCTTTGTAAATATCGAGGAACGCCCTCATTCTGATGCATATTCAAAATATATGTTCCTTAGGTCAGTGAGCACCTAAAAAAATTCTGAGGCCATACACATATGTACCTGAAGAACAGAAAAGCCACCAGTGTAGGTGCCACCAAAATGTTCTGCACAGAATCAATACTTAGCTCTGTAATGCTTCCAGTCACAGGTGGGGACTAAACTGATGGAGAGAAGCTCATCAGCATCAGTTCATTGCTACTGTGAATGGACTGTGGTGTGACCAGTGTATGCAGAAATAGCTCTAGAAATAACCTTAATGTCAAAATTTCACAACCACCACTCACCACTGAAATAACTACTTGCTGTCTTTTTCTTACTTGCTAAATTCTATCATTATGTAAAAGTCACGTTACTATCATGTTACAACAATCACTATGTCAGATTTACTGAGGAAATGAATGACCACCTATAGAGAAAACAGTCGATGGAAAGTTGAGGTGACCTTAGTTCTAGTCCCAGCTGCATCAACTAATCACTTTGATGCCTTGTGAAAATTACTCCACTTCCAACGCTGGCGTTCTATTTGCCATCTGTGCCAACAAAAGTGGCAAAAAGTGCAAAAAAAAAAAAAAAGTAAGTGGAGAAAATGAGAAATGTTCTTGTCACCCTCAAGTTAATAAAGACCTGTTTTAACAACACAGACACAATCTTCCTAACAATGTTTCTTTTTAAACTCTAGAGGCCTCAGTATCCTGTCTGAAAAACACTTTCATCACAATGAAGCATGTGCTTTTCATGCTGTATCCAGCTTAGTCACCTTATTAATGAAAGCAAAATCATAGAACATTTATTTGATCTGATTAAATTATCCCTAAATGGGGCAATTTCAAAATATGAATATTTCCACCTTTTATGTTCTAACTAGACATTCCTTTTACCCTTTTTTCTGCCCTAAGGGTATGCAAAGGTTATAAATAATGTAAAAGAATATGTCCTATAATGCCTTACATTTTAATGAATACCCAAGATTGAAATACCAAGAGGTTTTAGTGTTATTTAAATCATATGAATGTTAGGCAACAGTATTTTGTATTGCTCATGAAAATGTGATCATCATACTAGTATAATTTGATAACATAGGAAGAGGAACTGACAGTTCATTGTGAAGATATTATGAAGAAAATCACAGGAAAGTTTAAATTAAGGAACAGTGTCACATTCTTCCAAAAGAAAAATTTCCACTGATATCTATAAAGAATATAATTAGTCAAGAAATGTCTGAAGATTAATTTGTGTGGCAGCTGCTCCAGACCCAATCCTCTAATTCACTGTTATCCAATCTATGGGGAAAGTACTATGAGAGATGATTTTCAGTGTGAAGCAGATGCAGCTTTAGATTAAACAAGATGAGAAAAAAAGGAGAAAGTTACTTTCAATTCTCTTTTGATTGCCTGGTTATACCAAACCTCGAGTCTGAAAATTTCAGTTTGGTGATATGTCATATTTGTCACTATGCACCAATGAATGTTTTTAGCAAATAAACATGTTCATTCTAGCATTTATTAATAATAGATCTTTAAGTTAGTAAACGCCACAAAACTTCTAAAGTCACGCTTACTGGATATGACATAAAGGAAGGCCACAAAAGTATGTGATTATTCTGTGCAAGAGTAATATTTAACACTAGCTCTTCCAAACCACAGTGAAACTAAACTAATGCAGTTCCTACTCAGAACTTTCTGAAGACAATGGTATCTAGTCAAAATATGGTGAAATTGTTTTATCTCTATTTTATTTGTACTTGTTTTCTATTTATGTAGAGGCATGCTTGTTTTCCTTTTATGTAATGGCACATAGTTTTCTCTTTATATTTTATATGCTTAATTGTGCATCAACTTAAGGAAAAGTATGAAGTGAAAAATAATGCTAATGGCACACAGATGTGCCAAAAATCCTTACAGTGGTATATTAATGACCAAAGTTTGGGAGATAATGTTTTCCCAAGTTCAGTCATACAGTTGCTCTCTTTAATTCACCACCTATGTCACCATGGGCCATTTGTCAGGGCCATTAGCCATGAAAACCACTTGCCAGTGACAGTGATGGAAAAGGTGTGAGAGTAGCAGAATGAAATCACAGAATTGGAAAAGGGTTGAAAGAAAACAAAAACTAACATCTAGTAATAACAGATTTGAGTGACTAATTTTTTTTAAGATTTATTTATGCATACAAGAGCTGGGGTACAGGTCAGAGAGGCAGGGGGTTGGAGGATTCACCAGAGACAGAGTGGGGAACAGAACAGGCAGACTGACTGAAATACACTGCTGAGGGGAGCAGCGAGCGAGATAGGAGAGGTCTGCTTCTCCATGTGGGTGGTTCTCTGGCCGGCCAGGGATCGAACTAGTGCTGCAGAGGCTGCAGATTGCTTTCTTAGCGCAGTGGTTAACCCCTTGCGCCACCAGAGAGGCCCGTGAGTGACTAATTTTAAGCTAAATCAAATGCCCTTTGATCTATGTATTTATGTGCTGTTCTGCCAATGCTCCTAGTGTTAAATGGCAAGGAAATTATTTCACTTTACAAGAAACTGTTACCTCTTTATTTCACTGACTCTTTGAAAAAAAAACTTGTCATCAGTTATCTTATCCTCATTTCATGCCCTGTTTAATCTTAACATTGAGTAGCAACATGGTCAACAATTTGATATCAGTATGGTTATCAGTATGGGTATCTGTGTGTTTTAGTGTGTATTCATAAACATACACATAAACATGTAACCATACATATACACTTGTTTAAAATATGAAGCAGGGGACTAGCATGATATAAATTGAGGACCTAAGTTATATCCTAAAACAGGTGATTTATTTGAAATGGCACCTTGATTTTGAAAGCTAGGTCAGAAAATCTGATGACCTATTTCTATAAGGCCACCATGATGTCAGTGTTAGCTTGGAATTTGGAAGGGTATACTTCTTTCAGACTGGGTACATTCTTGCCCAGAGTGAGGTTTTCCAGATGTCTTTTAGTATATCAAGTGCCCTACTTGCATTCTTTCAGAACATGTGCCAATGCTAGTAACATCAAATATTGTCCTATATTTGGGCAATACCACAATCTTTTCAGGATCATTCTGAAGATAAATTTGTTGTAGCTGATAAATTGTCATCCACATAGGATAATCAAAATGACTGATTCTTCTGAGAGACTGCCATCTGTGCTTCCTGTAAGCAGGCCACAGTTGATTGGTTTGACCTGAAGTTAGGTGTAATAGTCACAACTTAGATGGGTTTTGTAACTCTTCTGCTGAGTATATAGTCACAGCCTGGCTGTTTCATGCTTATGAGCATAATTGGGATGCCTAAAATAAGATGAAATTGCTGAAGCTTCATTTCAAGAGTGAAAACCCTGGGAAAACTATTAACAACTTAGCATTTCTAGTTCATGTGTGAGTATATAATGAGCCTTGTTAAAATGACATTCTAAAAAGAGCACTGCCTCTCTGGTTGCTCACTTTGAGCATCCGAACTTGACTGCAGAGGACCCATCTGGCATAGGTCTTTATTGGTGACAAAATCTGGAAAGGTTCTGTAATTGGTACTTTATGAAGACAGCAAAAAAGATTAGCTGATAATATATCCATTTTGCTTTGAAGTAACATAATTATTCACATCCATTAGTTGCTGGTATTTATGTCCAGTTCCTTTGCAAGAGGAACTGGTGAAACTCAATGAGTTCAAACTCCTCTGTTCAGAGTTCTCATTTTTATATGTTCATACACATTTTATGTTCATGTAGGAACTGTTGCTTCCCTGAGTGTCCTATACCATTTAGTGCTCATTTCTCTTGCAGCAATTTTTTTTTTATTTTAAAATATGAAATCTCAAGAACCAGAGTAAAAAGTATTTTTTACTCCATGCTTCTTCCTTCTGTCCAATTAAAAATCACCATAAATAAATACAAACAACTGAGAATAGTCTGATTTCACTTATTTGTGGAAGATAAACCAAACATGAACAAAACAAAAATAAGTGTTTAGACAATAAGAACAAAACAGTGGTTATCAGAGGAGAACAGGGGTGAGTGAATCATTTAAAGGGGGTATACTGTGTAGTCATAGATGGAAACTAGAATTGTAGAACTATGGAACTGAAATATAATGTTGTCTATACAGATATAGATTTATAAGGTTATAAACTCAAAACTCACATAATGATATAAATCAGTTACTTCAACAAAAAAATAGAGAATGGTACTATTATCAGAAAAAAGTCAAATCTATACTATTATTTTAGTCTCAAAAAATTCAGAAAAGCATTATTTTAACATTTCCACACATATGTCTTTAAAATATATGTGTGTGTACTAGAGTTCAAAGAAGAAAGAAAAAGACTAAGACAAAATAAACATGAAATAGAAATGACAGGACTTTAAAGTGACCCAAAAAAAAAGTATTAAGGATATAGAAGCCATATTAAAAGCACAAAAATAGCATAAACATTATTTTTAAAAGTCAAGAAGCAGAGAAGATAGGCTTGAGGAAATAAATATATAAAAGAAATATTTAAAAGTATGTGCAAAAAATGATATGTGAAACAAAGCAAACCTCAATGTGCACTATTGATGTTTCTGTATAAGACAATAAAATACATTAATAAAACAGAAGAAAACATGCCTGAAATTATGAGGTTTGAATTTATAACTGAAATTGCTGAATCTCAGAAAAACTGATGTAAAATAATCAATATCGAGGTGACTCCTGGTAAACTATTACAATTTTCAAAAAAATACAATCATATATGCATGTCAGGTAAAAAAAATGAAAGCAATTTATATACAAGGAATAAATGTCAGGTGACCCTTACACTTTTTGGTAGCAACACTCAATAGCAAACCCTAGCTAATGTTTACTACATTCTGAGGTGAAGTAAATTTGAATCAAGAATGGTTTTAGTCAGCTAAATTATTTTACAAGTACATTTAAAGAAGTTATGTCAAGCAATAAACATCCTCAAGCAAGCAAGTATATAGGACATGTCCCCTTCTTTAAAAATCTTACTAGATTTCACAACTGAGGATTTAAAGTGACCCAAAAAATAAAAAGATGGTTTGTGATAAAGAAGTCAAAAAGGAAAATCCACAATTAATTTCAGTTGTTCCTAATTCACTCTGTATGTATTGTGGTAGGAGAAAATGACATATAAATCTAACTCCTGATAATATAAAAATTTAAAAATTAAGGCATTAAAACAGGTTCAATGTGTCCAGAGCACTGCAGGGACATGTCTAAGGTGACACTAGAGCCATAGCCAAAACTCAAATCCCTCTGGACTTTCAAACCCCATTAGGACATTTAGACATTTTCCTAAGAGTAGAGGGAAATCATTGAAGGGCTTCAAACTAGATCTCTGTGTTTTCTGAGACAAGGGGCGTCAAAGAGGTCTGCCGAGGTTTCTGAAGGAAACGATGGGGTCAGAGGTAAGAGAAAGAGGGAGGTTTGAAATATTTGTGTGAAGAACAACGGAAGAAGCTGGCAAGAGAAACTGTAAATGGGGTATCACTTTCCGTAGGATTCCTGCCCAGATGCTTTCCTGTGTTGGTGCTGCTGTGCATATTGGCACTAGTGACCACTGCTGTCCCCTTCTGAAAGCTGAAGACTGCTTCATCCGAGAGCACTAAGCCTTCGCTACCTTAACCCCAGCCTCACCCTCTAGGTGGGGGACAGCTGCCCACAGTCAGTGACTGACTAGAATAGGAGCTCAAAATCTCTGCCCCAGAGATTCCATGGAACAGGCAAAATCTAGTTTCCAGCTGAGACCACATCTTTGTTTAGCTTTCCCTGTCTTCTGCTTTTCTCACCTCCACATCCCTGAGAGCGCTCTCAAGAAACCCTTGTGCAAGAATTCCTGTCATGGGTATTTTGAGGAAACTTAATCCAATATAGATGTTTCAGGCAAGTTTTGAGAGCCGAGTTGAAGTTAAACAACACAAATTTATAGTGGCCTTAATGTTCACCATTGTCGCTCAACAGCCAGGAGTACATCTGGAGACTAGGCATTAAGATTGATCCATGGTTGTGAATTTTTGCCACCTGCATGGGATAGAATGATTTTCGGATAAAACAGTGCTCATGAGAGTAGAGTTTAAGTGATGAGCCATGAAATCTCAGCTGGTAGTAAAGGCAGTAGAGATAGGATAGAGATGGGCATTATTAATAGTTTTTAAAGTCATATATATTCATATACATATGTACATACACTATATGAAGCCATATTAGTATAAACAGTATATATGATATATAAACAGAGTATATATGATATCGTATATGTGTATATGTATATATATATACATATATGTATATATAGAGAGGCAATTCATATAAAGTAAATTGCTTAAGTATTACATTATGGAATAATTTTTATTCCTCATTTAACCAGCATTTATTTGAAGCAGCCGCTAGCTCCCTAATACAATAATGCTAATCAGTTTTTTTTTGATGAATCTAAATCCTTAGGCCAATGAAGCATTTATCCTTAATGAGAAATATAATTAAGTGTCATTTCCTCTTTCTCTGCCCAGCCAGAACAACAGGAAAAGTTTAGGTTGCTAAAGTGCTTATGAGTTTAGATGCTTTATTCTTTAGAGGTGAGATTCTTAAAACATGGCCTCAGGCCCATCAGTGAGTTGTCAGAGACCTACTGATGGATCAAAAAACAGATCCAAATTTGGAATTTAACTTTTCTGAATGGTTCACTGTTCCAAAAGCTTTTGCTTTCACTTATGATTTAGGGCTCTGTACAAATAGCCAACATTTAAAGTATTGTTAATGACTACTACACGTGTAAGCCAACATTTGCACATTACCCCAGTTTACTGATGATTTTAATTCAGTGATCTGATTTGAATTAATTAATTCAGTTGATATAGCTCAACACTGGAACAAAGAGATAAATTTGAAATAGGAACTGAAACATTAGATGAGCCACTTTTTCTTACCCACCTAAATGAACAAAATCTAATGGTCTCATTCTATTATTATTTTATTCTTCCAACATATAACTAATGTTATAAACTAACATAACAGATCTGCATATTAGTCATTTTGGTATTTTTCCTTCTTTTCTAGATGAAAATCACCCAATGTTTTCTGTTTATCTGTCATAAATAACCACTTAGGAATTTCCAAAACATCCAGTAATTTCTTTCCAACCTAAACTATTGATTAATCTGTGTACCAGGACTATGCATTCAAAAAATTGAGTTAATTTAAATTGGCTTTGGTCTAGAGACATGAAGAATGTCTGCCTTTCAGTTTGACCACAGAGAATGTGCCTGCTATTCCTCTCATTTTTTCCTCTGCTTATAGAAGGGATAGTAGTGGGGAGAGGCAGTGTCTCGGAGAATTTTATTTTCATATTCTTCCATTAAGTAGAGATGCTATTTATTTGAGCCCTCCTAGAGTGGGACCTCTCAAATGTTTTTGAAAAAGTCCATTTAGGCGGGGTAAGAAATATGCATGGAAAGTTTATTGTATTCCAGGCACTGTAATAGACTGTGGGTATACAATAGTGAAATAAAAAGATTGAGTTCTGCTCCGATGGTAGTTATAAAGGCATAGACTGGCTGTTTCATGCTTATGAGAAGAAATAACACCAGGTGTGCCTAACCTGAAAATAGGATCTTAACTTTCAAATACTGCTTGCTATACCATTCCAAATCTGAGACAGGACCTCACTCCTCCACCACTACCCCCAAACCTATTATTATCAAATGTAAATCATATCACTACCTTCTGATCTTTATTCACCTGTCATAATACTCCAACCCACAAGAATTTTGAAATGTTCAAAAATGTTCTTCCAAAACATATTTTACAGAACCCAAGTGATTAATCTATAAAATACATTTTCATTAGTGTGGTTCTAGAACCACATTTTCATTAGTGTGATTCTGCTTTTTTAAAGCTAGAGAATTTGCCATAAAGGGAAATTCAGGGCCACACACTACTCATTTACTGTAACTGGAAATGGGATACAAACCATGTATTGTCCTTCAACATCAAGTTAACTGACAGGCCGTATGGTATCTATTTGACTCATTTGAAATGTACTTTCAAATAAAAAAAGAAAAACAATTGTATTTCAAATAACTCCTTTTTTTCTGAATAAAGAAACAGAGCCCTGTAATCTTCTATTATAGATGGAAAGAAATAGGTTTGCATTAATAAAACTGTTCTGTATGTTTAATATGAATGTTCAAAAACAATGAGTTCCCAATCAAACCATTTTAATGCTCAATTATGTTAAATAACCCCCATTTGGATTTTTTTCTAAAATAAATCTAAGTAAATATTGATAAACAGCACAAAGCATATCAATAATTTGTTGTCTGAGCTTGTTATTTAGGGGATTTAAAATCACAGCTGAGAGAGCAAATAAATATTACAAGTTGCACTACATCATATTTGCCAAACTTCCTAAATTATTAGCAAATCCACTGGGTAAATGCAGCGGCAAAGCACAATCTGTTTCCCATGCAGATCTGAAATCCACTTAGGAGGCATACCAGGGTGTCGATGGGATTTCAGATATATAATTACAGAATTATTGATTCATTGTTTTCATTTCCAAACAAGCTCATTCTAAGACTCACCTTGTAGGTTTACCCAAAATGAAATAAGAGAATATCAAGTTTTTATTCCTTCCATATGAACCAGGTTTGAAGGTCAATTTAATCAACTTGTACCAAGAAGATAATTGGTGTAAGCCACTGACAACCCACCCTCAAATGAATTCCAGTCAAATTGGAGGTCTATAAAAGAAATGCACAAGGACTCTCCCTTGGGGTGGGTAGGGTTGTGCCTAGCGCAATAAGAACTGTGGGGAGAAAGAATTTGTTCACATTGGGAAGGTGAACTAGAATTCTGCTTCCTTGAATGAAACTGAGTCTTGAAATGTTTAGGATGGACCGGGGGGAATCCAAAACCTTGGAAGAAGAGTCTATGTAGCTAAGGAGCTCCATCACATGGCCTTCCAAGAAGAAAGATCTTTTTTCTGAGCATCTTGTTGAGCAGAAGTATAAGGACAGATCCTTAAAACTGCAGAAGGATAGAGGCTGGAGAGAGCTGGATTACTTTGCTTAAGAAAATGGGCAATTTGAGGTTGTTACTGAGGAGATGAGAGAAAAGGAAGGAAAGGAGAAGATAAAAAAGGAAGGTAGAGCTTAAATTGAGAGACTTTCTGCAACAGAAATATAGAAAACAAAATGTTAATTATTTCATTCCCACAGTGTAAATCTTCCCATCTCCCCAGTCTTCTGTATTTGATTTCTTCCAATGAGTGTTGGGTGGATGGAGGTTTTCCATCTGCGGTATTTTTAGTTTGTTTGGTTTGGCTTTGCTGTTGTTTATTTTTTCCCCTTGAAATTAAGGAGAAGAGTTAAATTCCATGACTGGCCTAAATAATATAAAAGAGAGACCACATCAATAAGAAAGTGAGTGTAAAATAACCACACTTAGGTAACCAAAAATCTGAATTGTGTATAAATCCAAAGTGGCTCCACATGAGCCGTTGCTATTGCCATCTGTCTTTCAAATGAAAATTTTAAAAATTAAAGTGATTATAATAAACTCCCTCTTCCCACAAATTCCTATAAATCTTAGGGAAAGCTTGAAAGTCCACATTTTGTGGCATGGTAGTTTGAATCCTTTGAAATATCCATCTTTACATATGTAGAGACTGCAACTAACATAATTTGTGTAATCCAATTTGACTGGATGGAGTGTACATTAAACAGAGGTAGAGAGCTTAAAAGAAAGCCTGGAACCAAATTGTGCAAAATCTTAAGTGTTCAAGATTAAAACAGTGTTTAATTCAAATATGAATAAGCTCCCAATAAATATGACACATTGTGTTGGCAAAAGCAAAAAAAAAAAATATATATATATATATATATAAACTGAATACCTAACATTGGCCTGGCAATGTGGTTATGCATTGGGAGACCCTCTGTCACTTCATTCTTGTTCTGTCCTCTCCTCAGAGGTCCCAATCACCCTATACCTGTCAAATCCTGCCCCACTTTTTTCTCTTTTTTTCCCTTTTTTTATTTTGTATATTTTTTACATCATTTTTCATTTTTGTACAAATTATGCATTTTCATCTTGGTTATAGTCCCCATACAATTCCCACCCCCCCCACCTTGTTTTGATCCTACTCCCTTCTCCCAGCTGTAGTGTGTCTCTGGTTTATAGAGTTGCCTGTTGATTTTGATTTTTTATTATGATTAGTCTTTTTCCTATTCCCTTATTGGGTCTTCTAAATTCTTGATATAAGTGAGACCATTTGGTATTTTTCTTTTTCTTTCTGGCTTATTTCACTGAGCATGATCCCTTCCAGCTCCATCCATGTTGCTGCAAATTGCATGAGTTTATCTTTTTAGATTGCTGAGTAATATTCCATGGTGTATATGTACCACACTGCCCCACTTTTTTCACTGAGGCTTTTCCAATGATTGTGTCACTCTGAGCTCCCCTTCATACTCTGCCACACACAAAATTATTATTACACAATCAGGAACTTTAATTACCCTATGCACTGACTTTCTTTCTAACTTGACTATAAACTCCTTGAAGGCAGGCTTGTCCATGCATCCACAGTCCTGAGGACTGTGAGTGCTCAAAAAAGGGTTCCTGCAACAAAATCTGACTCAGGCAACATTCAAGCATCAGCTCCTAAAATTCTCAGGACACATCCAGGGAATGAAGAATTCAAGAACATTGTTTTTAACTCTGTGTCAGTGGTTAAACGGTTTCCAGTTGCATGTAAGAGTTAGGAATGGCAGACTCTGAAATCGTTTTTGACATAAATGGGTAGGCAGGAACTTACAGTTTCTGCCTGCAGCTTTTCTTCATGTTCAGCAGGAACCAAGGGTTCAAGGTAGTTAAGTTATAAATCTTACTTTTCTCCGTGCAGATTTCAGTTAATTTATCTTCAAACGAAGATGTTTTCCTCACTGAGTTGGGAACAGGAAGAGATTAATTTTAAAAGCAAGCAAAAGAGGAGTGCCTAAACAGTCTGCTAATGATGCCATTTTCCCATTTCCTGCTCCTGATGTATTATGCGCCCATGAATGATGGGGCAAACTCCAGCTCTAGAGATTCGTGTTTTGTGGAGAAAATCCATTTCTATGCCTTGCAAAGCAGAACTACAGGTGCAGCAAGCGAGTAAACAGTACCAGCTGCTCCTTGGCTGTGGTTCCTTAAAGAGAAATTAAAGACCATACCCAGGTTTGGAGGTAGTACAGAATCACAGGGAGGAGAGCAGTGGGATTTTTATGGCTTTGGCCCCCCACTCTAGTATCCCCACCCTAGAACAACATGCTCACAAAGAGACTGCAGCATACAAAGGCTGGACGTCAGAACTAATTTCTGCTGGTATTCTGTTGATTATTCAGATTCATGTCCTGCAGACATTGTTACTTAGCCAGGAAATTCATACCAGATTCACATATTAAAGCTTCAGTGGCTGACTGAGGGTATGATGTAGAGTGTAAAAATAAAGGTAGTGACCAAAAATGTGAATTCTGATCATAATTTTTTCAAAAGCCATATTCGCATGTATCTAAATGGTCACTTGTTTTTTTTTTTAATAACTATACTATGACCTCACTATTTTCCAAGTTTATGCTTTTAGAAAAGGAGTCCTGTATAGTCTATTCAGAACAATGAGGAATGAGTTACATATGTCAGAAAGTCCCCAGAAGTGTTATATAGTTCTCTGTTTGCTTTATTCTCACCAAGTGACACCTTTGCTTGTATTTTGTAGCATCAAATATATAGTATCAACAAAAATCAAGGGAATAGAATGTCATTACATGTGACATAAACAGCAACCAAAAACAAAATGTTGGTTTCAATATTGTTCTTGAATCATTTTGGACATTCTATTTCTTCATTTGACATTTTGAAGCTTTTCCTGAATTATGGAGAAGAATTTTCATTAGATACAGTCAGTGGTGGAAGCCATCTCTAAAGCTTTTATTTGGAGAATTATTTTACTTCCATATCAAATTAAAAAAACCTTTACAGCTGCCCCTTCTTTTAATGTCATTGTAAATGCCGTGAACTGTGTTATGTCACATGGAAATGCAAAACAAATGTTAAAAGAACACTCAGTGGGCATGTCAGGCCATTGTCTCTTCAAAATGTATTATCGGTGCTCTTGACACTGCTTGTTACAGTTTGCCCCAATGCAGTTAATATCATTGCCGCTGTCCTTATCCTGGTATTGTCATGTCATATCCCTGTTACTCCCATCTGCTGTCAAGACACAGGGGCAGAAGCTGGGTGAAAAGGTGGATGAAATACCCGGGCACATATCCTGCATGTGAGTGGAAGCCTGGCTTTATTTTTAAAATGGGTCTTTTTAGGTTAACAGCCTTTGCCCTTCTCTGTACCACTATTTTCTGTTCAGAATCTGTGATATCCTGGGAAAAGAAACTGTTGCAAACTACAAATTCTTTTTGCATGATTTCTTCCCCAAATCCAAGAAAGTTTTATGGGCCAATTTGAAGAAAGTAAATAGAGCAAGACCTTGCCTATTGAAAGGAAGGTATTGTGCACTCAAAGAAGTTCACATTTACCTGTAATCTGTCTTGCCTTTGATTAAGGTTGACAGAAACAGACAACTGAGAAGCTACTCAAGGGCAGCCACGAGGCTTCATGGGTTGCTCCACACACCATGAGCACCTGAATGTTCTCCCTGGCACAGAGTGATGGTGTTTCTGTCACCATCAGGAGCAGGTTAGGCATTTTCCAGTATGATAGGGAATTGGTCTATATGCTCCAGGCTTCTGCTCAATTCAACATGTTTTCCAAGTAATCCAAGCCTTTGGTATAAGATCAAAGTTGCTTGTACCTTTGCATGCTTGTGCTGCCCCAATGTCACTGCAGGTTGCTGAATGCCAATTCTCTGTCCCCCTGCTCTGAAGCAATCTAAATGTGTAGGTCTCAGCCATTGGGTTTGGGCATCAAAGGGTTTCTAGGTGGTTTCTGAGGACTTCACCTATTTGAGAATGCAGCTGGGAGTTAGGAGGTGTGAGGTATCAGGAATGTAGGCTTCTGCAGAAGTGCTGCATGGAAACAGGGTCTGTGAGGAGAGCACGGGCAAGGGCAAATACACAGAGCAACCTGTGTTGCCAGATGGGCTCTATCAGGAAAAATAAAATAGCAAAAACAAAGGATGAAGACATTTAAAGTGAAATAGCCAGAAAATGTTTTAGGTGGTTGGTGGTGTTTGTTTGTTGAGGGGGGATTTATTTGTTTATAGCTGTAAATGTGAAAGCTTTATGGAAGCCTCCCTAGGGAGCCCCAAACTCTTCAAATTTCACAAGCCTCTCAGACCATGTGCCTAGCAGTAATTCCAGGTAGAACTAAGAGTTGAAGGCCGAGGTCTGTTACAAGGACTTTCTCCTCATTAAAATTTCCCCCCTTCATGATTCTCTGTGACTGATTTGGCAGCCTCTGCCAGGAACTATCCAAGTGGATTTCACCTCAATGGTTTTCACTTCATTGCTCTTGGCTTTCTGGGGAATTGTTTAGTTGGGTTACTATTGTCTCACTGGCAAGAACCTACAAAAGAGGACTCATTTAAAAGCAAGGTCTTCCTTTCCAACCCTGAGTGGGCTTATTAAGCAAATACAGCCCCTTGACCAGTCCGACCCTTTGTATAAACATAAACATGATTCTGGGCCAATTCCTTTACCTGTATGATTTTTTTAAAGTAGAAAACCAGTAAGATTTAAAAAACTGATCGAATTGCCCCAGGATTGTTTCCTGAAAAAATCTCTGGGGAACTACGTTTCTGAAGAACCTTGTTCAAAATGCATTTGTCTGCTACCCGCTTCATGGGGTCCTCTGCTCCGAAAATGTGCAGAATCCTTAAGGAAAATATATTTACATGTATTCATCAGTCCTGGATGTGGTTTTAGGCAAAAGAAACATGAACACTATCTTAGTAGCAAAGAGATCCAGGAAAAGTCTCCTTTCTAATAGAAATCTATTTTGCCTTTGGTGGGGAGTTTGTTTTTGGAGCTCTTTATTTTCAATCTACTGGTTATGGCAAATGCAGCCATTGTATCTGAGGATGTGTGTGAGTGTTGGGTGCTTTTTGGCAGAAGCAGAATCGTGTCTTGGGGTTCTTTGTAACCTCGGGCACAACTTTAAAACAAGGTGGTGTTTGCAGCTTTAGTGCCTGCAGGCGTATGGGTTCCTACCACTGCTGCTTGCAGTTCTCGGTTTGTAAGCCCACTAGTGTGTGTATTTTGTTTTACTGGTTTATAGATTAAAAGTAGCACAGAATGTACTAGGATAGGCTCAGCTGGAGGTGACTAAAAGGAAATCTTGGGGAAACTGGCAGAGATCTGTCCACTAGCGAAAGGCAGACACAACTGAAATTCCTTCAGTGTTCTGTGAAACAAAGTAGTATCCTCCTTAGCAGTAAGAGTGAGGTTAACAGCTTGAATATCAGACAAAGTAGCTCTGCCACTAATTGCCATATTTCAAGTTGTATGTGTGTGTGTGTGCATGCATGCACATGCACCATGGGGGATAACTTTTAAAGTGTACCTGGTAAAAGAACACAATACTAGAGACAGATTTCTAGGGCTTTTTTAAAATAGCATAATAATTTTATTTTTTATTTTTTATTTTATTTTATATATTTTTACATCATTTTTCATTTTTGCACAATATATGCATTTTCATCTTGGTTATAGTCACCATACAATTCCTCCCCCCTTATTTAGACCCTAATCCCTACTCCCCTCCCCGCCCCCTACCCCCATAGTATGTCTCTGGTTTATAGTTGCTTATTGATTTTGATTTTTTATTGGTCTGGTTTTGACTGACAGGGGAGGGTGGTGAGCAAACTGGGGAGGAGGGTTGGGGGATGGGGATGGACTGTGAGTGCCTTGGTGGTGGGTGTGCTATAATGACAACTGATGAGATGTGATCCTGTTATCTCTGAATCACATACAATATTATAAACCAATGTCACTGCCATCAAAGCATAATAATAAATAAAAAATAAAGAACATAATAATGTTAATTGGCATTTATTGAGCATTTATTATAAGCCAATAACTATGCTAAGATCTATTAACCATAATCTCATTTTAATTCTCACATCTTTAAAGATTTTTAGATTAGAAAACTGGAGAATAGACGGTTAAATAAAATGGCTCAGATAGCACAAATGGCAGAGCTCGGATGAAAGCTCATGAACGTCATCAGAATCTAGCACTTAAACGTTTGGGGCATTTGATGATAGAGATTAAATGCAGGTCCATGCTGGAGAGTAAGAGGCAAAGAATCGCTAAAAGGATTAGTGAAAATTATACAACAGCCAATAACTCCTTCATGAAAGTGAGTGTCAAACAATTAGTCTTACATTTTCATTTGCTTTAAAGCTTACTTCCCTTTCCTTACTTTTGCTTCTCCCTCCTTATGCAAGAGTTGATATATCTTCTTTTCCAACCACTTTCTGGGTTTTCCCACATTGCCAAGATTTTAAATTATTCACCCCTTTTTATCCTACTGTCTTGTTTTCTCCTAGAATAATCCATGAATTACCTAATCAGAATTCCTCTGTGTCCTTATTTGTAGAGAGAAAGGGATAATTTGAGATATGAAGTGCTCGACAGTCTTTCTTTTCATCCCTGTTCTGCTCTTTCAATCCATTCTCATAAAAAAGTAGAGGAACAGTCCACCTCCCATGCAAGAGATGGAGTAGTTAAAATGTTTCTTGTCTCCCTTCTAGAGGCAGCTGTCAAGTCTATGGGTCATCTACCCTCCATTTCCACCCACTTCACTTATAGTAAGTTATCACCCAGTCTGTCTTACCTTTGCTGAGAGTTAGGGACATATTTTGTCTCCCTGGTGTTCTTAAAGGTTTTTGTGTGACCTAGTGATTTCAGCATGTGGTTATAGTTTTCCTCAATAGGACTTTTCTATTTAATTTTCCAGATCCTCATCAGTATATAATTGCTGTAACTTTCTTAATTGACATAATATATGCTATGATTATGACCTAATATTTTAAATTTTTATTTCTTTAATTTTTATCTTGTATTTGTTTTAACCAATGCACAGAATAGCAATCTGGATTCAGCTCACATTTCTAAAGTTTTAGGAGCTAAGTTTTACAGCTCAGGTCTTGACATAATTTAATTTTTGAATCTGTATCTGAAATTAAAAGGCAGCATGAGAAGGCAACTGGAGTATTTTGTATCAATCCATCTTTTCCTCCTGCAACATTATAGTAACTTTATTTAGTACTTAGACAAGATAGACACAGATACTTAGACACAGATACTTCAATCAAGACCAGGTATATTATACTTGGTCTTCCAGAAGCCTAAAGTGAAAAATACTCACATTATAGTATAGGTAAATGTGTGGACAGAGTCTAAATCAGTTTTATTTCTGATGAAAATCCAAAAAAAAAAAGGAAAAAAAATGAGAAAAATAGGAAAATCACAACCAAGAGAAAATTTGGTTAGGTAGTAGTCTGTACTTTTGCACACCTTCTATTATTGACTCAGCCCAGGTGTTCTATAGCTGAGACAACCTGACAAGGATGACATCATCGAGAAAGATTTAAAAGACAGAGAGCACATCGCTGCAAAACCAGAACAGACAGGACCCTTTATACTGCTATGGTCAGAACATCCTTTGCTAGATGAAATATAAATGGAGAAAGTATAGGGAATTTTTTTAATCACCTAAGATATGGGAAGATTATTCAATAAAAATATCAGTCTGGAAGTTTGATGGCTGAATGGGAGTAAACTGAAACCTATAAAACCAAGAAGGATATGGATAAGGTGAACAATGACTGAATCTTCAAATCCTGGGAGACAATTAGAGGTTGTCCTTTAATGCTTGAAAGATAAATTTTTACAAGTGAGGAGTAGTAAACATACCTAATAACAATGCATTTCTCCAAAACCTACCCAATTCAAACTGTGTCAATTAAAAGCACGTAGGCAGATAAGCTGAAATTGACATATAAAAGAGGAGCGCTAGATACATTTCAGATGTGTGATTTTACTGGCAAGAAGAAAACTTGCTATTTGATGCCTTTGTGAACTTTATCATGGTAATCCTTATTGTGACACCCTTCCATCTTTGGATTTTTGTGCTGTTCAGAAACAACTCCTCTAAACAGTGAATATGGGAATTACAAGCAAATAAAACACCAAACAAGTTACTTCATTACACAGTTAATTAGTTATAGTTGGTAAGGTCTTATGGGAAGAGTTAGAGTTTCTCACTAAAATGAGCTTTTAGCATTACCTGATGTTAAATACTTGTCACAGCATGTTCATAGGTATCCCATTGCTAGTACCAGCAATAATGACAGTGAGTACTTTACACATACATATTAAATAGACTATTCATTCCTTTATTTCATGATGTAAGCTAAATTTTCAGTACTTTTTATTATATATCTTAGGCTATGTGCTATAATACAATAAATATCACTACATCAACAGATTATAGAAATGTAGAAATGAACAGATTATACTAGCAACTTTGAGATAAACTTGTTAGATTATGTCTATTTACACACTAATTATTATTTGAGGAATACTGAGTAGTTGCACCAAAGGTGATTAATTACTAAATCTATTAATTAGATACAAAATATTTTTTCTCTTCAATAAAATTACCATCACAAAATTATCATGCAAATCAACAGTGAAGAAATATGTTTATAAACATTTGATGAAGTCACACCAAGCTTATATTATTGAGGAATGTGATCACTACACAGCCTTCTTGTTCTGAGTTTCACTGACTAGAAATAAAATGTGAGGAGAATATGTTTACTTCTGCTATTTAAACATGGTTAGAATTATAATCTGGAAACATTTTAATTGAACAATCTTACAATTATTATAATCCAAATATCAGGGGAGTTAATAGCATTCATTAATTTCAAAATTATCATGCTTCTATTTTTGTGAGGCCAACTATAAATTACTTTTGGCAAAGGGAAAAAATAGTTTTACCTGGCATTTTTTGCAAGGTCATTACTGGATTATGTTTTCTATAAATACACAGAATAGCTCACTAGATTCAGCTACATTTTCTAGGTGTCAGATATGGATCATTTAATATTCTAATGAATTAGTATCTAATACTTAAGCCCATTGTCTTACATGAAGTGTGAATAAGTTTCCTGGTTTTCAAAAATTTTATTTCACTTATGCTTTCCTTTGAGAACTTAAACTCTAAAGATTTGGAGTTATTTTGATTTTATGATTCTTGAAAATTGGCTATAATAGAAAATATAAAAGCTCACTTAGATATCTAAATATTTTTATTTACATGAAGCAAAACACCTATTTTTTTTTGAATCTTTAATAATTTCCTTGACGCTTTTAGCTTTTACCCAACCTGTTTTCTCCTCAGCTTTATTTCCCATAAACCAAGTTAAATACCACCATTCCATTTAAGAATTTAAGTAGATAGCTCAAATTATCAGATTTTAAATTATGAAAATATACTTTAATCCATGTACTTAATGTTTCAAGAGAAAATAGAATACAACTTGTGTGCTTACAACCTGAGAATCAGGGGATCTGTATTTGCCAGTCTGAGGTCACCTTTGTCATCTACCATCTGCCATTCTTTCACTTCCAAGATTTTGTTTTCTTCTTTGATTGACCAATTACATAAATAACTTAGGGGAAAATTCTGATTAAACACGTAACATTGCTAATATGATATGCAAAGTCAATAAAATACCTGATAAATAATCAGAACTGCTTTCATTTAGCCTTTGAGAAGGAACAGCCTGCTTCCATATTATAATCAGATTGAATTTTAAAAGTGAATTACCAACCACTGCTTTCCATGCTCTCTAACAGTTATTAGCATCTAAAGAAAGTCAAAAGAAAACAGGCAAACTGTGATCTACCTTCACACCTTCAGTCAGCTTTTGAAAGTCCTCTTACTTGCAAGTGTCTCAAATAATTACCAAACCACTCACGCACATATTGCCCTAAATGAAGTTAGTAATCATGGCGGCTAATCAAAAGTTCATTGAATCAGCAGGGAGTGCAATAAAGATATTCATAAACCAAATAGGTGTTTTCTTTTGCTTAAAAAAAAAAAACTGCACACCTCACTGATTCCAATTGAGATTATATACCTAACCTTGCAAGATGAGTCAGAAATAGCATCATATAGTCAAGGGAACCTAGCACACTGAACTTGATGAAAACTTTTCTTAGAGATTTCTGCCATAATAATATGAGAGAAGCTAAGGAACTTCTTGGTTTCATCATTGGAAGAAATAATTATGTATGTAGGAGAAGAGAGGAAATTTCCCCTTTCCACTCAGGTTGTTCCCTTTTACCCACTAGAGCTGGCCAAGCAATAAAATTGTCAGGCAGGCTAGTAGGAATAAAGAACAAATTTAATTACATAAGTATGGAGAGTCTACGTGGATGTAAATTCTAAAGTAACTGGGGCAAAATTAGGGTGTATGTGTGTATGTCCTGAGCTAAGGAATGCTTACGGGCCTGGGTCTTCTAGATGAGAGGGACTCACATGAAAAGGAAAGAGTGGCTCATGTTCAAGAACAGATGCTCCGTAACTAGATGTTTGCCTTGTGGTATAGATAGATTTCTCTAATAGAAAGCTTCTCATAAAAATTCTAATTCTTGATACTACACCCAATTTTCAGTCTTCTAGTTTCTCTAAGTTTCTCTTTGCTTGAAAGGATCTACATGCCTAAGTAGCACATCTTAGAAAGGTCTTTTCTGGATATCTTGAGGAGGCCTGTCTGAATGTCTTGAGAAGACCAGTACTTCACATCAAATCTGAAAACTAAATATATTCAGCAATGGAAGGGGGTTTTCCTCCAGTTTTTATACTTAGTTTGGAATACTATTGTTGTCAACTTTTGTAATTAGTTCCATAAAAATATTCTAGGCCTCCCGGGTGGTGCAAGGGTTAAAGTCTCCCCACTATCAAGCTATCACCAGCCAGTGAGGCATGAGATAGATCCCCCACCTGAGAGCTAACCCTACATGGTGCAGCAGACCTCTCCTGTCTCACCCACTGCCACCCTCAGCAGTGTATTTCAGTAGATCTGCCTGTTCTGCTCCCCACTCTGGGGCATCCTCTCACCCCCTGTACCTCTGGCCTACAACCCAGTTCTTTTATGCATAAATAAAAATATATCTTAAAAAAAAATTTTAGGTCTTTAGCCCACTTCAAAATAAAATCCTTCTATAGAATATTTTAGCTATAGGATCTTGAGGAACATTTAAGTGCTTTTGATTTCTATGTATTTCTCTTTTCTCATGAATTTTTGCCTACCCCTTCCAAGACAGCTTGAACACTATAAATATTTTATTCAAAGTTTGATTTACATGTGTGTTTGATTGCTTGATATTTCCCACAGATTATTGAAGCTCTGTTTATTTTTTAAAATACTTTTTCTCTGTGTAATTGAGATAGGATGCTTTCTATTGATTTATCTTCATACATTGACTCTTCTAAACTCCATTTTCAATCTACTGTTGATACAACTTAGTGAGTTTTTCATTTCAGATAGTAGAATTTTTAGTTATAAAATTACATTTACTCCTCTTTTTAATTTCTATTGTTCTTTTAAGATTTCTCACCTGTTTCTTCATTATGATCATTTGAAATAGTCAAGCTAGCTTAAGATCCTAGCTACTAATTCATCTTGAAGTCAATTTCTACTAACTCTTTCTCTTGATGACGATCAAAATTTTTTGGTTATTTTCTGTATCTAATTCCCTAAATTAGATTGTGGATAGTCCTATTGTCTTCCTATAAAGTGTGCTATGTTTTCTTTTGTCAGATAGTTAAGTGATTGGCAAATCAATCGACCTATGAGATTTGGTATTACTTATTGGCTAAGGCAGTCTTTTTTGACTTTGGATTTAATTAAAGCATGTTTCTATTATTTTAAGGTGTTATTCTTGTTTCTTTACTATCCAAGGTCCTCTGGGAAGTCTCTCCATTCCCCTTAGAACTTCCTACCCTTCCAGGACCTCCAATCTCTGGTATCACCATTCAGCTTTTACCCTTTCACAGGTTATTTCTGCTAGACTTTACAGATTTTTGCCCTGCCTACAAGCAGACTAATCTTCAGAAAATGACCAACAGTTAGATACTACATAGATTTTTAGCTCTTCCCACCATCCCCAACTCTACCATGAATCAAATCTGTGACTATGTGCAAATGTATTTTCTTTATGTCTTCATCCCTTCATCTTTTAATTTGTACTGAAATTTTTCTAAAACCCCATCCTGATTCAAAACAAAACAAAAATATTTAACTTGTTTTCCTAAATAATAGCAGTAGGTGAAAAGTAGTTATTTATTATCTTTCTTGAACCCATTTGTATTTTTAATTCTTAGAATTGACATAAAGGAAGTCTAACTGGGAAATGGTTAATGAGTTTCTGGAAGAAAAGAAAGTAGAAGCACAAGATGATTGAGTAGTAACAGCTGAAATACTACTATTATAAACAGAAGTCTATTTTGTATAAGACCACATTATCTAATAGGAGTTAATTTAAATCAATTAAATTAGTCACCACCTATCAAGAACAGAAAATAATATAAAACTGACATTGTTTTCCATCTTATTTCTACCTCTCAAACCCATAGGAATTTGGGAACATTTATTTCTGTTCACTTTGATTGTCTTATATATGCAACAAGGAAATGCCTGTCAATCCCATGTGTAGGTTTTTTCATATCTTTACACATTATACTCACCTTCTAGAAATAGGAAATAGAAAGTTATCTTAAGCAGTGAGAAAATAATGAGATCAATAGGTGAGAAAAGAAATCGTGCCAACATTCGTGCTGTCAAGAAAAGCCCTTGCACACATAACAAGGTTAATGCTATGTTTTGCCTGGTTTTCAGAAACACATATCTACAAACATCGAGTATAACAATGTCAAAGCCCGTGTGTGTGTGTGTGTGTGTTGAGAATACTTAATATGAGAACTATCCTCTTATAATATTTGAAGTGTACAAAACAGTATTATTGACTATAGGCTCAAAGTTTTATAATATCTACTTCACGGTCATTGTGAGAACTGAAAATGCCCACATATAGCAACAGGTTCATGGGGAGCACTCTGTGTGGGTTAATTCCTGTTCTACATTATGTGTAAGGCTTTATGCTCTCCACCTAATGTTCTGATTTGTTTATACCTTGTCCCTCATGAGGTGCTTTCCTGCAGTTGTTTAAAGTAGCAGTGATTACCTCAATGTGCTTGAGTCAACTTGTAAGTACACTTTTGAAGTACACACAAAAATTGACCCAATATATCTCTCCCTGTTCAAATATTTTTTAGAAATTCCCTCACTTTTGGCCTCTTGGCTTGATATTTCCCTGATGACTAGAACTTAGAAGAATATGGAAATTTAAAATATCTACTTTAAATTTCTAAGTAAGTCCATTGATGAAAAATCCTTATAGGATACTTTTTTAAAAAAACCTTGTCTTTGTTTTCCATCATTGTTAGTTTTTAATATGTGACAGAACATTTCCCTACTATGCTAATTCAGGTAATTTTTGTTGACAGCCATCTGAAGTACATCTTTTCAAAGGTCCTTTTTTAAAAAAGTGAAATATGCCTACTAGTTGCACAGTTACCATTTGATATCTAAAAGCACTCAAAGGGACCTTACTGTGCTGATTTCCTGTTATCAAAACTGTAGTGCCTTTACTCCAGTAAGTTAGAGACACAAAAATGTTCAGTAAAATTGGTCATCTTTCATGCCTGGAAAGGAAGTCGTATCTTGTTTCCAGGGTTTCTCAAGTGCCCTTCTTATAGATGGGAATTACATCGCCAACCTTCTAGTCCTCAGGCAAGATGACTGTTTGAAACAACAGTTTACACATTGGGCCAAAACAGTTCCATAATTTCACATTTGAGTTCCTTCAAAATTCTTGTGTGAATGCCCTCTGGTCCCGCTGATTTATTTATGCCCAATTTGTCAACTAGTCTTGGAACAACTTATGTACTCCTTACCTTTTGATCTATTACCTCTCACCTGTGTAATTCCAATTGTCCTCTTTTCTCCTTTTCACCCTTTTTATTGCCCAAAAAGCCATCCTGCTAAAGTAATGTCTCCCATTTAAAAAACCTTGCTTGATACTTTCATTGCTCAAATGACATAACCCTAAGTAAGTACTTCATTTTTTTTTTCTACTCAAGTTACATGGCCAGTATATGAATAACATTTCTAGGTAAAGTTTTGGTGTAAGTAATCATTGGAGCTGGGCCATCAGATCGAAGGGATAGGAGGAAATAAATGTCACCCAGTTTAACCATATATCATGATAACTACCCATTCCCACAGAATGGGAATGAGTCCATGAAGTAGGATTTTCTAGTATATGACCTTTGTGGGAAAAGGCAAAAATTGTCACTTCAACCTTTGTATGTTAAGCAGTGCAGATGAGCTCCCAGTTTATCTCCCAGTGTGGCTGAAGGTTTCATTTTGAATAGAATGCTCCTAAGGGAGACTGGGTGTATTCTTAAACTGTATTTGGGTTTTCTTTCTCAAGAGAACAGTTGTTTGTTCTGATGTTCCTCCCATTTAAAAAATTTACATATTTTCTATTTGAAGCACTCCCCAAATTTTTTGTTCATGGAGTCATTCTTTACTTCTTGTTCCTCACTTCCTGCCAAGAACCCTTAGTGTGTACTGTTTGGTAATTGCCACTGTTAAGCCCTCTGAAGGGCCTTTATTCAAGTGTTAGATTTAGTGATTCTAGTTACTGTTGTTCTGGTAGCAATAAAAAGGCAAATGATGAGCAGACTTTCAACAACAAACAGTCCTTTATTGAGGCCAAAACTACCCTGGACAAACTCCACCCTAAATCGCTGCATACAACCATAGAAACTCAAAAAGGTTTGAATAATAACAGGAACTCCAAAGTAACAAAACAGCTAGTGTGCCCCAGTGTCCTCTGGCATCACCACCCAGTGAGGACAAATTAGGTCACCTGGCATTAATGCCCTTCTTCTACAAGGCTTTGATCAGTAAAACCTCAACCCACTTCCGGAGGCATTCCCACAAGTGTTTCTGAGGCCCTACAGTGTAGTCTGTCAGCGTTAGCCCCAGTGCAAGCTCAGCCCAGTTCTTCTTATGCTTCTTGAGTGTCCCATTGTCAGTATCTACTCATGAAGTCACTCAGAGCAGCCTTATCATGGTCTTTTCTAATAGGGTCCATCACACCGCTGATTCATGTGCTTAAATTGCTGTTTCTCACTGTCCCCAAAGATACCTGTCTCCCAGATGTTAAAGTATACTTGGATTGTCTATAAAATTTGACAAAATCATTAGATTTTCTGGACCTTCTTCCTTAGAAAAGGCAGCATTGCCAAGCCGAGACTCAATTCAAGTGAATGACATCTTTCCTAAAATCAGCAATTTCTGCTTTTCTTCTTAACCCATCACTTCCTAATAGTTTTAAATTTGATCAAAAGTTTGCATGAGTGTAGATTCTAAGGAGTTGCCACCTTCTAGTCTTCATTGTGGTTATTAGCCTTGTGTCTCCTTACACACATGTACATACACACACCCACACACACATACGCTTGTGCATTCACCTGTATGTAAATAAACTAATAAAATTTGAACATTTGTAGATTTGTAGATTTCTACATATTCCCAATAAGGTTACTCACCTGTTCTGAAAACAATCTGACCTTAAGTATAGGCTCAATAAAAACCTCCTTCCTTATTAGCATTTATCCAAGATTCACCTTTGCAAGCTCTATATTGCTTTTCGTAGTTACTAAAAAGGAGTCTATTTTTATTAGAACTTTCAGAAATGTTAGGAATGATCTGGTATCCCTTTAAGAGTTAGAGGATGAGGGCCTCCCTGGTGGCGCAAGGGGTTAAGACACAAGTTATGAGTCTATCCGCAGCCATTGCAGCACCAGTTCAATCCCCAGTCAGGGAGATACCCACATGGCACAGCAGACCTCTCTGAACTCGTCCACTGCTCCCCTCACCAGTGTTTCAGTCAATCTGCCTGTTCTGTTCCCTGCTCTGTGTCTGGTAGATCCTCTTACCCCCACACCTCACCTAGACCCCAGTTCTTGTATGCATAAATAAATAAATCTTTAAAAAAGAAGAATTAGAGGGTGAGACCAAGCTTTAGAGATAGAATTTTCAAAATACAGATACATATTCAGAAGCATTGCATGTGCATGAATTCACCTGGAAATATCAGGCTGGTCAATATTTACTGAGATAATGAATAGCCTTGTAACTCTCCATGATTAGGCAACTTGTCATCTTTTTGTTGAAGGTGGAGAGGGTATTTCTTTCTGACTACCTTATCATTTTAGTAGTCAAATCTTGCTTGTTTGTATGAGCAAGATGAAAGTGATATTATTATAACTGCTAATTGTTCTACTCTATTAATTGCCATGTACCAGGCTTTGGGCAATTATGATCCATTATAGCATACCTTAACCACCCCCTCAACAACATTTTAAAATATATTTGTTTCTTGCAGATGATAATTCAGTGTACAATCAAACTTAAAAATGCATTAACTTCCTTAAAGAGGGAGATTGGTTTACACGGCGCCATCTAGTTCTACACCGTCCAGTAGGGTGATCACCAACAACAGGGGGTTATTTATATTTAAGTTAATTTAAGTGAAATTAAAATTCATTTTCTCAGTCACACTGACCACATTTCACATGAAACAATAACAGCGTGTTATTGACTACCATATTGGTCAGCAGATTATAGAACATTTCCATCTTCATAAAAAAGTTTTATTAAATAGCATTGATAGTTCTTTACCATCATTGCTACAGTTTTCTCCTTCCTGGATCTTATGGAAAACAGTGTGGAGGTTTCTCAAAATATTGAAAATAGATATGCCTTACTGTCCAACTATTCCACTCTTAGGAATCTACCTGACGAATGTCCTAAGTAAGCAAAAAAAAAAACTTCTGCCTGGATAACAGTGATTAAAACCTTGCCATCAATGGTGAAACATCCCAATTTCAGAACTTTTTAAGTATGAAAAGAAAAATTCAAGTGAGTTGGTAAAATTTAAAAATTCTGAATTTAAACTCTACCACTGAAGTCGGTGGGACTATAGGCAATTCAAGCTCTCCAAGCCTATTCTCTGACCAATAAAAGAGGCAATATATTGTATTGAATGCAGCCTTCCATTCTTCTCAAGTCTGATCCCCAGGGACAGGAGTCCCCTCCATCGAATCCCACCAAGAACCCCACCTTCTCAAAATTCTTACACATGTTAGAATCTTAACAAAAAATAGATCGGACTTTGTATAGACAGAAATGATGAAGTTTTGAAATATTAAAGCTACAATATTTAAACTTTTTCATTTTGGGAGTAATTGTGGCTGATGCTCAAGGTCATACAGAACCTCTGGTTAAGTGCTTTTAGACCTTTAAACCATTACCACCACCATTGACAGATCCACTCGCTTGTATGTGTGGGATGTTTTATTTTTTTGATAAACACATGCAATTTGCAGCAACATGGATGGCACTGGAAGGGATCATGCTCAGTGAAATAAACCAAAAAGAAAAAGAAAAATACCGGATGGTCTCACTCATAGCAGGAATCTAGAAAACTTAAATAAGGGACCAGGAAAATGAATAACTATAAGAAAGTGAAAATCAAAATCAACAAAAAACTATGAACCAGAGACACTTTTTTGGGGGTGGGGGGTGGGAGGGGAGGGATTGGGGTCAGAATGGGGGGGGTTGCAATTGTATGGGGAATATAAAAATAAAATTTATTTTAAAAACAAAGATTATTTGAGACATTTCCCAGAAATGCTTCTTTCCATTTTGTACTGAAGAATCAGAAAAGGGAAGCAAAGGAAATATATTTCATATTACTTTAGGTAATATTTCCCTTCCTTAGAACTAGCCTTATTACTTCAAACTTCAGGCATCATGTATATCCGGAGCATATATCTAGTGATACCAAAATAATTGGTCCAATAACTTCTCTACTTAATACTTTCTGTATTTAGAGCTAGCATAATATCTTTATTTCATTTTTGAATATTTTATAAACCTTTAGAAATATGGTTTACCTGTTTTTGAAGCTTGCACCTGTTGTGTCCCTTCTCGCAATCTCAGTGTTGCACCCAACAGGACAACTTAGCACTTTTGTATGGAATTAAGATCAGTGAGAATTTATACAGTTCTATAGGTCTTGAGATTCTCTTCTCAGTACAAAGTAAATTAGTAGTTTGAAAATATATGTATATATCATTCCTTTTGCTCATTAGCAAAAAAATAGAGGAAGATGAGGCACCGATTTTAAATGAAACCTTAGAAGAAATTTCTGGATGTATATAAATAAAAGCTTTAAAATATTTTTAAAACATTGTTAGGGGGTTTCATGATCTCCTAAGTTGAACCTTTAAATGAAATCTGTTATCATGCAACTCCATCCCTGCCTCATGTAGGTTAAATCAGGCCATGTATTTTTCAGATAATAGAATCTTTGAAACCTTATTATTTAAATGTCTAAAGTAATTATCAGTTGGAATTTCTGAAGAGAACTCTTGCCAACTGCTAGTATTTACCTATTTTGTGTATTTTACACTTCAGTACTATTAAAAGCATACTTAAACAACTTTAGTTTCAAACAATTATCAAACCAATTATCAAACTTAACCTTTTCTTCTGAAGTAACTTACAGGTCACTTATTTGCCAAACCTTGGGGTGAAGGGCTGGATCTGCCCAAATTCAATAAAAAAGCAAGTAGAATATATTTTGACCTCTTCTTTGCTAAAGGAAAGTGTGTGTATGTGTGTGTCTGTGTGTTGTATGCACACACACACCCACATGCATATGGCTGTGATGAATGGATGAATACATGTGTGTGTTTTCCAAACAAACCTCTATTTTATTTCTATTGCTTTCTCCTTTAGCATTTTAAAATTAGAAATCATTGGTTTTTATCCTAATAATAAAGTAATACATATTTTATGCGAAATTTATAAATCAAAAACATGCAAAGAATAAAATTAAACCCAATAACAATATTGCCATTCAGAAAAAAAAATTCTCTTATGTTTTAGTGGGTTTTCTTCTAGTCTTTTGTACTTTTACTATTTTTGGAGACACTCTATATATGCTATTTGATATTTTGCTGTTTTGACATAATATGTGCTTACATATCATATCTTATTTTCCCCCATGCCATTAAATATTTTGTGTAATGTGAATCATATTTTATCACGTTCAACTTAAGCATTCTCTTGCCATGGGTATCTATGTGGTTTTTAACTTATTAAAACAACACTTCACTCTTAAACATCAATTTTTCCACACTTCAGTTGTCTTCTAGGAAGGAAAAGATGCCCCAATTTGCACCTTTGGGAAGTGCGTCCCTATTATGTGTGTAGCTTCTTTCAAAAAGGCTGTGATAACTGAAATATGTTCCCATTGACTTTTAAAAAAATAGAGCTGTCTAAATTCTCTGTGTGTAAGAGCCAAACAATCTTTGATTGTATGTAAGCATCACGCAGATTCTGAGTAAAAGTTAAAATAATTCCTCAGTCTTGTGCAATCTTGATTTCTCTATGCCTTTACTGAAACTGCACATTTGTGAACTAATGAATCAATAATTTCAGACACCATTTTATTCCACTAATGGACTGAATCTTTTGTCGAATTTAGTTGACCTAAATTACATATCAGACTAGTATTGTTTGTTTAGATATATAAATTGGTCCTCACACAGATCAGAATCCTCAAACATTTGCGTGCTAAATCTTGAAAAAACTAGATAGTTCAACTTTTCTCAATTTATAGACAAGGCAACAGAGGCCCAAAGAGGAAAACTGATGTTCTCACAAAGACACAGCTCCCCAGTAGCAATCTGGCACCAGAAAAGATGCACCTTGACCTATAGCAAATTTTCCTATAAACCCTGCCTCCTTGTGCAACATAAAATTACTCAGATATTAAAATAATCTAATTAATCAAGGTTTTCAATATCTAACAGAAGACAAAAAGTCGAGATAATGATTAGCACCCTCTTAAAAGTATGTGTTCATTTATTAAATTTCAAAAATTGGAAATTTGTGATCAAGAGAAACACTTGACTGAGTTTACTTTTATTGTTTTCCTACAAATAGGAGATCTTATGAAACAATTCAGGTTTAAAAACTTGAAAACAATATTTTCTCCCTCAGATAACAAACTATTCTAAAATATTTTTGAAAGTGCTTTTTTGTGTATGTATGTCTTTGTTGGTTCCCAGTTGCCTGTAAAGTGATGTAAACTCTTAATTACATACAAAATACCACACAATCTATCCCTAATCTGATGTTGCAGTTTTATCTTCTGTCGCTCCCCCTCATTCCTCATCCCAGCAACCTGTTCAAGTCACATTAAGCTCTTCACCATTTCCCAAAATAACATTTTATGCCCACTAGTGTTAGTCATGCGGTTCCCTTTATATTAAATGTCCTTCCTTCCCGTTCTCATCCCTCTTCCCTGACACCCAAACTCCAGCTCACTTTGTACAGCATAGCTCAGATGTCACCAATTATCTCCTCTGTGAAGCCTCCAGGCAGCCTCAGACAAAAAGGAATCCTTTCCTCCTGTGATCAAGAGGCACCCTGACCACTCCAGTCAACTTTATTAGAGATATCACTTTTGAAATGCTAGCTTTGCACATCAAATACGTACTGTCAATATCCAAATTACTGTACTTATACATAATAATTCTAAAGCTGCTGCAATAGTTAAAAATAATGTCTCTTTTCTTTTGAAATTACCTTCAAAATATATTGCATTATTTTAAAATATATCGTAATATAAACAAATGTTAATTCTTAAAATTATACATACTGTCATTGTAAACTTTACGGCACCATAGAGAATCAGAGTATACAGCAAAATATTGGTTGAAGCTTCCAAACACATAAATTGGAGGAAAAAATGTTTATACACACACACACAATTATGTGTCAAGACCTGTGTCAGATTTCTGAGGAATACACAGTAGTGGTAAAGATGGGTATGTGAGCAAATAACTTTAATACAATCTTCATAATAAAACATGCACAGGAGCAGAGGCAATAATTCTGTCAATGGAGGATTAGAATCAGTATAAAGACACAGAAGAAGGAAACACTTGCAGCCTACTGGATGCACTTGATGAAAAATAGGAGGCAGGAACCACGTTGAAAACACCACATTTTTAAACCTGTTATCTAAGAATGAGCAAAAAAGAAAATGAAGGAATGACCCTGCTAAAACTACTTACTCTTACACCCACACTGCATTATACTTATCCTAGTCCAGTGCTGCAAGTAATATTTACAGGTGAAGAAATAGCCATACATCTTAAAATCCATAAAATTTAAAATAAACTACTGTGACATCTGTTCCTTTCACTGATTTATTCTCTAAGTTTCACCCATTAAAAGAAGTATAAGTGCATGAACAAAATCTTCCTCAATTTAAAGGTAAAGCAGGAAATCTGAAAGAATAAAAAAAACTAAACTTATAAATACATTTACCAACATAAAGCATAGAAAAACTAATATAGGGCCTCCCTGGAGGCACAAGGGGTTAAGTTTCAGCACTATGAAGCTATTGCCAGCCACTGCTCCACAAGTTCAGTCCCACACTAGGGAGCAAACCACATGGCACAGCAGACCTTTCCTGTCTCGCCCTCTGCTCCCCTCAGCAGTGTATTTCAGTAGATCTGCCTGTTCTGTTCCCCACTGTCTCTGGTGAATCCTCTTGACCCCTCATCCTCTGGCTTACACTCCAGTTCTTGTATGCATAAATAAATAAATCTTAAAAAAAAGAAAAACTAATATAGAAAGGCTATCTTAAAAGATACCACTAAAATAAATAGACAAGGAACATAACAATCAATTCAACAAAGTCAGAGAGGGAAGAATTGACTATTGAACAAATGTATGTATAAAAAAGATTAATCCTAACCAAGATATTTACAAAGAAATGCAGATTAAAAGACTGGCTGATTTTATGTTAAGTTTGCAAAGAAATAAAAAATTGCAAGTCTCAATACCTACGACATGGTTTAAGTTGGAGATGTATATTGATAATTCCCAACTGATTGGGTGTCAATCTGTCCTTCCACATTATTTCCCCCATTCTACAGGTCTATCTTAAAATAGTATTAGGGCACAAAGGAAACCATCCAATATTGCTCTGGGTTCTTTTAGGCTGGAGAACATCAGACAGATTATGAGGAGGAAAAGCCAAAAGGAATTTTAACAATAACATGTATACAAGGGAGAGAACCATCATGACTTACCAGTTCGCTTCTGACACCATCTCAAATAGTTTAGTTCAGACAAGGGAAGTTGGGGTTGGTGGGGAGGAAGGTTAGTTAGGGAGTTTACCGAGAAACGGACAATAAAAAAAGTATGAAGGTATAACTTTTACCTTCTCCATCAAGAAAAGATATAGAGATGAATTTTACTATGTACAGTGAGGGAGACACCCTTACAGATAGAAGTTTACAGAGCTCACCCTTGAAATCAACTTTTGCCAAAAGTTTGAGGTGTTAGATTTTTGTCACTCTACAATATACTGGGGCTTTTTGTCTACAACATACTGCTGTTACTTTTTAATCTCTAGGGAGTTTTGTTAACGTTTCCCTGAGAAGACTAAAAACACCGTAGGGTTTCACCAAACTAAGGAATCTGAGAGTTAGAAAAGATAATTTTTTTAAATAAATAAAGATGAAAAAAAATCACTGTAGGTGGAGGATGACTTGAGAATTGCCAAAACACAGAAAAAGAAGTCTGCTTTCATAGTTTCATATTCTGTTTTACATTTGACTATGACAGTAATAAGATTAAACTCTCAAAAAAAATGGTAATCAGTTTGACATCAAGAATGATCAATATGGGTAATCATGTCCATCATTGAAGAGAATGAACGAAATATTTATAAACTTAAATCTCATTTCCCTAAACCAGAAAAATGCCCAGAAGACTATTTAAACATGAATTCCCAATAAATAAGTTGTATCAAAAAATATTCTCCCATCATGTATGTATTAAGACATCATGTGTAATTTTTTAAGTAAAAAATAGTATGATCAGCTGAGATCTCTCATAATAGCCTAAATTCACTTTAAAGGTTCTCATCATTAAGTATTGCTCACAAAATTTTAGTATAGGCTGGGTGATTTAATTAAACCACTTCCATAAACCTAATTGTCTCTAGACCATTCTTTTATTAAGAACTTTTATGAATAAAAATGCAATATATGATTATAGATGGGGGTTAATATATGCATTTCACTCCACTTAATTCTCACACTTCTGATAACAACTGATTAAAAATCAGATCTGAACACTACATAATTAGTTTTAGTTCAATAAAGACTGACAATATATTATAATCAATTTTATGGGAGATGATTTGGGCTGATTTAGTTAAAATGACTGAAGTAAGTAGGTAATGGAATATTTATCTTTGTTGGAAGACAAACCTAGGTAGCAAGGCTTTCAGCTGCTGCTGAGAAGTTTTAACTAGAAATTTGCCAGTCACATTGGGCCATTATATTTCTAATTGCCCTTATTAACGGGAAAAAAAGACCAAAAAATTTTCTCTGAAGAATAGACAACCTGCTATTTCCAAAAAAGCTAGATAATATTGATCAAAATACTTTATATTGTCAAGTTAGGTTTTATCATCAGAAGAACTATGGTAAGTCAGAAAACTGAGCAAGTCAAATCCAGTCAGTATTTCTTTATGAACACAATGTGGTTATTATAGTCTCCTTTACATAAAAGAAAAAAAGTAGCAAACCAAATATGTTCCCAAATATTTTTCATTTGTGTTTTTCCCTTGGAGTTCTGGATCTTAAGCACTTATTTTTATAATGAACAATATCCAAATTTTATTCATACATTTGTGTTTTTGTCCATAGTAAATATACTGGCCTTTACGCGTAAACTAAAATAATGGCTTTAGATAGTATGTTTTTAGTCCCATTCGATGTTTTTTCTATCACTTTATACATAACAATTAAGAATACATTTACATCTTCATCATATTTTTGGCATTATTTTCAATGTCATCATAAATCTTCAAAATATATATATTCCAAAAATAGCACCTATAGAGATCTTTGTCTCTTTAGAGTAGTATTTCAAGTTTGGAAATATATTAGGTAAACTAGGAAAAGAGCTATAATACTAGATCACAGAACAGAGGAAGTGCAGAGTGTACAAGCTGCCTCTTACACTGCCAGTCCAAGGTCTGATTACTTGTGGATGTTGCCTGACCTTGAGGAGGTAGGTGATGAAGATGAGGGAATTCTTTCAGCAAAACACTGGGAGAGAAGCCAAAAGCTGCAGGAAACACCAATTTTCTGTTGAGGTTGAATCTGAATGCGCATCAATCTGGAGCTTTCTCTGCTCTTCTCACCATTTTTTTTCTACCCCTCTTTTCTTTCTTCCCTTCTCTTTTCATTGGACTTTAAAAATTTAAGGATTTATTTCACACTATCTCACAATCTTCTATTCCCTCTATTTTATCTCTTTTTCTGCATTCTCTGTTTTTTTCCCCCTCCACAATGCAAAACAGACTTGCATTAAAAATGAGTCACTTAGTTGACACAGTTTCACTGTTGTGAAAATCTATTTGAAGTTGGAGGAAAGGCAAGCTAGTTTTCTGAACCTTCTTTCCCCTTGGGACCAAGAATGTTGCTTAAAAAACTATTCTCCTTCAAAAGAACTAGTACTCTGAACATTAAACATTTTTGGAACTGATTGTATATTGCATCTCATAGATCCAGTTTCATTATAGACTAAGTGCTGGTTAATGGAAGTATCTCAGACCTTCTCTAACCTTTAAGGAAAGAAGTGTTTATTGATAATAAAATTAGCTAAACTGTCATTATAGAAATCCTTTAAAATGAAGAATGATATTAAAAATATATAAAAGAAAAAAGAAAGCAAAAAGTAGAAATCCTTTAGATTTCATAAAGAATAGTATCTCTATGCCTGCAACATTATATATTGAGGACTTACTTTTGGCAAAACCTAAATTATGGGAATATAAAGACCACTGAGAAACGAGGACACAGAAATCAATGAGCTCAGTGGTCCCCACTATCCTCACTATCTAATAGAGAAAGATGAGCAAATCAACCATTATATTGCAAGTGATAAGGGCTGTAACATTTAAACCAAGGTTTATAGAAGTACAGTCATGGCTACCTTTCTAAGAATGATGATCAGAAGGACACTTTTAAGAAGTCAAAGGATAGAGCTTAGACGGGAAAGGGAATTAAGAAGCAACCTTCAGGCAGACAAAATAGCATATGAGTCAAGACTACACAGTAAAGTCCAGGCATGCAAATAATCTGAGCATGAAAGCTTTATGTAGCAAAGAAAATACAATTGGAAAGATATGATCATAGCATCATATCTTTGTGCATCTCTAAGGAATTTAGATTCCACTTAAAGGAAAGAGAAGACACTAAAGATTTCTAGCAGGGCAAGTAAATGAATTGATTTGCATTTGGTGGATGTTCATTCTGCAAGTATTAAGTATTGGAAGAGACAAGGTAGAGGTGGAAAGAATAATTAGAAAACAATTTCAGAATTCCAGTTTAGAAGTGATAAGGTTTTGACTACAGTGACAAGAATAGTGGGGAAGGGAATTATCTGAAAAATGCTTAAGGGGTGGAAATACAGAACTTGTCGAATGATTCAAAGAGGAAGCCATCCCAATGATGCCCAGTCTTCTGCTGTGGACTTCTGCAATTTTGCTGATCACTGAGAGAGAACATGTTGAAGGTTTAGGAAAAGACAGACTAAGTTTCAGCCACGTTGACATTGAGGTAATGGGTGCTGGCTATAAGGTTAAGAGCCTATGAAAACAATTAACATGGATCTCATAAGCATAGGTAGTCAAAAAATGATAGTGAGTCACCTAAGTTTCACTCTTCCCTACTACAGAAAGTTATTTTAATTAAAAAAATCATTTATGTTTACAACCACTTCCCCAGTTTAGTCTATCCTCTGAAGAAATGTCACACTTACAGACATTATATTCACATGTTCCACAAACACTTTATTATGAATCCATTAGGGTATATACTTGTAAATATTTTTTTTCTCTCTGTTTTATCCCTAAGGCAATATCATGTACATATTACGGCAAACAGTAAGGAAACAAGAATTTTGTAGTAATATCTTGCTAGTTACCAAATCTTGTCAGTTCTTACTCATCAGTGCCTCATTTTATCCATTCTTCACTCTACTCATCACCATTGTCCCAAAATAGGAACCTGGTCATTTCTAGTCTGGAATACATTTATTAGAGTTCATAAGTACAAGCGTAAGAAATGGATTGAGCTTGATTTATACAGAAAATACACTTATTGAGAAGCTGTTGGGTAGCTTATAGCATCATAAGGAAAGGAGAGAAACCAGGTTTGGAAAATTAGGAAAAGCAGAGAGTTTTCATAGCCATAACTGTAGCCAGGTCCTTCCACAAAGATAGCCCAAGGAAGACCCTGCCTTCTTTGGCCAAACTGCAATGCTGTTCCCACAAACCAGTTATGGCAATCTCCACCACCACTAGAACAAAGTCTCCACTCTTGCTGCTTTTTTGTATTACTAACTCAAGATAGAAAATTCCAGGGGGTTGTGTTTGATTACCCAGACCTGACTGGAAACAGATCCATGCCCTGGTTTCCAAGTTTCCAGAGAAGGCAAATGTCTGGACTTTGAACATCTGTGTGTGACACAGCACCCACCTCTCACTCAGAATTGTACTGTAGAGGGGCCTCCCCGGTGGCGCAGCGGTTGAACGCTGGGTTGTGAAGCTGCCCGCTGCCTCTGCAGCGCCGGTTCGATCCCCGGCTGCTCCCCGGCCACCGGAGGAGGGTCCCACATGGCGCGCAGACCTCTCCTGCCGCCCGCTGCTCCCCTCAGCAGTGTACTTCGGTCCTTCTGCCTGCTCTGCTCCCCGCTCTGGCTCTGGTGAATTCTCTCACCCTCCCGCGCTTCTGACTGTACCCAGTGCTTGTATAAATAAATAAAACAAATCTTAAAAAAAAAAAAAAAAAAAGAATTGTACTGTAGAGAATTCTTCAACTATTAGAGAGTTGAAATCAGGGCAGCCACAGAAACACAGGTGTCCCTCTGAATAAGCAACTCACCTCTTCCTCCTCATTCTAACAATTTATTTTTCTTTTTCATCGTAGGCTCTCTTCTGGGCATGTGCTATGCACTAATATTACAAATATCAAAAATACAAGCACCTGATTGACTGTCTCAAAATATATTCATTATGTTGTTCCTCATCTTTGATACTATAATAGTTTCCAATTAAGACTCTCCAACTTTGTATTCAACACATTCTATCAATTGATCTGCATTAAATAATCAGCCTTTTCTCAAATTTATTTTCCAACAAATTCTCTTTTCCAACAGTGATAATTGTCTTACAATTCACATATAACTATGTGCATTCCCTGCAAAACTACTTATCTATCCTACCCATCACTCTTTAGCTTACTCCTGAACTCATCTTATTTTTGCCCAAACAGTATTCCACTTCTATCCGTTGCCTCCTTCGTGACTCTATACTTGAGCATCAATGAGTGTCATGAAATGATTGCAAATTTAAGGCACACTATTGGTGAAATAATATATATACTAAATCATGTCTGTACCTTCATTCAAATTATTTATGGTTCTGTTTCTTTACTACATGTACTTCTCCAAGTAGTTGTTAAGCATTCAGAGGTTCGGGTATCCCCTCTGCCATTTCTAGTGTGTTAAGTGCAGAATCTATATTATAATGTTCCTAGAATAGTGGAGCAGATGTTTGGCCAGTTTTAGCTCCCACCACACTTCCAAGCAATTTAGGATCTTGGAGCTAATTCTTCTGAAACTTTGTTTCCTTTTCTTTCACCATCTCTAACTCTAGGTAGATTCTTATCATCTTTTCGCAAAAGTAGGTACTTCTTACCACAGTGGGAACCAGGCAAGGGTGACACAGCACAAATGCACTTTCTTTACTAGAAATTACCTGAAGTGAATGCCTAGGTGATACCGGGAGTATCAACTTCATAGAGGAAGATGGCATCATTATATAATCTTTTCATGCTTTGCAAAGTTAAAGCTGAACTTTGAGGAATGGGACTCATTTCAGAATCTGATTATTTTGTCTTTGCCACGGAATGACATATTAATTGGGTACTAAATTTGTAAAATGCCCTGGTGAATGCAAACAAAATGTGTCTTTTGCAAATTAAAAAGAAGATGCCTATTTCTCACAGGAAATTCCTTTCTGATACTGTCAGAGCAATACTTTTTGATAGTAAGCTTTTTTAATTTTTTTTTTATTTATACAATAGCTGGGGTACAGCCCAGGGGTGCGGGAGGGTGAGCGGATTCTCCAGAGACAGAGTGGGGAGCAGAACAGGCAGATGGACTGAAAGCACTGCTGAGGGGAGCAGCGGGCCTGACAGGAGAGGTCTGCCGCACCATATGGGACTCTTCCTGGCGGGCTGGGAATCAAACACCCATGCTGCAGAGGCTGCAGACAGCTTCACAGCGCTGTGCTCAACCCACTGCACCACCAGGGATGCCCAAGAGTAAGTTTTAGAGGAAGGTATTAAAATTCAAAAAAGTGAAAGAGACTTACAAGTGCATTTGTATTTTTTGTCCTGTGAATCCCAGAAGAATTTTTAAAGAATTTTTTTAAGTTTCTAATGTTTCTGAGTATCCTCATAAATATAACCTGTTCTGTTCTGTAAATACTAGATTATGATTCTAACATTACCTGATAGGCTGTTTGTTAATATCTTCCTGCACAACTAAAACAGATATTCACTGTATCTATTGCATAATAAGGAAATGAAATTCAAAGAGATTTGAAAATACTGAACTTAGACACCTACTGAAGGGCAGAGCTCCTGGGCATTCCTCACAAAGAATGGAGGCACAGGTGGTCAGATCTTTCTTTGCATGTCGCGTTCCATATTTTCTTACCAATATTTAGAGGGGAAGTCTTAATTCAGAAGGATTCTAGCAACCACACTTCCCATCCTCATTAAAAATAATCTCAGTTGTAACTTTGGGCAAAAAAATTGATTGCTTGGGCCTCCCTGGTGGCTCAAGGGGTTAAGTCTCAGCACTATGAAGCTATCCGCAGCCACTGCAGCACAAGTTCAATCCCTGGCTGGGGAGCTGACCCACATGGCACAGCAGACCTCTCCTGTCTCTCCCTCTGCTCCCCTCAGCAGTGTTTTTCAGTACCTCTACCTGTTCTGCTCCCCACTCTGTCTCTGATGAATACTCTCACCCCCATACCTCTGGCCTACACTCCAGTTCTTGTATGCATAAATAAATAAATCTTTAAAAACAATTTAATTGCATAAAGCAATTAAATAATACCTCCCTACTGCCCTCGCCCCAAGTTGTTTTGAGGATCAAATGAGAGATCTATGTAAAGCACTCAGCACAGTACCTGGTACATAGTAGCAATAAATTGTCAGTAACTGACTGTAGTACTTCAAGGATGCTAAATGACTTAGGTGCAGGAAGGGGTATACTTTGACCACGAAAAATTGAAGATAACTTTCTGATTTTGTTGGAATAGAAACATAAGTAACATTCGTTAAAGTTAAATGCATTTTTTTCAGTATAGAGTAAGCTAGCCTGAGTAAAAAGAGCTGTAAGGATTTTGACTCCTATCTTATGACACAGCTCAAGGAGCACTTCCCCATGAAGCATTTGCTGTCCCCTCCAATCGCACTGTACGAGGCCATTCCTTCATTTGTGCTGCTGTGTGTATTTCTATATGATGTGTCTAAATATCAAATCTCTCTTGTTTATATGAGTCTCTCCAGAACTATACATTAAATCCTTTTACAAAGAGAATTGTGAACTTCTAACCCTCTAAGTATGGTATTCAATAAATCTCAAGTATTTGAATTATGATTTTTATAATGTTCAAATATGTAATAATCAGTGAATAAGATTATTCACCTATATCTCTCTTCCCTATGGTAAATACAAAACCTGACAGAGAAATGAAAACAAACCTAATAATTGAAAATCTCTGCTATTTCTATAATTCTCTTAAATATTCTCATTTGCTGAAAAAATGTAATGTTGAGCCTATTTGTCACAATAAATTTTATGTATAATGAAAGTTTAGATTGCCCTTAGAAAAATAATTTGAGGGCCTTCCCTGCTGGCTCAGTGGTTGAGCGCTGGCCTACAAAGCTGCCCACAGCCTCTGCAGTGTCAGTTCGATCCCCGGCTGCCGGCAAGGGGCCCACATGGTGTGCAGACCTCTCCTGCAGCGCCCGCTGCTCCCCTCAACAGTGTATTTCATCAGTCTGCCTGTTCTGTTTCCTGCTCTGGCTCTGGTGAATTCTCTCATCCTCTCAAGCTCCTGACTGTACCCAGTGCTTGTATAAATAAATTAAAAAATCTTTAAAAAAAAAAAATAATTTGAGAGAAATTTGGCATCTGTCTTAACAAGGGATTTTGTCTACGTCTTAAGTATAAAAAAAAAATTTGAAAGCATACAATGCCATGATGGTTGCAAAATTAAGCCTAGAAAGCTTCAAAATCTTAAAAAGTATTAATATTTCACCCATATTACTGTAAAATGTAACAAAGTATATTATTACTCTAATTACTGAAAGCTCACAACATACATGATGGGGGAAATAAAACTACTAAAAATGTTACCAAAGACAATGTCACCAAATCCTTAATGTCTTTATATATATATGTTTGCTGGACATTTTCTTTATCCATATGTCCTAACACTTGTGTTAGGACAGCAACAAGAAAGGAGGTTAAATTTATGGAAGCAATAGGCAATATAAACTTTTTCTTTTTTCTCCCACCCCAGTGCTGCACACCTAGAAATATCTGAAATGTGGACAAACATTCACACTACAGTATGTAAATAAAAATTGAATTAATAATGGTGAAAAAAAAGAAACCATGAAATAACAGCTAAGGTATTAATGTCATAGAAAGCCAGGATTGCTTCCAGCACCCAAATCTACCTGAGGTAGTTTTTTTGATGGCAGTATAAGCTATTTTATCTTTCCAGGCCAGGATCTCATTCATTCTTTCAACAAATTTCTGTGCTGAGCACCAAAATGTTAGGTTCTGGGAATACAAAGATGAATAAGAAATATTCCCTGTCTTCAAATTTCTCGCTATGAAGGAGACAGAAAATGGAATGTTGTAACAGTATTCAGAACTCAATAGAAATCTCTTTTCTCGGTGATAGACCATATTCCTTTTCTGTTCATTTTCTTTGTCCTTTTTTTTCTGCAGATGGAGTCCTTTCCATTCTTCCTTGTGACTTGATCTCACTGAGTTTTCTAACTCACTTCTCACTGTGGAATTCCCCAAACACCACAGTTTCCAAACTATCTACTTTGTATCTCTGTTAGGTTCCTGAGTACAATATGTTGATTTTTAACACCAGTAAAGAAAATTTCAGGTTCTACTTCATCTTTTATTTTCCAAATGAAAAGATATCCTTTTATAACACTAATCTTAAAACACAAATTTTACCTTTTACTTTCAAGCAATAAGTCTGAATGACAATAATGATTGATTTTTTGAACACAAATAGCTTTCTTGAACCACTTAAAATTTTTCTAAAGGAAAAATTCACCTGATTAAACAAAAAGAATGTTCTAATGAAAATATCATTATGTTAATTACAGTTGTTACTTTGAGGGCTGTATTTGTAGTACTAATGTGATTTTGATTTATGAACTATAGATGTTCTTATTCACCATTTTTCTAATAAAAAACTATACTATAATATTTTAATCAATTGCCATTTGTATGTAAATAGAAAATTATAAGCAGACAAAATTGTAGGGTTTTTAGCGGTTTTCTTTATAAATTCCAGGGGCCTTCTTTTGTACTTGTCAAAGTACCTTCTTTAGAAATCAGACCTCTTTTCTCATTTCTGAACTACTATTTATACTACAAATTTCAGTCTTCATACTCTGAAGTCTTCAGCAAGTTCACACAGGAAGAAAAAAACTAAAAAGGATCCTCCTACATTTTAATTTTCTAATCCTCAATTTCCATATGCAATCTTATAAGTTCTTTTCCATATATGAAATAATTCCAGGGAACCTCCAATATTAGGATGTAAAAACACTAATGATTTTTACCTGCTATGCACTCTAAATATGAACCCCAAGCTCCTTCATCATTCATTATTTTATTAAATCCTACTGTTGCTGCTATTATAATTACTACCCATGATATTGACGACAATGTTGATGTCATTGATGATGATGAGGAGGAGGAAGATGATACTGATGATGACAGAGCAACCACGACAGTTATGGAAGTGGTCATTGTTGTATCTGACAATTAAATACCAAGATGTCAGGCACTCTCACTTCTATTCCTTATAATACATAGGATAAATGAACTGAGGATTATCCAAGGAAACCCAAAATTCAAATCTGGTTTATCGGACTCCAAAATATTTATTGCATGTATATTTATGGCATGTAAATAACTGATTTTTATTTAATGCTAATAGAGCAAGGTTAGTGTTTGCAATCTACAACTCACATATAAGATTTTTATTTTAATCTTACATAACTATTCTCATTTGCTTTGGAGATTTTGTTGCTCTTGATGAAGGATGAGAAACTTAGACCTGACAATTGAAGACTTTTTTTCTAGCCCTTTTAATTCAAAAACAGTTTTATTGGGTGGATGTCCTGTCAATATTAAAATTCAAATTTCCTATCAGGCTTTTCCTCCAGTGAATCTCTCTGCTCCTCTTATATCCCAGATGGTACCATTTTGTAAGATGAACAGGTATCCTTATGTAATGAGGTGGGTCTGTATTCTCTGTCTTTGCTGGACTCTGCTGCAACTTGGCTTATGCCTGCTCGTTACGGACTTTGCCATTGTCTAGAGTTGCACAAGTCACACCTCCAGTCCTCTCTATAGGTTCTTTGCACCTCCAAGTCCTGCTCCCAAATAGGGCATATGGAAGTTAAACATTGATTTCTGGCTTTTTTCATTATATCATCACTTGAGCAGATCTATATCTCCTAAAGCACTGCTAAAATAGAGAACCATATACAAAGCAGTGTGGGAAAAAAGTATTAACATAATATGCCTCCAAACTGTTATTTCTGCTTATACTGCACTTTGGACTCCATGTCCTGCGTGCAGCACAGTTGATTCTAAAAGTTCAAAGTTATAAGGATCTGGGACTACCTTTAATTGTAGTTTAAGACCCTCATTCGGTTTTCATATCAATTACAGTATTTGATCTGGTAGTATTCTGTGTACAAATCAAATTTTTTTTAGTGCCTTTAGTCTCTAAAAGATATCACAGGGGGAAAATGATGTGACTCACTTTATTAGAACATGTAAGTCTCTAGAATACTCTGTGTGCTTTGTGCGATACCACTGTTGTTGAATGGTTTGATTTTTACATGTAGAATTTTGCAAAGTTGCTTAGAGTTACATCCTGCAACACTATCTCTGCATGTATGATACAAACACAGCTCAGTTGTTACCACAGGCACAAATCACAGCTCCACTGGGGCCTTCAACATTTCCTGAAAGCCTGGCATGTAAGTTAGACATCCCTGCAGGGCCGCCTAATTTGTGGGATTGACTGGTTCTGTAGATGCCAGGTAACTCAAGCTGAGACCGGACTCTGACAGTTTTATACGAGTAATATTTTTTACTGGGGTGAGGTGCTCTCCAAGAATTTTCCCAATGTTTTAGACATTAGGATACCTTGCAGGCACAGCAGGCATCATGTTTTCTATTTCAAGCCTTTTTGTATTTTGCAGATTTACTTACTGCAGACATTAGTAAATCCCACCCTCAGCTATTTTCCATGTTCCTTTGTGTCCTTCTACCATGAAGCAAAGCAGTAATGCAGTGCATGCTGTTAATTCCAAATCCTCTAATTTTCTTTTACATTACCAAATCTCATTACCATATTTTATAATTTTATCAGGAGGAATTTTGTGTTTTGTTAGGAAGAGATTTCATTCTCCCATTCCTGATATCTAATTCAATCTTTCTGTCCTAGAATGCTACAGAGATGGGGCAGAACTCATAGACAAAATTTCCTATAAATTGTAGCAATCAAATCACAGAAAACATTTTCTGTGCTAGAATTTTACTCCTGAAAGCTATTATTCTGTTTCCATGTGGGTCAAAAAACTTAGGATTTGCACTACTTCCCTATTTGAGCAAAATTCTGTGTTTGAAATGTTTGTTCACAGATAAAGGCAGATGCCAGTAGAGTGTATAGACACTGTTGCTTTTTTATACTGACTGGTATGATGATTCAAGACTAATTATAACCTAACTGAAGTTGTGTTTGTAACATTTACACCATTCATATTCCTCAAGTTTAAAGATCCGTTTATCCTCTCAGGTCACTATTGCCAAGATGACAGGGGAGGGTCATTTGATTCCACTATCTCTACTTAGGGATCTAGCTAAAATAATCTGGGTGGAAATTATCTTGGTAAAGAATATTTGGACAATCCCGCACAATAATCTTGTCTAGAAATATAATTTGCTGTCCATATTTTGGTATTTGCGCCATTGATTTTTAATAGGCCAAGTTAGTGCCTAGAATTAATACCAGAGAGGAATCAGAAATTTCATTGTTACAGTTGCTCCGGATACTCAGCCTCCCCCTTTCATGCTCTGGGAAAAGCATTCCCCTGCTTTATCTCTCAGCTGTCATTACCTTTGACATTCTGTGATCTATATGTGACAGACAATGGTGAGAATTACACATTATCTGCACCTAGCACAAGCATAAAAAACATCACTGTGAGCTTGGTCAGCTTGCCTGTTATGTTAATATTTAACAACTTTCACAACACAGATGGGAAACGGAGCTATCCTCTGCCTTTTTCTCCACAAATGATTCTGATAATTAGTACTCTTATTGATTTTGTCTTTCCTAGTGTCCTTTTCCAAAAAATGTGTATGGGAAAAAAAAAAAATGTGTATGGGTTACTTCTTTGTTCTGACAGAAAAACCCAGGACTTGGTAGACAGATAAAGTAGAGAATCTATGACAACCACACATCACCCCAATTTGACACATGTCCAGTTGCTTAAGCACTCAAGTGTCTTAGGATCCTTGAGTATTATGGAAAGAGCAAAATGGTTGTTACATTCAATGGCATGTAGAACTGTCTTGATGCTGCTTGCACTCAGTGCTGTGAGAGATGCTTCCGACTCACCATCATAGAGAGTTGCTCACATTCTGCACATTTTCATTAGTGGCCCTAGGTTTGTGCTCAGCCTGATCTGTTTCACTGGCCTAAGTGGCATTTTAATTAAACAATGCTCTGAGACTGCACATTAAATAGGAAATGAAATCAGAACATATTCCTAGGTAGACTTCGGCTCCTCTAATATAATAAAAATAAATTTTTAATTTTGTTCTTCCAAGTTCTTATTGTATTGATATTTGATATTTAGTTGTCCCCAGAGATTTTAAACAGTAGAATTTTCCTGTATATATCCAATTCATTAAATTCGAAAAGACTGCTCAACTAGAAAAATGACATCCGTTCAGTGAATTCACTCTAAAACACCCAATTGACAAATGTGTTGCTGACTTATTGCATTAGGATTATTTAAATCAATTGTAATGAATTATACCCATGAAATGTAATTCCAAACTGTTCACAGATTTCCTGAGGGTTTAGGTAGAGTAAAATACACATGTACTTCTCCTAGTAGCATGTATCATAAATTATAGTGAATTAATTATTTGTGAAATTATTTGTTTAAAGGCTGACTCTGCCTGAAACCAGTGGCCCCATGGATATTGAAACTCATCCCTATACTCTCACAGCCACACCTTCTGCCTCCTTAGAAGTGGATGAGCAATAAATTTTTCTTGAATGAAAAAAGGGGCAAAGAAAATATATCAGATTATGAGAGATATATTAAGTAATGACATGAGTGATAAATTGCAAATTTCACTTAGACTAATCGATCCAGAAAGAACACTTTGAACCATGAAACCACAGAACATCTATTGAAAGCTAATCATTTCAGGGGCATAAAAAGAAAAACAGCAATCTTTTCCCTTAGCTATTTCTCCTAAATCTTAAACATTTTCATTGATAAGGCAAAGTGGAGAATTAAGGCAAAATTGAGACTTTATTTCTTTCTCATAAATTATGCATGTTTTCATGTTGACTCTCTGGAAGATGATGAATAAAGAATTCTTGAAGCTTCCACTTTTTATCAGTATTCACTTTGAGTCCATTTCTGTATGGAAGAGCATGTTCAGAGCTCTTCAGCTCCAGGTCCTATCGTTTCACCTCCTCAGTTGGAGCTTTATAATCCACTTAGCAGATTGTAGTATAGACTGGCCTCCCTATAGGGTAAAATGTATTTAAAGGGGAAGAAGTCTTCCCGTCAGCAGCCTTCTACTCTGGAACAGACCTCTTCCCCAAGTTTTCCCTCTTACAAGCCTATAGGGCAAGATTCATCTACTACTTTACCTCTAAAGAAGATCCTGCCTCCTGAAGCCAATTATTATTCCTTATCTCACAAAGGCAGCAAAACTCTAATATACTCTCCCTGAAGAAATACCTATTTCCAGTTCACAGTCTTTGTATATTTCCTGCTGTAGTGATTGTCTTACATCCCATCCACCAAGTCATATGCCCAGAGTCTGCAGTAGTTTTTAGATTCTGTTATGACTACCTGAAATGCAGATTCCCAGAATAAATGGATTCTGCCTCTGCAGCCTCTGTCTTCCATGACAAAGTTTCCTTTCACACAAGTCTCAGCTATCTAAGGTCACGGTCAGCTTAAGAATGGAGTGATGGGGAGATTTTCATCGATCCTGTCTCTCCAGAGAGCTACACCTTGTCCTCAGAATTATTAAATTCTAATCTGACCTTAACATAAATCACTAAAATTACCATATACCCAACTCTTGCTTTCAAAGTTTTGTAATCGAAGCATTTTGTTCGTGAGGATCCTAAACTCCATACCCACAGGTTTCCTCATAGAGAAACAGTATGAATTAACCACAAATTCCAGAAACCAGAATCCTAACTTTCACTGTCAGGAAAGCATTCCAAACCGTGCAGCACATTAAATATAGTTATTCTCCATTCGAACCTCAATGATTTTTTTTTAATATTCTAACCTCCCGGTCTTTGTGTAATGAAATATTGGATCCACAATCTGTAATTTCTCCAATACTTGACTGCTTTCTTTTCTGAGTGGTTAACAATTTTGTATGCGGTTAAGTTCATTTATTGTTGTTTGTATTCCATTTTAGGGTTGTTTTCCATATTTTTAAATTTATTTTTGTTTTTCTGAATAGAAGACTCTCAACATGGTTTATGAGAGGTATGCTCAAAGAATTCATTCAACTACTGTTCACACCTACCTCTTACAGTGTAGCCATCTCTTTAGTTTCTGGCTCTCCTTCTTATCTACCTTTTCTCAAAAATAAGTATATGAGAGTCTTTGTTTAGCAACATAGCCCACAAATCACAAATTGCTTTATTCTCTAGTTAATCATAGAGATTTTCTTAAGTTTAGCAACTGTGTAGTACTGCACCGTATGTACACGCTTAACCAGTTTACTTATCCAGTCGTCTCTGGTTGTATATTTAAGTTACTTACATGTTTTGCTATGAAAATAATATTTCAGTGAATAAGCCTGTGCAATTTGTATTGTTAAAGAAAACACTTGAAGAACCTTTTCAGGGAAGAGATGAGCCCAAGCATGGAGTACATCTGGTTGCGTTAGTTGTTGCCAAATTCCCGTCAGTAGAAGTTGCACCCAGTTGCCCATCCACCAGCTTTGCATGAAAGGGCCAGTTTCTAAACCACCCTTCCAGAAGTATGCATGCACAAGCTTCGACAGTTTGCCAGTCTATTGAGTAAGGAATGGTATCTCAGAATAGTATTCATCTGCAATTCTCTTATGATAAAGAAATGTTGAGTAGCTGTTTATGTTTAAAGGACATCTGTGTATGCTTTTTGCAAACAAAAAATGTGGCTCTTGCACATTTTTCCCCTTCAATTTCTAAAAGTTCTTGATGAAGAAGTGTAGCATTATATCTCTGATATATGTTACAAACATTTTCTTTCAGTTTGCCATTTGTCTTACCGTCTTTTAACACTGACAGTGAACTTTGGGGTGTATAAGAGATTCCTTTTTGCTTTTATGTGGTCACATTTGTCAAGTTTGAGTCATGATAAGAAAATTCTGTTTCATATCCAGTTTATAGAGGAATTTATTTCTAGTAATCACATTGTTTCTTTTCCATTTAGAGTTTATTATGGTAAACTGATTAAAAATGTTTACTCTTCCCATTTCCACTGGGGCCAATTTTCATAAATTATGTTTTCCTAAGGAATTATCTATTTCTTTTTAGATTTTCAATTCTGTTAATACAAGTCTGTAAAAAGTATGATTTTATACTTTTATGATTCTTTCCCTTTTGTCATTTCTTTTAAATTATTTTTAATTCTGGTAATGTGGCTTTACAATACTGTATATGATTCACAAGTCTCAGATCACAACTCTTCAAGTGCATGTCATGTCCCCACACCACACCCATCACCAAGACACCACTGTCATCTACCACAGTCCATTGGGACCATTCCCTGCTTTTGCTCTCCACCCACCCACTTCTTCTGGTGTCCTCGTTTACTTTATAGTTGAGTAGTAGTCCATTGTGTATCTATACCACATCTTAAACCACGCATCTGTTGTTGGACATGTAGGTTGTTTCCATAACTGGGCTATTGTAAATAGTGCTATATATATCCCTTTAAATTAGTTTTTTTCCATTCTTTGAATAAGATACCTAGGAGTGGAACTGTTGGCTAAAATAATATTTTTAACATTTTGAGAGACTTTATACTGTTTTCCATAGGATGTCTTTTTTTTTTTTTAATGGTAACTTCTTTTGCAATGGAAACACTTTTGGTTTGATACAGTCTCAATTGTCCATGTTTCCTGTGTCATTGGAGTTGAGTTGCCAAAGACATCACTGAAGCCAGTGTTGTGCACTGTTGCACATCTGGCAAGGGTCTGATAACCAAGGCCTGCAAGTACATTTCATCTTTTCATCTCTCTAGTCTCCTCTACTCTGTGACAGTACCTCATTCTGCCTTTCTATTTCATGACTTTAATACTTGCGAAGAGAACTGACCAGTTATTTTATAAATGTCCCTTCATTTGAGTTTGCCAGATGTAACTTTTTGCCTCCACTTGCTTGTGACTCTTCTGGGAGTAGATTCTTAACCTGAGAGCAGGCAATGTAACTTGTGTCATCTATTTTGAAGGAAATGAATTGAACTAATGATTTTTTTGTGGGGCTAGAATGCAGATTTGGGGAAAAGTAGTGATTGAATGCTTGAGACAAAAAGTAACATAAAGTCTACACTGGAGTGATGTTCCAGGGTAGAAGCAAGATGAGCAAGCAGCGGTTGCCAGGCAGTAGAAAAGGAGATGTAAACAGTGAAAGGACGTAGAGATAAGGGAGATAGTTGAAAAAACAAAGTGGACAGACCAAAGGGATCTTCTGAGATACACTGCAGTAGCACATTCTAGGATCCTTACAGCTTTCCAGCCATAAGGTCCATTTCCACAAGAGATACTGTGCTTGAATTTTACAAGTTTCACTGTTGCACCTAAAAACTGCTTTTTGTAAGCTATTATAGAGTCAATTTCTGCAATGAAAATGGAGCTAATGAACAAGTAAATTGTTAAAATTTTGAAAGAGCAAGTAACTCAAAAGTATAGATAGTATGGTCACTGTGGCAGAATCCAGATAGGCCTGGATTCCTATTTAATCTTCTGATTCTATTGCAGGTTTATAAAGCTTATATGACTGACTATAAATTAATCTAGACATTTACAGAGACTTTGCATTACAGAAATATCTAATTAGTGAATTTGCTCTATGGTTCCATAGCCTGAAGAGAAATCCCAATTAAAACAGTTCTTAATGCAGCATTAACCTTGCTGATACCAAGTGTTTATTTATCTCTCCTGCATAGTGTAAGTTATCCTTTCATCAGTGTGACCTTAATCATCTGCAAATTTGTCAGATATTGTTGAGTACAGTATTCTAAATAACTCAGGACCCTACAGCTCCAGGCTACATGCTTGCCTGATTAGACATATAGTACAAAATTGAAAGTTCTTTTTCTTATTTGTTACATTTTAAAAGAAGCAGTTGGTTTTTAAAAACTAATTCAAATTCAATAGCTCATTTTTCACAGTGAAAGATGGTTCTAAACTGTTATCATATTCTTCAGCTTATAGTTTTAAGTTTATTTTAGCTTATTTTACTTATCTTTTTATGAATAAGGAAAAACATGTGGCTTTTAGCATTCTAGCCTAGACCTTTCTTTGAGGATTAAGGGGAAATCCATAAACACCCGTGTTCACATGCACATACATTATATATACATACATATGTAGTTATACATTCATATTTACATGAAGATACACACATACACACCTTTTAAAACACTGGTTGTAGATTTTTATACCCATTCTGCCATAAGTGCAAATGAAGCAATATATATATATGTTATAGGTTTCTTATAAAAGTCAACTATCAATCCCATAGAAATATTTTTATTTACAAATATTTTTAAATGAAATGAATGACAACTGATTTATAGAAGAAGGTTAAATCTAAAGTGCATCATTTAATCTCAAAGTATAAGTCAGGGACCACTAAGAATTTATGGAATGTATAAGGTTTATAACATGCAGTTTTGTTTCAGCATGAATTAATAGTTTATTTTGGAACTCAAACAAGCAAACAAAGAAAATATATTAATATCTTAATAAAAGCCAATCAGAGTCCCCATAAATTCTAATGAATACTTCATGGTGGCAAATGGGAAACAATAATAAATTAATTGCTCGCAGACCCTTTGGCATTGTAAATCTGTGACGGTAAAGAATCGATGAACTCTGTACTTCTGGGACATAATGCTTAGAATTAGCAATGTACTCAAAATAGCCAAAGATAAGAAAATAGTGAAGAGATTATAAGAAGTAATTTTACATACAGATATCAAACAGGCACATAAAAAAAAAAAGTTCATCACTTATTATCAGAGAAATGCAAATCAAGACAACAATAAGATACCACCTTACACTGGGAAGAATGGCCCTTATTAAAAAAGACCTGAACAAGTGCTAGCAAGAATGTGGAGTAAATGGTCCAGCCGTGTGAAAAGCAGTATGTAGGTGATTCAAAAGATTTAAAATGGATCTATCATAAAACCCAGTAATTCCAGTCCTATGCATCTACCCCCCAAATTTTTTTAAATATTTATTTATTTATTTATACAAGCACTGGGTACAGTCAAAAGCACGGGAGGATGAGAGAATTCACCATAGCCAGAGTGGGGAGCTGAACAAGCAGACTGAAGAAATACACTGCTGAGGGGAGCAGCAGGCACAGAAGGAGAGGTCTGTCGCGCCATGTGGGACCCTTGCTGGTGGCTGGGGATCGACCTGGTGCTGCAGAGGCTGCGGGCAGCTTTGCAACCTAGCGTTCAACTGCTGCGCCACCAGGGAAGGCCCTACCCACCAAATTTAAAATCAGTTATTCAAAGGGAAACTTGCACTCCCATGTTTACTGCAGCACTATTTACAATAGCCAAACTATGGAAACAACCTTAAATGCCCCAAAAGAGAGGAATGGATCGAGAATACTACTCAGTGATCAAAAAAGATAAACTCATGCCATTTGTGCTTGGATGAAGGTGGAAAGGATAATGGTAAATGAAATGTCAGGAGACAGATAAATACCAGAAGGTGTCACTTAGTTGTGGAATATAGAGAAAGTAAACTAAGGTTCAGATAATAACAAGCTTAAAAATTAACCCTTGAAAGCTAACTATAGAACTGAAGCATCCAGTGGGTCTGGTGTAAGGAGGAGTAAGAACAAGGAAGGAAGGAAGCACAATGGACTATGGTGGTGGACTCTGGGTGATTTGGTGGTGGCTGCACTATGGTGGCAATACCTGGTGGGGAGGGGAATCCTATACTTCACAAATACAATAATGTAAGCCACTGTGACCTCAAAAAAATAAATAAATAAAACAGGAAATAATTTTTAAAATTTTGACCATTAAATGCTTCTGTGTAACAGTGCCATTAAATGGAGCTAGTATCTGTAAAATTAACCATGGTAGGCTTTTATTCTATATGTTATTGAACATGTTTATTTTACCTATTACAATATTCATAAGACAATATAGACCTGTTATAAATATGAGTATGTCTTTAACCATACCAGTAATAAATATCCAATTATCTATTTCTGTTCTCTACATATTATTTTACTTTAGCTGCTTATAAAAGTACACAGTAGATATTTTTCAGTTGGCTTCATCTTTTTAATAGTCAGATTTTCCAATAGCTTGGGGGATTTGGTGAAAACCATCTGGATAGTTATTCTCCTAAATCTAAATTAAGTGTTGGTATGCTGAGCTAAAAAGTGTCTAAATTGATATCTAAATTGGTTAAGATCATTGGAAACAGTATGAAGATTTTAAGTCCCAAGTTGTCAGGATAAAATGAGTTAGGACTTGGAGAACTCAAGTACCTGGACCATAGGAAATATTCAGGTTCTTACTCTCATTTTGATAGGAAAAATTTAAAACTGCTCCACAATTTGGTGTCATAAGTTTCTTAAGATGTGACTACTGTAAGAATTATTAAACTTATAATCATATTTATAGAAGTTAATAATTATAAAGGCTTGGTGTATTTGGAAAATAGCATTCTGAATCAAAATCTGATTTTGAAACAGCATGTTTTTTCCTATTGTAGTATACTGTAGTATACTGCTAATATTTTAAATATGTGTACATGTGTATATATTAAAATAGACAGGAGAATTAGAACTATGACCCATCATATCAAGGAAAGTGTGCTTAAATTTTTGACTTTATAAAAAATATACCCAGAGATCATGTTGGCAGTATTCAAATTCTGACCCACATGGAGAAAACAGCAAGCTAACCATCTTGAATGGTGGGCTATCAATTGAGAATTTATAAAGTCTTTGTTCCAGTCATGAGAAAAAAAATTGCTATCCTTAGAAATGTATTTTGAAAATCCTATCTTTATCCTAAAATTCTCCTTTTGACAATACAAATAAATAAGAAAGCTGTATGCACTTTCAAGAAAGCAATTTGCCTTCTGTATTGCCTTGAGTGGTGATAACATGATGATGTGCCATCCTACTGCTTGGCATGGCATAAACAGCTAGACCCAGCAGTATATTTGCAGAAAAGAAAACTCTTGTTTTAACTGCCAATTTTCAAGTCAGTGCTTCTTATAGTTCCTACAATATGTGTCTGAAATTTGGTGCTGACTCTGAATGCTTTATTCCACATTGATAAACAATTTCTGCAATCCACAAATAATTAAATTGTATTACTTGTTATTAGAAACTATGATAACTCTTACTTATTTACTGAAAAAAAATAACTCTTTATTTTTCAGAGCTTCCATATGGCTGGGAAAAAATCGATGATCCCATATATGGCACTTATTACGTTGAGTAAGTCTCTAAGTGTGATATTAACTTGTTATTAATATGTTGTGAAATTGTGTTAGTTTTTCATTTATTGAGTATGTGTGGCTAACAGCCCCTTTATTTCCCTTTCATCTTACTTTGAAGTATCCACAAAGACTCTAATGGCAATAGCTAACTGTCTCTTGCCTCTCCAGCTGGCTAATTTGTCATTTCTTTCCTTTGACTAGTGATTCTAAAACACCAATTGGGAAAGTGTGTTTCACACTGTCCTCCAAATGAGTGATAATTAAAAAATATCAAAGAAATTGCCCTTAGTTTTGCAATCAAACTGTTGGAGCTTTCTGGTTGTGTAAAAGAGATGTTTTATTAAACCAGATTCTGAAGTCAATTAAATGAAGCAATCATACTCTCCAGTTGAAGAATGAAATAAAATTTATTCTTTTTTCTCTTCTAAGACTCTATTTCAAATCAATAGTACTTTTTTTTGTAGATCAGATTTTTGTTATCTGCTGAGATTGCATTGACTTAATACATTTTAGTATAATACGAGTTACCCCTTCTATACACTATTGTATTCAGAATAAAGCCTCTAGTAGGGATGAAATTTTGTATGTTTTTCTTAGGAAAATCAGGTTAAAATGCATAATTTTCAAAAGTTAAATATGTGATTTTCTTTTATAGAACCTCCTCTTTGAATGGAGTTTTTTTCTTCCCTATTGTATAATACTGTGAATGTTATTGGGTAATAACAAAGTCTACATATTCCTTATAACCGTATACTAAAGAAATGTAGAGGGTGGAGAACAAAAGTGATCATGTTATTTATCTAATCTGGTTTTGTTTATCATATTCCATTTAAAAATAGTAATCTAGATAGTCAAGGTTAATAGATTGATGACATTATTGCTAAATTGTTTTTGTAACAATCTTCAAACAGTTACTATGCTTTACTAAGCTTTCACTAGTTGTCAAGCACTTCTTTGTGCTGAGTTGCACCCACTGGTAACCGTGTTCTCCAGCCCTTGCACATCTATCTCACTTCTGAGCACTTGTCTTAAATGCTTCAACCCATCATCTTCATTTGGAAAAGCCCTGATTTTCACCATAGTCAGTCATTTCCAGTCGGGGTGAATTCACTTCATGCAGTTTTCTCACATGATCTAATGCTCTAATGTCATGTGGATACTCAATTGAGGCAAAAAAAAAAAAAAAAAAAAAAAAACAATATTTGGAGGTATCTCTAATTATAAAAGGGGGGGAGGATTTACTAGGAAATAGTTATAAGGCACCCTACCCCCACTAAATGGCTAATCAATTAAAATACACATTTTAATAATAATGTGTACCCTGCAGTTCCTTCATATATTTATCAAACATTGAATGTTTCCAATAAACTCAATTTGTATTTATTCACTGAATGGAACTGTACTGTGCTTAAGCCTATTAGATCTGAAATCCAAGGTAGTTCCATATAAGAAAAGAGACCTAAGATATGTAATATACCAGACTTCATCTTCAAATCACTTCCTTGTAAAACCTACAGACAAAAACCTTTGCCTTAATCCAGATGTTGGTGAACTTCATTAACAACCAGATAGCAAATAATTTGGTGAGGGAGCATGGCCTTTGTCATAACTACTCAACTTTAGTAATTGTAGGTTGAAAACAACCACAGGTGTCCATACGTGAATGAATGGACATAACCATATTCCAATAAAACTATTTACAAAATGCACCTGGTCGAATTTGGCCTGCAGGAAATAGTTTGCTGACCCCTATTTTATTCTAATTCTTCAGATTGTTGTTCCACGTCCTCAGTTCCTTTCTAGCTGACTTCAATGGGGTAACAGTGTATAGCTCCAATTCCCCTTCACTCCCTTAAGTATCTACCATGAAGGTGAGATGCCCATATATCAGAAGGCAATGCATCCTGTCTCCTTGATCATTGAGGTGTGTGTTCTTCAAAAAAAGATCCACTGCTGCTAGATCCCAACAACTAATTATCGAATCAGACATGAGCTATAACACTAAAAGAAAACTCTGCTGGTTATCTTTATTCTTCAAATGGTTGGCTATAATTCTATTTCTCTTAACATTTCTTCACTTTCATTTTTGAATGTTACTACCATAGTCAAAAATGTTCATTTAATCAGTCTTAAATAGACTAATATTAAATGGCCTTAGATTTCAAATGATTATATGATCACAGATACAGGCAATGTTCAAATAGTTTCATTTCCTTCAAGTTGCATTCAGTTCTACTTCTTGTCATGGATTGTCCCTCATTACATAATCCCATCAGGCTGACCAATACCAGTACTTAAGTACATGGGGACATGTATCTGATAACCAGAAAGCTGAGACATATGATTCAAACCCAGAGATAATTTTAAGGGTTATATACACCATTCACTTTTAATAATGTCCTTCTGAAAAAAATCATCAAAATTACTAAAATACTTCAATTCTATATGATGTAAATGTTACCTGAAATGAGGCATGTTTTCCATTACAACAAATATAACTTGGCCATTTAATTGGAATACACCCATTTACATGTTTTGTTTTAACTCTTCAAAAATATGAATTTCATCTTCATTACACTATTTTCATAAGGTATACATCATGTGTATTCTATATATGTATATGTCAAGGTACATACTATATGAAGAGCAGTCTTGTTTGTGGAATCTACATGAACACAGTGGTTATTTCAGTCCATAGATAGTTTTTTATTCTTGATTTTCTTTTTATTTATTTATAAATATTTTACATCATTGTTCATTTTTGTACAATATATTCTTTCTCCTGTCAGGTGTAGTCCCCGTAAAATTCCTGCCACTAATTCAATCATACACCATCACCATGGTCCCTTGTGCTCTTCCCTCCCCTGTTTTGATCCCTTTTCCTCCCCCTCCCTTGCAGAGTGTCTCTGACTTATAGTTGCCTGTTAATTTTGGTTTTTTATTATTTTTTTCCTGATCCCTTATTTGGTTTCTCTATATTCCTCCTATCAGTAAAACCATCTGATATTTTTCTTTTTCCTTCTGGCTTATTTCACTCAGCATAATCCCTTCCAGTTCCATCCATGTTGCTGTGAATGGCATGAGTTTATCTTTTTTGATTGCTGAATAGTGTTCCATTGTGTATATGTACCACATCTTCTTGATCCAGTCATCTATTTTTGAGCATTTGGGTTGTTTCCATATCTTACCTATTGTAAATAGTGCTGTAGTAAACATCAGGGTGCAGATATCCTTTTGAATTAATGTTTTTGTGTTCTTTGGGTAGATTCCTAAGAGTGAAATTGCTGGGTTATATGGTAGCTCCATTTTTAGTAGTTTGAGGATCCTCCAAACAGCTATCCATAGTGTTTGGACCAGTTTGCAGTCCCACCAGCAATGTACAAGTGTTTCTTTTTCTCCACATCCTTGCCAACATTTGCTGTGGCTAGTTTTTTTAATATGTGCCTTCTCACTGGTGTAAGGTGATATCTCATTGTGGTTTTTATTTGCATTTCCCTGATTTTAAGTGATGTTGAACATTTTTTCATATACCTGTTGGCCATTTGCATTTCCTAATAGAGTGTTTTTGTTGGGAAAAAAGTCATCTAATTTCCTATCACTAATTACACACAAGGAAAATAAATAGTTTAAGTTGCTATATCAACTTTTCATTATAGATGACATAATTATTAAGTATACTGTGTGGGGATAAAGGGACTTTATAACTGTAGTGATGACAGTATCATTATATTAAGAATCATGTTTCAGTTTTAGTATTTAATATTAATTCAAATATTTACATAGTGTAATTAAGTATGGTGGTCTGTATTGTAAATCTATAGTCAAGAAAATGCTGATTCACTAATTCTATTAATGAACATGGGTCCTCTGTAGAGATACCATTTTTGGTATTTAATTACCTACCCATTTATGTAATTAGCAGTGCTGATTATAAAGTGTGAAAAAAATTCCATCTCCCCACTCATTGTCAAAAAAGCCTGTGTAAGGACACTAGAAGTCCACCTTTTCTATGAATCACTCCCTTCAAACAGACCAGCAACTGGGAACAGCCACTGCTGAGTGAGTTTTCTGTCATCATCAGGGCATGTCAGATTGAAATCAGCATTGTGCTCCTGGCACAGTTGTACGAACACTCATTTTCCTATCAGCCACAAACAGACAGACAGGATTTCTCAGCAATCATTAACCAAAAAAGGTGTTTCTATGCTTGAAATGGAAATACCTGGATTGAAAAGTTTTTCACCACTATTACTGACTACTGTGCTTGTAATTCTGTCCTGTGCATATTCAATTTCAAGATTACAGGTTTCATATATTTAAAAGTTGAGAAATGATAACACCATCATCACTATATCATCAAAATAGTTAATATTTATAGAGTGCTTGGTATTGACATGAACAACAACTTTTATCACACTTCTAATCTACTCTATAGTATTGATGAGGTAAATTATCTATGTTTACAGATGAGGAAACTGGCGGAGGAAGTTAAGTCTCCCACGTTATTGAGAACCCAGGCAGTCTGACTATCAAGCCCAGGCTCAAAACTCTGCTCCCAATGCCTCCATTAACTTAGTGTGCAAAATTTGTAATGGTCCAAAGTTTCAGACCCATCCCTGGAAAGGAATTGAAGGGTCTCTAGACAACATCTCCTCCCTGGCTCCCCTCTAGTGCAGTCTGGAGCAGAAGTGGCAGGTGTCTGGCCATGGGAGGTAGTGTTATGCCCAGCCTGATGGGGCCGGCCCCATCACCAGTTACTTCAGAGAGGCCCTGAGCCACATGGCCACTAGGAGCAGTACTTGCAAGTCCTGACAGAGAGTTTACATTGTGTACACAGTAACTCAGGGCTGTTGGCACTGGTTAGAGAGGAATGGACCCTGCTCAGCATCTTATTTCATCTGCAGGCAGAGCAGACAGAACAAATTTCTACTCTGTGTAGCAGGAGAAAAAAAGTCAGCCCAATTTTTCCTGACAGACACCAAGTCCATGATAGTACAGCACTAAGCATGTATTAAGAAGTCCCGAAGTTGCTAACTAGAAATGTTACTGTCACTGTTCATAAAGAAAGGAAAAAAATTAATGTAAAAAGTGAAACATGTACAGTTAAACAGCCATATCTTTTGTATAAATAGGGTTTTTTCCCTCTTCTTTGTGAAATTATGTCTGCTGGGTACATTTTGGTTTCAATGGCAGTTACACAATTTGCTTAACTAGCTAGTCCAGAAGACACAATTTCCTAGAACAGCTTTCATGCAAAGCTGCCTCCTCTGGCACAGACAGAGAAGCAAACCATATAACTACAAATAAAAAATGATAGTGGAGATTGGCAGATGTGATTCTCATGTAAAGGTTTTACAGATATTTCATATGATGTCATACATCTGCTACTATAAAATGTTACTTGTCTGCATTTCCAAAAAGTACAAAAAATAATGCAGTAATATCTTCAATATAGCACTAAATGTAAAAGGAAAATCACATTCATTTCATAGTAAATGGTATTTGTGATGATGTAACAAGCTGGTAAGTGGTTGGAGAGATTTTTTTTTTTTTTTTTTTGAGGAAAAAGTCATTTATTTGCTTGCTTCCATGTTTCTACTGTAGTGTTAGGACTTAACATAAGCATTGCTGATCTACTCCCTATTTACAGTTCCTTCAGAATATTACTACAAGTAAGAATGTACAGTTTTTAAGAGCTTATGGGAAACTGCAGATTTTGTTTTTCTCTCCTCTTTACAGGTTTCTCAGAATCATTCAACTTAATTTAGAGAGATTTTTAACTCAATGTCATACCTTAAGAATGTTTCTTTCTTAAGAATTGGGTGATTTCACTTATAGAAGGAATGTAGGGGAACCAAATAAGGGATCGTGAAAAAAATTATAAAAAATTTTAAAAATTGACAGGCAACTATAATTCAGAGACATTCTGCAGAGAAGGGGGAGGAGGAGAGGTCAAAACAGGGGAGGGAAGAGCACAAGGGACCATGGTGATAGTATATAGGTGAATGGGTTGTGGGAATTTTACGGGGTCTACATCTGAGAAGAGAAAGCATACATTGTACAAAAAGGAAGAATGATGTAAAATATATATGTAAAATAAAAAAGAATGTTTCTTCCATGCCTTTGCCTAGTTCTCTAAATTTTCTAACTCCAGAATTTTTAAAAATTCAATGTGGATATAAAATATTTCCAATTATGGGCCTCCCTGGTGGCACAGGGGTTAAAGTCTCAGCTCAATCAAGCTATTGCCAGCTTCTGTGGCATGAGTTTGATCCCCAGGCAGGGCGCTAACCCACATGGCACAGCAGACCTCTCCTGTCTCGCCCACTGCTCCCCTCAGCAGTGTATTTCAGTATATCAACCTCTTCTGCTCCCCACTCTGTCTCTGGTGAATCCTACCTGTCCCCGTACTGCTTGCACCCCAATTCTTGTATGCATAAATAAATAAAATAAATCTTTTAAAAAATTCCACTTAGAAATAAACAGAAAAAGAATACCCTTTTAAAATCTTGTTTTTGCTTAGAAAAATTTTTCCCATACTGAAAGCCAATTTTTTAACTTGCTTTCTCTTCAATCATCAAAAACTAGCAACATTTTTAATGCTACTTAACAAGGAAATTGTTTCCCTAACTTGCAAATTTATATAACAGAAGATGCTAAACTGAAATGACATTGTTGGTAAAGTCCTCTGTGACTTTCTATGTTAATGAGCTCTCAGTCTCTTAAACATCATTTGCCCATATCGAGTTTTATTACCTAGTTAGCAAGAGTAGGTGCTACAGAGCTGCAGTGTGTCAGCCCTTTAGGCCCTCAACTCGGAGCTCTGGAGGAGGCAGGCCATGGAAAAGTGACAGAAGTGAGAAAGGCCTTTTACTGTGTACTTACTGTATACTTTTACTGTGTATTTACTGTGTGCCACTTGTTAGTTTAATTGCTTTACCTATAGTAATTCATTTAATGCTCATAAAAAAGCCTATGAAGTCTGTTATTATCTACATTTTATAGATAAGAAAACTGAAGCCCAGGTATTTCTACAAGTACCAAATAATAGAGCAAGTGTTTGAACCTAGACAGTTTCATAAATGGTTGGTGTTCAGCTTTAACACATTTGTGTATTAAGTGCTCAAAGAAATGCTAGTTATTTTTGATATTCTGTATCCTCATACCATGGCTAAGACCTCACCTTTGGCACTACTTGCTTTTCCAGTTCTTTCATAATTGTAATGTACCCCTCAAAGTGAACAATTCTAAGGGAAATTATTTGATTAAAAAAAAAAACACAACCATAACTTAATCTCATGGTTAGGGTGTGCCACACTGAGTAAAGAATAGCAATTCTTTTTAGAATTAGTGATAATTCCTTATGCCCATTAAGAAAGAGGAAGCAAGAACTGCAGTGTGATGTTTCTGTGACTTCTAAAGGGGTTGAAATTCCAGAGTAATTCTTCAGAAGTTATTTTGTAATTATCTATGAGTGTGTCATCTTTATAATTGGGGATTTGTGATTGTAATAGTAGAAACAGTTTAAATCACTGCTTTAGTGGTAGTAATGTTAAAAGCACTATTTTAACTTTTATACTTTCATATCCATAATCCCAAATAACAATCACAACACTTAGAAATGAGGAAAGCAAATCTCTACGGACTTAACTGAGTTTCCCAAGGACATCCATCCAGTAAGGAAGGTTGACACTGTTTAACACCATGTAGGACTCAGAACGGCCTTCCAACAGAGTGATTATGTTTTTATATTAATATAAAAATTTCATTCTTTACAAATTATTTTCTCATCTAAACACATGTAACAACAATAAACTTCATAATTAAGCAGCAGGAATAAGGATATTGAAATAAGTTAGAGGTCCTTGACCTCTAACTAAACTATAACCAGCTAATGACTTACCATTTTTGCTTCCTCCCAGCTAACCCAGACCAGTTTCATAGTTTGTGGCATCAGTCCTTTCAGTTGGAGAAACAAAGCAGTCAGGTTTCATAGTAAGTGATCTAGCTCCATGCACATGCTCTTTATACTAACATTAGCATTTGTAGTTTGTAGTTAGTAATTCCCACTTACTTCTTCTGCACTATTCACTCATGAAGTTCAACTGGTTGTTGATTAACTTTCCTAATACTAATAATCAACCACTAATCAGTGGGAAAGCTTATGGCTTCCTTACTCTTTATGCCAAGGCACCTCAAATATTTTTAAACTATGATTTTAAACTATGATTCTTTCAGTCATAGCTGTCTCATGTCCAATCTTCCTTCTTAATAACCTGCATTCAAGATCTGGGTATATACCCCTAAAGCATCCCTTATGTGTGACTGGAAATAATTTTCCATGCTGTGAGACATTTCACTATGGCTGATTCATTTTCTTATGACCAAAATTTGCTCTATATTCTAGTTACCTTTGCCTCCCTTAGTGTCTTTTCAACTGTAGGAAAGAAAACTCAACTCTGCAATTAAATACGCTTTTATTAGAAACTGCTTGCTCTCATAAACTACCTTATTTAGCAGATCTTCTGGTTTCAAATAAAGAATGTTTTAGGTACCGCTTGGGTTGCATTGCAGATGGACTTTTACAAATAACAATGAACTATTTGCCTTAATGTCAGAGTTACATATGCTTTTTTGAAGCAATTTTTACAATTCTCATAAATTATTTTTTCTTGAAGTCAGTAATAAAAAACAAGGGAATTATTATTACAGCATGAACTTTTCTTGAAGAATGTATTTGTTGATAAGATGAATGTAATATAAACATTGATTTTTACAGGAAGGGAGCATTGTCTTTAAGCATTATTTTGCTAATCTAGTAAATTAAGTCACACTCTTATCAGCATGCCCTTCCAGAGAGGTCAAGCACAGGCAAATGGCACAGTAGCGCAGGGGTAGAGCAGGAGAAATTAGTAGTAAAGGCAACAATATAAGGATCACAGTCCCTGTGCCCTCTGCCCTCCTCACCCCAGGGAGAGAAGGCATTGCCTATCAGAAATGGAAACACCAAGCTCCTTGCCCCTAAACACACACTCCTTTCTGCTCTCCCTTTTTTTTTTATCCATGTGAACCTGAGAATGGCCTGGTGAAAGTAGAGGGAGAGTCTGCATGTTGGGGGACCATTGCTCAAGCTTGTTGCAGACAAGCTCTGGAGCTGGCCATGAGCGAGCTGCGTGGAGACTGTCTTTCCTGCACTGAGAACACCACACCTGCTGGGAAATGCCTGCTCTCCTGCTAGGGGAGTGGACCCCATCCCATGTAGCTCATTGCTAGGCAACCCAGAGAAAGTGCCAGCAGCTTCCACTAGATGGTGGCCCCTTGCCAAGGCACAATTATGTAACAAGTGGATTATTGACATTCTCTAATTTTTAAAACAACTTGTAAGTTTATTCTTTCTCTCAAAGCACTCTAGGCTTCTTCTCCTGAACTGCAGGTTGTCTCATGCTGCCAGTCTGTGTCTTCACATGCTCTGGAGTCATGTCTTAGACTGAAATTAAGTTCTAAAGTTAGCACATCAAGCAAAAATTACATAGAGTCAAAATTATCCTAAAAATCCATCTGGGTCACATCGTTTTGGAGACTAGCATACTGAGACAACTCAGCTGGCTTTTTCCTCTGGTGTTGGAAAGAATTCTTTCTGGAGTTAAAGTAACGATTGGAATTTAGTCTTTTGGATATTTAAGATATATAACTGGAATCACATACGGCTCAGATAGATTCTAATCTCTGCCAAAGGGATGAGAGAACTTAATCAAACTGAGGAAGTAGTAGTTTCACTGGACATCCTGTGATTGAATATGTAAAATGTAACTCCTCCATCTAGTATAAAAACTATGATTTTGTCTCTATTTCAATATGCAGATAATCTTTGCAGGATTCCCTTTGTGTCCCAGTGATGGATGTCAGTTACAGTTTGCCCCTTTTTTTTTTGCATCCATGATTTTAGAATTACACTTCACCTTCCTGGCTTTTGTCTGTTAAATGAGTGGTTTGCATTAAGTGATGGCTAAGCTCTCTCCTACTTCAAGGAATATCCTCTGCACCTTGTATTAACAAGTGTAAATTTGACCATTTTCCTACATTAAGCCTTGTTATTTTCTCATTATTATTTCTGATCAAAAAATACTTAACATTTTTAAACATTCTCTTTCAATTTTTACTTGTTAGTTGGCTGGACAGTAACCCATATTAGCATTCTTTAATTTTATTTTAATGATTTTAACAGTCCCATCATATGAATGTTAGGAAAGAAGACTTTCAAGAAGGGTGAATTATTATAATAGAATTTTTCTTACAAAGTTATGAAGAAAATGAAATGTATTTAATATATGCAGATATGAGAATGATGTTAAAATTATCATCCAAAAGTCAGGAAGATAAAGATAAACTTATAAAAAAAGAGTAAGAAACACTATCAAAGCTGAATACATTTGAAGAGAATATTGTTTTCCCTTTTCTTTATAATACAAAATAACATTGTTAAACAATACTAATTACTAGTGTTTAACAGATGACTTTATGTTTAACTAGATGAAATTACATTACAATAGAATCAGCTAATTGTATTACAGAAAAATTGATAAATCACAAAACTTTGTCAAATGTCACATGTTTAAGTTCAACCTAGTAAACTAAGATACAAGTTTATTTTTTTTTAAATAATAAATTTTATTTTTATATTCCCCCATACAATTGCAAACCCCCCATTCTGACCCCAATCCCTCCCCTCCCGCCCCCACCCCCCAAAAACTGTCTCTGGTTCATAGTTTTTTGTTGATTTTGATTTTCACTTTCTTATAGTTATTCATTTTCCTGGTCCCTTATTTAAGTTTTCTAGATTCCTGCTCTGAGTGAGACCATCCGGTATTTTTCTTTTTCTTTTTGGCTTATTTCACTGAGCATGATCCCTTCCAGCGCCATCCATGTTGCTGCAAATTGCATGTGTTTATAAGAAACAAGTTTAAATTGTCAGGAAAACCAACTTTCTGTCCTGTGGCTGAGAAGATTCACAAGATTTTCTGCTAGTGAAAGAGATATTGCTGTGATGAACCAACAAAAAGTTTTGATTAATCTAAAAAAAATTCTCCATAAGGTGACTGGTTTCTGAAAGCTTATCAAGCACCACTTGTTAAGTTCATCATAATGTAAAGAATTTACTTCAAATTTCCATTAAGCACAACACTCAAAGGTGAAGGCCAAGAAAGTCCCCTCCTTCTCTTCTCACTTCACTTTTCCCAGCTTTAATTGTGTATATATTTTTGTGTATATAAACTTACAGGGATATTTATTTTTTTCTGTAATATTGCTTTATAATAAAGCTAAATTTGGGGCATAAACTTAATATGTTAATACTTCATCACTATCAGTCAATACAGAAAAATAATATCAAATAGTTACCACCTATTAAACACTCAGTATATATCAAGCATTTTTCAAAGCTCATTTAATCATCACTATAAAACTATGTTGGAATATTATTCTGTTTTACAGACAGAAACTTAAAGGAGCCAGGACATCAATCTACTAGGGGTAGAAACAGAGTTGCAGCCTAGGACAGGAGTTAGGAGACTTTATATTGCCACATTTAAGTTAGACTTGACTCTCAGACTCTACATACAATAATAATGTTCAGATCAACTTATGTACCATGTTGTATCTTCAAGCACTTTCATATGTTTCATCTGTTTGCTCTTGCCAGGACCCTTATGAGATGAGTGGGACATTTACAGATGATTCATTCACAGGTCAGAGATTTTAGAGAAATTTCACAGACCATAGTTGTAAACTTAATCTCTAAATGTAGCTTACCCTGCAAGATTGCTTTGATCTCAAAAATGGGAAAAAATGACAAGTCATATTCATTGTAAGTGATTTTCACTTTGGTGAAGGCAGAGGTACACATAAAATTGAGAGGGGCAGACAGTGCAGTTGGCTCCTCACCCCTCATTACTCATGGCCTTATCCAGCACTAACAGTTAATTTTTATATGTGCACCAGAACATTTTCATCCACAGTCCAGGTTCCATGTTATCATAGCAGGAATTTCTTGCTGAGTAAGTACTATGTTTTCATTGCTTACTACATCACCAGACCTCAGCAAGACCTAGTAGATCCTTTTTAAAGTCTGAGGCCAGAAATGCATAGTTGTATTACTACTGACTACCCCTTTCCAATTTGCATACAACTTTAAACTTATTCATAAATATTAATGCAAAATAGCTTTATTGCCATTATGATAATTGGTAGACATGCCCATGTTCAACTTCCAGAATTGGTCAGGGTGGAGTTCAGGAAAATTAGTTAGAACTAGCCCTAAGGAACACGGAAAGGCAGAGGAGATGCTTTTGGTTTAAAAACCATGTTACCCAAAGCCAGTTCCGTTGGCTCCTCATTCATACAGTCTTATCATTTCATTCCTCACATTTTTCAGTATGAAAAAAAATACATGTTTTCTAATGAAACATAGACCCTATTTCTATGCATATAATTATTGGGTTCTTTCAAAATCATTTAATAATTAAAATTAGATACTATAGTTTCACATTTCTTTAGAAAATCAGCAGGTAATTTACAATGTTGTGAAAGTGTCCAGGTTCCAATAAATACTGATAAAAATAAATTTAGAGTCACCTGGCTAAAATATATATTACCAAGCATAATGCATGCTTGCATACACTTAAGTAGTATAACTTGAAAAGTAAGTGTGTATTTGTGTCAGAATCACATAAATCAGTGTTGCTGGATCTGGCACTAAACAAAGCTGGGTTTGATTCATGCCTCTTCCCCTTAGTGTAAGGTCAGCAGAAAATTGTTTACCCTCTCTGAGGAACAGATGAATTAAAAGCATGGAAACTGTTTAGCTGAGAGACAGGCACACAGTGTTTGCTTGATGAATTTTAGGTCCCATTTCTCTCTGCTATCCACAGTTCTCCCTTTATTCTTTTCTTTATTTACAAGGCTGACATTCTTTCTTCAAACTATTTCTTTCCACAAATTGTGGTATCTATCAAACAGTATTTAAATCTCAACAGGAACTAAGTAACTTTAAAAGTGTGCAAAATGGAATTTTCTTCTGAAATAGTCTTCTTTATTTAGAGTTTTAAAATTAGATAAAAACAAACTCAACCACTATGGGGGCCTACATTCAAGTTATGCAAAAATCATCCCCTTACCACAGTAATGATGTGAAACTATCATCTAATCTGTATGAAGCTTTGTTCTTCCAGTGTGGCATAATTTTAGACAATGTACTAATTATGTAAAAATCTTACCAATACTCACCCCGCCGAAAGCAGTCTTTCAAAAACAACTATGAAGCAGCTTATGCCTTTCTTTGCTCTTGGTTCTGCTGAACCTTTGTTCTCTATTCCCATTACTTTCCCTCCATGCTTTTCTTTCCAGTGTCCCTGTCTTTTCGGAATGAAAGCCTTCTGCCCACACTCAGACTTATTAGTGGCAAGGTATTGAAAGTTTCTTTGTAGATTCTAGGTATCCAGAAAAAAGATCCTTCCTCCCTAAGACTCATCAAAAGTAGTGTTTTATTTTGTTTTGTTTTCTGATTCTTCCTCCACATTACTTTCTAACATGTAAGAGGAATAGCTATTTCCCCATAACCTGGGCAGCAGTGAAGACCCATTAGTCAGGAATAATACTTTTATACACCTTTTTCTCACTCTGAATATTGGATTTGGAAACCTGGAGAGTATTTCTACTATGTAAAATTGGAATTATTGTCCAGTCCTGTTGACTTTCAGAATTGGCCATACAACCTTGTTCCCAGTCTATTTAGCATCACATATTAGTACTTTCACCTCAACTTCCTCCTTCAAGGATAATTTCAGATGTTATTGAGTCCTTGGTAATTCTCTTGATTTCCTTGGATTCAGGCCCCAATGTATTTCTGTATCTTTGTGTCTATCATTACATGTGAGAGGTACGTATGCATTTGTGTCTCCCCCATTAGAGGATGGGCCCTCTTGGGAAAGGATTGTGTCATATTCATCTTTGTGTCCTCAGTGACTAACACACTGATGAAATAATGAATGTATATAAGTGATTTGAAGGACTAAAGTCATTCAGTCAGAACTGGCAGACACCAGTGATCTTATCTCAATACAGAAAGATCTTAAACTAGTGTAGCCTTTTACTTTCCTTCTAGATGATCTCTATCCTATTCCAGGTTTATAACTCACTACTTTTACTCAATATATAAGCAAAAGGCTTGAAATGCCTTTGATAACAACAATTCCTCCTGCACTTGGTAATATCATATGAAAGATTTCATGGGAATGAGAAGGGATGGGCAGAAAACATTTTTAAATGCACGCCTGAAGCTTCTGAAATGAGTCTGTGTATCTTGTAAGTCCTGGGGGCTTCATGACATGATTGACAGGGCACATTGCTATTTCTGCTGGGAGTAACATATCAAATTTTCCATGTAATTTGTAAATAGTAGTGGTTATGTGATGAAATCCCTTTATGCATAAGATATACATAAAATACACAGTACAAGTTAATGTCTGAACTAAATAATTTATCACTATTTTGGGGTAAGAGGAGAGAGGTCATATATCAGAGAATATTCCCTACATTAGTCTTACATGGAGTAGAAGACAGATCCCTTAGCTGTGAGGCTTTCAGAGTCTACACATGGATATTCATCTCCTTCAGCAGTGATTTTACCTCCCACTTGGACACACCATATCCCCAGATCCGACATCCTCATGTCCGGAAAGAACAGGCGAAAGTAATACGTGAATGACTCAATCTTCCCACCCACATTCCCAAAGCAAACTCACATTCCCATTAGGTACAGTAGGGAATAATAAATGGACATTTATAGAAGGGAAATTATCACCTAAGTGTTAGAATTACTAAGAAATCTTTCAAGAGGTGAGATTCAATTATTCTGTTCTTTAAAAGAGTTCTAAGTAGAATGGATTCAATTTTTCCATTTATCCAAAGCTTATATTTTAAAATGAAGTATATATAAAACATTAGTTTTAAACTAATACTTTTAAACTTCAGCTTTACAAAACCCTATAAGGTAAGCATTGTATTACATAAACCCTGTGTTATATTATGATTTTTGTTCCTGTTTTATTGCCCCATTAGACTATATTTCTGATTGATTGATCACTGCCCCTCCCTCCACCCCCTGCCAGAGTGCCAAGCAAAGAGTATTGTGGAAACAAATATTTGACAAATCTTGATAGCATTTGTTGAGTATTTACATTCAGGTAATTTATTTTAATTCATTTAATATATACAACAACTCTATGAAGTATATAATAATTTTTACTCCAATATTTTTTTAATTTTATTATAAAATAATATAAAATAAATTTTATTATTTTATTTTTTTTATTGTTATATTCCCCATACAATTGCAGCCCCCCCATTCTGACCCCAATCCCTCCCCTCCCGCCCCCGCCCCCCTAAAAGTGTCTCTGGTTCATAGTTTTTTGTTGATTTTGATTTTCACTTTCTTATAGTTATTCATTTTCCTGGTCCCTTATTTAAGTTTTCTAGATTCCTGCTATGAGTGAGACCATCTGGTATTTTTCTTTTTCTTTTTGGCTTATTTCGCTGAGCATGATCCCTTCCAGCGCCATCCATGTTGCTGCAAATTGCATGTGTTTATCTTTTTTGAATGCTGAGTAATATTCCATGGTATATATGTGCCACATCTTCTTGATCCAGTCATCTATTTTTGGGCATTTGGGTTGTTTCCAAAGCTTAGCTATTGTAAATAGTGCTGCTATAAACATAGGGGTGCAGGTGTTCTTTGGAATTGATGTTTCTGTGTCCTTTGGGTAAATACCTAGGAGTGGAATTGCTGGATCATATGGAAGCTCTATGTTTAGTAGGTCCAGAAATCTCCACACAGCTTTCCACAGTGGTTGGACCAGTTTGCACTCCCACCAACAGTGCAGAAGAGTTCCTTTTTCTCCACACCCTCGCCAACATTTGTTGTTGCTAGTTTTTTTAATATGTGCCATTCTCACTGGTGTAAGATGGTATCTCATGGTAGTTTTGATTTGCATTTCCCTGATGACAAGTGATGTTGAACATTTTTTCATATGCCTGTTGGCCATTTGCATTTCCTCTTCAGAGAAGTTTCTTTTTAGCTCTTCTGCCCATTTTTTGACTGGGTTATTTTCTTTGTTGTTGTTGAGTCTCATCAGCTCTTTGCAGATTTTTGTGATCAGTCCTTTATCATTAGTGTTGGGTGCAAAAATGTTCTCCCAGTTGGTGGGGTTTCTCTTTGTTTTTGTTATTGTCTCTTTTGCTGTGCAGAAGCTCTTTAATTTGATGTAGTCCCAGCTGTTTATCTTTGCCTTCACTATCACTGCTTTGGGTGATGTGTCTGTAAAGATGTCTTTGATGTGCAGATCACGTAGTGTTTCGCCTATATTTCCTTCTATATATTTTATGGTTTCAGGTCTTATGTCTAGTTCTTTAATCCATTTTGAGTTGATTTTTGTGTATGGTGTGAGGTAGTGGTCAAGCTTCATTCTTTTGCATGTAGCGACCCAGTTTTCCCAGCACCATTTATTGAACAAACTTTCTTTGCTCCAATGCATAGTCTTTGCTCCTTTGTCAAAGATTAGTTGACCATAAATCTGTGGGTTTATTTCTGGATTTTCTATTCGATTCCATTGGTCTGTATGTCTGTTCTTGTTCCAATACCATGCAGTTTTGATGATTATGGCTTTGTAGTATAGTTTGAAGTCTGGGAGTGTGATGCCTCCATTCCCTTCCTTTTTTTTTCAGGAGAGCTTTGGCTATTCGGGGTTTTTTGTGATTCCATATGAATTTCATCAATAATTGTTCTATTTCTTTGAAGAATGACATTGAAATTTTTATTGGAATAGCATTGAATCTGTATATTGCTTTTGGAAGGATGGCCATTTTAACAATGTTTATTCTTCCAATCCATGAGCAGGGGATGTCTCTCCATTTCTTTGTGTCTTCTTCTATTTCTTTTAACAGTGTTTTATAGTTTTCTTTGTATAGGTCCTTTACCTCTTTTGTTAGATTTATTCCCAAATATTTGATTTTTTTTGTTTCAATAACAAAAGGGATGGTTTTTTTGATTTCTTCTTCTTCAGATTTATTGTTTGTGTATAGGAAGGCTACTGACTTTTGCGTGTTGATTTTGTATCCTGCCACTTTACTGAACTGATTGATGAGTTGAATTAGCTTTTCTGTGGAGTTTTTGGGGTTCTCTATGTATAATATCATATAAATAAATTTTATTTTAATTCACTGAGTACTTACATTCAAGTAATTTATTTTAATTCATTTAATGTGTACAATAACTCTATGAAGTATATAATGATTTTTATCCCAACCTTATCCTCCAAGTAAAATAGATTTTTTTTAAAGATTTATTTATTTATACAAGAACCGGGGTATAGGCCAGCTGTGTGGGAGGGTGACAGGATTCATCAGAGACAGAACCGGGAACAGAACAGGCAGACTGACTGAAATACACTGCTGAGGGGAGCAGTGGGCGAGACAGGAGAGGTCTGCTGCGCCATGTGGGTTGCTCCTCGGCCAGGGGGATCTAACCAACACTGCAGAGGCTGCAGAGAGCTTCAAAGCATTGCACTCAACTGCCTGCGCCACCAGGAGGGCCCCAAATAAAATAGATTTAGAAAAGACCCAAAATGAACAAGTGTGCACAGAAAGGATAACAAATTGAGCTGTAATCCAGTACCCCAAACCAGTCTCCCAACCCCAATGCTGAGTGCCTACCTCCATGGTTATCCCATATTTTGTCCCTAACAGTAGTTTTTTCCCATATGAGAACATTTCTGTTGTAACACAGGATAGCAACTGCTTGTTATCATCTCCTCCAGTACAAATCTCATCATCAAAGTGGTATGACTTTTTCATCTAACACAAAAATGCCCTTAGGAGACTCTGTTTTTGAAGTTTTCTGTGGGGTCTTTACCCAAATGCATATTGGTTATATTGTATGAGCTGGCCCTTAGCTTCACATAAAGTTCCGATCATCACAACATATATTTTGTGGGAGAATTAAACTGGAAAAGAGTGATATCTATCACTTTTTATGTATGTCTGCCGCTATCCATGCACTTTTTTCAGTAAATAATTTGGTTAAGCACTGGCTGCTTTATGGCTTTGAGTAATTACTGCAGACACCTTGTTTAACATTTCACTGTAGTACATGTTCCACGTGAAAGTTGTTCTGTTCTCTCCCACATAACTTGAATGGAACTCAAGGGACTTATGCTAAGCAAAATAAGGAGAAGTGAATATGTTGGATGATTTCATTTATATGTGGAACATAAAGAAACAAAACAAAAAACACACAAAGCTAAAACAAACAAACCCTTGAGATCTGAGTGTAGAATTGAGGCTATCAGAAAGGGAGGGTAGGAGTGGTCCACAATGACTCGGACAGGATCAGTGGACTTTGGTGGAGGATAATGGGTGTTTTGGTGGTAGATGTGGTATGGTAACAAACATCTAAAGAGGTGTGAACTTATACCTGTAAATCACAGTGTTGTAAACCAAATTTATCTCAATTAAAAAAAAATACAATTTAAAAATAAAATAAAGTAGTAAGGTAAAAGTAGCAATATTTATAAAGACATGTAAAGAGCTCATTATCTGACCCCAGAAATTTATTCTAATGTTATGTTTCAGAAAACACAATATGTTATACTTCTAAAAGTGCTTATTAAGGAATCATCTATCATTGAAAGGAAAAAATACAAATAAGACTGGATATAACTGAAATGCAAAATCATATTGAAATGGTATCTTAATTCCACTGACATCTACATAGCCATTAAATGTACATTTATTATAAAGACTAAGGAGAACCTGGAGGGAGAAGTTTTTGAAACATTACATAAAATCATAAAATATCATTAATACTGTATAATGATCACATATACATACAGACATGATTTCCCAAAGCAAATACATATTGGAAACTCTAAAAGTTTAGTTATTTATAAGACAGTTTACTATATTAAAGCTTTATACAATAAAAATACTGAAAATGCCAATGTTTTACCTTATTCTGAAATAATCAGTTGGTTTAGGAAGACTTAGTCTTCCCTGTTTTTGTTTTTATTTGCTATTTTTAAGTCTCTCACATTCATCCAGAACTACAAAGCAGTACTATATATGAACCTATTTTAAATTTCCATTCTAATTTTCTTTTCCATTGCAAAAGGAGGGAGTTAAGAGAAAAATGAGTGAATTTATGGGCAAAGGGAGTTGATGGAATGTCACCCTTTTGTGTTCAGATTATTTTGCTATGCCAAAATGAAGGTGTCTCATATCAGTCTTTCATTTTGTAAATGAAAATGAGATTAGGATATACCCATTTCAGAATATGTGTCTTTTCCCACTTGGTTCTTTAACACCTAGGATTCTTTTAGTGAAATGTGACAATAGACTAGACATAATTAAAAAGTAAGAACTCTTGGTAGCTTCCCAGGTCCCTGCTTTGAATGGAAGTTAAATGAAATAGTTAGCAATTATTTCACAGATCCTAAACAATGAGGAGGAGGATGGCCTTTGTCTTTCACTTCCTCTGTACCCATTGTAAGACCCTCAAATCCTTGCTAAAGGCACTTGAAATTATTCATGTTGGAAGCATAAGGAAGACAAACTTCCCTAATGTGCTACAAAAATATTTCTTTGTGATAGGTCTTTTTAAGTTTGGGGGCAGTTTTAAATAAATGACTTCATTTGTGACTGCAATTTTTTGTAACAATTAGCTGAGGATACTGAAGTATTTTCCAATTTCTACTATTACTGAGATACAAGTAATGCCAGCCTGATTCATTGGTATTTTCATTCACTGTAAACTCTAGAAACTGTAATAAAGGGAATATTTTCAACATAGTATCCACAAAGAAGGTGGCTCCAAATGGATTTTGCTAAGGAAACAATTGCATGCAATTCATACCTTGAAGAAACCCAATTTTATATATAAATGTATTCCAGAGGTTGAGTGCTGGGTTGCGAGGCTGCCCACAGCCTCTGCAGCGCTGGTTCTATCCCCAGCTGCCGAGCGAGGGTCCCACATTGCACGCAGACCTCTCCTGCTGCCCGCTGCTCCCCTCAGCAGTGTACTTCATCAGTCTGCCTGCTCTGCTCCCCGCTCTGGCTCTGGTGAATTCTCTCACCCTCCTGCGCTTCTGACTGTGCCCAGTGCTTGTATAAATAAATAATAAATAATAAATCTTAAATGTATTCCAGAAAGTTTTTGTATTTTCTAAGGATAAAAATATGCATACAATGACCTGCAAAACAGAATGGATAGGAAAAGAAAAAATGAAGTTCAATAAACTTCAGAGCTATTTCTTGGTTTCTTGAAATTGCTTAACACATATTTGTAAACAAAATTCTTAAAACATACACTCAGCATTTAGTTATCTACCCAAAAAAGATTACCTTTAATTGTGTCCAATGCTCAGTATACAAAAGTGAGTAACATGTGGACGCTGTATACAAGCGTACACAATCTTGGAAAGGAAATAAACAGGAAAATCAATCATCAGAACTCAGTATGATAAGGTTAATATGGCCTGTGAGATTCATTCTTCTGAAGCTGCCACTTAGGTTGTTTTTATACTACATCACAGAAACTTCTTTATTCAAGATTTTGCAGGAAATATCTCATAAGACTCAGTAACAGGAATTTGAACAATGGTTTGGGTTTATCTTAAAGACCCTAGACTATAACTGGTTTCTCTTTCCCACTGAATCAGCAGCTTGAAAGCGCAAAGCTGATTTGCCACATAACTCAAGTTAAACATATAGGGCCCATATTATCAATTTGTCTACAAATCTTCCTCCTCAATTCAACTAACTTCACCCTGATTTGGTTTAATTTTTGTTGGTGATGGTCTATAAAAGTACCTCAAATCCTTTTAGTGATAAGACAGGATATAAGAAAATAAGTAAATAAACTCAATGAGAGAAGTCTGCTGAAGGTTTTATGAGAGTCAAGGGGAGGAGTTATAAGATATGAGAAAGCCTCATAGTAATAATGACAGTAATAGCAGCGCACTTACTGGTAATAGTAATAAAAAATATATCTTGAAGAATAAAGAATAACTACACCTTATAATTATATGTATATTTATGTACCTATGCTTTGCAAATTTTATTTCTCTTATCTTCAGAGCAACCCCAAGAAGTAGATCTGAATGTCAGATGAGGACATTGATGCTTAGAAAATTGAGTGATTTTAGGGCCTCCCCTGGTGGCGCAGCGGTTGAGCCCTGGGCTGCGAAGCTGCCCACAGCCTCTGCAGCGCCGGTTCAATCCCCGGCCGCTGGGGTCCCACATGGTGCGCAGACCTCTCCTGCCACCTGCTGCTCCCCTCAGCAGTGTATTTCTCAGTCTGCCTGTTTTGTTCCCTGCTCTGGCTCTGGTGAATCCTCTCACCCTCCTGCACTTCTGACTGTACCCAGTGCTTGTGTTAATAAATAAATAAATCTTAAAAAAAAAAAAAAGAAAATTGAGTGATTTTCCCAGGTTGTCTTGCTCCAAGTGAGGGACATTGAATCTCGTGTGAATAGAGAATAGGATGTTGCCTAGGAAAGTAACTCCAAGTATATCCAAAGCAAAGGGTGCAGGTGGTGATTCAGCCAAAGCTAAAGCTACACAGATAAATAAGGGCAAAGTCAGGAATAATATGCCCCTAGGTAATGAGATTTCAAAGGATTTCGATAAAGGAATTACATGAAAATGAAGCAAATGGAAGAAAGGCTTTAAATTCTGACCCTTCTGAATTAGAATAACAATGTCAGAGTTTATGGGGTAAGGATGCTTAGAGAGCTGCTGCTTGTTATTGAGCATATAAAAGCTCAACAGACTGTGTCAACTGATTATTTCATTTACTGTCACAATCACCAGGAGGAAGACAATATCATGGTCATTTTATAAAAGAAGACACAAAGTTTAGGTTTAATAACTTAATCAAGGTCACACAGCTAATCAAGCATTAGAGCTGGATTTTGAATCCAAGACTAATTGACTTCTGAGCCCGTGTGGCAAACAGCTTCCTTACCCTGAATTCCATGAGATACATAATTAGATATTGCAGTCATCTTATGTTTCTGACAACCACTTTTCTGTCTCACTAGGAATTATCTGATTTATAATAATAGAAAAATGGTTGTTGAGCTCTTGCTTATTTTACCTCTTTTCCCTTCTGATGTGTACTTTTAGAAGGTGTGAGTGTCTGTGTGTGTACATGTACATCAACTGTCTGTTCAGTTGAACATTGAAAACAAAAGGTACTAGAGAAGAGATGCATTTTAGAGATAAACAAGGTCAAAGCCCAGCCTTTCCACTTACTAAGCATGCACTTAAAAGCAAGTCATTCAACCTCCTATGGCCTGTCAATTTCATCACTTTTAAAAGGGGAATAAATCGAATCTAGAACTATTGTTGTGAGTTTTAAATGAGGAAATAGCATCTGACAGAATTAAGTACTCATTAATTGTTAATTTGTCTTCTGATCCCTTTCTCCTTGTCATGTTTTCATATCATAAATCTGTTTCAGTTTGTACAAAGAATCAAAATCAATGTATATGCCAGCTCTCTCATGGGGCATTTATATCCTAAAGAAATAGCCTGTTGGCATGGCCACAAGGCTGGGTTTTTCCCTACATTCTTCCTGCATAAGAATACTTCAACTATCTGCCCTCTATTTAGCTGACCCACAGTTGCTTCAAGCCACTCTTTCGAATATGAATACCCAGCACCAGGCAGCCTACATAGGTATTCTATAATTTCCATCAATATCATGGAGTCTTTCCTCCCATACTCCAGCCCTCCAACACAGGTCATCTGACTCTTGAGAGTATGGAGTTTAATTGCTACATGAAATTAGTGAGTTTATACGCTCCTTCTTGCATATGGGTTCTTTGCCAAACTTAGATGATACTCTTCTACAAGATTCTGTAGAAATTTTATCTGTTGATCATTTATTTTTTATGTATCAAACTGTTCTTGAACTACTATGAAAACCCAGGAAGAAAGTGCAATTTGTAGGGTTTTGGGGGGATTGGATAATGCCTAATTGCACTACAATAACTGATGATAGAGCCATTGAAAATTGTGCTCTTGTCACAGAAAGGTGTACCCTATACCAGCCAGCCCAGCAGACGCTTTTTCTCATGCCTTGTGGGGCACGTGACTGTCATCACACAAGGTGTCCGTTAATCATTAGCTCACTGTAGAGCAATACATATGTTCTCTTAAATGGCTTTGCCCTGCTGTTATCCTAATTTGATATTTCGTTTTTTTCAGCCACATAAATAGAAGAACACAGTTTGAAAACCCTGTCCTGGAAGCAAAAAGGAAGTTACAGCAGCATAACATGCCCCACACAGAACTTGGAACAAAGCCCCTGCAGGCCCCAGGTTTCCGAGGTATGTAACATGGCAGCACCCCATGTTTTCAAGGGAAGATTTGTCTGTTAAACCACCTGGGCTTCCAAATAAGTCTTAGATCTGAACTATTTCAAAGACTTGATTTGCTTTCCTCAAACCCATCTATTAGTTTTAGCTGGGTGTTTACTCTGCTTCTAAGCTAATGAGTTTAGCAACCACAGATTAAGTTAAAGCCCTGGGCGCCCTGGGTCATACGAATTTATAGCACTTCCCCAGGTGGAAAATTAATGGCTTTTGATAGTGGTACTGTAAATTGCAGAGATTCATAGAGATGCCTAAGTCTGTCCTCATGAGACAAAGCACAAGTATAAAGCTTGTTTTCCTTTGTGACAGTAGGCAGCTCCTCTTCGACATTACCTAGGCCTAAATCCATCTACCCCCGTGCTGCCCCAGAGAGGTCGCGCAGCGTGAATGACTTGTCTTACTATTGGTGCGACCACGCAGGGAGACCCTGGCCATTGGGTACGTCCCAGGCTGCTTGCTGCACCTAATTACACATTGGAGCCACGTAGTGGGATGAGTTGCTGCACAAACTTTTCACATCTTCGTGGGCTGTTACTCACAAATGAAAGCATGATAGCGTATCACAGCAGCGCAGTTCCAGTGAATGTAAAGGTCTCACGCGAACTTCTCTCCAGGTGCACCCATAACATACACAAGGAAAACATAGGTAAAAAGGTTATGTGCATTTTTCATTTGAATTTAAAAGAATCATAATAAAATTTTTACATTACATTTTTAAATACTTTGTAAACCAAGTAAAATTCCAGTATGACTCATTATTTTTTAATTTGTCTTTTACATACTATCCAAAATGTAACAGCAAAGGTAGTGTACAAAATATGTGAGTAGTTACCACACAGAGTTTGACTGTTACAAATATCATCACCAAAATTTTAACAACTAAATATCTATATTTATATATGTTTACATATAATACTTATAAGTTTATAAGTTATATACACATATAGTACGTAACTGATCCTTTAAAGTAGACATTTATTCTGTTTCCCAGTACAACTATTATTTTTAAAGCACTTTATATGCTTTAGAATATATTATAGGTCACAACTAGGAAAACATACATCAAATTAGTGTTGAAACCTTTGTATGTTGGTTAAAGTTCTGTTCAAATTATTTAGGTTTATGATCGAAATGTGGCAGCATATTGTTATAAAGTGTGTTACCTTTACATTCATAATTATATCTAGAAATATTGGCTTGCCTATTGCTCACATGTTAGAGTATACTAAACACTGCTGGGTCAGTAGAAATTGATCTGGTTATCTTTATAGCAGCTCACAGTATAAGCAAACATTAACTCAGTCCCACATCCAGGTGCTCTTTCTAAACAGTTTAGACATTTGAATATGTGGTAACACTCCACTCCACTTATTCTTTCTTAAACAAACCCCAAAAAGCCCATTTCAATTCTCTAGTCCTATCCCTTCAAGGTTTTGTGCAGGACCAGCCATTCACACATACTTCCCATGTAGACTGACTCTTTCAGAACCAGAACATATCCAGATGTGTCTGGATGATTTGGGGTCTCTGTTTCTGAAAACTCTGACAGCCTATTGACTAAGCCCTTTTAATTACAGTAGAGCTAATTTAGTGAATGAAAACGTTGATTTAACAAAAAGTCTCTCTGCAAACCAAGCAGCTTTTTCACCTTTCCCTGGATGCTTGGGACTACCCTTTGTTTGTACTAAGTACTAAGAGCTTCGCTCCTGCAGTCACCACCTGCTTGCATGTATGTAGAAGACCCTCCCCACCCACCCCTGCTTATCCCTGGGATTGCTGCTCTCTGACTGGTTTTCTCTAATGTGAGAACTTGCCTTAAATGTGCTTTTTCTTTTTTAACTTATATTGGTCAATGTAGAAAAACCACTCTTCACCCGGGATGCATCCCAGTTGAAGGGAACATTCCTCAGCACCACCCTAAAAAAGAGCAACATGGGTTTTGGATTTACCATCATTGGCGGAGATGAACCTGATGAGTTTCTGCAGGTGAAAAGTGTGATTCCAGATGGGCCTGCAGCACAGGATGGGAAAATGGAAACAGGTAAGTTCCTTATGCTTTAGAAATTGTTTTATAACATCTTTTTTCTGAGGTAAATATGAGCAGCCACTTTCTGTGTTTGTAATTTGAAAGCCAAAGATCACTTTGCTTCAAGAAAACCACAAGTTATGTCCCCGCTAAGTTCAAAGTATCAGATTGAAGTATTTTGGAAACAGCTTTGAATATCACCTTTGTCTCATTTTTCAGACTGTCCCTTCTGTTTGCTAGCTTCAATGGGTGGTTAAGATTGACACTTTTCTAATTTATTTCTAGAGTTCTTTCTCTGAAATGATTAACATTTCATACTTTGCTGGCTTATATTCAGCCTTTGATATTTTTAAATCTATATTCCTTTTATAATATTCTCTGCTAAATTTCCCAGGTTAGATATTTAAATATGTATGCTCATAAATAAATTTTAATGGTATTCATCTTTGTACATCCCCATACTGTGGTTATATGTAAAAGGATTTTTCTCTAGTCCGATCCCACTCCATAAAATATATAGATTAGGCAAATTTAAAAGCAGAAAGTTATAAGATATTGGATGGGTTGGGGGTATTTATATAATGGTTACAGATTTCTGTTTGGGGTGATAAAATTTGGGGAAAGGATAGCAGTGATGGTTGTACAACTTGTGAATATAACTGATGGCACTAAATTGTACAGTTAAAAATAGCAATTTTGTGATTAATATGGAATTTTTCCAACTATAATAAAAAAATGAGCTAACAGTACCTAACTTTTTGGGTTCTTGTTGAAAGGGAACTACTAAGCATATAAATCTTACTAGCTTCCTGCTAAAGGGTCGTAGGCCTGGCACAGTAAATAATCCAATGCAATTGTAATTAACAAGTTTGCTTACTTAATAAATCTTTCTTTAGAAAGCATTCCATCTACGTTTTAGCTTATCTAAATGAAGTTACATTTTTTTTAACAAGATCGGGCAGCTGGTCAAGCTGATTTATCTCCCAAAGGCCATCCACGAATGTCTGCATCTTTCCCCCTTTTCCCGGCCCCCTTGTCTAGGAATTTTGCAGCAAATGGTTGTGCCTGCTAAAAATAAACCAATGTTATCAGTGTAAGGTAGTTATATATAAAAGAAATGCTTGGTCTGTAGACAGGTGCTCAGACCTTATGGGGCTGCCCAGGTCTGAGACCTCCTGACCTCACCCAAAAAAAAAAAAAATTAATTTTCATATGCAGTTACTTAGATGTCAATCCATATTATAATAGAAATTAATTTACCATATGTAAGGGCAGGAACGGGCACAGTGCAGGTTTTCTGATCCCATGCAGATCGGGTAAAGGAGGAGTCAGAGTCCTCAGTAGTTTTGCAGGTTTTTTATTTGGGGTTCACCAGGCATATGGCAGGCAGGGGTGCTGGCTTGGGGGCTGGGAGGCTGGCAGGCCTCCCAGCCCCCAGCAAGTCTTCACTCTATCTGGGCTCTCTAGCGTTCGTTCTGCTGCTTCTCGGCTTCTCTTTCGGTTCTGCTGCTGCTGGCTGGGGCTGCTGGCGTCCCCCCGTGACGCCGCCCTTAAAAGCACAGTCTTAGCTCAGCTGAATCCCATCTACCTATGCCCACACCCTATTCCAGGTGCCCACCATCAGGCATGCATTCAGGACAAGGATCCATCATCTATCCTGATGGCGGAAGGGCAGAAAAGCCTGATATTTTCTTTACCCTACAGTCCACCCCCTCAGGGTTTTCTGCCATACAGTCTATACATATATACACAATTTTCTAAGCAAACAAACAATGCAGCCATGGCCCACAAAAGCAAATACATCAAATAACAAAATACAACATAACAAAATACAACAGAACACAAATAAGTCCAGGCAGGGCACCAACCAAGTGCAAAAGACAATTATTGGTACCAGCAGATGAGCCACCAAATCTGCTGCCGAAGGCACTGCTCATACGAGGGAGGGGAAATCACACACGGCATCTGCTATAACACACCAGGAGCCGTCAGGCTTCCTGGCCTTCTCTGGCTGTAGTCTCGGCTACAAGGCACACAGCATCCACCCCCAGGATGCACTAGCTCTGGGATTGGCAATTTTATTCTGTTGGGGGTAATCGCCAACCCTCAGGGTTTCTGTCTGCAGTCGCTCCAACACTCGGCCTTCATGGCCACCCATGCGACTCGCAGACCCCTGCTCTCAAGCCAACCCACTGCACAAGCACATGGGTTGGGGATCCAAACTTTGCATTTGGCTTGGGCTCCACCCCAAGCCACATTCCCCACCCGTCCCCCAAGGACGGGCTCCTCAGCTCCTCACCCTCACTCAAGAATGAGCAGGGCATCACCCACAGGTGATTTTACGAGACTCACAGGGCTTCAGCATACCCAGGCTGCTTAACAGCCGCTTTAGGGCTTCTCAACTTAGCATCAGTACCAGCTTTTGCCACCTTAGTTGGCTTTTCTCCTCCACCTGGCCACTGGGCATACACAGGCTGCTTTTGGCCATCAAGGCCCACTGGCCACCCCCAGATTCCCATCTCCTGGGGTTTACAAACAAAACTGTTCCACCCCCCAGGGTCCCAAAACATATCAACCTGCAAGGTCCTCCGCCTTCTGGCGGCATTGTCAGTCCAAGTTTATCAGTCCATGTCCATTGGCCTCTCCCTGCGTCAGCAACGGCCTGCTGCCTCAGGGGTCATTGGCTGGTCCTTTCCGGTGTTGGTGGCTGGTCCTTTCCGGTGTCGTTGGCTGGTCCTTTTGGGCGTCTCCTTCATGCCAGGTCTCGTCCTGTAGCTCGTGGGCGTTGTTCACCTTCTGTGCCGCCATGGCGCCTCCAGCGTCATCACAGGCAAACAGTCTGTTCTCCTTAGTCCCTCCAGGTCTTCGGAGGGCTCCAATACCCGTCTGCATGGATCTTGCCGACTTACGCCAATTGTAAGGGCAGGAACGGGCACAGTGCAGGTTTTCTGATCCCATGCAGATCGGGTAAAGGAGGAGTCAGAGTCCTCAGTAGTTTTGCAGGTTTTTTATTTGGGGTTCACCAGGCATATGGCAGGCAGGGGTGCTGGCTTGGGGGCTGGGAGGCTGGCAGGCCTCCCAGCCCCCAGCAAGTCTTCACTCTATCTGGGCTCTCTAGCGTTCGTTCTGCTGCTTCTCGGCTTCTCTTTCGGTTCTGCTGCTGCTGGCTGGGGCTGCTGGCGTCCCCCCGTGACGCCGCCCTTAAAAGCACAGTCTTAGCTCAGCTGAATCCCATCTACCTATGCCCACACCCTATTCCAGGTGCCCACCATCAGGCATGCATTCAGGACAAGGATCCATCATCTATCCTGATGGCGGAAGGGCAGAAAAGCCTGATATTTTCTTTACCCTACACCATAGTAATGAACAGTCAAATTATTAAGGACAAAAATATAAAATGTGAAAGTTTCACAGAAGTAAAAATGAATGTAATGAAATAAGTATGATTTTGCAGTCTGATTTTAAATTCTCATGCCTGCCCTATGACCTGACAGGATATGACATCTGAAAAGTTGATTGAAGTTTCAAAACTAGCCATATTTTCAAACACTACTGTTATAAACATCATGTCCACATAATTTTCTGTAAGAGTAAGGTAGAGAGTATCCAACTTTACTGTTCACTTATCAGTATTTTACTTAGCAGTCACACCTTCATGTTGCCAAAAATCTGAAACATCAAATGGCTCAATTAAATCATCCTATTGAATATAGTTAGAATAAGAGGAAATTATGGAATTAAAACCTTTTAGAGCAGAGGGAAAAGGATCCCCAAAGCCTCTGAATGTCAATGAAATATTTAAAAGCCCATTTCTTTTCACAATAAAGAATCCAATTATTTTTTATGGTTAAGCCCACTATCCCATGCTTCAAAACTAGATGAAAAAAAATATTTCCACAGGAAAGCATTTTATCACACTTACTTAGTTTCCCACACCCACACATTCTAAGTTAGGTCTATTCAAAAACAAAATCAAAGCTTTTTATTTCCAATTTAGCAGGTCTTCTTCATTTAAGATAATCAGGAAGTAGGTCCTCATCGAAAAGAACCTAGAATGTTATTCTGTTTTCTGTCTTCTATTATTACTCTGTTTATTGATTCAAGAAACACTTGTTTAGCTCCTTCTTTTTTTCAAAGTCATTGCAGTATACCAGGGCTGCAAAGATGGATGTGGCAGGGTCCAGCTCTCAAAAAGTTTATGTCTAGGAGGGGCCTCAGATATATAAAGAAGTAATTGCAACGCAGTGTGATGAATCTGTAGTAACCATGATGTGGCACAAAGAGTGGGGGAGAGTGAGCAACACTAACTTTTTAAACGTGTGTTGCTAACTATATAATATTATTAGGCTTTTTCTAGGAGTGCTGTTTTCTCTCATTGGAAAAGGATTTAATAAAAAGTTAAAATCTAATGCTAATTAGATATTTAAAATGTCTAAAATGTTCATTTTGTGGTGAAACACATTTCTGGAACATTCCACAAGTTATAATAGAGAGAATGATGCTTCAATTCAGCATATATTTAATGTATGTCCATATGTGCCAGGCATTCTGTTAATTACTAGGGATGCAAAAATGAAGTGACATATTTCTATCCTCAATAAGCTTACAGTATAGATATCACTAATAGCAAATTACTGAATATTTGTTTATGTCAGTGTTATAATAAAAGTATGTTCAAAATCCAGAAATAGTACAGAGGAAAGGCGGATGGCTTCTGAGAGGTAGGGCTTAGGGAAGGCCCATAGAAAAATGGTGCCTGACAGAGTTTTGAAGGCTGGGTAGTCATTTACTAGGTGGGAAAGTGAGGAAAGCTCTAGGAAGAGGAAACAGCATATCAAAGGCACAGTACAGGGAGCACCTAGAGAAAGATTTATATGCCTTCAAATATTTGTTAATATTTCACCTTCAGTAAGCATTTATATGAAGTATCAAGTAAAATAATGATTATAATTGGTAAGGAGGGACTGTATGGAGGCATAACAAACATCAGAGAACACTATATAGTCATATGTCCTCAAATAAAAAAACCTGGATATCATCAGGGCATGCATATCTGTATATAAAATCTTTCTCATGTAAATTTTCAATGAAATGGGTATAGGATTACTGTATGACCGATGTTTTCTTTACTTGCGTTTTTCTAAGACCTAAAGTAGGTCACATGAACAGTAGGTGCACAATAAGTACTTACTGGATAGATAGATTTACAGAGGGAGGATGGATGGTATGGATGGATGGATTGATACTCTTATAAATGAAGAAGGAAAATTTGGATTGGCTGAATTCCATTTTTAATGCTAATTGGATCAGTGGCTTACCACTGAAGTGAAAACAAGCCAACTCCCTGGTTTCTAAATGAAATTTAAAGCAAATACATGTGAGGGACAAAATTAATTTCTTTTTATAATGATTTTATCTATAAATAACCCCAAAATTAATTTAAAAAATACTAGGTATTACAGATATAATCAATGAATCACTGGTATTTAAAGGGTGAGCAATCTCACTGGACAATGAAATAACTGAAAATATTTTAATCAACTTTTCTATCTCTAGGTTATCTCTAATGTAGACAAAGAGATATCAATAGTTTGTATAGACATAAGGAAAAATCCTGTCTCCTAAAGATTTGACCAAGGGTCTTACACAACAGGAAAAAAGGTGGATGGGAATTCTTGCTTTCCCAGTCAGCACTAGCTCCTGGAAATTAATAGAAAATAGGAGAAAATGAGGATCCCGTGCCCCTGGCTCCTTTTTGACGACAAATTTAGTCAATTCACAATTCTCCTATAATGTTTCAGAAGGAGCTTTCTTAGAAGAAATTATCACAGTGCCCAGAAACAATCTAATTCTAAATATCAGCAAAGATTTGTAGGCACCAGAGATCCTAATAACACTCTTTAAACTATTGAAACAATCAAGATTGAAGTAACATGGCTGACATAGAAACCACAGGATCTGAAAGAAAGTTATTTATATAACTTCCTTCGGCTAAAAAGCTTCCCTCCTTATTTGATGTTTCAAATTTTCCCCAGGCTAATCTCTGAATCAAGACTTGAGGGTTTTCTACCCATGACGTTCTCCTATAGATAGGGGTTTCATTATGAGGTCATGCATAACCTATAGGTTTTTATTTCCCTTCTTCTACTACTTATCCATATATTTTTTTATTTATACTTCATGTTTTCTTTTAACTCATTAGCACCCTATCTTTTCAGCTTAAATAAATATTTATATATATATTTATATATATATATTTATATATATATTTATATCTAAATATATATATTATATATATTTAGAAATATATATATTTAGAAATATATATATATATGTATATATATATATATATTTAGTTAAAGGGCCAGGAACTATCTGGGAGACTAGCATCCTGTCATGTTAGCTTCTTGTATTTCTTCCTTTGGGTAGATCAACATTATTGTGCTTTCAGTGGTTGCTACCTCTTTGTATTTCAAAAAGTAGGGGCACAAGATTAACTTAGTCATAGTCACAAGGGGAAGTTTTTAAAGATGCAGATTCCTGTGCTCCTAGATCTGACTCCAGATTTCTGGAAGTGGTTTCCAAGAATGTGCATTTATATATGTTTTAAAAAGTATCAAAGTAATACATGTCCATGGTTAAAGAAAAGGTAAAAATGATTTACAGTGCATAAATTATCCCCTGCCCTGCCCCTCGCCACTCTCCAGGCCCATTTACTAGAGACACTCCATCAGTTTGTATTCTTTTAGATATTTCTTTTAGTAACTACCTTCATACCTCTAATTAATGTGTTTGTACTGGTGTCTTGATTTAACGGTTTTAGACATGACCTACATTTTGTTCCTTTTAGAAAGAAATGAAGCTTTAGATGCCATATACACTTTCTGCCCTCCCACATTCTCCCAGTTGAGTTTACAACTAATTTTAGTGACATTTGTACCATTTCTTGAATTTTCGTGGCTTTGTGAATCTGTTCACTGACCCCAGTGGTGTACCATTAATAATATGTCCCCATACTTGGCCTTGCAGGGTTTTACTTTGTGTTTCTTTTTTTCTTAAGATGTCTTCATTTATTTATGTATACAAGAGCTGGGGTGTAGGCCAGAGGTACCAGGGGAAGGGATGAGAGGATTCACCAGAGACAGAGTGGGGAGCAGAACAGGCAGACTGACTGAAATACACTGCTAAGGGAAGCAGTGGGCGAAACAGGAGAGGTTTGTGCCATGTGGGTAGCTCCCTGGCCGAGGATGGAACTTGTGCTGTAGTGGCTGCGGACAGCTTCATAGTGCTGAGACTTAACCCCTTGTGCCACAAGGAAGGCTCTTGTGTTTCTTTCTTATAATATCTTTCCTAAGACAATCATTTTTCCCCAAAAACACCATGCTAGGTACTCTAGAGGGTGTGTATTTTTCTGGGCACCTTTTGTCTTCCTGTACCTATCTTGGTTGACTGTATAGTTAGGACACTTGGGAATTCCCAGATATCTTTCCCAAACAGAATTCACTGTTACCATATCCACTTTTTTTAACATTACACTCATTCTACTAGAGCCACAGACCTCATATATGTTGTTTTCTTAGATTATCCAAATTTAATGAAACATTGAAAAGTTGCTCGGTAGTTCAGCATTTGTGACAGATTGAAGAATGCTCAAATTTTATCCAGGATTATTAGTCAGGGACAAAATATAAAAGTTTATATTCTGGGACCATTTTTTTTTTGCAGACACCCTCATTCTCTACTTGAACAAAATGAAGAGGACTCTGTGTGCAGAAATAGCAAGACAAATCTCTCTACTAGTCTCAGAGATGTATCCTAATCCAAAGCCTTTCTAGGGTTCTATGGAGAAAATGAGAGTGCTTCTTGTCCATGTTTTTCCTGACCTCCAAGAACACACTAGAACAGGAATCAAAAAACTCTTTTTGTAAAGGGTCAAATCATAGGTACTTTCAGCTTCACGGGCCAGGTGTTCTATCTGCCACAACCATTTAACCCTCTCTTCATGAGAGTGGTCATGGACAGCACACAAACAACTGGCTATGGTTGTGTTCCAATAAGACTGCATTCACAAATACAGGAACAGCAGGTTTTGCTCCATTTTCTGACTCTTGCTCTGGAACACAGCTTCCAACACCATGGCAGGTTTGGTGGTCATGCCTTTATCCATATTCCATAGTCTAGAACTCTCTTGAATTGTCTTGTTTTATAACAGCCTCTCTTTGTCAGATAATGATCTCCCTTAGTTCCCTTCATTGCTGTGGACTTACTGATTTTAAGGTCTTTGTGAAATGGGAAAGCCATGAGTGCTCAATCTGTCATCTTAAGCTAAAAGTCTTAGAATCTGCATGATTATGCCCACTGAATTTAAAGGACCACTCCATGTAGTGGTGGCAAGAGAACTTGTTTCCTCCCTACTGAATAGCTTGGTAAGAATTCTCCAACATTTCCTGACCCTCTCTCCACTGAACCTATGCTCAAATTGCTTTGAAGGAGTGTTTAAGAATATTCCTACAGACTGACTTTTGGGATAGAGTCTATGGCCCTCTACCCAGTAGAACAAAGCTAATTAATTTTTATGTTTATCTTACATGTAAATGCAAGACATTAAACAATGAACAGTTTCTCCTTGAGATTTTTTAAGTCTGTTTTGGAATACTCTATCACATGATTACATTCTCTGAAATCTTAGTTACCCTTCTGAGGGACAGCGAAGATTAACCTGTGAGTACTTTCTGGACAGATGACTGCCCGCCCTCACTGTGAAGTTACTACTGACCCATGGGTACTGATTCTCCAGTTAATAGTCACCAATAGCTTCCTTCCTTACCTCACCCCAGTGTTATTTGGTCCTCCCAACCATTAATAGTTCTTTGGCAATTTAATAGAATGCAAGGTTGTTAGTTAAACATTGCTAAGAAAGATATATGTGTATGAGAAAGCCTTAGAAGTTTTCAAAATATTTTCTGTGTCATGTTTTTTCCACTCCATCATAATCAATTAATGTCAAGAGCAGGTTTCTTTTAAACAAAGAAACACTGTGGTGGTGTCTCCCCATGGCTGCTCTCTTCCTGACTGGCTGCCTTATAAAAATGTCCTCATGAATCGGCTAATTCATCACCACCCACCTCCAAAACCAAGTGTTTACATTTAGGTGATGCAGACCATTTAAATGGTTGTCAATCACCAGAAGCAAATGAATTAATCAGAGAAAGGTAATTTATCTACTATTTGAAGTCTCCATTTAGTTTACTATTGCTGTATAGAAAGTCACAAGAAAACTCATTGATTTGATTTTAATTTTTTTCTTTTTATTTTTTACATCATTGGTCATTTTTTAAAATAAATTTTATTTTTATATTCCCCATACAATTGCAACCCCCTTATTTTGACCCCAATTCCTCCCCTCCCCGCCCCCCACTCCCCATAGAGTGTCTCTGGTTGTCCTTTGGGTAAATACCTAGGAGTGGAATTGCTGGATCATATGGAAGCTCTATGTTTAGTAGGTCCAGAAATCTCCACACAGCTCTCCATAGTGTTTGGACCAGTTTGCACTCCCACCAACAGTGCAGGAGAGTTCCTTTTTTCTCCACACCCTCGCCAACATTTGTTGTTGCTAGTTTTTTTAATATGTGCCATTCTCACTGGTGTTAGGTGGTATCTCATTGTAGTTTTGATTTGCATTTCCCTGATTACAAGTGGAATTGAACATTTTTTCATATGCCTGTTGGCCATTTGCATTTCCTCTTCAGAGAAGTTTTTAGCTCTTCTGCCCATTTTTTGACTGGATTATTTTCTTTGTTGTTGTTGAGTCTCATCAGCTCTTTGCAGATTTTTGTGATCAGTCCTTTATCATAAGTGTTGTGTGCAAAAATGTTCTCCCAGTCGGTGGGGTTTCTCTTTGTTTTTGTTATTGTCTCTTTTGCTGTGCAGAAGCGAAAACTCATTGATTTGATAGAACAAATGTTGACTCATGATTCCATAATCCTCAATGGAATCACCAGGGTGGTTCTCTTCTAGGCTCTTTGGGACTCTATACATCTGCAGACATCCAGAAGCTCTCCCAGGGGCTGGAGTGTGCAAGGTGACTTCAATAACTGCTGATGTGTCTGCTTGGAGGATGGGGTACATGGGGCTGCATGGCTCCCTCACTCCCTGTAATCTCAACTCCAGTGACTCAGCCATTGCACAGAGGGGTGAGGGCTCTAAGAGAATAAAACAGAAATGTGTCAACCCTCTCAAGTCTAGCGTGGAGCCATCACAGTGTCACTTCACCCCCTTGTACTGATCAATACAAGTCACAGGTCAACCCAGATTCAAAGGGAAGGAAACGCCATTCAACTTTTTTGATATCTCACTTCATTTTGTTCAAATAGCTATTATTTCTGCTTCTAGTGATATGTCTTTCAATCAATAACGGTAGATCTCATAGCAAGGGTGAGAATCACACAAAGCATTTTCTTTTTTTTTTAATCTTAAATTTTATTTTTATATTCCCCCATACAATTGCAAACGCCCCATTCTGACCCCAATCCTTCCCCTCCCGCCCCCCACCCCCCAAAAAGTGTCTCTGGTTCATAGTTTTTTGTTGATTTTGATTTTCACTTTCTTATATTCATTTTCCTGGTCCCTTATTTAAGTTTTCTAGATTCCTGCTATGAGTGAGACCATCCGGTATTTTTCTTTTTCTTTTTGGCTTATTTCGCTGAGCATGATCCCTTCCAGCGCCATCCATGTTGCTGCAAATTGCATGTGTTTATCTTTTTTGAATGCTGAGTAATATTCCATGGTATATATGTACCACATCTTCTTGATCCAGTCATCTACTTTTGGGCATTTGGGTTGTTTCCAAAGCTTAGCTATTGTAAACAGTGCTGCTATAAACATAGGGGTGCAGGTGCTCTTTGGAATTGATGTTTCTGTGTCCTTTTGGTAAATACCTAGGAGTGGAATTGCTGGATCATATGGAAGCTCTATGTTTAGTAGGTCCAGAAATCTCCACACAGCTCTCCATAGTGGTTGGACCAGTTTGCACTCCCACCAACAGTGCAGGAGAGTTCCTTTTTCTCCACATCCTCGCCAACATTTGTTGTTGCTAGTTTTTTTAATATGTGCCATTCTCACTGGTGTGAGATGGTATCTCATGGTAGTTTTGATTTGCATTTCCCTGATGACAAGTGATGTTGAACATTTTTTCATATGTCTGTTGGCCATTTGCATTTCCTCTTCAGAGAAGTTTCTTTTTAGCTCTTCTGCCCATTTTTTTTTTTTTTTAATAAATTTTATTGTTATATTCCCCATACAACTGCAGCCCCCCATTCTGACCCCAATCCCTCCCCTCCCACCCCCGCCCCCTAAAAGTGTCTCTGGTTCATAGTTTTTTGTTGATTTTGATTTTCACTTTCTTATAGTTATTCATTTTCCTGGTCCCTTATTTAAGTTTTCTAGATTCCTGCTATGAGTGAGACCATCCGGTATTTTTCTTTTTCTTTCTGGCTTATTTCGCTGAGCATGATCCCTTCCAGCGCCATCCATGTTGCTGCAAATTGCATGTGTTTATCTTTTTTGAATGCTGAGTAATATTCCATGGTGTATATGTACCACATCTTCTTGATCCAGTCATCTATTTTTGGGCATTTGGGTTGTTTCCAAAGCTTAGCTATTGTAAACAGTGCTGCTATAAACATAGGGGTGCAGGTGTTCTTTGGAATTGATGTTTCTGTGTCATTTGGGTAAATACCTAGGAGTGGAATTGCTGGATCATATGGAAGCTCTATGTTTAGTAGGTCCAGAAATCTCCATACAGCTTTCCACAGTGGTTGGACCAGTTTGCACTCCCACCAACAGTGCAGAAGAGTTCCTTTTTCTCCACACCCTCGCCAACATTTGTTGTTGCTAGTTTTTTTAATATGTGCCATTCTCACTGGTGTAAGATGGTATCTCATGGTAGTTTTGATTTGCATTTCCCTGATGACAAGTGATGTTGAACATTTTTTCATATGCCTGTTGGCCATTTGCATTTCCTCTTCAGAGAAGTTTCTTTTAAGCTCTTCTGCCCATTTTTTGACTGGATTATTTTCTTTGTTGTTGTTGAGTCTCATCAGCTCTTTGCAGATTTTTGTGATCAGTCCTTTATCATTAGTGTTGGGTGCAAAAATGTTCTCCCAGTTGGTGGGGTTTCTCTTTGTTTTTGTTATTGTCTCTTTTGCTGTGCAGAAGCTCTTTAATTTGATGTAGTCCCAGCTGTTTATCTTTGTCTTCACTATCACTGCTTCACACAAAGCATTTTCTATCCACTATTTTCCTTTAATGATGATAAACAGTCAATACAGATACCACAACAGACAATATACTTAATTTTGACTACAAACCAAACTGCTTATGAAGATTTTTTTTAAGTTAAGCCTGTTCTTAAAATCATGCTATGCTTTATCAATAACTCATTTAGCTTTTTAAAAGAGGTTTTTGTAATCCAAATAAAGGTTATTGCTGTTATCTCTTTTTGCACATTTCTTTTTCTTCCTTCCTTCTTTCCTTCCTTCCTTCCTTCCTTTCTTTCTTCTTTCTTTTTTTTTTTTTCTTTGTTTGAAAATGCCTTGTGCTCTTCAGGCCCTCTTCATTGAAATCCTGGTAAAAATCTAGGTAGAAATCTAGGTAAAAAGCTCACTGGGGAAGGGATAACTGCTTTTCAGGTCTTGTCCTACTTTCTCATCTCTACATTGGGATTGATTAAGAAATTTATTTCCATTTTAGCACAAATATAGCAAAGTTTGCAATTTTTATTTTTGTTCTACTTTCAGTATCGGTATCTACTTGAATAGGTCACACAGTAATTGAGACACAATATTCATGACCTTTTTAACCACTGATGTCAAGGAAGTTGATGCAAGTAAATGCACATTTATCACTGTGACTTTTAAGTTATTCTGCATAAAAGCTTTACATTAATTTTCAGTACAGCTTCTCTAACCCTCCCATGAGCTGAAGAGTGCAGTGGCGGTTCCTCCACTCAACCTAAGAGCAGCACTCGGATGTGGCTAGTCCCTATAACACCAGAGCTATTGTGTTAGCGTGCCTGGGTATGAAGTTAGCATTTTAAAAATCTGAAAACTTATTATTTAAACTTAATAGAACTGAACTGGAGATTACGGAGTTAGCAATGTCTTTTTATAAATACTCTGTGGAGGAAGTTGTTTGTTAATATATTAGTGAAGGATACTCAGCTTCAGATAGACACACTTGAAAGTATTATCTAATTACATTTGATACATTTTCATAATTTTAACTATTTAAGTCTGGGCCCACGATCAACACTTCCCTTGATAATTTGAACCTAAATTATCGAAAAAGATGCAAAGATTTACCAGACTCTGGTGTCTGGATTGATTTGTGCATTCTTGTAGACAGTGTGAAATTCCCCCCATTCTTACTATTTTCTTTCACCTTAACTAGTGGAACTGAGCCTTTGGTTCATCAGGAAACAGCTGCAAGTTACAAAAGGTGCTTATTTTTATCTGTCCCATCCACCAGCTGAATTGTGAAGCTCCTGTTATTTGCCATCCCCCTAACCTCCACACCTGACTGTAAATTCTTTGAGGTCGGGGCCTATGTCTGATGATCATTAACAAATCCCCAAGGCTTAGTTCATTATCAGATGTATGACATATATTCAACTTGACGTTGTACAGTTGAATGAATCTTTCTGTGCAGCACTGATTTCTTACTGTGGAGATATAAGATTTGCTATAATAATCATACGATTATATTCCCCCTTAGAGAACTATTAAAGGCTTTTCTTAGTCTAGTTTAAGCAAACTTCTCATCAAATGAGTTATTTCATATAAATAACTTAGAATAAGACATGACACATGGAATCACTGAAAATTGGTTGCCATTATTAATATCTTTCAATAAATTGAAGGAAGCTTTGGTACTTTGAGAGTGATAGATACATGCCAAGATCTAAGAAAAGCTTAGGCTATTCTCCCTTTGGTCCCTGGAAATGAAATGATTATCCATTAAATATTTCAAGACAACCGTTTTTTCTTTAAATAGCTTTAGATTTAGAAGAGATAATAAACTTTTCAGAATTGTGCCATATTAACAATTGTTATTTTTTTAGTAGGCTAACAGCATTGAAATAGGGTGTTTCACTTCTTTTATGTGTTTAAGCCACAAAAAAATTGAGCTGAGTGCTGTAAGGCTGCTCCCTATGTATTAGACACATTTTGGAGAAGGCGGGAGCCTAATTTTCATTTGCTTAATGAGAGTCCCTCATTTTTTGATATTATAACACACCACAAGAATGATATCATGCCAATCCTAATCATACCACTCCCAAAAAATGTTTAAGGAGAGTAAGATGATTAGAAAATGAATGAGGCAAGGTAAGTGTTTCAGTTAAGAGAAATAATAACCCTGAGTTAAATATCTATAGAGGGTATTGTTATCTGTTCCTACAGATTGTCAAATAAAATTACAAGTGCTCTTTGAATACTTTAATTGTATAGATACATGCACCTATTTTCATTCTCTGTAGATACGTACAATGAGAGTGAGAAAAAGGCAAGAAACGTCTTTCATTGTTTCATCAGCTAAGACTTAGATCTTAGTTCATAATTATAAATCTCTTAGCATTCTAAATGAGAAATCTTCATTGAAGTCAATGGGAGATAAATTACCATGCAGACCTTTGTTTATAAGTATAATTCTGCTGGTTTTTGCAAGCTGCCAGTGAAATTAGAGATGGAGTGCACTGGAGTCTGCAAATATCAAAACTGCTGCTGCTGCAGAAACATTATTCCTGTATCCAGTGTAATTAATGTGCCTCTCACATGCTCCAGCTGAGGATTTGCATGAACTGACAAGAGAAGATACACAGTAAATCTTGTGTCACCATCTAATTTACTACTTTGTTCAAAAACCCAACTCTATAAGGTGGATTTTGCATTTCTTATTATTGAGAACTATTGTGAGAAAGGAAAACAGTTCCACCACTTATATAAGATATTGACACCAAACTTGGGAATTTGGTTTTATGAAACCAAGATTAATAGCCTAGAACTGTCTTTCTCCATATCACTACCTCTTATTCTTATTTTTTTAAAGTGTTGGATTCTGAAATTTTCACTCCTCTTGCTTATTTGTTGTTTTATTTTTCTATCTTCTCAACTTACTAGAAAACAAAGAATGCTGAATATATTTCTCCCATGTTCTCATAAAAGAATGAGAATACCTGATATGGAAAAATTGACTACATTACCATATATATGTTTATGTATGTTTAATATGAAGCACTTAACTACTTGTAGGCATGAGATACACAATCTATGTAGCAACACTAGCATTTTTTCAGAACATTTTCTCATGGATTTTAAAGACTATAAATCCTGGATTGGTACAAGAAAGTTTTTTTTTTTTTAAAGATTTATTTATGCATACAAGAGCTGGGGTGCAGGCCAGAGGTGTGGGGGATGAGAGGACTCACCAGAGACAGAGTGGGGACCAGAACAGGCAGACTGACTGAAATACACTGCTGAGGGGAGCAGTGGGCGAGCCAGCAGAGGTCCGCCGCGCCATGTTGGTTGCTCCTTGGCCAGCTGGGGGATCGAATTCATGCTGCAGAGGCTGCGGAAGCCTCATAGGTTGCATCTTAACCCCTTGCACCACCAGGGAGTCCCGAGTACAAGAAACTTTTGAAGTACTAAAGTGTGTGTGTGTGTGTGTGTGTGTGTGTGTGTGTGTTTTGTTTTGGGACTAGATGCTGCAAAAGCTGGAGTTAGAAGAATGCATCCTCTGTGCTGTTAACATTCCTGGAAAACAAGGAGCCAGGATTTTCTGGTCACTGACATTTGCCTCCAGGCTACATCAGTACTGACAGGTGTAATCTCAGAATTTACAAAGTAGAACGTCAAGTACAAACTAAAAGATATGGAATTGGAATTGTTTTCAGTGTTTTTCATCAAGGTTGAATCCGTGACAATTTTTTTTAACAAAATGCAAAGGTCACTTTTCCTTTGGAAAAAAATAACCACCTGTCATTTCCTACAGAAAGGTGACATTTTTCTATGAAAAGGAGACATTTTGCCCAGAGGCAAGTAGAGGCAGCTCCCATATTGCCTAACAATGATCTTACATAAGACCAGAGCAAGATGCTGTGCTGCCGGTAGAAATGACATTTTCTTCCCTATTCAAAGGCGCAAATTTTAGAAAATACAAAGCTGATTTTAGGGGAGGTGATTCTCCTGACCTCTTATAGATGTGTGCAGCAGTATTATTAATTAATGTCATGAATACACACCATACTGAGAAAGCAATGGTCATATAAAGATGGCAGCCTGGGAACTAAGCACTAAATCAAAGCCCAGCTCTTTCCACTGGAGTTCTATCACTGACTAAACTTGTTCTATTTCACCACTAACCTAGTACCTCATTGCACAGCATTTCCCATCTATTAATAATTATTCAAAATAGATACATTTGGCCTCCCCGGTGGCGCAGTGGTTGAGCGCTGGGTTGCGAAGCTGCCCGCGGCCTCTGCAGCGCCGGTTCGATCCCCGGCTGCTCCCCGGCCACCAGAGGAGGGTCCCACATGGCGCGCAGACCTCTCCTGCCGCCCGCTGCTCCCCTCAGCAGTGTACTTTGGTCCTTCTCCCTGCTCTGCTCCCTGCTCTGGCTCTGGTGAATTCTCTCACCCTCCCGTGCTTCTGACTGTACCCAGTGCATGTATAAACAAAAAAACAAACAAACAAATAAATAAAAATCATAAATAAATAAAAAAATACATGCCTCTAAAAAAAAAAATAAATAAATAAATAAAAATAAAAAGCTCTTAAAAAAAAAAAAAAGAAAAAAAAACAAAATAGATACATTTGTTTATTCATTTATTGAACAAACTTCGTAATCGTCTGTTGAGGGGATACTTTTCATCTAATTGGCTCTAGTGGATGTAAACATCCTCAGGGCTGCTATAAAATATCCTAACATAATTCATCCCTCCACTCTCACCCTAGCCAATGGAAATGGAAATTGGGGAATGGAAAACAGAATTGCAGGGTAATTTTACTTTTGTGGCATGGAGTGTTTGAGTTGGGAGATAATCCCATCATCACCAAGAGAAAGGGGGGTTGCATCCCAGTCCCTCCTTAATCCAAGTGGGTGGGTAGGCTGCAAGGGAATCACTCATTAAATTTGGGGTTTCCTTGATAAAAGAAAGGGTTTAGCTTTCAAACTGGACATCTGCTCGGGCAGTGGACTTGCTTCCTTTGCCAATCAAAATAGAAAAGAAGTGAGTTGGCACAAGATGGCAAGGTAGAAACAAGGCAGGGCAAGGAAGTCCCCAGAACTAAGTGATTGGCCTGGCCAAACTAGACAAGTTTTCTATGAAATGACCATGGGGCAAAAGAGCTTGACTTGAGCCAACTGTCTTCCATGAACCAGTCAAGAGTGCTGCCAGTAGGGCAAGGAAAGGCAGCAGCATCAGACTAGGCAGTGCTCCAATATGGCATAGACTGACAGAGAGGAAAAAAGTCAACCTTGAGCTAAATATTGCACTGACCTCAAGATGAATTCACACATCCATCCAGTAAGAGAACCAGCCACCAGACACCTGCCATTTCAATGTCAGTTAACTTTTACTAGACAAGTATCCTCAATGGACATTGTAGCCATTGTAAATTAAAAAAACCTCTGAACCTAACACCCTGGAAGAACTAGATCAGACAGCAAAGACTGAAGGGCGAAACAGTGACTCCGAGGCAGAACATGCATTTCCCACCTCAAAATAGTCAGATCCCAGATCACAGAGAGTGGGAGAAAAGGAGATTTAAATAAAATTTGAAGTTAAAATGTGATAAATGAAACTAGGCTTCTTATGCTTCAAGTATTCACCATACATTAGCCATTCTTTCAGGTCTTAGAGACCCACAGATAAATGATACAGTCTCTGCCATAATGGAAGTTGCAGTCTGGTAAAATGACAGCTGCTTGTAAACAACTTCAAATGGCACCAGGAGATCACAGCCAAAAAGGATATGTATAGACACCTAAGTTGCTCAGAAGTATGGGGTGTAGAGAGAGGCCAGGGAAGATTTTGCAGAGGGAGATGATACATTTATTAAGCTTTCCAAAGGCACATGGAAAACCATGGACTGTTTGTTTTGCCTGAAATCTAGGAGACATGAAGGAAGATAGAAATAGAAGTTAAGGTGAATGACCACCGGGTACTTGATGAAAAAGGGAAATGCAAAATGTACTTAGAGAAATAGAGGGGTTATAAGCAGGGAGCAGCCTGACTGACTATGCATTTTTTTTGAATATACACTTTTAGAAAGACAACTCTGGAGTCAGTCGAAATATGGATTGTAGCAAAACGTACAAGAGTCAGAAGTTCAAATGGCTGTGGCATTGCTTCCATTTCCCTCTCCAAGCCCATTTCCTCTGGTTCCCTATGTGGCATGGCCGTGATTCAGAATGATCTGAATCTCTTCTTGATTGTGCACTATCCTACCTTCCAGGAGAATAGTCAGCTCCCCAGAATAAGAGATGTAATCAAAATCTAAATAATCACTTCTCCAGAATTTCTCTAGGATTGGAGGCTCAACCACAGGTCTCATGAGGTCACTGTCTCTAAGCTGTGATGTCATGATACTCCTTCTCTATGTGCCCCATGCAAGCTTCCAAACTGTGCTGTAATGTGTGTCTATGTTGAATTTATTCTGCAAAAAATTCCTTGTTTTTTATTCATGAAGACATTGAGGGAAAGTTCCAGATAGGAGGAAAAAACTATACCCCATTCATTAACTTATATACCTCTGTCTGCTTATCTTATATATCCCTGTATGACTAGTTAAAAAAAAATTTCAAGACCAATATATAAAATGCATAATATTTTTAATACCATGAGTTTTCCCTTGTCATATACTCCAGGTTTTTGCTCCTAACCCCCATTGACTTGGGAAAGTAGGGAGAAGGCAAACAAATTATATCTAAAAGCCATTTCACAAGTTTTGTCAATAAATGGTATCTTTTGTTGTTAAGCACTGAAGTAAAGATTTCAAAACTTCTTGAATCAAAAGACCTCTTGAAATACTACATGACATGCACCTCAAAGACACCTTTACAGATACATCAGATACATCACCCAAAGCAGTGATAGTGAAGGCAAAGATAAACAGCTGGGACTACATCAAATTAAAGAGCTTCTGCACAGCAAAAGAGACAATAACAAAAACAAAGAGAAACCCCACCAACTGGGAGAACATTTTTGCACACAACACTTATGATAAAGGACTGATCACAAAAATCTACAAAGAGCTGATGAGACTCAACAAAACAAAGAAAATAATCCAGTCAAAAAATGGGCAGAAGAACTAAAAAGAAACTTCTCCAAAGAGGAAATGCAAATGGCCAACAGGCATATGAAAAAATGTTCAACTCCACTTGTAATCAGGGAAATGCAAATCAAAACTACAATGAGATACCGTCTTACACCAGTGAGAATGGCACATATTAAAAAAACTAGCAACAACAAATGTTGGCGAGGATGTGGAGAAAAAGGAACTCTCCTGCACAGCTGGTGGAAGTGAAACTGGTCCAGACACTATGGAAAGCTGTATGGAGATTCCTCAACCTACTAATGATAGAGCTTTCATGATCCAGCAATTCCACTCCTAGGTATTTACCCAAATGACACAGAAACATTAACTCAAAAGGGCACCTGCACCCCTATTTTTATAGCAGCACAATTTACAATAGCTAAGCTTTGGAAACAACCCAAATGCCCAAAAATAGATGACTGGATCAAGAAGATGTGGTATATACACACAATGGAATATTACTCAGCAATCAAAAAAAGATAAACTCATGCAATTTGCAGCAACATGGATGGAGCTGGAAGGGATCATGCTCAGCGAAATAAGCCAGAAAGAAAAAGAAAAATACCGGATGGTCTCACTCGTAGCAGGAGTTTAGAAAACCTAAATAAGAGACCAGGAAAAAGAATAACTATAATAAAGGAAAAATCAAAATCAACAAGAAACTATAAACTTTACGGGGGTGGGGGTGGAAAGGAGGGATTGGGATCAAAATAAGGGGGGTGCAATTGCATGGGGAATATAACCAAGATGAAAATGCATAAATTGTGCAAAAATGAAAAATGATGTAAGAAATATACAAAAAATTAAATAAAAGACCTCTTGAAGTATTTTTTTTTAAACTTTGTCATTCAGATAACCAAGTTATCTAAACACAGCTTAGAATCCTAAGGAAATTTCACATGGTCTTTGAGGTTCAAACAAAACTATATTTTGTGAAAGTAAAATCATAAGCATATAAGATAGTCCTTAACTAGTTAGATCAAAGTATAATGAAATAGGATTCCAGGGCAGGTCTTTGAGGCTAATAATTCCAAACTACCTTCCCCAGCTAAGTACTTTGGGGACCTTCGCTTAATTTTCCACATGCGACAGATGAAGGAGTGTAGTCATAAAAGAAATCATCTCAGGAGGGTTGATATTTTCCTAAGACAACAAAAGATATAGAAACATTTTTGATGTTTTTATGCCAATAAAAACATACAGCTCTTACTTAAAAGAAAAATTCTGAATGTCCTTTACTTACATAGCTCAGATGTTGGAGTAAGGAATGAGGTCCTTGGAGAAATATTAATTACAGGAAGAGGTTCGTTAAAGTTCAATACTTAGAATTTGCATTATAATCTCTTTATATCTAAGACCCAAGTATATCTTTGATATCTTTGCCTAGTAAACCTCCAGGGTCATAGTATAGAATAATTAAAAGAGTGAGGATAAAAATACGTTGAATAAGGCAAAACATCCTTTAAATGTAAGTTAGCTTATGATGATCTTACATCCTTACATATCTTAATATGCCACTTTCTTTTAACTTCCTATGCTGATGTGCATACTTATCTTTTCCCTTCTGGGTATTGTCAATCTGTCTAATTAGATTATGGGCTCATTAGGTGGAGGCCAATGGCTAATTCTGTGTTTAGTACAGAAAACAGTACACTGTTGGTATTTAATCATCCATAGTCTCCTGTTCTGACTCAGCAGGATATAACAATATATCTTCTGAAAGCTCACTAGAGTGAAAATTCTCCTGCAGAGGGTGAGAAGAAGGAAAGGACAAATGAATTTTCTTACAAAAATCACAGAGTTCTCCTTTTTAAGAGATTGTAATAGTTAAACCAATAACCTATAGAATGAAAAATCAGCCTGAGTAGATGTAGAAGAAAAAAATCAATATGCAATGTAGTTTTATGCCCACTTCAATTCCAAAAGACCTGACAGCTTTTAGAAACAAAAGAAAAACAAAAAACAAGATTTGTTATGCCATTGGGGCGTGGGAAGCAATTAATTTATATGCAGGGCTTTTTATGAGTATCTCAAAACTGTTTAAGGAGGGCCTCCCCTGGTAGCACAGCGGTTGAGCGCTGGGCTGCAAAGCTGCCTGCAGCCTCTGCAGCGCCGGTTGGACCCTCAGCCGGTGGCCGGGGATCTCTCCTGCCAGACCTCTCCTGCCACCCGCTGCTCCCCTCAGCAGTGTACTTTGTCAGTCTGCCTGTTCTGCTCCCCGTTCTGGTTCTGGTGAATTCTCTCACCCTCCTGCGCTTCTGACTGTACCCAGTGCTTGTATAAATAAATAAATAAATCTTTTAAAAAAAAAAAACTGTTTAAGGAAAGCTAACTCAGTATTCCTTGACGAATCATGGGTGAAGCAAGAGTAAGGAAAGTACTAACTTACTTAGTTTATAAGCAAAGAGGAGAAAAAATACTTGACAGAGCTCCAGAATTCAGTTTCTCAGTTTGGGGGCCAGAATTGCTCATCTGATCATCTGCTGTCCTATACAGTTTGCCATATCTATAAGGATTTAGCAGTTTCTACTCTCAGGACTAAAACTTAAGTCTAATTAATCTTAATGAAAAAATAATTAGTATTCTTCCTGATTGAATCCCTCTTCTTTGCAACCGAGTTTACCTTGGCTTCTGAAGATTTATTTTGCTTCGTAAATAAAGCAATTTATTTGGCTTATTTATCTTAATTTCAGTATCTTCTGAAACAACAGCAGAGAAAACAAAGTACCCACCTTCCGAAGCTAGGTGGATTTTTTAGTTTATTGATAAGTTAACACTGGAAAATTCTTATAGCAACTCGATTTTGATATATACACAAAGGGTTACTGAGTTCTTATTCTTGCCAACTAAGTAAAGTATCCTTTCTGAAAGTATCATTGACACCACTTGAAATTCACATAGAAATCAACTTAAGGATCTTAGGATGTTTAAAGAGCTTCTTCTATAATCCCCTCAATGGAAGAGGAAGAAAGGGCAAGAATTCATTCCATGTTTTTCTAGTACTAAGATGCAATGTAAAGAGTGAATTCTTATTTTTATGCCCCCCATTTCAGTAAATTTCATAAAACTTGATGAAAAAGAAAGTAATACCTAAGATTTTATTCATTGCTTGCAGGGCACGTTGAAAAATATAAGGGAGTAGAGATGCCTTTATAGCTGAAAGCACTTCCATCCAAAGAAGTAGCTGTAGAGGACAAAGGGACATTTTCTAAAAGAGATATATGTGTTAGAAATATGAATGTAATATGAATTTATTGTCAATATCTGACTATTTTCAATAGAATAAAATAATCCCTTGAAATTTTATGTTTAATATATTAATTGAATTATGTATGTATATTTATTAATATACTGTAAAACCTTTGTGATGTTGATTTTGAGAATTAAAAAGAAATAGCAAAACATTTCAGATTTTATATATATATATTTCTTTGTATCTGCAAATAGTGATAGTTTTACTTCTTTTGCAATTTAGATTCTTTTTATTTCCCATCTTGCTTAATCGCTCAAACTAGGGCTTCCAATACTATGTTGAATATTATTTGTGAGAGTGAACACACTTGTTTTGTATCTATTCTTAAAGGAATAACGTTCAGTTTTTCACTATTGAATATGTTAACTGTGGTTTTACATCATATGGTCTTTATGTTGATATGGGTTTTTTTGTTTGTTTTTTTGCTTGTTTGTTTGTTTTTTTGTGGGATCCTTGCCGGCGGTCAGGGATCAGACCGGCACTGCAGAGGCTGCGGGCAGCCTCACAACCCAGCACTCAACCACTGCGCCACCGGGGGAGGCCCCTGATATGTTTCATTTATCTCCATTTTCTTGAGAATCTTTGTCATAAATGTGTGCCAAATTCTTTTTCTTTATTGATATGATCATATTTTCATTGATGTAATGTACTACATTAATTGATTTACACATCATGCATCATTCTTGGGTCACTGGAATGAATCCTATCTGATCATATGTGATCTTTTAATGTACTATTGAATAGTTTGCTAAAATTTTGTTGAGGATTTTTGCATCTGTGTTCAGCAGATATTGGTCTGTAGTTTTGTTTGTGATGTCCTTGTCTGCTTTCAGTATCAGAGTCATGTTGGCCTCACAAAATGTATTCAGAAGCATTTCCTTTTATTCAATTCTGTATAGTTTGAGAAAGATAGGTATTAGGTCTTCTTTGATGATTTGTTAAAATTTACTAATGATGCTTTCTGATCCTGGGCTTTTATTTTTGGGAAAATTTTGGTTACTATTTCAATTCCCTTGTTAATAATTGGTATCTTCAGTTTTTTTCTGTTTCTTCCTGATTCAGTCTTGGTAAGTTGTAGTTGTCTTCTAAATTTTCTATCTGGTTTATCTGTCTATTGATGGAAGTGGGGTGTTAAAGTCCCCACTATAATCGTGTTGCTGTCAATGTCTCTCTTTAATCATTTCTTAATGTATTTTGAATGCTCTTTAGTACATGTATATACATTTTCTTGTTGAATTGATCCCTTAATCATTATATAATGTATAACCCTGTGGCTTGTTACCTTTTTAGGCTGCAAGTCTATTTTATCTGATATAGGTTTGGCTGCTCCTCACTTTTTTCAGTTACCGTTTGTTGTTTGTAGGAGTCTTTTCCAATCTTTTACTTTGAGCTAGTGCTTAACTTTGGAGCTTAAATGGGGCTCCTATATACAAAAGAAAATTGGGATTAGTTTTTGTTTGTTCTTTTGTTAAATACATCCAATCACTTTTGATTAGTGAGTTAAGATCACTGATGTTTAAGGAAATTATTGATATATTAAGAATTTATTGCCATTTTGCTAACCTGTTTCTGAGTGTTTTTATAGTTTCTCTTTGTTCCTTTATTCTTTTCTTATTCTCTTGTGCTTTGATAACTACTTTTGTGTTATGCTTGTATCCCATTTCAAAAGATATCTTCCTTGATTGATTGTAGAAATAGCAAATCTTCCGTCTTGGAAAATGTTTAAAGGAAAAATATGTTGTGGTGTAAGTCAAAAAAAGAATAGGAAATTATTGAAGCAAAGCAAAATCAATACTGAAAGAAAAGACAAGATAGGGAAAGAAAGATGACCACAACTTTTCCAGTAAATGAAGAACATTTTTGTGTACCTGAAAACTAATTCTAAAATAATCCTAAAAATAAAATGAGTAAAGATAGAAACGAGGTAGAAACAACAGGAAAAAGGCTCTAATTTTGAAGACTTAATTTATTTGCATCTTAATGTACATTTAATCCTTATTTCAACAGTTTGCAATTTTGAATATAATAGAGTCTGAGTTAATTGGCTGAGGATGATAATATCCTTTTAAACAAGTTTCTGGCACAATGTCCAGTCTTCTCTAGACCTGTAATTACTGATGTGTGTATGTGAGCAGGGATCTGTGATTCAATTGGGCTCAATGGGCTAGTAATAATACCCATGATCAATGTTTGAAACCCTCCAAAGAAGAACCTAGTATGAATAGCTTGACTAAATTCTGTAGACAGCCTTGCTTGTAATTGATAAAATAAATAGCAGGATATATGAAGTCTACCATCAATGCTTATTTCTGGGGTAATGGCAAATGATGCAGCCATGCCAAGAATATGCCAATTTATGTCTTTTGGACATAAATTAACCATCTCACCCACAGATGTTCAGAGCCCTGATGATGTCTCTCACTTAACACTAGGTCATATTACTTTTCAATTTCACTCAGTTGTGTGAAATGAACAGGCAAAACACTTCATTCCAAGTGGGAGACAACACAAAGTGGTAAACAGAATAGTTGATTTGGAAAGTAATTTCTTACTTTCTTGCCCCAGTATCCTATGCCCCAAAATATGATGGTAGATCAGACTGTGTCTTAGGTTCTTTGAAACTCTAAAATCATATAAATGACCAATTGTGAACTATAAAATTACAATTATTTGTCTAGTACCAGTATAAAACTGTCATCTTCAGGTAGCAATAGCATGCCCAAATCAGCAAACTGGATGAAGTCCATTCTTGATGAAAGGACAACCCCAAAAATTAACTCTGGAGATAACTGTCACTTCATCTAATAGAAACAAACACAATCAGGGCCTCCCTGGTGGTGCAGCAGTTGAGCGCTGGGTTGTGAAGTTGCCTGCAGCCTCTGCAGCACCGGTTAGATCCCCGGCCACTGGGTGAGGGTCCCACATGGTACTACAGACCTCTCCTGCTGCCCACTGCTCCCCTCAGCAGTGTACTTTGTCAGTCTGCCTGTTCTGCTCTCTGCTCTGGCTCTGGTGAATTCTCTCACCCTCCCACACTTCTGACTGTACCCCAGTGCTTGTATAAATAAATAAATAAATCTTTTAAAAAAAAAAGAAAAACAAACAAACACAATCAGTTGAATATAATCTAATAGAATCAAGTCATAAGTACCTAAAAGGCACAGTTGGCTAGTTTTATGATATCTAATGAGTAATGAGACTACACAGCCCTCAAAAAAATACTACATAAACACTTTAAATTATTCTATAGCATGACTTGGACACATTACACAATCATTATAATTGATTGAGCAAAGAAGAAAGAATGATGGTTAAAGTTACAAAGCAAAAAGCAATAGACTGAAAAACAAGTCAACTTAGAGGCCAAAAGGCCATGTGTGGACATGCCCCTTGTTAATACTGATCAACTGTTACTCATGGAGCCAATTCTAAACTTTCAAAGTTACAGATTATTGCTCCCCAGGGCTAGCTGGGGCAATTTGTATTTAACCAAAGTCCATCTTCAGCTGTCTTTTCCTGTGCACTCTTTTTTTCTTGAGAGCATGATAATTGCTCAGCAAATTCCTGTCCTATGAAATTCTCTCTTCTATGGCATCCTGCCGCTATTACCACCCTGCCCCACCAATCATCACCACACAAGCATATACAATAAACCAGAACTGCTATTTCCAAGGTATTTTTTTATTTTGATAGGTGAGTCCTATGCCAAAGGCAAGACATATATTATTTTTATAGAAAATGAAATTGCCACATTAGTCGGTCTTCTTAATTCTATAATAGTAACTTCTCTTCTTTTAACCTCTTTTAGAGAGCTATAAGGCATTGTTTCAATATCCATGGAAGTCATGAAAAAGCAATAAGGAGGCATTAGTAAATACTTAATCTGCATTGCATCCTATTAGTATGTCATTATAAAATACATGCTATCTAATAAAGCATCCATAGCAATAATATTTATTCTGAAAGCATAGTATGTGGTTTCTAGCCTACCTTTTAAAGTCTTCCACTGGGCTAATGCCATGTGAGGCAATGTGAGTCCATTACAGTATTGCCTGAAAATTGGGCACTTATAAAATCAATCTATCATTGCACTATAATGCACCAAACCTTCAGTTGCATGATAAATGGTACCAAAGCATTAAGTTCAATTAATCTTTCTAATACAAATGAAGAATGAGAGGTCTTCCAGTGTGAACAGTGTCTTACTACGGGTTAGTTTATATAGAGTGATTCTTAATTCCATGTTAACTCATGTCTCCAGAGTTCCTAGTCCTGTAATTTCTTCATGTGATTCATTTTAGATCATGAGTAAAATAATATTTTTAGGATTTATTTTTATTTATTTATGCATACAAGAACTGGGGTGTAGACCAGAGATAAGAGGATGAGAGGATTCACCAGAGACAGAGTGGGGAGAAGAATGGGCAGATTTACTGAAATACACTGCTAAGGGGAGCAGTAGGCGAGACAGGAGTGGCCTGCTGGGCCATGTGTAGGTTAGCTCCCTGGCTAGGAATCAAACTCAGACTGTAGGGGTGATAGCACTGAGACTTAGCCCCTAGGCCACCAGGGAGACCCAAGTACAATATTTTTTTAAAAGTCATTCTGGAAAAAAAAGACACTGTAGTATCACAAGAATGTAAATCAATATAATAGCAAATAAACATCTGATGTTTTTGTCTCTGAAAAACAGTGTTATTTAGCATATGTAGATACACCCTTAAATGCAGAAAGTAAACAAATTGTCCTATTGGCCATTATGCATGATAATTCACAAGCTGGGTATTTCTTCCACTGAGCTCTTAATTTTATTTATTACCATTAGTAGAGGCATGCCTATTTCTGTATCAGAAAAAAAAAAGTATTTTTAACTATTTTTCTATTCTTTCTAAATGCATTTGCCCACCACATAATTAGATTTTAATTTTTAATATTTTGTTTGTGTTGGATTCTTTGTTTCTGTTCATTGTTATTCATAGTAGAAAGTACACATTTGCTACTTTGAATTGACAATTACATTGATAGAACTTGAATTTCTTATGTTACTAAGTTTTCTTTCAATTTCTGTGTTTTAAATCAGTCCTTCACTGGCCAAAATATACCCAATATCATTTGTCCTCCATGACTGCATCATTTTTATGGTGCTTTTTATATTAAAATTTACTAATTTTCTACGTTCATTGCAAAATTACATTGCTGTTACCTAAGAAGTTTAAATTTAATGTTCATTCTTAAAATGACTAAATTTCATATTTCACCTTTGTATTTATGTATTCAAATTAATTCTGCTTATTTATTTTTTGAAAGACTTATTTATTTATGCATACAAGAGCTGGAGTATAGGCCAGAGGTGTAGGGGGTGAGAGGATTCACCAGAGACAGAGTGGGAAACAGAACAGGCAGATTGACTGAAATACACTGCTGAGGGGAGCAGCGGGCGAGTCAGGAGAGGTCTGCTGTGCCATGTGGGTTTCTCCTTGGCTGGCTGGGGGATCGAACTTGTGCTGAAGTGGCTGCAGACAGCTTCATAGATTGTGTCTTAACCTCATGAGCCACAAGGGAGGCAAATTAATTCTGCTTTTTTAATTTAAAAAGACTAACTTGAAAATAATGCATACAATCTTTTTATTTTTGTGGGATTTTTCTCTCACAATTTCCATTTCACACAATAATGTTTGGAAAAATAAGTCCCTTCCTTTCCTTATCAAATTAAGGATTTCTGAAAAGTGCCACCCAAGAGTTTGCAAACTAACCTTTTTTAACTCAAAAGTGAAAAAGCCTAGGGCCTCCCCGGTGGCGCAGCAGTTGAGCACTGGGTTGCGAAGCTGCCCACAGCCTCTGCAGCGCCAGTTCGATCCCCGGCCACCAGGCAAGGGTCCCACATGGTGCGCAGACCTCTCCTGCTGCCCGCTGCTCCCCTCAGCAGTGTATTTCGTCAGTCTGCCTGTTGTGCTCTCCGTTCTGGCTCTGGTGAATTCTCTTACCCTCCTGTGCTTCTGACTGTACCCAGTGCTTGTATAAATAAATAAATAAATAAATAAATCTTTTTTTAAAAAAAAGAAAGGAAGAAAAGTGAAAAAGCCTAAATATTTTTTCTGTATGAGTGATTGCTGTATGCATAATTAATAAATAATCGGGAATGGCAAAGCTGATACTGCTTCTTGAATACATATTGAAAATTTCCATTTATAGATTAAGTTATTTGTATAATTAAAATCTGAGAAGTAAAAAATTTTTTATTTTCATAGAAAATTAAGAAAATAAGTAGGAATGATCATAAAATATTATAGCATACACAAATGTATCATACAAAAGGGTGATATTACTACTTCTGCAATAATAATAACAATAACAGCTAACATTTTTATCTACATTACACTCTACAAAGTATTCTGACATAAAATACTTCACTTGCTCATCACAATAATTTTATGAAAAGGGTTATCAATATTAATCTAATATACAGAAGAAAAAAATGCAATTAAGAAGCTTACCAGAAATCATGTAGGCAGGACGCAAGGGAGCCAGAAGTTGACCTCAGGTTCTTGACTTCAGGTCAGTGCTTTCCCCACCCTTGAAAGATTTCAGTTATCATTTTTAATGAACTTACTACATTCACCATTGACGTAATGGTGAAAAATACTAAATGTTAGGAATGTATTGCATGAAATTACTAGTCATTTAAAATGAGTCTTGATTCTATCTGATCCAGTAATTTGATGCTGAGTGACCTGATTTAAATTCAAGTCTTATCCAATATCTTTCACAATCTAATGCCATTTTAACTGCTCCTTAATACCTTATTTAGCTGTCTCAGAAAACTTATGTGATTTGGCCAACTGGGGGCCCCCTCTTCAAAGATTCATACCCTCTTTACTCATTATAACCACTCCTGAGAGGATTTTTTTCAAATTTTTAATGGAAAATTTTAGCCATTTACAGAAGTAGAAAAAATTAGTACAAAGAATCTCCATGTGCTCAATCACTCAGACTATTAACTCTTAGCCATTGTGGAAGGATATTTCTCCCCCTCTGCTTAAATTCATCAAGGTCTATTTCAAATCCTGTGTCTGATGATGAGATTTCCTTGTAGTTATTCCAGCCCAAATTTCATCTGTTGCCTTCCTGACCTCCTGACAATATTACTGCTTCAAATTTTATTTTCCCATAAAGTTTTTCTGTTACTACATTCTAGCATAAGTTCTCTATATGTCCATGGAAGTGCCATATATATTTATTTCATCTATAGACCCAAACTTAGTATAACATGAGCTCGATAGATAAACTGTACAAATAAAAATCAGGAGCTACTTTAGTATTACTTGGCAAAAACAGAGTATAGTGTCTAGAAATTAATAATATTATCCTGTATAACAAAGTATATGCATCTACTTAAATTCATTAACTAATTGGATTAGCAACTATCTTCACTTTTCTAATAAACTGTCTTCATAATTAACAGTGTATATGAAAGTAACATAGGCAAAAATAAATAAAATACTTTTACAAACATAAGTAAAGTTAGCCCTTATATTCCAGTGTTATGTTTTGAAAATAAAGCAATCTAAAATGATAAAATTGGCAAAATTGGAACTTAAGACATATAAGTATAAATACTCTATAATATTCAGATAGCTCAACTGGTATTGCCAAATTACAGAAATTAGGAAAGATGAAACAAAATTTAATTTTCCTGACTAGAGGTTTATACTTTGGAAAGAATGCTAATGATGGTTTAAAACATTTGAACCTGAATTGGACCTATGTATCTCTCTAGTTACTTGACTATTTTAAATAGGTTTTAAAACTCTCCCGTGAAATTATTCAGAAATTTTCTCAGCTGTGAATTACATGGCCCTGGCTATTACTGTCTAGTCTTCTGTAAACATTATTCTCAAAACCATCCCAATGATTTTCAGGACCCAGAGTGAATTACTGATTGAAGACAGGACTGACCTTAATGACCAATATGACATGACCATTGTGAATATGTGAACATGTAGTGATTTGGTAGCCCTCTCATTCCACTTTCACATAACTTTCATTTATTTAGAGTATCATTAAGCACATCAGCAAAAAGAAGAATACAGTAATTTGGTTTGGAAATCAGTACATAAAACCACAATTTTATATCCTGGGGATCTTCTGCATCATAGCATTTTGCTAATAAGCTTCATTAATATTTGGCAGTGTATCCTCTATTTAAATGACATGATGGCAGTTTCAAAGGCACAAACACTCTAGATAACACTTTATTTTATGCCCATAGTTGGAATGTGGGCAAGAAATCAGTGTCAATTAGTAAAGCAGTAGCCAAGTTAAAATGGATTTAAATTGAAGGAACAATAAGCTTATCAAAGTGCTGTCACCCTCTAGGAAAAGTACATTATGCACCCCATATTCTGCCACGTGACATACTTTGCTTGAGTTCATCATTCATATTACTAATGATTAGAGGAAATGAAAGGGTTAGATAAAGAAATGAAAGAAAAAAATTGAACTTGGGCTTACTTGCTCTTCGAAAGATCTACTAATTAACCTTTCAATTAACTAAGGAGAAGCCTTTTGAGTCTTTGGTTAACAATGAATGAAACTACATTAGCACATCCACTCAGACCAGTTCAACAAACATTCAGTCTTCTCTGCTACCACACCAGTCAATTTGCAATGGGTATTTTTATACTTTCTGGTTCAGTTTATACAGAATGTGATTTTTCTGTCTGAATTGTTGTTTCTCTGAAAAGCCAGATCATTTGAGGTGATTCAGTATGCAAAAGTTATGCCAATACGTGTTGGTTCCATATAGCTTTATATTTGCATTTCTTTGTAAATAATCAAAAATGTATTACAGATTTACAGTAATGTTTTAGCTTAAATCTCACAATTCTCTTAGTTTTAAAATAATTGTGTATAGCAATCTGGAGTATTTAAAAAGGCAAGTTGGGATAGTTCTGAACAACAAGAAAAAGAACTGGTTTCTCTGCATTTATACAGTGTCATGAAGAATGCAAAGGGGACACACTTCAAAAAGATTCCCTTTGCCCTGACTCCCCCTTGTATGGGATGGTTATTTTGGTATTTGAAAAAAATTTCAAATCTGAGATGCTGATGAATTTCTAAGGATGCTGAATTAATTTGTAAACTGCTATAGTCAGTAGCAGTTTGGCTGGATAAAATTATCATTAACCAGTTTGCTTCCTTCAGAAGATACTCTTTTATCTCATTACTTACTGAACACCTGGCATATAAATCTAGGCAACAGGGGCCTCCCTGGTGGCCTAAGGGTTTAGTCTCAGTGCTATCACCACAATGCTGTGAGTTCAATCCCTGGCCAGGGAGCTAACCCACATATGGCCTGACTGACTTCTCCTGTCTCACCTGCTACTCCCCTCAGCAGTGTATTTCAGTAAATCTGCCTGTTCTGCTCCCTATTCTATCTCTGGTGAATCCTCTCACCCTCCTGCGCTTCTGACTGTACCCAGTGCTTGTATATATAAATAAATAAATCTTAAAAAAATAAAAATAAACAAATAAACTTTGCCAACAGGATGCACATGGTACTCTACCCTAGAAAGTTAAAGGCCCTATCTCTTTGTCCCATGTTCAGCAGCAGTGACAATACAAAGAATTATTAGAAGAGTGAGAAATGACATTTAGTTGATGAACATCCAGGCAAGATTTCATTAAAGCAGTATCACTGGAGTTGTGTCTTGCAGAACAGGCTTTTGAAAGACAGGAGTGCATTTCAAGTAGAGGAAATAAAGAAAACAAAAAGGCTAAAGAGCATGGAGCATGTTAAAGGATTATAAAGAATCAGGTTTGTCTATAGTGCATGACAATTCATTCACTAAATATTTATTGAGTCCCTACAATGAACAAGGTTCATTGAGCAGGTTTAACAGTGGCCTCTTGGGATAAAACAATTAAAAATAAAGGGTTCATCTCTCATTTAATGGAGTATTCTCCCATGATAGGAAAAGGTAGGCAATAAAATGTCAAATAGATGTATAATGTAATGGCAGAGAGTGACAAGCTGTGCTCTAATTCAACCATGTAATGCTCCTTACCATTGTTCTCCTGGAACCTATTGTGCATGAAGCATGATTTTTCCTCAGATTTCATGACCTGGAACATTCATTTCTCATTTTCAAGATATTCACAAAGCTCAAGTTCCTCATCTCCTTCAGGGGTTCAAATAGCCCCCTTATTAGGGAAGATATCTTTATTAATAGCAACCACTACTCTTCCCCCAACATATCCCATTCCCTCCCCTGCTTGATTTTCACTGTAGAGCATATTTTTATCTGACATGCTATTTAATGTATTCGTTTATTGTCTCCATTCTCAATAGAAAGTACCATGGAAAAAGAAGGAATTTTTGCTTTGTCCACTGCTACATTCTCAGCATTTAGGGCAATAACTAACACATTCAAGAAATACTTTAGTAGGAAGAAATATAATAAAATTTAAAGTAGAATAAGGTGGTTAAGTAAATCATGTGTTGCTGTTTTATGGGGAAACTGGGGTGAACTTCTCTAAAGAGGTAACTTTAAATAAATACCTGAACAAAAACAAAGAGCAAACTCTATAAAAAATGAGCTTTCCATGCAGAAGGAACAGCAGAGGTACAAGCAATCACACCCTAGTCTGTACTGGAAGGAGCTAAAGAGAAAAATGATAGTTGTCAGAACAATCTACATTTTGTTCTGAGTTAAATGCAAAACTGTAAGTGATTTTTTTAGCAGAGAAGTGAAACTATTTGACTTACTTTTATAAAGTATTACCAGACAACAATGGAGAGAATACACTAGAACAGTATTAGTCACTCTGTGATGAATGTAATAAAATGAAAAGTTGACACTTTTTTGATTAATTTCTATTGTTTTTATATACATCTGAATTGTGTTAATTTGTTTTTGCCATTTAAAATGCTATAGCCACATTAGAGAAAAACAGAAAAAATTGTCACTCTAATTCACCTATAATATACCCAACTGACCTATTTCCCGCCAGCATTTTTATGTGACTTTTTCTGTTTACTTTGCAATTGCCATAATCATAAAGTGCATGCAGTTTTGTCTCTACTTATAACTAAGCATTGCATCATAAGCATTTTTCATGTTCCCCTATGTTTAGAACCACTAGTCTTCACAATTGTGTAATATATCTTCTCTCATTTAGCCATGCATTTCCCACTGGAGAGCAATGTTACTGCTACTATGAGCAGCATATCTCATGTAATCAGTGCTACTTAAACTTTCTATGTGCAATAAATTTCAATATGACTAATTCTTTAAGCAAACAACCAGTAAAAAGTTATATATATTAAGGATTTAGAACTTACACTATACATTATTCCCCTTTAATCATCATAATGAGTCTTTTTTAAATAAACCTGTTACTTTGGAGCAGTTTTAGATTAATAAAAAAAAATTGTAACGATAGTTTCCATATACCCTATACCATATTTCTCCTATTATTAATATCTTACATTGTGTGGTATAATTTTTTACACTTAATAGATCCAATATTGGAACCAATATCAATAAAGTATTATTAACTAATGTCCATATTTTACTTAGATTTCCTTAGTTTTTTTCTGACATCTCAAGATACACATCACATTTAGTCAGGATAGATGTTTCCTTAGCTTCCTCTTGGCTGTACCAGTTTTTAAAGACTTTCTCTGGTTTTGAGGACCTTAACAGTTTTGATGAATACTGTTCAGCTATTTTGTTAAATGTCCCTCAACTGAGATTTGTCTGAGGTTTTTCTATATTTAGCACTCCCAGGCATTGAAAAGATAAAGACCTTTTATGGAAATCAAAATTTCAGAGCTTGGGTAAGGAAGATGTGGTATATATACACAATGAAATACTATTCAGCTATTAAAAAAAAAAAAAACAGATGGATTCTTGCCATTTGGGACAATTTGGATGGAACTTGAGATGTGCTAAGGAGAAAAGGTAATTTTTCACATTTTATGAATGAGTACAATTTTACTCAAAAGTACAATTTTACTCATTTTTTGAATATAAAGAAAGCAAGGGAAAACACTAAAAAACAAACTGTTTGTCTCTTACAACAGAATAGTAGTCCCCAGAAAGGAAGATGGGCAAAGTAGAGGGCCTGACTGGTTAGTGCTGAGTGGTTGCTGAATATTTGGTGGTGGTTGTGGTATGGTAGGTTCAGGTAGTGAGGTGAGAAACTGTTCATTAACAACCTACATAATGTTGCAAATTAATGTTACCTCAATAAAAAACATCATGCTAAATAATGAAACTCAGATAGGAATAGATAACAAACTTCCTATTTTTTCCTTGATGACTATTTTGACATCTCCCTTTTGTTGCAACATATGAAATATCAAATCCTGTCTCTTAAAATGTTATATCTGAGGTACTATGCACATAGTCTATTGGTTAATTCAACTACAATTGCTTAGAATCTTCCCCTCTTGAAGTCCACAGTTTAGTGAAGAAAAGAGAGGTGTTTTTTGAAAAAAATAAAAGTACGGTCCGATATGTATGCCTCATAATTGAAATATTTATCAAGTACTCATAAATAGAAAGAATGGCAAATATTGCCTGGAGAATTGAAACAAGGAACCTGGGTAAAGAGACAGCATTAAAACAATGTGTATATTGTCAAATAAAACTTAAATAGTCTATAGTTACTTCAACTTTGAATTAACATATTACTCTATTTACATGGATAGTTGATGGGAAAATATGAATAATGTATTAAATTTAAAACAAGACATGATTTTATTAAACATCATTTTTCATGTAGCCCATTATTCCATTATCATGTTGAATACATGTATTGACATTACCTATCTCAAAGTAGGAGAATTCCCATTGAAATTATCCATCCCAAAAAATGAGCAGTGAATTGCCTGATTTACAGTTCTAGCATGTTTCCCCTTCTATTTAATGGTTTCATGGATGTGGAACAATATGCCCACAATGACAGTTCAGTCACTTGGATCTTATCTGGCACATTTATTTCAGGGAAAGGAAAATGATAGTAGTTATAGTCTTTTTTCCCCCTTTATCTTGTTGAAAGGATAGTTTGGGTACCTTTGTTAATTCCAGAGTACAGCCTGATAGGAAATATTTTAGCAAACTATTCTCACATCACCTACTTGTGAAAATAGAGTTATTAACTGATGCTTTTTTTATGCCAAATCTATCAACATTGTCAATAGTAATATCCACTCTACTGAAAATAGATTATATTTTCATTATAACATATTTATTACATAACACTATTATATAATACATCAGTCACACACATTTTCTGATAAAAATAAAATCAGACTTTTAAATAATTTCTATGAAGTGAAAATTACTATTCTAAAGTATGATTCAGGAAGAAACTATATTGCTGTAATCTACATCCTGCCTTTATCTTAAGAAAATGTATTGGTGAAAGGTCCTTCAGGTGACTTTTAAGGAAAGCTGTAACTCATTAGTAGTCATATATGCAGATTCCTTTTGTGACTTAGGAATACAAAGTTTTGAAAGTTAAAAGTTCTCATTGCTCTTCTAACCGCACCATTTCAGCTGCTGGCTATACGAGTTGCTCCCACTCCCTTAGACCCTGTGTATCCTACGTGCCTGAGACACCCCAGCAGACAAACGCCTTACTGTAGCCTCCCTCACTTAACAACTTCTCTACTTTCTGAATTCTCAGTCTGGGCTAAATAGCATGTTTACCCACTCCACTTCCTAAACTAGAACTGTAACACTGGTTCCCAAAACTCTCCTTCTCTCTTAACTCCATAGTCATTAAGCTTTGACAATTCCTCTTTGGAAATCCTTCTGTCCTTTCTTTCTTAGCACCAGCCTTTGGCTCAGTATAGGACCTCATTGTCTGTTTCCTCTAACAGTGTAATGTTCTTGCTATGTTACAGTAGAACCCTAACACCACCTCCAGAGTTATCTTTAAAAATATTGAGCATGCCATTTTCCCCACATAAACCTCTGAGGATTATGGGTGATTATAAAACAAAAACAATCTTGGTATACAATGCATTCCGTCATAGAGTCCCAGTGTTCCATTGCAGCCTTATAGTGTACTAATTTCATCCCAACTACAATGAACTCTCTCAACCTCCCCTCTGATGAAATCTATCTTTATGACTACAAACCAAGTGTGCCCTGGGGCTAATGAGTTCTGCCTGGTCTTTATTCTAAACCATTTTGTCATGAATTTCATAGTTCTCTTCAGCACCAGTACCTGGTTTCACTTCTTCCTGACCCCTTAACTCTTATTCTGGTTCCATCCTCATACTTCTCTTCCTCCTTCCCCTTAGAACAATTCCTGGTGCTTCTCCAATTTTGAGCTCTGGCTTCTCCCCTCTTTGGACAGTCCAGCTTTAGGTTTTGGGTAATTCCTTCCCCAGTATCCCCAGGGTGCTTCACCTCAGGGCAGAGTTTCATAACTGACGTCATCTTCAGATTTACCGTATTCCTACACGGGAAGCCCTGACAGTGTCCTGATTTGGCAAGAAGAAGAAGGAATACATACCTCTCCCTGTAATTCCATGCCCTCTTTTTATCTTTTAAGATTCCTATTCAGACATATATCACATGTCTATGTTTCTGTGACATCTTCCTTGAATCACCTAAATAGTATTTAATTCACCATATTCCTTTTGTGGACTCCTCATCCTGTTTTCTGCATGGCACCTGCCGCTTTATGTTATAAAATATATGGTTCCTGTAGTAGATGTTGAGCTTCTGGTGAATAGATTTTAAATTCTTAATATATCTTAAATTCAAAAGTATCTTGGCTCTTAAATGCAATACCTTAAGGAAGTGGAGATATTTGTCATCTCCCTTAAATCCTTTAAAGAATAAGATAAAATGAGGGGGTAGGGAGGAAAATAGAGGAGAAAGAAAAAAATAAATAATTTCTTTTTTTGAGATTTAAAACATCTTCCTTTTGTATTGTAGTTTTTTTTTTAAATAAAATTGGTTTACAACACTGTATATGATTTAGAGGTACATGTTCACACCACTTCAAATGTAAATCTTACTCCTTTTAGTATGGAGAGTGGCTTTCAAATATTTCTTTACCTTGACCCACAGTAAAGAACAGATTATACACCATGAACTCAGTGTATAAGCACTCGCATATACACATACAAGTGATGGGAGAAATTTTCACAGGATAATTTAGCTTACTAAGGCAGTCCACTATATCCTATTATTATATTCTATTTCTAGTCTGTCATAAGTTAATTTCAAAACTTAGGATATGAAGGTACTAAATTAACTTCTAGAGCAGAAATACAATGGGAATGTACATTGAAATGTCTTAGGGATCTTTTAAAAAATATACTCATGACTGAGTTCCAATCCAAGAGATTCTGATTTAAGAGGCATGACTCGTGGCCTAGACATAGAAATATTTAAAGCTGTTCAGGTATTTCTACTGTGCACACCAGGATGTGAACTGCAGGTCCAGAGCCTTGCAGCTCAGACTGTAATCTCTGACTCAGGGACAAGGGTGACACCCAAGAGATTAGCAGAAGTGGAAAGCTTTGAACATCACTCCAGATACCCTGATCAGAAGTTGTGTTTTATCTTGTAAATCTTATTTAAAAATTTAATGAAAGTTGTAAACATTTGAGGTATATAACCTGATGCTCTGTTTTTCATGTATATAGTGAAATGATTATTATAGTTAAGCTGATTAACATTCTACCTCACACAGTTTCCTCCTCTTTTTTGGTGGTTGTTTAGAGTGTTGGGTGCTTTAAAAGTGTTTGAAATTCAAGGTCAAATTTTGACTCAAGTGTAGATACTGTGGAGCTGGAGCATATTTTAACAATACAAATAACATACATTTGATGTGACAGTGTAGCTGAAAGAGAAAAAAGCTTATTTGGGACTTGATATATTTTTGACTTGTAGTAATAACATAACTTTTAACAGGAAATATTTTTGTCTTTCTGATATGCTTCATTTTATCCATTTATTTTTTTTAAATTGAGGGAAAAAATCATATAGAGTAAAATGCACATAATGTGAATGTGCAATTCAGTCAGTCCAGAAAAACAGAAACACCCACATAAGACCTCCACATTCAAGATATTAAATATTTTCCTCCTGCCAGAAGTGTTCTCTGCCCCCTTCCAGTCCATTCTGCTTCCCACATAGTCAAAAGCTGCTCTGATGTTCATCACCATTATTAGATTTGCCTGGTCTATAACTTTATATCAGTGGAATCTAAATTATCTATCATCTATCTATCTGAATCTGTTGTTGTAGCAGTAGTAAATAATAGTCGGTTGTATGACTATGTTACAATTTGTATTTATGAAAAAAGCTATTATAAATATTCTTATTGATGTTTAACAAGATAACGATGTTATTTGTAAGCACATTAAAGTCTAAGAAGAACTCTGTTCAGCTTAGATCACAGGGAGGTTGTTGAATGCAATGGCTGGGAGTACAGACTATGGAGCCCAGGTGCAAACCCATAGTTCAGTTTTCCTACCTTCAAACAAGCACATAGCAATGTTATTTACAGTAATATTATTTGCAGAACCTTATTCTCTCTATAGCATTCCGGTGAGGGTTAAGTCAGCTCATTCCTATGAAAGGTTTTGCACAATGCCTGGCACACAGCCTAGTGATATAATGAAGATAAAATAAGTGTTGTCTATTTTTATTATCCTCAGTGCCAGCAAAATGACTGACAAATTATAGGCATTAAAAAAAATCATGCTGTTTACTTATTGGAATGGGAACTTAGAAAGGTAAAATAATTCACCAAAATTATGTAACTAGTTTACCAAAATCCAAGAATATAAAGGAGTTCTGAGAATAAATTAAGATTTCCTTGGATGCATAACCCAAACACTGTGCCCTGTAACAAACAATTTCTAGATAGCTATGTTTTGATATGTTTTGGAGTACAAGTTTCATGAAACATCTCTGTGTATAAATTCATGCACTGGAAACTGGTTTTGGTGAATTCCGATTTGCACTGGTTCATAAATTCTATGTTGTAAGTTGTCAGAGTTGAGTTGCTTGCAGGCTATTAAACCATTCAGAGGATCCACAGCCAGTTGGCCAAAACTTGTTTATCTTCCATCATCTGCCTCTATCTATCAGAATTTAAACTGTAAAGTGTGTTTTCTAAACTGTAAACCATTTTATTCTTAATGTGTAATTTTTGCACATTTTAGAGTGAATTTTAGACATGAATTTTCCCAGAGAAATGTATGGCCTTAGCTCAAGCAATAATAGTTTTTTGGGAGGTGGGAAGATCCCTCTACTAAGTAGTCAAGGTCTCTTAGTAGACATGCCAATGGTAGTTTCTGTTCCCATTTTGATGCTGAGCAACAAAGTTTCTTCACTGAGGACAAAAATATTGTTGAAGTCAAAATAAAACTCATGTTCAGAATTAGTGACTTAAGGTATAGCTCAATGAACTATATTGACCCTGAACAAAATGGGTTTGAACTGCTGAGTCCATTTATAGGCACATTTTTTCATTAATTACCATGGTTATTGATTGGTTGAATCCTTGCATGCAGAATTCGTAGAGAGGGAAAGTTTAGGACCCACAGTGGTACTGAAACCTGTCCCCTTTGGATACCAAGGGACCGCTGTAGCTATTGAGGAGTTAAGAGTTATATTTTCCAGGGGGGGGTGGGGGGAGGTGGTAGAGGGTGCCTGAAAAATGATGTCTGAATTAGTAGGAGAAAGAATATATAAAGAGAATATACCGCTTTGGAAGATCAGCTAAATACTGATAAATACAATTTATTGACTTCTAGTCAAATTGTGTAACCAGTTTCCCCAGACAGGAAATGAAGGATTCTCAGGAATCCAGAGCAGCATGTGCTCTGCCTTCGTTAGCCCAGTGCTGATGGGGTGGAGTCAGAGAGGGCTGAACACATGAATAAAGCTGTATTTGTTAAAAGTTTTCAGGAATAGAGCAGCCTAGAGTGGATTGCAATTTAAAAATAAGGCCTTATAGTTCTCTAATTATTTAAAATAGAATTGGCTATTTTTGGACTGGATTATTTTCTTTGTTTTTGTTGAGTCTCATCAGCTCTTTGTAGATTTTTGTGATCAGTCCTTTATCATTAGTGTTGTATGCAAAATTCTCCCAGTCGGTGGGGTTTCTCCTCGTTTTGGTTATTGTCTCTTTTGCTGTGCAGAAGCTCTGTAATTTGATGTAGTCCCAGCTGTTTATCTTTGCCTTCACTATCACTGTGTTGGGTGATGTATCTGTAAAGGTGTCTTTGAGGTGCATGTCATGTAGTGTTTCGCCTGTATTTCCTTCTATATATTTTATGGTTTCAGCTCTTATGTCTAGTTCTTTAATCTATTTTGAGTTGGTTTTTGTGCATGGTGTAAGGTAGTAGTCAAGCTTCATTCTTTTGCATGTAGCTACCCAGTTTTCCCAGGACCATTTATTGTACAAACTTTCTTTGCTCCAGTGCATATTCTTTGCTCCTTTGTCAAAGATTAGTTGACCATAAATCTGTGGGTTTATTTCTGGATTTTCTATTCAGTTCCATTGGTCCAAAAATTGATAACTGATCAAGAAGATGTGGTACATATACACAATGGAATATTACTCAGCAATCAAAAAAGGTAAACACATGCAGTTTGCAGCAGCATGGATGGAGCTAGAAGGGATCATGTTCAGCAAAATAAGTCAGAAAGAAAAAAGAAAAATACCGGATGGTCTCACTCATTGCAGGAATTTAGAAAACCTAAATAGGGGCCAGGAAAAAGACTAATTAATACAAAGTGAAAATCAAAATCAACAAGCAACTATAAACTAGAGACACTATGGCGGGGGAGGGGGACAGAAAGAGGAAGAATTAGGGTCAAGATAACGGGGGGGAGGGGTGCAATTGTATGGGGAATATAACAGAAATGAAAATGCATGGATTGTACAAAAATGAAAAATGATGTAAGAATTATATAAAATAAAATATTAAAAAAATAAAATGTCAAAACTAGAGACTAGTTCTTAAAATGTACGTTTAGTCAGCAAGAGAGTCCAGGTTTAAAACTGCAGCAACCAGGTGAATTATATACTAAATTAAATGACCCTCAGGGTATCTTAGGTGCAGCTAGAAAAGGAAGGAGAGAGAAGCCAGGCAGGAACTGTTCAAGCTAAATTGATAGGCACCAGCCAGCATAAGGGAGTCTGTCCCATGATCCCTTATGCAGAGTGTTTTGAGTGGGAAGGAAGTCAGCCATGGGGTGGGAGGTTAAAGGGGATGTACGTCCACTCAAATATGCATAGAATGTTCCTGCCATTAATGCTATGGTTGTGGTTTAGAGCAGAGATATAATGCACAGAATATTCTTGCTCTACGAGGTCTAATGCCAGGAGCTGTCATTAACTGAAAGAAACTGTTCTTAGCTATTGTCAGAAGGGAGATTAAAAACTGAAAAGCATTTGCCTCACACAGGACACCTGAAGAAGTCATCAAACACCAAGCAGTCCTAAACACCAGCTGAAAAATGGTGAATCTGACTTATCTCCATCAAATGTTCTCTGTTAAATTTCTTCCTAAACTTAAAATGACTATGTCTATAGGCATATAGACAACTTTATACCAGAGAAAATAAGGAAAACTAAGAATGATTAGGTTTTAGTCAAACCATGTTGACTTCTAGTAACCTTTTATAAGGTGCTTATTAACAATTTTTCTAACATTTTCTTCAAAAACAGTGTCAAAACCAAACTGCATGCTGAGTAAAAGAAAGCGGAAAGATGAGTGTATTGCAAGGTATGAGTATATTGAGTGTATAGAGCAATGAGTTCTGAGTTGCTCTCAGATTAGGACATTTTATGGATAAATACAGATGTTATTTGACTTTTCCAGCTAATTGGTTGCCTGTGGTCTTCTGTCATGTTTGGACTGGGGCAACTGAGTCAGGGGAATGAGGCTTGGTGTCTGTGGATTGACTGAGATCCTCTGCTGTGTTCTGAGAAGAGGTTTAAATGCCTGTTGGAGGAGGTTATGTTTCCTTGCCCTTTATGCACCTTCATTGACCATTTCCATCTTGTTCCTGACAAAAGTGGCTCCATTTTAGTTTGGTATAAGAGTAACAAGTCTTAGTTGTTTATGGTTTCTAAAAACATTTTCTCCTCTTTAAGATGGTCCACTTAGAAAAGAAACCCTTGTACACTGTTGGTAGGAATGTAGCCTTGTCATTCATTTTGAGAGACTGGTTTTGTGCTATAATAACAGAATTAAGAAATTGCTATAGATACCACATAGCTCATAACACTTTGTCTGGACTTTCTGAGACAACTTTTGCTGAACAGTGCCTTAGACTAGAAGCTTTAGAAAAGAAAGACTTGGTCAATATAATTTCCTGTACACAACTCCTAATCTGTGCTTGATTAGGTAGTAAGTAAATTCATTTTATAATAATTTCTTTAACAGGATTTTATCACCTAAATAAATTCTAAAATTTACTTATATTCATAAAGCATTCTGAAATAAAACGGTGCAGAATGATTTAATAATTCTTGATCAAGTAAGATATTTAGCTATAAAATTCTGTTAATGTCAAGTTTTTTTATAAAGGAAAATCTCACAAGGTTTCTGTTTTATTTTCAGCCATAAGACGCAATTATTAAACAAAAATGTGTCTTCTATGATTATTTGATATATGTTCATGTCAAACAGCATCAGATCCCCACTGATCAATGGATATAATGTAGGATGTTACACTGAATCCTGGCTTTAACTCAAAATAAGCCCTATATTGCCTTTTAAAGTGGTTTTCCTAACCCAGAGTTTCATTAATATTTGAAAATTCTAAAACTTAAGCACAGAGAAAAAATTCTCAAAAATTAAGAGTCTCAGGATCCAAAGTTTGAAACTGCTTGTTTTTTTGGACCTTCTTCAAAGAGAACTTCAGGACAAAGTACATGTTATTCTGTACAATAGCCTGTTAATTATTTCCAAGAGAATAAAAACAAGCCATCCTTGAACAAAATGACTGGCAATGGAATTAGCTCTAGAGACACTAAGGTAGTATTTGCCAAGAAACAAGGTCAGTCTGATAATAATATCAAACACATCCTTTTTTTTAGCCTGAATAAATAAAATATACCTACAAATTATGAAGTGCACAATAGCTGAATTATCTGATCACTTTTTAATGTTCTCAGCATTCCATGTCTGTCATAAATGACATTAAATTCTGTGATTCTCTAAAACAGTATTTTAAATTTCACAAAAACTATACCCTCCAGATTGACATGGGAAATAATGGCTATGAGATTCTTTTATAGACTCATGATCTCATTTGAGTTTTATTCAAATATCTGATAAAATCATGGGTCAGAGTCTTCTGTCAAATACATGACAATTCCAGAGCAGTCATTGCTATAGTTCATAGCATCTGTAATTAGCCTTAAAGCAATAGAACTCTTGCAGCAAAGTAACCCAAAATACCACAGTTAAAGTGATATTTTAAAAGCCAATGATTATTTACTCCATTTAATTCATGTTAATAGACCATAAATAGGAGAAGTTGATAAAAAGTATATAACATTTTCTGCATGCTAATTTCAGGAATAATTTTTCATCTTTCAGCTAAAGATAACCAAGTGCTTAACCCAACATTAAACAAATGACTCAATGCCACAATGTTATAAATGTGCAACATTTAATAGATGAATAAATTAAGACTGTCTAAAGACAGTGAGAAATAACAAGAAAAGAATTTTAATATTATCACACACAATGTATACAGTTTGGTGTGTCACCACTTACCTGCAGCAGACTCAGACATGCCATTTAACTACTCAAAATAGCTTAAACCATCTCCTCTAGGTAAATGATCATAGACTATATCGAATCTAAAAGTATGTGTTTAACTGAAACATCTGATGCCACAATTAGTGTCAATATCAAATATAACCCCAGAATTTAGGAACTATAATTAATCCAAAGAATGTTATTTTATGTAAGGTTTATGTTATTCTAAATAAATAAAGGAGTGAAAATTTACTAGTAAAATCAAGCAGCATGAAACTCCATCCCAGTCACATATTCCTTGTCCCAGTGACTGATGACTACCACATTCCATTTTTCTTCACAAAGTTTAATAAGTGCCCTTAAAAAAATAATGCCTTGTAGCACCAGAAATAGAAAGTCAGAACTACTCAGTTCAGTAAAGTTTGAGCTTGGGTCTCTATATCAGTCAGTGTTCTCCAGAGAAACAGAATGAGTTAGAATTGTTTCATGTGTGGCTGACAGGTTTGAAATCCTGGCAATCAGACAGGCAAGTTAATCAGACAGGCTGGAAACTCCTCAGTGAGGATGAATGCTTCAGTCTCGAGGCTGAATGTCTTCTTCTTCAGAAAATCTCAGTGTTGCTCTTAATTTGGATGATTGACGTGACCCACCTGGATTATATAGGATATTCTTTAGTTATAGCTGTTAACCTTGTCTACCAAATACCTTAATAGCATACCTAAGTTAATGTTTAATTGAATAATTGAATACTATAATCTAGCCAAAAATAGCCATCACAGGGCCTCCCTTGTAGCACAAGGAGTTAAGATGCAGCATATGGAGCTGACCGCAGCCACTGCAGTACAGGTTTGTTCCCCAGCCAGTTTCCCCAGCCAGGTAGCAACCCACATGGTACAGCAGACCTCTCCTGGTTCGTCCTCTGCTCCCCTCAGCAGTGTACTTCACTCAGTCTGCCTATTCTATTCCCCGCTCTGTCTCTGGTGAGTACTCTCACCCTGCACACACACCTCTGGCCTGTACCCTGGTTCTTGTATCCATAAATACATAAATCTTTAAAAAAAAAAACCAGCCATCATAATCTCCTTATGAAAAACAAGCCCACACCTATGTTTGTGTACCAGTCCACTCTAATTTTTATTCCTGAAGAAAACTTAATAACTGTATATATCCAGATCTGTAAAACCTAACGTGAGGATCTTGGGCAATTATTGAAATATTTGAATTATGCGCTTTTGCTTATCTGAATTAGTGGAGCAGACAATCTCAATTCTCTAGACTCTTATTCCCCACTATTCCCAAATCTGATCTTAAGGCAGTGCCATGAAATCACCCACTAATGATACTCTGTGTGAGAGCATAGAACTCTGAGAAATCTTAACATACAGGATTTGTTTTAGCTAACACCATTTCCCAAAACTTATACCACTTTGGACAACTCTTCTTTGGAAAGCTCATACTTTTTAAAAATGTCGCATTACTATAATTTGTTCTACAGCCCTTACTCTGTGTCATTGCTATACTGAATGTCCACTAGATAAATAGAAAATTAGTGTAACTGTGTTCTATATTCCCCTAAGGAGAAGAGGTAAACATTTTCTATTTTCTCCTTTATTTTGCTTGATATTTTAGTGAGCACTGGTTATTTTTAAGATCTCACTGAAATATGGAAACGTAATCATGCATTTATTCATCATAAATCTATGGTAGTTTTCTTTGCTAACTTGAATTATAGTTTACAGTAGTTTAAGTTTACAAATATATCCCACTCCTCTTTGCATCTACTGAGCCCTTGATAAAGCACCTGGTAAGATACCACAAATATTTATTAAATGGATAGCGAAACATTATTATGTTTTTATTATGACTAAAAAGCCAAATGTGGATTAGGCTGCTGATTCATGCTAATTTAAAACTCTGATTAGTAGTTAAATTATTGGAAATAGAACTAATTGTTTAATTAAAAAGTTGACATCAAAAAATGATCTTAAATGCAAAATTCATACAGAAATAGCAGAAGACGTCTGAGAGTAAGAGCTATGACTCTAGTTCTCTACTTTCATGATTACAAAATTTGTATGTGTACCCTCTGACCTCCTTGCTTGCAAGTCCTCTCCTATACCACTAAAATTTTCCAAACACAAATCATAACTTTTGTTTTCTCCTATAATGCATTTTCATGCATACAAATGGTAGTCATCTCACAGATAGCAAAGGTAACATTTAAAATACTTCTTTAGTAAGATATTGAAAATAAAGATATATAATTGTATTTTTCATATACATAGTATATATAAGGTATCATAACTACATTTATCTTTAGCATATTTTGATTCAGTCAACCACAGTTAATAAAGTTATTTCCTGATTAAAAAATATTCACAAATTTTGGTTAAAAAAGTGAAGTAGTTATTGAAGTTATTTTAGTATTCGTTTTGCTTTTGCAAAAAAAAAATCCACCTCAGCTCTCATCCTCCATAAAGCAGGCAGCTACCTTGTCATAGTTGAGATAATAATTACATGTTTAGTAGTGAATAAATTTAAGAACCTGCAATCAAACCTATACAGGAAAATGAAGCTAAGACAAAAATTAGATGAAGACATTTCATATCAGAAAATATTTGATATATTTCCTATTTCCTGTCCTTTTCGAGCTATGTCTGAAATTAATAATCTTTCCAATATCCTGACTCAAGTATTTTATGCTGAGGGAATTGTTGGAAGATTGACTAGCAGATTTTTGATGTAGTAATAAATATGTATGATCTTATGACTATATTTTTATATTATTCATTAACTATATCCTTAGATCTCCTACTTCCATAGGGTAGTAACTACAGATTTGAAGTGTAACTGTATGTTTTCTGTGTCAGTTTTATGAGTAGAGTTTAAAATGGAAATGGCTAAAAATCACACACCATCAATAATCATTGATTGCTATTTATATAGAGAAGTTAGCATGTCTTTATAACTAAAATTGAAAATTCAGCATACCAAAAAACATTCTAGATCTAAAGAAACTAATTCCCTTACAGTTAACTGATAAGCTGATTGCCCCTTCCATATTTGGGCACATTAAATTATGTAATCTGATTTCAGTGAATTGGTATACATAGACCTGTTCCTAATAGTTCCGCCTTTTAGAATTCATGAAAGTCTGATTTTCAAAGTTTAAGCATCTCATAAAATACATTAAAATTGTTTTCCTTTTCTATGGTTTATTAGCTATTTATGATTTAAAAGTTATATCCCCATGGGCCGCTTTTGTAGACTGGCATTTTGTGTTTGCTTTGTTTTGATTTGCTTCCTTAAGTAATACTCAGGTAGACTGACTAGCCCATTAAACTAAAGATAATTCTGTCCCTGGGTGATTTTTTCATGTGGGTTACAACTTTTGAATAAAAATCATAAAATATCACATATGTTTACATTATGCCAAATTATCCATTCAATTCAGCAGTCAAAAATGGTATCATAGGGGGGCCTCCCCTGGTGGCGCAGCAGTTGGCGCTGGACTGCAAAGCTACCTGCAGCCTCTGCAGCACCAGTTCTATCCCCGCTGCCGGCGAGGGTCCGTCATGGCGTGCAGACCTCTCCTGCTGCCCACTGCTCCCCTCAGCAGTGTATTTCGTCAGTCTGCCTGTTCTGTTCCCCACTCTGGCTCTGAATTCTCTCACCCTCCCTCGCTTCTGATTGTACCCAGTGGATGGATGGATGGATGGATGGATGGATAGATAGATAGATAGATAGATAGATAGATAGATAGATAGATAGATAGATAGATAGATAGATAAAACTTTAAAAAAAATGGTATCATAGAGCCTCCCTGGTGGCTCAAGGGGTTAAGCACCTCACTATGAGGAAATCCGTAGCCTCTGCAGCACAAGTTCGATCCCCAGCCAGCCAAGGAGCAACCCACATGGCGCAGCAGACCTCTTCTGCCTTGCCCACTGCTCCCTTCAGCAGTGTGTTTCAGTCTGCCTGTTCTGTTCCCCACTCCGTCTCTGGTGAATCCTCTCACCCCTCACATCTCTGGCCTGTACCCCATCTCTTGTATGCATAAATAAATAAATCTTAAAAAAATGGTAGCATACATCTGAAGAGATGTTATGTCATATTTCTGAATCATATACAGTATTGTAAACCAATATTACCTCAATCAAAATAATTATAAAATTTTAAAATGTTAAGTTAGGTGAACAAAATTTCAAATGATTCACTGTAATCTCAATCTTGAAACATGTCAAATAGATAAAATGAATCTTGAAATTTCTTAAGCTTATATAACTAAGCACTCATGTTGACAGAAGACAAGCACGAATATAACCCAAAAATTGATGAGGCAGTTCCGTCACTGTAATTTTGTGGTGCTTGGCTTCTCTAAGCCATTATCAACCTTCTGTAAAATGGGTACAGAATTCTCCATCCTGTTATTTCAAGTATGAAATTAAGTTTCTGAATGTTTGGCAGAGTTCTTGGTATTTACTTTTATCATTCTTAGCATTTAGTCATTGCTCCATGACCTCCGATAGTGTATTTATTCAATAGAAAATGTTTAATGGAATGTTTTGCATTATATAGACCTAAAATATCAAGAGACTATTTTTCTCATTGATCTGGAACTGTGTGATTATAATCTTGCATTTTACTATGATTTTCAGGAACTTGAAATAAAAAAGTGCTAATACTATAGTTATAAAATTATTACTAGATTTAGATTTAAAATGCAAACAGTTTCATGGTTATTAACTATATTTGGCTAGAATGTAAATTGTAACTTTTAAATAAGTGAACTACATCTAAACATGCATGTCTGTCTACAAGTATATGAAGGTAGAAATATACTGCATATGGAACAGATGCAGTATAGAGGTAGTATAGAGGTAGTATAGAAAGGGGGCAATTAAAAATCTTTAAAGACGATTCTTTGCTAACTTGTTCCAATCAGCTTCAGTATGGTATGATAATTGTAACATTGGGAACAGCAGGGGATTAGATTGTTTTTCTCTATGCCATTTGTTTGTTGTAGCTGAGAATAGAATAATCTCCCATTGTCTACAGGGAAATTGCTGCATTTTTTTCCTGGAACTTCCAGCACTAGAGACATTATTCATTCCCAAAAGAATCTGTATGCACTGTCTAGGACAGCAGGTAGGGGTGAAGTATACTCCCTATGGAGGAAGTCCTGGAATTTTGATACTGTAAGATACCATATAGAGTTCCCTTTCTCTCCACATAAATCAAAGAAATAATAACTATCTCTCTCTGGTTTCCAAAATTTCAGTGCAGCCAGAATAAAATTTCTTCCTTCCCTTTGCCATGTGTTCAAGGGATTTTTAATTGGCAACCTTTGGTGTATATGGCCCAATGAGCAGACTGACTTCTTGATACTTGTATAAAATACTGCTTTTTCAGAAACTGAAATTGGAAATAAAAGCGTCCAAGTTTCTACGATCAAAGTCTGTCAGTGAAGATTCACAGCTGCCAAGTCTATTTCCCTCTTAACAAGTTAGGGCTCTCTCATCAAACCTTGGACCAGTGTGTATACCAATATACAGTCACATTTTTAGCATGGCACATTGGTTCTTTCTGCCAGCCATTTTATGAAACTCGGCAACTTAATGCTGCCCCAGATCAGAAATCCATATAGGAAAATAACTCTGGCAGCCTTCATTTGAGCAAAACAGCAAGGGCTCTATAATTTTTCACATGAAGGGAATGAAGGAGTCCATCAAAATAATATAATACGTTACACGAACAGTTTAAAGTCATTGATTGGCATGCAATGGAATTACTAGTCAGACTGCTCCAGAAATATCGCATCCAGTGGTGGTCTTCTGGGGTGAGAACTTCCCTGACTGTGCACCCCCAGTCTGGACCCTCAGGACCAGGAACCAGCTCACATTGAAGCAAGAAGTACATTTTTTTCAAAAGCAATTCAGGGAAGGGCCTCCCCAGTGGCATAGCGGTTGAGCGCTGGGCTGCGAAGCTGCCCGCAGCCTCTGCAGCGCCGTTCAATCCCCAGCTGCTGGCAAAGGTCCCACATGGCATGGAGACCTCACCTGCCGCCCGCTGCTCCCCTCAGCAGCATACCTCAGTCCTTCTGCCTGTTCTGCTCTCCGCTCTGACTCTGGTGAATTCTCTCGCCCTCCCACACTTCTGACCGTACCCAGTGCTTGTATAAATAAATAAATAAATAAATCTTTAAAAAAGAAAAAAAAATTCAGGGAAGCATTTTACAGAATGTTACCTCGAGTCTTGCAATAGGGTTCCCCCCACTCTTTTATATCCATTTCATGGTATCAAAAACTAAAGTCTTTCCTCTAACTAAAACTGCTGCTTCTGCCTGTCTTAAAAGTCTGTGAATATGTACAGGCGTAGGTCAGTGCACGTAAACACTTTCAACCATTTGACAGGAGGCAGCAGTCAGAAATGAAATGGATGCATCAACCCTTTCATTTCCCCTCCTCCCTTCCCCAGCACCCCCCACCACCTTGTAATTCATTTTTCTTGCTCAGCCAGAAAAGCTGGCAATTGACAGTTGCTGGTTGGGTACAATAAAGTGTTGGAAAGCACATTCATGGAGGGTTCCCAGCTCCACCCTGCCAGCTGCCCCCCGTCATTTCAGAGGAGGTTTTATAGTTGATATACCCAGTATTGGAGTGAGGTCAGAGGTGGTGGTGGAGACACCACGCTGGCCTCTAGGAACCACTTGTGTAAAAAAAGGAATCCTGTTGTTCAGAAATACAATTAACGCTGCTTGAAAATGTAACTTGACTTTTGTGTGTATGTGGCTGAGCGTATTTCTCTGATTCATCTGCCTGCATGTGTGTCCCTGACGTGACAGGAGAGGGAGACTCTGCATCCATTTTTATATTCATGTCCTTGCAAGGGTTTGTAAGCTATTTTTAATTATTTTGTTTTTATTTTCTTCTAGTGAAACCAAAGTACTCTTTAGATTTAGGAACCTAGTTTCATTATAGGGGCTTTCTCTGATACCATATTTGTCTTTGTTTGCTTGCTTGTTTGTTTGTTCATTTGTTTGTTTAAAATTCATTACATTGTTTTAGAGAAATGACAGATTCACTGACCATTTAATGCTACTGAATTCCTAAAGTGAGCAAGCCATTTAGCAAGCTTCTGCTCTTTGGAACTTTACAAGAAACAGTCTTTTTTTTTTCTTTCTTTTTGCTGCCTTAGTTATATTTTTAATCTAAAGTGTTGTTTCATTTTTGCCTATTCAGCAAATAATCAGAGCCTTTAGTTTCTCTTAGAATGTATTTTCTTTCTCCTTTCCAACAAAGTAAACTGCAACTATTTAAATATATCTTACCACTCAATGCCAAACACAAAGGAAATGTAAATAGATTTTGGGCTAATTCACATCTGGCAGGGAGTAATTGTTGAATGCATGCTGATTAAGCATATATTTTTTTAACCAAGTTTTTAATTAGGCATCTGCACCAGGTCACACAGTTGAAATTACAAAATGTGATTAAGAAGTTTTTCTTTCTTTAGAGAAGTGACATCCATGTCTTGATATCCATCCTTCTGCTTGCAGATACAATGCTGGAGTTCCTGGTAGCTTTGGTATAAAATCAAAGAACCTTGGGGTAAGCCCTCAAAGGTGTCTCACTTGCCTGTTAACTGCCCTACTGACCGTTATTTCAGTATCCTCATTTCTCTGCATGGATGCAGTAGGGCAGCTTTCCACATTCTCACCAGATGTAGGAATCCTTAAAGCTGCACCTTAGAAATTATCTTTTCTGACTTTCCTTTTACATGAAAAGAATTAGACCTAGAGAAGTTATATTTCTTGCCCAAGATCACACTTCCATTGAAATAATTTGCATTAGAGCTTACATTTGATGAGTCACAGTGCCTGTCACCCTTCTACCTCTGTGTTCTCAAAGCCTCTTCCAAACTGTGTATTTTGGAGAACTGCAGAAAGTGGACTGAGCTATTGCAGTGGAGTTTGCAATTATTTGCTTCACTGCTTCCCTCCATTAACTTAGCTAATAAAAAAAAAAAAATACTGATGTTCATCTCTCTATTTTCATATTCAGGAATTAAAGATCCTTTACCCAGTGTTCTGACACATAAGATTTAAGGATCACAAAGTCCCCAAGTACAATATGTCTTGTACTCTTTGGGAAACTTAACATTGTGTGACATCATCTAATTATCATTGACTTCAGAGAAATTCTTTAACTTCTCCTAGGCCGAGTTTCCAGATATATAAAGTAATAAAGGTAGGAACTAATGCTGTCTCATTTGGGTTTTATAAGGACTTAATAAAATAGAGTTTGCAACTATCAGATAAATGTTTAATTTTTAAGGTGGTAGTCACTATGGTCAGAGAAATTTTAGTTACTATGAATGTGGTTAAATGAATTGAAGAATTAAGTTGTAGGGATGAGCATTGACAAGCAGGAAGAAGTAATTAACAATAATAGGGAGTGGTCAGAAAGATGATCAAATGGTAAAGCTGACTTCAAAGTGGATTCAAAGCAAGGAAGGAGGAGATGGCAAAACATATATCATGTATAGGGGCATGATCTGAAGCTTGAGCCAACTGAAACACAGAATAAGTTGGGAGGAGAAAGGAGATGGTAAAAAACATGCTTTGCTAGAGAATTTGACTCTCTCTGTGACCACATACTGAAGGATGTTAAGCAGAAAGAACATCAAAGAATACGGTAAGGATAATGAGTCAAGAGAGAAGCAGGTGGAAGGCAGTTTCCAGTACTACATTATTATTGGTGATAATGCCCTTTACTTGCAGAATATTCAAACTCTCCTGTTTCCTGCGCCAATCCTAATCAGAACAGCAGATTTATTAGCATCCATGTACCCCTGGTGGTGAGAATTGGAGACCCCATGATCCCGCATGCTCACAGAATCATGCCACACGCCAGGTTTCCCTTTCCTAGCCCTCTGTGGCATCATTTAAGAGACTGTTGTAGACATTCATACAATAGATGGTCAGACCCTGATCTCAGTAGGGGAAGTAGGCAAAGAGAGGGAGAAACCAATTGAAGTGATAGCTTAGAGGTAGAATGCAAGGGCCTTTGACTTAGAATTTCAGAGTGAAGAAAATACTGTAGAGACCATCTGATACAGTCTTCTCTTTTTATAACATGGTGCTTAACTCATATTCATAGTTGAATATAATAAATCTTTCCTGCAAAAATTTTATGACTAAACGAGACATAAGACCCAGAGATGTGTGGGCACCCCTAAACATTGGCATACTTGATATACCTCTTGATTCCTAAATGAGCACTCTCTCCATTATCCCACTCTTGGACTCATTTTTTTTAAAAGTTTTAAAAGAGCATCTGAAAAAAAATTATCTGAATCTTATTTTATTGCAATGTCCTTATTCTTCTCATATTCATTCACAGTCTTTTATAAGGTAGCACAAAATTAATAAAAATTCTTCTGATGAAGGCATTTTGTCCTACCTCTTATACATTTCCATAAACTATGTTTGCTTTTTGTTTGCATTTCTGCCTAACTTGATGGAAGTCTGTAATAGTGCTGTCTGTAAGACAATGTTTAAAGTCAATAGAGAAGAAGAAAGTGGCCATAAAAGAGGACCAGAAGGGAGGAAAGCGCAGAACCCTGCTCCTCTCCCCCGCCCACAGAGGCGGCACTCTCCGACCGGCAGAGAGGAGGAAAACAACAAACTAAAACGGCCCACAAGAACAAACGACGCAGCAAGCGGGACTGTGAGTGGAAAGGAACTATTGCAGCCACCACACCCTGTGAACGGGAGCTGTGGAGAACCCTGCAGGATCCGCCACAGAGGTGAGCGAACGGCTCCGGGCGCCATTGAAGAGAGACCCCGCCCCCGGGGAGGAGACCAGCACCAGCACACAGCCCCGGGCCGCCCAGTAAGCCTGCACGGAAAGGCGGCGTGCTGGAAAAACAGGCGCGGATCACAGTCAGGATTGCGCGGAACAGCGGCGCGCTGGAAAACCAAGTGCGGATCGGAATCCGGATCGCGCGCTGAAAAGCAGTGCAGTTGAAAAGCAAACGCGGATCCAGATCGCAGCTGCCCAGGTCCCTGCGCCTGCGACCTAGGCTTGCGGGGAGACGCGCGGAGGCCCTCACTGAGTGAGCAGGCCCAGGCGCCCAGGCACGGGAGCGGGATTCAAAAGGCGCCATTCCCGCGCCACTGAACTGGGCTACAGCCTGAGTCCTGGAACTGAGGGCTTTGGAACTGACACCCGGGGCACGAAACTAGGGGCGTGGGTTCCCCACGATGGTGGGGCACAAGGCAGACACAGCACCCCAAAGCCGTTGAGGTTTACCCTACCATTCCCGCTCTATTCCCTGTCCCACGGGGTGGAAAATCAGCTCCCCAAGGGCTCCAGGAGAGATCTCTGGCGCCACCTAGCGACTTGAAGCCAGCAGAGGCGCCTAGAGGAGCCAGTGGCCAGCTGGGGAGTTAGCCCACGCTGGGCCCCTTCCGACCAGTAGTCTGAGCCCACAGTGGGAGCGAGCACCCACAGCCGGGGCAGACCAGGCGCGCAGAAGAGTGTGCCTGAGACCGGACGCACAGGGAGTGTGTCCCACATCACCATCTTAGAACAGGGACATTTCTTCAGTAAAGACTACCTGCAGAAGGCTTCCTCAGGAGCCAGAGGTGAGCAGGGGAAGTTCGCCCACACCAGACCCCCTCTGGCCTGCAGTCCAAGCCCAGAGGGGAAGCAGGAACCCACCGCCGGGGTAGACCAGGCGCACAGGGGAGTGTGTCCCCACATCGGCATTTTAGAACAGGGACCTTTCTCCAGTAAAGACTGCTTGAAACTGACAGATGACTCCTGGAGGAACCAGAGGAGAGCAGAGAAGCTCACCCAAGATGCCGGCCAGTCCCAACTACACATACGGCATTTCTAACGCATACGGCAAATTAGAAAACAGACAGTAAGGAGGAGAAGAACCACACGCAACCTAGCAACTCCCCAGGGAAAAAGCACACCACAAAAAGAAAAGCAGCCCCCAGACTGCAACGACAGTAACTTGGAAGAACTTCTGAGCCTTCCAGAAAGAGAATTTAAAATTGCCGTGATTAAAAAACTGACAGAAGTCATAAAGGAAAACAATGATAAGGGAAAAATAATCAACGATCAGAAGAATGCAATTGAGTCCCTAGAGAGGGAAAACAATGGTCAGAAGAATGAAATTGAGTCCCTAAAGAGGGAAGTAAAAGAAATGCAGGAGATCAAAGAATTAATGGAAGAACTAAAGAATTCTGGGAAAAGCAATGAAAGCAGAATAGATGAAATGGAAGAACGAATAAGTACTCTTGAAGACACAGAAATAAAAAGAACCAAAACAGAAAAGGAAAAAGAAGTACGAAGGAAAAAGAACAAAGAAAGACTTCGGGAACTATCTGACTCCATGAGGAAAGGAAATATAAGAGTTATAGGAATACCAGAAGGAGAGGAGAGAGATGTAGGAACAGAGAAAATATTCAAAGAGATAATTGAAGAGAACTTCCCAAATGTGAAGAAGGAGCTGAAAATTGATATACAAGAAACAAGAAGAACACCAAACTTCCACGACGAAAGGAAAAATACAGCAAGACACATAATAGTAAAGCTCCCAAGAATCCAGGACAAGGAAAAAATAATGAAGCTGGCAAGAGGGAAGAAACAGATAACATTCAAAGGAAAGCCAATCAGGCTGACATCAGACTTCTCCGAAGAAACACTACGGGCAAGGAGAGAATGGAGGGACATAGTCAACAGACTCCAAGAAAACAGATGCCAACCAAGAATTCTCTATCCCGCAAAGCTCTCCTTTCTCTTTGAAGAAAGAATATGGACCTTCCCAGACAAACAGAAACTCCGGAATTTCATTGCAACTAAACCCCCACTCCAAAAAATACTACAAGGAGTCCTAAAGCCAGAACCTCAGAGGGACGAATAACAATGAAAGAAGGCCAAAAAAAAAAAAATTATTAAAAGAATAAATAAATAAAATCAAAGGAAATACAAACACAATGGCAAATACAGATGCTAACATATCAATATTAACTCTAAATGTAAATGGACTAAACTCTTCAATAAAAAGACACAGAGTTGCAGCCTGGATTAAGAAACAAAACCCAACCTTTTGCTGTCTCCAGGAAACACATTTAGCTACAAAAGATAAAAATAGGCTCAAAGTTAAAGGATGGAAAACAATCCTACAAGCAAATGGACCAAAAAAGAAAGCAGGAACAGCTATACTTATATCAGATAAAACAGATTTCAAACTCAAAAAGATAAAGAGACCCCAATGGTCACTACATCATGATCAAGGGGGCAATACTTCAAGAAGAAATAACACTCATTAACATATACTCACCAAACGAAGGAGCACCAAAATATATCAGACAACTGTTATCCTCTCTGAAAACAGACATCAGAGAAAACACATACGTAGTGGGAGACTTCAACACACCACTATCAACAATGGATAGATCAACAAGACAAAAAATAAGTAAAGAAACCAAAGCTCTAAATAAGGACCTAGAGCAATTGGGCTTAACAGACATCTATAGAACACTAAACCCCAAAAAAACGGAGTACACATTTTTCTCAAGTGCACACGGATCATTCTCCAGGATCGATCACATACTGGGGCACAAGACAAACATCAACAGATACACCAAGATTGAAATCATATCAACCATCTTTTCTGACCATGAAGGCATCAAACTAGAAATAAACCATAAAAAGAAGGCAAGGAACTTTCCTACCTCATGGAGATTAAAAACCACACTACTGGAAGACCACTGGACTAATGAGGAGATCAAAGAAGAAATTAAAAAATTCTTTGAATTGAACGACAAGGAGGACACCAATATCCTAAATGTATGGGATGCAGCAAAAGCAGTAATAAGAGGAAAATATATAGCAATAGAAGCTCACATCAAGAAACAAGAAAGAACTCAAAGAAACAACCTAATCTCGAAGCTCAAAGATCTAGAAAAGAACAACAAAAAAACCCCAAAACCAGTAGAAGAAAAGAAATAATAAAAACAAAAGCAGAAATAAATGAAATTGAAACTAAAAAAACAATCCAAAAGATCAATGAAACCAAGAGCTGGTTCTTTGAAAAAATCAATAAAATAGACAAACCCCTAGCCAGGCTCACAAAGGAAAAAGGGAGAAAGCACAAATACACAGGATCATCAATGAAAGAGGAGAAATCACAACGGACACAGCAGAAATCAAAAGAATAATCAGTAACTACTATGAACAGTTATATGGAAACAAGTTTAACAATCTAGAGGAGATGGACAAATTCCTACAACTCTACAATCACCCAAAGCTAGATAAAGAAGAAATAGAACACCTAAACAGACCAATTACAAGCAGCGAAATTGAAATGGTAATCAAAAACCTCCCCAAAAACAAAAGCCCAGGACCTGATGGATTTACAAATGAATTCTACCAAACATTCAGAGACGAATTAGTGCCTATCCTTCACAAACTCTTCCAAAAAATTGAGAAGGAAGGGACAATATCAAACACGTTCTATGAAGCCAACATTACACTAATACCAAAACCAAACAAGGACAACACAAAAAAGGAAAACTACAGGCCAATCTCCCTCATGAACACTGATGCAAAAATCCTCAATAAAATTTTAGCTATCAGAATCCAACAATGCATCCATAAGATAATTCACCACGACCAAGTAGGACTCATTCCAGGGACACAGGATGGTTTAACATCCGAAAATCAATCAACGTTATCCAACACATCAACAAAAAGAAATATAAAAACCATATGATAATATCAATAGATGCTGAGAAAGCTTTCGACAAAGTGCAACACCCATTCATGATAAAAGCCCTTGAAATTCTTGGGATACAAGGAACATACCTCAACATCATAAAGGCCATCTATGACAAGCCAACAGCCAGTATCATTCTCAATGGTGAAAAGCTGAAAGCAATTCCATTAAGATCTGGAACAAGACAAGGATGTCCACTCTCACCACTGCTTTTCAATATAATACTGGAAGTCCTAGCCAGAGCAATAAGACAAGAGAAAGACATCCAAGGAATCCAAATAGGAAAAGAAGAAGTCAAACTATCACTATTTGCAGATGATATGATAATATACATAGAGAACCCCAAAAACTCCACAGAAAAACTAATTCAACTCATCAATCAGTTCAGTAAAGTGGCAGGATACAAAATCAACGTGCAAAAGTCAGTAGCCTTCCTATACACAAACAATAAATCTGAAGAAGAAGAAATCAAAAAAACCATCCCTTTTTTTATTGAAACAAAAAAAATCAAACATTTGGGAATAAATCTAACAAAAGAGGTAAAGGACCTATACAAAGAAAACTATAAAACACTGTTAAAAGAAATAGAAGAAGACACAAAGAAATGAAAAGACATCCCCTGCTCATGGATTGGAAGAATAAACATTATTAAAATGGCCATCCTTCCAAAAGCAATATACAGATTCAATGCTATTCCAATAAAAATTTCAATGTCATTCTTCAAAGAAATAGAACAATTATTGATGAAATTCATATGGAATCACAAAAAACCCCGAATAGCCAAAGCTCTCCTGAAAAAAAAAAAGAAGGGAATGGAGGCATCACACTCCCAGACTTCAAACTCTACTACAAAGCCATAATCATCAAAACTGCATGGTATTGGAACAAGAACAGACATACAGACCAATGGAATCGAATAGAAAATCCAGAAATAAACCCACAGATTTATGGTCAACTAATCTTTGACAAAGGAGCAAAGACTATGCATTGGAGCAAAGAAAGTTTGTTCAATAAATGGTGCTGGGAAAACTGGGTCGCTACATGCAAAAGAATCAAGCTTGACCACTACCTCACACCATACACAAAAATCAACTCAAAATGGATTAAAGAACTAGACATAAGACCTGAAACCATAAAATATATAGAAGGAAATATAGGCGAAACACTACGTGATTTGCACATCAAAGACATCTTTACAGACACATCACCCAAAGCAGTGATAGTGAAGGCGAAGATAAACAGCTGGGACTACATCAAATTAAAGAGCTTCTGCACAGCAAAAGAGACAATAACAAAAACAAAGAGAAACCCCATCAACTGGGAGAACATTTTTGCACCCAACACTAATGATAAAGGACTGATCACAAAAATCTGCAAAGAGCTGATGAGACTTAACAACAACAAAGAAAAGAATCCAGTCAAAAAATGGGCAGAAGAGCTAAAAAGAAACTTCTCTGAAGAGGAAATGCAAATGGCCAACAGGCATATGAAAAAATGTTCAACATCACTTGTCATCAGGGAAATGCAAATCAAAACTACCATGAGATACCATCTTACACCAGTGAGAATGGCACATATTAAAAAAACTAGCAACAACAAATGTTGGCGAGGGTGTGGAGAAAAAGGAACTCTTCTGCACTGTTGGTGGGAGTGCAAACTGGTCCAACCACTGTGGAGAGCTGTGTGGAGATTTCTGGACCTACTAAACATAGAGCTTCCATATGATCTAGCAATTCCACTCCTAGGTATTTACCCAAAGGACACAGAAACATCAATTCCAAAGAACACCTGCACCCTATGTTTATAGCAGCACTGTTTACAATAGCTAAGCTTTGGAAACAACCCAAATGCCCAAAAATAGATGACTGGATCAAGAAGATGTGGTACATATATACCATGGAATATTACTCAGCATTCAAAAAAGATAAACACATGCAATTTGCAGCAACATGGATGGCACTGGAAGGGATCATGCTCAGCGAAATAAGCCAAAAAGAAAAAGAAAAATACCGGATGGTCTCACTCATAGCAGGAATCTAGAAAACTTAAATAAGGGACCAGGAAAACGAATAACTATAAGAAAGTGAAAATCAAAATCAACAAAAAACTACGAACCAGAGACACTTTTAGGGGCGGGGGTGGGAGGGGAGGGATTGGGGTCAGAATGGGGGGGCTGCAATTGTTTGGGGAATATAAAAATAAAATTTATTATTAAAAAAAAAATAAATAAAGTCAATAGAACCACAACAGTAAGGTCCAGAGCTATAGAAGATGGAATCTTCTCCAACTAATGGCTGTTTTCATAACTTTTGCTCAAAAGAGGCCATTTGGGAACTTTAGCAGCTACTTTAAATTCTTACAAAAGAATGATGTTCTGCATTTATGAAAATAGAAATAGAGGAAATAGAGGAAATGGTCTTGATTTTTAATAAAAGACTAACTCAGGCATAAGGAAAAACTCTTGGACTATAAGAGATATAGAACCCTCTAACAGATTAATCAGGGAACCTGAGAAAAAAGGCAAAGACTCATTTATTTCCTTAGGTGTTTGTCTCCTTACCTTTCACAGTTTGTGAAATAATTGAGAACATGCCCAGACCCACACATGTGGATGATCTGAGTTCTACCCAGCACCCTGCCACCATTGTGACACAATTCAGATGCCTTTGTCCAACTGATCCTTCTGCCCTAACCACATGGTATTTATATTCCAGAAGGGAATGAGGAATCTGAGGACACTTTCATGAGGCATAGTCTTCTTTGTTGGGAAACACTGTATTCAATTATAAGAGTAATATATATGTCCTTTCAAATTTATGTGTGTAAAGAGCCAAAGAATTTACTGAAATTCATCAGTTTATAAAACATTGAAATTGCAAATATTTATTCTTTCTCATCCTTAAGATTTTTTACCTTCCAATCTACATTGGTCATTTGTTAAAAATTTTAATATATATACGATGTAACTAATACTAGAAAAATGTTTTACCAATTTATCAAACATTTTCACATATATCTTTCTTGTAATGTAGGTAGACTTGTTATTGTTATATTCACTTAATAGATGAGGAAACTTACTAGATGAGGAAACTGATGTTGAATGACTTGTTCAAAGAGCAGCCCAAAGAGACCCAGTTTTAATTTTATTTGTCTGACATATCTCAGTGCTTCACTTTGGAAAACGGATTTTAATAGGATCAATTATTTTCAATGGTGAGTAACACACCCGCTGAAATATATGTGGGGGTTGTAAAACAGAGTGAAAATGAATTTTTGATATTATAATAAAATTAAATTGAATAAAATTAAATATTGTAATAATCACATGAAAGTAATAGACAAATCTTATTCACTGTAGAAGAAATTGAAAAAGCAGTAATTTTTCAAGTTTTCACTATTTCAATTGTAATCTTGCCTATGATGAGATGGGATAATTATTGAGATCTTTTTTCCTTTTATCAAAAATTTATATGACTCGGCAAAAATAGAAGCTACAAACACTACAGGCAGCAAATTTATGTATACACTTTATTTCAGCCTTCCACTGACTAAATTTTTTATTCAATGAGAATTTATCCTACATAGTACCCAAAGATACTGATATTCTATATTTGATGTGGAATAATGAATGTGGAACAATGGGGAAAGATTTCTTTGAACAGGTGAGAAAAGAAAAAAAAATTAATTGTACTAAAATTTTATGTAGGAAGTATACTTGAGGTTAGAGGGATAACTAAAGGCAAGTGGCAAGTTACAAATTATGAACAGTTAGGAAACCAACAACCATAGGATTCCTCCCTTCAGGTGTGATCACTATAGTTCTCCCTTCACCTAAGCACCCTAAGTCCTCCAGTGTGATAAAAAAAAAAAACAGTGTAAAACAATGGTAGTTGACTAAAAAAATACACTATTTAAAAAATGAACACCTAAAAAAAAAAAAAAAGAAATCAACTTCCCAAGACTGGTGCTTTCTTGTGTGATGAAGACAAAAATAGGTTGATAAAGGGTGTTGAACAGTAGTTCTAAAGATTGTGTAGTTTGAGCTTGATAGCGGAGACTATGAGAATGAAGTGTCATTATTATTTTAGTCTAGTTCATGGTGGCAGTCAGGGAAGGTAAACGGTTATTGGTTAGTGAAAAAAGCTGAAGGGAAAAGTGCTACAGGCTGCAGTAACTCAGAGAATGCGGTAGCCGAGGAAAGAAGTATAGAAATAATTCCGCCTTAAACAGTGCTTTACAAAGTGCCCTATTTTATCCAAAATGATAAAGTATTCCAGAAGTAGCCAATATTGTGTTTTGATTTCCATGACTAGGAAGGAAACCAATTATCCCAGAACATTTTCTCATACAGGCCAGCAGTTTTAGCCTCATGCATTTGCTTCATTGGCCTCATTCTCCTTCACTTGCATTTTAAAATCCCATAATAGAGAATCAGGTCATTATGAAAGCAGTCGTATGGAGACACCAAGCTCATCAGTCACACCAAATTTAATCAATAGGCCTGAAGTCAATCGCCCTAAAACCATCTGGTCTCAATATGATCTAAAGTGTGTGTCCATATAAGAAACAATGTCCTGTTTCAGGCAATATGGCAATGACAATGTGTGCTTGGCTTTCAAAAGAAATACATCATCTTACTTTTATGGAGAACCTTTCTTTGGTAAAATTAAAAGTGTTTTCACAAGCATTATCTCATCCTCACAGTAGCTCCATGAAATAGGAAATAGAGGAGATATTTTTATTCCCATTTTATAAAAGAATAAATTGAGAGATGGAGAGGTCAAGTGACTTTTTTCCAATTTTTTGTCTTAAGTAGGCCAATGGAACTAGAGCTCGAGCCAGTTTTTCTAATGACATCCTTTTCGGTATTCCTCAGTCCAGGCTATCCCAGAAATTGGCAAGGTACTATCGGATGACATATACCAGGTGGCTCTTATTTTTATTTCACAACATGTAAATGTCATTCATATAGCATAGTCTATAAATATCCTACCCAGCCAGTTCTATCTGAACAAGCTAGTGTTTGCTTACATCTCCATCTACAACACCTCTTGGCATGACACAATGTCCAGACATCTATACACATATGTATTGAAAGGGGGCAGTTGAATACTGTCAAGTTGTTGGATGGCTGTATCCTGTGATAACTAACTGCTCATCTTTTACATTCAGAAATCTTCTGCATAACCCCATAAAGATACTGTTGCGGGGCCCTCTATCACTTGCTTCTTGATGACTTGAAAAATTGCTCTGAGTGGAAAATATCCATAAATTTTAAAAGGCAGTCTTACTGAGAACCATAAATAATTCTCATTCCATTTCTAAATAGCAAGATCACATTAAAACTCAAAAATAAATAACATTAATCACTATAATTCAAATAACTACTCTTTAGACCTGGCAGGGAATCTTGAGAGCTTTGAACATTACCCTTACTTCTTTTTTCCTATGAATGTCTGGCAGACAGACAGAGGGAAGAATAAAACAGGCTTGGGGACTGCAGGATTTGTTAACACTGATTAAAGTTAGGCAGGGCATTAGAGGAAAGTGGAATGTTACCTTCCTGCCTCTTGCCCACTCAGAAGCCATACTCACTCTTGACTATGACTAGTGTAGGAATATCTTAATGGAACTTTCCTGATTTTCTAAAAGGCTATAGCTAAGGGCAGATAATAATTATTGAAAATGCAATCATCTTTTGCATAACAATTTAGGCAGCTCTTTCACCTGCATGATCTCATTTGCTATTTCCCATAGAATAATAAATTGCTATTATTATTGTTCCTCACTACCTGTGCAGAATGTAAATCACAGAGGATTTAAGTTTTTAACTTCAAAAGTAAGATAATTTGTTGGTGATAGAGTTGGAAATCTAACCAGTCTTTTAACTACCTATCTTATGGAACCTACAAAGAAAGTTGAACTAAGAAAGGAGGTTAGCAGAAAAAAATAGTGAATGTGTTTAAAAAAAAAAAAAAAACTAACCAGTACTATTTTTCCTGATTAATGGCAAATAAACATATCAAAAGATGCTCACCCTCACTAGCAATTTGAGAAATGCAAATTATAGCCATGATTACACCCATTAGATTAGTGAAAATTAAGTGTGGGAATGCCGAATATTATATTAGATGAGGAGTAATGAGAATTCTGATATTTTATTGAAGAGAGCGTAAATCAATATGACCTATTTTGCCAGGCATTTGCCATTTTCTAATGCAGTTGAAATTCATGTGGCCTATGCCAAGCAATTCTATACCAACATACATACTTCAAAAACTTTCCCATGTGTGCACACAATGACCACAGGAAAAGGTTCATAGATTAAGAGGCAAAGAACCCTACCACCACTAATAGAAGAATGCAAAATATTAATGAATGATGATGTAGTTTTCCAACTGATACTATATTGTAGTGAAAATTATGAACTAGAGCTAGGTTTCAAAATAAATAGACATCACAAATACATTTGAGCACAAAAATCTGCAAAGAGCTGATGAGACTCAGCAACAACAAAGAAAATAATCCAGTCAAAAAATGGGCAGAAGAGCTAAAAAGAAACTTCTCTGAAGAGGAAATGCAAATGGCCAACAGACATATGAAAAAATGTTCAATATCACTTGTCATCAGGGAAATGCAAATCAAAACTACCATGAGATACCATCTCACACCAGTGAGAATGGCACATATTAAAAAAACTAGCAACAACAAATGTTGGCGAGGATGTGGAGAAAAAGGAACTCTTGTGCACTGTTGGTGGGAGTGCAAACTGGTCCAACCACTATGGAGAGCTGTGTGGAGATTTCTGGACCTACTAAACATAGAGCTTCCATATGATCCAGCAATTCCACTCCTAGGTATTTACCCAAAGGACACAGAAACATCAATTCCAAAGAGCACCTGCACTCCTATGTTTATAGCAGCACTGTTTACAATAGCTAAGCTTTGGAAACAACCCAAATGCCCAAAAATAGATGACTGGATCAAGAAGATGTGGTACATATATACCATGGAATATTACTCAGCATTCAAAAAAGATAAACACATGCAATTTGCAGCAACATGGATGGCGCTGGAAGGGATCATGCTCAGCGAAATAAGCCAAAAAGAAAAAGAAAAATACCGGATGGTCTCACTCATAGCAGGAATCTAGAAAACTTAAATAAGGGACCAGGAAAATGAATATAAGAAAGTGAAAATCAAAATCAACAAAAAACTATGAACCAGAGACACTTTTTGGGGGGTGGGGGGCGGGAGGGGAAGGATTGGGGTCAGAATGGGGCGTTTGCAATTGTATGGGGGAATATAAAAATAAAATTTAATATTTAAAAAAAAAAAACTCTAAAAAAAAAAAAAAAAACAAATACATTTGAGGGAAGTTTCACAAGATTAATATATACACCATTTATAAAAAGTTTAAAATATGGGAAAAAATCTTCAGAGATTATTATTGGAGGATTAAATATTTCTTGGGGATATGATACATGGTTACAAAGGTATCTCATAAAAATATAAAGTACATGTGAGTAACAAACCTCAAATGCTTGGCTATGATAGCCTTCTGAAAGGGCAGTGAGCGAAAGCATGTGAAAGAAGGGTACCTCCCAGATTTAACTCTTTATGAGCAATGTTTTAATCATTAAGCGAGATGGTACACAGGTATCTATTATTTCAACCTTTTAATATGTAAAATATGTGGTAGTAAAATAAAAAAAATAGAAGAATCAGGATGAGAAGGAAAAATGCCTGTCTGAATCAGATACTTCTCTGGGACTCTGGGATAGCCAGAATTAAAAAAAATATATATGTCAGAGCAGCCCCAGCCTAATGAGGAGTCATGGTGGCAGAGAGGAGATGTCCATCAGAGTTCATCCTTCAGTCTTGGTCCAGACGTTACACCAGTGCCCTCTCTTTGGTCATAATTGAAGAGTGAAGCTCCAGCTGACTAATCACATTGTCTATGGCATCTTCTAAAATAAGAGCTACCCTGGATCCCTGAAACTGTTTGGCTCCTCTGTCTAGATGTCTTTAGCATTATGAAGTAGTTCTCTAGAATTTGGAAAAGAGTAAGTGTTAATCAGGTCTATGTCACTGAGGGCAGTTTACTCAGGCATGTTTTATTCATGGAATTTTTCACTTATAAGTAAACTTAATGAAGAAATTATTTTGTATCAGACATTTTCTATAAGACCTAAGAAAGGCCAGAAAACCATTTAATTCTGAATATCCAACTGTTTTTCATTTTTGATGTTTGCAATTTTGATGGACAAGAATGTCTCAGAATGAAATCCCTAGCTGTTTGCACTACCCATTGCAGAATTTTTCTGATAAATTGATGTCTGTTGAGTTACTCATTTGACAATCTGTGAAAACATGTCTTTTCATCCCTCATATACTTCTCAGCATAGGGAGGCACAGTCTCAATTTGCAAGTTCAGTTCTCAAATATTATGGCTTTTTGAGGATAAAAATATCAATCCATGATAGAACAGTTCTCCAAAAATAAAGTTGTTATTCATACATAATTGAAATTTTTTAAACAATTATTTCAAACAAACATGTTTTCCTGCATTTTAAGGGGGAAATATTTTATTTCTGAATATTATTATAATGAATAATTTGTATTCAGGGCATTTTAATATCATAAAGTTAACTTATAACTAGTAGACTTCTGAAACTCGGAAAATTCATTGGCAAGAACAAATACCTTTTTTGAAAAGATCTACAGAAATATCAATTTATCTAACATCAAAGGATGAATCTATGGCTGCTTCCTGTCTGAAAGACAAGGTCCCAAAGCCTTCCATACTATTTTGGCAACAATAATATCAATAATGTTCCACATTTATTGAGAATTACAAATGATCAGACACTGTGCCAAGCACTTGTCCTGCTTATTGTATTTTATCCTCACAATGTTACAAATGAGAAACTGTGACTTAAAGCAGGTAAGTAATTTGTCCAGTATCATATATCTGCTAAGCAGTAGATCCAGGGATCTGGATATGGCTCCAGATCCCTGAACCCAAAACCTGTGCTTTTGACGTTTGTTTATGTGTACATAGAATCTTTGCAATTACACCTGGCTTTAAAAGAGAAAATAAATGGTCTAACTGTTTTCCATTTCTATAAAAAAAAAAAAAAAAAGCAGTTGAATCAGACAAGTGATACCAAAGTAAACATACCAGGGCTTTCTTTTTCATCCAAAATATATGACCATCATTTCTCAATAATCTGAAAATTCTATTAACTGAGTTGCACTAAAAATGGAGATGAAGATGAAAAAGAAGCAATAGAATGTATGCTTCTTGAAGGTACAAATTCTTCTAGTCTCTTCTTTCTGAACTTCAAAAATAATCAAATAGCATTTTTTTTCAGCATTTGATTATTTGTTGGCAGACCTATGTAACCTTGAGTTACCTACAGTAAATTTAAATATTATTCTAATTGATTTTCTCACTGCTTACTGAGAAACGGAGTGCCTCTTTTCACTAGTCATATAAATAATTCCATTTCTCTATTGTCAATGTTAATTGAACTTACCTCATTTTGTCAATCTCTCTCTTTTTCCCTTGCAGGTGATGTCATTGTCTATATTAATGAAGTTTGTGTCCTCGGACACACTCATGCAGATGTAGTCAAACTTTTCCAGTCTGTTCCTATTGGTCAGAGTGTCAACCTCGTATTGTGTCGAGGCTACCCTTTGCCCTTTGATCCTGAAGATCCTGCTAACAGCATGGTGCCACCCCTTGCAATAATGGAGAGGCCTCCTCCAGTGATGGTCAATGGAAGACATAACTATGAAACATATTTGGAATACATTTCTCGGACCTCACAGTCTGTTCCAGATATAACAGATCGGCCACCTCATCCTTTGCACTCAATTCCAGCTGATGGTCAGCTAGATGGCACGTATCCACCACCTGTCCATGATGACAATGTGTCTATGGCTTCGTCTGGAGCCACCCAAGCTGAACTTATGACCTTAACCATTGTGAAAGGTGCCCAGGGCTTTGGCTTCACTATTGCTGACAGTCCTACAGGACAGCGGGTGAAACAAATACTTGACATTCAGGGATGCCCTGGCCTGTGTGAAGGAGACCTCATTGTTGAGATCAATCAGCAGAATGTACAGAACCTGAGCCATACAGAAGTAGTGGATATACTTAAGGACTGTCCCATTGGAAGCGAAACTTCATTGATTATCCATCGAGGAGGTAAGATAAACATGATTCAGCATCAAACACACAGTTAAAAATAGTAGGACCTTAACAATAATATTGTAAAAGTGGAAATTTTCTCGAGTTAAATGAAATTATGCATTAAAAAATATAAGTAAAGAGGTAAGAGAAAAATAGGAGTCTAGGAAGGTACTTTTTTTTAATTCTGAGAATATATCTTTCTCTATTTTATATTAAACCTGTTAATAATATGCTCTTAGTCTAACAAGTTTATGTTGCTATGAACTTGGTGGGGAAGATTAAATCCCCAAGTATAAATGGGCTATAATACATAAGTTCTTTAATATATCAGTTATAGAGTCATCAAGCTCATTTCCTATTGACTTAATTAAGAAACCTGATTTTTCCAGAAGCAATGCTCTGAATTGTGCTTAGGATTCCAGGCTACCAGATGGAAGCCTGTTTAACCCCTTCCAAGCCCAAACATAGCCTGGGTATTGGTAATTCCCATAAAGACCTTAGGAAGCTTTGATCCCATGAAAAGAAAACTCTTCATAGTTGTGAATAGGGCTGCTCAAGACACTTATTTAATTGTACAGAGTCTGCTCCAGCTGTAATTACCTGTAGTGCCTTCCTTAACCTGGAAAGAAAATTATGGAACAGTCAGGGCCAAGCTTCTGGGCTGAGTATTCTAGGTAAAGTATAGAAATTGGAGCAGTAGAGGTGTGGTAGGAGCTCTGAGCCCTGGATGCATCTCTGTCTTCTCTATGGGGAAGAGAATGGAACTAAGGGGATGCCTTCATTTCTCTGCTACTTTGCTCTTGATTTTTAATGAAACTAGGGAGAGGAAGGAAGGTCCAAAGATAGGAGGTTATTTGAAAATAGAGTAAAAGTAAAAGGTTCATGTAAATATTCTGGTTTTTCAGTTAACCAATTTTGTAGGATACCTAAGTCCAAGAGCTCAATGTCACACCTATTACATTGGGGTGATACTACCTGATCTGATGACAGTGTTCTTAGTATTGAATGGCCCACAATACATGCTCATGAAATGTTTGTTGAGTCTTAATTTAGCAGTGAAGTCACAGCGGGAATGGGTCAAAAGTAGCAGTTCTCTGAATAATGCATGCTTGAAGGACACATGTGTAACAGACATATGAGATTGCCCATTCAAAGCACTAAAAACCATATGAAAGCCCTATCAGTTGAAAATGAAAACAAAGGAAGTCAAAACAGAAAGAAGCAACTTATATGATTTATTTGGCCCTCTCTGCAGATGCTTCGCCATCAAAGAGGTTTTCATGTTGTTGATTCCTTTTGTGGAAAGAGACACCAAATATAAAGCATTTGTGAGCAATGCTATACAAAGAATTATGTTCTTATATTAAAAAGGGAAATTAATATGATAGCAAAACAGTCTTAACTTTGACCTTCTTATGGCTTTGTTTCAAAATAGCACTTGAATCTTGATAATTAAATATTGACAGTTTATTTTAATTTCTCCCATTGCTTGTTTAAGATTAAGAGAAATACTCTTCATTAAAGAGCCATAGCTTGATAATGGGCAATTAAAAATCATATCTTTGCAATAGGTTCTTGATATTTAAAGTTAAAACTGAAAATCTGTGTGGTATCCACTATATGATTTATAGAAGCAGGTTTGGAGAGATAGATAGATAGATAGATAGATAGATAGATAGATAGATAGATAGATAGATACATATATATATGTTTAGAGACACACACATATATATATGACTTTAAAGACATATAACAGGAAAATTATTTTGAAATTGCTTATTTATTTTACTTATATATATTGATATTACTATAATTTTAGCCTTTTCTGAAAACATTGGGCACCTAATATCAACTAGACTATCTTGTTCTTACTCATTCTTACCTTCTCCCTCCTGCATTTAATTTTCAAGTATCCAATTTTTTTGCATTTTGTTTGCATTTGAGGATGAGGAACTTATTTTTATGTTGTGGCTAATGTAGAATTTTAAAAGAGAAGTAACCTGTAATGCTTAACGTATTTCTAAGTCAAAAATCTGTGTTTCCCCATTCCCAGAGTTTGCATTCATCTCTCTGGTAGTAATAGGAACTATTACCATGTTTTTATGATGAAATTCAGTTTGGGTTTCTTCTTTAGGGTACTCAAGTGTTTCTGACCTCTTTCAGCAAACCCTAGTTCCTCAAGAGCAGTCATAGGCCTGGGTCCTAAAATTAGGATCGTAGTTGTTTGTTATCATTATTTACTAGGATTTTTTACTTGAAAAAAATTATGTACGTCGTAACTTTTTAAAATAGTGTCAGGAAATATACAATGAAAATTTCTCTTGTTTGTCAGATTTTCAGGGTTTTTTTCCCAGACAATTTTTCATATATGTTCTTCTAGAAAGTTTATGTGTTAATTAGCACAAATATAATATATGTAGTATGTTTATCAAAACAAAAACAAGCAGGCAATTATAAACTAGAGACATCCTACAGGGGAGGAGGTGGGAGAGGGCTCAAAGGGAGGGAGGGAGGGAGGGAGGGAGGAGCACAGGGGACTGAGGTGATGGTGCCCAGGTGCATTGGTGGAGGAAATTCTATGGGGAATACACCTGAGGGGGCAGGGGAAGCAAACATTGTTTAAAAATGAACAATGTTGTAAAATATATATAAATTTAAAAAATATGAAAAGAAAAAAGAAAAATACCGGAAGGTTTCACTTATAAGAAGAATGTAGGGGATCCAAATAAGGGATCAGGAAAAAAAAAGAATTATAATAAAGTAAAAATCAAAACCAATAGGCAATTATAAACCAGAGACATTCTACAGGATGGGGAGGAGAGAGTTGGATCAAAACAGGGGAGGGAGAGCACAAGGGACTATGGTGATGGCACACGGGTGAATTGGTGGGAATTCCATGGGGAATATACCAGAGATGATAACGCATACATTGTATGAAAATGAAGAATGATATAAAAAATAATTTTAAAAATAAATATATGTCGTATGTTTATACATGTGGATATAAATGGAATGATATATCTACATATGTATAAAATATCTTAGTTATTAGGGTGTCTTTTATTTTTTAACACACACTGTTTTATTATAATTCATATAACATAAAACTCACCAGCTATAGTAATTATAAGTGCAATAAGTATTTACTTTGCTATGGTAATAGTCACCATAATCCTTAAAACATTCATCATCCCAAATTCCCCTGACTACAATAATTTCTAATATTCTTTCTAAATATTTTCCCTACCTAGAAATTTTTATAAATGTAATCATACAGTAGATAGTCTTTTACTTAGCATATCGCTATTGAGATTAACCGTGTTGGTATGTGTATGAGTAGTTTGTTTCTTTCATTGCAAAATAGTTTTCCATTTTATGGTATACTACCATTCACCAGTGGATGCATATGTGAGTTGTTTTCAGTTTTTTGCTTTATAAATAATCTTGCTATGAATGTTTGGACACAAGTGTTTGTGCGTGCATACGTTTCCATTCTTAAGTAAATGCAGAGGAGTAATACTGCTGGGTTAAATGCAAGCATATATTTAAATTGTTAAGAAATTGCCAAAAATGTTTTCTAAAATGGCTATCCCATTTTACATCCCCTCTAGCAATGTATGAGATTTCCACTTTCTGCCCGTTGTTGCCCTACTTCTTGTTATCATCAGGTTTTCTTTTTTATTATAGCTGTTCTTGGCAGGATACAGGTAGCTTTTGTGGTAAGAATTTGCATTTCTCTGATATTTTCGTATGTTTACCATATTTTCATGTGTTTATTAACATTCATATATCTTCTTTGGTGATGTACCCACTTAATACAATATTTTGCCTATTCATATATTTATTTAGCTGTTTATCTTCTTAAATTGTAAAACTTCTTTATGCATTCTGAAGTCCACTCTTTTATAAGATAAATAATTGCAAATATTTTCTCCTCATCTGCAACTTGTTTTTTCATTTTCTTAATGGTACTTTTCGAAGCTAAAATGTTTTAAATATTGATGCAGGCCAAATTATCTTTTTTGCATGTTGCTAGATTCTGTCTCTCTATATTTTGTTAAGAAATTTTTAACTGGTCTAGGGGGAGATTTTATGTAGTTTTCATGTAATGTCTTTGCCTTGCTTTTCATTCAATACAGTACTGGCCGCATAAAATGAGTAGGGAAGTGTTCCCTCTCCCTCTGTTTTCTGAGTTTGTGTAGAGTTCATATTTCTCCCTTAAAAGTTCAGTAGAATTCACCAGTGAAGTGCCATGTGGGCTGAACTTTTATTTGTAGGAAGATTTTTTAGTTACTAATTAGCTTTCTTTTCTCAATTTAGGGCTATTCCAATTTTCCATCTCTCTTTGAGTTTTGGTAACTGATGTATTTCTGGGAAATTTTGCAATTCAACTAAGCCATTGTATTTGTTAGTGTAAAATTTTTAGCAAAATTTGATAAAATCCTTTTTTATAAACCAAGTTTTAGACTCACTGCTTTTCTTTATTTTTCTGCTATTTCAATATTTTCCATTTTTTTTAGTCTCTTCTACTGACTTGGTGTTTAATGTACTTTGCTGTTTCTGTGTTCGTGAGGCAGATTAATGAAGCTAGAATCATTTTTGCTTTCTAATTAAATTTTGCTTTCTAATTAAAGCACTTACAGTCATAAATTTTACTGTCAGCACTTACTTAGCCAAATTCCGTAAATTTTTTATGCATTTTCTTTTTCAACCAGTTCAAAATAGTTTCTTACTTCCTTTGTCATTTCTTCTTTGAACCATACATTAGTTAGAAATGTGTTGTTGATTTTTCAAACATTTGGGATTTTCCAATTACTTTCTGTTGATTTCCAATAACTTCCCTGTGGAGAAAAACATGTTTTAAATTTCCTTTTAAATGTATTGAAATTGTGTTATGACTTAGTGCTTTTTTTAACATCATCTCTTAGAGGACTTTATGTATTAGTTCCAAAATACATCTCATTATTTTTAATAACTTATTTAGTCAAATATCCACTAATGGATATTTTGATTGTTTTCAGTCTCTTTCTATTATGAAAATACATCTTTACAAATCTTCCTCTGCACAGGAGAGATCTTTAGTATCAATTTATTCTTTCAACAAATATTTGAGTGTGTATTATGTACTAGGCATTTTTTTGGCACTGGAGATAAAGCAATAAATAAAGCCAACCACATTTTTTATGGAGTTGACATCTCATTGGAGGGAGATAAATAAAAAATAATTGCCAACATAAAATGTCCTGCATTTACTTGTTGTATTTGTATCTCTCATCCTCCTGATGTTTTATTCTTGAATATTTATTAGTAGTCACTGAGTTATTCTCACATTTTTTTCCATTTCATTTCATGGGATTTGGGGTATATAATCAGAACACTTATAAATCACAATCACTTTATCTTTTCCTTTCCTATTTGTGTACCTCTGATTTGTCTAATAAATTTGACTGTTTCTTGAACACTTAATTAAAAGGGGAGATGATGGGAATTCCTATATAATTCCTATAAACTACCTCATTTTACACTGTTAAATAAAAAACTGGCTTCTTATTTGAGGTGAATAGTCACTATAGTAAGGAAATTACTGTTGCAGTAAGAATCATAAAAAATGGCATCTATGAAGATGATCATTTTTTTCTCTTTTGACTTGGCACTGCGATAAATTTTATTAAGATATTTATTTATATTTCATATTTAACTATCCTTTCATTCCTAAAATAAACTACATTATGTTTAATCATGTGTTCCAAGATACTATTTGTTTATATAGAATTGTGCATCAATATTAATTAGTGAGATTGGTCTGAAATTTACTTTTTCAAGTTTTTGTTTTGCTTTGCTTTGTTTTACTATCAGAGTTATGCTGGTGTCAAAAGCAATCAAAGCTTTACATTTCTTTCTGCTCTAAAACAATTTAAACAACATTCAAGTTATCTAGTCCTTGAAGATATAATGTAATATGCCTTTGAAATCTACTTTGGATGAGTCAGGTTTTGTGTTTGGTTTGGATTGGTGACAGGACTTTTGCAACTTTCTCAGTTTCTCCCATAATAATTCATTTTCTTTGAGTTTCTCTCTTGCATGGGCTCAGTTTTATTATTTATATTAGCCTGCATAATTACTTCTATTATCCATGTTTTTCAAATGTATTTAAATAGAATTGAATCGAGAACATTCTAATTTTTCCTTGCATTTTCCATTTTACTTAAAAGTATTTCTGTTATTTCCATATCATGGTGGTGCTGTTTCTTTTTTTTTTTTTTAAGATTTATTTATTTTTATACAAGAGCTGGGATACAGGCCAGAGGCACAGGAGGGTGAAAGGATTCACCAGAGACAGAGAGGGGAGCAGAACAGGCAGACGACCAAAATACACTGCTGAGGGGAGCAGCCGGTGCGGCAGGAGAGGTCTGCCTCGCCATGTGGGAATCTCCCTGGCTGGCGAGGAATCTAACCCATGCTGCAGAGGCTGCGGACAGCCTCACAGCACTGCGCTCAACCTGCTGCGCCACTGGGAAGGCCCGGTGCTATTTTCTTGATTAAGTTGGCAAATCCTTTTTCAGTTTTAATAGTTAAAGAAATATAGATTATCAGGGCCTCCCTAGTGGCACAAGGGGTGAAGCATCAGCACTGTGAAGCAATCTGTAGCCACTGCAGCGTGAGTTCAATCCCTGGCCAGGGAGGTGACCCACATGGCACAGCAAACCTCTTTTGACTTGCCCTCTGTATTTCAGTAGATCTGCCTGTTCTATTCCCCACTCTGTCTCTGGTGAATCCTCTCACCGCCCCCTCCCCCCCGCACTTCTGGCCTATACCCCAGTTCTTGCTTAAATGCATAAATAAATAAAAATCTTTTAAAAATATAGATTATTTTGTTTCTATTTTTCATTATACTTACATTTATTGCAAATACATAAATTATTATGTGAAAATGATTTTTCTGTATTTGGAAAAATACAACTTTTTAAATGGTATTGACACCAACATCCCTGCAGTACCCTCTATTCTAATGTTAACAAAACCTTTAGAAAGGCAAAAGACACAAAAAGTAAACACATACCTAATTCTTACCTGTGAGGATTTCTCTCAAATTTAAATTATCTTTAATATTTAATAGTTGGAGCAGGTGTGAAGCATTAAAAAAATTAGGTAACCAAAATTCTCTGCGATTCTTACTTCAACTTTAAAAAATGTCTTAACTAGTGTTCTTTTTCCCACCTATCATCAAAAAATATAGTTTATTCATAAATTGTTAGCTGATACTTAGCATAGTATGAAATAGGGAATTATGATGCTTTCTGTCCAAGGTGACTGTTATTTGATGTCTGAAAAGCAAACAAATAGTGATGACTATGGTCATTCTCTGTCATGTATTGTACTCATTTATATTATAATGCAACAAAGTCCCATACTTAATTTATGAACCTCCCATAAATTACAGTTGATTGGGATTTGAAATATTCCTTCTTCTAGAAAACATGATCTAGAGGATTCACTAGGTCAAAATACTTCTTTTGCTGACTATATCATTATAATTAGCTAGTATCAGTAAAACACATCTCCTTATACAATAAAGCAGAATTCAGAGTATTTGAAGAGCTGTGTAGACTAAAACTGAATATATGTACACAGCTCCTACTTTAAAATTAAAAAAAAAACATGTTATCAGACAAAACATTGTATCATGTTTTAATCTGTAGAGAAAATATTAAAAGCAAAGCTATAAGAATGTTGATATTTTAAATAGTGCTGTTATATTTTCTTAAGATTTTTCTTTATAATGAGTTCAAAATTTACACAAAAATTATAAGTATAGTACATACACAAAACACCACCTACCATTTACCCACATTGCTGATAACATTTTGCCCCATTTCCTTAACAGTAGGGTATGTGTGTGTATTCCTGAACCATTAAAGACTGGATTGCATACATCATCTCACTTTACCTCAAATTTTCTTTGATTTCAAGACCCTACTTGTGTGGAGAAATACGTAAAAAGACCATTATTAGGAGAAGAAGAGGGACCAGCTATGGGCTAAGAAGGCCTAACTAATGGAAAAAGAGTAGAAATAAGAGACAGGGTATTGGTAGCATTCTGTTGGAGTAGTAGAGTAGTTCAAGATGGAAAGGGTGATCACTTTTATCAAGTGCTAAGTAGGAGAAGACTAAGAAGTTAACACTGAATATGGTGAAAGGTTTAAATATCAGTTGGGGGGAAAACTCAGTTGTTTTTATTTCATTGACAAATTGGCATTTTAATCACTTTGAAAACAAAGCCTATTTCATGTTTTAACCTGTGGAGTGCATTTGGTCGCATGTACTATGATTATCTATATATATATGTACATATATATATATAATTATATGTGTATATAATTATGAAAGAAGGAGTATACCCCTCCACCCTTCAGAAGTTCAGAAAGTAGGGACATATTATGATTTACATCCCACAGTTACCAATAAGATATAAATAATTGCTTTAGTGGAGAGCTCTAGAAACACCAATTCAGAGAAACTACTGATGGTTTTCAATATACAAACTAATCTCCCCTCAAAAGCAAGGACTACTTTATTATTTTTCCTCAGAGTTTGGCACACATGCTTATTAAATTATTGAATTGTGTTGCGACATTAGGAAGATGACAGTCACAAAGAATGCAGCTGAGTGTACAAACATGGACAAAATTGTTTTTCTACTGATTTTCTTTCTGAACTCTTTAAACCCACCTTATCATCCCTCCTTTATCTTTGATCATGAACCAAATCCTTGCCATAGTTTTCATTCCTCTTCCTCTTTGTTCATTCCACCACTGCATCAGGGGTTGTTCTAAATACAGGGTCAACCAGTGAATGAAATAAGTCCTTGTTCTTATGGAATTTATATTAAATCCAATGGGTAATAGCAGATTAATCCTGAAAACCGACCCACCAAGTGCACTGGCTATATGGCTATAAATACAGCCTACAACAATGTCTTCACTCAAAAAAAAAAAAAAAAAAAAAAAAACAACCCATACAGGCTTACGTCACATCATTAGATGATGAAAACCTTATTTAATTAGAATCAGCATTGCCAGGTGTCTAATAAAATCTGTGCTAATTCACAGGAGTGCTTTAAGCATGTCACTTACATTCTCTAGCTACCAGCAACCCATTTGTAAATTGAAAATAATTTGTAGTGTCCATATCATCTCAAAAACTCTGCATTTCTTAATATTTCTGAATCATAAGAGCTATTTTAGTTATATTTTAGTTATAACTTACATATTTATTGATAATTGTGCATTCACTAGTTGGGGACCCCAGAAGAAGGGGCTTGTAAAGAGTAGTTTTCTATGTATTATCTGTAAACATACTTGGTGCCCCATCTAATTAATCCATAGTGATAATTCCTTGATTCACAGCCCCCAAATTTACTAACCTTACAAAATTTGGCAGTAGTACAATTGGGGGGGGTTTGAAAAATGTTACCAGGAAACAGGAAAAAAAACAATGATAGTTATAGCCCCAATTCTGAAACTGTAGGAAGATGATCAATTTGCTATTATTTAAAATATGCACAATCAGTTCATACAAATTATTTCTATGTGGAGGGAGAGAATCTTGGTGTTTTTAAGACTTTTTTTAATGTTATAAATGCAAATCTAAAAATGACCAGTATGCAATAAATTTACTGAGTTTCAAATTCCCTTGGTTCTATAAATCTTAAAACTTAAGTAGCAAAAAAAAAAAAAAATCACATTCTTCACTATCTGCCACTGTAGTGTAATAAATTATATTTAGGAAATTATGCTGGCCATGTCAGAAATGTGCTTTGCCTCTAGAGTGCTAGTTACTTATTTATGATAGCAGAAAGTTAAGTGAACTGAATATAGGAAAATTCAGTTCACACTTAACAGACTGTGTGAAAAATACAGTGGCTACCAGAAGGGAAGAAAAGGGGTAGAGGGAAGGTAAAAGGGGTTCACTTTGTGATGGTTCTAAAGCTTTGGTGGTAGGTGGAGAGACATATTACACATATCAGGAGGTAAAGCTGTGCTCCTGAAATTTATATAGCATTTTAAGCCAATGGTAAATCAATAAAAGTTAACTTAAAAAAAAAAAGAAATTCCAGATGGTGAACTATAAAATCTTTCCTGAAGACTGTTGAATCATTGCACCTACATGTAGACTTTTCTTGTTGAATAAATGGATTAAATCATCTACAGCATTATCTTGCTATAAAATACAAAGTCACACTCATTTTTCCATATTGCAGAATATGAGACCATAGACATTTAATGAATACAAATTCTACTAAAAGTGAAAATGAAAATAATTGCAGTTATTTTACCATATTAATGGAAGTTATCCTAATTACCCTAAAATTTAAAGAAAATGTATTGTTTTGCTTCTCCTAATTAACGTTATTTCATAAGGTGTAGCACATTTGTGGAGAATTTTGTAGTGCATTAGATAAATCAGTTTTACATTTCCAGGAGAGTGATTTTAATAAGTATATAATGCATTTCAGTTCAGAAACAGTTTTATGTTACAAAGCCTCTTTGACTGATAGATTGGGAAAAGTTGCTCTGTGATACTTCTTAAACTTTAGAATAAAGTTTAAAAGGGAAACGTAGATGAATCCATTTCAGTTAAATGGCTATAATTTAGGGTTGAATATCAAATGTTAGTTTTGTATTTTTACATGTAAAAATACTATCCAAACCATCTCTGCAATAATCGAAAGTGAATTTTGGGACCTGCTAAATCCCGCATAGAACACCTTGTCACTTAGCATATAAATCCTTGTTCCTACATTTTAAAAATATCGAAACTAAAATGAAGACATTTATACCATTAAATACATTCCTTAGATCCATAATCAGCTAAAGCTAATCCAGTACCTGCGAGCCCACTGCATATAGAGGAGTCCTCCGCTCTTGCCTCTGAAACTAATTTGTGTCTAATCCCATCCTTTCTTCTTTCCTGCTCTCATTTTAAGGGAAAACTTGCCGGTCCTCTATTCAAAGACCCCAGCTTCATCTTGCTCTGAAAAGAAGTCATATTTGTCTACTCAGGGAACTACTTCATCAATATCCTTTTATCATGGACACTATTATAACTTCCTTTTTCTCTGGGTACCTTACCCTTAGCCTATAAATCTGTTTCAATTTATCCCACTCATTATGAAATCTTTCTTGATTTCGCATTGCCCTCTAGCCATCACTCTTTTCTTTCACTCTCAGCCAACTTCTTGAAAGATCATCGATATATGTGCCAATATATATCCCACCTTATTCCATAAATCATTTACGACAATTGTTTTGGGAGAAATAGGTTTTACTTAACATCTTCACTTGCCTAACTACCTTGTACCTCTGGTGCTGTGTGGCTTCAGTCCCGGTCAGGCTACTGAAAATACTCTCTAAAGCTAAGAGTGACATCCTGTTTGTCAAACAAATACTTCTCATTGTTCCAAAGTCTTTTCCCCCATTGGTCTTCTTGTGATCTAGTTTTCTGTTTCTTCTTAGACTCCTATAGTCAATACTGTTACTGTGCCCACTCATAACAGAAAAATGCATAATATAGAGAAACAAAACAAAGCAACAGTAAAAACTAGGCCAAAACAAGCCCTAGAAATATTGTTGCAGAACTGAGGTTACCAGAGAGGGAGGTTGGGCTAGAGGGATGGAAACAGAGGGCAGTGGGGGCTCCATGGACTGTGGGGGATTATTGGAGCTTTGGTGATGGGTGTGGTGTGACAACATACATCTGAAAAGGTGTGAATCTATACCCCAAAATAATAATGAATTTGCACCAGCATTTACCCACAGGGATGTTCATTATAGTGTGCTAGGTCATTTATAATTGAGAAAATCTGGAGAAAACCTAAGTAATCATATAGAGAGACTTAATAAGATAAACCATGGTACAGCCATACATTTGAATAAATGTAGACATTAAAAGGAATGTTTTAGAATGTGTAGAAGAAGAATAATATGAATAGCTATTCTCAGAATATCAAATCAAGAAAGCTGGATATTGGGGCCTCCCTGGTGGCACAAGGTATTAAGACGCAAGCTATGAAGCTACCTGCAGCCACTGCAGAACAAGTTCAATCTCTGGCCAGGGAGCTTCCCACATGGTGCAGCAGACCTCTCCTGGCTCGCCCGCTGCTCCCCTCAGCAGTGTATTTCAGTCAGTTCACCCGTTCTGTTCCCCACTCTGTCTCTGGTGAATCCTCTCACCTCCACACCTCTGGCCTGTACCCCAGTTCTTGTATGCATAAATAAATAAACCTTAAAAAAAAAAAGAAAGCTGATTAAAAAATACAAAAAAATATTGATTATGTATGCAGATGAATACGAAGAGGAATGAAAACTGTTAGGACCTCATGTCACAGTGCTTATCTCTGCCTGTTGGTATTAGACATCTTTTGCTTTTATTTCTTCTTTTTGCTTATCTCAGTTGTGTAAATTTCTATACAAGTGTGTATTCCATTATAGTGAGAAAGAATAGAGTATTTTAATTGAATATACCTAGATAAGGGAATTGGAGCAAAGAAATAAATAGTTAGAAAGTCTATAAAAAATAGAATTACCATAATATATTTACTTTAAGTGCCATCCATGCTAGTCAGTCCTGGCAGCAACAATCCCAATAACACTTGGATTACTTCTTTATAGCACTAAACAGTTACAAGGACTAGATTTCATTTGCTATATATTTCCCAGATTTTATTGGTCATAACTCTACTCTAGCCTCACCACCACTACCACAGACACTCGTTTGACCTTATCAACTTTCAAGGCTTTATTTCCCCTCTGAACACTTCTCTGTGGTTCCCCTGACCCCTAGAGAACAAAGACTAGCTCTTTTTTTTTATATCCAAGACCTTCATTCCCTGATGTATACCTTCTTCTATAGCCTCCTGTCACAATATTTATTCAAATATTCACTGAGTGTCTGCTATGTTTCAAACACCCTTTGAAGCTCTGTAATAGAACAGTGAGGAAAACAGGTTAAAATCTCTGCCTTTATAGAATTTAGATCACCTAGCAATAAACAACTATTGTTTTATACCTCATTTTCATAGCAAACTATTTCTTCCTGCATGAAAAATCCTTTCTCTTCCATGTGTTTTAGCAAATTCCTATGTATCTGAGAATTGATGTTAGATGCTACTTCTTCAGAAAGATTCTCTCACCACCCTACTATATTAAATACTCTTGTCATTTCCTTAGGTCAAGATTTTTTGTTAACTCTTGGTGGTTGTCATTATCCCCCTTCAGAATTAATTCAGAAAAGCACCAGAGGGCCTCCCCTGGTGGCACAGCAGTTGAGCGCTAGGCTGCAAAGCTGCCCACAGCTTCTGCAGCGCTGGTTTGATCCCCAGTCACCGGTGAGGGTCCCACATGGCACATAGACCTCTCCTGCCACGCCCACTGCTCCCCTCAGCAGTGTATTTCGTCAGTCTGCCTGTTCTGTTCCCCACTCTGGCTCTGGTGAATTCTCTCACCCTCCTGTGCTTCTGACTGTACCCAGTGCTTGTATAAATAAATAAATATTTTTTTTTAATTTGTTAAAAAAAATAATTAAAAAAGAAAAAAGCACCAGAATGACACATATTGCCTTCTAAGACTAAGGATTACTGGCCTTTTAAAATATTATAAATGGTCTGCTAGCCTAAGTAATTCTACCCTACCCACACCTAGTGGCCAGTGGATGTCTGACTGTTAAGACTACACAACAATTTCCTGGTATAGTCAAGAGAATAATTTTGCTCCAAATAGTCTTGCTGACATATATTATGAAAAAATGAATAAATTTCATACACTCTTCTTATGTATTAAAACTGTGCTATGATACAGTGCTAAAAATGGATACAAACCCAGCAACACATACTTTACATTTAGTTTCCATTTGTCTATAAATGAAAGATCATCTCTTTAACAGAAGACACAAGCAAGATTACATTGCTTCTACATTTATACCTTTCTGTATTCAGATACTTGCTCTGTCAGAACAGTGTATTAAATTTATGAGCTTGCTTACCAATTTTGTTTGATGCTACATATTTTCCAACAATACACCTTTAAAATACATGAATTCTTCCCCCACCCCCTTCTCCTGTGTAGATTCTTTTCTTTTGGATCCCTCAAAAATAATGATTTCTGGTAGATACTCTTCTCATCCTGCCCTAGCTCCAAGGGAGTGTGTCTGTATATACTTAATTTTATATTTTTATATGTATATATAGAATTAAGGGTAACACTAGTTTACAACTCTATATATGAATCAGAGACTCACACCTCATCAGATGTCTATTACCATAACACCCACCACCAAGTCACCGTAGTCTTCCACTATAGTCCATTGTGTCCACGCCACACTCCGTTATCTTCCTTCCCCTTCCCCCTCTGGTAGACTCAATTCTACAGTCAGATTTCTGAATTTGTTGTTGATTTTGTTTTTTGACCCTTTATTTTGTTCCTCTATAGTCCACATTTAAGTGACACCAACTGGTATTTGTCTTTCTTCTTTTGGCTTCTTTCTCTTACCATGATCCACTCCCATTCCATCCATGTTGTCACAAGTGGCAAGAGTTTTATCTTTATTGTAACTGAGTAGTATTCCATTATGTGTACATACAACATCTTCCATTCATCTGTTCTGGGCACTTACATTGCTTCCAAAACTTGGCTATTATAAGTAGTGCTGCAATGAACATAGAGTGATTATTTTCACTTTGAACATAATTCATTTTGAATTTTCATTTTTGTATTCTTCTGGTAGACACCTAGGATTAGAATTGCTGATCACATGGTAGATCTATTTTTAACATTTTGAGAGATCGCCATACTGTTTTCCATAAGGACTATACCAGTCTACATTCAAAAGAAAGTTATTTTAAACTTATAGCCCCCTCTTGTAAATGCTTAAATGACGTTAATTCTAGCAAATAAATAGACCCTTGTTCCTAAAGGAAGTGATCAGAAATATCCTGCCCCTTAAAAATATTATGCTATAAAAATGACTATACATATGACAAACAGTTGTGCTTTGAGTTGTCACTGTTACAGCATAAAAGCATTGTACTCTCCATCATGTCTGAAAGTACTTGAATTTCATTTAAAAGATTGCTTTCACATGTTCGGGGGAATTTCTCTACTTCATTAAGCATAAGATAAGCATCAGTTTGTTCTAGTTAATCCCAGTGTTGTTATAAAGTATATGTTGATTCAAATATATGCAGTTTACTAAAAGTCAATTTGGGCACATAAAACATAGCCTTGTTAAAATAACAATTTTTCCAGTGGTCCCTGATCCCGCTCACTGGTTATCAGTGGATCCTTACCCAGAGTGGTTGGAGTGTCCTCTGAATCTGCATCTGGAATCTCAGCTTTGAAAGGCATCCTGTCCACTTCTGCCAGAACCCACATGCCTTCTCTATTGAAGTCTGCCACGATTCTGTTAATGTCCCCTTGTTTGTGTGAAGGCTTTGTAAGATAAGTTTATCTAAGACACTTTTACTGGTCATTTTCCCTTCTTATTAGGAATGTGGCTCATTGGTTCCCAAACAGGCATTTCTGTGAAAAAAAACAATCATATTCCTCCTTTGCAGAGTGTGCGTGCCGGGTACAGTATTCCAGCAGGGCTGAAGGGCCACCTCTTCCTGATCAAGCACCAGTCTATGCAGAGCCCAGCCTGTGGGTTCATTCCAGAAAGGATGAAAGATAACCCACAAAGCCTAATTTCCTTTCAATATGCTGGTCTTAGGAGACAAACCAGTATAGTTGTGAGGTGCACAGGCCCTGAGCCCACACCTTGGTCCTAACTTGACGTGTGTGATATTGGACATGTTCCTGAAGATCTCCAAAATTTGGTTTCCTCACCTGTTAAATGTAGCTATTCATGGGTTTGTTGTAGTGATGAAACAAGAAAATCCACACAAAGAACTGTCACAGTGCCTGGCACAAAGGAAGGAGGTACTTGATAAATCTTGGCTAGTTGTAAGTTAGAGTCAAACTCCCAATTAATGAGGCACTTTCTGGTCATTCCCATTTGTTCCCCTGCTCTATGTCTTTCCTTTAGAGACTGGGAATTATTTGCAAATTGCAGTTTATGACAATCTGTGATTTAGAAACTACCAGACCTATTCTACTCAGGCAGGTCATGGTCTAGTCTCAACTAATTCACATTGGCACAGGCCCCCTAGCATTCCAGATGGCCCTGCTCCTTCCTGGATGTTTTTTGTAACCCAATGTATTAGCTAAATGAGTTTATAAAATGTCTTGAGAAATACACTATAGATTCCCTTGAGAATAGTTTGTTCATAATGAAAGAAATAATTTCTCCTGATATTGCAGGATAAAAAGTCCTCAGCTACAGAGGCTTTTGTTTTGGGCAGAAATATAAAAATGTTTCTTATTTACATGTTTGTCATATATACTTTATATCTAATAAAGAATGTAAGCTTCTTTCCTTCCCCATGAATACATTTCTATTTTTACTGTTATATAAAGATTTGTCACAGCTACTGATATTCTGAATAACGTGTATTTTAAATGCAAACACTTGGCCTTCCAGGTTTTAAATTTTCTGCATGTGAAAAATTCTAAAATTCTGTTGCAAAGGGTGGCATTCCTATTGCTAATGTTCCTTCCTTAGACTGTCAGACTTACAAAAGAGGTTCCTAAGGTGCCTGTCCTGTCATTGACTGCCCGCCCATTTGAACCTTGCTCACTGGCTTACAAACAAACTGAGAAAACTAAAATTTCACATCGATTCCAGAGGTGATGATTCACAGCTATTATTAGTATCCTTAATGTGGTAAAAAATTGTTGTTCACTGGGTCCAGGATTTTTATTTTCTATAGACTCCGAGCCCAGGTGACTCTGATGCAGGTGGTCTGGAGACCACAACTTCAGAAACAATGATGGTGGTCAGGGGTCAGCAAATGATAGCCCTCCTGCCAAATGCCATTCACTGTGTGCTTTTCTATGCCTCTTGAGCTAAGAATACGTTTTGAATTTTTAAATGTGGAAAAGTATCAAGGGGAGAATACTATTTTTGACACGTGGAACTTATATGAAATTCAAATGTCAATGTCCACAAATTTGGGGGAGAATACACATTCATTTATGTATTGTCTGTGTGCTTTTGTGCTACAGAGAAGTTGCAGCAGAGTCTGTCCAGCCCACAAAGCTTAAAAAAAGCACTTCAGTAAGGAGTTCTTGCAGTGTCTCTTTGGCACACCTTTCCTAGGCGATGGGGAGAGGAGAAAGTGCCAAATGGGAGGCAGAGGTGGAGGTGGAGGGAGGATAAGCCAGGCTTGCCACACTGCAGGAAGAAAAAAATGACATCTGCCTGCAAAGAGCAAGTACATCCTTTCATTAAGGAGATGGAATTAATGTGCAGGAAACCAGCAGGAAATTATCTAAGAGAGCAGATAGTGCGATGCAAAGATGAGTGGGTAGGTTTTAGGAAAAGAATTACCTGAAGGCGAGATTGAATGTGGACAAAGGACTTAAGGCTAAAGGTGGGAGAAGGGGTAAAGAACTTCCCACATGAATAACTTTATGACCCCTAAGAGCTTAAAGGCAAGAAGGTCTGGGGGGGTCAGTTAGAAGGATTCTTTGAAGAGTAGCCTGAGTCCAGTGAAAGTTCATGTTGGGAAGTGATCAGCGGTATGGATGGCTCTGTGGAGTACAGAGAGATCCCGTAGGGTCTTAAGTGCCCAAGAGGAAAGTTAAGACTAGCTCTGATGGGAAATGAAGAACAAATATAGGTGCTTTGTAAGGAAAGTGTATGATGAACATGTGTTAGCAAAATGACTCTGGCAACAATGTCAAATTAGATTCAGAAAAAGGGGGGAAAGTAGCTAAGAAGTCTATTTTTATTTTTAAATGAATATTCAGAGAGTTATACTTTTATAGCCCTTTTTACACCAACTGTACAAGAAAAGAATGGGAACGCCAAAATTGTGCAGAGAGGTGGAAGCCTTAAATAGACTTATGCCCTAAACTTTTCTTAAAGATCTTTCAAGTGTCTCTTTTTAATAATGCTGTCGCACAAAATATCTATAATCTAACTTAAGTCTGACTTTAAAACCCATGCATTTAATCATGCCTTCCAGCCCTGCAATTATTGGCATTCACATTTATTTACAAAAGACTCAGTTCTCTGGCCCTGGCCTTGTGTAAATAGCCAGTAAAATTCCTGTTCTGATAAGAATACAACTATATATGTAACTAAAAGCTTTTTCCTTGAAAAGCCACTTACATATCCATAAATTAGAGGAATACACACACCCACATGCACACACTCGAACTTTTTCCTTTTAATTGTTTAACAAAACTAGCAGAAGAAGGTAGTTACCTCTAAGGTTTATAATGGCAGCTATTCAAAGGCAGACTGTGATATTACACAGTAGTTTAAGAGAGGAAGTATAATTTCAGTGGTGGGAGGCATTCATGGGGCCCGGGCAATTTCCCAAATTGAACTTTGGCCAGAATATCTAAGTTTGAATTAACTGAAAACAGTCTCCTTTGCTGCCAGTGGCATCAGACCATTAATGAGCTCGGAAGTGAAGTCCCAATTCCAAGGTGTTAAGGATCAGTTATAAAGTTTAAATAAGGACAGTGATGGCTTATATTTTGCCTATAACCAATTAATTTACCTATCACATTAAAGACCATGTGAGAAGTTTTTACTACCCCCTTCTCTTTTCCGTATATTTGTATACTTTCTCTAGTTGTATGCTGACATGTAATTAAACTGTCAACGTGGCTGAGTGTCAGATGGGACCTCAACCCTGGACAGTGGTCAAGGTGTCATTCACATGGGCTATGTTCTAGACAGACAGCAGCTACTCTCACGGTGGCATATGAGCCAGTATATCCAGAAAGTCTTGTCACCTGTGTTTACAACAGGACTAAGAAATTGACAATAAGCATTTAAAACCTTTATAGCAAACTAAATCATGTAATCTTTTGTTGTTGAATCAAACAACTTTTAAAAATGAAGGCTTGTATAATTGCATCATCTAATTTTTTTAACTGAAGTATTGACTCTTGATGGATTAGATTTTTTGACTGGCCTTTTGATAATTTGTGAAGCACAGTCTTCTCTTAGACCAGCCGTGACATGAACAGTGCCCCCTGGAGTTGTGCAATGTGTCTGTAGTTTCGAAGAACAGCAGAAGCCAGGATCTGCCATTGGGCACCCCAAGGATTAAAAGAAGAAATATTTTTAATCACATGGAGTGAAGTAGACTATATAAAATGAATCCCTTGTCCAGAATGTTCATAGATTGGAGTGTAGAGGAAGAAATTGGCATCTCTCTTGCCAACCCTCATAAAATAAGAATTTGATATATGAATACAAATACTCAGGCTATTTTGTTTTTGGAATTGTTCCCTAAACTCCACTCTAAGGTGCAAAAAGATGAAACTTGGAGCCAGATGCCTAGTACATTCTCAAAAAAATATTTTTAACAGGCATGGTTTTTATAAATATGAAGGAAATTAAGTGTAGAATGAATGGGTTTCCACCAGTGAGTAATCTCAGTTGATTCTATTGATGATGAACAAATAGAGTCATAGTGTTCCCAGCAATGAACTGGCAGGCAAATCTGCATATGTGAGTAAATGAAACATTGAAATGTTAGAAAACAAACGGTAAATTTTCAAACAAAGTTTGCTATACCCTGGCAGCAGGTCTCTGGGTGAGGAGCTTGCACTGGGTAGTAGTAAAATATTCCCCAAAAGGGACCTGAGAAGCTGTGCTCAGGACTGGAGGTTGGCAGGTAGTTTTCTCCTGGGTATCTGGACCAGCTGAGCAGCTTCTGAGTAAGCTGGAAGTGGATAGAAGATGAGAAAAGGAGCCAGACCTAGAGGGCCTGTAACCCAGTTGGGACTAACAGCCAGAGGTCCAGAGACCCCCAGAGGCATGACTGGTAGCTGTGGTTTCTTGGGCATGAGTGTGATAAAGTAGATGCAGAGTAGATTTCCAGAATTTTCACTTACCAAGAGGCTTTTCTCCTCTCTGGCATTGAGCCCCTTGAAATAAGGCAAGGTAGGAAAACTGTCTATTATTTACTGATTCACTTCCTCCCCCACAAGTCATGTGTGATGAAATAAAACCAAAAAGAACACTTATGATTAATCTGTAAAATGTAAATGATTATGAAGAATAATGAGTGGAGATCTTTCTAGCCCACACAACATAATAACTCACCTCAGAAGTCATACGTGCATGAAAAGCTTTCCTTTTAGCTACTCTACGGAAAGAGTAACCATTTTTTTGTCCCTGAATAAACTACACCGCTCATTGCCCCTGGACCCCAAGCCCCAGGTGAAGTAGATCAATCCCCGAACTACAATAATGCCGACTATTTCACAATGAATCCTCTGCACCCTGCAGTAATTGAGAATGAGAAGGTATTAGTGTAACACTTGCCTTTGACTCAGGCAGGCTGGGGCTTTACATGATTTTATTCCAAGGGATGTTAAATGTACAGGAGAGCAATTGCTTCTGCAAGTCGATTGTACTGAGTCTTTGTAAGCTTAAAAGATATAAGAGCAATTTTGTTTTAAAATAGTTTCCCAAGTGCCTGGAAAAAGCAGTGGTTTTGATAATAGACTTAATAATAATGATGAATGTTACAGTGGTATTTTATACTCATCCAGACCCTTTCCAGTTAGGAATTCAAAAATGCACACTTTCAGTTCTAGGTTCCTACTGACTTTTACACTGTAGATTTCTCTGTTCTCATTATAATGCAGAAAAGAGGAGCAGGGGAGTAATGTATAGTGCTAAGCATGAATCGATGAACCGTAAAAAAAGAGAGACTTGCAGCACTGACATTATATGGTTTTGATCAAGTAAATTATCTTCTTGGGTCCTCATCAACATTTTAATGATGATCTTTGATTAGTTAACATAGAAGCTATTTTTTTTAATTTTGGTTAGTATTTCTTTTAAACTTTTTGATAATATGTTCTTTAAACTCTTCATTAAAATTTCTTTAAATTCTTAGATACTTTAAAATAGTTATCCTGTCTTCTAATGGATTGCAGTGCCACATTTATGACTTTCCTGTATAAGTGCCTTCAGAAAACAATTCCTATTTCTGGAAATCTCAAAGCTGACTTTAAAAAAAAAAAAAGCATGTCTCTGAATGGCTCTCTAGACTTAAGGTTAAGTATGTGAGAGTACTTTTTTTTTTATTTTTTTTTTTTTTAGTACAAAAGATTCTTGAAAGTGGAGAGCATTTTACAAAAGGTGAAAGAAGAAACATCTAGGGAACAGAGTGAGAAAACATACAGGTTTTTCTAATCTTCCTAAAGGAAGAATGATGTAATATGAAAAAAATACAGGCCAAGACGGCATGAATCCGACAGAATGAAAGCCTCCAGGTGCAGCACCTGCTGAGGAGAAGGCAGAAAGGTTGGGGTCCCTTGATTGTCCAGGCGAGAGTAAGGTTGTTTATGGTTCTCAGAAATGTGGACACTTGCGTTGTCAACCTGTTTCATGAGGTAGGTTTTTTTTCTTTATTTATTTTCTGATTATTCCTTCAGCTTTGGGCAAGTTTCATGAGTTAGATTGGGTTCACTTTTTGCTTTTATCATAAACACTTTTCAATCAATGATAAGTGTTTGGTTTTCTTTATAATTTGATGAATATCCATGCTTTGAGTATCAATTTACACTTATTCCAAAAGATTTTCTTTTCTTCCTCTTCATTCTTTAGCTCAATTAAGGGCCTAACAACAAAAGACTCAGGTATTAGGAATTAAAATTCCATATCAAAACTCTACATCGAACTGATACTAGTTTTCTTTGAACAGTCAGATATGTGGCATTTATACAGTGTCACATCAACAATTTTCAACTTACTGTGATTGTAAATGTTGAGACAAACTTGTTTTTAGCAATTAAGAGCACTGAGTTGAGAACTAGATTTAAAATCCTACTCTGCCACTCAGGCACTATGTGACTTTGGGTGTTATTTTTCATCTTTCTAAATCTTCTCTTTCTTTATTTGTAAAATAGAATGATAAGAAAACCTCTACCCCCTGGGGTTATTGTAAAGATCAAATGGCATAATGTGAATGCTGAACATATTATCTTGCACAGAGTAAGAACTCAGGAGATGTGACTTGTTTTTAGGTTTCTGCTTTTCCTTATTTTGTGTAATTTCTCTGTAGAGCTAGTGAAGATAGGAAACTTACTAATGGATTGTGTATATGAGTTAAAACAGCTGCTCAAGAGAAAAAGAAATCAACAACAATTATTTGCCTTTCCAGAAAGCACATGGTGTATTTGACTTAAACCAGCTTGGATTTGGACATATTTCAGACAAATACACTAGAGTGAGAGAACACAGGCTGTGTATACCCAACATGTAAATTACCAAATATCCAAGACTTGTGAAATAAATGTTTTGCGTATTTTATTTTTAAAATTAAATTTATATCTAGCAGTCATTTAAATTATTTATAATCATATAGTCTCTTCCATATCTTTTGAAAGATATTATGTGAAAAATATCAACAACCTGAATTTTCTCTACACCCTATGATTACCAATTTGACCATTGCTTTAATATCTTCTTCTCTCAGTACTATATTGTTATTTCACCTTTTGGTTATAATGTTGGCAATGCTCAACTTGCCACAGCACCATGGTAAATAACAGTCTTTTCACTCTAAGCAAAAAATTTAGTCTAGTTCTCTAAACAATTCTAAGATCTTACAGTCTCAGTAAATTTCAGACAATAAATCCTTTGGTGGATGTGGAAGAGTAAATAAAAGGTTCTAGAACATAATGGTGTTTCCTGAATAAATGGGGATATTTATTGTATGAGGTATTGAGTAGAGCTAAGGGTAAATCAAGTTGGGAGCAGTCAACCTGAGAAGAAATCCATGGGAAATGCAGAAGAACAGACTATAGGAAACTCTTGACTTGTTTTAAGAATTTTAATGTGATAGATCCATGGATGGGGCACAAATTGAGGAGAATTAAGGTAGTCAAGGTCAAGAACCAAGGAGGCAGATGATAGATTTTAAAAGTTCTCATCACAAGAAAACTATTGTTGCTCTGTAGGTTGATAGGTGTTAACTAGATTTGTTACGGTGATCATTTTGTAATATATACAAGTACCAAATCACTGTGTTACACACCTGAAACTATTTTAATGTCATATGTAATTATACCTCATTAAAAAAGAACTCAAAAAAGAGAAAGAGCAAGAAGTCTTGTGAAACAGTTCAGATGTCCACAATCAGAGAAGCCACATGGCAACATGCCACAGTGACCAGGACAGAACTTTGTGTGTTCAGCACAGGCATGGAGCACTGGAGAGGGGGAGGAGCAGGACAGATTGGGGTTGTAAACTTGAAAATACACACCCCGCTGTTCAGGTGAAACATAGCATATGACCCAGAGCAGTGGCAGGCACATAACTGAGGCTCAGTCAAGGTCATTTCCCTACTACAGCAGGGCAGCAAGGGTACTGAGAAGGGACATGTTCCCAGTTCTGCCTCCAATTAGGTATGTGGCTCCATGTACACCTGTGAAATGAAAGGATTAAAGTAAACATATAGTTCAGTCTGTTTTGATTCTAAATTTCTATGATTCTGATTTTTCACATCCTCACAGTCAAGTCACTTAACCTAACATAATTTAGGCTGCACTGTAAGCTGTTTTCCCTCGTTCTGATCTTCCATTGAAGGGAGCTGGAGTACATTAGCCATACTAACAATAAAAATAATAATAGATAATAATAAAACAGACAAAATATCAACATGCAGAATCCTTTTTCATAATAAATATCCCCGTAATTTATTTTCTCAGTAAGGATTCATTAAATGCATGACAGTATTCACTAAACACCCATCACTTTGGTGGGTACCAGGAATACCTGCCCTCAGGAGACATATGCTTATACTGTAGTCATCACTGACATGTCAACAACCAAATGCCCCAATATATTCCAGGTGCTGTAACAGGGGTGTGGCCAGAAAGCCATCGGGGATGTAAAACAAGCCTGGTGAGTTCTGCCTTGAAGAGAGAGAACAGTGAAATCATTTCACAGAGGAGGTGCTGCTTGAGCTAAAACTTCATAAGAAGTAATTTGTTGCCAGGCAGACAATATGGGGAGGGAATTTCTGGTAGAAATGGGCAGGGGAAGGCAAAGATAGAGTCGTCAAACACCCTGGGTGTTCTGAGAACTGCAAGTGGAGTAGGACAGATGGCGAGAGGGATGCGAGGACTTTATAAACAGTGAGGCTGGAGATGCAGGCAGCCAGATCATGGAGCAGCTTGTATGCTAAGAAGTTTGGATTTAATACTGCAGCAAATGGGACACCAATATAGAAGAAAAAAGAAATGATGTGCTCAAATTTATTCCTTGAAAAGATTTCTCTCCAGATTACAAATCAACATACAAAACCCCACAGCATATTTATATACAAACAATGAACGAGAAGAAAAAGAAATTAAGACAATAATTGCATTTGCCATCACTTCAAAAAGAATCATATATGTCAGTATTAACTTAACCAGGGAAGTGAAGGACCTATGCAATGAAAACTACAAGACGTTATTAAAGGATTTGGACTGTGACATACGGAGATGGGAAAACATTCTATGCTCATAGATGGGGAAAATTAATGTAATGAAAATGACTATTCTACCTAAAGAAACACATAAGCTTGGCACAGTCTCCATCAAAATACCAACAATATTCTTCAAAGAAATTGAACCAAAAATACTGAAATGTATATGGAACCATTAAAGGTCTCAAAAAGCAAAAGCAATCCTGAAGAAAATGCAAAGAAATGGAGACATCATGTGACCTGACTTTACTGCAGAGCAACAGTACATGCAACAATGTGGTACTGGCATAAAAATACAAGTATAGATCAATAGAACAAAATTGAGAGCCCAGAAACAAAGTTATATATTTATAGATATGTATGTATATGTTGATACTTAATTTATGATAAAACAGCCATAACCATACAGTGGGGAGAGTCTTTAAAAAAGGGTGCTGGGAAAACTGGATGGCCATATGAAAAAGAATGAACTTGGATCATTCTCTAATTCCATGCACAAAAATAAGTTCCAAGTGAAATAAGGATTTGGATATGACCTGCAACAATAAAATTTATAGAAGAAAACATTGGTGATATGTTCCATGAGATCAATGATAAAGATGTTTTTGGAGACTTCACCTCTAAGGCAAGGGAAATAAAAGCAAAAGTAAACAATTGAGATTACCTCAAATTAAAAATATTTTACACAGAGAAAATATTATTAGATGAAGACATCCTATTGAATAGGAGAAAATATTTACATATTACCCCAGGGGTAATAACCAAGATACATTTTTTTTAAAACTTATATAATTCAATAATAAAAAGCTAACAACCCAATTAATAAATAGGCAGCAGATCTGAATAGATAATTCACCAAAGAGGATCTCCAAAAGACCAATAGATAACATGGAAAATGTTCCTGATACTTCTAATAAGGTGGTTAAGACCTTAACCTCTAATAAGGTTAAGACCTTAATGAGATACCATCTCATACCCCTGAAGATCAAAAAGACCCCCAACAGCAAGGACTTTATCAAATCCAGAGAAAGTGGAATGCTTTACACTGTTGGTGGAAATGTAAACTGGTGCAGCCATTTTGGAAAACAATCTGGATTTATCTCAAAAAATGAAAGTACCCTATGACCCAGCAATCTCCACTCTTTTGGCATTTTTCCAAAGAATGTGAAAACATCAACTCAAAAACTATATGCTATACAATGTTTATTGCAGCACATTTACAATAACTAAGACATGAAAGTAACCTAAATATCCATCAGTAGAAGACTAAATCAAGAACATGTGGTTTATCTACATTGTGAGATACCATTTAGCCATTTAGATAAATTCTTGCCATTAACAACAAAATGGAAGGAGTTTGAGGGAATTATGTGTAGTGAAATAAGACAGAATGACAAAAAAATAATTGGGCTCTGAGGTTAAGAGAGGAGATAGGGAGAAAGGATCCAAGAGGATCCTTGATGATGAGGAAAAAACATTTCTTTCGCAACTAGAAAAGCTGATCAGAGAGGGCAAGTATAAAGGAAAGGAGTGAGCAGTCAGAGGTCATTTGCTGTACTGCAGGCAAGAAAGTATGAGGTTCTGGAGTTCTGAATGAAATACAGGAATGACAATAGAGAGGAAATGGTAATACCAGCAATATCAAGGGTAGGAGCTGCAGGACTAATGGAATGCGCAAGGGGTGGAGAGGACACATTTTTACTAAGTCCCAGGTGTCTAGCTTAGAAGACAGTGTTACCATTGCCGTGTATGGACTTAGGGGTTGTTGAAGCTTTTGGAGAAAAGGGACTGCCTTTATGATTGGACTTGAACAGTCCGTGTAGGTGCAAATGGACATTTAGACTTGACTGTTGTGGAGGGCAGATTGAGAAACCCATTTAGAATTTGCAAACAATAGAACAAGCCCTGGGGATAAATATGCTCAGCTTCTCTGAGGGTGTCAGTAAAGAAGGAAAGAGGGCAACAAGAGAAGAAGTAGATTCGGCAAAATCAAGTACCACCTTTATCTTAGTACAGTTCAGATACAACGCTTGGGCCAGCAGGACTCATTCAGTAATTATTTGTTTTGAGATGAAAAAGTGAGCAATTGAGTGAGAAGAGAGGGACACAGGGCCTGAGGCAAGATCAGAAAGACAGCACTACAGATTATTCTCATGCAGACAGAAACGGAAGTCAGAGTGAAAGAGACCCCAAGAGCAAGTGTACAGTGAGAATAAAGGACTTGGGAGTGAACCCTGATCTCATTTTAAAAGGTAGCTGCAGCGGGTTCCCATGCTCCTCTGTAAAGCATTAGTCATCATTAGTCAGAGCAGCCCATCAGCAGGAGCAGTGGCTGGAGTCGCATACGGAAGGAAGATAATGCTCCAGTCCCCTGTCATGTGGGAGGCAGATGAGGACAGAGGAGACATGAAATGTCGGCTGTGAGGAACTACCAGATTCCTCAGGAGCAGGGTGTCCGCTGCGGAGAGAGGTGCCTGTTGGGCTGTAATCTGCCACCCCTTGCCATAAAGCATGGTTCTCCACTGGTTCATTCAATTACGAATAAAAATCTAGACCCAAAGTGTGTAAAATCCAAGGCGAGAACGGATGCAGCTTAGGAAAACAAACCAGACCCACATCTCCTAGGGGTCCAGTGACAAAACATTATTTGTCATATGCAGGTGACAGAGGTGGTTCGCACTTTATCAAACTCTAGATAATGAGTGAGGTTGTTGTAAACCTGAAATCTCCTGTGTTGTTTTTTTTTTTATTAAATGACAGAACATAATGGCGTATTACTCAAAAGTAACCTGACAACATAATGGAATTCAACTCAACTGAAAACTGTTTATGTGGGATCAGTTAGAATTAATCCGTTACAATAAAGGTAGTTATGCCAGTGCAAATGTAGTCCCTGCCTTCACTACTTTTCCAAAGAGGAAAACCCAAACAAAACATGATTTTGTGTAGCATGCAGATCAACTAGTAAAAGGGGAATGTAAGCGTTGCTCTACCCCCTTATCTGAAAGATTGATAATCACACTTCTGATACTTGTGCATGTCTAGTGATTAAGTTGTTGTAATTTCTTGGATGTTTTGGTGGACACACTATGTTAACACTATGTTAACTTGGCTGCCTAAGTGCCCCCCCACCACAGCTCCAACATGCTATGAACATATACATATGTGCCAGGACCCACACATGGCACACTGCTGACTAGCCAGGAGACTCCCTCTCACGCTGTCATCTGTAAAATAGGATAATATAGTGGCGTTATGGAAAACTTTAGAGTTGTGGAGGACTTTGTTCTCTGCCCAAGTCCCAGACATCTTTGTCTATCCTTCTTTCCAGCTTTCCAGTTCTATCCTTGTGGGATTTCATGGGATCACTGGTTAAGAGTTAACTTTCTTTCCTAAGCAGAACAGCACCTTGGAATGATGCCTCTTCTGGTGGTGTCTCTAAGGAGCAAATAAATACATAATAGGTTACTAGTAGCTCATCTTCTACCAGTATGCCCCCCAATGTCATGGGCTACCAAGTGGTCACTGCTGCTGGCCCTTTCTATGCTACTGAAAGTAAAACCAACAATCAACAGCAAAGTAAATACTGAAAGTCAATATGCTGATCTGGAAGACCTTAGGACAAGATCATAGGGATTAACTTGTCTGTTAATTGCACCATAACCTGTCATCCCTCTATGGCAGACAGTGGGGAAAGAACGCTATCCTTGGAGTGGGAGAAGATGTGGACAAGTCCTGGTTCTGCCACCTCTCTCTTGCATGTCTGTAGGCAGGACACCATCAGAACCTTGGTTCACTCTCTAAGATATGCTTAGTAATGTCCTCCCTGCCTCCTTTGCAGGATATCAAAAGGAATATATCACTGCATACCCAAGCTGCTATTTAAATGACAAACTGCTAAATAAATGTAAGATTTTTCTAGAGAGAAATAAATTAAAATTTTGAATATTGATAAATGCATCTTGATATTTACTGATTCAACAAATAGTTAGTGAGTACCTGCTCTGTGCTGGGTATTGTGCTAGACATTAGAGAAGCAATTATGAGCAAAAATATAGATGACATTCATGCCTTCAGGGAATTTTTAGATTCATGGGCGAGAGAAAAAGTTATCACAAGAAGGTGAACCTTTACCAATTACTGATCTCAGCCACAAATGTTCTCATTCCATCCCCCAAAAATGAACTATGACCAGGCCATGACACTATTGAATATTGTCTGTCTTTGATGCCTTTCATATTTTCAGTTAATACTATGACTATTTGATTTTTTACGTATCAGTGAGAAGAGAAATTTAGCATGTTTACTTGAAACATGCAGCAGGTCAGACTAATGCCTATTATAAAGGCTGTGCCTTTGAAGTTTATCCCCAGTCTTATTCATAACATTAATAATTGGAAAATTCTCCCATTAACCAAAGATGCTCCATATGCTGTGTGTTTTGAAAGGTCAAATCTGTGGAAGAATTTATTATATTTCATTAAAGATCTGTCTCACTTGGTTCCTTCATTAATGAAAAAAGTCTCCACTTTAAAGGAGGATGTCAAATACATGGCTCACATGCTGCCCCTCTGGCCTTCCATTTCTATGTCTGGGATTGCTAATTGATAAAGGTACAGTTTCCTACTGAGCCAGCTGGGAATCCTCCTGAACACAGCACTTCAGGCAGCCAGTGGATCAGAGCTGGCATGAGAGCTGAAATTCGCTTGCCATCCCCATTTTAGCTCTCTGGAAATCCTTGGTTCCAAAAATAATCACTAAAGTGCATATTTATTTAGGTTTTCCTCCCACCCCAGATTTGGTTGGTCTGTTTTCATCAACAGGCTCCCCTACTCTGTATCTTCAATTCTCCTGAGTTCAAAGGCAGCTGTGGGCTTTTCCAGCAAACCAACAGAGTCATGCCTTAGGCACCAGAGTCTCTTATTTTCTGCCTGAGAGCTGTCTGTGGCACTACAAGTTCTTCTTCAGTCTTAAGCAAGAACAACACAGAAATATGGGAGAGTCAGCACAACCTGCGAGGAGCCATCTCTCTCCCCCAGTGGCAGAGGACAGCAGGAGAAAGGCCCCAGCCTCACCATTCACTATAGGAAGACTGAAGTGTGCTCCCTGGTGTATGCTCTCAGAAGACCCATGGAGGCCTGAGCCCAAGGTGTTCACAGTGATTGTTCATTAGTATGTTTAGCTTCCCTGACTTACTTTCCTCATTCTTCATTTGTGCTTCTGGGGTCATCCTAGTCCTCATCTCAGACATTGCTCTGGGAAGAACCCTAACTAAAATCGATGTTCTAGAAAACATCAATTCACAAACTTTAGTCATAATGTTCCTCCTGATGATCACGGACTGCGATGAGGGCTATGGCTCTTTCCTCCAGAGTGAACCCATTAGACCATCTTTCCTTCCTCTCTGGGAATACCCTAGAAGACCCTGGGTGATAAGAATGAGGGCAGGAGAAAACGAATGCCAATTGCATCAAGAGCTCAAACAAAACAAATTTATTTTTATCTCTGTTTTGTGACTTTGATTACTGGAAAATGCATTCCAGGGGCAATCCTCTGACGATATGTGTACTTTATCTCCACCAGCAGTACCTAAATGATGCTCCTCAGGGAAGCTCAAACTTTAAGTGAAGATTGATATCAAAGCTTAGTTGGTTAGGTTGGTCAGAACAGGAAATAAACAAATGTCAGTCCCTATAGCTACTTATTTTGTGTGCATGTAAAGCTTAAAGTATTCTTTACACTAACAGATTATGTTACCAAGAAGTTCCATTTAAAATGACATCACGTCAAAGACTCTACTGTATGTTTCCTTCCAATATCCCAATGAAGTGCCAATATGACATTGAAAAGATAATGTCAGGGATGGTAAAACTGCTTATGCACTGCTTTTCAGGGCAGTGAAAGTTTTGTTTAAACCTCATCCCTCTTTCAGTTAATTCTGAAATCTCAAATCCCAGAGCACAGCATAGCAGAAAGTGAGGGGAGAGGGTGGTGACAAATTGCCCCCTGGGGTAATTGACACAATTATATTGAGCACCATGGGTGAGAGCAGAGCACCAAGAAGACTTGGGGTAGGATAGAGTGAATGTAGTGACTGCCTGAAATTATTTTACAACACAAATGTTTCTTCCCCAAAACAAGTAAATGAAATAAGAAAGTTGTGTCAAGAGAAGGTCTCCCCTGCAGTCCAGCAAAGCTGTACAACACTGTTATCATTGGAAACCTGGCTACAAGCTGTGCACATGTGTTCATTTGTGTAAAACCCAAAATAGATATCATTTTACGCAATTGAGTGGGCAGAAATGGGGACCATGAGCCTGAATCTGAATAAATCTTCCCTTTTTAAATGACTTTAAAAAAAATTAAAGGCCAGTATGAAGCATGTAACAGAATTGCTAAATATGTAAAACAGGAATGATTATAATTAGCCTTGAAGATTAAGAAGAAGAACATGATGTTGAAAAAGATATACTGCAGAAAACAGAAGACACTGAAAAAAACATCCTTAGAATTCTCACATGCTAGATGTAACCTTTGAAAATTGGAAATGCGCAGAGTGGGCTGAAGTGCAAATACCAAGCAAAGTGATGCATGACAAATTAAACAGGCTAATAAACAAATCTGAGGGTTTGGAATTACCTAGGAAAATTAAAATGGTTATTGGAATCAGTAACCACATATCCGAAAGGCCATGAACCTATTCCTTTAAATCATATACAGTGTTGTAAACCAGTGTTACCTCAATAAAAAGTACAGTAAAACAGAAACAAAAACAAAAATTGGAGGGTGAAGCTCATCTCAAAGTACAAAGTTTACCAGCTGTATATTATTGTCTGTGACCAGCACATTGCAACAGTTGCTTAGAATTCAAGAAATATCCTTCCTTTTCAGCTGCTGTCATAGATACTCTATGTGTCTTCTTTTGCTTTTGAGTAATAACTCTTTTTCATCTATACATGACTATATATAACTTCCTTCTGTAAAAAAAGAGCAGATCTAAAACTGCAAGAAATAATTGATGTAGAGATCAACTTGAGGAGTTCTCCAGTGATGGACCTGCAAGTCTCAAGGTTTATTTTGCCTCAACAGCGATCACTTGCACAACACTCTTCTATAATAATTTTGTTCACAGTATAGAGTCTCACATACCTGGCAAGGCTGGGAGTGGGGAGGGGTGTGTGAGAGTTTCCAGAGGAAGGAGAAAGAACATGCAGCTCTGTTACCTCAACAGGTCATTCATTCTTCTGCTTACCCAGAGGACATCACTTGACTTTCTACACAATTCTGTTGCATTATTTTAAGTGTAACCTGTTACTTCCACTGAGATCAGATACATAGTTCTGCTTTGCCTAAACCCAAATTCCCAAAGGCATCGCAAGCTCAATTCAGTCATAACCTGACACACAGTCTCCACTCAAAGAAATCTCTTCACTGTATTTCTTTCCTCAGCTGTGGACGCCATCATCCAGGTTTCCAAGTTCCAAGTCATCATAGACTTAATTTTCTTCTTAACACCATTCCTCCACCCACCCACCCCCAAACACCAGGCATCATCAGTTGTCCTAACTATCTTGTAACTCTGTCTTCTTTCTACTCTCCTCATCTTCCACTACTATTATTCATGCATTTGATGCATCTATTGAAATAGCCACCTTATGCTGAGCTTTCTTATAAGTACTGCGAAATCACTGTGAACAAAATAGATTTATGTTCCCTGCCCTAATGCAATTGATACTCTAGTTGGGGAGATAGACATCTCACTAATACTTTCACAAATGTAATTATGTAAATATGACTTTGTAATATAATCACAAGTGGTAATGGATGCCATAATAAAGGAAAAATACAAATGCAATGAAAAGTTATAAAAGAGAACTTTGATTTAAAATAAAAGCTGAGATATCGCCCCTGATAAACAGTCAGAGGCAGCTGTGTGAAAAGTGAGAGAGGTTGGGCAAATGAAAGAGATTGTGCAAAGGCCCTCTGGTTAGAAGAAGCTAACTATTCAAGGAACTTTAGTGAATGAAAGGCTATGACCCATGAGGTGACTGGGAAGTAGGGACCAGCTTATACAAGGCCTTGTAGGTTTTGTGTTTTATCCTAAACGCAGTGGGGAATCCATTGAAGGGTTTTAAGCATGATCACAATCAGTGATGACAACAAACTTTCTGTGATTAACCCCAGGCAAGAGATGATGAGGTGTATGATAGCCAAGGAGATGGACAGAAGTGGATTTCAAATAAACTTTGGAGGCAGACTAGACAGTATTTGGCAATAAGGAAATAAAGGTGAAGATAGGACTTTCATCTGCCTGTCTTAAAAATTTGGAGAGGCAAGTAAAAGTTACCAAAATAGAGAACACAGACAGGGAAGAAAGATCAAAGTTTCCACTTTTGCTATGCTGAATGTATGGTGCTTGTGAAATACCCACAACTCAATAAATATTTAAAGTACCAAAGCAAACATTTAATCTGTCTTAAAGATACTTCTAGATGGGTTTCTTAATTTTTTTTTTTTTTAGTTTTAATAGTCTACATACATCATTGTACACAAAATATAACTGTTGGAATTCGAATTTTCTATTTGCAACTACTGGTATCCTTCCACATATTCTTTGCCAGCTGTTTACAGTATGCCATAAACCCAGCAGCAATTTCCTCTCTTCATTGCCCTTGGTCTTGTTCAGAACATAAATAAAAAACCTTTGTGATAGTTAATATTTTCTGCAAGCCTCATCTTGCTATTAGTTTTAGCCTCCCTTATACTTTTCTCCCTTTTCCCTTCCATTCTTTTATTCCTGTTGGAAGCCATTTGCCTTACCTGTTTTATTTTGAAAATATTCTTTATGTAGCATAGTTTATCAGGAGACAACATGTGCAAGTTTATCCTTTCTACATATTCATTGGGATTACATGAAATGGTAGAGTTGCTTTCTCCATAAGGAACAAAGCCAGGGAGAAATGGCCACTGGGAAAATATCTTTTAGTGTTTATAAGAAAAACACTTTGGGCCTTCCCCTGGTGGCACGGCGGTCGAGCGCTGGGCTGCGAGGCTGCCCGCAGCCTCTGCAGTGCTGGTTCGATCCCCGGCCACCGGCGAGGGTCCCACATGGCGCGCAGACCTCTCCTGCCGCCTGCTGTTCCCCTCAGCAGTGTGTTTTGTCAGTCTGCCTGTTCTGTTCCCCGCTCTGGCTCTGGTGAATTCTCTCACCCTCCCGCGCTTCTGACTGTACCCAGTGCTTGTATGAATAAATAAATCTTAAAAAAAAAAAAAAAGAAAGAAAAAGAAAAACACTTTGTATAAAAGATGCAGAATCTTTTTAAATCAGTGGAAAGAAAGCCTCTGCTCACCACATAAAAGTAGATTATCCAAGCCATCTATGGCAGCAATTTGAAATTTTCTTTGCAAATTGAATATTTTTCTTGTCTGAAATGTGGTGCTGTGAGGTGTGGGCACCCCAGCAGTGGATATCCACACTTGCTTAATGGAAAGGTCATTTCTTAGCCTGGGTCAGTTTCATTAAGAAAAATGCCCTTTCACTTATTTCATATAGCTTAAGCAAATTATCTATGGAACTTCAGGGCTTAGCCCATTTAATGAATTTTAATAAGAAATACATGAATCAGTCAAAAAACAGAGAAGAAGTGAGTAACATTGAACTAGTTTTAATGGAAATTAGCTCATTACCCTGCTGGCTTACATTTACCAAAGGCTGAATTTCTGATGAAAATTTTGCCAGCCTGGGAAAATGGGAGGATCTTTGAATTAAAGATTAACTTTATTAGTGGTATTTTTTCCTCACTTAAATAAGCCCTAACTGGAGAGTCTAAAAACCCTGGGGCTTTTTCCCCCTTTGGAAAAAATTTTAAATAGATTTCTTATACTAGAGTTTCTCACAGTCCCTGAAATATTTGCAGGAAAGTAGTGGGAATCTGAATCCCTTCATTGCTCAGAGTCCTTTTTGAGACTGGACAGCACAGCAGGTGGGGGTCCAGGTGGGTCCTCTGTCCTCCAGGGGAGGCCACAAGGTGGGTGAAACAAAATTCTCCCAGTCATGCACTATGCACGTACTTTTGTTCTTTTTTTTTCTCTTCTTTGTTTTATTGCTTTTTTTTTTTTACTTGTGGTAAGATATAGAACTTAAAATTTGCAATATTAGCCATACTTAAGTGCACCATTCAGTAGTACATATATGCTGCTGTGTCTGCCTTCTTTTTTAAGCAAAACGAACACAGCTTTTATTAATCCAGGGTAGGGGCATCTGCAGTGAAACTGTTCTTTATTTCAAAATGGTTGCTTTTTCTTTTCTGTTGTTTAAAGAAAGGGAGAAATAGAGTTTCCTCTGCATGTCTATCATTTTTATTAACTGTAGAATCCCCAATAAAATACATGAAACTGTAACAATAATCTTCAGAACTGGAGTCAGGTACTCCAATGGAAGAAGAAGCCATTCCACATGTGCAAATGGAAGTTCAATATATTGAATGGAGTGGGGAGGCACATGGATAGATTTAGCTCTGTTTGGGGAAACTCCTAGAATCTTGAAAAATTGCTGTAATATTACCCAAATTGAGATAAAATGATAGGACCTACCCATAAAATTGCTCTTTGTTGTATTTTAACACCTTATTCTAATTGGGGCAATTTTAAGAAAATTCATCAACTTTTGCCTTCTAAAAATAAATAATAAAAATCTCTTACCAAATAACTCACACATGCAGGTTAGAAAAGGGGCTCTCCTTTCAGAACTCTTGTAAGTCTGCCCATATTCTTACTTTTGGGACATTATGGGTAATAAGAAGTAGGTTCTGAATCAGCCATTCTGGGAAACCTTCCTCTTGGGATAAGGCAATGGTGCTGACCCATCACTAAGCAATTTCAAAACAGTCCTTTGTGACACTAGCGTTGGCCACACAGAATTCTGCATCCCGGGAGGTAAGACCTCAGTCAAGACTACAGAGACACAGATAACCAAAACAATCCAATGATCTGTATATCAAATGGATTTTCTGAGCTTTCTCTAAAGCAAGATTTCTGACAATGAAACATTGGATGGGGTGCAAGAAAAGGAAATATTAAGTACTCTCTGGGCTTTTACAGAATTGAGTGGATACTACCTGCAGTAGATATTACAATTGTGTTTTTATTTTTAAATGGTTATACAGGACGTATATAAAATTTCCTTATATAGGATATTCAGATTTAGCAAATAGAAATATAGTATTCCTAGTTTAAGTGAATTTAAAGAAGCACAAATAAAATTTTTTAAGATTTATTTATGTACACAAGAACTGGGTTACAGGCCAGAAGTATTGGGGGTGAGAGGATTCACCAGAGACAGAGTGGGGAACAGAACAGGCAGACTGACTGAAATACACTGCTGAGAGGAGCAGTGGGCGAGCCAGGAGAGGTCTGCTGCACCATATGGGCAGGTCCCCGGCCCGGGATTGAATTCGTGCTGCAGTGGCTGCGGACAGCCTCATGTTGCATCTCAACCCCTTGCACCACCAGGGAGGCTCCTCACTCTGCTTTTAAGTGCAGAATAAAAATATATTTTAATTTTATTTCTGATCCTAAAGAAGACAGATTTTAGAGACCTAATTCAGTTTTGAAATTTACATTAAATGCATCCAAATGTCCTTATTAGCTACATCTAATTTTTTCCATTTATTCTCTTATTTTTTTTTCTCTTATATCCCTATACATGTTTTGGTTAGGTCACAACTTTGAGGTCTTTTGCATTTGTTATCTTAAGATTCAGAATTAAATAGTTTACATTTGCACACTCACAAAAATGCACCCACCAATAAAATCATCAGTACAGAAAACATGGATTAAGTCATTTTAAGGAACTTTAAAAGAAAAAGTTATTTACATTCCTGCTCTCATTTCCCTCTGAGGAAATGTGGTGTGGTTCGAAACCCCAAAAGTAATAGTGTTAGCAAACCAAAAATCTGTGATCTGTCTCCTGCCAGAATGAACTTCAGAAAAAGAAAAGGATATAACATTTTTATTTTGGTTTTTGGATATTGGAACAGGTTAGGTTTCCTAAAGAAAGGGCTTCCCTACCAAAAAAATTTTGTATATATTGTACATTTATAATCTATTATGACTTGGCCCACATTGTGATGGTACTATTTCAATAGCTCTTCCAATGAAGTTGAGCCCAAAATTGGAGTTTAATCATGTAGAAAACTTAACCTTATGGCTTAATCGTGCCAAATTGAGTATATCCAAAATAGATGCTTTCTATTCATCTTAATTTAAATCCTTATAGCTTGATTGATAATTTGCCAAAGAAACATAATCACATGTTATTTATTTTAAGGAAGTCTATCCCGGTGCTATTTCTTGAGAGCTTGTTTGGAGGTTCTAGCAGGGGAGCGCAGCTACTCGTATACCCTCCACCGAAGACCGGTCCATCTCTATTCGGGGAAGGCCGTCCTCTTCGACTGAGCGCGCAGCTTCGGGAGGGACGCACATGGAGCGGTGAGGGAGGAAGGGGACACCCGCCTAGCCAGCCAGATCAGCCGAATCAACCCTGGCGATCAATGGGGTGACAGATGTCGCAGCCAGATCGCCCTCACATCCCCGGTGCTATTTCTTACTACCTAAAATTACTTACTCTTCAGCTAGCAGCTGTTTTTTGACAGTGACTCAGGAAGGGCAATTATTGCTTCAGAGACTAACGTCTCTGCAGCACAAATCAGCATTAGAAATATTATAGAAACTGCTATAATGGAAACAGTAAGAAAGTTCTGGGTTGTTCCAATGGTCTGAGGTCAGACTGAATGAAACAGTGCTCAAAAAACAGGATGCCAAAGTACCTATGATGAAAGGTGTGCAAGTTAAACAACCCTCTCTCCTTGTCTGATCTTAACCAATGTCCTGCTTAGTTATTTTACTTCTAGCACCATACTGCTAAGAGGTCAGATAATTGGGCGGGAGGGGAAGGATTGGGGTCAGAATGGGGCGTTTGCAATTGTATGGGGGAATATAAAAATAAAATTTAAGATTAAAAAAAAAAAAAAAAAAGAGGTCAGATAATTGCACATTTTCCATAAGAGGAATGATCTTCTCTTAAGATAATGTCCCATATGGGGACGAGAACTCCCTAATAGAGAAACAATTTTCAATACATCTTATATCAAAACTGTGATCACTACAATGTACTCCCAGCACCTAACAAATGTAAAACAGCCAATACCCAAACTGTTCCAGCACTCCAGGAAAGAGGTGACAATACAAAAGAAGAACAGGAATTAATTGAGCATGTTGATATTGTGAGAATTTACTAAAGACACCTTTTCTCAAAGAAACTGTTGCTGGCAATTTCAGAAGGCAGAAAATAAATTTTGTCATTTACTGAAAATAATGATTAATTGGCCTAGAATTTTTTACTTTATAATTAGGGGTCAAATTGTTTGTATTGGTATTTTACAGAATGAGTCAAGGAGATAAACTTGTTATTTTTTAATCTGTTTTTTCCAAAAAGAATATGACTAAATCATTATAATTAAATTATAATCAAACCACACATTGAACAGGATTTTTCTCATTAGTTGAAAAGGGACGTAAGAAATTACAGGGTATGGGAGAAAATGAGTTATTTCTATTTGTCTTCATAGGTAAGATGATTACAACATCTGAGCCTTAAACTTAACTCTGGCTCCCAAAGAACGTTGAGAAACATGATGGATTATATATCCATTTTTTCATAAAATAAAACATCGGTGCTTTGCAGGATGTATTGAGGTGCGGTTAGTATTTATGCCACAGCTGAGTTGGAGTGTTTTAAGTGTCCAGATACTTGTGCGTCCAGATTTCTGTAGATAATGCCTATAAATTGCCTATGGCTTTACACTACTCCCATTTTGTACAAGTCCCAGTTTTAAAATGGGTAAACATATTATGTGGTATATTTTTATGTATATTTAGCATTTTATCAGATACCACCTAATATTAACACAAAGGGAAACTGTTAAAAGAAGGTAGCTATGATATGAAAAGAAGATACTTCTGGTTTTCGCTAGAATATGTTTGGCTTGCTAGGGCCAGTGTTTGCCCTGGTATTTTTAAACTTGTTCTTACTATCTTTTTTTTTTACTGGTCCTATTTGTTAAAATAATAACAATAATAAAAGAAATGGGAATTCACCTACCCTTTTAAATATCTTAGTGTTCTCTTGGATCACAGCAGAGTCAATCCAATCATCCAGCCATTGGTGGATTGATAAGCTGAAAAACATTTGGTTTGATGATACATGATTCATTCAACTAACAAACATTTGAACATTTTGCAAAACATTGTATGACACTTGGGTAGAAGAATAATAAAATAGGTATCTGCTTTAGAGAAATCTCAGCAGAACAGTCCTATAACAAGTTACCCAAGTATCTGATTCATGATACAGTTCTACACACTTTTTTAAATTTAGAACTAATGAAGCCTTATTAATTGATTTTTAACTGCATAAAGCAAGATTATTTATTATACTAAGCAAAGGTTAATTGACATTTATATCTTCTCTCTCTCTCTGAGGCTGTTTCACAGAAATCCCTAAGAATGATTCAGTCTTACGTTTTATAAACTATTTTCTGGTTTGCCGGTCACATACTTCCCTGTGCTTCAGAATAGAATCCTCAGCTGCCAAATAAGGAAATGACCTTAGAATCATTAATATGATCCCAATGAATTTATATGGGCTCCTTGAGGAAAACAATACAGCCAGGCAGAATTTTATGTTGTCATTATTGTTTGCTGTTAACTAATTTAAAGTAACCTACAATTATCTTAATATCATGCCACCTGTAAGTGGTAATGGGGTATATTTTCAAAGTTCAAATATTGTTTTCTTTATTACAGGTTTCTTTTCTCCATGGAAAACTCCAAAGCCTGTAAGTTGGAATTATTATGCTTCTTTCTTTATTTCTGGTTATTTTTGCAATCCCACTAAATAAGAGTTGAATCAGGTGACCTCTGATCTTTCCACCTCTAAGACTCTGTGATGTCAAATGAACAAATTCTGTATCCTTGTATTTGTGGGACAAATATAAAACTAACTCATCTTACTTACCTGTAGAGACAATCCTGCTGTGTTTAAAACATACTTACAAAATGAGCATTAACACTATTCAGTGTGGTATATTAAGAACACTTTAGAGATCTTTTGCTTTTCCCCTGTCAGAAATACTATAATCTTTAAAACATGGAATTTTTGGAAATAATGCAAATTATAGGTCCAAAAGTCTTGACCTGCAGTTCAAATCAGGTCCACAAGATACTCAACTCTGTACATAGTTTTATATTATATTTTAGTGTAGACAGAGCTAAATATGTATGCATATATTTATTCCATGTATGTTTTCCACATATATTTTGAAATTATTCATATATATAATTTCACCAAACAAATCTGACAAAGTAGTGCTTCTGAATCATCTTCAGATACTGGTGCTCTCTGCCATCACTTAACTCTGTTCCTAGTTCCTTTATGAATCATCCTAAAATTCTGATGTCATTGTAGGCTCATGGCTTTCATGAGTGGGTTAGCCAGGTTGGTTTCATAGATAAAGGTGATCGTTATTTGCTATTAGGTTGAAACTAGTAATTGCCCAAGTCCCAAGAGCTGGGACTGACTTTCTGGGATTCCACTTCGTGGTGTGTTAGAATATGTTACCCTGACTGGAATGTCTTAAACCCACAATGAGAAGAAAACAGTAGCAGAGTGATTCAAGTCAATAAATAAATAAATAAATAAATAAATAAATAAATAAATAAATACCTCAGGGACTCACATCCACCACCTACTTCTTTTTTTTCCTCTCAGAGTCAACAGCTCAGGGAATGAGTAGGTAATTTGTATGTTAGTTTGATGCATCTTTTATTTCTTTTACAGAGGGAATATTTGACTCCTTGCTTTTCTCAATTTGAAAATGGCAGTGATAGAATTTTTGCATACTTATAAGTGCAATAAACACTTTCCTCAAACAGTACAGCCTTGAAAATGGTTTGAAGAGATGCGAAAATAAGATAACATCGAGCCCCATAATGGGCCTGAATTTCAGGTTTCTTTCAAAGAGAGATGAGGAAACCTGGAGCTGGAGAAGAGGGACAGCCACTGTCAGAGCTGGGGCTCACCGAGCATGTGCCTGCGTAGAACTTACCTCGTCTGCTTCACAGAGACCATCAGATGGGGAAACTGGTCTTATTTGAGTTTAGGAAAGCACTTACTGTGCATGTGATTTTGAAAAGAAGTATTTTGAAAGTGTTTAATGTGTAATTTTTTTTATCTTGACCAAAATCCAAATAAGTTCTTCCTTTCACCTTTAAAGTTAAACCTGGGTTTTGTGGTTATGCACATCTTCATTTGATTTAACAAGGAATCTTGCAACCTCACCCTGGTGCTACAATTATGCAAGCTAGTGATTTCCTTATGTGTACCACATTTACACAAAAGATGACATTTGGCATAGTTGCAGCATTTGCTATCATTTTAGTAATTGCAACCATAGTCAATAATACCAAAAAACGGCTTTATGGAATTCAGTTTATAATTAATACTAGACCCATGCATTTCTATAAAAGCTAAGGTTCAGCTGAGTAAAGATTGAGCATTGCCAATTTAGTATTCTCTGTATCCATCATAAACTCTTTAGACTAAGCCCTGTAGCTAAGAGACAGTATGATATAATAGCTAGGAGGTCTGGGTTAAAGCTTTGCTTCTTCTCTTTACTATCTATGTGATCTTGAGCTAGCTATTTAAACTCAGTATCTCAAATTCTACAACTGTAAAAGGAGAATAATAATAATACCCCCTATTATGGTTATTGTCAAGAGTTAATCCATATAAAGTGTTAGTGTTTAAAGTACTGCCTCTATATGTTGAGCTCAAAAATATAAATGCCTATCATCTTAAAAGGCAGACCCTTGATGCAGAAAACCTTACTAAGTGGATTACTACGTGGATTTATACACTCTCTCCTTTGAGAGGACAATATCCTTAGTCAAGATCAGGAAACGTTGTCCTGAGGAAGACTGCTCCATTGGTCCCATGTCACATCCTAACCTGGTTACCCACCCTATGGCTTTTATGTTGAGATAGTCATTTCCTGCTTACCACGCAAAATACTGATGATAGTGGGTTCTCATTCTCTGCCATCTGGAAGAAGCCCAAGTTCATTCTTCAAATACAGAATCAAGTCAAATTCCTTCATCTCCCAGCTCTGGCCAAAAACAGTGAGGGGATATGTTTAGACTACCCTAGCTTATATAGGAAGGAAACAGTTTCTAGATTCAGTATTTCATTTGGGGAGAAGGTTTCCTTATTCACAAGCCTTCGCTTGTGCACCCTGGAATCAGAAGGTGGAGTTAGAAAAACCGATCATACCATGAACAGGGAGGTTTCCTGTTTTCTGTTTGATGCCCTGTTGTGGGCCACATGTCCACTCTGTCCTCTGACATTTCAGCAACTGTCCTTTCATATCAACAAGCCATTCACCAAGATGACAGAGATACAAGACTTCTCCCAGTTATAGAAAATGACTTCATTTCCGTGTTTTCCTTGCTTTAATGAGATGTTTATAAATATCAGTCTATGTATAGACGCCACTAGGACTAAACAAAACCCAATCAGATGCCTTGTTCAGAGGTAAATACGTGGTAGGTAACACAAGTCTAGACAGGTCAAGGCCAGAAAAACTTTAAGTGGAATAAGTGAGACCCAGGGACCTGGGCAAAGGGACAGGATCAGAGGCTTGGGTGTTTGTGAAAATGGAAAGGGACAAGTGAATGTAAAGTGTCCCTGCTGTACAGCAAAAGTGAGAGACCAAGTTGTCTAAGAAAACAAGGAGAAGTCAACAAACTGTACCCTGCAAAGGTGCTGTGAACAGAGGTGACCTCAGACCCCAGGACAGGTGGTTTGCTCCATGGTGATCTGGGTCAGAGACAACAAATCATTCTGTAAGAGTCAGGAGAGTATAGGCTGTGAGTGAACTCCTGCAGAGATGTCATGGGCACAGTGGTTTTCTTCTCTGTGATCTTTTATGAAGCCTTGGCAGAGCGACTCGAGAATCGATGCATGAAATAGCACAATGTTGTCAGTGCTTCGCTTAGCATCAACTGGACTCTTGACTAGTTCCCCCATCTCTGTGCTACAGAAGTTGTAGAATTTTTCAATCTGCCTAAACAGTGCCCAAATCATTATTTGTTCTGTAGTTTTAAGAATGTTTTTAGAAACATTAGTATTTCACCTAAAGCATGTTTACTCTGATGACTATGCATGAAGAATACATATACACAAGACCTAAGCGGGTATCTTATAACCCTCATTGGAAGATGGTGGGAGGAAATAGACATTTTCTGAAGCCCTGTGATGACAAGTGGAACATTACAGCTACTCAGACCATGTTTTTAATTTATTGACTTTTTAGAATTTAGTACCTTATGAAAGAGAAGGGAGAAAGTCAGACAGAAGACAGAATACATCCACATGGTATCTAAAGTCAGTTAAATTGAAAAATATAAAAGGATATACATTTAACCACAAGTATTTGTCTTTCCATCATAGCAAAGACACAGAATAGATGACCAAAGGAACCCAGAAGAGCTTCCAATATGAATTGTGCTATTAAATAAATTGTTAAGTGCATATTTTAAGATTTTAACTAAATGGAAACAAAAGATTCACTGAGAATTAACTTGAACTCTAAACAAATTTACTGATTATTCTCCTCAATGTGCTCTTATGCTACAAAGCACTCCTGCTGAAGCTTTAGATTGCTTCTGACCCAGGGTCTGCCACTGACAGCCACGGGAGCTCATTATTCACCTAGAGATTATGTTTAATATTTAAAAATTGATCTTAACGAGGGCTTTTCCATCCATTTTAGCTATAGAAACCTTTGTTTGAATGAAATCTTGGCCAATAGTTCATATAGAAAACAAATTAAAATGAAGCCTATTGCCCTAGTTCCTTTGGACTGTCAGAACAAAACACCATAGACTAGATGACTGATAAACTAAAGAAATGTACTTCTCATAGTTCTGGATGCTTCAGAAGATCAAGACACCAACAGATTCATTGTGGTGAAAGCCTACTTCAGACATCTTTTCACTAGACAGACATCTTTTCACTATAACCTCCCCTAGTAAAGGGGCTAGGAAACTTTGTGAGATCTCCTTCAAAAGGGCACTAATGCCACTCGTGAGGACTCCACCCTCCTCCTTCCCCAAACTCCACTCCTGACACTACCACCTGAGGTATTAGAATTTCAATGTATATGGGCCTCCGCGGTGGCGCAGCGGTTGAGCGCTGGGTTGCGAAGCTGCCCGCGGCCTCTGCGGTGCCGGTTCGATCCCCGGCTGCTCCCCAGCCACCGGAGGAGGGTCCCACATGGCGCGCAGACCTCTCCTGCTGCCCGCTGCTCCCCTCAGCAGTGTACTTCAGTCCTTCTACCTGCTCTGCTCCCAGCTCTGGCTCTGGTGAATTCTCTCACCCTCCCGCGCTTCTGACTGTACCCAGTGCATGTATAGACAAAACAAACAAACAAACAAACAAACAAACAAACAAATAAATAAATAACATGCCTCTATATAAATAAATAAATAAATAAATAAATAAATAAGAATTTCAATGTATGAATTGCAGGGACGGGAACCCAAATATTCAGGCCATAGCACCAATGTGATATAACCAATTATATCAAAAGAAGTCTCAGTGACCCGTGTCTTTAATATGCTGCCTCACCCAAGCCCTTCCACAAGCCTCCATAGGTGAGAGGCTCATGGGCCCCTTTTATGTTACACAGTGACATGCACAGTACTTGGCATTTCACATCCCATCCAGCTTTAAAATATTTATCTTTGATGGGTCAGAGCAGTGCTACAGCCCTGAGCAAAATACAGCCAGCATGCAAATAACATGTGCTGGGGAACAAAAAGTCATAATTGTGTCAAGCTCAAAATAGCATTATCAAAACTGGTGGTTTTTGTTTTTTTTTTTTTAAGTGACTATAGTTTATCGCTGACTTCATTCATTCACTACATTAACATTTTCTGAGGACTTACTCTGTGTTGTAAAGACAGTGAGGAAGACTGCAGCCTCTGTCCCCAACATGATCTATTCATGAGCCAGAGGTAGACTCATAATTATGGTTAGATGTGGTGAGCGGTGAGTGGGGCAGATAGAGGGCACTGGAGCACCCAGGAGGGACAAGTAATTAGATCAGGAAGGGCCCACAGAGATCTTCTAGAAGAGATGTCTCACCTAAATCTAGTTGCCAGCAACAGAAATGAAGAGTGCGAAGTGGGTAAACTTTGCAGAGAAAAGGAAAAATAAAGTATGCAAAGTTTCAGAGATAGGAGAAAAACTGATGGGTCCTAGGGCCTGGGAGGCAATGTCATCAGTAGATATAAAGAAGGTAAGCAGGATCCAGATCATAAGGAACCACCAGACCCCACTAGAGAGCTTGACCTTTATCCTAAGGACCTAAATGACCCAGTACATCATTTGAAGCAAGGTGATTACCTGATCTAAATTATATACACCACAGGTTTATTCAAAGCAGAAGTTTAGTTTAAGGGAAGAATCACTTGATTATTGAATGAAGGTTAAGCAGATGGTACAAATAGCTGATCTTGGTGAATCTGACTCTCTCCCTGACAGAGGGTCTCTCTTTTACTTATCTCACAGGACTATGGTGAGGGTCAAAGATATATGTGAAAGAGCATGGTAAACTGGGAAGTGTTGTGTAGATCTTTGATAAATTGTGGTGGTAGCACCAACAGCAGCAGCATTTGGGAATGGAACTGCAAGATCAGCAGTAAATGAGGCTTCACATAAGACAATGAACAATTCATAAATCCCAGATGGTGTATAATTACTTATAAGCAGTAAGGAAAGTGATTGAATGTTCAGACGTAGAATGCTGTTGGGATGTGCATAGATGTCAAATGAATACTTTATCTTCTTCTGTTTTAGTAAAAAAGGTGCAATGTATCAGGACCTTCATAGAAAAGGAATAATATTCTATATTTCTAGGTACTTACACATCAGTTACCCTGAGATACATGTTTCTTCATTTTTTAGGAGGAAAAAACAAACCCAGAGAGTGATTTGTGGAAGATACCTAGTAGATGACAAGATTATATAAGTTTGCATTCAGAAGTAGGCACCTACTGTATTTATAACAGTCTGTGGTGCTTTATTTCTGGAAATAGAATCTTTTATCTTAAGGCACTCTGACCAAAGTTTCAAATGTGTTATGGAAGAAAAGTCCACAGGGCAAGAGAGTCTAACTTAAAAGTAAGGGTTGTGGTATATGACAAGGAAATAGCAGGGAAGAATTCATCCTCAGTCATTTTCTGTGTTCTCTTTCACTTTCCAGATAATGGATCGATGGGAGAATCAAGGCAGTCCTCAAACGAGTTTATCTGCTCCAGTCATACCACAGAACCTGCCCTTTCCACCCGCCCTTCACAGAAGTTCCTTTCCTGACTCAACAGAGGCCTTTGATCCAAGAAAGCCTGACCCATATGAGCTCTATGAGAAATCGAGAGCCATTTATGAAAGTAGGCGTAAGTGAAAACCACATACAACAAGGGTACATTAATAACAGCTGAAGCCCTGCCAGGAGAAATATTGAGGCTGAAATGATTTGGCGTAATTTTATATTCTGAGCTACAAAAAGTATCTCAAAAGTAAAGCCAGATGATATAAGCTTTTCTTAAAAAAAAAAAAAAAAAAGCCTGTCAAGTCTAATAAAAGCATTTATATTTTGCTTGCTAGTTTTGTGAAAGTCACCAAATGGTAAGAAGAAATGTTTGGGATTTTTATCCACTTAATCTGACATTGATTCTGAAGCTTAGATTTTTCGCAGTGTCTTCAGTGTAGTCCTCGAAGAATTGAGGACCCTGAGTAAAATGTTAGCCAATTCTTCAGGTTCGCAATCATGAAATGAATGGTTCCAAAAGCAACATAGAGCAGGTACCAATCATTTCTACACAAATCTTCGCTATTCATTTAGTGCAATGGGAAACATTTGAAAGTTCAGTAATAAGACAAAATGTAGCGTATGTACTTGTCATCCCTTTCAAAGTTCTTCTAAAATTATTTTATTGTGTTTTATAAATATTAGAAAACAATGATTTTTAGTATTGTATGTACATTCATTGTACCTCTTTCCACCATCGAACAGGTCATCTCTTCTGAATGTTAGAGGACAGATTTCTCAATGGCATGAAAATATAATCTATGAAGGCAATAGACAATATAATATGAATCTGAGTAAATGATCAGAAAATCCCGTCTAGTGAGAATGGTTTGGGCCTCGTGCTCCAATTTACAGTTTGCTGATTTCCTTTGTTTCTTTGTCCTGCCAATGTCTTCTTCCCAACTTTATCACCTGAAGCATGAATAGCAAGTTTCAAATTGAGTGTGATCTCAAAGGATCTCAAATTTGCTTACTTTTTGATGAGCTCAGGGGCTGAGAATTATGCACCCAGCTGGTAAGGGGGAAAGTAAACATTATACCTTTTCCCCATCCTCTACAACTCTTTGTAAAAGTAATTTTGATTGATAAAGTAGTTGGGACAGCAGGCCACTGAGAAATCATTTTCATCAAAATAAATCTCCTCCTCCCCTTTCTTTTTTCTAGAAAATCAACTATGCCAGGGCTACTGTGGCATTTTGGGCTCTAGAAGATAGGGTGTGAATTCAAGGCACTAATGCTCATTAAACTAAAAAAAAAATTGAAAAGATTTCAGCACAGTTCTGCTTCAATAGCCAAGTGTTTATTGAATACCACTTCATTCTCAGCACTGAAAGAGATACCAAAGATGAGTAATATGTCCTGTTTTCACAAATTTAACTGAGGAAATAAGAAGAATAAGAGTAAACCAGTACAGAGCAAGATTTAGAACCTCTAACCTGGAGAGTGGAAATGCATTGCAGGATTAAAATATCATCATCGCATCCTTGGCTTATTTAATTTCGGGGTGATATTTAGGCTACATCAAAAAATAATTCCTTTAGTTTTTGTCTCCTTCTCAGTCATTTGCTTTCTTTTGCAGTTTCTTCTCCTATATAAGGCTTTATTATTCAGGATGAGGGCCGTGTTGCTATTTATTCAGTCTTCTCTTGATGGTGTCTGTTACTGTTGTGTCCTCCATTTCTTAGAGGAATTGCGCATGACCTTTTCCACCCCAAAGGAATCCTGGTTCCTTTATCTTGTCTCTGTGATGCTGTTTCTGCACATTGCCTTTCTGCCCTCACCTGTAACAACCCGAGCAAACCAATCTGCTTTGACCTCCCATAGCTTCCGTGTTCAGTCCTCCTCTGGGAGCTCTTCTTCCTCTTTGTTGCTGCAGCTACAGGAACAACAAACCTCCTGGCCCCCCCATGCTCTCCCGCTGGGCCCCACAGCACCCCAGCTATGCGCCACCCCACTGCTGTAATCATGTCCCCGCTTCTTGTTTTCATCCACTCTGTGATGTTTCTGAGATCACAGAAAAGCTTTCAGGGTCACCACGCTTAGGAAGCCAAAAGAGAGCATACTCATTTCCTCCCGTCTTCCTCTGCTCTATCCTGTTATTTCATAACACTAAATGGAGTGTGAATGAAACACAGAAATCATGTCAAGGGAAGAAAAACTCTACCCTGAAGATTAAGGAAACCCAGGCAGCATGTGCGATTTTCTAGTCGCTACCTAGCAATGCAGTTCGCTCTGCTTGCGGATGTCCCCAGGTCTTCAAAGAACAGATAGTTCACACATCAATATGCACAGTTTTTAACATATTGGGCTGTCTGTAAGAGTCCTTTCAAATTGTTTTCTTTCTTTGTTTAAATGCCCATTTGAATGGCGGGCATATTTTTTGGCTGCTTTATTGAGCTATGACTGACATGCAAAAAGCTATACACACTTAATTTATACAATTGGATGAGTGTGGAGGGGGGAGAACAAAATAGCCCTTTGCTGCTATACATTTACTGTTTCCAAATGTGGAAAAAATTTCATTCATTTTAATATTTGAAACAATACCAAAAAATTTAAACAAATGGAGAAAAAACTACATCTCATCATCTTCAAATAGGTTTTCTGTTTAATATAATGATCATAAAATGTACGTGTCTACACAGAAGACCTATAATCAAAATTTTCATTGTGAACCACTCCTAATTTTAAGAATCATGGTCATAACTTTTAGGTTTGGTTCCATTTAGTCTTGTGTCCTTGAACTTTTTCTAGGGAGAAAAATCAGCAGGAGCAGGGAAAGTGAGGATGGGAATTCGAATCAAAGCTGTCTGAACCAAGTCCCCTGGCATTTCCCTGGCCTATAGTAATCTCATAGCAACCTCCCTTATAACCTGGTCTAAAGCTACAGAGATTTTTTGCACTCACATGCAAAATTGGGTTGCAGTAATCCAAAAAAGGATATACTTCCACCCACAAGCTTCTGCTGTACAAAGCTACAGAATGTTTGTTATATCAAGACTGTCAAAAAATATTTGGATTCAAGTCACCAGTCCCCTGCAAATGGTAGAAATTTATCAAATGATGTAAACGCTGCTGTGCCTCATTTGGCTCATAATTAGATTATGCTGACATTTTAATGTGCATGCACAGGACATCTTAATAAAGATGTATTCCTGAGGAAAAGTGCTGTGATTTTAAACTAACGAAGACAACCGTACGATACTTAGAGCTACGTGAAACAGAACATGACAGGTACATGCTTACAAGAGGAAAACTAGAAACACCTCCCTGTCTTCTTGAGATCCTCTTATAGAAGAGGTAGGACTGAAGGGAGAGAGAAGGAAGACTCTTCTACCCAGAAGTTAAGGTGATGTCTCTGATTAGGGAGCATTAGGCAGAGTACCCAGAAGTGGCCCCTCCAGGCTCCACGTCAATGAACAGGAGTGTATGTAATGCTCATTATGTGCCTAGAACTCTGCCGGAAATGATTTCACAAGAAATCATTTCTATTCATACAAAACTTACAGTGAAATTAGGGACACCAAAACATATATAGCAAATAGTATCAGTATCTTAGCATGTGAAATTTTGCAGTAAATATAGACAATAATTTAAATATAATTAGACAATTAGATTGATAGTTTCTCATTCCATGAGCAAAGTTGATATTTATTCAGGAGAATGTCATGTGTTAAGTATCTTCTAATTACCCAAAATCTCATTAGCCTCTATTGGAAAACTCTGTGAAACAGTTTTTTTTCTTAATTTTCAATTCCACATCAGCTCAAAGCTTATGTACGTAAAAGAGAAGCCATGCCCAAAAAAAAAAAAAAAAAAAAAAAAAAAAAAAAAAAAAAAACCTGCCAAAGAAGTTTTGACCAGTGGGGATTCCAGGTTTTCATGTTAATTATTTAAGCAGTGACCCTCTGTCATTACAAGTGATTCCCAGAAAAGACCAGAAATCTCCCCATTCCCATCTTTACCAAGACTTTTAGATAGACATCGATTTTCCTCTCTGTGTAATAGCCTCTCTCGATAATTGACTTCTTGCTGTCCCCATTATTTGCAATTTTAAAAACTGAAAGTAGAAGAAAACATCCACCTTTGCATAATGGCATATCATGCTGTTTTCTACTTCTCCCTCCTCTGTCCTTTTCCCGTAAATCTCATGGAAGAAGGACTTTCATTTTCTTTACAATCACAAGACGAAGAATTTGTATTTTCTCAATTGTATACTAACATGCCCACTGTTGGACCATGTGCACCATTTCTAATCTTGAAAAATAACGATTTTGGAAGGACCTCGCTGCTGCCCCACCCCACCTGCCCTCCCTTCCGTCTCTGGTTGTGATTGTGTCAGTGCTTCATCCGTGTGTTTCTGCTCCGATGAGAAGCAGCTCACGCTGACCCTTGCCTGTGAGACCACTCGCCAGTTTGCCTGAGAATATCCTGCTCCCTGTTGTCCTGGTGGCATGATTAATAGCTCTCCTTCCACTCTCCAGTGTTCTCATTTGAATGATAAAGTGGGTTCCCTTTACTACATAATCTCTTAAAGAAATAGGCATCATTACCATCCAAGAAAAGCATATGTCTAAATGTAGAGACCATGGACAAAATATTGATACCTGCACAAGTAAATAATTGCTTTAGAGTTATTCATCTGACTGATTTCTTGCCAATACGTATTTTATCCCTAATGTGAGAGGAAAAAAAGCATATGCCGTCACCTATTTGGTAATCACACTGCCAGTAAACTCCCACCATGTGAAGGAAGTTGTACATGTGTGCCAATTAGAGGATGGCAAGTTAAGGATTAAAAATAGGTAACAAGACTTCATACAAATAAATCCTATACCAGAGAGTTCTCACTCTCATCACAGAGAATAAGCCAGATTCCACATGCAGTAGTTGAAAGACCAAATAGAGTTCTTTTCTCCTGCCTTCTTGCCCCAAGGCAAGATTATACTTACAAAACTGCACCTGGGGAGCTACTGTGGCCCTTCATTTTATTGCCCAGCAAGGCAAGGCAAAGTGCTTCCCAAAGGAAACAAGCATGGCTCACTTTGAAATTTACAAATTTAAGTTTTGATCATGCTAATGCGCTTCTTGATTTAGGAATGAGGGTTCTGTCCTGTTGCTTCACTCTTCTTTAAGCCAAACCTGGTCTAAGGGTTTGTCTTATTGTCCTCATTTCTTGGGCATATTTCCCACTGCAGCCTCTGAAGCAGGAGCAGACACGCAGATAAAAACAGAAATAGAGAAAAAAATTTTTGTTCCCTGAAACCCTTCCTTCATGATTCTGTCCGTTGGTGTGAACCCAGGATAAATTATGACTAAAGTTGTCCAAACTTTTTTCCTCTTCACATTGAGCCTTGGTTATTATAAATAAACAATTTATGAGGTACAACATGTCCATACTCCTTTGCAGTAAGACATCACTCAAATGTAAGATCATAAAAGTGTCAGGGATCCATATGGTGTAACGTGCTTTATGATATAACCTCTTCGGAACAGAAATTCCTCTGAAATGTCTTCAATAAGAGTTCACACATAATCAATTTCTCTTCCCTGAAATTAGGGAGCATTAACCCATAATAAACAATGAGTTCCACCAAAGGTAGCAATCAAAAGTAACGGCTGGCCAGCCAAAGAGCATAATGGAGGGAGCAAACTGTTCTTAGTACTATACTTGAAATGAAATTGTAATTTATAGTCGATCAAAAATAGACAGCTGTGGTTTTCACATCTATGGCTTTTATCCGGCTCTTTTGTTGCTCGACTTTCATTGTGGAATTCTTTCATTGTTAGTATTATAATGCAAACATAAAATTCATGGCTAATCACAAATGGGAAGTGGCATTTCTAAACTGTTGTTTTTTTCTGCTGCTCTTTCCTTGTTATTATTAGTGAACAAGAGGTATAGTTTGCACTGTCTCCCATCCTGACAGCAGAGCCACTTGGAAAGATAGGGTAGTAAAAATTATTATCCACCTCTGCACCTGAGCCTGGTGCTGGGAGCCGCACCACACAGGGGGAGCAGAGAACCAGAACAATGAAGCCTGTGCAAGTCTTGCTTGAGCCTTCTTGTCACCAATATCCTTTGCCCATGTGATAACATGCCCAATACAGTCAAGCAGAACCATCAGTAAGTTCAAGAAAGCCACGGAAGCCACGCTGCAGGCAGCTAGCAAGTGATCCTGAAAGGCCACACTGCCTTCCTCAAAACATCCTCATGTCGGCGCATTGTTAGAGCAAGCCCTGAACTCACATGCTAGGACATTGCTGGTGTCTAGTGCCCATAAGGTACCACCCACAGATGCTCTCTGGAGCACTGTCCTCTTTTAGTGAAACACAAAACAGGATATGTAAGTATTAAGACATGTTTACCAGTAACTTTAGCCTTGTAAAAGACTAGGAAAAATTTAATAACATCATCATCTTAAATGTCCTCAACTGTGCTATGAAGGTTAATTTTTTGAACTTCTTTCCTATGGGAAACCCATTATGACTATCCTTAGTATAATTTATGTTACGATTTGATCTGTGAAAATCGTAACGTAACTAACAAAAATTGCCTTTTAGTTTCTAAATTACATTTTATATCACTTTGTAGTTATAGTATATATTGATAAAGGAAATCAGTAAATACAGTTAAGTTGTGTTTGCCATTATTAATATTTAGATTTTAATTTGGAAAATTAAGTTTAATAATATTTAGGATCGCTTAGTCAATAACTTTGATTATATTTCTATTCCCAATAGGTTCCTTTTAATAAAGTTTCCATGATACAGTCAAAGCAATAAAGATAAAAAAAACTTAGTGGAGGGGATATAATTTTCCATGTATTTCAGAAATTAGATCCTATCCAATAGATTAAAGTTATTTCTTCTGTAGTTTAAAGCATAATGTTCCTGGAACCAGGTAGGAGCTAGAAGGGAGGGAATAAACGTGAGAAGTAAACTCACGTTTACTTGAGAGTTATTTAGTGTGTCAAAGCATTTTGTTCAAACCACAAGTTGACAAGGTAACCCAAAGTACTTTTCATGAATAAATATGAGACCATGAGGGCTACAGTAAACTGAATGTAATTGCTAAATGACAGGTAGGTCTTAGTGAGATTATAATAATACACAATGTCAGTTTTACAACAAGAGGAAGTGTTTAGAATGCAGCAGTCTTTCCTCCCTGATACAGGTCTATCTTTCTGATGAAAGGCTACTTCTCAATTCATAATCGTAAGCAGTCACACTAAATATGGATGTTTTAGAAAATTCTAATTCTGCTGAAAAACTACTGTGAAAACACAGCTTGCCTGGCAGGGAGGATCGTCCTGCCCACAATGGGGAAGACCAGCTACAAGGGGTAAAGCTGAGAATGAGTATCAAACCCAGAGGGCTGGCAGGGTATATCAGCACCCCCTCATGCGGCTTCTGTTTCATGTGACTGTTGAACAGTGTAGTCAGTGCTTTATTTGAAATAAACAAAGACAGAATTTGTCATAATTTAAGTTTTTAATTTAATGGTAAATCTGTTTTTTGCAGTGCTTCATAAAGCACAACATATTATATATACATAATATGTCATATGTGCAACAAAATTGTTATCTTACACATTCAAAATGGGGAAGTTCTAGTAAACTTTATTCTTAATCTTTGCTTTTTAAACCTAATATCCCTTAAGTTGCCTCCTTTGTAAATGCTCTTGATATGGCATAGTAATTTGTATGACTAGCTATTAACTTATATGACCACACTAAAATTGGTCTAAAATTTGAACATTAAAAATAGTTTACATTTAATATTAAAGTCTAAACTGTAATATGTGTCAAAGAGTTGTTCTCACAAGAAATTTATTTTATTCAGGTAACACTGGTTTACAACACTTTATATAAGTCAGAGATTCATACCTCTTCGGATGTCTGTTATCACACCAGTCCCATCATCAAGGCGCACCTGTAACCTTCCACCAAACTTCATTGTCTTCCTCTCCCATTTGTTCCCCACCCCCCACACACCCCCTTTCTAGTATGCTTGATTTTCAGTTAGATTTTTAGGCTTTATTTTTTTTATTTGCTTATATCTGGTCCTTTGTTTTGTTTCTCTATATTCCACATGAGTGAAACAATCTGATATTTGTTGTTATAAAAGGCAAGAGTTCCTTGTTTTTATAGCTGAGTAGTATTCCATCATTTATATATATATTTTCTTAAACCGCTCATCTATCCTTCAGCACTAAGGTTGTTTCCACAACTTAGCTATTGTAAATAGTGTTTCAATGAACATAGGACTGCCTATAATCCTTCAATTAAGTTTTTTATATTCTTTGAATAGCTACCTAAGAGTGACATTGCTGGATCATAGAGCAGATCTATTTTTATACTTTCAGAAGCTTCTGTCTTGTTTACATAGGAACTGGGTCAGTCTGTGTTCCCACTATGTATGAGAATTCCTTTTTCTCCACACCCTGGCACACACTCGTTTCTGGCCTTTTAGTATAGGCCATGCTCACTGGTGTGAGATGGCATCTCATTGTGCTTTTGATTTGCTTTTCCCTGGTCTAAAGTGATGATGAACACTCCTTTAGGTACATGTTGGGCACCTGTATGTCTTCTTTGGAGAAATGTCTCAGCTCTTCTGCCCATTTTTTTGACTGAACTATTTGTATTTGTTGTTTCTGCTGTTAAACTGTATGAGTTCTTTATAAATCTTGGATATTGGCCCCTGGTCAGATATATGATGTGCAAGTATTTTCTCTTACTCAATAGTGTAGCTTTTCGTTTTCATGATAGTTTATTTTGCTGTACAGAAGCTTTTAAATTTGATATATTCCCATTTGTTTATTTTTACTTTTATTCCTCTTTGCAAGAATATTTATTGTTCTTTTCTGCATACATTGTGAATTTATACACTTGAGATTTAATATTGTTTAATCTCTGTGAAAAATTCTTTGCATGATTCAAAAGCCAAGCAACATGAAACTTAATATTAAGTTCATCACAGAGGCAAAAATATTCTTTGACACTCTCAAGAAGTGTCTCAGCTTAACATAAAATAGGTCTTCTATTTTTTTTTTAAGCATTTCTTGACCAGAGGCTTATGTACATGTTTTCTGCTTGTCTTATGTTAAACCCACTTGTGTGGTTTAGGAATTTCTCTCTCAACATAACTGTGAAAGAACAGGGAAAATATATATAGTATATAGGAAGAAGATGTTAGAAAAAATTATAGCATAGTCAGAAAAGAGCATAGCATTTAACTGTAGTGCTATTAAAATAAAACAAAGGAAAGAGAGCTTTATGGAAAGTTTACTAATTCTTAGTAAACTGAAAATAAAATAGACATTTAGATAGAATTATTTTTAGAATTTTTTTCTACAATGGACCTTGAAAAGCTTGTAGAATGGTATACCAAAATAGCTTTGTAAGACATTTAGTTTTCTGGCCCTTGATCTTGCCACCTACAAAATTAAGAACTTTGGATGGAAGAACTTAAACACCTTGCAGCCTTGAAACTGTATTAAACCCTCTACAATGTTAAGGCAGTAGAATTGGAAATTAATTTAATTATGTCACTTTTTACATGTTCATCAGTTCCAGACAGTTGAAAGTCTATTTCTCAAACATGTAGGGTTGGGGAAAACTGTGTCATTTTGGACCATTCATTACTTTTGATAAGTTTTAATGCATGAGAATAAAATATCTCTAAGTTCTTCCAGGACACAGTTTGTAGGTTTTTCTGAGTCCTAGAATTCTAAATGTGGGCTATTTCTACATTTTAAAGACAGTTTATACTTCCATATATTTTTATATGTAGCACAATTCTCATGCAGCCTCTCTATTGCTAAAATAAACCAATTTATCTCAACTATATAACATCAACTATCTAAATAATGGGAAATATCAAAGTATTTGGGCTGGTATACATGAATCCACACATGTACTGGTTGAATGTTCTACTTCCACTTCAATATTTGATGACACAGTATGTGTCAGCACAGTGGCTACTAGAAATTTTTAATTGCTTGTATAGCTTACATTTTATTTATGTGGGATAACACTGGACTAGATAAATGATAATGATTTTTAAAGACCTATATTTACTGTGTATGCTTCAGATTCTGGATTCCTTATAATGAAAATCATAGCTAATAATATTTGAAAATGGTGAACTTTTTTCCATTCTGATCTAAAAGAATTCAGATTTTTCTATTTTGCATGCCTATGAAAGAAAGATATTTATAGACATACCTATATACATAAAGCAGGGTAAATCTGTCCTCTAATTTCCATGGAACTTAGAAAAAGAAATTCATTGAACACCAGACTGGGGAGGGGGAGTTATAATAGGAATTAAAAAAGAAAGTGAAAGATGAGTTTTTATATGCCTTAAGTGAATTTCAATTTTAATTCCCCATTTTCCCATCCAGAACAAGTGCCACCCAGGACCAGTTTTCGAATGGATTCCTCTGGCAAGTATTGTTCAGTACTCACAGTCTTGTGAATGAAACATCTCATTTTGTAACCAATCATTCTTCTGAGTAGTATCAGTTTATTAGTATTTAGTCACGGTGCTAGGATTTTATTCACCCATATAAACATGTATTTAAAGTAGCAAGCAAATTGCATCGAGGGGAGCCTAAATGGATGCAAAGAAAACAAACAAATGACAAGAGGACAGTCATAGTCACTGATCTTTTTCATAATATGATTTAATAAAAGACTAGATTAAAACCCAGGTGTCAAAGAAACTCACCAGAACTGACTAGATCTTTGCTGTATAGTACAGTAGTTTCAGCCATATGTGGTGGGCTCTTGAAATGTGGTCACTCTGAATTCAGACATGCTGTAAGATGTGTATAAATCCACACTAGATTTGAATGACCTAGTACAAAAGAAAGTATAACCTTTCATTACTTGCTTGTTATATTGATTAATATAATAATAATGCATTAATAATTTGAATATATTAGGTTAAATAAAATATACAATTAAAATTGATTTTACTAGTTTCCTTTCACTTTTTAAAATGTGGCTATTGGAAAAATTTTGCATTAACTTATGTAGCATACATTTTATTTATATTATCTAACAGTGGAGTAGAGAAATAGAAATAAGAAGCTAGGGTATCTCAAGAGATTTGCAGTTTACACATTTCCAAAGAACTTTTTCAAAATTTGTTGATGAAGAATGAAATAATTTTGCATCAATTAAATACCTATATCAATTTATTTTTTTAAACCATGCCAATTATGAAATGCTACATTTTAATGGTATTTTAATGTAGCATCATAAATCCAAGTTTAACAGCTATTAGTAATAATTATTTTACTTTAAAAAATTTTGACCTAATAATTCTGAAAAAGGCAATTCAGTTTAGGCTTAAATAGCTAATGTTATTATGGAAATGAAGGAGGAAAAGAAAGATTTGGGGTTTTTTTTCCTTGAATTGGTAATGGAAATACTTTGAACAGCTGATCAGACTGTTGCACTGAAATGATTGCAGAAGAGAGTGTTTCATAATAATAGTACTATTTCAGGTCTGTGGGCTCACAGCACACATCTCTAGAGTGTTTCCATGATGACAGCTCATTATCCATCTCAGCATGTTCTAACATTCCTTAGAGAATATATGTGCTTGAGAGCATTTCATTCTGTAACTTTCGGTGTCTTTTTTTTTTATATATTTAGAAAATATGGAAGATATTGCTTATTATTTTGTCCTCAAATAATGTCTGAAGTATTTGTTTAGCTAGGCCTAAAAATTTTTTAAGCATGATCATTCTTACTGGCTACAAAATCCTCTTAATTTCTAGGAATATATTATACCCAGTGGGAACACGAGACCCAATAATTACAGTTGAAAATAAAAGCAGGATTTAATTTAAGATTCTAAATCTCAGCTTACTGGCCACAGCAAATCACATTTCTTTAAAATCTCAACTTCTGAATGTACTTTAGTTTAAAAGAACAGGAAAAAAGAGTCAACTAATTATTTAGATTACCTTGATGTGTATTTGATACACATTTTGATGTGTATCAAAATGATATTTTTATATTGCTCCCAAAAATTACTTAAAGAGTAAATTTATATTATAGTTTGAGGATATTATATGACTATACAATCCAGGTTTTTATGAAAAGGACCAATCCAAATATTTTGGTAACATTCACATAAGCTATTAAATATTCTAGAAAACCATGAATATCCAAAATGTGTATATATACATCTCCCAAAATATTTCTAACATTTATAAAATGTCTTTTATCAAATTGTATGTCTTGTTTTTTTACTCAGATATATTTATCATAATTGTAAGGTATCTTATTAACTTTAGACACATGAGACATTTAGGCAAGAGGCAAAAATGGTATTAGAAAGTCCTAAATAATTATGAAACTAACCGATAACTTCATAGTGGAATAATGGTGTGGATTATCAGATCTACTCAATTGGTGAGTGTCCTCAAACAATGAAATTCAAGAAACATTTACCTAGCAACTCTTACAGGCTATCTGTAATGAAAACCTATGGGTAGACAATGATAATTATGTTAATGCCAGAGGAGAATTTTAGTGAGAAACAAGGTGGAATCCATAGCCAGGGCTTCTGAATAGACAACTCACTCAAAGTCAGAGACCAATATCATAGAAACCAAAAGTCAGAATTATTTCTAGAAGGAAAAGTTTCCTTGTTTAGGAACAAAAAACACTCAGGAATTGTGAAAGATGCCATCAACCATATTAACTGAGACACAGAAATCCATCAGAAGAAGAGAAGAGAATACATTTGCCTCAATCATTAGAATGCCATCCCTGACCTTAGAGAGACCAGTTTAGTTTTGTCAAGAGAACAGAAAGCAGGCTGGCAGGATGAAGTATGAAATGAGAGAGTGAAGATAAGAGAGTGAAGGCTCCATTAAAGACTACTCTTCCTAAAAAACATGGGCCGAGCAAGGGAGTGTTTATGATGGGGAAATCGGAGTGCATCTGGAGACTAAGGAAAAAGACCAAATAGGAGTGGGAAGTGACTTCTGGCAGGGCTGAAAGTGGCCCTATTCACAAAGGAAGAAGGGGAAAAGGAAAGCATTCTCTTAAGGAAAATTGTATGTATTTTCTACTTACCTGGTAATATTACATTTAAGCAGTAGAAACTATTTAATTCCTGTTTAACTAATTCTGTTTCTGGAGTGATTGGAAATACAGAGGCAAGGGTCATATTTCATGATCACCTTAATTCCTAATTCCTTGCTCATACTATCTTTCCTAGATCTCATTACAAAGAAAAACAACAAAAAAAAAATAATGCTTTCCAGCAGAAAAAATTGAATGCATTCTCTGTGCCAAGCTGTGATTAAAAGCCCATGGTACTTATGTTTTAATTAAAACATGAAAGGAGATTCAAGTACCAAAATTTAATTGACATGTTTACAGCAGCATCCCATGTGCCAAATTAATCCATAAAAAATGCTGTTCTTTGCATTTTTGAAGCTTGAAACCATTCATAAAATTAATCAGTTGTGTTCAGTCACCCATCCTTTTCCCTTGAACTGTATATAAACCCATATCTTTCCAAAACTGGACCTGGAATACATATAGCATAGAAAGAAAGCTTCCTGGAGTTATAGTGCAAAATAAAAATCAGCTTCTGCAATTCTGCTCTTTTTATTATGAGGGAGGTTGTCCTGACAGCAATAACATTTTCTACTTTCAAGCAGGCAGGCTTTTCAATATTACTGGGAGCCCAGGATTCATCAAGCCTTACAAATTCCATTCAGGAAATTTGCCACAAGGGTTATGCAAAACCCCATCTGAGAACACTATCTAAAGATCCTTTAATAATGCCCAATCAAACGGGTACCTAAGTTCTAGGGAAGTAGCAATACTGACCCGAGCTGGTCATCGAACACCAAAGAGCTTGCTGCCTCTCCTTAATCCGTATCTCCACAACCACTGCCTCATCCTGAGTTACACCAAGCAATTGTGAGAGTCCCAGTAATAGTGCTGCAAAAAGAGCTGAGAAAAAGACAGTGAGAAGAGAACACAGGAAGCAAGAAAGCAAGACAACAGAGAGAAAATCAGGATGTCAGTGGAGGTATGGTTGCGTGGCATCCAAAGTGACTCAGTGCCTCCAGGTGTCCACCGGTCTCTTTCATCTAAGAGCCCTCAAGGTGCACAACCTGCAAATCAACAAAAGAGAGGGGTGGTGATTGTGTGTGTGTGTGTTGCATTGAGTTTATATTGGTTTACATTGTTGTTTCCATAAAAGAAGGGTAGGCTCCCCTCCTCAGACATCTTTGCATAGTGCACACACAACCAAAGAGCCCATAGTCCATCCCATAGACCTTTGTACATGTTAAATTCTGTCAGAATGAGGGGGAGAGTTGGCCCTTGACTGTCTTTGCTTCATTTTCCTGCACTAAGAGTGGGAAAGATAAAATATGATAAAATAATTTCCACATGTCATCAAACCAGGAAAGCAGTTAAGGGAATATATCAGGTGTATCATAATTTTTCAAGAGCACTAACAAATCATGATGAAAAAAGTAATATCTCCCAGCTTTGTGCATATAATTTTAGTTATTTTCTAAAGTCAGATTCAAAGGGGGCAAGAGAAACTCAAGAAAAATTATTTTTTTAAAAGCTCTTATTTTCCCTTTACAAAATACTATTGCCTTAAGGCACCATCTATCATTTAAACTTTTTTCTTCCAGTTGACTATTTCTCTAAAGTTTTCATGCCCTGCAGCCTCTGAGACTGTGCTCAAAATTAACAAAGAAATAAAAAATAAATCACATCTGCTAGTACACTTCTCTCTCTGCCTCTCCACTTGCTCTTGTACCATGAAGCTGGGGCCTCTGCCCAGAAATATGGAGGGTGATGAGGACATGATTGATACATTTCACCATGTATTTGAAATCAGAGTGGTCAGATCAATAATCAAGGGATCATGCTGTCACCAAAATGTGCACAAAGAATAGAGGGAGAAGGATAAATGCCCTTCTTCAAGTGTTTTTTAGAGTTTAATAAAATTAGCTTAACAAAGGAAACCTGGTTTATTCATTAGGGAAAAGTCTTCCAATTACTTAAGGAATCATTTTATGATACAAGACAACCCCCTTGTACTTTAGCACACCTCAAAATTCCATTACTGAGATTGTCATAATTTCAGTATTTGGGGGAGGGGGCGCTTTACTTAGAAAATAGAATGGCTCACACTGTAAACTCCTTTTGGAGTCCCTCGTGCAATATGGATGGGCACTGAAGTCACTGGAGAGATGAATTAGTGCTTACCCTACTCACTGGCAATGCAAAAATGGGAGATTCTGAATAGATGGAAAATTCTGGTTAAACATACAATAGATCTATCATTTTCAGTGTCAAAAACATATCATGTTTATACATACTTTATGTATATAGTATTTAGGGTTCTCCAAGCTTAAAAATGACCTTAGAGAAGGGATTTCTGTGAGCAGTCATACCATAATCAACTTTTGAGATTTGCGCAGTAATTGATATTAACTAGCGTGTTCCTGTCTTTCCTTACCTTTCTGCCTCTCTTGGGAGGAATACAGGTAGTTGTTATGATTTTGTAGAGCTATTCCACCTGCCTCCAGACTTCCACAAGTTTAACACATACCCCAATATGTGGTTTCATATATGATGATATAGACCCAGAGTAAACTGAGTCAAAGTCAGTTGTGTCTTATAGAGTATAAGGCAAAGTTTCCGTCTTCACTTTACCATCCAACTCTAACTACTTAGCAGAAATTACATTCTTCTAACTTCTCCCATCTTTAAAATATGAACGATAATGCAATTCATAGAGGATGACTAATGATTTGGGGTCCAATTAGTTAGTCTTCTTTGAGTTTTATATTATTCTTTGAATTGAAAACACCATGGTTAGATATGTATCTGGTCATAAAAGGGCGTGAATGGTCATGGTCTTGTACTATCTGTGTACATGTACTTATGTGTCTTACTTTGCTCTTTAAGAGAGCACTAGATACATAGTCATCAGATGGCCACATGTCAGAAGTCATTGACTTGTGTCCCATGTATTACTGGGCGCGCACTGCCCAGGTTGAAGGGTACCAAGACCAGTCCAGTATCATTGATTTCTGTGAATTGTATTACTTCAACAATTCCACTGACTGTCGAGCCTAGAAAAGATCTTGTAGGCCATCATTCATTTAGACTCTGTGTCAACTCTAACAGCTACTCTGTGTCCAAGAATTACTACTGTATATCTAGGAAGCACAGACATAGCTTTCTGTCCCATGAGAATTCTTTGAAATACCACCCCAGTTTCTGAAACCACTCTGTGTTAGCAAGGGTAATTTAACTCAATACTTGCTTCTATCCATTCCAATAACCCCCTTTAATTCACTGAGGCCCAGAGACCACTAAATACTTCTTAAGCAAAGAATGGCAAAATAAATATTCTCCAGAGTTGCTGACATAATGACAGTAGCCATGAAACTGTACAATTCAGTCATGATGGAGACATTTCCTCCTGAGGATAGTTCAAAAGGTCAAGTGCCAGGGGTAAGAAGAAACCATAGTCTCCTTTAAAAGCCAAAATTTTCTTACAGTTTCAGTTTACTTAGTCTAGGGATTAAAAACCTTGCAAAAGGGTTTCTCAGTTGATTCTTAAAGTACACTTCTGTTCTTTCAGCTTGCTGCAGGAAAGTATACCCCTCTTTTAGCTTTTTAAATATGTTAGCAAAGACAATGGTGCATTTGCTGGTGGCTTCTACAACTTTAAATGTTTGGGGAATAAGAGTTCATCTGAGACCTAAATTATGAAAAGTCCAAAGGAGCTTGTCAGAAAAGAAAAACATCACTCAGACCCTAATAGAGAAAATTTTCAATTTTGTATTCCCTAATTTTTATAACTCAAAAAAAGACAACTTCTATTAGGCATAAGTTTGTACTCCCACCCCTAACTCCCCAAGTACAGACACTAAACCACATCCTTTATTAACATATGTAAGCAAATTACTAGGTGGTACTTGACCAGGTAGCTCTAGGCACTCAGCATCTGTTTTCTCATCCTTCTAAAACAATCGTTCTAGTCAGAGTAAACATCCTCAAAGTGACAGCCAATCTTCTTGAGAGCAATCCAGATGCTCTCAGAAAAAATAAAGAATTATAGAGGCATCAATTTTTTTTTTTCCACTGGGAAAATTCATGTGCTCCTGCTGTCTATGACAGCATGCAAGTAATGCCCTCGGTGGGTCTATTAATGCAGACTCTACTTAATTTTGGAGCGCCACTTTTCTGTTACCCTATATTTTTATCCTCTATGCTCTCTCCACCATCTCTAATGGCACTCTCATTAATCATGTCCACAAAATTAATTTATCATTGGTGTGTTCAGTTCCCCAGGGATGGGAAGGAAGCAGGATTCATTACTCAATGGGCTGTCCTCTATGCCAGGTCCAGAGTATAAGGAGTTGGACGTTCACCTTCGGAGGATGGAGTCTGGATTTGGCTTCAGAATCCTTGGGGGAGATGAGCCTGGACAACCTGTAAGTTGAACACTCTTTATTTCACTTTGGACTATATTGTATGTATATGTATGAGGGAAAAGAGCATTCAGAGTGACATCTAAAAAAATTTTTAGACCCACATAAAAAGTTTGAAGTTGGTTTGTATGGCCCGCTATTCCCTCTTGCAACATGCCAGTGTCGCCATGCCAATATATCATCGTAAATCAATACACATTGCATTGAGAGGGACATTACCCTTGCTTAGAAAGGATTGAACCCCTCATGACTGTTTCAATTATTTGATTGTATTGGATTTTCGGTCTCTGTAGGTAATAGCTCACAGGTAAACGTGCAGTATGACAAAAGTTACATATAGGAAGATGACTTGGAACAAGAAAATTACATATGTTTTTAAAAAAACTACAGAGGAGAGAAAATGCAAGGATAAACAAAAGTAAAATCAAATTCAATGCTGCAGAATCTCAGTCAGACTTGAATTAGGGATTACCACCAGGAGGGCAGATTCAACTGCCACTACATTAAGAACTGGAAAGGACTCTGGACAAGTGTGTGTGCACATGCACGCATGCACATCAGAGTTAAAGCATAAAACAGTATATATTAATATACAGAAAACAATATACAGGGCCTCCCTGGTGGCGCAAGGGGTTAAGACACAACCTATGAAGCTCTCCACAGCTACTGCAGCATGATTTCGATCCCCAGCCAGGGAGATACCCATATGGCGCAGCAGACCTCTCCAGACTGGCCCGCTGCTCCCCTCAGCAGTGTATTTCAGTCAGTCTGCCTGTTAAGTTCCTCACTCTGTCTCTGGTGAATCCTCTTCACCCCCCACATCTCTGGCCTATACCCCAGTTCTTATGTGCATAAATAAATAAATATTTTTTAAAAAGAAAACAATATACATTAATATACAGAAAATATAGCGAAGCTAGATTTATGCACATGTATTAAAATATCAGCTGTCTTAATATTTTATTCATTGTAAAAGTTGTGTCTTAAGTGGTACTCAATGTTAGATTCCTGGAAGGTTTGAATAAATGAGGACCCTGAATTGTGCAGTCAGACACTGTACCCCATCTCAGCTCTGCACCTGCAGCCCATCACAGCTAGGTGCTGGCACCCCATCCTAACTCATGCAAGGAAATTAAATTCCAAGCTTAAGGTTCCTCATCCTGGAACATGAGGATTACAAAAATAATCTCAAAGTGTCACTTTAAGGATTAGAAAAAGAACACATGCTAAGCTCTTGGTATTGTGCCTGGATCATATTAGCTGTTGAATAAATGTTTATTATCATTGTATCATCTCTCTTGTTGGTAGGTTATTCCAGAAAAATAAAAGTAGAACCACGAATGGGCATAAATCTTCAGAAAAAAATTTCTGATCTAAGAAAGGAAAGGAATTGGTAGAAAATAAAATTATCCCAGAGTGAAGTACACTGCTTGGTAAAGAATGAGCTCCTTCCTAGGAGAGGCAACCAAACAAAGTTGGTGAAAACCTGACAGGAACCCAGAGAGTATTCCTCTGTCCTGCGAAGGCAATTGATGAGGTCCTTACCAGAAAAACTCTAGGAGGCTGAGCTTGGACTTCAGGATGAGGACATGCCAGGAAAAGGTCTTATTTCCTAATTCCTGGGGATAAAATTTGACAACACACAAGCAGAATGTGACTGATTCCCCAGAGATATGAAAGAGCATTGCCAGGGATGATTGTCTGGATTTCCCTCCTTCTTTCCTTTGGGAGGGAAAAGAGTACAGAGGTAAAACATGGGGCCCAAGTTACTTACAGCTTAACTTCAGAGACTAAATTAAAGATCTCACATCACAAGGAAAAGAAACAAATCTGGGTTACATTTGCTGACCTGATTCTGAGTTTTCCAGGGAGCCTCAGTCACTTAGTCAGTCCTCTAGCCTCTAACTTATCTTGTTTTTTAAATATAGACCCAAAAATATTATCATATCCCTTCACATAGTTACGGTCCAGGTAAGGTCCAAAACATTTGCCATGGATAACAAAAACATTCCTCCTAGTGGCTACCTTTTAGGAAAGGCCAGGCCTCTCTTTGCTCAAGACCAAATTCTTTATTACACAACCTTATGCTTAAAAGCTACCAAATGATGGAAACCAAATAAAATAAAATGGCACTTTAGGGGCTCTTCATAGCATTTTTGTGAGATACTGAGCACCAGCTGAGAACTTTGCAGGACATTTAAGGGTAAATCCATATGGAATCCACTGATTTATACTAGCAGTGCCTTAAGCTCACCAACCTAAGGGATCTTTACCAGAAACAGCAGAATTCACTGATAGGATTGCTTTTTTATTCCCTTACAATCTGTAAGCTCCTTGAAGACAAGGATCCTGTTATCAAGCATATAGATCCAAGTCTAGCACAGAACCTGGAACCCTAGACATTTATTAAATTGAACTGGAGAGTCCTCTTCACCAAGCCAAAGATGTCACCTGAACTTTTATCACACTTCTAAATCCTACAGGTGCTGTCACATTAAAATGGGCCAATCCCAGAAGAAGGGCCAGTGTCCTGATAACCATAGTACATGAGCTGTCTAACCTCCCTCCCACCCCAATGCTTTAGAATTGTTGAGCACCAAATATATTCACATTTTTAAATTCAGATTTCCATCTTCTCTTGAAAAATAGATGTAGCAACATCAGCTTGTCTTTTTCCATGAAAACTGGCTAGAGCTAAACGGTGGTTCCCTTTTAGAGAAAGCACAGCCACAGTTCCCGAAACTCCCTAATGCTTGTGTTACTCATCTCGTCTACTATGTTTGAGGCTCCATCCCAAAGAAATGGATTGGAAGATATCAAAAAGGTGAATATTTTTCAGCAAAGGAAACTTCAACCAGGGCCAGATCATGGTTTTATGGGCACTAAGAACTGAAAATATTATGAGATTATACACAAATATTAAAAAAGTTAAACTGGGCCTCCCCGGTGGCGCAGCGGTTGAGCACTGGGTTGCGAAGTTGCCCGCAGCCTCTGCAATGCCGGTTCAATCCCCGGCTGCTCCCTGGCCACCGGAGGAGGGTCCCACATGGTGCGCAGACCTCTCCTGCCACCTGCTGCTCCCCTCAGCAGTGTATCATCAGTCTGGCTCTTGTGAATTCTCTCACTCTCCCGTGCTTCTGACTGTACCCAGTGCTTGTATAAATAAATAAATAAATATTTTTTAAAAAAAAAGTTAAACTGCCAAATAAATATAAGGGAAAGCAACAGACTGCCAACTCTTCTTGTGATGCTTAATTCAATACAGACTTTGAAATAGAAAGATCTTACCTTTATGCTCATGCTTTGTCTGCTTTGGAGGTAAACCAGCATCACTTTGAGTAAATATACTCTGCCCTCGCAGATAGAAGGGATTGCATGAGAGTCCCAGAGAGAGAATAGTCTCACTGGCTCAGGAAGTGAGAGGTAGGGCTGAACTTTACCTGGCACAGAAACCACAGAATTATCACCAAGTGCAGCACATATTGCTCAAAATAAAGCTCAGGTGTGTGGATGCAGCCGCGCACACCACCCAGCTCAGGACAGCTTTCTGCCCAATCGCTACAGAGGTTGCCAGCTTCTCCACCTTCTGAATGCTGGCTGCTGGCTTTGTATTCCGAGCCCTTTCTCCCCTCCAGTGGGCAGACATCAAATATTTATGATAAGCCTCCTTAGATTACATGGGTTGCTGGTTATCCTTATTGTGTTTAGTTAGATTTATTCTGGTTTATTCCTTCATTTGAATGATTTAAGACAAACTCATGCTGCAAGGTACAATTTTGTCATTTAAGCCATTAAGTTGAAGCCTCCATCTCATCTCCCTGAAGCATGCAGAGCTAGAAAATAATGTTTTGAAGATCAGAATGTTGCACCTCAGAAAGACCATGTCGAGAAGTGAGTCTACTGTCAAGATCTCCATCGCCTTCCCTTCTTGCTTTCCTGCATTTTAAATCAAGAGATAATATACAAGCAAAACTCTCTAGCCTCATTGCTGATGAGATACAAAGGGGGAGGCGAGTGAGGTGACTTGGTTCTCAGCCACAGGAAGTCTCATAAGTTACATCAAACCAATTTCTGCCTCCATATATACGAAATGGTGTTGACATCTCAGGTTGCACATAAACACGACGACACAGCATTCAGCAAACATTGAACAGCAGGACTCCAGCTCACACAAAGCATATGGGCATTTTTCCTGCAAGAGGAAATACTTTTCACAGTTAAATAACAATAGAAATAGAAATAGAAAGAAATGAAAAATTGCCAGAAAGGAACAAAAATGGCATTTCCAGCTGTGAGCTTGCAAGAGATGGGAAGGTATCGAGAAGGAAAGATTTGGAAAACACTGCAGTGGAGAAAGGCCTATGTGGAGGAAAACTGTTCAAAGACAGACAGAGATAATGATAGACATGCTCCTTGGCACAGGAGTCTGGTGCAAACTTGTGGAGGATTTTCAGAAGGAAAAAGCCTGAAACTGCTTGCCACATTGTCAAGTTGTCCTGGGCTATAATTACTGTAGATCACATCTCCCAGGGTAGATAGTGCAAGAAAGAATTAAAGGCCGGCAAGGTGTTTTTGATTTTGTTTGTTTCTCACTTATCTTTGTTTTCTTTTCAGCATTGGTTGTTTCCCCCCACCCCCCGCCCCGGGCTGTTGAGATATCAGCCACTTCAATATGAATTAATGTTATTTTATATCAAATACTCTGTTTTGTCCCAGGTCTGCCCAGTCTGTAAGATAAAGTGAGGTTATGTTGTCTTGATTCTTTTGTTTTTTAAAGAAGGCTTTTGGGAAGATGAGGTTGTGGGTTGGTAATTCATGGGGTAGGGAGGTACCTGGTTTGCCATAAAGCTCTTCCTTCCAGACCTAAGTGATAGGGCAGGATAAATAACTCCTCCAATAACAGTGAAAAACAAAGAGTGAGCCTAAAGGGTCTCTCCAGAGGGAGGTGATGAGTGGGTCAAGGCCAGTGTTGCGCAGGATCAGCGAGAACCTAAGGAGAATGTGGTCTGCTGGGGCATGGGGCCCGGACCATGCAGGCGAGGAATGGTCTCTCATCAGACCTGAAAAGTGACCAGTGTCATCGATGGGTCAAGGAGCTCAGGCCAGGCCGCCCAAGGGAAAGCCCCTATAGTGAATTTGGAAAGTGACCAAGAGAGAACAGAGTCCTGCTACTCAAAGAATGATCTTCAAACCAGAAGCAGGCAACATCTCCCGGTTAAACATTCATAGTCTCAGTTTTTGCCTAGGCCTCCAGAATCAGATTCCGGGGGATGGGTCCAGAACTGTGTATTTTAACAAGTTCATTGAGTGATTCACATGCACCCAGAAGTTTGCAAACTACTGTCCTAAAGGGTCAGATATCCTGAGACATGTCCTTAAGAGGTTAAGTGAACATGAGAATATATATATATGGTGGAAAACCAATATGACTTATAGCAAGAAGGAATTATAGATTATTCAGTCCTGCAGTTAGGTTGGCAGACAGGAAATAGACTAATAGAATGTGTCAAGTGTAAGGAGTATATTTGAATTAAAGAGGGAAAAAAGATGTTGTGGAGTTTTTTCCTGAATAAAGAGACACATAAAGCTGTTTCTGTGTCAGCAGTGAAATATAATACACCAAAGTGCAAAATGTTCAAAGGCTAAAGAACAACAGCGGCCTAGAGCCGGGAGCAGTGGCAGTGGCCCTGGTCAGCCTCTTCACAGCCAAGACAGCAATTCCTGATGGATGGACTAAATGCAGCTGGTATAATAGCTTGTAGACAGACAGCTCCAAAGCTTCTCTAGGTCACACGCTCAGCTCAATTGTTTAACAACCATGCAAACCTTTTTTTGAAACAAAGTAGAGGATGATACAATTATATATTAATATGTGTATGTAATGAGTATGAAATAGTCAACTGAAGTATTCTATTGAATAGATGAGTCAACTGAAGTATTAACTGAATATACTATTTCAAAGTTAAGAGATTTGATAGAATAAATCAGCTTGAAGACTAAAGGCTCATGCTTTTTAAAAAAATCAGGTGAACTTCAGTCTTTGCTCAAATGTCAACTTCTCAATGAGGCCTGCACTAACTATATCTAACAGTACCCCAGTCACAGGCCTCACAACCCCCCCAACCACTGCCCCTTGCTCTGTGTTTCCCATAGTACTTGCCTGCTAGCCCACAACATGGTGTAGATATTTATTCTTGTCTGACTGCTGGAATGGAAGCTCTCTGTAGGGCGGGGATTTTTGTTTATTATTATTCACTGGTGGATTCTAACCACCTGAATGTTTCCTGGGATCAGTGAATATTTGCTGGATATATTAATTGCTTAGTGGAATGACTATTTCATGTCACTGCCATGCAACAGAAAATCAGATTTTTACTGTAATTTTCCTTTAATGGATGATATTTAACTAGTAGCACAGATGATAATTTGAAGAATATCTGTATATCTTTGCCATTTTCCTTAGCAAGAAAGGAATGGCAATTTTCCAGTGTGAAATTTTGTTTTTACTATTTTTGTAGTGGGCCCAATTGCAGCTGTGAGTTTCTCACTTGTAACCTATTTTTTGCTTCACTTTCATTGGTTATAATCAGAACTATAGCTTAAAGTTGATAATTAACCAGCCAAGATGTTCACAAGTCATTTTGTTTTCTATAACTAGCTATAATCTCTCCCATTATAGCATTACAAAAAATTTAAAGGTTGAAGCATTTTCTTTGCACTATCCCAGCTAAATGCAGCTTTTCATGGAGTAGTGGAGAAACAGAAACATTTCTTTTAACTGGCTTTTGCACAAACCACGTACTAAATCTTTGAAGTGCTCCTTAGTGGGGCAAGCCTTTTGAAGAATAGATTGGGACATCTTTAAAAAAAAAAAAAACCTCATAATTCAGATTGGCATGACAATAAGAGAAAATGGAGACTGTTTGAAGCATACCCAGCCTCGGGACGCTAGCAGATGAACATGGAGGGTTGCAGGGCAAGACATGCACTATAAGAAGGAAGACGTGAGGCCTCTCGTGGGTAGCAATAATGAATCACTCGTGAGAGCGTTACTATTCAACATGGTAGCAAATCTTTTCCCTACCCCACAGAAACAGGGTGAAAGCAGCTGTATTCAGGGGGATTTGCATTCTTGTGGGTAAAGAGAACTATTCGGTGGGCCAAGGTGGTGAAGTCCTCAGGGAAGAAAAAACCTTTCAGTTTGTATTTTGCGTATACTTGAGAAGTCTGAGACATTCAAGTGTGGTTGCCTCTGAGCAGTGTGACCAAGTATGAGGAAATCATATGGTAAATATGGCGAGTCTGAAGACATGCAAGCCTGCAGGTCACGGCAGAGCAACTCAGCAAATTCACTGTAATCTACAGATCTGGGACTTGACAAAAATGATTCTGCCTGAAGGAGACCAATCTACAAGAAAGGAATCGTTTTATAAAGATTTAAAATAAAACCCAGAATATAACCTCTGCAGTATTAGGCTAGTGGTAACCTCTGTCTTTAGATGCTGTGCAGCTATTTTCTTTCCTTTGAGAAAGAAAGAACCTTGCTAATGGACACTAAATTGAGTGTTTCTCTTGAGAAATGGGAAACTGTATGTCATGCCTTTCATCACCATCCCTGGTAGAGAGAATTCTAACAACACACACATTTCCCAGATGTGTACCTCCTCATTTCCTGGTATGGTAGCCACCTACACACCAGAAGCATTTGGGGTTCAGGCACAAGTGGGAGTACACTTTGTGCAAAGGACACCACTCTTTGCAAGTATTCAAAGGACTGTAACAGAAATCTAAAGATTTGACTAAGATGTTTTAAGTAAGTCAGCTAACAGAAAAAGCCAGCTTTGAGTTATGCTTTGTTTTGTTTTCCCCTGACCTCCAGCCTTTCAAAACAAACAAGAACAAAAACCTTTGCACTTTTGTCAGCATTTAATAATGTGCAACAGGCAGTTTCCCCCCGACATTTTTGAGTGTTCGTCATGTGTCATGAACAAAGTTAGATGCTTCACCTGCATTATTTCATTCAGTGATGTCAGCAGCTCCATAAAGTAGATCCCATTATCTTATTTCCCCATTTTACAGGTGAAGAAACTGGAGTTCACAGAGGTTAAGAAGCCATATTCAAGGCCACACAAATAGGGTCAGGATTCAGTTCCCAACTTATTTAAATTCAGAGCCCAAAAACAGTGGCCAATGAACATCAGATTGAGGTCAGACTATCCCTTAAGAGTTATGATGGATGAGCCAGGTAGCACATGTTCCTCCTGCTTCATGGCTGCCAGCATGGAGTTCAAAACATACCTTCCTCTAAAAGAAATTAGCAACCTGGAAGAGTTGCAAGAGCATCTCTCCTGCCTCTTTTTCATTTTTCAGGTTCATGCTCAGCCTTGAAACAAGGGATAGAATGTGGGAGTAAAATCTTTCACCACTTAACACACCTGCATCTAAAGAAAAAAGGTTTGAAATGTAAATGTTCTTCTCGCTGTTTCTTTAGATTCTGATTGGCGCGGTCATCGCCATGGGCTCCGCCGACAGGGACGGCCGCCTGCACCCGGGTGACGAACTCGTGTATGTGGACGGGATTCCCGTGGCTGGCAAGACCCACCGCTACGTCATCGACCTTATGCACCACGCGGCCCGGAACGGGCAGGTCAACCTCACTGTGAGAAGAAAGGTGCTATGTGGAGGTTTGTAGCTCCGTCAGTAGCAAGATTTAGGGGTCCGGTGGTTAAGATGCTTTTGTAAGACGTAATAAGGCCAGTTGAAACAAATTTTTTTTTATTTTTTTTTTTTTTTTTTTATAGAGGCATGCTTTATTTATTTGTTTGCTGGTTTGTTTTGTTTTTGTTTATACATGCACTGGGTACAGTCAGAAGCGCGGGAGGGTGAGAGAATTCACCAGAGCCAGAGCGGGGAGCAGAGCAGGCAGAAGGACCGAAGTACACTGCTGAGGGGAGCAGCGGGCGGCAGGAGAGGTCTGCACGCCATGTGGGACCCTCCTCCGGTGGCCGGGGAGCAGCCGGGGATCGAACCGGCGCCGCAGAGGCCGCGGGCAGCTTCGCAACCCAGAGCTCAACCGCTGCGCCACCGGGGAGGCCCCCGAAACAAATTTTTTTTTAAAGATTTGTTTTTATTTATTTATACATGCACTGGGTACAGTCAGAAGCGCGGGAGGGTGAGCGAATTCGCCAGAGCGGGGAGCAGAGCAGGCAGAAAGACCGAAGTACACTGCTGAGGGGAGCAGCAGGTGGCAGGAGAGGTCTGCGCGCCATGTGGGACCCTCCTCTGGTGGCCGGGGAGCAGCCGGGGATCGAACCAGCGCTGCAGAGTCTGCGGGCAGCCTCGCAACCCTGCGCCCAACTGCTGCGCCACCAGGGAGGCCCTGAAACAAAAATTTTAATCAGTTTTTATATGATCTGAAGGGAAAGACCTACCTAGATACTCCAAAGGTAACCATGATTTTAAAAGTGCAGATTCTCACCCCACTGCACAATTCCAAGCAGTCTGTCAGGCCTGTATTTTCAACATAGTCATTAAAATTTTCTAGCAATGCCTGGGCTAATTTAAAATAGGTATGTGCTTTGTTGTTTGTGCATACTGTTTGTAGGACCAGTGGAGTAGTGAAAAATATGACTTTTGAAAATTTTTGCCATTGTGTTTACAAACCAAAAACCACTGCATTTTGATACCATAATAAGGCAACTAAGATAGAAAAGTAACAATGAATGATAACAACGATAAAAGCTATTACCCTAATTTAGAGAAATACAGTTGCTCATCACTGAAAACACACAAGTCAGAACTGCAAACTTATAAAATAGATAAATTAGAAGCTGTTATTCCCCAGCTTCATAAAAGAATCCACCTAAAACATACTATTCAAAAGTTGGCCCTCATTCAATACATCTCCCTTCACCATCTCAACCCTCAAGAAAAGATTTGCAATTCTAAGGTATGTGTCTATCACAAACATCACACTGTGTTTTATAACCTGGCCCCTTCAATCATGTTGGGGATAAAGTCCCAAGTCACCTGTGCTTTGCCATGTGACTCACAGGAGGAGCAGCACCAGCAATGTTTTGCTGGCCTCTCTGTTCGGCCTCTTGTCTGCTCCTCATACTGAGTGATTGATGCTGGGATCTGGAGCAACCTTAGCTGTTGCATTGGGCAACCCCACACTGATAAAGAAACGGGAGCCATGGAGCAGTCTACATAATGCAGTATACTGCTTGAAAGCAAGATCCTGGCCGTTTTTATTGATAAACTAATCATACAGCATCAGCTACATGAGTTCTGAAGGGCAGTTCTAACCTAGTATAGGAATGCAGAACTGTAGGTAACCATAATGGTAGCCAAACAGGCTGCTTAAGTTTAGCAGACCCACACTTACCAATATGAGCCTTCTCGTGTGGCTGATGAGGAAGCTGAATCCAGAGATTCAATAGCTTGACCTGTAGTGAGTCGTGAAGATGCACAGACTTAACTCCCCAGGAAGGACTTGTTTCTTGATGCCACTTTTAGTCCACCTCCCCACACCAGCACCGCCATCCCCAGTGAACTAGAAGACTTTAGACCAACCTTTAACAAATGTCACTCCATAAATTAAGGAGTATTCCATGTGCTATAATGCATTTGAATTTTTTTAAAAATGGGCTACCAGCATAAGCAGCAAGGATAAGGTTATTAGTAGAACTAAAACTCTGTTTTCTACTTGACTCTCCTAGAAACTAGACTGAGAAGCAAGGACAGTCACTTAAAAGGGCAAGTCAGAAGAATTGTCAGCCCTCACCAATGTATGCTATAGATATATACATATACATGTATACATATATACATATAAACATATACATGTGTGTATGTATATATGTATATATGTGTAGTTTGCTACAGAGGTTTTGCTTAGAGATGCCTTTCATCTTCAGAAGCTCATGGCACTTGACCCAAAGAAGTAAAATACCTTGAATTATGCCTTATTCTTGGGCGAGACGCCAAGAAGAGGACAGTGTTTGCTTGGTTAACATTTAACTGTCACTCTTCCTGCAGAGTGATTTTCAATAAAAAGTTTGCCATGCTATATGTTCTGTAACCCAAAGATAAATTTAAAAGATACCTGATTTACAAGAAAATACCACACAAAGTGCAAAACCAATGCACCAACATAATTTCATGCTCCCCTTGCCACCAGCTGATTACTGCAAATTAAATTTTGTCCTAATCAACCCAAGCTATTGGAGTGTATGCCAAATGCTGCAGAAATGTATTCTTGCAATTTGTGGGTCATGTGACTTCTGTGAAGATGCTTTTTGCTGCTGTTCTTACCAACTTTCCTAAGTTAGGCTTTTGAGTGCATTTCAAGTATGTTTAATTTTTGAAAATGTTCTGCTGCGGATGGCTCATTCCCACCAGGAGAGTTTCCAAGTTAATTCAGCCCACTCTTCCTTGAAAGCTTCATCAGTGCTGAAAATGATTAAGTTCAGCAGAGGATACTTTGATAGTAAAGTCAACGCCTAGAAAAAGATGGAATAGATTTGTTTTAGGGCAGAGGAAGAGAGCTTGATAGCTGCCATTTCCCCAGCAGTGAGAAGGGACAGCTGCCACTGGATATGGCAGTGGAGATGTCTCTTCAAGGGTCATTGTCATTACTACACTTTCCTAAGCAATGACAGTGGGAGGTATTAACCTTCCTGATGAGGAGATGGTTCAAAGCTGAAGGAACGTGAGCAATGAGCTTGTGAAAAGACAGGAGATGAACAGAGAGGCATGTAGGTGCCACCTACATGCACCAGGGAGCAACGTTGCAGAGAAAGATCCAGGAAGAAGGAGGTCAAGACAGCATACCCTCCACCTTTTGCTTGCTCCACTTTCTACAAATACCTGGCCCACCTCACAAGGCATCGAGCTCTGGCTTCCTAGTTGATGCTCAAGAGGAAAACACTCCCCTGATGAGAGCTGCAGAAGGTTAATTACAGTGGGCAAAATTTAAAATAAACACAAATACCTGCCCCAAATAATGCAATATTTTAAAGTGTGTACACACAAACCACGGAAAGGCAAATTTTTCAATTAGGCAATAGAGAACCTCAAACTGAAAATTACAGGGTAAAGGCAGAAAACATCCAATAATGCATCCAATTTTATTTACTAGATAATTTTAGTACAGATCTTATACCTTCAACTAGTTTGGAGAGATATCTTGTTTGTGCCACCAGTCCCAATATTAGCTGTTTTTCCCAAGGGTAGTATAAGAGTGGCTTCAATTACTACGCTGAAAGTGTAAATATTTATATGTTTAGCAGTTCAGCTTTGAGCTATGCAACCTAATGGCACATTATTTTGAATAAATATTATTTATCTGAGAGAAGGGTGTCTCTGAGGAGTTTCCTAAAGTATAAATATAGAATGATGTGAGTTTTATGACTTAATCGAAATATGTTAAAATCAATCTCAATGCTATCAGCATCTTTCCTCTAACACCTACGGAAAGTTTAAGTCTTGGCTTAATGCCAATGAAGGGAAGGTTTTCTTGGTAGCTGGGTGAAAAATTTAGCCACTGTTGCGAGTTCTAATAGATTTCCTGGCATGCCTGTTACTATAATTTTTGTGAGTTCTAAACGCCTCCCCACTTGTTCTTTATCGATGAGCACATCAGCTACTTAAATACGTTGTCTGCCTTGAGGAATAAAATCTTGAGTATAAAACCAGGAGTATACGAAATCAATACCTCCAAGTAGGCCAGCCCTGAACATTCACAGGCCACAGCCTCTGGGGCTCCCCACTGCTCCACCAGCCACTGTGAAAGCCCCTGCACACATCATGTGGGCTCCAGCCTTCAGATCCAAACTCCATCCACAAACATAATTCATCATCTCGGCTGTGCTTCCAGATAAGAGGTGTGCATCTCGGTCCCATCATCATTCTGGGAGAGTCCTGAGAGCAGGCTGAGGTACTACCTGGAAGCAGACAAAATCTGTCCAGTTACAGAATCCAGGAGTCGTAGCACCCAGTGTGGTCTAGAAGGGAAATGTGGACTGGGCGAACAAGCTCCTGTTGGCGCTGTATACACCTCACTCAATGGGCAAATAAGTAAATCAAGAATTTGCAAGAGGTATTTGGGGAGTGGTGACAACTGTATTAGTGACAAACTAGTCAGGGGAATAACCACTGCCCAGGTCTAACGGATCATTACCAGATATTTCAAGAGAAACAAGAAATCCATATTCCTATAAAATCGGCCCATGTAAAAACATTGGCAATTTATTTTAACAAAGTTTATAGGCCATCAGGAATAATAAATTGATTGAATAATAAATTGATAATAATAAATAATAAATAATAAATTTATTATTGCAGGAATAATAAATTGATCTGTAGCCAGGAGTAGCCCCTGGCCAGTGTTTGGCTATTCTCCTTGAAAGCATCTTACCTGAATCTTTATCAGGGACTCCTGCCTTCACAAAAGAAGACCATCTCCTGCTCAACCCAGTAATGACTTCTAATATCATTGGTAGGGACAAGACAGAAGCTTAAGCTAATAAAAACTAATTATTTGACCTGAGTAGATACTGAGTGAATTCTCTACGCCACCCATCTGCATGTGAGCCATAAGGATGAGTCAGGAATCCTGAAAGTTAGGGGGTTTTTTAAGCTGCACGTGGTATTTAGTCACTTTATGACTTTTTAGTATTATTCTAAAGCAACACTTTTCATACCCAGGATGGGTTTTTGGAGAGAAGATATTTTCATTTGGATCTAGAGCCAACAGAGTGGAAAAATAATGTGGAGACAATTCTATCCCTCAAAGTCAATCATTGGAAGTCTTCCGAAGTCTAATTTTAAATGTGCTCATGTTATTAAAAATAAACTTTCTTGTAGTTTGAAAGAGAAGTCTAAAAGCAGCAGAAAAGTATCCTAATGTGTCTCACTCTTTCACTTACCCAGGGACCACTCACGGTGACTTTGCCAATGATTTTCTTTCTCCCTCTAGAACCTGTGGCACAGCCACTCCCAGTCATTTACTGCAAAGACATAATTTTTCTTTGTGGTGGCTTTACTGACAATCCCAGGTTCCAGCCCCTATATGACAACCAGAAAATGAAATCTCTCTTGTCACAGCCTATGACATTTAGTTATTGATTTGGCCCAATAACTCAGGGAGATTTTTGATTTAATGTTGCAGTATAATGATTGTTTTTCTTCTTCCTGACTACCTCTAATCTTTTTTTTTTCCAACTTGCACAAGGAGTGATAAAGGACACGTGCTTCATCAAGACAATAACAGTTTGTTTTTGGATGATGTTTTCTAATGAGAAATGTCCATTTTACAGATAGTTTTAAATTCTGGTAGAAAAGTGGGAAAGGCCTTGACACTGGCATTTTATTCCTTCATGACCTCAGTCTTGCAGATGAAAGACATCATTTGTTTTCTTTTATTAAAACTAACTGATTAAATCTTAAAGAAAAAGCAAATGGATCCAATGACAAGCAGCAGTCTGGGGCTTACTCACTTGGTAATTACAAACAAAAAAGGACTACATTTTGGTAAGGTCATTTTTTAATCTGAATGTAGGAATAAACACAGCTTCTTCTCCTTGAAGTATCACCATATCATATCTCTCTTGTAGTCTGTGTTCCTTCTCCCCGACTTTTTCATTTCAAAATGGGATTGCAGCTAATAAAGTAAAAGTCTTCATTGGCTTTTGCTAATTATTTTTAACTTGCCATATGAGACACCTTCCACAGTTCTAAATAGAAAACCACAGCTACAGATCCAAAAAGGAGTCATTAATTACTACTGTTTTCCATCTTATTATTCCTCTGTTCCATAAACATCTTTCGAGTACACTAATCAAATTATAAGTTGGAGATGAAACATTCCTATTTCTAATTACAGCATTCTAGGTGCCTGCTTCAGTTCCTTTAATCAGAATAATAAAACCTAGATATTAAATTAAAATGACAAAATTCTTTCTGGATGACAGACCAACTTTCATTTTAAAAGCTAGCTGCCCTTGACTGCCAACTTTCTATCATTTTCCCCGTAAATATGCTAGCTTTCTCAGGGAAGTGTTGGCTTGGCTTGGTTGATAATGTATGTTGTAATAATACAGAATGTAAACGAGCAAACTCCCAGCACCTCCCATAGAGATTCGAAATTCATCAGTCCTTAGCCTGATCTCACCTTTAGACTTGATCCTAGAATGAGCAAACTACTTTATAAAGTAGGTTGCCCATTTGCATGAAGTGAATTAATGCTCTACATCAACAGAATATCCCAAAATGAAGTAAAAAAAAGACTTTAGAAAATTAAGATAGTACACTTTACGTGGCCATTTCCTGGGTTGTCAGCCTCCCTTGCATTATTTCCCAAAGCTACATTTCTCCAAGTGTGGCCTTGAAACCAAATCCAGATTCCTGTGCCCAGTCTTCCCTAAGTTTACTGAAAAAGCTGGGTAGACCCTAAAGACCAGTATTAAGTAATTCTTACGCAACCAGAGTTTTGGGTTCTGCCCACTTGTTTGATCTCCTTAATTCAGTTATTCAGCAACTAAGATGTTTGATATCTAAAACTGAACATTGTCCTAAGGGTTTCTACACAAGAGGAAGATGCAAACAAGAAGCAGCAGAGATGAAGCTGATAAAGCATTTTAGCCTTTTTTGCTATCAAGGGTAGAACAGGGACCTTATCTTTTGGTGTGGGGGGTGCTGAGGCGGGGGGAATCCCACAGTTAACATATCTGGTGGGAATAGAAGCCCATCAACCAGTCTTGTGACAATGCCAATATCTAGAAGGGTGCCTCGGACTCAGGAGGCACTCATCAAGACCCTTGTAAAATAACTCAGTGTCTGTGGTGATGTGTTCCAGGGGAGCCCTGCCCAGAAAATGGGAGGAGTCCAGGCTCCGTATCAACCCACCACAGCTCTCCACGCAGTGACTACGCAACGTACAGCAACAGCAACCATGCTGCCCCCAGTAGCAATGCCTCGCCCCCCGAAGGCTTCGCCTCCCACAGCCTGCAGACCAGCGATGTGGTCATTCACCGCAAAGAGAATGAAGGCTTCGGCTTTGTCATCATCAGCTCACTGAACAGGCCCGAGTCCGGATCCACCATCAGTAAGTGACTATTTTACCTGCCTTGAAGAAAAGTCTTGTTTTTATCTGTTCTGGTAGTAGGGGCACTGGACAAGCAGATCAGAGAATTGTTGTATCATCCTGGAGAGCCTGACCATTGCGGGCTGTTGGCCCAAATAAGGCATCTTTAAGTTTTGGCTCAGGAAGAATGCCAGACCACACCTTGGAGTCCCCCCAACTCCCAGCCCCCATCAAAGCTCTTCTTTTGAAACTAGGGAGAAAATAAAACAGTGGTATGGGAGTGTTGGTGTAAGGAAAGGACAATGAGAAGGGAGAGCCGCACATTAAAAAGACATCAAACTCGTCGGGAGCCAGGACATAAAGGGCTTCCAAAGCCTGTGAGAAGGCTGGATCACAGCCATCCGCATGGGACCATGGAGGGTTTCAAGCAGTGGAAGGAAACATGATTTATATTTTAAAGATGGGCCCAGCTGCTTGGGAAAGTGAAAGAGGGGGGAAGAAAGCAAGAGTGGACACACTGGACATAGGTAGGAGGCCAATAGCTTTGTGGGCTGAGAGATACAGGGACTTCTCCTGGCATAGTTGCCGAGAAGAGAGGGAGCTGTAAATTCACCTTCTGGGTTTCTTCAGCTCTAAGGTCTGTGAGTCAGAGGTCAGGGTTCTGCTCTAATCAGGCATCTTTGTAGACTCTCAGGCTTCCTTGGTGGCATAGAGCGTATTAAGAGGGACAAAAAGAATTGATTCATGTGGTGGTCCTAAAATTCATATAAATTGCAGTCATTTCTAGTACCTGGACGAGAGGGATGTCAAACAATACTCAAAATCAAGTTATTGAGAATGAATAAGAACTTTCCATGATAAAAGTTAATGCTATCAAAACACCACCAGAACTAAATGGATAGAATTGTCCTGTTGAGCTCTAGCTTTGACAAATTCAAGAATGAAAACTATAGAAGTGTTAAGACTCAGTGAATATGTGTAGAAGCTAAATTACATGCATCTGAAAGTAAAATTTCATTTCTCTTTTCTGTCACGATAAGCTGAAGAAATAAATCCAGTCTTTAAGCACAGAGTAAAAGCAGGATTCTGACAGTTCGATAGATTCCCCAAGATTAAAAGGACACAAGACTGAAAATTTTCATGAATTATATAAACAGCCTTCCAGTAATTTACACTTGGGGAGAATGTTCACAGAGAGCTTTTGTAGCTCTTCCAATCATTCAACTTGTTTATTGGGGCAGGATACGTAAGGGGCTAGAATGAAAATAAAAAGTATACTATGACAAGGAAAGTGTTAAGCATATATTTAAGGTCTCAGTTTTATTTGAAGTTTGACAGCATTATTGCTAGACGGGAAGTATGTGAGAGAGAAAGCGAAAGAGACTGAGAGAGGCTACTATTACAAATAAAATCCATGGATAGGTAGATTTGGAAAACAACAGATACAAATGCTTACAATTAACATGCAAATTTTTTTTTCTTGCCAAGTGACATTAGACTGGCCAGAAAAGAATAATCCTAACCATTTTCAAAATGGATTGTTTTACATCACCTTGAAGAGTAGAGATGTATTCTAAAGCTCGTGGTGCTTCCTGGCTTCTGCACTCACAAATTTATTTCTTCTCATTTTAAGGAGTTGGGGAAGCAGATTGCCCCATGCTCTGTAGGGAAAGCAGCTATTATGCTGATGGCATATAGTGTTTACAGCATATAACTTGCAGCATGCACCTAAAAGCTCCTGGATGTGACTCTATTTCATAGTAAATTTCTGTAATAATGTTGAATTCTAATTGTGAATAGAAACACTGCTATCTCGTGCATGGCAGAGAACCCTCCCCAGGCCACATGTCCATCCTCAGACTATCAAGGGTGCTTGGTTCTGTGAAGCTGCAGGAGGTGACACTCAGGTCCTCCAGCACCATGATCATTCCCAGGGCTTGTACTATTTTTCTCTTGGTGACTTGGTTGAAACTCAAGGATCTTGAACACAGTGGTGGTTTTCCTCATGGTCACTGAAGCCTTTTCATTGGCCCGCAGAGTGCTGGCCAGCTTGCTTTTGGTAGGTGACTGTCACGAATAGGTGTAGGAGAGGCAGGGTTAACAGCCCGGGGCTCCAATTGTACTGCCTGTTGGAAAATTGGCTCCCTCCTTTTCTAGCTGTGTGAGCTTGAAGTTACAAGATGTCTTTGGGCCTCAGTATCCTTGTTGGTAAAAAGAAGATAATTTTTTTTTATAATAAATTTTATTTTTATATTCCCCATACAATTGCAACCCCCCATTCTGACCCCAATCCCTCCCCTCCCGCCCCCCACCCCCCAAAAAGTGTCTCTGGTTCATAGTTTTTTGTTGATTTTGATTTTCACTTTCTTATAGTTATTCATTTTCCTGGTCCCTTATTTAAGTTTTCTAGATTGCTATGAGTGAGACCATCCGGTATTTTTCTTTTTCTTTTTGGCTTATTTCACTGAGCATGATCCCTTCCAGCGCCATCCATGTTGCTGAAAATTGCATGTGTTTATCTTTTTTGAATGCTGAGTAATATTCCATGGTGTATATGGACCACATCTTCTTGATCCAGTCATCTATTTTTGGGCATTTGGGTTGTTTCCAAAGCTTAGCTATTGTAAACAGTGCTGCTATAAACATAGGGGTGCAGGTGCTCTTTGGAATTGATGTTTCTGTGTCCTTTGGGTAAATACCTAGGAGTGGAATTGCTGGATCATATGGAAGCTCTATGTTTAGTAGGTCCAGAAATCTCTACACAGCTCTCCATAGTGGTTGGACCAGTTTGCACTCCCACCAACAGTGCAGAAGAGTTCCTTTTTCTCCACACCCTCGCCAACATTTGTTGTTGCTAGTTTTTTTAATATGTGCCATCTCACTGGTGTAAGATGGTATCTCATGGTAGTTTTGATTTGCATTTCCCTGATTACAAGTGATGTTGAACATAAAAAGAAGATAATTTTAATACGTTATACCTTGGGGGTATTAGTACATTTAGTACATTGGACGCATGGAGGATGGCACTGACTCAAGTATGCACTAAATACACATAACTGCTGGCCGAAGCACCAGCCCTCTGGAGATATCCTTCCAGATCCTCAGTTGCTTTTCTTAGTGCAGATTTCACATTGGTTGCCAGTTTGGCAGCCTTTAGCACCTGCACTCACCCAGAGCAGCTAACTCTGAGCAGCAGATGAGCACCTCTGAGGGTCAGTTCTTCCTCCTCACAGGCTGACCCTCTGGGAACAGTCTTCCTCATGCACACATGCACGCATGCACACACACAGGCTGAGTCAGCCACCGGAACTGTTAGAGCAGCGTAACCAGGTCCCTCCAAATGAATGTGCCTTTGCTGAGGGTTCAGGCTGAAAGTCTCCTAAAAATTCACTAGCAAATGAGGCAGAAAACTCGCAAAACATCACAATTCAGAATTGAAATTGTGCCTTTTAGAATCTCCCTGCAATCATCATTTCTCTATTGAATATCCCAGAGCAGGAAGGCTAAATGGAGAACCCAAATGTAGACTGCTCCATAGAAGTTTAGAGAGTTATCCTCCATAGCTGCTTTCACCTCTGGCAACAACTTTTCCAGGGGTGCCAAATGGTTCACTAATTGAGAACTGAGGACATGAGATTCCTGGTTTAATTATTGCCTGACTTTTAGTAATGCTTGGCCAAACCCTCACATGTTATTTCAAACTATTAAATCCCCCCAAGAGGGGAGGATTAATTAATTCATATTAATGTGATTAGGGAGCACACAGCTTTTTTCCAAAGCCAGTGACTGTGGAAACCAACTATTGCTTAGGAGATGTTAGAAGTCTTCTGAGGTGCAGAAATAGCCTTCTTCATTTAAAGTGAAAATAGGCAAGCTTCCTAGACATTTTTGTTCCATTATCAAAAGTATTAACTATTTTTCTTCAAACCTTAAATAAGCCCCAAGGGAAAGCAAAGTGGTTTCCAGACCAGAGTCTAGGATAAACCTAAACTATAACAGGCAATTAAATGTTAAAATCTTTAAGAGATTCAAAGACTCGTATACGAAGAAATTCATTGTTTTATTGTTGATAAACATACAAGATTGAAAGTAATATTATAAGTTTTTTCAAAACTGGATATCTTGGCACATGGGGGAAATTCACGGTATTTTCTGCTAGTGACTAACTGTTGTCAATCTCGCTGAGGTCTGTATACACAGCATAAAGACAACTCAGGTGCCTGTGACTACAGGTGGATCAGATACTCACACTTAAAAATGCCACAGAGGCCAGGTGCAGGGAGGCCTGTGACAGGTTATCTTTGGGCCTTCCAGCTCATGGCTGAGTCCTGATATCCAAGTTTCCAGGTTTTATTGTAAAATTGTAAAATCCTTCTCTCTTGCCTCCAAACCTGTTTTCCCCACCAAGAGTTTCCAAGAAGGGCTTCGGTACAAGTGATGAAATGAAAGTCATCCTTAGCTTCCTACTTTTATCTAATTTATAGGGAAAGTTATGTTGGAATTTATAGGGTTGAGGCACATGGGCAGCCTGGACATCAGTGGTGGAGGCAGCAGCCTGCTGCAGAAATCTATAAACTTAGATGCAGGCTCATAACAAACTGCAAGGTAGACCATATTCAGGACAGCAGCCAGAGCTGCAATCAAGGTAGGGGAGCAATCACCTCAGGCCTCCCTCCCTCCTGCCCTCCCTCCTACCAGTTCTGACTTGATTGCAAGACTGTGTCTTTAGTGCAAGCACATCACTGGTCAGTGAGCTGCTGGCTTCTCAGTAATCTTCCCCTCACTTAGTACCAGTGCTGAAAATCTTTGATTCTCTGTGTGTACTTTCTTTGGCATAGGTTAGAGTAGGGACTTGGTCATTTGTTGATTTCCCTGAGGCCTACTGCAATTCCATGTTCTAGGAAGGAGTTAGTTGTCTTTGGCAAAATGCCCTGAAGACTTTCTCAAAGTCCATGATGATGTCTATATATAGGCTGAGTTTTAAATTTCTTCCAGAGATTCAAAAGCTTAGCTAATGGGGCTGTTATGTCATTTTAAAGCATAGTCCCCTTAACATAAAACTGAAGCAATTTTTCCCACCAAAACTCACCCCATCAACCACGCAGCCACTGAATAGTCATTTGATCTTAATGGAGGCACAAGTTAAAACCAATAACTAAGGTTTTATAGCCTCGCTCCAATACAAGGAGATTTAAATTAAATGAAAAATACAAACCCATATCTCACTCCAGCTAATCCACTAGCTACAGTGTCCCTTGAGCCTTTATATACAACTAAGGGAAGATCATCTTCAGGGACTCTTGCAGCTCTAACTTATATTTTGCTATGAATTAGTGTGGAAAATAAGGTGTTAGGTTAGTTTTCTCTGTGTGTAAGAAGCCTCAGTTAAGGTTGAGACCTGGAAAATACTTCTCATTGGCTTAAGCTATTTTCTTAAAGCTTTGTGGCTTTTGTCTTATTATGTTTTGAAGGTGTCTCCCAACACTGTTCTTTCTCTTGTCCATCTCAACCTCTGTCAAGAAATGTTCTGAAATAAGCACTTAAATGCGCTAAACCAGCTCACCTTTTAAGGCAATTTAAAACAGCGTTTCCTTCCCTTTTCCACTTCATGGCACACTTGTGAAATGATAGTGTTTATATAATACACTGAGGTAAGAGGAATAAGGCTACTGGAAACAAGAGGCAACCTCCTCAGGGGGCACCACCCTCAGGAGGCTGTCCAGGCTCACCTGCCTCCTAGCACATGCCTTTTAATAGCCAGCAGCTACAAAAACCTGAAGAGAAGCCTCTCAATATCTGCAACCAATTAGCCCCTCCCTCTACATTTTATTGGTTTAGGTTGTGGATTTTCTCCAAACCTCCATGTTGAGCTTGTTCATGGACCCTTTTTAAAATATGAGCCATTAGTGAGCTGGTGCTGATGCTGGGTCCTTTACCTCTAAGTGGTTGAAAACTTTGTTCTATCAATACTCCAGATACCCCCAAAGTCAGTGCTGGAAAATTAATTGAAGTTGGGACCCACATGGTCCTTCAAAGAAATTAGAAAATGAATCTCATTCTTGTATGTATTTCTCACTGGCTCACAACAATAAATTTCTTTTCAGCAATTTTAACCAGCTTCGCAACATGTTATTCTCTTAACCCTTAAATGAATTTCTGCTTTAGATTCTTTCACTGACACTGTGCTTTTTGCCCTGAGTTTTATGTTAAAGAGCAGCTCATTCATGAGGCAGGATGTTGTCGCCTGCATTGTTAATATGGGTGCTTTATAACAGAAGAAATACAGGGCTGAGGACGCTAATATAAAATACCAGTTTCCACCCAGATATCTCATGAAACCATCAGATACAAAAATGTTTTCATAATTTCTGGGAAATTTGCATTTATAGCAAAGATAAGATGGTATTCAAGTCTATACTGCATGCACACATTTTAAATCCAATCAATCTTTTACATTTAGTAGTGGGGCTTCATTTCTGCTTTGGGAGGCAGCTGGGGCTGAGGGTAGGATGGCGTGGTGGCTGGTGATGCAAAGCACATCATGGATGCTGTGGTGAAGGGAAATCTATGGGGACTACACCTAAGGGGAAAAAATCAAATACTGTGCAAAAGTTAACGATCTAAGGCAATAAAAATTAAAAAAAAGAGAAATTAAAAAAAAAAAGATTAGGAAAGGCAGCACTTTCCACACAATTCAGTCATGCAATAGTGAATTTGTGATCGTAACACCCAGAATAAAATTCAAATGCACATTTATTACATTCAAGATCTATGTAATGTAGACATAGTCCATTTTTACCAACAGCTTTTCACCCTTCCATTCCATTCCATCAAAGCTTTCCTGTCCCAGTATCCATGTTTTGCCTGCCAATACTTGTATTGCTTCTTCTTAGCCAATAAAAACTTTTATCACACTTTCTTCTAAGCACAATCTTACACTATATTTAATCTTCACAACTCTGCGAGGTCAACACTATTGACTAAACAGTGAACATCTCTCACAATCAGGTCAAAACACTAATGTCTTTTTTTTTTTTAATTTCTATTTTTTTCATTTTTATTGCCTTAGATCGTTAACTTTTTTTTAAATAATAAATTTTATTTTTATATTCCCCATACAATTGCAACCCCCCCTTTCTGATCCCAATCCCTCCCCTCCCGCCCCCCACCCCCCAAAAAGTATCTCTGTTTTATAGTTTTTTGTTGATTCTGATTTTCACTTTCTTATAGTTATTCATTTTCCTGGTCCCTTATTTAAGTTTTCTAGATTCCTGCTATGAGTGAGACCTTCCGGTATTTTTCTTTTTCTTTTTGGCTTATTTCGCTGAGCATGATCCCTTCCAGCGCCATCCATGTTGCTGCAAATTGCATGTCCTTATCTTTTTTGAATGCTGAGTAATATTCCATGGTGTATATGGACCACATCTTCTTGATCCAGTCATCTATTTTTGGGCATTTGGGTTGTTTCCAAAGCTTAGCTATTGTAAATAGTGCTGCTATAAACATAGGGGTGCAGGTGCTCTTTGGAATTGATGTTTCTGTGTCCTTTGGGTAAATACCTAGTAGTGGAATTGCTGGATCATATGGAAGCTCTATGTTTAGTAGGTCCAGAAATCTCCACACAGCTCTCCATAGTGGTTGGACCAGTTTGCACTCCCACCAACAGTGCAGGAGAGTTCCTTTTTCTCCACACCCTCGCCAACATTTGTTGTTGCTAGTTTTTTTAATATGTGCCATTCTCACTGGTGTAAGATGGTATCTCATGGTGGTTTTGATTTGCATTTCCCTGATGACAAGTGACGTTGAACATTTTTTCATATGCCTGTTGGCCATTTGCATTTCCTCTTCAGAGAAGTTTCTTTTTAGCTCTTCTGCCCATTTTTTGACTGGATTATTTTCTTTGTTGTTGAGTCTCATCAGCTCTTTGCAGATTTTTGTGATCAGTCCTTTAGCCATTAGTGTTGGGTGCAAAATGTTCTCCCAGTCGGTGGGGTTTCTCTTTGTTTTTGTTATTGTCTCTTTTGCTGTGCAGAAGCTTTTTAATTTGATGTAGTCCCAGCTGTTTATCTTTGCCTTCACTATCACTGCTTTGGGTGATGTGTCTGTAAAGATGTCTTTGATGTGCAAATCACGTAGTGTTTCGCCTATATTTCCTTCTATATATTTTATGGTTTCAGGTCTTATGTCTAGTTCTTTAATCCATTTTGAGTTGATTTTCGTGTATGGTGTGTGGTAGTGGTCAAGCTTCATTCTTTTGCATGTAGCGACCCAGTTTTCCCAGCACCATTTATTGAACAAACTTTCTTTGCTCCAATGCATAGTCTTTGCTCCTTTGTCAAAGATTAGTTGACCATAAATCTGTGGGTTTATTTCTGGATTTTCTATTCAATTCCATTGGTCTGTATGTCTGTTCTTGTTCCAATACCATGCAGTTTTTATGATTATGGCTTTGTAGTATAGTTTGAAGTCTGGGAGTGTGATGCCTCCATGCCCTTCTTTTTTTTTTCAGGAGAGCTTTGGCTATTCGGGGTTTTTTGTGATTCCATATGAATTTCATCAATAATTTTTCTATTTCTTTGAAGAATAACATTGAAATTTTGATTGGAATAGCATTGAATCTGTATATTGCTTTTGGTAGGATGGCCATTTTAATAATGTTTATTCTTCCAATCCATGAGCAGGGGATGTCTTTCCATTTCTTTGTGTCTTCTTCTATTTCTTTTAACAGTGTTTTATAGTTTTCTTTGTATAGGTCCTTTACCTCTTTTGTTAGATTTATTCCCAAATATTTGATTTTTTTTTGTTTCAATAATAAAAGAGATGTTTTTTTTTTTTTATTTCTTCTTCTTCAGATTTATTGTTTGTGTATAGGAAGGCTACTGACTTTTGCGTGTTGATTTTGTATCCTGCCACTTTACTGAACTGATTGATGAGTTGAATTAGTTTTTCTGTGGAGTTTTTGGGGTTCTCTACGTATATTATCATATCATCTGCAAATAGTGATAGTTTGACTTCTTCTTTTCCTATTTGGATTCCTTGGATGTCTTTCTCTTGTCTTATTGCTCTGGCTAGGACTTCCAGTATTATATTGAAAAGCAGTGGTGAGAGTGGACATCCTTGTCTTGTTCCAGATCTTAATGGAATTGCTTTCAGCTTTTCACCATTGAGAATGATACTGGCTGTTGGCTTGTCATAGATGGCCTTTATGATGTTGAGGTATGTTCCTTGCATCCCAAGAATTTCAAGGGCTTTTATCATGAATGGGTGTTGCACTTTGTCGAAAGCTTTCTCAGCATCTGTTGATATTATCATATGGTTTTTATATTTCTTTTTGTTGATGTGTTGGATAACGTTGATTGATTTTCGGATGTTAAACCATCCTTGTGTCCCTGGAATGAATCCTACTTGGTCGTGGTGAATTATCTTATGGATACATTGTTGGATTCTGATAGCTAAAATTTTATTGAGGATTTTTGCATCAGTGTTCATTAGGGAGATTGGCCTGTAGTTTTCCTTTTTTGTGTTGTCCTTGTTCGGTTTTGGTATTAGTGTAATGTTGGCTTCATAGAACGTATTTGGTATTGTCCCTTCCTTCTCAATTTTTTGGAAGCGTTTGTGAAGGATAGGCACTAATTCGTCTCTGAATGTTTGGTAGAATTCATTTGTAAATCCATCGGTCCTGGGCTTTTGTTTTTGGGGAGGTTTTTGATTACCATTTCAATTTCGCTGCTTGTAATTGGTCTGTTTAGGTGTTCTATTTCTTCTTTATCTAGGTTTGGGTGATTGTAGAGTTGTAGGAATTTGTCCATCCCGTCTAGATTGTTGAACTTGTTTCCATATAACTGTTCATAGTAGTTACTGATTATTCTTTTGATTTCTGCTGTGTCCGTTGTGATTTCCCCTCTTTCATTTGTGATCCTGTTTATTTGTGCTTTGTCCCTTTTTTCCTTTGTGAGCCTGGCTAGGGGTTTGTCTATTTTATTGTAGATCGTTAACTTTTGCACAGTACTTGATTTCTCCCCTCAGGTGTAGTCCCCATAGATTTCCCTTCACCATAGCATCCATGATCCATCACCATAGACATTTGTGCTCCCCCCTCCCCTGTTTGACCACTTCCCTTCCCTTCCTGTGTGCCTCAAATCTATGGTCAGCTTGCAGGTTTTGTCTTTTTCCTAACCCTTTGTTCAGTTTCTCTCTATTCTACATATAAGTGAAGCCATCCAGTATTTTTCATTTTCCTTCTGACTTATATCCCTTCCATCTCCATCCATGTTGCCACAAATGGCATGAGTTTATCTTTTTTGATTGCTGAGTAGTATTTTATTGTGTATATATACTGCATCTTCTTGATCCAGTCATCTGTTTGGGGGCATTTAGTTTGCAAAACTCTAATCTCTTGGGCCTCCCCACTGGCGCAGCGGGTTGAGTGCAGGGCGGTGAAGCTGTCCGCAGCCTTCTGCAGCACGGGTTCAATTCCCGGCCGGCCAGGGAGAAACCTATATGGCACGGCAGACCTCTCCTGCCTCACCTGCTGCTCCACTCAGCAGTGTCCTTGATCCGTCTGCTTGTTCTGCATCCTGCTCTATCTCTGGTGAATTCTCTCACCCTCCCGCACCTCTGACTATACCCCAGTTCTTATATAAATAAATAAATCTTTTTAAAAAAACCTCTAATAATAAGATTTTGTTGGACCCCGCACTCTTCTCCATCAAATGCTGTCTCTAATTCTTAGGTAAAAATTTTTGTCTGTAAACCTTTGTTTGCTGTTCTGTGACTTTCCCCTCTATCATGGGATCAGTTATTTATATCTATTTCTGTCATGTTACTTTTCATGTGTTTGTTTTACTTGTCCTAAGTCAATTTGAAGTTCCTTAAGGACAAGAATTATGGCATTTCTTTGAATCCCTCACAGTTCCAGATAGTCTGCTTTTCAGGGACCTCTCATATGATTTGTGTTAGTGGGATTGTATCGCATTCTTGAGTAATGAACAAGCACTGTCCTCCTCCAAGTAAAAGTGTGAATATTCTCTGCTCAAACTACTTGCCCTGATCCTAAATCCAGTGTTTCTACCCCTCTAAGGCATCCAAGAATGGGCAAAGCAGCAGAGGATCACTTAGGGGAAGGAATTGTGTGCAAGTTGATCTTACCCAGCTTAAGAAATTGCACTATAATGAAGTGGAACTGAAGCTATGTTCCAAAACACAGATATCCCATCAGTAATTCTCAGCCTAAGTAAATGGTTCAGTAACCAACTCAGAACCTAGAGGAGAGAGTCAGGTGCAGGAGAGCCCCTGTACCTCGGGGAAGCCCCTCTAGTGCCTAGGTCTGCAGAGCCCTGTGCTCAGAAGGGCCAGGCCGCCCACCCCAGTTACTCTCCAGTTACCTCGTACTGGCTCTGACTATTCCTGGAACCTCTATCCTTCCGTGTGAGCACCACCTCAGCAATATTTATATCATCCTAAATAGGAAGGTTTGGATGGCATCCCAAGCTCCTTTGAAAAAAGTATTGCTTCAATCTATTTATTCATCTCACAATCTTATTAACAAAAGCAACCATTTTCCATTCCAAGTGAACAACTTCTGAATCATATTGCTTCTTTTAGGATCATATTCAGCTAAAACCAGAATGAATAGGACCTATTGATTAAATTCCATTTTTCCAATCCTGAATATGAGTTGTTGGGTTCCCAAATTAAAACCTGACTGCCTGTGTCCTACCTGTAAGCAGCCAAGCAAAAGAAAACAGATTTTGTATCAAACTCTAAGTATACTGGTATCTGAGCATTAAAGCATCTTTTAAGGAAAATAGAAAAATAAATGTAAGCATTTCAGTCTCTTAGCACTTACAAATTTAAAATATTGTTACATTGTAAGAATAAGTCAAAGAGAAACACCATATAGAATATTTATTCTCAAAAAGAGGCACAATACAACCTAGCCAAAATAAAAAATCTGTGTATGGTCACAGTGCACTTCTTTAAAAATCTAAATCATTTTTCTTATTGTTTGAATGAAGCTCATAAATCATAAGTTTTCCCCACTAGGGAATTATTTTCAGGTGTGTTTTTTATTGTCTTCAAGGACTCTTCAGGCGGGAGCAGCAGGTAGATAGGGGGATATCTTCTTATCTTCAGCTATTCCATTTTCTTAAAAGTTCATAAATGGGTGATTGGTAGCTGTTGGCACAGGGAGTGTGTCCTGCTGCAGCTCCTTGCTATTCACAAGACAGTGCAGGAAGATGGCAACTGTGAAGAGTCCAGACTGCATGTTCAGCATCACCCTTCACCAGTGGGAAACACCCAGTTGTCCCAGAGGGTTCAAATGAATTCTGAGGTGCAGGTCACTTTTGCAAAAGACTTTTAAAAATAATCTATTCAAGGATACGTTGGATTAAATTCTCTGTAATTTAATTTTTCTTCTCTCTTCCCAACCATCAACTATATACAAAAAGCTTTTGATTCCACCTATATATCCATTTAAAAACATGTTTCTAAGTGAACATAGTGCTCATTTATCACCATTTTCAGCTATGCTGAATGAGTATTAGAAGGGGATATTTTTCCCATTTGGACTGAGATAAATAGCATTTCTTTTTCAGCTTCAGCTGTCACCAAAGACTCAGGAAGTACCTCTACCCAAACTTATTGCCACACCAAATCTTCATAAAAGCTCTTTTTATGTGTTCATTTGACACCAATAATTTTGCAACTTAAGTTGGATTTATTCCTAACCAAATTATTGTCACTGTTTGGTTGGAATCCTTTCTAGGGATTAATCAGTCAGCCTTTTTCTGGGTGATGATCACTAAGCATTCCTGAGGTGTATGCAGTGCCAAACAAAATAACTAAATCATGGGCCTACTATTCGCATTTTCATTTTCCTTCCTGATCCCTTCCAGATATTATTTCTCTAAGGCAAGCAAAGGTTTGCTCCACAAACATACCCAGATGTTGGACACATGATGAACCCATCTGCTTGTAAGAGTGAAATGCCCAAAACTCATTTGGAAGCTATTCATTATTAAGACATATATTTATGGATTCCTCATAAAAGAAGTGCCTGCCAGTAAACAAGGAAGAACACAGTTTAAATTTTTTTTTGCTCTGTAGTTTTCTAGTACAGAGCAGTTGAGAGTACATGAACTAGAAGAATATTTTGACTTAGCACTCTTCATTCAAATGACTTTTTAGACTTGCTAGATGAACGAAAGATGAAAAACTACTCAAATTCTAATAGATGAAAAACCACTCACTTAGCAAAATTACAGTAAAACCTGGTGGCCAACTGTCTTAATCCCTTCAGGATTCTATAAAAGAATACCATAGATTGGTGTCTTATAAACAACATCAATTTGTTCTTTACACTTCTGGAGACTGGCAAGTCTACAATCAGGCACTAACAGATTCAGTGTCTACTGAGAGACAGCTTCCCATTCATAGACATCTATTTTGTCACTGTGCCCCAAATGGAGGAAGGAATCGAGAGAGCTCTCTGGGGTGCCTTGTAGAAAAGCACTAAGCCCACTTATGAGGTGCTCCCCTCTCATGATGTAATCATCTCCCACCTCCAAACGCCATCACACTGGGGATTAGGTTACAACATATGAATTCAGGAATGACACAAATATTCAGTCTACAGTACCAAATTTACCAATGATATTGGTGCTCCCTGGTATTGAATGTTAAAAAAAATTAATAGACTTCTTTCTCAGCTCCAATCAGTGTGTTATGATTGCAAACTTTAAAGCAGACTTTCAGGTACCTTAAATTCATATCCCGAATGAATTTATACACAGCTATACCTTTCATTAAGATAAGCGGTTATCTAAACATGCTTTCCCCATAGAAAACTTGCATATATCAAGCACTCTCATCTGTCACTGTTAATGCCTTAATGAGATTCTAAATTAGCACAGGGCAGTAGAATTTTCTAGTGATGGCACTGCTCTCTTTTGTACTTGCAATACTGTAGTCACTGGTCTCTCATATATTTTATTTCATTTTTTTAAGATTTATTTTTATTTATGCATACAAGAGCTGGGGTGCAGGTCAGAGGTACATGGGATAAGAGGATTCACAGAGAGAGAGTGGGGAGCAGAACAGACATATCTACTGAAATACACTGCTAAGAGGAGCAGCGGGTGAGACAGGAGAGGTCTGCTGAGCCATGTGGTTTTAGCTGCCTGGCCTGGATCAAACTCATGCCACAGTGGCTGGTGATAGCTTGATAGTGCTGAGACTGTAATCCCTGCGCCAAGATAGGGAAACCCATATCTTTTAATTCTTGAATGAGGTTAGTGTGGCTGAGGAATAGAATTTTAATTATCTTTCCTATCAAATCATTTAAATAGCCACAGGAGGGTAGTAACTACCAAGTTACTGCAGCTCTAGAGCACTGTAGAGAGCTGTTACGTGTCCCCCTGGCCCCACCTTCTTCCCTCCTCCTAACCTCTGGTCCAACCCTTTGCACTTCCACTTTAATATTTTCCAATACAAGGCCAATGATATCATTTAAGTTCCCTAATATATTTGTGACTTCTCATTTGACAATAAAATAAATCACAAGCCCCCTGGCAGAACCAATAAGGCCTTCCATGATTTGACCCTTCTAACTTTTATCCCAACCTCATTATACTCCCACATCTACATCTACTTCACAGATCTGAGCCTTTGCAAGTCACATCACCTCCAATGCCTTCCCTATCCTTGGCCAGCTGGGAAGGTACTGTTTATCTTTTAAAATTCAGGTATGGCACTGTTTCTCCTCTGAAGCCTTCCTAAGCCCTTTTCTCTCCCTTCCCCACCTCCTTTCTCCTAGGTAGTCACCATTAAGTCTTTCCTTTTTCCATTTCTTGGTTTCCAAAGTACAAGTATCATTTTGTATTCCCCTCTACAAAGTTAGCCATTCCAGTAGGTGTGTGGTGGTGTCTCGTTTTCATTTCTATTTTTTCTCTAAAGACTAATGATGTTGAGGATCTTTTCATATCCTTTTTGCCATGTTTATATATTCTTTGTGATGTGCTTATTCACCTTTGGCTTCTCCCCTTTAGAACATCATTGGCATTTCACTGTGGACAGCAAAACACATTGTGAGGCTCTTCAGTCCTCCGTTTCTCATTCATTTTATGATGATGATCTCAGGTGAAATTATTATGGGGATATGTCTGCTTAGTAAAAGTGAAAACACGTATACATGCTGTGCTTTCAAATGTAAGGGATGAGAAATGATACATATAAGCAGAAATCCAAATAAGGTTCAAATGTATATTTGAATAAGAAAGAAAAACTCACTTTTCATGTGATGAAACTATGACATGATTTATTTGGTCATTCAGAGGTCACACTGAAAGTTGTTTTCAAACTTAATATATGATCAAGATCATCTAGCTCCTGAACACTTTGCTTGGGCGCCTTTTCATATTTAGTTTTATCCAGTTGCGCAAAATTTACTATTTCCAAGTTAAAACATGATCTACCCTGTTAGTGGAACTTTGGCTTCTTGGAGAAACTGAAGCGCCAATAAATATTCATGTAATCTTCTGGATAACATATTGAAAAGGACAGCTGGCTCAGGAGGGATCATTTGCCTGGGTTAGTATCTGTTTCCATTTACATTAAGAAAATATTGCAAGAAGTTATTATCTATCCTAGGGCTTAGGGGAATACAATGGAAAGCTGATATTGCACGTGATTGCTTTTGACATTTACCTATTGTAGCAGGGAACCTGTGTGAAGATAGCCAAGTGACTTTTTATAAAACACAATTTCAGAAGCTATAAAAGGAAAAGGGAGATGGCAGAGATAGAATATACTGCATCTGTAAAAATGAGAAACATGACTTGTCAGCAACACCTGCTTGTAACTATCAACCATTTCTACCGGGCCTGCTGAGAAATTACTGAAAACCAAGTACCTTGATAGGTGTGAAGTCTCAAAAGGCAGTTGAGAGATATACAGGAGAAAAAGAAAGTGTTGTTTTATTGAACATTTTAACCCAATACCTAGAGCTGATGCAATGTAATTTTATGATATTTTCTGAACTGTTGGAAAGAAATCAGTTGTCTTTTATATTTTCATTTGTCAGAGCTACTGCAGACAATATACTTTCAAAGTTTGGGTGCATAAATTATTTGACAAAATTTTTCTAAGTAGGTTTCAGATCTCTGACTGGTACAGCAAAATTCTGATTGCAGCAACTAAGTTAAAAAAAGATATCTCCAACTTTTAATTGATGGTCATAAAAGGTTAAGCTTATCTCTTCCTATTTCTTAGGACTCAAGACAGTAGTAGTAAATGAGTAATAAAGAAATGGGTATGAGTGGGGAAGATATTTTAAAGATTGAAAAAAAGTGACAACTTATTTTGCAGGGCAGAGAAGCCAAGAGATATGAATAGCACTGATTTTCCCATTTCTTTAGAAACTTTGAGCTACTCCAAACTTAAAACACTCAAGACAGAATGAAATACAATCAACATCAACACCAGATGTCAAATTTTATTTTTAAAGTAGGAACTCAAACAACCAAATACAAAATAATGAAAAAAAGTTGAAGAAATATAGATAATCCAAGAAACAAAAGAAAACTTCAAAAATGTCCCCTTTGTACACAGAGATATGAAAAGATATGGCATTCATAAAATAAAAATCGAATGTTAATAGAGAGAATAATATAACTAAAAACTGAGTTCTTAAAAATTGGAAATATCATTGAAAATTGAAAATTTCACTGGAAAGGTTAGAAGACAGAGTACAGGAAACCTCCAATGAAGTATGACAAAAAGGAACAGAAATATATGAGAATTTATAAGAGAATTGGCAGATCTAGGAAGGCATTATCTCACTAATAAGAGTTTCAGAAAGAGAGGCCAGAGGAAAAAAATGGAAGTTATCAGAGAAATAGTGCAATGAAAATTCTCAACACCAAAGCTAAAGAGACCTAACAAGGAACCAGCCACACCAGGAGGCTTCACTTAGAATCATTAGAACACAAAAAGTACAGGCTGGTCTGAAACAATTCCAAAGAACAAAGGAAAAATTAACAGATTACATTCACAAAAAAACCAGTATCTTAATAGGTTCAGATACTTCAGCAGGAACATTGGATGACAGATGATAATGGAGGAATACCTGCAAATTTCTGACGAAAATTATTTTTTCAATCTAGAAGTTCATACAGTCTATAATTCTAAGTTAGAATTCAAATCAATGGAGAGTTAAAAAAGAAGATATTTTCAAGCAATAAAAATTGAAAAATTACTCACTCCCATGCATGGTTTCTTAGGCAGATACAAAGGATGTGTTGTAGCAAAATGGGTGAATCAAAGAAGAAGGTAGAGGATTTACAGAACTGTGCCTTCCACCTTTGAGTGCAATGGGGATCCCCTCAGTAAACCTGAGGGCCAGACTGAGAGCACCTACCTCCCTCTGGGGAGATGTCTCCAGGGAGCTCACCTGAATAAATGACTTGGGCAACTTGGGGGAAGCACTAAGGGTACAGAGATAGCGTATTACAGAAGCCAGCAGAATGACTTACAAATATTGTTTCAGGATGTGAAGGGAGAAAAACTACACAAGTAAAGAAATGAAATTCCAGAACACTATAGTGAACAAAATTTACCTGGTAAATCTGTAAACAGTGATAAGTGGTTTCACTAAAAATAGTGCTAACTCTACTCAGGATAAGGAAAGGAGGTGGGCTGCAGGGTGAGGGTGCTAAATCTTCTCTCATAGGAAGTCAGGAGCTATTGGCTCAAGTTAATGAATTGAGAAATAGCTATACGATAATATATAATTTAGAAATGAGGAAGAAGAAACAACTGGAAGATTTTAAATGCTTGCCTTTGGGTCACAGAACTGAGGGGAAGACTAGATCAGGCTTTTTAATATAAGCATTTTGTCTTTTATTTTTTAATTTCTTTTTCATACACATATTACTTCAACTAAATTGTTTTAATTATAAGAGATTTCTAATCACTAGAAATGGTACTATTATTCCTTTTACTTAGCTACTTTCATTACCATTACATGAATTTTGAAAATTTGATATAATTTGCTCATTTTGTAGAATAATCCAATATCATCTAGTAATTATTTGTTAACCCCACTGTAGTAAATTAGAAATAAAAGGAAATTCTTGCTCAGTAAACCTGTCATTGTAAAGGTGAGCAACAAATATAGATTTGAATATAGATTTGCATGTTGGAGATGGGACTGTAATACCACATTTCAACACTGTGACTTTTTTAAAATAGTAAAGTAACTTTCTTTTCTGCTTAGCAGGGAAGAAACATTTACTATATTTTAGAATCAGTAACTCTAGGGGCCTCCCTGGGGGCACAGGGGTTAAGATGCAACCTACGAAGAAATCTGCAGCCACTGCAGCACGAGTTCGATTCCCGGCCAGCCAGGGAGCAACCCACATGGCACAGCAGACCTCTCCTGACTCACCCGCTGCTCCCCTCAGCAGTGTACTTCAGTCAACCTGCCTATTCTGTTCCCCACTCTGTCTGGGTCCTACCTGCCTAAGTTTCTTTGGTTCCTGCCTCTCTAATGTCCAGATCATTTTTCAGATTCTGAGGAAAATTAATTCTATCAAAAGAATACACAAACTCCTTGCAATATGATGGTGTCTATAACAGTCTATATAGAGAGAATTTTTCAGAATATACATAGCATGTTGAAATGAGATGCATGTTGAAATGAGAAATGCAGCCACAAGAGAAAAAGATTGGTTTTGCTCCTTCCATTGCCATCCGCCTGTTTTATCAGTTTTCGTGGAGAGTCTACTATATTCTTCTTTAGATTTTCCCTTGTAGAGACTAAAAGCTGGGAGTAGTACAAGGAGGAAATGCACCATGGCTGTATGCACGTAGGATTGATGACATCTTAGTCAGGGCCCAATGCCAGTGAAAATGTGGGGTATTGTTCAAAAGTAACTAAGAATGTCAAGCTGGTGACAGCTGACCAATAACCTTGGACCATTGTCAGAATGGGGACCTGTGTGACTGCACAAGCCACATATGCATGAAGCCAGCCCTGAGTCTGTGGACCCACACATCATTCCAAACAACAAAATCATTTTAACCAAGGATAGGACAGTTGAGTTACAGTTCATTACAATTCCTAATGCACTGATATTTCTTTTGATTATCAGTTCACTCTCAGGACTTAGTTATGAGATTTTTTTTTCAATTGGTGCAAAATAAAAGTGTACAAGGTAAGATGTGACTGACAGGTGGCTTTTTTCTCTCCAGTCACATCATACTTTCTATGTGGTGCTTTCTGCCCTCAGAAACATGGTCCAGTTTGGCTCCCAAATTGCCGCTGATGGGCCCCTCTCAGACTCCTGCCCGACCATCTGCTTATTATGAGCTTCAGGGGAATGACACTGTTCCCACCAGAGAATGACTCACGGGTGCTGGGGGAGGAGAGTGCACTTTTGGAATATGCAGTCCTTAAAACACCAGCTGCTTGATTTTGTGTCTTGTAACTCAGTTGGCTATGAATTTTAGGGAAGATGTCTTCATTTTTGGAAAGCTAAGTTTCACAGACGTCTAGAGGAAAACAAATCACATGGTTGGCTCTTTCTTAATTTTACTGCAAAAAATTTTTCAAATACCAAACACTTGGTTTTCCCACATCTTTCCTCCCGAAGGACATAGTGTCACACTCCAGGAAGGGACAATATCTAGCTGAATGGATTTGTCATAAAAGAACATATTCATTCAGGACTTCTAGGAAGAAGAGATGAAAAAATAAGCAAGATTAATACTAGGCTCCCCCTGATGAAGACAGGAAACCAAGTCAGGATCCTTCACCGTGTATTTAAGAGAGGGGATCACTTTGTGACACTTATCCTTTTGTTGTTCCTGTTTGTAATGTAAAGCCAGGAAGGACCCGACCCACAAAGCAGTTCTCCGTGATTCACCCTCTTCACCACCCTGAGTTTTTCACCAAGGGAACTGCCGGTAGGGTCCTCTCCAGCATGGCCTTCCATTTCCTGAGCCCTGGCTTCAGAGAGCTTCAGATAGAAGTACACACTGACCTTCCTCTCGGTCCACCCCTGGGTGCAGTACTCCATCCCCCTCTCTCTCTTCAGTGGCATGACTTTTATCACATACTGGCTATTTTTATTTTAAGTATTTTTATATAATTACTTGGTTTCCCCAACTAGACTCGTAGCTTGAGGGCAAATACCCTGTGTTATTGAACAGTTATCTTCCCCACTGGGAAGATGCTATGCAGAAATGTGTTGCTGGTAGAGTAATTGATCCTCCCCCCACCCAGCCCCCAATTCTTGAGCTAGACCATAAAATAATGTCCCCAGATTCTTCTAAGAAAACCAACTAGAATCATTCATTGAGAAAAAAATTCTTCTTATAGCAATCATAGATTCTGAACCCAGCCCAACTTCCTTTGCCTCTTAAGCTAATGACATGTTGTTTAACCTTCATAAATTAATGGCATTGTGAGCTAATGAGAATTCATGCTATTGATTGCCTTTGAAGTATTTATTTTTGTCACACGCATTTCAGAAACTTCTCACTTATAAGTTTGACATGATTGATGCAGAATCCACTTTCCCTGCCTAATGCTTTCCTCCATATACAACTCTGCTTTGTGGGATCTATTAACAAGGAGATAATTAAATGTAAACATGAGTCACAGGCTTTTCCTTTTCTGATGAACTACAAATAAAATAACAAGGAAATGAGGCTGGGAAGGAGTAGCTACTACTCTTTTCAGGATGGTGCAGCCAAGAATATCAGGAACAATCCATCTCCAAAGCAAGAATAGTTTTCCTGGCAACCATCACATCTTCTTCATGGGAACTCACCAAGAGCTCATTATTGACCAATGACTGAAGGGGCCTGGGTAGACCATACAAAATTTCCAGAAGAGATTCCAACAGCAAAGTATCCTTGCTTCTCATATTGATGTGGCTAGAGGTGCTAAGAATCCGGGCCATTAGAGGAAACTCAGAGAGCACCCAGTCTATTGTGATTGTCTCTGAATGCCTCTACTAACACAAGCGTAGCATGTTGAGCAGTGCCAAAAGAGGCGATCCACTTACAGGAAATTATAAAATATATCGTAGTATAAATGTATACTAGTGTTATAGTCAGAAGGAATAAAGAAAAAAAGATGGATTTCTTTGTTCACAATTTATGTGATTTGGAATTAAAGGGAGATATCTAAGTAGTGATACATTGTCTCCTTTAAAAAAGTCAGTATGTTCAAAGCCACATGACATATTGCAACTTTTCCCAAATATCTGTGTATCCTAAGCACACTATGTCAAGAAGACTTATCCAAAGACTTGATTTATGTTGCTGCCTGACAGATGTGTCTGCAAGGCATGCCATCTAAATGGACTTCACTCTGGCAGTTACCTTAGTCATCAATTCTCAGAGAATTAATGAGTGCCATTCATCCCAATAATAGAAACCAAGGTCAGGGCCTCTTCTATACTCTGTAATTCCATTAGCAATGCACAGAAAGCACTTAGGTCAGAAGCTCTATAGACCTTACAACTGAGCAAATGGAACTATTTCTCCTTTCCAGGGAGAATCTTCTCTGAGTGTACCTCCTTGTCAATGGTTTGTTGTACATCAACCTTTAGTGTATTTACAGATGTAGGGAAAATGGGAAAGTAAATGTGGGGCTGTCTTCAGCTGCCAAGATTTTCCAGTACTTTCAAATAAATGTCAGTCCAACACACTGTAAATATCAAGCCATTTCAGATATTTCCAATTATGTGACATACACTTTTAAATTGTGTACTCATTCAGGTTTTATATAAATCACTTGATCATTCGATGTAACTACCATAAAATTTACTTTAGTTTTCATTCTTTTATCTTGGTTTTTATGAATTTATTTTATTTTTTATTCTGCATAACCTAATAAAGTGAAAATAATCTTGAAACTAAGAGTCCTCACCATAAAATATTAACTGTGTTTGCAATGAAACTTTCATCTTGGACTCTCAAGCAGCATACTTTTCTAAACTAAGTCTCACCAGACTTATTCCTCATAAACAAATTGCTTTGAGTCCACAACATATCAAAAAAGAAAGGAGTAACCCCAAGCTTTGAGGCCTCAGACAGAGATTTGAATGCTGCTTTTGGTACTTATTTCTCAACAGTTAAATAATACAATAATTATACTTTTATATCTACTTCACACTGTAGCTATAAAGATTAAAAATAAGTGCTTATCATAGTGCCTGGAATGTAACAAATAACTTGCTTTTATTGTATTTGACCTGTGTGTGGGTGTGGGTGTGTGTATGTAATCTATGTTTTGAAACATTTGTGTTTGTATGCCTAGTAAATTCTAAATGACCCACCATAATGGAGAGGAACAGAGGCATGAGTAATTCAAAGCAGCAAATTATCCAAATATGTGTTTCGAAGCATTTTTTATTTCATTTCAAATATGAGTGTTTCTGATATCCAAAATAATGACTTCCAACAAAGGAATGGCACTATAATGTAAATTCCTAACCTAATAGAACCTGAAGAGCTGTTTGATTTTCTTCATCTCTCCTCCCCTCCCCTTGGGTCACCTTCCTTTTCTCCCCTCCCTTCTTCTCTCCTCCTCACATATTACACAGCAATAGACAACTGCCACAAAGAACTCTCTACAAACAAAGCTTCCGCCTCCCACTCTCCTCTGAATCAGGGCCACTGGTGAAGTGTGTCTGATTCAGTGCTTGGGCCAGGCCGCACCTACCAAGCAAATGTGTGAAGCAAGTGCCCCTGTGGAGGGAGGAGACAGTCAAGTGTGGCATTGTGCTTAAGACTAATGGCTGTGGAATCTGACAGATGAATTCTAATCCTGTTTGGCCTGCATGACCTTGGGCCACTTGCTACTCATTTTATGTCTCAGATTCTTCCACTGTAAATATGCAGTGATAATACTATCATGTATTTCATGTGATTTGTTAAGGATTAAGTTAAATTTTTGATGTAGCTATAAGTGTGTGTGTGTAAGGTTCAGTGTGGATCATGAAGTTATCTCTGTTATTTTATAGAAACCAGCAACATCATTCTTGTAAAACCAGAGTTAAAAAGAATTCTTGGCCTCATGTAGTGTCTGTATAATCTCCAAATAGATCTTTCCTTTCCAAATGAAGCTGTTTTCCCTATGTTGATTCTTAAGGGGCATTGCTCTGTAATAAGCAAAGTATTCTTCAGTTTTAGCAGTGTTGTGGGTTTATAGTATGCAGAAAGAATTCAAGCTGGTACACATAATTACATGCATGTGTGCACACACACCAGCAATGGTGATATCAGAAATGTTTAAAAGAATGGAAGATGAGTTAATATTTATAAATCAACTCTCATATGCCAAGCCCTGTTCTAGTCTCTTTACATATGATAATTTTTTCATTCTCAGAATCGTCCTGTGAAGTTTCAATTTATTATCCCAGTTTTACTGATAAAAAGCAAAAATTCAGAGAAGTTGAGTAACTTTCCAAGATCATGGGACTGTTAACAATATAAGCTGCACAGCCAGGGAGACTATATAATTTGCTGGCCAGTCCAGGACACTATTAGATATGAAAGAAAGAAAGTCCAGGAATGAAAGTTCATTCTAATTATAGTTGATCATCAAACATCTAGATCACTTTTTCAATAAATAAATGAATGAATTATTAGATTTCTACTTGAGACATATATTGTCTTAAGACTCTAAAGTGATCATTAGTATGCTTTAAGTCAGTTATTTTTACTTAATTAGTGCCTGTGGTAAATAAAAGTGTGCTTGGGTGTTCAACATGGAGTTTCAACTCAGGGAGACAGGCTCAGTCAATATTTTCATATACTATCTATCCCTTCTCACAGTAGACATATGATAAGGGTGCTGGTTCATTATTTCCTATCTTTCACTGTAACATATACCCAAGGTTGAGAGTTCAATGAACAGACATCCCTGGAGTATAATGAAGGGAAGAGTATATCTTTGTCTCTTTATGCAGATTAGATCAGTACCTGACTTCCTTGAGAAGAGCAACAAGTCATGATGATTTCCTAGCCAGGATTCCTGATCTCAAAGGGAGATAGGAAAGAGAACAAGTTTCTAGATTGCAAGTTCCTTATGGGAGGCTAAAGACTATTGATGTCGGGCCCCAGAAAAGGTTTTATTGGTAGACACTCAAACACTTACATTGAAGAGAAATCTCAGCAGCAGTTAATATATTAAGTCAGAAAGAAGAGATAAGATTTGAAAACTGCATCAATCTTTAAAACTTAGATAAGTGGGAAACAGGTCATAACCTCATAGATAGATGCATACATATCTAGATCTAAGCTTAGATTTTCCCTGTTTTCTCCTCTTGGTAAAGTGAAAAGGGGTAGAAATTCAATTCCTGGCATTTACTGTCTTTCCGTAACGGTGCATAATTATGTGTAGAGTATGGGTTCTTGGGGCACGATGTTCCGTGTCTGTAATTCTCAAAATTTCATGTGTGTGAGACTCTCCTAAGAAGTGTCTTAAAATCCATGATCCTCACTTCCTGCCTGGACATGCTGAGTCACAGAATCTAGGGGTAAAGTCCAAAGAGCCATATTTTTAATCCTAAAATGATGATGCACCCCAAAGTTTGAGGACCCCTAAATTGGCCTATAACAGAAAAGGACTTGAATTTAAAAACTGGTCTCAGTAGTATGGACAGGTCCACATTTGATAAGAATCATTGAGATTTCAAAAGGCAAATATACTGAGCAGAGAAGCCATTCTGGCTTTACAGTTTTTCCTGTGGGGCTGGGACTCAAGGATAGAACATGTATGGGTAATGCCCCTGATATCTACTTCTGTTGGGGATTCTTTTAGCCGTGCCCCATAAAATCGGACGCATCATTGATGGGAGTCCTGCAGATCGCTGTGCAAAACTAAAAGTGGGAGACCGGATCTTAGCAGTGAACGGCCAGTCTATCATCAACATGCCTCACGCAGACATCGTGAAGCTCATCAAGGACGCAGGTCTTAGTGTCACCCTTCGCATCATTCCTCAGGAGGGTGAGTGCCTGAGCCAGGGCCACGGAGTCCACCTGGCTGCTGTCACTGTGACAGCAGAGTGTCAGAGCTTGATTGTTATTTCCACTTTTGCCAAAATTCACACTCTTTGCATCCCATCTCCTATTTTCTCAGTCCCAAGCTATGTGACATTAAAGATAAATAATGTGAACCCCAAGATGCTGAGTGATTCTGTCATTCCTCCTGGTCTCCAGAGTACTCTTTGTATGGTTATATTAGGCCAAAACCCATTCAACAGAGATGATAGAGTTACCAATCTGAAGGAAAAAACCAACATATTCATGTTAACAGTTAAGCTCTGGAGGATTCTTGAAAGTCAGATTGATTTTGAAAAGCTTGAGGAAGTTTTTGTGGTATAAAGAGAACTCATTTAGAAAATGTTGCATCTGTTAAGAATTTTAAATCTCCACACAGGCCTTTGAATTTCTCTGTCCAAGCACTCCCCCCTGAGGCTCGTAGAGTAGTGAGAAATGCAACTGGCAACCTTGCCTCAAGGGGCCATTCACCCTAAAATCACCATTTTTCAGACACAGTGGGTTCATTACTAGCTTCTCATAAAGAGCTGCTGACTCATTAATGCTATTCAAGAATTCTGTCCCTGAAGTTCCTGGTGACTGGACCAGAGTGGTCCCACATGGGAAGTGATGGGCTCACCTTGGTCCCTCTGTTTCACTCAGTCTCTAGAACCTACCACTGGAATATGTGACAGAAAGGTGCCAAATAGCCACCTGACTCCAAAGAGTAGTTTAGTAGTAGTTTAGTAGTTCTCAGCTGAGGCGATTTTGTCTCCCCATAGGATGCTTAGCAAAGTTTGGAGACATTTTGATTATGATTGAGGGGTGGATGCTACTGGCATCTGGTGGGCTGAGGGCAAGGTACTGCTGAACACCCAACAATGCACAGGGCAGCCTCCCATGGCAAAGAATTATCTGGCCTAGAATCCCAATGGTCAAAAACTCAGTGGGGAAGAAATTTAGAATTTAGGATGATGAGGAAAGAAAGGGGAAAAATGGTTTATAAGGGAATGTTAATAGATCACCTCCCCTTTTTAACCTGTTATCTGCAATACCATGATATATAAAATACTCAGTGGAAATTAACTCTGAGCAAGATTGCTCACTAAAATCTGACTTGCTTCTCCATTTTCCCAGTCTGATATGTGTCTGTCCTGCTCTTATTTCAATGTAAAGATATAATTTCAATTGAAAATTTGATGCTATTATGAGAAAATCCAAGAAGCACTTCTAACAAAGAACAATTTTATGAACCTTTCTCTGTCCAATCTTCTTTTTTCTTTCTGGAGAAGCATGAAATACAGAGGGTGATCAGGCAATAAGACTAACAAAGAACTGGAGAAAAGAGTCTAAAAACGCATTTTCTTTTATCATCCAAACTTGCGAATACTGGTAAAATTTCTTACAACCAAAAAGTAGCAGCTACAGAGTTTTCTCTCCTCGAGCAATGTTGGAAAAATAGAAAACATTTTAGAACTTAGTCTTTTGAATTATCTTTTCATAGTTTTATTAGGTTTTTTTCTTAATTGTAATCTTTTCTTCTGACAAAATGACAAGAGACTGTTCATAATCTCGTTTGGCAACACATGATAACAGAAGAACGCTAATTCCAAGAGTGGCATTAGAACTTGATAAGCTTAAGCTACTGTTTTAAAGCCTTAGATAAACTAAAATAACCAAAGCCTGAGTCAGCTGAGGAGGGAAAGGGTTACCCCTTCTCACCACCTCTTGCCTTTTATCATTGCCAGCCTGACTGAATTTCCACTCTGCTTCTCCTCTGCAGAGCTCAACAGCCCCGCCTCCGCACCCAGCTCAGAGAAGCAGAGCCCCATGGCCCAGCAGCACAGCCCACTGGCCCAGCAGAGCCCGCTGGCCCAGCCAAGCCCAGCCACCCCCAACAGCCCCGTCGCCCAGCCCGCGCCTCCTCAGCCACTTCAGCTGCAAGGACATGAGAACAGGTAGCGTTTGCTCGGGCCCTTCTACTTCTGAGATGTGGGCGAGGTTGGGGGAGAGAGTTTGGGACAGAACAGGACACAAGCAGAGAAAAAGATTTCCATACAGTGAAAATTGCCACGTCCACCCTTGTGTGATTGTGACATCATGTGTATGTTGTGTATGTGGTTTTATTAGCAAACACAGGTTTTGTAACTTCACAGCAAGAGAAACTTTCCTGAAGAAATGATAAGGAACTGCAGATGAGTAAGGGTTCACTAGTGGAAGTCACTTTAGAGAGAGTCCAGACAGGGTGGAGAGCATATCCAAAGACCCTTTGGCAGGAGGGACCATAAAAACATGGAGAAGGGAAATAAGGCCAACATAATAGGGTGAGAGGGGAAGAAGCAATGATTGAGATAAAGCCAGTAAAGGGTATAAGGGCCCATACCCTAAAGGATCTTGTAGGCCCCTGCAGGGTCTTGTAGGTGTTAGCAATTTTGATCTTTGTCTTAAGCACAGTGAGAAGTCACTGAGGGGTTTATAAGGACTGATATCACTGGACTTGCTTTTCAAGATCACTCAGTCAGTCCTGTAGAGAATGGACTGGATGGTGGTCAGGGTGAAGGCATGTCAGTCAGCTCGAGGTGGCTGCCAGTGTCCACTGGGCCTTGCAGGGATGGCTTGGAGAATGACAGTGGAGTGGACACAGGGACATGCTGAAGGATCTGGACGCATGAATAAGCACTGCACTGTACCCTAGAATCTCCTCCCCATGATCTAATGGGGTTCTTCCATTCCACTGCATGACCAATGTGAATAAGGTACTTTGAACTCTTCCAGAAACAAAGGATGCCTTGAAAAAAAAAACAGCGTTGTCTACATCCTGTGACTTGTATGTCACGGGGAGCCCAGGTAGGCTGAGTCATTAAAGAAAGCTACGCAGACATGTGTGTAATACTTTCCCCATTTCCAAAGAGAAAGAACTTGTGGGCATCTCTATGAATACAAGTCCTCCCTGTCCTTTCTGTGAGTCTAATGTTTTCTGAACATCTGCTTCCCGTCTCTTACCTCCCATGTTGGTGAGGATGAAGTGAAACCCTGTTTTTGAATCCCCAGAACTCTCTAGCTTCATCATTCACATGCTACAAAGCAAATATTTTCCCTATGCCCGAGGTGTTATTTCCATAAAGCCCTGTTCTTTCTGATTTCCCCATTTGCTTTCATAGAAAAGTAAATGTCTGTTGCCCTCAGCTGTTTATGGTTTCAATATAGTCCAGAGAAGAAAAAGACTAAGCCCCATAAAGAAAACACAGAGGCACGAATCTGACACCTCATAAGAGTAAGCCTCAGTAATTAGCCCCAGATGTGGTTGCTTTTACCAAACACATTTTGTTTGGACAGAGTGCATTGGCTTTCCCCAAGATTTATTTTAGATGCAGGAGCAAGATGAGGATGCACCAGTAGTCCCTGGGCCTGCTTCAGACTCTTCTACATGGCTCTGCCTCTGCTAATTAGCCTCCCAGCCACTATCCATATTCCCCTTTGCAAAGTCAGACTCCATGAGACCAGGGCTTCCAGTCCATGGCTGGGTAACTCACCCATGCTGTGTTCTAGTTCAGTGGGGAGAACACCAGTCAGGCAAGACCACTGTCATGTCTCTGCTGCCACCAGCCCACAAATGGGAGTCCTTGGCCCCAGTCCCACAGCATGATCTTTGGGTATTTTTTTGTCCAGACTACAGAAGAAAATGTTTCCTAACTCTGGGAGTAACTGATTGACCTGATCCTGTATCACAGGCACATTTGCCCAGAGCTCCTAGTTACTTTTGCTTCATTAACATGAATAGCCTTGAAAGTGCCCACTCCAATTCTAGGGCCCTTTCTGGCACTCAGGATTTCTGGCTTAAGTCTTTGATTATCTGTGGATAGCTCATTTGCATCTTAATAAAGAGATTCAGTAATCTTATAGACACCAGAACTATATTCCTAGCTGCATTTAAAGATGATCATAGTATCAGAGGGAAAATTCTGTGCCCTTTTTCCAGGTTTGAGAAATCTCCAAGACAGTCTGTATGCCAAGCACTCAGTAGGAATTTCTTATTGGGTCAGTTGTACAAGAAGTGCCTGCCTAGATGTCAGATTGAGATAGTTCCCACCTTGAATGGGATAAAATAAAATGACAGTCTACTTGCAAATTTTTTATAAATTAGAATAAGTAAATATTTTACCCTGTCTTTATTTTCCCATGGGTTGGGTTCCTGCTGATACCCACACACCTCTGCCCATTTGTCTGCCCCATAATATCCTTTTGGCTTGCATTCAGAAAATACAAAATAATTTTAATATGAACATAAACCAAAAACTCTTCAAGAGGCATTCATTGAAAAGAAGAGATTCATGTTTAATATATCCCAAAACTGAACATAAACAACAAGATTCACCCTCCACAACCAGAGCTAGTGATATTGAGCTGCATTGTAAGTGGCAGGGTCAGTGGAAGAGCATTGGAAATTGATATATTTCGTAGACTTTGAACTCTAGATTCTTAAGGTCCTTTGAAGTAAAAATCCCACAATAAGATCCCCAACCACATAGGCTTGATTCTAGAACTTATTCATGCTATAAAATTTTTCTAGAATTTATCAGAAATCCTGGCACACAGCACTGATGTAAAATGAAGTTTGAGTTCTGGAAGGTAGGTTTAGATGACAGCTGTTGCAAGTTTTAACTGTTTCTATTTCTAGGCTTTCATGTAATCTTTGGGGAGACTCATTTCACCCTCTTTTGCTATATTTGTGGCACATCTGGTTAGAAGCAAAGCACATAATGGATATTTCATACCAATACTATACAGATAATGAAAATTAAATGACTGTGCTAAAACTTAAAACAATGTGATATCTAAACCACCACACAAATTATTTCTAGAAAGGAACCAACAGCCACCAACAAATATCACCTAGTTCAATTCCTTTTGTTTAATTCATGCAATTTCATAGTTTAGCATCTTATTCAAAGCATATTTTAAATAATTGTGTATACAGTATGCATTCTCAGTAGGTGAGTGGACAACTTGCCAAGGTATAAATCAAAGCCTAAATTGTACACCTCACAAAAGGATGTATCATTTCTGCAGAGTTCAGTAACACATGGGGCATCCTCAAAGGGTGGATTAAATATCTACATTACTAACTCGCTTCCAAGAACCCCAAATTAGCACAACTAGTGCCATGCTCTTCCAATGTGTCCTCACCAAATAGTAGATTGCACTGTGGCATTGTTCACATGAGTGGGTTTTAAATAATATTTAGTATTTATCAGGAACAGTGAGACTATAAGCCAGTTTTAAAAAAAAAAAAGAACTTTTAATTTCAAAGATAAAAAATCTGTATTGGTTTGTAACCTGGCATTAAATATTTTCTCAATTCCTCAAACCCTCTATTCATATTTTTTCATTAATCATATAGTGTTTCATTAATAATACTAATAAAATGGACACTATATAGAATGCATTTTATTTACGTGTGACATCGAATAGCTCATTGTAGATTTGCTGTGGCAACCAGCAGTGAAGGACAGAATAACATGGCCTTGAATGTTTAGGTTAGTTTATTTATGGTGCCATAATGGTAGGTATTGACTATTTTACCCCCCTTTTGGAACTGGGAACCCCCTCAATTTAGAGAAATTTAGATACAAAAAACAGTAGTAAACAATTCATTCTGGTCTCTATATTTATTAATAGCTAGTATCTAAAAATAAGAAAGACAAGTGTTAGACATATACATTTTTGCCTTCCCTTTCATCATCTTACCATGATAGTGTCTGATACTAATTTAATAGCTATAATCTAGTATTTAAACTGCATAATCTATTTCTACTTTTAACAGTAACCCAATGATTTTCTATGTGACTTTGAAGTTGGTTATTATCCCTACTCTCACTCCTGTAACTCCTGTGAGATGGTTAAAAAGATCTAACCTAGGGCCTCCCCAGTGGCGCAGCGGTTGAGCGCTGGGTTGCGAAGCTGCCCACAGCCTCTGCAGCGCCGGTTCGATCCCCGGCTGCTCCCCGGCCACCAGAGGAGGGTCCCACATGGCGCGCAGACCTCTCCTGCCGCCCGCTGCTCCCCTCAGCAGTGTATTTCGACGGTCCTTCTGCCTGCTCTGCTCCCCGCTCTGGCTCTGGTGAATTCTCTCACCCTCCCGCGCTTCTGACTGTACCCAGTGCTTATATAAATAAATAAATAAATCTTTAAAAAAAAAAATGTAGTTTCTCCCTCTTAAAAAAAAATTGAAAAAATAAAGAAAAAATAAAAATAAAAAATAAAAAAAGATCTAACTTAGCAGGTGAAAAAGGCTTTAATTATGTATTTGTAGACAATTTAGATATCACTTCAATAGTATCATCATGAAGTAAGTGGCTTGCCAAGGTATGTATGTGTGGTGTATGTGTTTGGTGTGTGTGTGTGTGTGTGTGTGTGTGTGTGTGCGCGCGCGCGCGTGTGTGTTTAAGAGGAAGAGACAGAGAGAAAGGCTGAGAGTTTGTTTACTGGGTTAAGACAGACCACTATTTGGAATTTATAACTGAAAATTTACCTCCCTACATTTGCTGCAGTTTTACAATCTATAAATAGCCAAAGTCAAAGTGAGATATCCATAACTCCTGTTCCACAAAATTCTGATGAAACCATCATTTTTACCGTGCTTTCTTAAGGAGCCAAATTAAAAGTATAAAAGATGGCACTTGTCAAAGATTGTAAACTAATATTTATTTCATCTTCTCATAATTCTGAACATGCATGCAAAAGTACCACCAAGAGGAGCGGCCACTTATGCATTATTCTAACCACCTTACAACAGTGAGATACCAAAGTAAATCCCATTTGCTCTTATTTAGTTACAGATCGGAAGTAAAGGCAAGGCAAGATGTGAAGCCAGACATCCGACAGCCTCCGTTCACTGACTACAGGCAACCCCCCCTGGACTACAGGCAGCCTCCAGGAGGGGACTACCAGCAACCCCCGCCCTTGGACTACAGGCAGCCTCCCCTGCTGGACTACAGGCAGCACTCTCCCGACACCAGGCAGTACCCTCTGTCAGACTACAGGCAGCCCCAGGTACCCTGGCCCTTCAGAGCAAGACAGGGCCAGGACCAGGACCTCCTGACATGCAAGGAATGAAATAGGGTGGGAGGCAGAGCACCCTTCTGAGATTGAGTCCAAGTTCTATTCTTAATTCTGATATCATCTGGGTAATGCCTACATCCTCAAAAATCTTTGTACAAATAAACCTGTTTCAGAATGAAGCAGATCAATCAATAAGTGGGTGAATGGTAATGGGATGAACTAACCCCTGCTATATTAGCCAGCTGACTCCCAGTACGTTACCTGGTTAAAAAAAATTTAATGTTCTTATCTGTGACCTCTAAATGTCAGCAGTGGAGGTGCTTAGGCCCACATTATTTGCACGGTCCCCTAGCTCCCATTTGGCTGTAAAGGGCCAAGTCCCTATACACTAAGGATAAGGCCAGACCTGGCTTCACCATCCAACCTATCATCTCTGATACAAGTACCGATTCCTGTCTATGCAATGTTACATTCTTATAATTATTCATTCATGTTAGATGCATCCCATGACAACTTCCTTATCCCCTCTGAGCATCTGTTTCCTAAAGGAGGGGTCTTTCTTACAAACTGTAGTGAGATGTCAACATTTACGAAAGGTGCCTAGAACAGGGCTTGGTATCTAGGTAATATACATTATGTGGCAACTAGATACCAAAATATAAAGTGAGGACAATTCTAACTCTGTCAGATTACATTGTATTTTATTATTGATTGAAGATCACCTTTATTCCCCCTCTCCCCAAATTTTAAGAACAGTGATGATGGGGAAATCTTGTACATGTAGCATTTTATTCAAAAGAGAAATTTGTACAATTTATGTAAAAGAGAATCTGTACACCCCAACTTGATAATCAGTGGTCTGTGCAACAGAGAGCTACAGGAAGACTTCATAAAATGTCACTTTTCTAGTCTACCAACCTGTAATTTACACACACATGCACACACATAGACACAAGACTCCTATATATTTAGTTATGGTGCCCAACAGCACTGAATTTGATAACTCAAAGGAGAGATAATATTACTCCAGCCCATATGCAGTAATTAAAGTTTTGCCAAGTAAACTGATGATCACCAAAATAAACAAGACACACTGCAGTTCTTTTAATGACCACATAAACTGCATGCACTCTGACCTGTCCAACTTTTGGAACTTGTGTTTTGCATTTTGCTAGTCTGTGCAGTCAGATTCCTACTTTTTACATCATGTCATTTGAAACACATTAACTATGAGAGAGGAGAGCAGAGTGACCACAAAAGCTTCTCTGATATTAAATAATTATTTGTTCTGTTTTCTCCCCAACCCCAAAGGATTTTGATTATTTCACTGTGGACATGGAGAAAGGAGCCAAAGGATTTGGATTTAGCATCCGTGGGGGAAGGGAATACAAAATGGATTTGTACGTGTTGAGATTGGCAGAAGATGGGCCAGCAATAAGAAATGGAAGGATGAGGGTAAGAGCAATCTCTTTTTATAGAATTATGCTTAATTCTAAAAAAAAAAAAAAAAAAAACACGGTGGTATGAAGCGTGTAGAAGCAATGCTATTAAGCAAACATTTGATGTAGGTTTTGCGTTCTTTCCATTTCATAACCCAATTTTCTGAAGGTTTGGCCAAAGGTCATTTCAGAAGTATAATAATTCTCATTTTCCTGCTTATTGGCTTCTAATTGACAAATCTCAATATAGCGTTTTATACAGAGTTTCCTTAAAGTGCAAACTGAAGAAAATGAACAAAAAATCTAATAATAGTTCAAAATGGAACATGACTGATTTTTCCAAGGTTCAATGATTCCATTTTCACTAGTGATTGAATATTTTGAAATTTATTTTAGTTTTACTCTTTTTCCCCATGTTTATTTATCAAGTGGTTCGGTTTCTTGGAAATATTTCCCTTGTGTTGACTGGCCTTTTGGGTTTGATGTTTGGTAGACAGAAGCAGTAGGAAAAAGGAGGCTGGGCCTGTTGGATGAATGTTGGCCTTTAAAATAGTGCAGTGCGAAATTCCCCAATTGGAGTATAGGTTGATGGTAGATGTTTTAATTTAATACTTGCTTTGAGGCTTCTGAATGATGCAAAACTGAGTCTTCCTCTAATGGCACAAAAGTCGATAATAATATAGAATATTAGTCTTTCAGTAAAACAGCAATTACTAAGCACATATAAAGATTAGCTTTTTTTTTTTTTTTTTTTTTTTTTTTTGTGGGACCCTCACCGGTGGCCGGGGATCGAACTGGTGCTGAAGAGGCTGCGGGCAGCCTCACAGCCCAGTGCTCAACCACTGCGCCACCAGGGGAGGCCCAAAGATTGGCTATTTTAAATAAAATTTAGAATTCATTCTTGGCCTCCCACCTTGTTCTTTAAGTTAATACTGCAAAGCTGTGATCCTCTGGTTCTGGAACCTAGATTATTTGTGCTGTCTCACAGCCAGTTGCTCCCGGACAACTGAGTGAATCTGTTGGTTCTGTCACCAAGTCCTCGGTTTCTGTGGGGCTCTTCTCACAGTGCAGAGTTACAATGTGTGTACATTGTATGTATTTTTCTCCCTCTCTTTGACAACCAGAATTCCAATTTAGCCAAATAGGAATCTGAACCCAGGCAAGACTGACAGCAGAGACTGGCAGCCTGTACCCTGATCCTATACCCACCTCCTCTTACCCTGTCTACCTGTGGCTTTCGGATTGGCCTCTACGTGGTTATCTTTCAGCTTCCCTATAAATCGCTTTCAGCTTCCCTTCTAAGAATGCTAATCCACATATGGTTAAATAAAACAAAATTAATCTTTATTGTGCAGATAAACCCAACACAGCAGGAAGGCCACGAGTAAAGCAGCCAGAGCCATGGAAGAGAGGCTATCCCCCACCTCAGGGGATTTCAGGGGTCCCTGTGTGGGTTCCAGACAGTGGCCACATTTTTTAGCAAATGATCTAAATGAGTGGCTGCTCAATAGTTCTCCCAGGCAAAGGAACCTAAACATAGAAGTGCTCTTATGAGAAAAGAACATTCTCTCTTATAGAATTGAAGCCAAAGCACCAATTCTCACTGTGTCCCTAGCATCAGCATCAATTGGGAACATATTAGAAATACAAATTCTCGAGTCCTACCTCAGACCTCCTGAGTCAGAAACCCCAGCGGCGGGTTCTCGGCCCCGCCATGACTTGGGTGCAAGAGGAAGTTTGAGAATCACTGAGCTGGGGGAGGGTGTCGTGGCACAGGTGTGACACAGGTAAACTTGTCTGTGGCTCAGGCTTTGTTAATCCCCCTAGATCTTACCAAGGGAAATTTCCATCTTGGTCCAAGAGTTTACCTGAGGTCCTTAACTATGTAAACACAGATTTAGTATTCTGTGGGCAGGTGCTCAATTTTATGAATGATGCTTTTTCTTTTGGCAGGTGATAAACCCCTCTAGCTGGGTTTCAGGAATGATATTTTCATTTCTTGTCGAAGTTTATAAAAATAAGCAGTATTTCATAATTTTCCATGCTGTTTTCATAAAGCAGCAAGTTTTTCCTGTGAACAAGCTATCCAAAAGGAATTATTGTGGCTGGTTTTGGATAGTATGGTTTAGTTTATTTTGGACTACTGTGTGTGTGTGTGTGTGTGTTTGTGCATGAAAGAGAGACAGAGAGAGAGAGAGAGAGAGAGAGAGATTCTAGCATTAAATTCTCAAAGGAAAGGAGCCACTTCAGAGTCACAGAATCTCATGGATCAGATTTTAGTGCTTGGTTTTTATCTTCAATCTTTAAGATAAAGCTGGAAACTTGACAGTGATGAATGAAAAACTTTTTCTGCCTTTTATGAGTTATATTGTATATTCAGTGTTTTCAATTTTCTCGCTCATGAATTCTTAAAGGGTCTAGGAGTCTAAGGGTAACAGACTCCCTATCAGGAAAAGGAACTACTTCATCATGTAAATTCAAAGTTTCTCATTTACCTACTATCTGAATTACATAAGTATTTATCAACAATTGTTCTTGATAGTAGCACACAATTCATTCAGATCTTTCATGTTATCAAATTTAATCATTAAAAGCTAAAATTTTATTTGTGCTTATCAATAATTAGCAGTAACTTTTTTTTTTTAAAGATTTATTTTTATTTATTTATGCAAGCACTGGGCACAGTCAGAAGCGCGGGAGGGTAAGAGAATTCACCAGAGCCAGAGCGGGGAGCAGAGCAGGCAGAAGGACACTGCTAAGGGGAGCAGCGGGCGGCAGGAGAGGTCTGCGCGCCATGTGGGACCCTCCTCCGGTGGCCGGGGAGCAGCCGGGGATCAAACCGGCGCCACAGAGGCTGCGGGCAGCTTCGCAACCAGCGCTCAACCGCCGCGCCACCTGGGAGGCCCAGTAATTAGCAGTAACTTTTAATTCATAGATGTGTTCAAATTATTTCAGTAAGGACCAGGTTCAGTTACTATTTGCATGACTTAATTATTTGATTATTTTAAGCAAATGCATAAACAGGTTACCAATTTGAAATTTTTCACAGTGCAATTAACTAGGGGCCCATTTTTAATCTTACTGTGCAGTTCCTCCTTGATATCATTAGCGCCTACGTGCATATAAGTATTAAATGTCTGTGCAGATGAAGCATGTAAGGCAGATGCTCACTCCATGGGTATTATGGCTTGCTTTGTGAAATGCCAAAACTTCTGAGAAAAATAGATGAACTAGACATACACTGGCTGTCATTAAATTTAAGCTCAAGTAGAAGGGGCCTCTCTGGTGACCTACCATTTAAGTCTCAGCACTATCACCATGATGGTGTGAGTTCGATACCCGGCCAGGGAGCTACCCACATGGCACAGCAGACCTGTCCTGACTCACCCGCTGCTCCCCTCAGCAGTGTATTTCAGTAGATATGCCTGTTCTGCTCCCCACTCTGTCTCTGGTGAGTCCTCTTACCATCCCCTACCGCACCTCTGGCCTACATCCCAGTTCTATGCAAAAACAAAAATTAATTAATTAATTTAAAAAAAAATAAGCTCAAGAAGAAAAGCTAGCACCTGGTTCTCCCCGGCTTAAATCACGCAAACACATTTCTCCTCATTAACATGATTCCTTCACCTTCAGTCTTAATGTATTATTTCCCCTTTGTCCAAATTAAATATATATATACTTTGTGATGGAGTAACTTTAGAAACAGTGTTTATTTTTATTTCTTTGTTCATGAATTGAAACAGAAGGGAAAAGTCAGGTAATGATCTGGCAAGAGCAGCATGTCCTAAATTAAGCCCAGTAAAGTGACTCAACTCAGAATTACTATGAAAGAGTTGGGATAGTCTAAAAAATTATTTCATCTAACAATTAATGAATTACTATGTTCTCAAGCTAGGGATGTGAATGATACTACTTTTGAATACTTAGTTTATCAAACGTTAACCTCTGAACTGAGATGTCCTGGATCTTTTTCATTAGTCTTGGTGATAAGTTAGTGGTGGTACATACCTGTTTAGTAGGAGAAGACTTTGCTAAAAATAGAGGTTCACTGGATCTCAGAGGTGGTAACTAGCACCAGTATAAAGACATCCTTCTCACACTGGGTGTTCTAAGTAACAATGACACAGATCTGTATTTTTAGAGCATGCCCTTAGACATCCAAAAGAAATGCCAATTATTTCTTACTTGAGGGGTTCTTTTATGGATCTGGTTAGAGACAGGTAGACACCTACCAAAAGTGAGTCCCAGGTGAATGATTTCAGTCCAATCTCCCTGGGCACCTGTAGCAGTGAGCACTACCTTAGCAGAGATCTTTGACAAATTAGACTGATTTACTTTCAAACTGATTAATAAGTACTCCTACAGACAGATGTTTTTTCCTCCCTGGAACACATAGTATGTTTACTCAATATTTCTGTCAAAAAAATGCTTTCTCTCCACTTGATGACAAAGCAGTCAGATCAAGCAAGTTTCCTGTAAGAGAATTTTCCTAATAAGACCAATGATTTCCCTCAAAATAGGGGAATATACCAACAATAATCCATAACCAGAATGTAGCAGGGAAAATAATGACTCTTTTTGAGAGTTAGATTTATACGTCAAAGTCTAGATACTGGGACAAGAAACTCCTTTTTTTTCTGTCTAATTATGTTTATTCAGGAAAAGTTGGTTTACGTCATTGTATCTTTGGGGGTTATAGGTACATACCTCCACAAATGCATAGCTGCACACCATGCCTACCACAGTGCCTCAATAATCCTCCTCCATGCTCCAGTGGGGCCTCTCCCTCCCCCATTTCTACCCCTCTCCCTTTGCCTTCTTGTTACTTCAGTTTTGCAGTCAGATGTTCAGAGTTCATTATCAGTTTGGTTTTGACTGACCTTTAGTAATGTTCTTTATATTCCATATGCAAGTTAGACCACCCAGTATTTGTCTTTTTCCTTCTGACTTATTTCACTTAGCATTATCCTCTCCAGTTCCAACCACATTGTCAAAATGGCTACAGTTCTCCTTTTTGATAGCTGAGTAGTAATCCTTTTTGATAGCTGAGTAGTATACACACACACACACACACACACACACACACCATATTTGTCTGACCCACTCCTCTGTCTTTGGGGATTTAGTTTGTTTCCATAACTTAGCTTTGTAATAGTGCTACAATGAAAATTAGTATATATCTCCCTTCAAATTAGTGTTTTTGTATTCTTCAGGTAGATACCTAGGAGTAGAATTGCTGTGTTGTATGGTAGGTCTATTTTCATATTTTGAACCTCCACACTGTTGTCCATAGGTACTGGTTCAAACTACATTCACACCACCAGTGAACAAGGTTTTCTTTTCCCCCAAGATATCTACCATATAGAGTTGTTTGAAGGATTTGAGAAATTTTTCAAGAGGTACTTAAGATAAAGAATAAAAGATAAAAGAATGAGATATTTATTTGGGTGGAACTTACAATATTAAGAGAGAGGGACTTAGATACTAAGATATGCCATGGAATAGAATTTGAATAGGATAGTAAAATTAGAAATAACACCACAGAAAACCATGTGAGCCATAATTATATGGAATATTCACTCTATCAAAAAAAAGATAGAGTAATAAATTTCAATTTCAACTACTAGGTAATGTTTAACATTAGCTAATACTGATAGCTAAAAATTCAAAACAAGCTATAAATGCAGAAAATAAGGGGAATGGGAAATGGAAATATAATCCTCTTGTCTGATTGCTTTTCTTCAGTCATTGAAGGCTGTTATCAAGAGAAATAAATGACATCCAGCTTCAAGGAAAAATAAAAGAAAGTATTAGAAAAGATTAATGTTTTTCATAAAAAGACTAAATTTACAAAACAGTCTAGTAAAGTTGAGAAGGATAAAATTTTCATAACTAATGAATAAATCTCTGGTATAAAGCTCTCAGCAACACAATCCAATTAAAAACTGAAAATAAATAGAAAACAGGCAAGTAATAAAGAACATATGAAATAATTTACTGGTTTAGCTCAGTGAAGTAGGGAATCTGAGAAATCAAGAGATATTGGGAGGGAAGAGATAGTAGATTTAGTGCTTAAATAAAAATCTGAGAGTTATTAAGGAATCTGAAAGGAGATCAAGTTTGCTCTTAAAAAGGTAAATATTATCCTGTTTACAGTAAAATGTAACCTAGTTCCCATTTCCATACAATGCTTTTATTATCAAAAAAATATTTTTTAATTTCATCATCTTAACAGCTGTGTAAAAGCTACCCATTTAGCATTGCAGAAGCTTATTTATAAAATGACTTACCTTCTTCCTGAAACTCATATGATGCAAAAGTGTTCGCCTGCAGTGGGCCTTGGAGTCACCTAAAACATTTTGGTAATCTGAATACTCTGCAAAAATGGCACTGCTTACCCACCTTCTTTTTTTGAATGGGAAGCAAAATTGCCTGATAACATCTTCTTTTGAATTTGTTACTTCTCTTCTGTGGTCCTGACATGACTAGCCTATGGACTACAATAAGAAAGTATTCTGTTTTACATGTTGTTTTTATTAGACAGACAACCATTTTGAAGAATACTTATATGTAACTAGAATACATACTAACAATGATTCATTGTACAAATATATATTCATTCCAGCAATGTAAAAGTATTTCCTATGATACACACCTTCATAAGACTTGTATTTCAGTCTTTTAAATCTTCATTCTGGTAGATAGACAATGACAAATCTTTTCATTTTGAACTTGCATTTCTTGATTACAAATAATATTTATCACCCTTTCTTAGGTTTATTGAGCTTTCATGATTCCTCATTAATAATAATGCTTATTCATATCTTTCCCCCATTTTCTGTTGAATTGTTTCTTCTTTTCATATTGATTTTAGAAGTGTTTATATGTTTTGGGGCAACAGCTTTTCATAGATTGCTGTGTTGCAAAATCTCTTACCGCAACTCATGGTTTGTAAATGCACTTTCTTTATGATGCCCTTTGATAAACGAGGGTCTTTAACTTCAGTGTAAATGACTTTATCAACTCTTTCCTTTATCATTTTTGTATCATCTTTGGAAAAAATCATTCTTGAACTTATATTCTTCCCTAGTATCTTCTTATAAAAGTTTTCTAGGTTTGCTTTTGATACTTAAGTTTTTATTTGCCTAGAATTAATTTCTCTGTGTGGTATGAGGTAGAAATCCAATTTCAATTTTTCCATATGGATAACCACCTGTCACAGTATCATTTATTGAATAGTCTGTTTTCCCCCAACCTGCAATGATACCTCCATAATATAATAAAGTTTCTGTAAATACAAAGTTCTGTCTACAGGTTATTACACAGTGCAACTGGTCTATTTTCCTATGTCTACATCAATAGCATAGTTATCCATTTTTTTTAAGTCTGGGGAAACAGCTCATCCTCTGCTTCCCAGACACACAACTTAATACTTCAGGATTATTTGTATGTTCAAGGCCATTGTGCTTCCATAACAACTTTTAGAATTGGCTTGTCCTATCGGGATTTTTGTGGGTTGAGAGCAGTCACAGATGAACATGCCTGCAGGAGGCAGACAGAAGCATAAGTGAAGAGCTTTTGCCCTTCCTGAGAACAGCGATTGCTTTCTCAGGCCAACTATTGATCAGTGGGAATGTGGATTTTCTCTTTCCAAGTCTGAATTTTCAAGAGAAAGCAAAATCTGTACTTTCAAAAATTAACCAGAATTGAAAATTTTTTTAATTTAAAAAAATCTGTGCAGACCAAATAAGTCTACAAGCAATGTGAGATTCACAGCTGCCCTATTTTTGTCTTTTCTTGTAAACATACTCACACAAGGGGAAGGTGGGGCAGCTGTGGGAGGAAGGAGTGAAGCAGTTCCTACACCAGCAGAGTCTGATCCCAGCACAGCTGATCAGACAAGCCCTAGTGAACTCCTGGAAGAGACTAATGCAGACATGTTCAAAAGGCCTCAGAAACATTCATGCTGAGAAAAATCTTTGTACATCTTTTGATCCTATACTTCATCTTTGTGTTTGAAATTTTAAATATGGATTATGTTCCTATGAAACTTATTTTGGTGGCCCAAATTAGTCTGTTTTGTCATTTCCTGCCAGATCTAAGAGGCGTCTGCTTTGAGAGGGGACACATTTAGTAATGTACAGACTCCTGGTGGCCACAACAGTTCCTCTTTCTATTTCATGGGACTGAGGTTGCTTGCTTGGACCATGAATGTGTGGGCCTGTCCAGGGTTCTGCATGAATTTGGGAAGGAGCCCTATTCATCTTTTGCTCATTTCCTGCCTTTGAACTTGAATGGTAAGACATACTGTCTTGAAATATTATGCATTTGAATTTAGAGGGAAAAAGGCAGTGAGGAGATCTCCCTTAGCAAAAAGAACCTCCCTCTCATGCAGAATTTCCCAGTGGGAAAAAGTTGAGTAGAAATTCTGATACAGACATATACCATCTGTGGGACTATCTCAGCTTGAAGTCTCTGGTCATTGACACATTGAAGAACTACATTCACTTACAGCTCACTGATTTCTTTTCAATAGGGCTAAGCTAAGCTATTTTCATTATTTCTTAAATTTATTCAGTTTCTTCCTCCCCCAGAAGACTCACTCAGAATATACCTGGGTTTACACCTGGCACTGACTTTCACATCTCCTTCATAGCATTTGTCAGGATGCTAATTGCCCTCCAGGGTGTCAATTCAGTGAGTCTCCTGTTGCCAGAACATGGATCTCGTGGGTGATGAATCCATGGACATATGTGGCAAGTTCAGTGTAACTTAGTCAGCTTTTTATGCCCTAGGGGCACAGTCCTTGGGGGTACATTTAATTGTTACAGATTTTGCAGTCTCGGTTATCTAGGATATGTAAAACTTATTGTGCCAAACATTTTTAAAATGCCCTTAATCTTAAATCATGTGACATTTCCAGTCTTGTTTTCTTCATACATACACTCCCTAGCATCATATGTGAATGACAAGGTAAGAGCGGAAATAAAGTAAAATAAGGTCAAGCAGGAAATAATGAAGAATTTAAAAAAACATGAGGTAAGCAAAACATGACAGAATAAAGGGTGACAAGACAGGTGTGCTGGGCCTGTGAGCAAAGGTCCACAGGAAGGCGGTAGTGGCTACCGAGTGATGGGAAAGCCACAACTTAGCAGAACATTCGAACTCTGCAGAGCTGACCCCTCAGGTCAGTGCAGATAAATGAACTGATACGGTTGATGAAATCGAAAGCGTGAGAGAGGAGAAATAACAAGTGCAGGAATAAAGCAGCAGACTGGAAAGGTAAAACAATTGTCTAGGCTGGGGTGATCATTTCCGGGCCCCACTTTGCCAAGATAGCACCCCCACCCCACCCCGTGTGTCCTCACCACTAGGTGCCAACGCACGGTAAACATGGAAAGCTCATCGTGGCTGCGTAAAGCACATCTGTGCTCCAGCTGTGACTCGGCCTCCCTCTGAATCACCCTTCAGAGCATCTCCAAGTGGGAGGCTTCTCCTTTTTGTTCTGGTTCTGCTCCATGCCTTTTATGAAGGCAAAGAGAAACCTCTCACAAAGATCAAATCCATTACCTTTTTCTTTTCGGAGTCTGACCTATGAACACTGTGTTAAATGAGTTACACGAGTTTCTTTTAGGAACCAAGGAGGGCGTGGGCTTGATTACAGAAGCCAGCCTGGGGAGCAGAGCGCCCCCTCTGCATTGGACTCTATTGTCAATTATTCAGGGGTTCATTATCCCACTCAATGAGGGCTCGGTTCCTCTGCCCTGCTGCTTCTGTTGGATGCCCAACTTTGAAACATTTCAAAAGCAGCTTCCCATGAGGACTAGTTAAAGGTTTGGTAAGGAATCAAAGGGTTAGTCTTAGAATTGCACCTTGGTGGGGAAAGACAGGAGAAACTGAATAAATTAGAAGTGAGGAGAATCCCTGCATTGTAATTATTCACGCTTTTTTCCTTTTTTTTGCCTATGGAAAAGAACGAGCAAGTTTACAAACCAGTGTTGTGATCAAAACACATTTTACTTGCCTCTTAAAATGAGGGGAGGAGTTGTGACTAGGTTCCTCTTTGATACTAAACCATCATTTCTTTCTCTGGCTGGAAAGAAATCAAAATTTCTTCCCGCTTCATATTTACAAAATGCCTTCTCAGTGTTTGCTCAGCAAACCTGCTTGAGCTCCTTTCCCAGAGCTAACACTCCGCCGTGAGTGGGCAGTCGCTGGCTTGCTGACCCCACTACTCCACTACCTCTTGATCTGCATCCACATAGGATTTGGTTTGCATGGCAGAGCGATTCGGAAGATAGGGGGAGCCAGCTAATCTGCTCTTTACATGCAACTCCCCAGACCATCTATACTCCTTCCTCCCAGTGCCTGCAGAGAGCTGTCTGGTGGGCAGTGCACGCTCCTCACACCTTCACCCCTTCCTTCTCTGAGCTGCCTCCTGGCACCTGTGTTACTGCTCCTGGTGGGGAGCTGGGCTGCCTCCTCCTCCAGGAAGAAAAGTCATTACTGTGTCTGACTCCTGGGTGGTTTAATTCACAAGATACTTGGTTTTCTTTCTTCCTCTCTTCCTTTCTTTTTTTAATTGAGTTTGCTTTACAATGCTGTACATGATTCAAGGGAGATAGGGTCATACCTCCTCAGATATATGACAGCAGCCACACCCATCACCAAAGCACCCATGGTATGTGGTTTTCAAGAATATTTCTCTCCAATAGTGGAGTTCATCATCTTTTCTTGATCTGATATAAAACAGCACCATCACCGAGCAGACTGGTCTCATTATTTGGACAACTTTGGAGGATGTGGACTGACACCCTTCTAAAATGCCTAATCTGAATTTCCAGAAGCCTGCTGGTTGTCCAGAGCACTCATTTTTCATTTCAACCCCACCACCAGTTCTTGGCATTATGCCTTTTCAGTTTCTCATGTCTTTGTATAATTATCTGCCAAAAGATTGAAAATACCAGTAGTCCTTAGGATACTGTCAGCAATATTAGGCTCTTGCAGGAAGAAAAAGAGACTCCTCAGCCTATTAATATTACTTTACTTGTATATGAGACCTTAAGAGAAGAATGATTGAGCCTAGAAAGGAAAGTTAAGGTCAAATGTAAGTAAGCAAAGAAAAGGATTAATGAATATTGGGTCATTTTCAAATATCACCTTCCTAGCTCCAAAGAGAAAGGACAAGGAAAACTGGGAGGTGTGCCTGATATCAAAGGGAATTGGGGAAGAGGCTGCTGAGTCAGCGCTCACAATTAACTACTGAATTTGGGGGTACACTCAGTCCTGAACAGTGCTGGCCTGGAGGAAGCCTCCGTGTGTATTGCTTCAGTCTGTGTCTCTCTGGAAACAGATACAAACATCAAGGAAATTTAAGTCAAATCCCAAAGTAGCTCTCTTTTTATCCCATTGTCATTGCACAATACCGACCGTCATCTTCGTTTTCCTGAACTGTTCCAGTATCCAGATGGGTCCCACCTGGGTCTCTAATTTCTCCCATTCATGCTCCATACTACCAGCAAAATTACATTCCTCAATCACAGATGTAATCAAATCTCTTGTCTCTTCAAACATTTTTAACAACCTGACTTTGCTTGTAGAATGAGATCTAAATGTGTTAAGTTTTTCAGGTTTGGGGGGATTGTGGGTTTTTTATTTTTTAAAGAAAGACCTTTTGCAGGCTGGCCAGTGCAATCTTCTATCCTTATGTGATATTCTGTTCCCCAATCTACACTTCAAACTGTGCAGTTTCCAGGATAACACACTTCCATTTCACACTTTCATTTCTCTCTTCATCCTTTTCTTCCCACAGAGAGTTTTCTCTATTGTCCATTTCTCTGCTTAAACCACCACCAGTCTTTCCAGGATCAGCTCCGACTCTTCCATGAAGCCTTTGCTGATTCCTCCCTCCCACCTCCTGTCCCATTCCAATGAAATGCACCCTCATCAGCACTCCATAGCACATTTTTAGATAGATTTAAATGAAATACAGTGAAGTAGAAAAGAGATTATATAAGTGTGTAGCTAAAACAACAAAACAAGTGCCCACACAACCGCTGCCCAGTTTGAGAAATACAACAATATTTCAACACTCTATTTGAGACCTTCTCTGTGCTCTGCCTCCTGTCCCCCACCTGCCAGAGGCAGCTCCTCTCCTTAATTCTGTATCATCCCTTTGCTTTTCTTAATAATTTACCACATGTAGTTTTGCTGTTCAATAATATATTGTTTAGTTTCACTTTTTGAATGAATATAGACATAGAATTATATTTTTCATATTTTCTGGATTTTTTTTAGTTCAATACTGTAAAATTCACCAGTGTTAGTATGCATTACTGCAGCATTTTCATTCCCACCACTGCAAGTTTCTTGTTATATAAATATGAATTTCTTGGTCTGTTTTCCTATTGATGGACATTAGGGTGGCTTCTGATTTATTATCATTAAAGACAGTGCTGTGAGGGGATTCTGATAAAGCTCTCCTGGTATATACAGACTCCAGGAAAATTAGTAGGGTAGATTTGCTGGGTCCCATCTCTAGTGGGTAATCCAGAGGAAGGGGTATTACCTCACTGGATACCTCCAAATGCCCCACCCTCACACTGGGCTTCTGCCAACTGTAGAAGAGAGCGCTGGGATCAGGGGCACATGGCCTCTTTCTCCTGCATGTTGGATGCTCCTCACCCTTTTTGTCCCCTGCAGGTGTTCTCACACGCTGCTGCCCTGCTCCATAACCCCTCAACACAGTCAGGGAGCCACAGTCCTAGACATAGGGGAAGGGGTAATAGCCAGCTGCTTTGTTTGGTTTTGGTGCAGACTATCCTATTAGTATACCTCCAAAGAACATCGTAGGAAAGCAGGGAGATGCCTCCGCAGCATGGAATCAACCCCAGCTGTGTTCACATAATCTCATGTGGCTCAAATATCACAAATCATAGAGAAGAAACTATGGTGCCAGTCTCCTTAACTGCAGGCTTCCAGTGAAATCAAAATTCCAAAGAAATCATTTTGCTTTTCAGCTACCAGAGTGAGTTAAGATGGCACTAAATACATGTATAAAGTTCTTTTCTGAATCATGCAAGCATGAAGGGAAATATGTCAACTCAGCCTAGATATATTCCTGTGTGCTTCTCTCATGCTCTCAATTCTGAGAAATTGAGCACACATTTATTGAGCATTTACCAGAGGAAACATTTCTAGAATATGCAGAAAAACATTGAAAAGCTCAAGTAGCATAAGAGAAAGAGCCTGGATTTGGGCAGATCCCAGCTTAGTCACTTACTAGCTGGGTAACCTCAGTTTTCGCATCACAATGAAAATCAAGACATAACATACCTACCTTGCAGAGTTTTTATAAAAATTAAATGAAGTAATTTATACTGCCTGGTGTGCTCTAGGTCAAAAGTTATTTAGGGATAATGATGATGAAAAAGAAAGAGGAGGAGTAGTATTGATTGATTATGATGAAGTGACCCAATTCCTACTCTGTAAATATATACTATATGATGCCTACATACATCTTTACCCCAGAAACAAGGCTGACTGTGATAACCATGCAGTCAATAACCATGCTTTGAAAATCAGAAATTGAAATATGATCTGACAAACAAATGAATCCAAAAGCACATTATAATCTAATATTTAAAATTAGGTTTGTTCCAGGGTATCTGAGACATGTAATCTTTACAGCTATAATAGAAGTTCTGATCATATGCCATGGAAACATCTTTGGAAAATTTGGAAAGCATCCTTGCAGGAGATGCTTTTTGAACAATGTCTTGATGTGCCTTCAACAAGTAGACGTGAGGAAAAAGAGTAGCAGAACAGGATGCTATCTTCCAGGTGCCTTTTAATGAGAAAGATTACAGATAATCTATAATCCTAGAGGGACAGGTTTGTCTTGTGTCTGAACAACTTGATTTTCTAAAAGTAGATTACTCAGGCCTCTAGAAGGAAAAAACAACTCAGATGTGACATATGGGAAACTACCCAGAATGTTTGTCAGCCTTAAAAATCAGTGAATTGCAGAGTTTTTAAATAGTGGGTTGTTTGTATTCTCACTCATTTGTGCTGATCTTGTTTAATTGGCCACCCTGTGATCATGGGCACATCAAAGTGTTTTGGAGTGAAATGAACACACGGGAATTTTCCATTTAGCTCCCAGGTAGCCAAGTGGCAATAAAGCTTACACACAGAAAGGGTAAACTAGAAAATGAAAGTTCACTGGAAATGTCAAGGGAACAATGCAACAGTTAAAGCAGTGAGACAAAGAAGGATGACATAGCTGTCTAGGCTAACAAGGGTAAGGCTTCTTGCTCCAGCAAGGAGACATATAGAATAAAAGCTTAGGGAAGCTCACACTTGACAGTATTGTAGGTAGATCATAATATTAGGTGGTATTAGTATTTTTCAATTAGAGAGGCAAAATCCCTACCTATGTAATGATAAATTATTGCTTTCAAACCTTTGTTGAGAAGATCTAAATTTGTCAAGGGAAGGAATGGTATTAAAAAAATCTCTCTACACAATTTAATGCCTACCCCTGAGTAAAACCCACTTTTAAATTAGCCAGAATAAGCCACTGAGTGTTAACGGACCATTATTTTAAAATAAATAATATAAGGTCATTTACCAGACCACTATTTTAAAATATATAAGGTCCAAAAAAGTTAATTCTTTATAACCCAGTTGTTTTCTAAATATTGCACTAAGAAGATAACAGTACAGTTAAAATAATTCCACTTTTATTTCTATGATGAATTTAATTATTTGGGGAAAATCCTTTTCATTTTCTAAAGACCTCTTAAACAGTTATGGATAAACTTCTAATAAAACCTTTGTCTGCAAATTGCAATTAAGATATCTGAGTTAGTAATTGGTACTTAATGCATTTATTACTTCACAAGTGAAGTGGAGAGATAAAGTGTAGGTATTATTATTAAACCCAAATTCTGATAATTACTGTCTATAAAGATTTTAGAAATCATTTGAATCTGAAAATGAGGGTAGAAGTAAGAAAACCTCTTGACCTACAAAATTTCAAGATTTATATGTAGAGCTAAGGGGATCGAAATGATGGGATTATTGGCAGTGCTGTGGCCGAGTTAACCAAAGGAAAATCTGAGAAGTTCAGCAGAAGACAGACAGGTATGGAGATTCAATATGTGGATGAAGCAGCATTACAAAGCAGGGGTGAAGGATAGATTCTTGATAACTGGTATAAGAACATGTCGTTACCCAGACAGACAGAAATAGAGCTCTAGTTCATCCCATACACTAAAATCAACTCCTTGTGAATTAAAGACAGTGTGAAAAGCAATCTATTAAAACCATTAGATGAAAACACAGGAAATTTTTTTCATCTTGACTGTGAAAATTTTTTAAGCAAGTCACACTAGCCCAAACCATCCTAAAGGAATATTACTGATAAAGCAGATTCCATAACATTTTAAGTGTCTCTCTGACAGAACATCATGCATCATGAACCAAAGGGAAAGACAAGCCTCACATTAATAAAATGTATTTGCAATCCACAAAAAAGACAAAGGCACACTATCCAGAACATATAACTAACAAAGGACATTCATGAATTATTAACAAAGTAACAACCCAATGGGGAAAAATGAGCAAAGTACATGAAGAATAAATTTATGAAGGAAGAAACCCAAATGGCTAATAAACAGCTGCAAAGTTGCTTAACATCAGGAAAACGACAATCTAAAGCAATAAAGTAGCATTTTACATAGATCAGATTGGCAAAAGTTGAAAAGTCTGGCAATTCCAAATTTTGGCAAAGATGTGGTAAACTATCACCAGTCATTCGCTGTTGGTGATAAGTAAATTGGTGCCGCCACTTTGGAGAGCAGTTTGGCAATGTCAAATAAATTTGAAGATGTACATGTCTTCCAATTAGCACTCCCATGCTTTGTGTATACCCTGTTCTTGTTCATATACACCAGGAGACATTTTCAACGTTATTGCAACATAGTTTTAATTTCAAATATCAGGGGATGGAGAGAATCTAAAGTGTGTGTCAACAGAACAGAAAAACGAACTAAAGAGCATTTCTATAATGGAGTATTATATAGGAGTTAAAATGAATGAACTATAGCCACTATATGAATACATTTCAGAAACATAATGTTGGATAAAAAGCCAAGTTACAGAATCACATATGTAATGTTATGAAGTGTAAATACTTGCAATACTTTATATTAATTGTGTATTTATACATACCCAGTAAAAGTCATAAAAACAGAAAAAAGAAGTACATGAAAATGAGAACCAATTACAAAATAGTGGTTACCTTTATGGGGAGAGGAAAGAATTCATCAAATCCAGGGAACTCCAACTCTAGACATAAGATTTTCTTTTCTATTAAACACAGCTTGAAGCAAATATCACAGAATATTAACCTAATTCAAATCTGGTTGGTGAATATGAGAATGAATGTTTTGTTACTCTCAGCTCTGACACATTTTTAAATATTATATAATTTAAATATATGCAAATGAAAATTTTCATCATAGTTATTAATCTGAAAAGGGTCCTCAAAAAGTCAAGTGTGAGCTGCATCCTTCCTATAAATCTATCAGTGCACAAATCATTATGACAAGTAGTTGTCTTTCTAAATTTAAAACTCTAGACCAGGAGTCAGCAAATTTTCTATAAAGAGCCAGATAGTAAATTTTTAGTAAATTCTTTTGTGAAGTATAAAGTCTCTGTCACAACTACTGGACTATTTTAGAAGTACAAAAGCAGTCATAGACAGTATGTAAATGAATGAATATGGCTGTGTTCCAATAAAATGTTACTTTAAAAAATGAGGTGGGCTGGACTTAGACTATGGATCATAATTTACCAACTCGGGCTCTTGATTGAGAGTCCAAAATTCCAAATATCACCTTTCAGTCCGAATATAACCCCAATTGTAAGTATTTTATGTATTCAACATTAAGGTGAGTTTGAAAATCTACTGAATTAAATTTAATGTAACATTTATGGAATGCTTGCCACATGTTAGAAACTATGCTAAGTTTATAGGCATATCCCAGGTGATCTCAACAACCTTATGAAACAGACACCATCATCATCTCCATTTTCAGATGAGAAATTGAGATATATACAAGTTAAATAATTTGCCTGACATCTCTGTCTAAAAAGTAATGTTAGTCATAGACATAAACCCATAGCTGCTAATATCACCAATGTTTATGCTACTCATTCACCTCTCCCTCTTTATGATGTAAATTATCTAATATTAGTCATTACAGTAAAAAAATCAAAATAATGTGTCAGAGTAGAACCTAGCATATTAGATTCTAAAAATAAACACATATTTTGTTCATTTTACTCATTTTTAAGAAAACAATGGCTAATAAGAAATACAAATGAAGTCACTGTTTAATTATCCAGAGTGAGGATGCATATGTAAAATCAATAGTCTGTCTACAAACTTCTCTCAGCCCCTCTTTTTACTCTGTTATTCCTTTTCCTGTGCTATGATGATATAAGATCCCAACCTTGATCTTTCCACAACAGATCAAGCCACAACAGATAGAAGACATTCCATTTAAATAATCACCAAGAGTGAAACTAGTCACTTTCCTGTGGGCCTGTTGAAAGCAGCTATTTCACAGAACTAGCCCCACTGATCTGTCTTTCCATACAGTCTCCCAATGCAGAGTAGAATCAAGAGTTTATCTTTGAGAGGAAACAATTTGTGAAGTAGTAACCATCCCTTCTTACCCCCACCATCCAGGAGGTAAAGTTTTATTAGTCCTGTTCTGTTCCCCTCCTTCAAGATTGGGGATGCTTGAACCATCCTTGCCATCTACCCTGTGGGAGAATTATAGTGTTTTCTTATCTAAAAGATGCTGACCTGTTGAGTCAGTAGAGAGCTTAATGAACTGGGGAAGGAAGAGAAATATAAAGGGGAAACAAGGGAAAAAAAAAAAAGGGGGAAACAGAAAGCAAAAAGGGAGACTTCTGGGGCAACCTGCATTCCACCATCTCCCATGGGTTGAGCAGATAGTACAAAAGGTGATTTGGGACTTAAGCCATGTGATAGGATATTTTCTGATCAAAGGGACCTGTACTGAAAGAAGCTATGGTTATTATACATAATAAAAGAACAGGGTGCTGAATAGAGAAGAAGCCAACCTCATTAGGGTCTCCCAACATAGAAAGGAAACTTTACATAGGTCTTCCAAAGAAATGACTCAAAGCATCCTCAGGGAAGAGGCATCATTTGTATGTCTACTTAATTTAAATGCCCTGAGGTCAGAAATCTTGTCTTCCTTGATTCCCATCATATCCCGAACACCTAGTCTCTAGCACCAAGTGAACACTCAATTAAGACCAGACACACGGAGAACAGCAACAAAAAAGGAAAGCAGACTTGCCACCAGTAACACTTGTTCTTTCAAGTTAATGTTATCCCTCGTACAGTATCCTACCACTAGAGCTTCTCTCACAGTCTAGAAAGATGAGGAAGAAGGGTGAGGGGTCGGGGAGAGGGGAAAACAAGACCCTTTCGCCCCATGTAAGTAGTCCAAGCCTTCAGCCTACTATGCAGTGGGAGGGGGCAGTTTTTAATTAAAGGTAGGTTAAAATGCCAACTGTTCGATGCTTTTTCAATAGCTACAAGTGTTGAAATATAATAGAATTGGACTGATACACAGCAGGAAAGGGGGAGGCAGGTGTGGAGAGGTCAGCAGTGCACAGCTGGTAGTAGTTATTGGAAAAACAAATCAATTTCACAGTTATACCTTAGTGACTAGAAACACTTCAATCAAACAAGTTACAGTAATATTATGATGTCCACGGAAAACAAAGGTGATCAGAAAATAAATATTCTCTATCAGGACAGGCCTGGGGGAATTTTTTTCTAGAAACGCTGATGAATTCGAGAGTTTCCATTCACACATTTATACTCAGTCCTTTTGGGGATAAGTGGGCTATAGATGTAAAATGTGTAGGCAGCATCACACCAAAAACAATTGTAGAATGCACCAAGTCAAGATAAGAGGGGTCAGCTCCAAGATAGCAATATAATGGTGAACTCAGGAGCATTTGAGGGATTATCACCAAGAAATATTTGCAGATTATGAAGGAATATCTTCAACTGAATGGAAGAGATGATGCAGGAACGAGGACAGGAAATGCACTGGAGAAAATGGAAGCTCGAATCAGAGGCACATCATGAAATGCATACAAATTGTTCTCTCATGAACAAAGTGATAAAGGTAGCTGTTCAACCCAGAGTAAGGATTACAGTCAGTGGCTAACTAACCATGCAAAGACCATTCTGATATCCTGGTACCATTAACAATCACCATGCATTATTCATAGCTGAATCCACCCCCAATATTAAAAATAAAGCAAAAAGAATTGGAATTTCACCTTCCATAGTTATTTCTAATTTTTTTTCTTTGTTTCCTCTAACACAGAGAGAATATGCTTATTTGTTTGTTTGAGAATTATATGAGACAATGCTTTCAACTTGCATAAAAAATATCTGGCATAAAATCATGTTCAGTAACTGCTAATTACTGTGAAGGGTCAATCTTATCATCAGTGTGAGTTTAGTATAGAGATAGAAATCTAAATGCATATGTATCTAGTAGCCTAAGTATAAATGTTCACACAGTGCTGGATATAATGAGTCTGGTTAGGATGCATGATAGAGTAATATCAATTTAGCTGCCTTTTTCAAAATAATTAATTATGAATCTCTTTAATAGCAGCAAGTGGTACTCTGGGCTCTGAACATGGATGTCACATCTATCAGATTCCCAGCTGCAATCAACTCTCACGACTTCACATTAAATTCCATCTCTTTTATCCACCCAATTCTCTGCATTTCATTGGGTGCAGGGCTCATTTGTCAAGAATTCAGAAGTAGAGGGAGCGGCATGACTGTGAATCAAGAAATAAGTGGGAAAGTCTCCTTTTGGAAATGGTTGATTTGCCATGGGATGTATGTGGAACTTTGAGAGCAGCCTCAGTTACATTCATCAGACAGTTATTAGCCCAAACTGCAAAGTGGGGAGAGTTCAAAAAGTGCATGGCGAGGCTACAATAAACCAGAGGCATTTTATTCTAGTGATTTAAGAAAGCTTTACATTTTTATTTCCAATTAACCTATCAATAGTGATGTCACTTAAATACTCCTAAGGAATATTATCTCCTCATTATTGCCAGAAAACATGCTGCCCAATTTCATAGCTCAGCTGTTCTCATGCATGGATGGACAATCTGAATTAACTTGAACAGAAACAAGATTTTTAGACACTAGGCTACATTCCTAGTTGTAAAAATTAAGTAATTAATATGTGACTTTAAATGGTAAAAGAAAATAAAGTGGATAATGTTTATTTTGTGCATCAAAATAATAGTGATACGGTGCTACTCTAACTTTCTATTTATTCAGTGTTAGCATATCAATAGAGAAATTATTGTAATCCACACATTCATTGCCAGTACAATTGAATATTGTAGCAATGAGCAAAGATCCTCTGGAGAGCTGTCTTAAAATTAAGCCATTAAAAATAGACTATCTTCATTAGGACCAAACAGAGATAGTAGCCCTAGAGACGTGCGTTTTTCTGCCAGGTCGTCTCCTTGTACCTAATAAAATTGGGCACAAGGACACCTATTATTCTGTGTGATTATGAAACTTCAACACATGTAATTTTAACACAACAAAAATTGCGTTTGTTTAAGGAGAAAGTAGTTAGGATAATCAAGGTAGTTCAGATCCATAAAGTAATAACGGGATATATTCACAATTATAGGTATTTTCATTATACCTTTCATAAGATTTTCTATCTCATCCTACTCATGCTTGAATGAACCTAGGCTTCAAAGCTGTTTGTGATATATGATCATGTGTATTTTTAAATAAAACCCCAAAAGTTAATAATAATTCAAACATCTTAGTTTCTTGTTCTGCAGAAGGAACCTTTAATTCTGAACTAGGTAAAAGTCCACTGCATGGACTGCTCAAGCAATCTCAGAATTGGAGAGTCTGGGCTTTGGAAATTAGAGTATTTATGTCTTGTCATCTCCACTTATAAGCTGCCTGCACTGGACCTGGCCTGCTCCTCTCATTACAGCCAAAGCTCCAGCCAAGCAGCCCTCCGTGGGTCCCTGTCGTGTTCTTCTTTGCCCCCAAGGTCTTCTGGTGGGAGTGGTAACCAGCACCTGCCACACTTTGGTGCCTCAACAGCCCTCTTCATTTGTCTTACCCCTATCCATACCTCTAAAATAGTTCCATCTTTCCTTATCTTCAAAATCCAAGCTGATTGATACACCTAGCTCGGTATACCTTTTCACACTCTCATTCACAGAGCTAACAGGTCAGGTCTAGAATTGGCATATACACAAAAAGAAAATGTAAATGCAATATGCATGGTGGTTGGCTTCAGGGAAACAAAGAATTATTACCATGTGCCAATGTAACAGTCACCACACAAAGCCTAATGCTTGCATCTGGAAAATAAATATATCTGATTAGATAAGTATGCTGAATAATAATCTCTCATTTTCTCTCAATTACATCCAGAGAAGGAAAATAACAGCCTACATAGAGTCCACAATAGAAAGTTTCCTCTTTGATTTCCTTTTGTTTATTTTTCAATCAACTAGGGAAACTGATTTCATGACCTAACATAAGTGATTTCTGAGCAAACGGATAAGCCACTAGCTGAGCTGCCAATGACAATTTTCTATTCTTGCTCAGGCGGGCAATTTTAAGATATTTCCCCCGTCTCTTCTTGCCTGAGCAGTCAAGCTGGCATATGAAAATGGAATGGTTGGATTTTTTTTTCCTTCGTAGAAAATATTTTACTTCAACCAGCTCATCTTTAAAATCTCTCTGCACGCATGTCTGCCATCACACTTGCAGTCACCCATCTTGTTTTAGGGGTTATCTGTCCAGCTTTGGGTTATCTGTCCAGGTGTCAATGAGATTTTTTTCCTAAGAACTTTTTATTTTCAATGATAGAATTTTTAAAAACCATTAACATCCTGAAGAATTCCAAAAGACAGTACTAACCAAACTAAAAGAAGATTTTTGAGTTCTAATCTCCCAGTGATATTGTCAGAGAAACATTTGCCCTATTTGCCCATTAAATATATCCTCAGTAGCTCACCTGCTTCTTTCCTAGATTCATTCTAAACAGTTTAATATGGTTTAATTTCTTGTCTCTTCTACCATTGTGATGATAATGATGATGATAATGTTAACTGCTACAATTAATATTAACAGATTATATTTGTGTAGTTTGAAGTTTACAAAGCACACATTATTTGATCATGGTAAACGTCTATTTCATGTCCATCTATCATAAAACTAAATTAAACATTTTTTATAGATCTTTTTAAATTTTGCTTGAAACAATAAGGAGCATGGAGTTAAAACCAGTGTCTAGAAACGTCCTTCTTTCAATCATTTATCTATCCACTGAACAAATACTGAGTCCCTGCCCTTAAAGAACTTACAGAGTAGTGACGGGCAAAGGTCAGTACTTTTCATGAAATGCTAACTAAGGAAAAGCACCTCACCCACACTGGTGGGATCATGAGAGGCTCCCTGGATGCAGTCAGACCTGAGGTTTGTCCTAAGGGTCGTGTGGGATTCAACTATTTGAAGGAGAGGGGGCAGATTCTAGACAAAGGGAGCATCACGTACAAGGCACAGAAAGAGAAATGTTTAGTAGGAAGAGGTCACCCAGAGAGCATACATAGAGAGGGGAGGGGTCTTGAAGAATGGACTATCAACTAAAGCCCTAGAAGAGTAGAGCAATATTTGACAAGGAAAAAAAATAGTTGATGAGAAAGATTCCAAACTGTAATTTAAAGCTGACTTCCACACTGGGCGAGTGTGTCATCTGTAAATTTCACAGATACTTCCATGTTGTAATTTGGAGGATTTTGAAAATCAGAGTGAGGAGTAGTAGCTCCTGATTGGAGGAGCTCCAGGAATGACCAGCCAAGATACCACAACCCCACTGGGCAGTGTGATCAAATCAAAGACTGCCCATTCTTGGAGCTGTGACTAAATCATGTCTAAAGTGAAAATACATAATGATACAGACACAGAATAAGGCGCACCACCCATATCAGGCCATAAGTCCTTAGTCCTGCAGAATTCTGTTCCCGTCCCTTCAAGATCCCTCTAAGAAGCTACATTCTCAGGCAGAACCTTGATTAAGACTCTCCTGTAAATCCATAAGGGCTATTACACACTTCTATTTGGATAAAGCTTCTTGAGATATATTGAGATATTTTTAAGTAATTACTGTCTAGAATATAGCATAAAGAGAGTCTCAGACAGTTTTCAATATATGAATTAATTGAGGCAAATAAAATTCACAGGAGTTTGAAGTGCTCAAACATGTATTTCAATTTCCAATTAGGTTAGAAGTTTTCTCTCTGGAAAAACTTGCTGACTTGATGGGTTCCTGTGCCGTGCTGAGGCAATTCTACACAACAATTTATAATAAGAGCTGGGTCTTATCAAAGGCACTTGGATCCCATCTAATTCAATCAAAAGTCTAATGGAAAAAAATGGAAGGTTAACCAAACAGTGTTACTCCTTGGGAAATATTTTTACTGTAATGATTATAAAATAATATCTAACTATGGTTAATTGTGAAAGTCATTACGTATGAAAGGTCACCATCAAGTTGAAAGTCATCCTGTCCTTTCAAATCGTCTTTGCAGCAGGCCCGGAGTGTGAGTACCCAGGTGGACTCCTCAGTTCTTGTCTTTTGGTGAGAAAAAAAATCAACATTGAGACCAAAGATACAGAAAAGCAAGAGATTCCCTGCTAGGTAGGTAGGAAGGAGAACAGGAAAGCTCTATGAGTGGGGAGAAGGCCCGAGTGGGTAGCCAATAGATGGACAAGAGGGAGGACAAGAAACCTCTCCCAGTGGAGAGGGGTCCCTAGAGCGTAGCCACTGAGGTGGTGAGAAGTGGGTTCTCATATGGGTATAGTGGGCCAGGAGTGGGGGGTTGGCCTTTGATTGTCTCCAGATTTTGTCTCTTACTGATTGGCTGGACCAGCAGGCATCTCCTAGGCTGCCAAGCCTCAACTCCCCTTCCCCCTCATTGAGTTTTCCCACAGTCCCCAGCCTGCTTTCTGAAACTAGCTTCAGTCTGCTGCTATTGTGCTACTGATACTATGTCGGTGCTCTGAACTTTTTCTTTTTTTTTTTTTTTTTTTTTTTTTTTTGTGGGATCCTCGCCGGTGGCCGGGGATTGAACTGGCGCTGCAGAAGCTGCGAGCAGCCTCGCAACCCAGCGCTCAACCACTGCGCCACCAGGGGAGGCCCTGAACATTTCATTTTTCAACTGAATTTGGGAGGGAGCCTTCCTGGTCTGCGATTTTTTCTCAATTAGGCTGATAAATGGGCTTGAGGCTTGGGGCAGCCTGCTCCTGACTGCCTATGCCCATTTCCTAACTTCCTCCTCCACTGTCCCCCAGCAAAGCCTGGTGGGCACAGGTGTCCTGTTGTGGACAGACACCTGCTGGTGCCTGTGGCAGACAGTAGCAAAGACCCTAATTCTGATTTTTTTCCCTTGTACTTTATGACTGCATTCAGATTCAACTTCCATCCCCCTTTCTCTCAAACCTTTAGCATTTGTTTCCCAGAACTGTACTTCTCTCTAATGATACTTGTGGGTCATCATTACTGAAATCTCACCGGGTCTCCTAAAAGTACTACTGAAATTGTTATGGTTTGGCTACAGGTGCTGAAGGCAGTGTTTCGAGAAAGCTTTAATATACATGGCGGTCCACTGAAGCTTAAGTTACAGTGTCATGAGATCAAAGACAGCTACTCTCAAACTGAAAAACAAATCTTATGTTTGTTTATCAGCTGTGATTAATCGAGGGCCTACTTGTCAGGTATTGTGGCAGATAAAGATGATACAATGATGATGTCCCCTGCTCATGAGTGGTTGGAGAGACCAGTCTGTAAATGAAGAACTACGATGGAGCTAAACTTTACCTTTGATGATTAGCCTCAAAAATGGTCCACAACTAAGTATTTTCAGTAGAGATTCCTGTTGTTTATTGGCATAAAATTCTAACAGAGTTCAATTCCTTGTAACTAACTATAATCTAAGATCATTTCATCATTATAATTATGCAAAATAGGTTCCTATGGTGTGCAGTAGAGTGAGGGCAATTAGCTGATTACAAGCAACTAAGTATGTTTAAGGAGAAATAAGTCTTGAGCAGAAGCTACCATGACAAATCCAGGATTAATCTAGTTCTAATAAAGATCTGTGCCAAACCAAATACTTTCTATATGACTAGGCTACCATAATGTATAGAGTACAGAGTTGAAATTTTTTCTTATACAATGAGCTATTAACCACTAGAGACTTTACCTTTAACTGTCTTGGTCTTCCAGTAGAAAGAGAAGTTTTACCTACAGAGCCCCAAGCAAGTTTTATCAAAGAAAAATCTGCCTGGTGTGTGAGCAGCAATGTATGAGTAGAAATGTAAAACTTGTTAGGCTATCCCAAAAGACAGAAATCTTATCTCACTCAGGTTGCACAGAAACACAACATGACTAATGATCTCTTTTCTTTAAACAAAAACTCTTGCTTTGAACTGAGATTCCTGCCCCATTGATGCCCAAATGAGTGCCAGACGCTGACGCCATCAGATATAGCAGGGTAAAGATAACTAGGCGCTGGGGACTGAGTGTGAAAAATACAAGAAACATTAACTGTGATGGGCTGTATGGTTTTGACTGTCTTTGTGTAACCCATAAAAAGGCCAGTTCAAGATGAGATAGCAGAATGCTTTCTTCAGGGTGCAATGCCCACTGTCCTCTCAGATCAATGGCCAGAGATCAGAAAAATAAAAGTACTTAGAGATTGAATTCCTCTCTGTTTATTGACTTTTGGTAGTGACAGGCAGCAGAATGCAGACCTGTTCCCATTAAGGATACTTCAAAACAGCAGAGCTACCACCACCTCCGGGAAGCTTCCCTGACTATCAGCCCATCCACTCTGAGTTAGACAACACTCCTTTCTGTTCCCTTAACTTTGTAACTATCTCTGCTACACCAAAGATTTATTGAGTAGCGATCATCTTATCTTTTTTCTCTGCAACTAGGTTGAAAACTTATTGTAGACTGAAATTTTACCACTTATTTCTGTCTTTATCTTCTTTCCCCAATGGGCTGTCTAATGTATAACAGAAGCTCAGAACTCATTTGATGAGTGAAGAAGCTCAATGTTTAGGAGGGAAGACAGGCACAATCCTGTAATGAGGTGTGATAATAACAGAGTAAGGTACAATGATAAATGAGCAAATGGATTGGAACCTTCTTCTTAAGAAGCAGACAGGATGATGTGGCCTCCCTTGTGGCACAAGGGGTTAAGCACCGCACTATGAAGCAGTACACAGCCTCTGCAGCATGAGTTTGATCCCCAGGTGGCCAGGGAGCAACCCACATGGCACAGCAGACCTCTCCAGTCTCGCCCACTGCACCCCTCAGCAGTGTATTTCAGTCAGTCTGCCTGTTCTGTTCCTCACTCTGTCTCTGGTGGATCTTCTCACCCCCCATATCTCTGGCCTATACCCCAGCTCTTGTATTCATAAATAAATAAATCTTTAAAAAAAAAAAAAGCAGACAAGATATGAGGAGATATTCCAGAAGAGAGGATGTTCAGTTTGACTTGGGAAAGAGTAGGAGATCGCCGGGTCTGTGGGGAGAATGCAAGGGGAACAGTGGCATGTGGGAGAATTTAGATGCCTCGGTCAGCTTGATGCCTTTGAGATGATTTCCCTTTCCTCTTGAAGAAGAATGACTGGTGAGAGATTGATAGGATAACAGGAGAGTATTGGAATAATTCAGGTAACTGCCTGATTTGAACTCATTAGCCCTGAAATACACATGTGGTAGAGACAAGTGCAGAGAAGTTGAGAAAATAAGAAGCCCAGCATGATCCCCAGATTCCTCCCTGGGGTGAATGATGGTGCCATTGACCAGGATTAGGAATGAAGAAGAAAACCTGCTTTGGGAGAGCAATGTTAAGCCCAGCCTGCTGGTGTTGAGTTGGAGTTACCTCTTGAACCTTCCCATGATGAGGTTAGTGAACAATTGTGTGAATTTGAAGCCTAGAAGAGAATCTTATAAGGCTCTATTATAACTTCATCACAACTTTTGTTTTACTTCTACAATTTAATATTGTACCACGAGTTGTCAGTCTCAGATAGGGACTGCTGAGAAAAAGATAACTGATCCCACTTCTGCCACCACCTTGGCTATGTGGCCTCCAGCAAGCTGCTCGACTTCAGGCAGTGCCCGTTGCCTCAAAGGAAAATTGCCAATTAAGAAGAGCTGAAGTGTTGCAAACATTGGCTCTCAAACAAATTAATTTACTCCTGTCTTTCTTGATTCTTCTACGGAATGTGAAAGTCACACCAGGGAAGCCAACTCTTCCCACTGCTCAAAAACCATACTTCCAAGGGCTATACTGAGGACACAAAGGGGGACTTTTTACTGTCACTACACTAGAATCCTTACTCCTTATAAAATTCTCTTTAGATATCAATGTCACTTCCTTTCAACAACAAACACTTTATTCTTTCCCTCTGCTTTTTTTGGGGAGGTAGGGGAAGCTCTTATTTTAATGCCTTCTGGCCATAGCAATTTCAACTTTTTGTTCTCATTCTTGCCTAGCCTGCAGCGACCACCTGGCTAAAGCTCCACCACAGATAATATACTTGCAATTCTGTCTACATTATACCCTTTAGGACCAGAAATGCTTTGTTTGAAGGACCCAGCTAAAATAGCCATTTTTGCAAAGCTCATTATGTTTTTCCTGGTTAATTTGTCTTAAGTGACTTGCACTGAAATGAATCATATTATAATTCAAAGGTTCTTGACAATAATGGTACTGTGGGAGTTACATCATGTGCTCATGGTTGAACCTCTTTCATTCCAAATATCTATTCACAAAGACTAACTGGGAATTGCTTATGGAACCCAGACATTTCTGACAATTCAAGAGGGATTGGTGTAAAACCAACAGCTCTGGGCAATCAGGTGCGAGCATGGCAAAGATTTAGCAAGGGCATTAGTCAGGTGTAAAGAATAGAAGTTCTCATTTTTAATTCAAGGGACTCTGATAGAAAACTCATCAACAAACTTGAATATCAACCAACTGCTATTTACAAAGAAGGCAGTACTACAATGGCACCCAGGGAAATTTAAATGATGCATAACAAAATTTCTCAGAGAAGCCCAAAAACCAATCATTCCATCTAACATGCTGACTTAGATACTGCTCGAAGCCTGAGGTTGGCAGTGTTCAATTAAAAAAGCTTTAAAATGCTTCCTGATTCAAAGCAAGGATGCTAGGTCATTTTGAATTGTGGTATCAAGGATATTCTTTAATTTGTTTGGATTTTGTTTGTTTGTTTTAAAAGCTAAATCATTTAAAAGCTATAGCCTCTGCCATACTGGCTAAATATAGGTAGCATATCTCCACAACTTCTGGGGTCTGATATTTCATTTTCTATAAAAGTAAATAAAGTTTGGTTCATTCAGATTCAGGCTGTGGCCAGGGATTCGCCTCTCCTGCGAAGCAGCAGGCTGCGACCTAATTGTTCAGCTGGCTCTGGAAGCTGGTCATCTACGGATGTTTTTCTAATGTGTTGGAAATGCAATTTGAGTAAAACCATCTTTAGCTGACTTAATGTTTTTTTAATTAACAGGTAGGAGATCAAATAATTGAAATCAATGGGGAGAGCACCAGGGACATGACACATGCCAGAGCAATAGAACTCATCAAGTCCGGAGGAAGGAGAGTGCGACTACTGCTGAAGCGGGGGACGGGCCAGGTCCCGGAGTATGGTGCGTGTCACGTTTCCATTCACCTTGTTTCTGGTTTTTTCTATAAACTGTGACTGCCTATGCTTTTTTATAAAAGTACATCAGTTCTCTAATTCTACCTAAGTATATAGTGAGCTATCCATAGATACTGATACACGTGTTTATTGAAGCACAGGAAATTTGTGTGCAAGCTCTTTCTTTTGCTCCTGTAGTTAGGTAATGTTTAAAATAGCAGATGTAGGAGCTTCCAGGGCATCTCTGAGAGTGCTGGGAGGCTCAGCCACCACTTACATGTTAGACTCTTTATCATTTGACTGATAGTCCTCTGTTCATTTGAGTCCACAGTAATTTATCAATCATTGCCTAGAATGGCTCATACATCAAACAGCCCCATAGGATATATAGCTGGGGCAATGGGACAAACAAGAACAAATCTTCAGGGTGTGAAGATTAAGACATAAACTTCAGTTCATAAATTTTAATTTTCTTGGAATTAGGGTTATTCCCAAAATTCATTCTCATGTTGTAAATCAATGTGCTTTAAAAGAGGAAGCTCAAAGTGCATTTGGAGTCACAGATTCGCCTCCAGAAGTCTTTCATGGTATTATTTCCATTTATGTGCCACTGGCAGCATTACCCTAGTAGGTCAGAAATTGTTGGGTGATCTTTATGTGAAAACCATCCAACCAGAGCTGGTCCTTAATTAATGTTAAGGAGCGACAGACAGATCGACAGACAGACTGATGTTGGAGAAGAGCAATTCAGATAATATCTGTCCACATTAGGGGAATGGAGCCTGGCTGCAGATCTGAATAATGAGCTCAAATGTTTGAGATAAACTGATACTCACTTTCACCCCTTCCTCCCCCACACACCGACAAAAAATTTCTAAGTAGTATTCTTCCCTCTCAAATTATGCTTTTTGCCTAAATTGCCTAGTAATTGAATAATTCCTTGTTTAGCCTTGTAAGTTTAGCCAGTTGAAATAACTGAACTCAAGGCCCTTCATTATTTTGTATTTCCAGGATCATGAATATACCTGAAAATCTATGAAAAGGGCTGGCACAGCCTCACATTAAGACTCAGACAGCATTCAGAAGTTTTTGTAGGGCTGGCTGCATGCCCAAGGAAATATTTCATCCCAGGTTCCCACCCTTAATGGTCAAATCTAATAAAATAGTTTTAAATATTAATATTAGCAATAAGCACAGGCCTGATCCTGCTAAATGGCACCAGCATTAATCCTTTTGTAAAGAAACTGAACTTTTGGAACAGAATAACTTTTTGTACCCTGGAGCATTAAGTGGCTCAGTGATATCAAACTCACCTGTGAGATTTTATCTCTCTCTTCTAACAAAACACCTCATTTCAAAGATATGTTTCACTCCATGGCATGACCTCTTATCTATACCAATGGATTTTCATAGTGTTAATACTGTTCTTGTTCTAACAAGTTAAACTTTAAAAATTAATCTGAAAAACCTGGTTTTTCCAAGGTTTTTATTGAAGGCGCGTCATGCAAACACCCTCTGCCTAGAAGGTACCAAAATCCCAGGCTCCTGGAAGAAATTTGGGGTTCAGCATAAACCTCCTTGTTTGTGCAAACAGTTGAGGCATGGGGAGACACCTCTGTCATTGAGGGAAAGGTTTATATTAGCACTGATGACTCATCAGTCACATTCCCAGCTGCCAGCCAGAGCCAGTAAGAGAGCCAGGCAGGCAAGGATCGCTGTCACAGCCTGCTGAGAACCATGCCCTGCACCAGGGGCAAGACAACAAAGTGGCCCATTCATGGGCTCTGCTGGTGACCCAGCGTATCCAGAATGCTCACGGAGATGGAACATCACAAATCCTGCAGCTTCAGTTAAATAAACTATATCATGAGATAGAAAATTTTGTCCAAGATGAACTAGGGTGTATTTTAATAACGTGGGGTGAGGAGGAGGGGACCATAACAAAATAAGTAACAGCAAGAAGAACAACGGAAGACAATGCTTGAGCTTACCGACAGATACAACCAAGAATAGCATCTGCTTTGTCCAAACAGACCCTAATCACAGGAAAACTGATTTTTTGGTCGACTATGAGTTTTAATCCTGTTTGCTCCCTTTGTCTTTTAAGATCCTAAACTTGGCATAAAATCCATCCTTAAAAGATTGTGAAAGGAGGTATCAGAATCCAAAGGAGCTAGAAGCTGTTAGAGAACTGTCGAGGCTTAACCCAACCTAGGAAGTCGTGAACTCTAAAGATGACGAGGCTGGAAAACAACCATCTATTCAAGGGTTTTCAGGATGCCCCCCAGCCCTCCCTCAGATGCCTACAGAACTCAGAACAGCTTTGAAACAAGGTTCTTATCTGGACTTTTGACCATGTAAAGGAAAAGCTGATCTCAGTCAAGAGAAATACAGAACTCTTGCTCTGAGTCCTTAAGGTGATCTGTGACAGCGAGATAAGCACAGGTACAATGGAAAGAAAAAAAAAACACCCAGGGTAATCTGTCAGACTGTTGACTAAACAAAATCAGTGTGAATCCAAGTGAGCGAGGAAAGGAATAAATATGCTGCGAATATGCCATCCATAATTACCATAAGATCGTCATCAGGACACCTCAGCCTTTGCAGCACAGATCAACAGAGGCAGGCACGAGGTAGTGGCTGCACAAGGGCTGTGAGCAGCTCAAGGGGCATCAGAAAGCGATAAGGACTTTGAAGGAGAAGTTGCTTTTATACTTAAGTCCTTGAAAGAGAAGCTCAGGAGATAGATACTTGAACCTGAGTCCTCAGGATAAGAATTTGTTGATTATAAACTCAGTGGAGCATGTGGGCTCCCACCCCCCCCGCCCGCCCTGACGGACATCTCAACCGCTAACAGGAATCAGGAAACTTTAGCTTACCTGGAAAAGAATCCAAAGATAATGCATCTGAGGTACTGCCTTCCTTAGCACAGGTTGTTGCTATTCAAATTAAATCTAAAAAGATTAAGAGAAAAGAAAGCTTGCATCATGGTTTGAAAACTGCACAGGAATAAATTATGCAAATGAGCTCCCAGCCTTGAAATACAGGTGTCCTTCATTAGCATTCGAGAAACACAACATGAGCATCCACTTGATTATAAATACACTGAATAACCCCCCCAACCAGAGCCAGATCAATTCAGAGGGGCCCTTGCATGAAAAAACACCCCCACACAAGCAGTTCAGACCAACACCAACCTTTCCCCTGGTGATATTTGCTCTTCAAATCTGATCAAAATAAAGCAAAACAAAATTATGTTTTCCAGTCTTGGTTGAGGGTGTGGCCAGTTTGTTCTTTTAAGAAGTACCAGGCATGTCTTCGTGATGAGAATGCAGAAGGGAGTCGAATTTTAAGTGGCAGTCTCAGAGTCCTGGGTCAGGCAGGTTTACCAGGACCAAACAGAATTCTCACAATATCAGTGGTTGAGCTAAAGCTAACACCAGATGGCCACAAGAGTGGAAGGAAATAGTCAATCTGTGCATTAAACTTCTGCCTACTCTTCCATTTTCAAGGTTAATTGTGCTTGACTTGATTACAGGACTTCTGTAAAAGAAATTGTTTACTTTTTGTAAGCAAAATAAAACTGCTTTGAGTAGAGTGAAGGGGTCTGAACCAGTGACTAGAGTTAAAGAAACAATTGGACCCTATAATTATTTAGTTAAAGGTATTCCTTTGATTAGCAAATAAAAATGATTTACATTGATCACTTTGGAGCACCAGGGCAACAGAGTGCTGGTTAAGCGGTTAAGTACCTCTACTAAAAAGGCAATAAGCAATGTTCATTTGCTTATTTTTCTTTAAGACTGTGCAGTGACAAGTGAACATTGTACACATACCCTTATAATCTTAATATCAATACTTTTTCCCCAACTCAATCAGGATTTTCCGAGCACCTCACCTGTGATAAGCAGGCATTTTGCAGGTTCTGAAGGTAAGACAGTCTGGCCCTCAGTGAGCTGACCATCTAAGAATGAGGAAGCAAGTAATCACTATTTCTAGCAGAGTTAGATTAAAAGACTCCAAGGATCTACTCACACCAAAAAAAAAAAAAAAAACAAGAAAGAAAGAAAAGAAAAGAAAGAAATTAAGATGGTTTATTGATTATTTGTGGAATTTAGTATTTCTAGAAGGTTCAAGATCCTTGAGAAGCACATGACTTCTTTGGTTTACTGAGCATTTCTTTTGTAATATTTATACTAATGCTCTGTGCTTGTTCTAAAGAAAGGACTCACTTGGTATGGGTAAATCTCTGCTTAGGCCCAGTCCAAATTACTGCACATTCCAAGCTAGTGAGCCAGAACTTCATCTAGCAAATATGCCAGTCTTTACTCTTTCCCTCATGTGGCTCTCAGTCACGGGGAACCTGGAGGCTATAGCCTCACCTCCTGGGCTTCCCTGGGCTTCCCTGGGCTTCCCTGGGCAGGCTGCTGTGGCTCTGTTATAAAAGACAGAGAGAATCTCCGCTGCCTTCTTCCTTCCTCAGAGGAGCTTTAAGTGGCTCCAGAGCCTTTGCACTAATTCACCTGCATTTTTAATAGGGCAAAAGGTGGCTTTCTTCAATATAAATTCTGAAATTTAATTTCAGCTTCTGACATTTCTGGTTAAGCATATCCTCCTTTTCTGGGAGAGGCTCAACAAATCACTCCAGGTCATTTCTTGCAAGTAATGTGAAGGGAGTGGGGTGTGGACAGGCCCAGAGGAAGAACTCTGCATCACAGAGAGCACAGGGTCTCCTGGCTAGAGGTTCTCTGACTGTACAGCTTTCAGTGGTTCCTGTTTCTTAAAGCCAGAGGCAGAGGCTTCCTTAAAGAAAACACAACTCTGAAATGCCTTTCCCCACTACTCAGGCAAAACCTCTTTATTATTTTAAGTATGATTATAATATCCCATTTCTTTACATTGTTCTTCTGATACTCTTACATGACATCCAACATGCATTTTTCTATTAAAGTATAAAGTGACCCTTCCCCAAGACTCTTGTGTTAGATATTTAAGACACAGATCAAATTTATTAGGTCATATAGTAATGAATAAATCTGCAAAAAAATCTGTGAATGAATAAATCTGTGCTCTTGAGATTCAGTCTCCCACAATTCCCAAACACTTTAAAATTGTTGAGGATGAGAAAATAAGAGATATCTTTCCCAAATCCCACAGAGAAGAGTTCCCATGTGCATCTTTGGAAACCTAAATACTCCCAACAATTCTGCCCAGAGTTTCCTATTTTAGGCTGTGATACTGGCACTCCCTCCTCCCCTCCCTGCCTCCAGTACACAGCTGATCTCTCCCAGCTTAGGAGGAGCTGCTCACGGCTGCTTCCACAAAAGCCCAGGAAGAAGGCAGATTTCTTAGAGGAAATGATGCTGAACACTATAAGAACACCATACTGGACTTTGAAGAAGTAACAAATTGAAGAGGATTTTTTTTTTACATAGCAGCAGGGAGAAAAAGGCTGGAGATCAAAGATCAATGTTAAATAAAAATAAGGTGTGCATCATGATGTTAAACACATATACATGCACAAGTCTTTTTTGCCCAGGACTTTATATTTTTAAGTGCCACCACAAGGAAGTCTACATCCTGAAGGTCGCTGCCTCTATCCCCTCCAGCACTGTTGCAAAGGCCAGACCCATGGGAGTTTTACTTCTTATTCCCTTTTTGTGTCTCATTGGCCACCCACTGTTTGAATGTACCTCACCCCTCAACCTGCCTCTTTTGCCCATCTAGTCCAAGTCACTCTCCACTCACAGGCTTGCAACAATCAGAACTTAAAGAAAGGAAATGGGTATTATGCCCATTGTTCAGGCCTTTTTGACAATCTGAGCTCAGCTCCCACCTCCTCACTAAGGACAGTCTCACTGTTGGGTCCAAGCCTGAGAATGTTGAGTCAAGATAGGCTGCTAACCCTCCGCTTGACCTTTGAAGCTGGTGCTAAATGCCAAACTGTTTTCCCTCCTTTCTGATTTTCTCTTGCCTGGAAGTAGAGATGATACAGAAAATGTTCTGATCCCTGTGAAGGAATTTGCCAACAAAACCCTGCTAGCCAAGTGCTCCAAGTGGAGTCTCATGAGAAACTCTTGGGCAGGTCCAGCCAACTGCCTTAACCAAACGTCAAGTCTCCAAAGCTTCCCTTCAGAGATGCCGGTGTCTACTGCCCCAGCCTTGTTATTCCCGAGTCAAATAACTCACCAGCTTTACTCTTTAACCTAAAACCCTTCATTTCAGATTTTTGTTATTCTAGAACTCTGCTTCCAGTCTTGCTCATAGATAGGATTGCCCTGTATGCTGTTCTGATGAGCACTTCCCAATATTTGCTTTTAAGTGAACTCCCTCAATCAGAATCAAAGATGAGATTGTATAATGCCTATTGCAGGCTTGAATTATGTGCTTTAACTGTAGCAATATCTCCAAACTGAGACACTCATTCTCTGTAGACTGTTTGGGTTCAAAATGTTTTTAATAGAAAAGAAAAACACGCTTCGCCCAGATTAGCAGCTATTCACGTAGACATTTGCTTATGGAATAACCTGCCTTGACCCTGTGGAGAGGGGCCTCTGGTTTGTCCAGTGGGTGCATTCTACAGATAGTCACCCTGGTCTCATCAGGACCCACAGCTGCAGGGCTAAACATGTACATGCGTAACCGGCATTAAGCTGGCATATTTTACTTCTTTGCATTTACCATTTTTGTATCTACCTTTTAAAAAATACCTCGATAGCCACTTGTTTGGTTCGATAAATGTTGATCACATTCATCAACTACGTGTTTTGCCAATCTGACTATTGACTTTGATCATCTCGATGGAGCCTGCAAACTATGACCCCTGACCCACAAGCCAAATCCATGAGTTCTGTCCAGTCCACTATCCGGTTTTCTACAGCCCACAAGCTAAGAAGGTTTTTACATTTTTGAAAGAATTAAGTGATTATGATGATAATTTTTAACACATGAAAATGATATGAAATTCAAATCTCAGTGTCCTTAAGGCTTTATTGGAAAAAACAATAAGACAAAACTAAAATGCCTGACATAGTATGCCACCCTCATGTTCACTTTTCGCCTGTGTTTCTACCCCAGCCTTCGCCACCATTCATTTCCACCATGTTCTGAGCTATTTTACTTGACCTTCTGTCCATGAGGTTTCTAGCACATGTATCTTGCAAGCCCCGTAAAGGTCACGGTTAAAACCAAGTGAGAGCATCTCTGTGTGACACTAAAACAGCTTGATCTTTTTTGTACAAAATTACTTGCATCTTGGCAGGGCTAAATGGAAAACTCAATTAATAAATCCCCAAATTTAATTTCCACTTCTGACATTCATTGTTAAGCTTTAGTTTCTTTACCACAGAGAGGTTCTACTTTCCATTTAACCTCAGGTATTAGCTCTTACCCTTTTGCCTCCCTTCCCTCAGACACACGCTAGGCTGTGAAAAACACCCCCATGGTAGAGTCAGAAATCTGTGCAGAAAGCACTTCCCCTCTGCGTGATGCAGTCCTGTGCTTACAGTGCTGCGGGGGGAGCGTGTTAGGCATGTACTTGGGGGATCGCGTCTGTGTACACCAGCAAAGAGGGAGTCAGCCTCAAACTGTCTGAGCTGCATGGATTAAGCACTTCCAATCGCATTACTCGCCCTCCCCACTTCACTGCATACGGTGTGGACCTGACAGAACACAGTAGAACATGTCGCAGGGAGTAATTGTTACATCTCCTGGGGGCTTATCTGTTGGAGATTATTGACTTTGATATTCTAGAATGTCTGCTACACAGGTTTGTGTAGGTAGAGAGCCACAGCTCATGGGCTCAGGCAAACACAGACCAAGACAATTGCCAAGAGGCTGGTTCCGAGCGCAGCCTCAGAAGAGCACAGCCGAGAACAGACAAGACAATGCTATATTTTTTTCAGCTTTATTTTTTTGCAGAAAACAATTAGACCCAGCAAGTCAACTGTGAACTTTGAATAAAAATAAGCAAATTGTCAGAGGTGAGGGGAAATGTAAGAATTTATGACATTATTAGAGAAAACATAAATACAAACATGGGCACACCATGTCTTCATATTTGAGGATTTTTCAGAATTTAAAAATGATTACTGTGGCCTATTCTCAGATGACAGCTGCCATCATTAAAACACCCCATCATTATGGGGAAATTCTGCAAAAATTCTGATAGCAACATTTTGAATTTTTTTTAATATTTGTGCCTCCCTAAAAGCACCTCAGGATGCCCTCAATATTTTGAGAAAAAAAATATCTACCTTTGGAAAACACATGTAGCTCAGTCTTTCACTAATTTCACTTGCTGCATGCTTGAGAAGGTTAGCTTTACTTAAAGTCTTTATTCTTACTGCCTAGATAATTTTTATTCAGCTGCTCTAAACATACTAAGCAATCTTGATTCTAACAGTAATAATATATCTTTGTCACTGGTTCTGTTAATTCTAATGATTGGTCCTAGGCTGTTCCTCCCCTTCCTTTAGGAATGGTACCTTCCAGTCTCTCCATGTGCATGAAAAGTGACAAGCATGGGTCCCCATATTTCTACTTATTGGGCCACCCTAAAGACACGGTTTGTAAAATCTGCATGAATATTATCTTTCTCTAATGAGCTTTGGTTTTGCGTATGTTTTTAACTTATGTATAATGCTCTCTCTTTCATAGTAGCTTATCTAATTACTGCTAGAGCTCTGGAAAATGTACCTAAGACCTTATAACTGATAAGAAAAGGTTGTGGGTTCATGAAAATTTGAGATGCACCAAATTGCAGGGGTTCGACCTGCAGTGGCCCCAGCAAGCAGGAAGTGGGAATGGGAAGGTACAATAGTAGCAGCACAAGCCAAGTTTTGCCCCACATCCTTCAAAAAATCCTCCCTGGACTTCAGTGCAAATAATGAAATATATTTCTTTTCAACCCAAGTTTGGTCAATTCCAACCCAGAGCACCCTTTTCACACCAGACTAAAATAGAACCACAGTCTCCAGACAGTCCAAGAAACTCTGAACTCCACCCATCAGCCAGTTATCCAGTGAGGCCTGGATCATCTCACTTCCCACCCCACGCTCTTGGATGCACCATGTTTAGGGGGAGGGAAAACCCAGCTGTGATTTTTTTCTTAAGTAGTCATAACTTTGTTTTGTGTCCACCACTATTTCAAAATCAACATTCTCAGGTTTGGCTATCCTTTAGCCTAACATTCGGCAAAAATTCTTAAAGAAAAAGATAGTTGTAAACATGAATATAGCAGAATATTGATGAGAGCCTTGCAAATACAGTTCAAGCAACTTTTCACCCCTCAAACGTGTTCCTAGAGCAGTCCACACGTCCACTGTCCAATCCTACAGTGGGCACGTGGCTACTGCCACAATTTAATAGGACTGGGATTTTAAAATGTCAGTTTGACTTTTCAGCAGAAAATGATATTCATGCTTAGTCTCCATAGTTAACCTCAGAAGCATGAATCACTGACACATTTCTCAATTCTGGTTTGAGTCTACCCCACTCACTCTGTCATGGCCATGGCTAAGCATCTCTCCACCAAAGTCTTTTAAGTAAGCTCTCTGAACGATTCTGAAATACATCTTCCAATTGTTAATGACACTGCTAATTACCATCCTAGATTAGTTTAAATTTAATATGAAAGATAATATTTTCACTAAGTGAATTATTTAATTGGCCTACTGTAAAACATTTCCTTATCAAAGAGCTCTATGCTGATTAAATATCCATGCACACACACACACACATATCACCATAATCATTTCTTGAAAATGTCTGTAAAAACATGTTTTAAATGTATCATTTCTCTTAAGTGTCTGTCTCTCAGTGGTAAGTTATTGATCATGGAAAACCTAAATTAGGGTGTAAAGAGAAAGCTGCAGTGTACTGGAAAAGGTATAAATAAAGCCATGGAATAATTATTGCAGAAATCTAGTCCAGCAACCATGGCTTAAAGAGGCATTGATTTCTGTTTCTGACAAAATGTAGATATGTGGGAGCCAAATAGCTTATTTAACTAGTCTATATTCTAGGAGATGAGGGGGCCTGAATCAACCAATCTTCTGGTGTCACTAGCTTAGAAGAACACACAGGAAGGCTCTTTGTGGTTTCAGTTCCACCAGGCACCTTGCTTGGTGCTGAGATACAAAGATTAGTCTGAGAATCTCCACCTGTCTGCAATTGCAGCAAGTAGGGGTGAAAGGAGAAAGTCCAGGAATGAGACAAGCATGGATAGTATGGGGACAGGGCAGATAAGGGGCCGCACACTAAGTCTTTCTAGCAGAGTTGTAGCGGATTCTGCCCCACCTGAGGAGCGACATTTGAACAGGGCCTTGAGTGACAAGTGTGGTTTCACCAGGGGGTGAGGCTGTTCCAGGAGAGGAAACCCTTTGTGCAGCATCAGGAAGCCATGTCCAGAGCTGCCATCACACAAGTGGAGGGGAGGCGGGGTGTGAATTATAAAGCATCAGAGCTGGCAAGGTGGAAAAGGGCCTTCTAGGCCACGCTAAGGATTTCAGATTTTATATAATCAGGTGTCATTAAAATATTGTTTAAGTGGGAGGGAGAAAATATCTGTATTGGGAAATACAGTAATAAGATGGGTTTTACAGGCGTCTTGAGGCAGTTAAAATAGTCTTGCAAAAATTGAGGCAAATGATGTGAGGACCAGAATTAGGGAAGTGGTGGTGGAAAGGGCACGTTCGGGATACATTTGGGGGCTACTTCAGGCATTTCCTTAATGGAAGTCTCCAAATGTGGTAGTTAATTGAATATGAAAGAAAGGATCAGGGAGGAGGATTGTGGAGCAGGACTGGGTAAAAGATGATGCCACATGGGGTCAAGTTTAGGAAGAAAAAAACGAAGTTAGTTTAGGGCTTGTTGGGTTTCAGGTGACTGAGGGACACTTAAGTAAAACAACCCAGAAGCAGGCACTTGGATAAATTTCTCAAGGACTGGAGCCAAGGTGTCTGGGGAGTCCTAGAGGGGCCGGCTAGAGCCATGAAAGGGGACAAACTCTCCCAGAGAGACCCCACTCGGTACAGAGAGGAGAATCCACGGGACAAAGTCACATTTGAGTGTCACGTGAGCAAAGTTGGTAAAGATCAGGAAAGAACAAATCAGCAGCAAGAGCCCAGAAGGGGAGCCATCTGAAACAGGGGCCTTAGGGGATTTATGGGGAGATGGACTGTTTTCTAGATGAAAAAGTGGTTGTTCTGCCCTGAGATCCTGAGATGAACCAGGGAGAGGGTTTAAGGGGCATAAAGGCCAGATTGGGACCAGGACTAAACCTCACTTCCACGCCTGGTTCATGAAGCACCAGTGTGATGCCAGACCCACAGCTCAATCAATGGGAGCTGTTGTGGGGTGTGAGGGTGGGAGATGATCTCCACCTGCTGCTCCCTGCTCTCCTCTCCACCACCCGCCCCCCACCGCCCCACATTCTGTAACACGCTGGAAGACCACCCAGGGGGAACTAGACTACCTAGAGCTCCTACTTAGCTCCAGTCAGAGGGGTAAGACCTGGTTTTTCTGGCTTGTTTATTCAGAAGGTGGTGTACACAGGGTGTAAAGAGGAATGAGACACCAGTTCTACCCGAAAGGAACTCTTATTTAGGGGATGATTAAGGAAAACAGGATGCTTGTTTTTTTCCAAAAAAAAGATGATCCTACTCCTGTGGAAATCATTCTCAGTTGTATTGTGTTACTTTTCTGGAATGATGCACAATGTGTTCTCCATATGAGCTTAATGCCCCTTCCCTCCGTCACATTCGCCTTTTGAAATTCACATTCCATCATCGTGACTGCAGTGGAAGTGTCCCCTCAGTGATCGCCAGTCTCCCCTTGGTAACAGAATATAATGACAGATTCGATCTTTCCTCCCTTGGGACTCCCTGTGCACTGTCATCGCTGTGTTTGCTGGAGTTTCTCTTACTGCTCTGATTGCTTCTCTGGTGTCACCTTCAACTGCTCCCCATCCAGGAACACCCCTTCCCAGGCCCTCCCTGTTGCGTCGGCAACACCACACTGATAAACAGAAGTCATGGAGCAGGCTGCGCAGTGCAGGCTGCTGCTGAACAAGCAAGATCCTGGCTTTTTTTATTGATAGAATAATCATACAGCATCAGTTATGTGGGATAGGAGGGCAAGGAGAAAAAGATGGGTGAAACTAAAGAATGTGTTTTTGTCATCTAGGGCTTTGGGGCACAGGAGTCTGCAGACCAGATAATTCTTATCTGCCTGACAACCAAGTGTTGTAATTGTACCTCAGACCCCCGGCCATGGTTCTAATCTTGACCAGGCATGCCACTGATCAGCTTCTGGGGTCATACATCAGTCCTCAGTCCCCCGGGCATTCCCGGTTATACCTCATGATGCATAGCCTTCCCAGAGCGATCAAGCTTTCTGCTCTTGCTTGATTTGAAAGGCACCTTGTAAGGTTTTGCTATGACTGATTGACCGGGCAGTTCTGACCTTTGTAGAGGAATGCAGAACTGCAGGTAATGATAATGGTGCCTAACAGGCTGCTTAAGTCTAGCAAACCCACACCTTCCTCAGGGTCTCACCTGCTCTAGTGGTCCCGACCTGCCACCACTGTGCAGATGATCTGTGTCTGTTCTGCCATCTCTAATTCATCCCCCAGTTCTGTACCAAGACTTCTGGCTGCCTGTTAGACACTGATAGCAGGTTTCAAGTATTAGACTTGAATTACCTATTAATGAAGGTACTATCCACCCTCCTAATTGCCCAGTTCAAAAACCTCTTAACTACCATCCCCACTCACATCCACATCCAACCAGTTCCCACGTTTGAATGATTTTTCATCTCGCATTTCTCTCTTACCTTCTCCATTCCTACTGCCATTCACCCCATGCAGCCCACTTTCTTCCTATTTCCCTGCTGCAGTGGCCGATCAGCCCTGCTCATTGATGCCCAAGCAGTTAAGTGTCCTAAAGAGTTGTCTCACTCAAAGACATCTTCCTTGTGTGTGTGTGCTCATGGTGTACCCCATAAACATGTCCCCCAAACCATCCCTAATTTGACATCATCCAAGTTAGTCTTATTTCTTTTCTCCCACAAAATCCTGTTCTAGCCTACTCTTATCTGCTGCAATATTCTATTGTATGTCTGTGCTCCAGATAGCTGGAACACTTGCTGTTTTCTTATCATCTCACCCTTTGCAGTTCACATATGCTGATCCTTTGGCTTGGAAATCTTGTTTTGCAAATCACGTCCTCCTTCAAGAATAGGGCCAAAGGTTGCCTCCCTCATGAACCTTCCCTAGGTCTACTACTCAAAAGTAAGCAATTGCCAATTTTATGAAGTTCCATTATCCTTTATATACTTCCCCTCTTGCTCTGTTTTGCAGCCTAGTTATCAGTGTCCACAAACTTCTCCCCTGTATGGAAATCAAACACTGCTCATTATTCTAGGTTCTGAATACAGTGCTTTGCAGAGAGTAGACAGTAAGTAAATGAATGAATAAAAACCTTGTAGTATCACATAGTCATCATTCTGAAAGCCAATTTCGAGGTAGGTCTTTGATAAGATAGTTGCAGGAGGCATGGGAGAATGGTCCGAATTTCCACTGAATCTCCCAGTCTGAACCAGAAGTAGATTTTCAGTTTTTTTAGACAATTTCCTGCCTGTCTTCTAATTTTCTTATAATGTATCTCTTTCTGTTAAGAGTTGAGTGGAGGAAAACTGGCTAATTGAATGTTCCAGGTAATTATTTCTGGTTAATCTAAGTTTTATTGTTTCTATAAAGTGTTTTCTCTCAAATTGTAGTTGTGACTTATGTTGGCAGCACAAATTATAGTCTAACATGGCAGAGTCGCTTCTTGGAAATGCTGTGCTGAATGGTCTTGGAGATTTCAGGTGAAGAGCTCAGGTCTTTCTCGTGGGGTTATGTACGTGCCCTCCTCTGTGGAAAAGGGACCAACATAGAGAGCTCTTTAAGCTCCCCCTAGCCTCATAGGCTATACCAGTTCAACCAAACTTACCTAGTATATGTCAGCCATTGTTTAAAGCTCTGAGGACTTCTGGAAAAAAAATGTGTCATTGTCCTTCTCCTTAATGAGCTTGACAGCTCACTAAAGATCTGAAAATACTTCGAACACCTACAAGACAGTACAAACCTGAATGACAGGGGAATTTGATACAAAAGAGGGAAATAATGACCAGAATCACCAGACAAGGCTCCATGGAAGAAACAGGTCTTGAAATAATCCTTAAGGAAGCAGTGGATTTTTGAATAAGCAGAGAAGAAGGCAAAGGGCACCGCAATCCAAAATGGAAATAGGATGTTGTGAAGATAATTTTGATGCAAAGAAGTAAACTGTATGGCTAAGTACAGGGTTCCTACCAAAAAGCAGAGTAAAGAGTAGTGCAAGGACTTTCAATGTTTGGAAGAAGAAGCTGAGATCTGAAAACCAAGGGTAATGCAGAGGCACAGAAGATTCTCAAACATCACACTGTCATGGCCAAAGAAGTGCTTTAGGGGTGGTGGAAAATATTTTTGGAAAGGATTTTGATCTTGGCTATCCATTAGAATCACCAGAGGTACTTGTATTTAAAAAATACCCACAAAGGAGTCTCCTGAGACCCATTAAACCAGATGGCTGGGGCTCCAGGGAAGGGGTGTGCAGGCATAGATCTCCTGCTTTTTTTTCTTTCTTAATGTGACCCAGGTCAATATAATGAGCTGTCCCCATTGAGAATCACTGGTAGATCAGATAAAGAAGTAGCTCAGATAAGAAGACTCTTTATAATAACCTGGGAAGTAATGGGCAGAGTGATGAGATGCTGAAAACAATAGAAATGAAATACAGGAGCGATGACAATATCTAGTGTCTTCAAAGAAGAATCAGCAAGACTAGGTCACTGATGGTATAAAGGGAATAGTTAGGGAGAACAGAAAAATGATCCCCAGATAAGACCCTGAATATTTGGAAAGATGGTAGAGCTCTTGTCAGAAAATGGAAACATTATTTCATTAATGAAGTAGGTGACATTTCCAGGCTTGCTTACCTTCTCAGGGTCACAGTTTTCTCTTCTGTACAATGATAAGCTTCAGTTATATGGTGTTGTAGTTTCTCTCAAGTATTGTCATTGAAGGCAATGTGAGTAATCTACTCTGGGTGTAAAAAACCACATGGAATTTTTAAGATAGGTGTCAACATTCAAATAGATTCACAATAAGCAATTGTATCAGAGTTGTGAGTCTTCAGCAGGTGAAACCAAAAGGACAGAGGGGGCCTCCAGGGAAGATCACAGAAAGTGGGGGGTGAGAGGGAGACCCAAAAAGCAAAGTAAAAAATACAGAATTTCCCTTGGTGCTGTTCCAGGCAGAGTTGGTGAACAGTAACGCAGTGGCCACTTCACTCTTAGTCCCAACTCTAATGTGTGGTCACAGTCATTTTATGTGTGTGTGTGTGTGTGTTTATAAAAAACACTTGGAGTTGCTTTGATACACTGGATTTCTAGAGCAAGATCATCTGTTGTTAACACAGTGCCTTCAGAAAAACGAATTGGGTCATTTTGTAATTCATTATGAAAATTCACTAACAGAGAAAGTAAGTAGCAGGAATTCTAAATGTCTCCTTTTATATTCTCTTTTATTCATATAAAATGCCAGAAAGGAGAGAAATTATCTTTTCCAAGTGAAATACATCTGTTCAGTTGGCCTTTTCCCATTATATCCACCAATAACTTATTACCCCTGGGCATACAACAATCAATATCTTTAGCTTGTTTTCAAAGTGAAATATCAGCAATGCCCAGGCAGAAAAAAAAATCTTACTGCTTGCTCAGCGTAGAAGTGAAACGTTGTTTTCCTTTTGGTTGTCAAGTACAGTGAAACCTTGTCCCAGTCTTTCTACAGCCAAAGCCCTAGGGCAACTGAAAGCTCTAGTGAGGAGTCCTTAGCTGTGCTATGGTTGGATCACAAAGTACAGGTGACCAGCAAAGCTCTGATAAGATATTCAACATCACTAATTTTAAGACAATTCAAATCAAAACCATAATGAGATGTTGCCTCACATCTGTGTGATGACCATTATTAAAAAAAAAAAACAGAAAATAACAAGTATTGGCAAGGATGTGGAGAAATCAGAACCCTTTTGCACTGACGGGAATGAAAAATAGTGCATCCACTATGGAAAATAGTATGAAGCTTACTCAAACGATTACAAACAACTACCATTTGTTCCAGAAACCCCAATAGCAAAAATAATAAAAACAGAATCTCCAAGAGATATTTGCACATTCATGTTCATTGCTGCATTATTCACAATAGCCAAGAGGTGAAATGTCCATGGATGGCTGAATGGACACAGATTATGCAACATAACATATACTTACAATGGACTTTAAGAAGAAGTCCTGTTACATGCTACAGCAGGAGTGAATCTTGGGGACATTCAGTGCAATCGGTCAGTCTCCGAAAGACAAATACCGCATGATTCCACTTATGTGAGATATCTCAAGTAGTCCAGATTTAGAAAGTAGAATGGTGGCTGCCAACATTGGGGAACAAGGGCAAGAGTTGTTCAACGGGAGTAGAGTTTCCGTTTTGCAAGATGAAAAAGTTCTCGAGAGCTGCTGAACAAAACTGCACAGGCAACTGAATATATACTCAAACTGGTTAAAATCATAAATGTTGCATGACTCTTACAACAAAGACAATGCCGCTTTGGCCTCAAGGGGAACCAGGCTTTCAGCGTCCACAGCACAGGAGGTTTCCCTACTTCTGAGCCTTATCTTGTAGACGGTGCTGCTGTTTGGCAGCCCTCCGAGCCCTTAGGTGAGAGCTGGTGAGTTTCTTGAAGGTGTGGTTGTTTGGAGAAGACACTCATCCTACGGTTGGCATTAGCCCCAGCTCCCTCTGTTCCCAGCATGTAGTTTCTCATCGCTTGGGACTGCAGTTCAGGTTCTTACATTGTTTGGTTGATTTTAGAAAGTGAAGTTGGCTCTGAAGTCCCCCCAGGGGCAGTGAGGAAATGGGGCTACAGGTGCAGAGAAGCTCCTCAACCTGAGGCTTCAGTGGGTTGTGTATGTTTTGTCTCGCCTTTTTCCACAGATGCTTCTTTGAGGCAGTAGGTAGGTTTGGTGGGTAGAAGGAATATCATTTGTCCTGTCACAGGCTGAGGAGGAGCTTGCAAAACAGACAGATGCTAACAGAACACAATCCTAATCCCCCACCAGGAAGCTTACTGGTCAGGGAGCAGCACCCCATTTGTCTTCAGCTGGTGGCAGGTGGCACCACAGTGATGGGTCCTGTAAATGGAAACACACTGCAAGGTCATTTCACATTGCAAAATAGAATGCAAAGGTCCTGGCATTCTTTGTGCCATCTGTGATCTTGTCTCTTATGAACATTTTCACTAGGTGCTATCTATTTCCTAGTTCTTTAGTTACTGGATCCGTTAGCAAACCCAGAGCCCCCGTGCCAGGCCCCTAGGAAACTCAGCCTCCTGAGGATAGAGGCCATGTCTACTAGCTCAGCTGGGCCTTGCACTGTGTTGCATGAATGAATGAGTGAATGAATGAATGAGTGAGTGAATGAATGGCTAGAATGGAAACAGCAGGTTCTGCCCTCTAGAAGGTTATGGTCTACTGGGAAAAAGGGGGTGATAGGGCAAAACAAGCATGCCTATGATTGAAAGAATTTTAAAATATTTGTAAGAACATAGTAAACACACACACTCAAATGAAAAGCAATGCCAGTAGAATAAGCCAAGTTGGGTGGGAGACTTTTTTAAGGAAAAATTCCTATTCTTGCAGTCTTTAGATCCCAGCTTGACAATTAAAATCTTTCATTGCAACATATTCTTCTATGTTTATACTAAATTATTCCATTTAAAATATAATATCTATTAGTATATTAATTTTAAGTAAAAATACTAATGTTAGTTACTATGTGTACTTATGAATAAGTACATGATGCTACATAAAGTGACTAAGAAACAACCATCATATTGAACCAGCAGACCCGGTTCCCCCACTTAAAAGAATGCAGAATAAACTCAATTCATGAAAGAAAGTGGCATTGGATCCAGCTGACGCTGAGGTAGATCTCATGGGAGTAAGAATGTGCTTGAAAAATCAGAAGCTAGAACTAAGCCTTTAATACCTCACAGCAAGCTGGAAGTTCAGTTTGGACCGCTGAGCAGAATGCAACAAAATTTGGTCAATTATTTTCACCTCTATTTCCTAGCAAAAAGTAAACAATTTTCAGCTGAAATTTTTTTCTCACTTAGCTTTTTTCATCCTTCTCTATCTGATCTTTCCACCATTCATCGCCCCAGATAATGGATGCTACCACTTTGAAACAAGTAGAGTATAGTGGGGGGAAGGGCTGGAGGGGGGAGGAAGCCACAAACTTCTGCTCCTGCCAGAGACCTCAGAGGAGAAAATACAGGAAAGCATTGTTTACATGTTCCTGATTTCTGGGCTAATGGATTCCTCCCAAGAGAAAGCATTTCTCTGTCTGTTCTCACTGGTCCTCACCCCCCTTGGGCCAATCTGATGAGCTAAGGGGAAAGAGAGGCAGAAAAGCCACCCCAGCCCCCTAATTATTTGCATCCTGGTTCAGAAGATACCACAAGACCTTCTGCATTAAGGGTCTCTTCAAAACTGCTTTATGACTTTGGAAGGCTAAGGTCCTGAATGCACTCCTGGGACAGAAAGTAAGAAGGGATCTATCTTCAGACTAAATTTTGAACATGTTCCTCCTGTTATACTGTCATTTATGGCTACATTCATTCTCAAATGATATCCTAGTGGATGTTCTTTTTCTTAGATAACTCTTCCTGACTTTGACAAAATAATACAAATTAGTTATAGAATGTCTCAAAAACAAAAATAATCAAAACAGAGGAAAGAACTCTTCCTCTCTGTTAAAAATCTAACCATTTTGGTTTTGAAACCTGCTTTCCTCATTTGACAATGTGCTTCGACTACTTCTCCATGATGTTAAATAGCCATCATTTCTCGTGACTGCCTCACACTCTGTTATAAGAGTCATCATTCAACCAATCTTGTATTTAAACCGTTCTTGTTTTTCTAGTTTTTCCACTATTATGAAAAATATTACCAAAAGAATATACATATAGCTGTCTCTTCTCATATACCCTTGATTATGTTGGAGCACAGGGAACATTCCCCTACCCTTCTGGGTTTTTCTAAGCCTGAGTAAAGGACAAATTAATAGCAAGACAGATTAGTAGGAGAAAAAAGATTAAACGTAATAACAAACATATGGAGAATTTACCCGGCCGTGAATTCTAAAGTAAAAGAGGACAACCCCAAGGTTTATATCCTGAAGCATCAGTGAAAGGAGGGAGTTGGCATGAGGAGGAGGAATGACTTCATTTTACTTGAAGGGGAAAAAGATGAGCTTCTCAGGTACAGGGGACATGGAAAAGCCTACCTCTGGATACCCCCAGACTGCACTCGCAGGTCATGAACGGGAGCAGTGATCCCTCTCCAGTTAGGGGGTGGGCAAAGGGTTGGGGAAAAGGCCAGCACTTCCCCTCAGCTTACAGGGCCTTGACTGACCTTAGTTCCACCTGTAAAGTGACACATGTGGGACAAGGCCTCTTCTGGACGTCTTGGGGAAAGTCTAGCTGACCTCAGGCAACCTGAGGTTATTTCCCACCGTTATTTCTTGAGAATAACTTTGGAAAAAAGGCAGGGGACTTGTGTCCTGGTTGTCACATGTACCCAGCTCTGGAAGGAACTCTGGAGTAATGAAGCAACATTTTTATTAAGGTATCTTCTCCAATAGCCAAGCATATGGACTCTGGCAGGGGCTGTGTGTCTAAAAAAAAAAAAAGAGCCTGGAGCTGAGGGTGCTGCTGGGCCAGAGGCCAGGCTGCCCTCCCACACCCAGGAAAGCACCTCAAGCCCTCGCATCACCTCCCTGGATCCCCCACTTCCTTTACAACAGAGAGAAGTGGCTGAACTACAGGCTCCATAACCAGCCCTCTGGCTCCCACAAAAGGACCCCCTTCAAAATTAGAAAAGAGCATTCAGACCAACAATTGTATCATATATAAGTGTATGGACAGCTTGTTTCACTTTTATTGTCCCCTCCATTTTGTTTAGTTTGTTTTTAGACAGCACTAACAATATTTCTCAGGGAAGCTGAGGGCTGTGGCGACCCCACCACACACTTCCCCGACAGTTTAAAACATCGCGGGCCTGCTCAGGTAACTCCGAGTCCTGGTCCCACGCTGTGTATTTTTGGTGGGGGCAGTCAAGAGTGGTCAGGCCCGTGACCACTTTGACATTACTGTGGCTTTCTTCTGGAAGGTTCTGGGTGATAAGACCTTTTCCAACATTGAGAATGAGTGCTGGGCCGGGTTTGTTCGCCGATGGCCAAACTGACTCTGGCGGCTAAACAGAGAGAGGGTCAGCCCGCCCCGCAGCCTGCGAGTCCAGGGTGGGGAGTGGCCGTCATCGGGAGGCTCTGGGCTTCAGCTTTCAGAGGAATCACCCAGCAGAGCAGAATTTTGACCCCTACTCCTGTTAACTTCAGCGTGAAAATGTTTTCATTTGAGGAACCTGCTGGACTCTTGATGTTTGAGGAAACCAGGGGAATCCACATTAACAAATGACCGTTCTGCCTGGAAACAGTGCCTTCCCCTGTAAATATGTACGGTTTCACTAGGAAATGTCTTAGGATGTTTTTGCCAGGCAGGCCTCTGAGACTCCCTTAAATCAGACAAAGGCAGATCAGGCCCACAGGAGAATCATCTCCACCTTGTAGCTCAGAAATCTAAAACACAAAAGAAATTTCTAACCACACCAACCTCCAAACCTGATGTAGAAACAGACATTTCAATTTCCATGGCTTCTCTCTACTCACCCCGTGTATTCTCAGCTGAACACGGTCAGCCCTGGAAAACCCGCCTGTGTCATTTAGCTGCTGTCTGAGCAGACTTCCCCTGCATGGTCAGAAAAAGCTGTGCTTTGTCTTGTGTGACCACCTTGACTGAGCTGAGCATATTCATTCACATTCAACCTTCAGTTTAAATAGCCATCCTCCTGTTTTTAGGAAAATTGACTTAATTTGAAGAGACCATGATGTGGAAAAAAAGAGACTAAGTAAATGAATCAGAGTACTTATCAATAACATTGGCCCAAAACCAGCAGGCAGTTTAAATGTGAGTTCCCTAAGGTTCCAATAGCTTTATAGCTAAGGGTAAAAACTATTCAAGGACAAAATTGAGTATGAAAATGTGTTTTACAAACACAGCTGTACCACTTAATAAATATGTAATAGCTAGCAAAGAGAGGAGGAAATTTCTTAAGATGGGAAAAATGGAAAACTTGGACATCTTCTAGCTGGTGATAAAAGGAATTTTCTCTATTGTGAACGATTTATTGACCCTTACACAGGTATCACACAACCTTCATTATCAGTCCCAATATATAAAATGATGTTTGAAAAAAAAGAAATACTAACATATTTCATAGGCCAAAGGACCCTAGGATCTTGGAGTTAGCATCTCATTGCCAAGAGCACAAATGTGTGGAATATTACAGATATAAATTCTGAAGTACATCAGTGTTCAAAGAGACCCTGAATACTTGGAGTTCTCATTTTCTCCTTCTGAACTAAATAAGAAAACACTGAGACATCCCTGCAATGTTTTACAAGAAGCACTGCATTGATGCTTTTGTTCTGCCAGGTAGACTGTTAGCAGATGTCATCCACTGCAGGCTGGCACACTGCTTCCCTGGAACTGTTTATCAAGTCCAAATAGATCCTCACCCCCACAAACACATCCAAGGTTGGGGGTGGAGAGGAGGCGTTAAAGGCTGTTAGGTGCTTTACTGCAAGCCACTAAAACATCATGGAATTGCAATTCTGTCTGCAACCATTTGTTCCAGGCTAGAGCAGATTACAGGAGTAAGTACAGAGCCGTCGGCCATGATTTATGGTGGAAGAGTGACTCAGAGAAGAATTTAGTCAAACAGGAATGGCTGGGCAGTGCAACAGACATTAGCTAAGGTGGGAGGCCTGAGTGAAATCTCTAAAAGGGAAAAACTTCAAGCATGGGCCTTAGCCCCACATCCCCAAGTCAAAGATAAATTTACACTCTTCATCTCTGCATTTGTTTGCAAATTGCAGGGACCATTTCCAGGGAGAATCACTTTGCTGATCAGACTGGTAATGTGGTGGTAATAATGAGATTCTGTCTCATTTTTATTTCACAGTGTCTCTTTCTCATCATGCCTCGTCCTTTAAACAAAGGCAGTACATCATAAGTTTGAGAGTAAGAGAAAGAATAAATTAAAAATTAATTTTGCAGCCATTTTTTAAAATGTTCCAGCTTTCTTTATATTCACTGGAAATTCTTCAAAATGCTTAAGACTAAGAAGAGAAATCAATTAATCTATTTATGTTCCCCAGACATTCTTGGGTGAATGGAGGCCCTAAGACAAACCACTCTCAAACCCAAAAACATTATGGAGTAAAAAACTAGTTTACATAAATGTGAAGATAAAGGGACGTATTAGAGGAAGAAACAAAAACTGGATGGAAGTCAAAATTATTAATAGCAATTTTTTCCCTGAGTAATGATAAATACCATCTGGATAATATACTTTTATGTACTGCCCAATTTTCTCTAATTCACATATTATTTTAGTAATCAAGAGGAAATATTTTGTGATCATAGACAACAAAAGGAAAGATGAGAGTGGCTGCAACAGACACATTTCATCTTGATAATCACATGTAGATAAATGTATGTGTGAGAATATGAATTATATACACAAGGACTTTTAGGCAACTTTTGGGGGAGTCACTATTTTCTCCACCCAGTGAAATTGCATTTCACTATTTTCTGAATAGATCCCCCAACCCTATATGGGAGACATGCCAATGAAGACCTTATAATATCCACTGTCACCCGGGTTTGGTGCCAGGCACTTCCCCAGGCACTGCAAGGCACAAGTGGCTGAAGAGACCACAGTTGTCACTGAGGAGGCAAGGCCCAAACACGTCTATCAGAGATGAATATCAGACAACATGTGCTCTAAAGAGATGCTCAGAAGGCACCATTCCCTGTGAGGTGGCATTTGAGCTCAGCCTTGATCAACAAATACTGCTTTTATGAGCCGGGAGACAATCCCGTCCTATGCAAAATCCATGAACGTGACGTGCCTGCCACAGAAAGTGTGGGCAGGAGATACAAGGATTTCTCTAGACCCTGGCGGAACCATGGAGGCACAGGGGTGGAGACAGAGAGGGCTGGCACGGAGCAGCTGGAGAAGGGGGCAGTGACTACCATCGCAGTGTTGCAGGTGAGCAGAGAGTAGGGTGGCCACGAGGGTGAGAGCAGGAAGGAGGGCACAGATCCAGGACCGGACCTTCCCCTTCTTTTTGAAGGGAAAGTGGGGGAGGAGGAGGTGCGAAGACAACCCTGAGGCTTGGCTCCTGAATGAGTAACTAGAGGAAAGAAGTGGGGGCGTCCAGACAGGGGTAAATGACTACTTCATCATCAGGAAATCCAAGGAGGCTCAGCAGCCTCCCACAAGGCAAAAGGCTGCCATGCGGAATCTAGGCTGGCCAATTACAGGCTCACCAGGAGATAAGCCCAGTTCATTTTCTTCTCCTCAGGCAGTTTCATGCCAGAGCTTCCCCAGACAGCTGAGCTAGACAGTTATCTAGGCAAGGAGATTCTATGTCCACCCACCCCTATTTTAATAGCCTGGCAGGAGAATTTGTTAGTTGTGGATAATCTAAATCACCCCCCCTGAATCTCTCTCCCTTCCCTATTGTGATACACCAGAGCATATCACATTCCTCTGTGAGACATGCCCATTCACTGACGCATCCCAGCTTTGACATCCTGGGACAGTTTGGTCTATATATTATATAAAGATTGATAAGAAGTTGTTAGATTAGTTAGATAACGAATATCTATTTAGCTGGTGATATGTCTCTAAGCTACTTTATATGACCAGTTGACATATTTAATATTTAATGTAATAAGCCAACAGGTAATAGGATTTTTAAATTATTTAGTCCATATATGTTTCCACTCAGGAAGAACATTTTGTTAGCATATTTTGGATATCCTCTCAAGGCTTAATGTGGCTTAATTCTATTAACAAAAACTCATTTAAAAGTCATTATATTTTTTAATTACAGCTTTTGATTTAGTTCTTTCCTGCTTGACAAATAAGAGTAGCTGCAAATTGTTGCTCAGTTGGTCCAGAGCTAACTTTGTTCTTCCAGTCTATCGTGAGTTACATGGCAGGGAAAGTTGATTAAAAGCAACATCCCTAGAGATCCTCATGTGGCCCCATGACTCGGCAAGAGCACAGCTTGTGAGACTGCTGGGCAGATATGAGCCTGAAATGAAGCTGTTAGCTTATTCTATTCCCAGGTCCCAGGGAAACCAGCATGAAGGCAATTCAAACTGGTCAGCAGCTTCACCTGTCAAGACCATGGTCATCTCAGCAGCGTCCTGATTGGTCCTGATCCCGGCAGGAGACATTCCTATTTCTGGTCCTTTTAGATCCCAAAAAAATGTAAGATGCCTTTCCTAGCTATTAAGTTCCTAGTTTCTCAATTTCTTATTAGGGTTCTGAAGAGACAGCTAGCTGCCAGGTCTTGGACACCAGAAACCACCTTTGTGTTCCCAGTAAGGATGCAAAGTTGCTGAGTGTCCAATAAAGCAGGTATCTTAAAGCTTATACATTAAAACTTAGTATAGGATTACTACTGGAAGGAAGAGCCAAGGAAGATGTCCCATTTCAATTTTAAGCTCCATAGTATAAGACTGCAAATCACCCTGAATACGGTGAGAGAGATTTGCTGCTTGCCTGAAAGCACAGCATGAATGGAAAGCCAAGAGATCTGTCCATTCCCAGCAAAGGCACGCTCTCAGACCTTGTAAAGATGCTGCCATGGTCACTAAAAGTTTTCAATTATAGGAAAAAGCAGATTGTCTCAGAGTTAAACCAGAATGCTTCAACTGCAGAAATACTGAACTTTGATCTAGCCCTGGTTCCAGTTAGGGACGGAAGCTTTTGAGAAAAAAAAAAAAAAAAATGCAGTAGCCAGGGGTGAATTTGCTACATAGCTGCCAAGAGAGCAATTGAGTTTTTCCTTCACACTGATTCATACATTAAGGTTGACAGAAAATGGAGAACAGACTGAGAAATAAGCATGTGACATAACTTCAGCTCTTTTAAAGAGGAAATGCCAAACTAGTCTGTGTCTTTTTTTATTATTTATTTTACATAGAAGAACTGCGGTGCAGGGCAGAGGTGCAGGGGGTGAGAGGATTCACCAGAGACAGAGTGGGGAGCAGAACAGGCAGGTCTACTGAAATACACTGATTAGGGGAGCAGTGGGCAAGACAGAAGAGGTCTGCTGCGCCATGTGGGTAGCTCCCTGGCCAGGATGGAACTTAGGCCATAGAGGGGATAGCGGTGATAGCGCTGAGACTTTACCCATAGGCTACCAGGGAGGCCCCAAACTAATCTGTGTCATAAGGGAAGTTGGATAAAAAAATGATAAAGCAGGAAGGTCAATGTTTTGATCTTGAAAAGTTAAATCATTTCTAATTCAGCTAATGCTTATTAATTTTTAAATGAAAGCACGCTTTCACTTGCAGCCACACTTTTCTAAGAACTGTGAATAGTTGTAAATGAAATGGGCTCTGATAAATGAATCTTTGATCTCAGAGGAGAGCAAAGAAGGCTTATCCCAGGTATATACATAATCATAAAATTGTTGACTGGAACTGAAAAGACTCATGAAAATGCCATCATTATTCAGGTACTTTCTCTCAAAAATATGTTTCTAAGGAACTTTTCTAATGTCCTCCTCTCAGTATTTTAATTCTTTTAAACTTCTTAGCAAATCATTATCATATTTTTTCTCTAGGTGTCCTTCTGCCTTCACTAGAATGTGAACTTTTCAAGGACAGAAAGCAGTTTTTTAATTCAGTTTATATTCCCAATGGCTGGCATCTTGTACTGCCTTAGAGATACAAATAGGGCACTCAAAGTTTGAATGAATGGATGGATGAAGAAGCTAGAGAAAATGAGGAACCCAACCAATGATCATTAATTAGCGGTCCTATATACCTATGTCCTTAAGCTTCTGAAGGAGCCTTCCCAATGAAATCTCTTGAATCCTAAGTTTTCATTCACATTTGATCATAATTCTCACTTCCAGTAAAGGATGACACTGAGCTGCAATGAATGGTCAAATTCACCTCACCACTGATTTCTGACTCCACCTCTCAGGGGGCCACACACCCAGTGGGATGTTAGTTTCACAAGAGCAAGTAGTGTCTTGCTGGTCACTGTATCCTGAGGGCTTACCATCTAACAATTACTCCAAAAACATTTGTCAAATGAGAAAATGAATTAAAGATTTCTCAGTCTATGCCATACCAACTGGTTTCCTATACGGCTATGAAAAATAAGGCTGGATTAAAAAAACTATACTAAAATTTTGCATTAAAGTTGAGTGGTTGTAAGGTCAGGAATGGCCACAGAGCAGGTTTTCTATGATCCCATGCAGACGGAGTAAAGGAGGAGAGAGGCCTGGAGACCTCGGTGGGTTTTCAAGCTTATATTGGGATTACAGGTACATGGCAGGCAGGGGCACTGGGGGGCCGGGAGGCTAGCAGGCCTCCCAGCTCCCAGCAAGTCCTCACTCTGGGCTCTCCAGCCTTCTCTCACGTTCTCTCTGCTCTTCTCATGGCTCTGCTTCTCTCTCGGCTTCTGCTGGTGTCCCCATGACGCCGCCCTTAAAAGCCCAGTCTCAGCCCAGGTGAATCCCATCTACCTATGCCCACACCCTACTCCAGGTGTCCACCTTCAGGCATGCATTCGGGACCGCAGGGTTCTGTCATCTATCCTGATGACGGGAGGGCAGAAAAGCCTGATACTTTTACCTTACTCTACAGTAGTTCACTAGTAACCAGAAAAAAGAAAATTTGGAGTCTGTCATTCTGTCCCTGGAATGGCAGTGATAACAACCAACCCTCATGGCTACTTTGGTAGAGAAAGAAAAAGTCTTTACTGTAGCTCTACACACACACACATGCACGCACGCACGCATGCACATGCACACGCACATAAACCCCTACTTAAAACAGCAATATTTCCACTTAAAAATAATTGATGACAATCATACAAAGAGAAAGAATGCCCTGGGAACTCTGGATCTTAAAAAGGGACATTAATAGTGCTGTAAATTTGGGGGAGGGGGAAGAAATCACATTATTTTAATGAATGTTTCTCATAAAATAATGGAATAAAGATGTCCTCCTCATAATGAGAGTACAAGTTATGACACAAATTATTCTTTTTTCCATTTACCTTTAATCAAGCTACCCTGGGAAGATGAAAGAGTAAAGAGAATGAGCTTGAACTTGAAAGAGATAAGATTTATACCTCAGTAATTGTCCTAATTCATTCATTACCATTACTCTATATGTATTTGCTATAGGTTAGAATTTGGCAAAAATCAAACGTAGTAAAAGTAACGGTTATACCAAAAGTACATCAGTTCTCAGATTTTGAGACTGAAACTTATACCGCTTAAGATTTATAATTATATCCTCTGTCAATTGTGAATTCCTGTGTCCTAGAGAAAGGCATTGCCAAAAATAAAGTGAGGGACTGATTGACCTTCAGTCTTTATTAGCAAACAACAATGTGGAGAGTCCCTGGAAGGCTGGCAGCATATCCATTACAGCGCCTTTGACTTGACTCTTTCAAGCTTCAATTCTAAAAAAGAGGAAGGTGTTGACAGACCAGACTCTAGGACTCTCTGAACCAGAACTATGATCCAGTCTTGCCAGGGATTTCAGGTGATGTAAATGGAGATTTTGAGCAATCCCTTCTACGCCCGGGGTCAAGAGAGTAAGCTGTATTTCTAAAAATTAATCTGAAGCTTAAGTTCTCAGTGCAGCTTTCTCTTAACCTTTAAGGTTGAAATGCAACTCCAGAGTACCAGTTCCCCACACAGCTCTATTTCATATTCCTCTAGCCACACATAGAAACAACAGAGTCCATCAGGCTCACCTGGTGCATCCAAGGACATTCATGTCAATGTCAGTCACTAAAATGTAACCCAAAACAATACCCCAAAAAATCTGTTAATATTTTAAAGAGTTCTTGTCAGGTGGTACAGATAAGAAAAATAATATCCCACTCAATATTTGCATACTGTCCTTACTTTTTTCATACAAGACAACTTTGTGAAGAAAGCAAGGGAAGTTTCAGTCATGAAAACGGAGACCCAGAGAAGTTAAGCAATTTACCCAATGTCACACAGCTGGTTAGCAAGGAACAACATACTTGAACCTGTCTTCTGAGTTTCACTGTGTCGTGCTCTGCTGGTCTAATTCAAAGGCTTTACTCTGTTTAATGAGATGATGGTATATTCTTTCATGGTGTCTATATTGATGTACTGATTAAGTCCTGGGTCTTAGGGGCCTGGCAATTATGTCCGTCAGCTGATTTTGACAGCTCCAGATGTTTCCTAGATCGGATACTTTGTTCTGGATAAAGCTGACTCAACCAGAGTAAACTGAAATGTCCAGTCTGAGGCCTTCAGACAGCCTCCAGAGGATGGAGACTTTTTTGGTCTGCCAATGATAATAACAGCATTTGCTTCATTTTGCATTTTCTTCCAATTAACTTTGTGCCATGCACACTAATGGGTGTCTTAAGTTATTGAACTCACTCAAACCTCATAACAACTTTATGAGGTAAGTGCTACCATTATTCTCATTTTACTATTAAGAAAACCAAAGCTTGGAGAATGTTGGGTGACCTTGATTGGAGAGAATGATTAGAGACTGAAACCTGGGCAAATTAACTCCACAACCCAGACTTTTAAAACCTGCATTACAACAGCCCAGGGGAATTCATGTCCTCTTGATCAGCCTATAACCCTCCAGAGACTCCCAAATTCCAACCAGACCCTAAACTATCACAGAGAATTTTGTCTTACAAAGCAGAAGCCAACCCTCTTTGGCTCAGAGCTCTAACATTTGCCTGAAGTGATAAAAGCTGTGTAGTGGCGGGATGGCACAGGTCCGGTTTTCTATGATCAGAGCAGACGGGTGAAGGGGAGAGTCCTGGAGCCCTCGGTGACTTTTTCAGGCTTTTATTGAGTTTGCCAGGTACATGGCAGACAGCGGTGGAAGGGGTGCCGGGGAGGGGGCCTGCCAGCCTCCTAGCCCCCTGCAAATCTCCACTCTTTCTGGACTCTCTGGTGTTCTCTTGTGGCCTCTGCTTCTCTGCTGGTTCTCTTCCGGTCTCTCACTTGTTCTGCCTCTGGTGGTTCCATTCCTCGATGCCACCCTCAGATGGCACCTTCCTATAAGCCCCATCTCAGCCCAGGTGTACCCACCTACGTATGCCCACACCCTACTCCAGGTGCCTGCCCTAAGGCATGCGTTCAGGACCGCAGATCCATCATCAATCGTAATGGCGGGAGGGCAGAAACGCCTGACCATCATTTACCCTTCAAGCTGCCATTTTAACAAAGCTCTCTTGTCAATCCTCTTTGGGCAGTTCATCAAAGCATGGAAATGTAGCCCAAGAACATATCCCTTGATCACTGCAAACCTAAACAGAGACCCATTACCTTGACTCTTCGGAGTCAAGAGCAAAACCCTTCAGAGACCTTAACAGAGGAAGAAAGGATTTTTCTTTTTAAGGAAATAAAACTACTCGTATGAGATCAGAAGGAACCAGCTAGAAACCATAGCTCCTATACTCAGATGCTTTGAGTATCCATTTTAACAGACTCATCCTTTAGCCTTTAAAAACAGCCCGGGTGAGGGGGCCACTCTGCTGCCTGCCTTTCTGACCAACCCCAAACAGCGCAGGCCCCTTGTCTATGGAAGGGCCTCGCTAGAAATGAAATGCCCTTCATTTCTTGCATGCCAAACCTCTTCACTTCCCCAAATAGCTCTTCCCTCTCTCCCCTTGCCTCTAGGAGTAGGGTTCTTTGAGAGTTGGGGGGCAGGAAGCCTTATTTAAAGACCCATGAAGTGAACTTCTGAGAGGGGTCGGAGGCAGGGAGTCTGGCAGATTCTGACCTCAGCCTGCAGCTGACATTTAAGATGCTGAGTCTTAACGAGCAGCTTTGAGGTCTCACTAAAGTCTCAAAGGTTGTGGGCCTCAGGCATTTCCTATTTTGTCCTTCATTCATCCAAATTTGTATCTCTATTTTGAAAGTGCCCTTCCTGGTGTTTGGCATTTTGTTATCTAAGTGCTGATAGCCTGGGAAGCCTCAAGAGGATTCAAGTCTGGTGTTTAAAGCAACAGGGTCTTTCCAGCAGAAAGCCAGGCAACCGACCCTTGAATGAATGTTGTGGGTGGGTTCCTCTTGCTGTGGGGACTCTCATTAAAGCAGGCGGGCTTCTGGTGCTGACAGTAGGACAGTGAGTTATGTCTGTACCCTCCCCCCCCAGCACACCCCAAGCATTCTGCAGACTTGCTGATGGGGAGGATGAGATGACACCTAGGAGGGTGCTCATCACCCCCCACCTTGGGGTCAGTGGCAGTAGCGGCATCATTTGGGGCTTTTCTGGAATTAGCCAGTCTCCTTGGACTCAGAAATCACCAAAAGAAACTCAAAGAATTAGCACTTCCCCAATCCACCTCTTAGTTGTTGCTCTTTAGTCATTGCAAATTACCATTCCTTCCTGAGTCCAGCCACAATGGAGAGTGATGTAACGATACGCAAACCTAAAAGGTTCTTAGACTCATCAGATAGTATAGTATAGTATCATTCCTGCTACCAACTAACTGTCCATGTCAGAGCGGCTCTAAGGCAGTGGCTCTTTGCCCTGCTTCACATGTCTGGGTCCCACCGCCAGAGTCAGAGGGTCCTGGTCCTCCGGGGCATCCAGGGCTGAGACCCACTGCTCTGTGTCTACTTGAAGTCTAGGCTGAGTCGGACTCACTCGTTCCCAGTCTAGGGACCGCCATCTGAACCCGTGTGGGGCTGACTTTGCCAATCCAGGGAACGCTGGGGAAGGGATGGAATCCGAAGCCCCCTTCCCACCTGGAGTACCGGGCCTGCAGGGTGCACAGCGCTGCGGGCAGGAACGGGCTGTGGGGCGGGAGGTGGTGGCCGCCCAGGAGGTCGCGAGTGTGCACTTGTCTTTCCCCTGGCCACGCGGGGACACCGAGGCCGCGTTTCTACTCATCCTGCGCTCTGGTCCAGCCAGCGGGTGGGAAAGGCCGAGAATCACGCTCTAGCTCCTGCCAGCTTGCGAGGTGACCTAAAGAAGCTGCTTTCCCTCCCGCCACTTTACTTTAGAAAATATATGCAGGGCCTCCCTGGTGGCGCAAGGGGCTGAGCACCGCACTACGAAGCGGTCCGCAGCCTCTGCAGCACGAGCTCGATCCGGGGCTGGGCAGGGAGCAACCCACACGGTGAGGTTGCAGACCTTTCCCGCCTCGCCCGCTGCTCCCCTCAGCAGAGTATTTCAGTCAGTCTGCCTGTTCTGATCCCCGCTCTGTCTCTGGTGAATCCTCTCACCCCCAGCAACTCTGGCCTGTGCCCCAGCTCTTACATGCATAAATAAATAAATCTTTAAAAAAAAGAAAATATATGCAAAAATAGCTCCCACACACAAGCCCCAGAAGGGTGCCTCAAGCTCTCCAACAGGATGGTTAGAGAATGTGTGGCAAAAGCGCCCATTTGCACAAACTATTATTATAAATAATGACCTTCTGCTCAAATCTAATGTCTGCATTACAGCGGTGACCCGTGTGCTAGAATCTGCCCTCTAGATGACTCTACCCACACATTAATGTGAGGCTTAACCCCTACATGCAGAATGCTATTAGCAGGTCACTATGAGATTCATCTCTCACCCTGCCTGCACCCTCCACACACTCACATACACACACGTACACACACACACTCAGAGGGTAAGGCTGAAGAATTAGCAGCATCTTAATTACTCATGCTCTGGAGTCTACAGACCTCAAGGCTGAGAAGGAAGTCTGTTGCCCTGGAAGAACCCCCCCACACACACATGTTTTTTCAAGCAATTTCTCCAGTTCATTTGTTCCAAGCACCTTTGAATTCCTCTGGCATAATCACCCTACCCTTTGTCAACACAAAGTGATTGTTTAAACGCCTCAATCAGATCATGCCATGGGCAACTATTTCCATTTATTATGATTTATTGCCTGTTTAGCACCAATGTGCCAGGCACATTCAACAGAAGAGGAAGCTTCAAAAGTGATTTTTCTTTCTGCTCTGGAGGCCCACGGAATAAACACAACCTGCTCAGAGTAATGGCAAGATTATCCTCTCTGGTGAGGACCCGTGGCTAAGGACATTTTGGGAAGAAGGTCTCATTTCCCAAATGAAAAAGAACAAGACTTTCTCATTGGCATTGATCCACCTATCGACCTAGAGCACAGAGTAAATTGAATAAAGAGAGAGAGTATTCTCTGTTTTTCAACAGGCCAGGAAGTGATTTGGCATGGATAAACCAAAATCATATAATCAAAGGAAGCCAGGAATCTGGTATTCTTAGTTAGCCTTTGCTCACCAACACGCTGGCACATTTGGGTGCTGAATAAATGCTTAATTAATTGATTGATTCAAGCGTGAGAGATCAAAATACTTATTTTTCCCATCACCAATCACATCTACAATTGAAGGAATCAAGGATTTTTGTAACTCAGCTTTTCAGGGAAGAATCTGCCATCATTTTAATTCTTCCCCAAGGGAAAAAAGAGGAGGAAGCAGGAACTAAACTGTAATTTCTGAATGACTGCCAACCTCAGGAATGTGTGAGCTCAATAAACAGGCTGCAAGTTTTTCTTCCTAACAACTAACTGACTTAATTTCTTAAATTCTATAATAATAAAGAAATTGCACATCAATTAGAGAATACTTTTATAACATTAAGTAATGTCACGTATAGAGACAAACAGATTCTACATATATGGTGACAGACATTTCAAAGATGCCAGGTCTCTCCACGTTTCTGTAAATGAGTAAAGTTAACTGCAGTTCTGCTTTCAAGAAAGGGGAGATCTCCAACCTATTCATTCTTCACTCAGATGACATTTGTTGAACATTTAGTATGTGCCCAGCACCATGTTAGGACCTGAAGTTGCAAGATTGAACACGACTCATCAGTTCCTGTTTCCTAGAATTTCTATTCTAGAAAAAGAGACAACAGATAAACTGTAGCAAAGTCTGTGAAAAAAAAAAAAAAAAAAAGGAGCTGGAATAGAAAACCACTTTAGATAAGGAGGTGAGAGAGGCCCCTCTGAGGAGATGATACAGAAGATGAAGAATCTAAAGCTGAAGAGTCTACTTATGTGAACCCACAAGGGGTCAAATGTTTAAGATACAAATATGCACACAGCCCAGGAACCAGTCCTGCAATTTCAGTAAGTGTGTACTGAACAGAAGGGAGCCTGCTGTGCAAAGCTGGCTGTGCAAAGCCTGGCTGTGCAAAGCTGAGTCTGCACCACTGCCAAGAGTTTACCGGGGCCCCTCTGTACTCGGCTGCCAGTGTCCCCTTCCCAAGTTGCCTCTGGCTCCCCTGCCGCCCAGCTCCTCTCTAGCTGCTGCCTGGCGCTCTCCACGGGGTTCTGACACCTGAGGCTTTTTCTCCATGTGCACAGACCTGTAAAAACCCGAGACCCTGATAAACCATCAGTCACAGTAATAGTCAAATAGAGTTTCTGGTATTTTTTTCTCGGTTCAATTTTATCTCTGAAGAAATGATTCCAATGCAAAGTTTTATCTTTTACTAAAATGAAATTAAACCAGCTTGAAATCAACCATTATATAAGAACCCTAAATGCTACTGAAATTGATATCCATCAGTTTGTTTCTAAGAAGGCCTGAGACTTTGTTTGCAGAAATAAAAATTCATAGGCAACCTTTATCAGAAACCAGCTAAAACTCTCTTTTTAAGGTGAGTGCTGCCTCACCAGCTCCCACCCCACCCCATCCTGAACCCCGGCCCCCACCCAGAGCCCTGTCCCCAGAGGCCTCCATAATGTTGTGGACCCCACTCCCATCATTCCCCTCCCACTGTACATCCAAGCCCCTCCTGCTGTCCCCTCACACCTGCGAGCTACAGTGTGAACAGCGTGGAGGGCTACCAGGGTCTCAAATAGAATCACCGTTTGTTCCTTATTGTTACTGTAGAAGATGCAGGCCTTTCACATCCCCATGGATAGGAAGGTTCTCGACATCGTTAGCTGCCTCTGGAAGGGGGCACGTTCACCAGGAAAGATCACCAGGAAATTCAGAGCCCAGTCTGTGACCCCAGCAGGACCAGGTGCAGCAGGCCCATGGGGCCCAGGTTTGTGGCAGCCCAGCCCCTGCTTGCCTTGGCACCAGGCTCTCCTGGGTGGACTGTCCAGGTGGAAGATCTATAACTGTTCATGCTCCCCCAGAGCTGTAGTTCACAGCACCTTCCACAGGATATGTGGGAAAGAAGTGCCAGACCCTGCATTGTATTGTTCCATATCAGATTATCTATTGCCCTTTTGTACATTAATTTTCTGAACCATTTACCAGATAGGAACATTGCTCTCTTCACAAGTGTATTTTAGTGCATAGACCTGTATAACAACCAATGGGTGCTCAATGAATGCTTGTTAAATGGAAAAAAAAAAATGTTTCCGCAGCTATCTGTGCAAGATGGTGATGGGGCAGGTGCTGGTGCCCCATAGTGGAAGCCCCCTTCTGGCCATCTCCGTAGTCTCGTGGCCAAGCAGGGATTGCTGCTCTGGAAGGTGGTGGTTATATGCTGCTAAGGCAGGAACATTTCTGGCAAATTGAACAGAGACAAGATGAACAGAGACTGCCCACAAGACCAGGCCAGACCAGCTCACCCTGATACCTCGAGGTGTTTGATTAGGCCCCCGTCAAAAAAAAAAAAGCCAATGGTGGCGTATGCTGCCCTTGAGTTTGTGCATCTGAAGCGCCTGTGAAAGTCTGCCTGACCAGGTGGGCTGGGAGTAGCAGGCGGCGACAGCCACAGTAAAAGGGAGAGAGAAGGCCAGGATCCATAACAGAAAGAAAGCACTGCCCTGGAGGCCGCAGAAAGACGATGCAGGGAACACGCAGAGCCACACTGAGGATGCAGAGGGACCCCATCTGAGCTCAGGACTGCCCCTCACTTGGCCCGCCTGCCCTGCTCTCCCTCCGTGTCCTCAGGGGACGTGCGGAGCCCAGGGCAGCTGCTCAAGTGCCACCGGGCAATACAGTGTTTTGAAAATTAAAACTGGATACAAAAAAATTGTTTCAGGGTAGCCTTGCTAAAATACAATAACTAAAATATTCAATTTTTGTTGTTGAACTCCAGATTAACAGCTGTTTCCACTATTTCATGTTCTTTTTAAACAGCCTGAGTTTGGGGGGGGGTATTTTTTTTTTTTAAAGATTTATTTTATTTATACAAGAACCGGGGCACAAGCCAGATGCACGGGAAGGTGAGAGGATTCACCAGAGACAGAGCGGGGAGCAGAACAGGCAGACAGACGAAAGCACTGCTGAGGGGCTGCTTGCCACGTGGGTTGCTCTGAGGCCGGCGGGGATCGAACCGGCACTGCAGAGGCTGCCATCAGCTCCACAGAGCTGCGCTCAGCTGCCTGTACCACCAGGGAGGCCCCCTGGGGGATGTATATTTTTTTTTTTTTTAAAGACCTTGTTCCCTGAGGACATATTGGTGGGAATACTGCCGCATAACACTTGTGGGACTTGAGTCTGGAAGCGAATCAATCTTACATCTGAGTCTCTCCCAGGGATGGCTTACAAAGGCAGCTGAAGGGTCATGAGGAAGGTGGTGTTCACTACCCTCAAAGACACAGCATTAACTGGGCCGCAAGAGCATCTGCTGACTGACCTCTTTCCATTTCCTTCAGCTTTGGCAAAGGAGGGCCATTATCAGTGGCCATCATTTCTCTATGAAATAGCTACCTTTGGATTGATTATTCTCCCTTACTGCCACTGCTCACTGCCACTTCACACAGGGCTGTATTTCTGTGATGAAGAGCACAATTCTAGAAAAGGTTTGAGATTAAAGGCATTTTCTAAAGATTAAAGTAAAACCTCTTTAAATCAGAGTCTGCTAATTCTGTGAACTCAGAATTCATTATCACTTTCATTGGACTGAGGAGTATCTTAGTCCAGTGACAAGGGAGGGAAGGAGGTTACTAAGCAAGTTGGTGGTGGAAACATTCGCAAAAGATACAGCCAATTTTAAAAGCCTTCTCACCAGGGTTAGAAACAGCTTATCTGCTCTATTAATTTTTTTTTTTCAAATGGAGGTGCAATTTACATACAGTGTGTCAAATTCTGCCAGTTTTAAAAAACATACATAGTTGTTTATAATCTCTACCATAACCAAGTTATGCAATAGTTCCATGATCTACCCAGGTTCTCTTTTCTCTACTGGGTTGTCTGCTTCATCTCCCCTCACTGGGGTCCAGCTCAAAGCCACTAATACTTAGAAAACTATCTATGAAACCCATCTCCCCTGCCTTGCTCCTTTTCCTACAACCTAGTGGATTTTTGCGAGATTTCTTTTTTTTTTTAAGATTTATTTTATTTATACAAGCACTAGGTACAGTCAGAAGCGTGGGAGGGTGAGAGAATTCACCAGAGCCAGGGCGGGGAGGAACAGCGGGTGGCAGGAGGGGTCCGCGCGCCATGTGGGACGCTCACCAGCGGCCTGGGATGGAACCGTCGCTGCAGAGGCTGCGGGCAGCTTCGCAACCCAGAGCTCAACTGCTGAGCCACCGGGGAGGCCCGAGATTTCTTCTTCAAGTAGGTTTTCAAACTGTACTGTTAGAGCCTCAAGGTTCCTGAGAAATAACCTGCAGACCCACTGTAGGTGGCTGTGGGGTAAACAGCAAGAGGCTTGGCGTTCATCCATTCCACTTAGCCAAAGCAGTTCCATTCTTACCTGTTAATGTATTGGGCCTTCTTTTAAGATTTTATGCAAAAGAAGATTGTGTTACTTTCCAAAACATGCTTGAAATAGACTACTTTCTCATGTCTTTTTTTGAAGATTTTATTTATTGATGCATACAAGAGCTGGGGTGCAAGCCAGAGGTGCACGGGTTGAGAATATTCACCAGAGACAGAGTGGGGAGCAGAACAGACAGATCTACTGAAGTACACTGCTGAGGGGAGCAGATGGCAAGAAAGGAGAGGTCTGTTGCGTCCTATGGGTAACTCCCTGGCCAGTAATCGAACTCGTGTTGCAGTAGCTGCGCTAGTTTCTTGACACTTAACCCCTTGCGCCACCAGGGAGGCCCCTCATATGTCTTGTAATGCAGATATTTTGCTAATTCAGACTGAACCCTGGACATCCTCACATCCCAAGATTAATCTGGGCTACCAAGAAACTTTACCTCATTGGAAAATAGGACTGAGTGTCCGAATCTGTGCTCTTGACACAGCTGTGATAAATCATGCCAATTATTTATGTACTTTGGCCCTTGCGGCACACAGGAAGGGCTTGGCTATTGTGTACAGACTTTTCTTTAGTGCACATTGTCTTTAGTGCACTGCCTAAATATTATCTTTTTCCATACGTTTCCTAAGGTGGGGAAGGTTAGGAAGCACTGGAAAAAAAAGTAGTAGTTTGTAGTTGTATGGTAGTCTTCCTGATCCTTAATAACTGAATATCTCTGGGAAATTGGTTAATGTCTCAGTTTCTTCATCTGTGAAATAGGGATAAGAGCAAAATATTTCTTAGAAATATTTAATTTCTGAATATCTCTCAACAACCTTAGTTGTGAAAATTAAAAGGTTACAGCAGGATTCCCCAGAGAGAAGCAGCACGCCCTTAGTGGTCGCTCCATTACCAACAGCGCCATCTAGTGCTGAGATTTGCCCCTGCAGCCCTGTAGATAGTAAAACAACGCAGGTTTCCTCCTGCGCATTTGATCGCGCCTTCAAAATGAGTGTAAATGTGAAGCATCAATGAGCAAGTATGGTCACAATTTTTAAAGTTATTAATGTTTATTACACCTAGTTTACATCTCTCTGTAATAACGGTGAAACAAATATATGTTTGAAGGCTATTAACAACGCCTCCAGAGTGGAAACAATGCCAAGGAAAAAGCAAAGTAAAACAATTACTTTCTGAATTTGTTCAGAAAATTTTAATGCACATTTTTCTTATCTATATTTTGTTACAAAAAGCAATCACCTTAGTGATGGTTGAACAGATCCAAATGAACCACTATGGTGTGAACACATCCTTAAAAGATTTTTCTTTTTGCCACCAAATGACTTTACATTATTGTCCTTTGATCTCCTGTAATCATTTTGATATTTTCCTCTATCATTCTAAATTGGAAGAAAATAGAATGTAATACACCCACATCAGTATTCTCTAACCCAGCCAAAGGGAGATTGCAAGCGGAAAGGTTTTTATGAGGAGAAACTTAGCAAATCCATGGATCTCTTTGCAGAATAATTTTATTCATTTGAGCCTTAAAAGTATGTCTCAAACTGACTCAATATTTCCACTACCTAGAATTAGTATTTTCAGTTCAATCCAGGTTCAAAGTGTCACACTGTGAAGACTATTTTTAGAGTACAAAGAAAAATCCCTGCCCTTACAAAATCTAATTTCATTATTCTCTGATTCCAGTTCATATTTCCAACATTTTCAGAAATCAGTGCTCTAACTATGGCGACCATCCTTCTGTGTCCAAGCTTCAAACACAGATGGCATTTCAGTGTCTCCATTTGGAATAATGATAGGTCTGCCTGACAGTTACTTCAGATGGAAATTTCTGCCCAGCAAATGAACCCCATTCCTTCATCAAAATAGTGCAGAATATAGGAGTCTAGTGAGTTTTCATGGAAAACTGAGCTTGTAGATTATCCAATTCAGAAGGTCCATCCACAGCTCTGTTCCATTATGTACCAGCTGTGTAGCCCAAAACAATTTATTTAACCTCTTTGTGCCTCACTTTCCTCATCAGTAGGTTTGCAAGTTTACATGTATCCATGTAAGTAAATACATTTCAAGGGCTTGGAAGAATACCTGGTATCTAGCAAGCATCTCACCCGTGTTCGCTATTGCCATTATTAATCATATCAATAGTGACAACACTATTATCACCTTCCTGAACACACCCATCTAAAAGGCAGCATGTTAGACTGTGGGCCCAGCCCTGTGCTGAGAGAAAGAGAACAGTGTGAACCTTTATTCAGGACTTGGAGGTGGGAGCACTCAGCCCAAAGTTGGGAACCCTGAGGCTCTTAGGTGAGGTGTGGAGCAGGAATAAACTGCTTGTTGCAGAGTGACTTACCACTCTGGTTACTATCACTTGGGTTATAGTCCATAAAATAAACAGGCTGTTGAAACACAAGAGATGAGGTTATTTTTATCTCAGATATATGAAATAAAAGGGGTGCTTTTTCTTTTTCAATATTGCTGCATAGTTGGACATCTTTCATGCAAAGATAATACTCTGTGTGTGTGTGTGTGAGAGAGAGAGAGAGAGAGATCCATGTACATATATACTAATGATATATAATTATGAATTAATTGGTCTGTTTTCTAGAAGAGACCCAAATGGGGTAGAACAACCAAAGGGGATGATGACACTTGATCCCAACTTAAGGGAGGGGTTTTGTTCTCCACCTAAAGAATATATGATACTCAGCCTCTCTCATACCTGTGGGTTCATCTGAATACTTACTGGCATGCTGATTAATGAGTCCACAGGGATGAAGTTCCTTTAAGCAAAGGCATTGCATCATTACGTCTGAGAAGATTAACAGGGAAAAGATCATCTGATAAATTTCTGGGGAACTTGACCGCATTTTCTTGGATCCAGAGACTCTCTGTCGGTCTCCATTCTTAGGTCACTGACAAAGGCCAAGAACTCTTCCCAAACTATTTTCTATCACTTTCGTACCCCTTCTGTATTCTTGCCACCACATTTATTTCCTCTCCCACTTCAAACACACATTTCCATTTCACCACACTATCATCCCATTCAAAGTTATAGATACAAATCTATTTTCAACAATTATTCTTTGTTTAACCTCTTCCTACTTTATTGAAAACTTTTTCAGTTTTATTAAGATGTAATTGACAATAGTACTGTATAAATTAAAGTTCTACAGAATAATTATTTGACATTTATATGTTGTGATCACCACAATAAGTTTAGTTAACATCCATATGGCAGATTATTTCTTAAAGAAAGATCTTTCACCTTGAAGTGTCCCTCAAGTTGGCATTTAGTTTAAGTCTTGCATTTCTAGTTTTGCAAAATATTATTCATCTACCAAATAGACACTGAGAACTTATTATTGTGTCAAACACTATCGTAGGTATTAAGGACACTATGAAAAACAAGACCAACGTGGTCTTTGCATTTATGAAGTTTGCAACCAGTAGTTGAGACTGATATTAATCAAATAAGTAAACAAATATATAATTATAATTTATAAATACTGTGAGAAAATAAAAGCAAGATGTTATTGAGCAGAACAGAGTATCCACTATGGATTGTGCTTCTCTGGGGTGATTTGTGAAAGTCCTAAAGAAAGACAAAGAACCCCCCATGTACCTAGTTGTGGAGAGGACCTTCTGAGTTGGAGTCAGCCCTGCTATCTCAGGATCGAGACTGAGCTTGGTGCATTTGAGGCAATGAACAAATGCCAGCGGAGAATCGGGGAGAGAGATGGAGTTGAGAAGGATGGTAGGGCCAGGATCATTCTGGCTCTTGGGATTACGTCAGTAATTCTAATTTTTTTTTTAAGATTTATTTATTTATACAAGCACTGGGTACGGTCAGAAGCACGGGAGGGTAAGAAAATTCATCAGAGCCAGAGCGGGGAACAGAACAGGCAGACTGACGAAATACACTGCTGAGGAGAGCAGCGGGCGAGACTGGAGAGGTCTGTCACACCATGTGGGACCCTCGCTGGGGGCCAGGGATCGAACCGGTGCTGCAGAGGCTGCAGGCAGCTTAGCAGCCCAGCGCTCAACCGCTGCGCCACCAGGGGAGGCCCCAGTAATTCTAAATTTTAATCTAAGAGCGTGAGAATCCATTGAAAATGTTAAGCAAGGGAATGGCATGATTCAGTTTACTCTCAAAGACATTGCAGATGCTGTAAGAATAATCATGGGAGGAAAGCAAGAGTAGAAGTAAAGAGAAGAGTAGGTTAGTGTAGCCCATGGGAGAAGTGACAACTTGGCAGGCACACCCCTTGAGCCTGGTAAGCTAGTTTAGTTGTCCGGGGTTCTGAGCTCTAGGGAGGGTGTATGGTTCACAATATGCGATATGTCACTTCTCTTTTCTGAACAACACTAAAATTCATTCTTAAAATTTGTCTTTAGCAGTACTCCCAAAAGAAAGATGCTACCCTGTAGCTTTCTCTTAAGTGTGATTATCTTGGGCACCCTCCCCCCACTGCTCATTCTTCAGGGATTATCTCTTGAACTAGAAAGGTGAAGATGAAGTTGTTCGGCTCTACTTGTATCTATGTTTATATACTTGAAGATAAAACTGGTGAGCCCTGCAGGTGGATTTTATTTGTGAGGTAAAGAAGAGAAAGAATCAAGGATGATTCCAAGTGATGGTTGTGCCGTTCACCAAGATGGGGAAATAGAGATAGTGCATAGTAGACTTGGGAAGGAAAAATTTCTACTTTGGATGTGTTCAGTAGAAGGTACCAATGAACTATCCAAGTGAAATATCAGGTAGACAGATGGATATGCCAGCACAAAGCTGGTAACACAGAGCTCAGCAGAAACATTTGTGAGTACTGTCGTATAGAAGGTGCAAGAAGAGATGACCACACATAGGAGAGACCTAAGCCTGAGGAATGCCAACATTTAGAGGGCAGGTGAAAGAAGGGGAGCTTTCAATGTATATTGAGAAGCTGTTGCCAGAGAACTAGGATAAAGAGCAAGAGAACGGAGTCTGTGGAGGCTGAGTCCATTTTGTTGCTGGGAGTAATTGGCTATGTGAAATGTGGTGTGTTAAAGCATGAAGACGCCTTGTGTTCTGAGTTTGAGAACATAAAGATCATAGGTGACCTTTGCAAGATCAGTTTCACTTGGGTGCAGATGGCACAGGGCAGGCAGAGGAAACCAGTTTGGAATAAAAGGCTTTTTCCTTTCTGATTTCAGTCATTGTGCCCAGGGACATGGTTTAGACAAAGGGGAGGGGCTGCAGGCATTCCAGCAGACCCCTGTGGTCGACTTCCTCTGTCTAAGATGGGTCACTGTTATTTCTAATTCTGGGTAGACTGTCTCGGAAAGAATAGATGTGTGGAGCTAAACTTCCTGGGCAACCACTTCGTAAGCAAGCCTGACCACACCAGACAATGGGCAGGTTCAACAAAAAACAGAGAGGAGAGAGGTTTGAAAGAGCCAGAGCTGATGCTGTAAATTCTTGTGGTTATCGTGATCAGGATTTCATGAAAACTCTTGCTGACCATAAATGACAACACCCTAGTGAGGCAGGTGATGGAGCAAGGCGGGGAAGGGACAATCTGCTGCCTGCCCTTGGTGCCCCTTGGAGCTTTGCTGGAGAATTCTTGTCCCAAAAAATGAAACTATTAAACCACATAATGAATGTCCATCCTTAAGTCATTTTACTTTCTGACCTAGTTCATTTAATTTCTGACAAATATTCATAATCAGTAGTGGCTTCAAACATTTAAGCTTTAGTTTCTCCCACTAACTATTTAATAATCTATATACAAACACCTGAGAAATCATTTATAATGGGGTATTCTTTTGTATTTTTATATTTGAATAATTTAACTTCTAGTTTATCATTATAAGTAAGAAATTCATACATGAATGCTAAGTGTTCTGTTTAATGAAGGGATCTAGTTCCTGCTGGTCAGCAGTGGCCACTGAGCACGTCCATTACACTTGCTTTGAGCTTATTTGCAAGGCAACATCTTAGGAAAATTTTCTCAGTAAGTAAAAAGAGTAAAGAAACCCAACATTTTACTCCTGGCTGACCCATTTTGTAATCTTGGTCAAGTTACTTAACCTCTCCCTGCTTGAATTTCTCCTTCAGGAAATGTGAATAATACCAACCTCCCTAGACCTCAGAAGTAATTTGAGGCCAGTTAATTGACTCCACCATATGTGATCTAATGGTGGGGAAAACAGCTATTAAAATGTGAAGTATCATTAGCAAGGTTCAAGCTAGAGATTACCATTGCACAACTACCCTCTAGTTAGGCCTTGTGAAGCCCATTCTTAAACTCCTTCCAACAGTATTTCCTAGGTAGTAGAGTTGTTGCTGTCCACCATGTTACTTTGATTTTAAAACTCCAACCTAGCCAGAAGCAGAAATACTCCAATTTCACTGAATACATGTATATTTGAGAATTTCAGAATATTCCTTGAGGTGATCAAGGATACCTGGCGTAGAGCAAAGATACACCTGAGAACCACAGCCTAGGGGAATGGCTGGCTTACCTGCAAGTATACTAGTTTGTGTGGCCTTCACTGGAGCCCAGTCCATACACAAGCAATTGCTGGGGCATAGAAGAAAAATGTAACTCATGATAAGCCTTTCACTGCAAGCTTCTTTTCCCTTTGAAAGTGTCTAGGAGGTAGACATCTTATTCTTATCTTACGTTAGGAGAAATTGAAGGTCAGAGAGCTCGAGTGGTTGTCCAAAATCACATCAGTGGTAAATGCCAGCAGTAGGATTAGATTTCAGATTTTCTGGTGCTTTTCAAGGAATTTTTACTCTGTGAACATGACTATGAGTATCAGTCCATTAGGGAAAGAAGGAACATCGTGCACTAAATACATCATCCAAATTTCACAGCAAAGGGGAAACTTGTTACTGATTTGCTATTCAGCATATGGCCATAGCCTTTGGAACGAGCAAGCCCTCTGTCCTCTTTCTCCCCTCATCTCTTTATAAACTGGTGTCAAAGATAACAAATAAGAATCCTCAACTTGTGAACAAAACAGAAGACCCTTGAAGTCCACAGATCGAAGTCTCACTTAATGTTACAGAGGCAGGAATTTTAATTGCATGCAGCGGCTGGAGTGTGGGAGGCTGGTGTGAGGAACCTTACCCACCTCCTGCCACACAGACTTCAGTGTGGCTTCTCTGCTCCCCACGCATGACCATATGTCAATTCTATGAAGAAAAATTACACTCTGGAATGGTATTCCAAAACGTCCGGATTTCCAAAGGTCTTGGGACATTCCTTACAAATTCTTCACAAATACCAATAGCTCATTGCACTGGATTTCCCTGCCTTAATTTTACTTTAGTGGCCAGAAAGTCAGGGTAATGTTAGTGCTCTTAGTAACTAACTCAAGGCAGATTCCTAACACATCTGTCCGCCTACTTGGCTTCTGACCAGTGGCTGCTTTTAAAACAACCATTCTCGTTGTCGTCATTCTATTTATTCACGTGTTCTGTTGTAAATTGTCTCAAACTTTTGTTCCAAGTAAGAGCCATCGTAAATCCCAAATAAATGTTGAAACGAAGCTTCCTAGAAAGAATCATTTATCTTAGTCGTGGGCCTTCTATAATGTTATAACTACTAAAAAGAATTAAGGAGAATCAGTGATCTCTGCAAGATAAGACAATGTTTAGGTGAATTGAGCCATACTCCGAGCTTCTCTGTGGGTAGCTTAGAATCATGCTTTGAGTGACACCTAACGGTTGAGATAAGTCACTCTCCCAACTCAGACCAGTGTTTCTCAGAGCTTGGTTTATGGCCCGTCTTCAGAACCATCTGGGTGCCTCTTAACACTACAGAGAATTTCCTACTGGACTCTCTGGGTCTGGCCCCCGGGAATCACCACCCCAGGTGACCCAGCTGTCAACCTGAGAAACAGTGACTCGAGGGCGGTCCAGGCAGCCGTCCGCGTGGGCCTGTCACACCTGCCGGCTCCCCCGCAAGTTAGAAAGGGCCGAGATGAAGGGATGGATGGAGCCGGGCTTCGCCTGGTCATTCAAAGAGGGGAGCGGGTGGCAAGCACCCCAAGCCCCTGGCGGGGGGTGAGGGGCTGCGGCTGCCCCGTTGGCAGTGAGGGAGGGGGCGGCGGGCACTCGGGACCCCGAAAGCAGTGGCCGTGGGCTGCTGCTCTCGTCCCTGGCCTGGGAGGCTGCCGGGGCGTCGAGACTGGGCGGGCGCGGCCGCTAACGCCTGTGCTTCCTGCCCCACAGACGAACCCCCCGCCTGGAGTCCTCCCGCTGCCGGCACCCCCGGTCTGCCGGAAGTAGGCGTCTCCCTCGAGGACGTCCTCTCGCCATTCTCTCCATCACATCCAGCCCCACCCTCCGACCCTTCCCACCAGATAAGCCCAGACCCGGCTTGGGATATCAAAAGGGAACACGACGTTAGGAAACCAAAGGAGCTTTCGGCCGGCGGCCAGAAGAAGCAGCGCCTCGGGGAGCAGAGGGAGCGCTCGGCGAGCCCGCACAGGGCCGCGCGGCCGAGGCTCGAGGAGGCGCCCGGCGGCCAGGGGCGGCCCGAGGCCGGCAGGCCCTCCTCGGAGGCCAGGCCGCTCGGGCCCGCGGCGGCGGACGCGGCGGACGCGGCTCGGGCCGGCGGGAAGGAGGGACCCCGCGCCGCGGCGGGCCCCGAGCTCGGCCGGCGCGAAGGCCCCGGGGCTGCGCTCGCGGGCCCGGCAGGCGGCGGGGCGGAGCGCCCGGGCGCGCGGGAGGCCGAGGGCAGGGCGGGCGCGCGCGCGGGCCCCCGGCAGGGGGCGCGGCCCCCGGGAGCGCCCCGGGGCGCAAAGCCGCCGTCGCCCCGGGGCCCTGGAAGGTGCCCGGCTCCGACAAGCTGCCGGGCGCCCTCAAGCCCGGCGCCTCGGCCGCCAGCAGATGAGCCGCGCGCCGCTGCAGGCCGTTTCTTCTTAGGTTCCGTCTCACGGCGTTTTAATTTATTTTCACTGTCATCCGCATAGATCCACGGGCCCTGGGCCTGGGCGCAGCGACGAGAAGGCCCCTGTGTCCAGCGAGCGGGGACGGGCCGCGCGCAGACCTAAACTGACCCCCAAGGCCCCCAGTTCCGTTGTGGGGGCTTGGGCAGCTATGGAAGAACCAAAATAACGTGAAGAACACCACAGAGAGACAGTGCAGTGTAGCTTTAGTAAAACAGAAAGAAAAAATAATCCCCCCCACTGCATGAAGGATTTGGATGTCCTCCAAACTTTATATCAAGAAACTGGACAAGTTAAGAGCAATCACAAACTGGAATATCGCCTTAAAAATCAAACTGCACGGAGCAAGCTGAAACTGAGACAAGATTATATCTTTTAATTGATCTAAAGAGTTGTAAATAAATTGTTCTTGACATATCTAGACAGGGGTTAAAGGGTTTCTTTGAAACATTCAGAACTGTTCGCCCATGACGTTTCCATGGCTCACCCGCGGCGTCCATCACTGTACTAGCGGCACCGTTGCCTGCATCCTGCAGGAGGAGTTAGAAATCTAGTGAATTCATTGGTGTGATGCCATTTTTACTGCCATTTCTGTGATCAAATCATATTTCTGTACATTTTCAGTGGTAGGGAAAAAAGGTTTTAAAAATTGTATCCTAGGGAACAGTTTGCCATAGTCTGATTTTTGCAGTTTAGCGCATAGATCTTAATTGGTTTTCATCTAAAATATGAATTTTATAATTGAAGGTTATTAAACAATTGGTTTAATCACGATTGGCAACGCTGCAGTTCCTTTGTGAAAGGCTTTCCTGTTGTCTCAGGCTAGCAGAGATAGTAGCTTCTTTGTCAACAATGTTAAATTTCACTTACTGTCTTTTTTTAAACCCTTCCTCTTCCATTACTATTTTTCACTTTGACAGAACAGAGGCAAGGTATTTCTCCGACATTGCCCAGATTATAATGAATCTCTAATAATAAAAAAAAATCACTTATAAACAGTTTATTTTCATTAAAGAACATGACTCTTGATAGCATTCCTTTCTGCTTATCTTATTCATTCTCTTGTTTCTATTTAGGTTGCTTTTTTTGTCTTATATTTCCCAACATTTTATCTCTTTAGCAACATTTACATGTTTCTGTTTATTTTCGTGGCGCTCTGATTGATCCCCTAGTAAAATTCTAAGGCTTTCCTTTCTTCCCTGCTGTTTTAATATTTTTCTGGAAAATTCTGACTTCAATTAATTATCTGCTGGTACTTACTTGTAGCTACAAATATTAAAAGGCAAAATGTTTCTGAGGGCAATTTCTCTTTAATATGCCCTGAATGAGTGAGGCCTCTTCCTTTCCATAGTCTGCCCCTTACTGGAGTTCAAATGCAAATAAGCCTCACCTCCCTGCACTTGTAGACAAATAAGTAAAATGGGGAGATCGGGTTCATCGCACCAGGTCACACATAATAGCCTCCCTTGGCTGACTTTTTCCCTCTCTTTGTAATTGCTGTGTCTTGAACACTAGCCATTTAATTTCCATCAAGCATAGGAGTAGTTTAGTTGTTTGACAAGAGGAGAATATGGTTGAAAGCCTCTAGTGAAGGGTCTTGCAGCTTATAAAAAAGCAATTTCCAAAATGAAGCCCATTCATCATAAACAAAAGCACAAACACATGTAGCAGTTTATAATACTTTTGGTTTAATATCAATTAGTCTTTCTCCCCTGGACTAGAAATCCAGTATAGTTTGCCATTAATTTATTGAATCTGGTTTTGGACAATGCTTCTGTAGTGTAGCTGCACGTCCCGGTACTGTATCCTCTGACCTTTATTTTCCATGTGTTACAAAAGGAAAAAAAAAAAATTGAGATTACGCTTGCATAAACTCTAATTTGCACAGTTCACAGCTACTACTTGTGCAGTAATTGCTTTATGCGGCTGTAATCCATAACCTGTGAAGACAGCACATCATCTAAATCCCATTCCAAATAATATTTCTGTGTAGTGTTAGCTGTGAATTTACCCTGTACAGCTGTATCTCTATAAATATAATTCCATGTATTAATAGTCACAGAAAGACTGTAAGTGAGCAACTATTTTTATGAAACGCACCACTATGGATAAATTAACTTTTACAGAAATCTTGTTTACTGTATGATATTCTAAAACACTGTCAAATAAAATATATATCCAAAAATCTTTTCTTTTTCTAACTATATAGGCTGTGTGTTAATAATTACTGGGAGTTAATTTTTTTCAAACTGCAGTTTTCATAGATATTTTAAAATGTCACTTTAATGCCCAAACAGGACTTCTTTGAAACCTGACTCTGAATGCAGCAGGAATTACATAGGAAAAAACTGTTGACTTTTTTCACCCCAGCAAACAGATTTTCTCTTAGATGATCTAATTGGTATTTGCCTGCACCATTTATGAATTGGCAGTGTTTCTGTTGCTTGCTACATTGATTGATACCGAGCCTTTTTTTTAAAAGGATTTAAGATATCAATCAGCAGTTCCATCACATTTTTTTCCTTTCAATTGTGGTTTGCTTTTTTTTTTCTTCATGCAAACCCTCCCGGAGTTTATGCAGAAGCCAACATCTAGCGAACAGCAGTATGAAGGTCCAAAATGATTGGTTGATGTACTTTCTGCGATGAATTAAATCTCCGCAGTAGGGAGAAGAGCACCCCACGAGTTCATAGGGTGACAACCCTGCCTTCTTCCCACTGACAGGGAAAGTAGACCCTAAATTCCCAAACTGTCCAGTTTTTACATCAGTACCATGTTTTTAAAATGGAATATACTAGTATCACTTTTTCAAAAGGGAAGAAGGTGATGTGAAGTGTGAAATTAAGCACAAAAATGAAGCCATTTACGATAAATGTGTCATTCTTTATGAGCTAATCTGAGAATGGCCACGAGCAAGCCAAAAAAGCAAAAACAAGTTAGTTAACAAAATGGAGTTTAAATATTAATAGTACGCAGCTAATTAATATTTTAAAACAGAAAATAAGTCATTAGGACACCAAAAAAAAATTGAAATCAGAGACCAAAGGGATTAAGTCTTACAGGGCCAAGGCAGGACTGAGGTGCCTGAGGCCAGTAAGGCACCTGCCAGAAAAGTGCCTTACCGTGAATTCAGATCTGTAAGGCTAGGCAGGAAAATGTGAAAAAGTGAAGGGAGCCAAGTAGGAACTGGGCCAACAGACAAGCATCCCCTTCTCTAATGCTGTCATTTTGTCAAGTCCAAGTTCACGGTGGAACAGCTTTCCAGTTTCTCAAAAAAAAAAATCTGTTCTTTATTTGAAATTTGCAGTTTTAAAGTTTGACCAGTTTAATTCACATTTTTTAAGAAACACTGAAAAATAAGGAAAAACAATACCACAATAAACCATCTGCAGGCTAAGTCTGGCCCACAGCCCACCAATTTGCAGCTTAGAACAGCCAAGCTTTCAGCCGAGAAGCCCTCTCTTTCATCAGGGTCTGGTTCACCTTCCAAGCCATAGATTGTGGCGCCCCCTGAGATGGTAAAGCTTGGGACCCTTGAGGTCCATATGCACCTGGAATTACTTCAGATGTGGATTAATATTCTAAACATGAGGCTCTCCTCCAGAAAACTGATTGTCGTTTCTGCAGTAGAGGTGGATTTGCTGAAAGGCTGAAGAAACTGAAGCTTGCATGGACCCTGAAGCTTATTTGAAATTGTGTATTCTCTTTCTTAGAGTTTTCCCCAAACCATGTAAACTTGAGCTACCCAAAGGCAAATCTGACCTGTCGATACTACCAGTTTGCAAACCAACTCATGGCAAATCAGATGACCTATCTGCTGAAGAATTTGGCCTTAACACAGATTTCTTTTTCTAACAACCATAAGGCCATATGGGATGCCTATACAAATCACAACAGTGTTTCCCAAGTTTTAAAATAATTAGGGTACTATGTCTAACGATTAGCTCTGCATCATATATAATTCACTGAAAGCACCAATTAAATGTGTAGAAATTGTGATTATGATTATTGTGGTAATGGTAACTGTAGTTGTAAACATTTGGGTATAAACAATGGAGCAACACCCTAGAATTAAACTGAACTTTTGCTGGGCATTTAATAACATTATATCCAGACAGCTCAGTAGTCAGGGACCCCTTAAAGTTTGCTTCTGTCCTACCACCCTGCAGGGAGGGCGGCGGAGGGGGGGGGGGGAGGTGGAGGCAGTAATTGGCAAATGTGACCCATCTTTTTTTTAAAAGACTAAGAATTTGCTGGACTCTTTTCTTCTGATGAAACTGCTTCTTGGAGAGTGACTTGACCTGGAAGAACCTGGGAATCTTATGAAGCATAAAAGCTACCTTTGACTTTCTAAGGGGAAGGTAAGTTTTCTAAGACCAGAACAAGGTATATCTGGGTGAAAGGAATTGACCTGATTTCATCCCAGGTCAGCTGTTGTCACACTGGGAAACACATTCCTAGGGGCACACAGAGAGTTTCTGGAGGATACACAGGCATGGATGGCTTAAAGGGAACCATTTTCCAGAATGTCAACTTGCATTTTTATGCATTTCTGACCAGTGGTCTACCAGTTCCCCCCTCCCACCTGCACTGAACAAGGACTGTTTACGCTGTAATTTACTCTGGTACTTTGCCTTGGGGTATAAAAACCTTAGGGCGTTAAATGAAGGGACAATTGGCAAATGCAGCCCTCCTGTTGGAGAATCAAGAGAGAAAAGTAGAGAGCATTATTAAGAAATAGTTCAGTGAGCTGTCTTCCTCTATCCAGGAGCCTCGTAGGGTTCCTATCTATCTAAAAATTAGCATTGACATTTTAGTGTCATTTGGCTGTTTTTCTGGCTCAACCACAAGGACTGGTTTTGCTAGTTAGATTATATGGTAGATATTTTCCATAAATAAGTCAGATCTGCGGCTATAAGGTTTAAATGAAAATGTTAGGAAAGCATGCATATAAGAGAAGTACAGTCTTGGCAATATTTAAGTTTATCATAAAAATATAGGTGTCAAGTTAAAAAGTAAAATCGGGGCCTCCCTGGTGGCACAAGGGGTTAAGCACCGCACTATGAAGAAATCCGCAGCCTCTGCAGCATGAGTTCGATCCCCGGCCAGCCAGGGAGAAACCTACATGGCGCAGCAGACCTCTCCTATCTCACCGGCTGCTCCCCTCAGCAGTGTATTTCAGTCAGTCTGCCTGTTCTGTGTCCCACTCTGTCTCTGGTAGATCCTCTCAAACCGCCCCCCACCCCTACATCTCTGGCCTGTGCCCTAGCTCTTGTAAGCATAAATAAATAAATCTTTTTTTAAAAAAAAGTAAAATCAATCTTAATTTTATAAAATTATTTTTAGAAGCTGTGTGAGCTAGGAGGAACACTCACTAAGGCAAACCTGGCTAACTCAGTTTAATGAAAGCTTATAGTTGGTGAGCATTTATCTGTATATGGAAATATAGAAATACTATAAGTGAATAGAACACAGCCCCTCTTCTCAGGCTGCTGCTGATCTACTTAGGGAAGTAAGAAAACTAGCACAAGACAGAATGCAGCGTGACATGGGGGTGCAAGATTCTGTGGGATGCAGAAATGGAGGGGATTAGAGGTCCTCCTGGGCAAGTGGCATTTCAGTTGAGTTTTGAAGGATGGGTAGGTGTGAGGACGAGAACAGCAGGAGCAAAGTTAGTTAGAAAACTTGGAGGTAAGTAGGGAGAACAGTGAATTGTTTATTTGGACCAAGACTGTGTAACAAAAAGAGGGAAATTAAACAAAGAGGTTGGCTCAAGCAGATCATGAACACCATTAGTTAGCAGTGGAGAGTTGTGAAAGTTTTGTGGGGCGAGAAAAGAAGAAATCAGCCCTTAGCTCTGGAGGGTAATCCTGACAGTCCTGTCCAGGGAGAAGGAGCCGGGCACTGATATCAGCTCAGGTGAGACATGAGGAGTCCTGAAGGCCTGGAATGGGTGGGAGCAACATTCCAGGGCTCCGGAATAGGGAGAACAAGCTTGACCCAGACATGCCGGATGCAGAGTCGGCGGCCATCAGCGTCTTCAAGCCTGACTGAAAGGGAGAAAGTGGGAAGAAAACCAACTCTACAAGGGACACCAGTAAGTATCTTGTCTTATAAAATGTGAAGAACTCTCAGGTTGCCCAATGAAAACATTTACCTAACCAATAACCACCAGCTGGAGATTTTCTGAGGAGGATGATGAGGAGGAGAGACTGAATTGTAGATGAAGACTTTGGAATCAACTCCCTAGAGCCCTCCTGGGACTCACGGTGAGAGAGTCTGATGTAATAGGTTGAAATGGGGCCAGTTGGAGAGGAAATGTCTGTTGCATTATAAATATATCCAAGAAACCATTAGCATTCAAAGAGTATCTTGTTACAGAAAGCAAGGATTCTGGAAAGCCTTCTTTCTAAAAGCCAGTGCCACAGGAAAGACCTGAGTGGTCCTGTGTTTCCAGTCCTTAACACTATAGGAAGAGTGAACTGCAAGGTTAACTGGAGAAAGCCATGGGAGGAATACTTCAGAACAGACAGCTCTGTGCACCACCCCTTTCAAAATGTAAAGATTAGCAGGGGATGCAATACTCAACTACATGCTTTCCAGTAACTTCTGTTGTCTCATCGTAGAGGGAATGCCTGGATTCTTGTTCCTTGATCTCATTTTCCAACTCTGAGATGAACTTAGTTGTCACACACACACTCACACACTCACCCCCAAGAACAGACATATCACCCAGGGACTCCAATTTGAACATTTTTATTGTGACAACATATCTACCCAGAAGTACCTGGGTTGGTTTCCTGAAATTTAAAGCAGGTATAGATGTGACCATCATCCAGGCAGAGAGAGAGTTAAGGACTGTTGGAATAAATATTTGATACATATATATTTTTATTGCTGTTATTGTTAAATGAGAGCTATCTAAACATCTGCAGTGGCGTTCTGGAATTCTCACTCAACAAGTATTTACTAGTTTATTATTACACTCACTCAACAAATATTTATTAGTTGTCAGCAGCAGGCCAAATACTGCAGAGGGTGGAGCCTCAGAGTGACCTAAGCGAGAACCCATCCATGAAAGAGCTCACAGTGCCTCTTCAACAGCAGGAAGCTGATTCCGAAATACCCAGCTGCATAATGCAGAAGTAACAGGAGCTCCAAAGGGGAGTGAAGTCACCTGAGGCAGGTGCAGGGGGGGCTCTGGAGGAGCAGGGAGGAGTAGCTTCTGAGAAAATGACAGCAGAGCTGAAAGCTGACCCTAAGCAGAATGTCAGTCTTGGTGGGAGAGACCCTGAGAACCCCAGGTTTCGGAGAATGAGCTCACCACCTCACCTCCAATTTTAAAAGAGTGAGTCAGCATCCTGATGTCCTTGGGGAAACAGGATGGTTTGGCTGCCCTGGAGAGAGGGGGAAGCAGACCAGCTGGCAGATCTGAGGGCCCACAGCAGCCGGTGGCCTGGACCACAGGGGATCATGGGAACTGGCCAGCTGGAGGCTGGAGGGTTAAGGACTCCAGGTCACACAGCACTTCCTTTATAGGCCTTGGCTAGGACTTGGACCTCTATTCAAAAGACCCTTGAGACCCCTTGTGGGGTCTCCTTGAGCAGAACAACCTGGAGCACTGCAGGTCGCTGTGCTTAATGCTGGCATGGAGTGGAGCCCTTGGAGGAAACTGCACCCTGGGAAGGCCACCCCTAATCGCCCTACTTCCTGCACCTGCACTGCTCTCCCTTCAGTACTATCCTGTGCTGGGCTGGACGCCTCTGCCCTCCCTGGCTACTGAGGCTGAGTTCAGCCTCCACCAAGTTCTCTTTCAAGCAGACACCAAGCTTGCTGGGAGGGCTCAGGGGGCCTTGCTACTGCAGTTGCAACTGAGCAGAGAACTGTGCCCATCACCCTGTCTAATCAGCACACTCGCCACCTTATTTTATAGGTTCTCAGCTCTTTCTCCATCAGCAAGGTGTGGATTAAAGATTCTTCTCATTTATCTGTAATTAACCCTCACAGTGCCTAGCATATTAAAAGCATTGAGTGAATACATGCTGAAGGTGAGATAATTTTTGAAAATTTGGTCTCATCTCTAAATCTGATCTAGTTTCCATTAAATAAGAATGAATCCAATATGGTAAGTGACCCTGATGTGTTAGAGAGGACAGTTGACAATTTTTCTCAGGTTTGCTGCTATTTCTGCAAAATCCTTACACATGGGCTTGATGCGATTTGAGCATTGCCTGGAATGAAGGTTACTTCACCCAGTAACAATTTCCACTTGACTTCTTCCTGCTCATGTTCAGGCTTAACCTCATCTCAAAGCTGGCAGGATGTAGGGTAAGTGAATGAATCAGGCTTTTTGTGCCATTAACCTCTGTGACTGTCCTTGATGGTGTTAATACAGAAGGCGCTTGGGCGTGGGGCACACGTGCCTGATTGTGGACACCTGGAGCATGTGCGGGCCTGCGTAAGTGTGCACACCTGAGCCTGGAGGAGGGGCTATAGGGCGGCGTCACGCAGAGACAGAGGGCAGCTACAGAAAGACAGCTATGGGAGGACGGTGACTGCAGAAGAGGTGAGACCTCGCAACAACACCAGACAGAGCCCAGGGAAGGAGAGCTTCAAGATTCACTGGGGGCTGACAAGCCTCCCGGGCCCCCGGCCCATCCTGTGCCTTGTTTCCCCAGTAGACAGGGCTTGAATAGGACCTGGTTCTGCTTCTCATTCCAGAAAGGTAAGGTCAGGACCAGACTGAAAGGAATCAGGCGGACTTGTTCTAGCCTTGTTCAAAATGCAAGGTGAGATTTCCCACTGATATCTTTGGCTGAATTCTAATATGCAGGGCCCAGCTGGCCAGGATGCCTTAGATGATCTTGGCCTCCTCACGGTAAATGTTTACTGGAAGCGTGTAAAAGGCCCTGTGGGTTTTGGCCTTGGACTGTTCCAGACTCCCTCTGCCTCTCTGCTCCAATTATAGATCTTCCCAACATCTCACAAACAAACACATATCCCATGTACTGCATTTGACTTCCTGCCCAGGCTCCTGTTGTTTGTGCCAAGCAGTCTTTGAGTGACCATAGTTTGGGCTGGTCACCCTCAATGCTGCAGCCTAAACCAGGGCCTTGATGCACCCCTTGATTAAAAGACTCTCCCTTAGGTCCCAGTATAGACCCCTCAGGATCAAAGACCCTCATGGTCTGCTCCCCACTATCCTTCCAAATACAAGAGGCAAATCACTCACACTCCTAACCTCATTTTCACTTTTTTTTTTTAAAGATTTATTTATTTACACACGCAAGAACTGGGGTACAGGGCAGAGGGGCGGGGGCTGAGAGGATTCACCAGAGACAGAGTGGGGAGCAAAACAGACAGACTGGCTGAAATACACTGCTGGAGGAAGCAGCGGGCAAGACAGGAGAGGTCTGTTGTGCCATGTGGGTCACCTCCCTGGCAGGCTGGAGATGGAGTTTGTGCTGCAGAGGCTGCTGATAGCTTCACAGCATTGTGCTTAACCCCTTGCGCCACCAAGGAAGCCCCTAATTTTCACTGTTTTTAATCTAAATCAACACATAAAAAAACCAAGAACTTCACAAAAACACACACACACAACCACTCTATCAAAGAGCAAATGGTTTGAGATAATGGCATGGTTTTATGAGAACAGAGGTAGATTTCTTAAAATATGAGGGAACCATCTAGAATACATGCCTCCTATTAAGGGATTGGGGATAGCCAGGGATAAATTTTGTCCTGAATTACTCTTCCAAGATGCTTTAAAACAGAAGCAGTGAATTGCCAGAAATACTCCTGGAAGACTAAATGCTGTTGCAAATAAATCCGACCCTCGACAACCCCCTCACACTCTGCTGAAGGCTGATTTTTCTCAGGAAACAGGTGAGGAGTTGGGGGTTAAGAAGTCGTTTTTTGTTGTTGTTGAGAGATTCAGAAGCCAATGTTACCTTCATTCTCAGGCCTCACCATCCCCTAGAGCTTTTCTTCTGACAAAGTGAGCTAGCACCAGTAGTGCTGGCATCCACTGGAAACTTCTTGAAATACAAGAAACCGGGCCTGCCCTGGACCTTCTGTAGCAGCCCTGCAGTTTAAGAGGATACCCAGGTGGTAGTAATTCAGCCTCTACTTCCAGGTAACCAAAAGGGAAAAAGGACATGGTGGGACACATCGTCTCTTCACTTCATTAAATCCCCAGTCGACAAATGGCCGATCGCTGCCACTCACTGGTCAGAATGAGTTATGTGGCCACAACTAGACACTGAGGACTCTGGGAAATGTAGGTGCTGACTGGAAAGCTGCCTGGCGGCTACCACCACACACTATGGAATTGGGAGGACAGATTTTAGTGGACAAACAGACGCTTCTGACTCACAATATTTTTGTATTTTTTTTCCATGAGAAAAAATTTCCCTCCTCTCTCCTAGGAACTGCCTCAGTTTAAGACAACATGGAAGTTTGTCCAGCTTCTTCTATTTCTATCCCTTTTTTTGTTTCCTATTTTTTTTGAGGGGTATTGTTTTTTTCCCCCAGCCTTACTGAGGGATTATTGACAAATAAAATTATATAGAGAATGTACAAGTGATGATTTGATGTACATTTGAAATGATTGAAGCTAATGAACACATCCATCCCCTCACATAATTAACTTCTTTGTGTGAGTGGTGACACACTTAAGAACAACTCCCAGCAAATTTCAAGGACATAACATTGCATTAGTAACTGTCATACCATCGACTTCCTTTGTAGACGTGGCGCAGCCACTGCTGAGTGGACTCATTATTGGACAAGATGTTCTCCCACAAACCATCCAGTGTGGTTTCCACCAGGGCCGCATCCCTCCTCACTCCAAACACAGAGGGCATCTCTGGATGACCTCATCCTCTGCAGCCAGAGATCAGCCAACTTTCTCTGTAAAGTGTCAGATAAAAATACTTAGGGCTTTGCAGCCACTGCTGTCACTGTCACTGAGTTCTGCATTGTAGCGAAGTGGCTATGGACAAAATGAATTAATTTGTAATATCTAAGCACAGTACAGGAGAAATGACTGTAATTCACACATCTTTAGTGGGCATTTATTAAGCTACATAATAACTCTGATCCCAATCAAACTGCAAGTGCCAAGAGGCCAGGCATCACTTCTACCCTGTTTCCTGCTGTGATCCTTGAACACTCACACCATAGATGACCCACTTAGAGCCTGAAAGAACAAAGGGCTAAATAAATGCCAAGAAGGGAAATTTTACAGGTCGGAAGAGATGCAACATATTTTCTGAGGCCCATGATGGCCATGGAGTGCAGGGTCGGCATAAGACAGAAAGTCCCCAGGCGGGCCATTCATCGTTGGCAATGGGACCCAGGAATTGCCCCACAGTACGGGAAAGCCCCGGGGCTGTCCTCAGGAGCTGGCGGTCAAAGGCAATACCACCTTGAAAGTAAACACCAAGCCCTCCTGCGCAGACTATGGGTCCCTCTGTGTGCAGAGGAGAAATAGCTGAGCCCTGTTCACAGAAGACTACATGGTGAGGCCCTCAAAATTGAACACATAGGCCCTGGACAAAGACATATGGCACAGTGGAAGGACTGCAGAGGAGAAAACTAGGTCAAGGCCAGAAATGGTATCAAATAATGAAAAGATTAGTATTTAATTAGCACAAATGATGGGCCCTGAACTTTTATATATATTGTCCAGTTTTATCCTCACAGCAAACTTGTGTGTTTATACTATCTTCCCCAGTCCAACACAACTGCTTTTTGTTAAGGTCACACCATCTCCTTGTTATAGAGCTGGCAACCTTGCCTCCCAGTTCACTGAGAAAGTGAAAATCCCGCCACCACATACACACTCATGTTTGTGCCTCCACGGCCTCCAGTTGTTTTACACAAATTACTTGTCTGTGTTAGTAGCGATGCCAGCCCCTTCTGTATTAGTTTCCTCTTGTTTGCTCAAAAATAATACTGCAGCAATTCTCTCTCCTGTATCATCCATTTATGTCCCTCCCCCAGGGCGAGGGCCTGGTGTTTACTTTCAAGCACAGTGGTTATTTTTCCTTAAAATAGCAGGCATGTTCTTTGGGGCGTGGAGTTCAATTTTTCCCCTTCAGGAGAAGTCACCAAAAAAAGGTCACCTGATTCCTTCTCTTCCCCATGTCCTCACCTATACACTACTTCTCCGGCCACCCTCTAAAACTGCCACCCTCTTCTTGGTGACATACCTTAAGGTGACCCTCAGGAACCACGCCCTTGTAGAATCCTCTTCCCCTTAGGTGAGGACAGAACTTGATACACGCTGCTAATAAAATATAGCAAAGGCAAGGTGTTTAACCTCACTGGAGTGAAGGAGTAGTTGCCATATTGTGCTAGGTCCCTGGCTCCAAGGGAGGCGTGCAGGGGGCAGTCACCCAAAAGCCAGGCTCTCTGTCAGACTACTGTAAGGAATTAAGTTCTGCCAACGACCTGGATGAGCTTGGAAGAGGACTCTTCCCCCAACCAATTCTCCAAATGAGCGTTCACCCCAACTGGCCCTTTGACAGCATCCTTGTGGGTCCCTGGAAGAGGACCTGGTTAAACCAGGACCCACAGAAACGCTGAGGTAATGAATGGGTGAGTTGTTTTAACTCACGACATATGTAGTTATTTATTATGCAGAAAAATAGAAAGTGAGTATGCCCCAAACACTTCCTTTTCTCCTTTTCTGTTTATTTTTTGCCTTTGAACTTACAACCATTTAACAGTTCCCATTTTACTTATTTACCTTGCTTTGGGTATGTGCTTTCCCCTTTACTCTTGAATAGTCTTTCCACTAATACAGGAATTTTTGCTTCTTTTTCCTCCATTATTATATTCTCAGTGTATTGAACTCAATAAATGATTGATGAATGTGTAAATGATGATGAATGAATGTTACCTCTGCTACCTGAGCAGAGGAATTCATTAAGCGCGCATGTACTTCCGAGAGGTAAGACATAAGAGAAAAAGGGTGGTTATATTTTTCACTTGTTATTATGGAAATGTTCAAGCATTGCTTCAAGATCCAACATGACGTGTCCAAGCAGCAGCTTCTTCCTAATCTGACATTCCAAGGGTAAATTATAAGTTCTTAGAGCAGCATTCCTTAAAGTCTTTTGCTTGACTCCAGTTAGAAGACGCATTTCACTTTATCGCTCAGTGCACACATATACTGACATAAATAATTGAAACAAAGTTTGCACAAAATAATACTTATCTTTATAACTGCTCTGATGGTTTCCCATCCTATTCTGTGCTGTTGAATTTCACTTTGTTGTAACTGGGTCAGCCCCACTATAGTTCTAGGGAAAACTTCTGGGCAGTTCTCCATGAAGTCACTCCTCCCAGTTTTCGGGCATCTGCAGGCTGGGATGGCTACGGGCTTGACACCATTCTTCCCTTTTGCGTAAGGTGAGGGCATCTTCTGTGCTACCTGGAAACAGAACTGTCTGCCTTAGCAGAGAGGAGCTCTGAGGAGCATATCTGGCATTTCTGGTGATCCTGAGGGTTTGGCAGTGAGTGTGCAGGGACGGAGAGCCCCCGCCCTCTGCTCGCAGCAGCATCAGGACCACCACTGGGAGGAATACCACGGGGCTGCTGGACCTCAGAGTGCCTATGAGTGTGAATTGTGTGTGTATTTATTTCAGACACTCTATGATATCCAAGTAACTGTTACAACTAATCTTTTATCATGGTCATGTCTGAGATGTCTAAAGCTGAGTCACCAGCATTTGATTGTAAAGTCTTATTAAAATCACTAAAACATTAACTACCGTTCATGATTCCAAATGGCATAACTCATGAAGCTAATGAAAAATTACGGCAAAGCACTCATCTCATAGTACAAACTAATCAGTGATCCCAGAAAAGTCGATGTTGATGAAGTGCCATTAAGTTATGGCATGAAATGCCACCTGCGGGAAAGTCTGGGTCTAATTTGCCTTTTTGAAAGTACTTTTCTATTTTTGTGAATGTAAAATGAATCCCAGGGATGTGATGACAAAGATACTGTCCCTCCAAACTGATTGGATTTTAAATATATCTGTCTTTTTTTTTTAATCATGTGGCTCAAGAAAAAAATTTTTTTTAATCCGTAAGTTTTAGCTTAGCAGCCAGAGTGGACCCTCTGCTCCCCTGGGCTCCCTGCTGCCGCCACGGTGCCTGAGGGTTAAGGTGAGAGGTATGGAAGGGGAGGCTCTGGAGGCCCAGGAAGGATTCAGTGAAATCTGAGCAAGTGAAGCATATCTGGAGTGTTTCTGTTTGACGGTCCTCTCCCTTTGCCCCCTCATTTCCCCTCCCTTCCCTGTGGGTTGTGCCCTGTTTTATGTGAGTCCATCCCTGGGTTAGATGGCCCCAGTTTCTTTGTTTCTGTTGGGCATTGAAATCAATCAAATATGATGCCTTAATTAAAAACCAGGAACCGGGGATCTCCCTGATGGCACAAGGGGGTAAGCACCACACTATGAAGCAATTTGCAGCCTCTGCAGCACGAGTTCTATCCCCAGCCAGCCAGGGAGCAACCCACATGGCACAGCAGACCTCTCCTATCTCGTCCGCTGCTTCCCTTGGCAGTGTATTTGAGTAGATCTGCCTGTTCTGATCCCTGCACTGTCTCTGGTGAATCCTCTCATCTCCCCTGCATCTCTGGCCTCTACCCCAGCTCTTGTATGCAATAAATAAATATTTTTTAAATAAATAAAAATAAAAACCAGGAACCTCAGCTACCGGAACTATCAGAAACAAAATTACTGCATTGAAATGTTTAAAGGAAAGGATAGAATCAGAAAGAGATCAGGAATAGAAGCAGGAAGATTTGCAGATAACTCATGAAAATTTTACAAAGGAAAATTATTAAACCTGAGGTGAAGGACTGGGTTAAACGGATTAGATATACTGGAAAGAAAAAAAAAAAGCTAACTGTTTTAGGAAATTGGAAATAAGGAGAGGAACAATCGAATGAACAGGTGTAGCCCATATCCAATTAAAAAGGAAATAGAGAAAATGTAAAAACACAGCAGCTGAGAGTTAAAAAAAATTCGTGAGACAGACAAGGACATAAATAATAAAAAGAAATCCCCATCTACACACACTTAAGTAATACTGCAAAGCAAGGAAGACAGAGCAGATCCCAAAAGAAGGCAGAGGAGGAAGACATCTTGGTTAAACAGTGACAATTAGACCCATAGCTGACTTGCCCACAGCTACTCAAGACGCCACAGAGTATCTGCTAAGAGGGAATGACCGTCAAGATGAATTACGTCCCCAGCAAACTGTTTCAAGAAGACAGGTGAAACGTCCAAACAGAATTTCCACCCACCAGACCCCTGCTCCAAAGGAAGGAGATCCTTCAAAAGAAAGGACAGGTTCGAGAAAGAAACTGAGAGTAAAGAAGTTGGTAGATACATACCCTCACCCTAAAATAATAACAATTTTTTTTTAATTTTTAGCGTTAAAAAGACATTAAAACACTCAGCAGTAACTTGAAAATAAAGATGGGGCTGAGTTACAGCAAAATAAGCCAGAAAGAAAAAGAAAAATACCGGATGGTCTCACTCATAGCAGGAATCTAGAAAACTTAAATAAGGGACCAGGAAAACGAATAACTATAAGAAAGTGAAAATCAAAATCAACAAACAACTATGAACCAGAGACACTCTATGGGGGATGGGGGGCGGGGAGAGGAGGGATTGGGGTCAAAATAAGGGGGTTGCAATTGTATGGGGAATATAAAAATAAAATTTATTTAAAAAAAAAAAAGATGGGGCTGAGTTAAAGAGGTGTGGAAGGTCAATGAAGCTGGTCAGTCTTTGACGCCATTGGCCTCCGTGGCTATCACCTGCTGCCTTGAGCTTGTTCACGCGGAGGGTGCGCGGGCGTGCCTGACCATGCACACCTGGAGCGTGGGTGTGTGCGCATGTGCAAGTGTGCACACCTGCGCTTGGAGGCGAGGGCTATAGGGGCGGCGTCACTCGGCGACCGCTATGGGGCGCGGCGCGGCCAGCACAGGACGAGGCCACGAGAAAACGCCAGAGAAACTCAGAAAAGAGCGCAGAGACTCTAGAGACTCGCAGGAGGCTCAAGCTGCCGTCCCCCTGCTGGCTTGCTCCCTGCTTACCACTCAAACCTGTGAAAATGATGCCAAGGGCCCAAAATTCTCCTTCCAGTCGCTAGAACCCATGGAGAACGTACCCAGCCTGGAAGGGTTGTGCAACAAGGTGAAATGCTCTTACAACAGGACGGGAGGTAAGATTTGGATTAGATTGCACTGTGATGTATGTATGCGCCCTGAAGCTCCAAGGACGCGGGGATACATGCGTGCGTATGGAAGGAGCATGGTGAAACAGAAATGAAGGGTAGAATAAGCGCCCAAGCAAGCAGAGAGGCAGTTCAGAATGTAAGAGACGATGAACTGGAGCTGGGGGCCGACGCGGACGCCGCTACAGGTTTAAATGGTGAAATGCGGGCTAGTTAGCGGGGTACAGACTGGACTGGGACTGTCCGTTTTGGCGAATCCCAAAGAGGAACATTCCTTTCTTCCTCGACTCTTAGGCAGCTCCCTGCCCCTTTAAGCCAGAGTGTTCCCAAGGCCAGCGGCCTCCTGGCAGGCGGGTGGGCAGGTGGGCTGACAGGTGGGAGCAAAGGGTAGGCAGGCGCTGGGCCAAACCCACCCCCCTTCTTGGAGGAGAGCAGGTCCTCTTCCTTCCTTTCCAAATCCTTTGCCTGTAGGATCTGCTGAGCAATTTTGGCTCCAAGTCTCCCTCTGCCATCGCCTCCCCAAAGGCTTTGTTCAGTTGTGGAGCAAGTGAAAGCTGTTTACAGAGCAGGGCCCCGCAGTTCCTGAAGTGTCACCCAGACAGCCGAGTGACCACGTGTCATCCCTGCCCTGCCCCACGGCTGTGTGAGCTCAGGACACCGGAGTCATTCTCTGCATTTGTTTTCCTCATCTGGGCAAATGAGGAGGTTGAAGCAGCCAATCGGCCAGGTCCTTTATAGCCCTCATATCCCTTGATTACGCTCTTCATTAAATATGCATCAGATACATTCAGTTATGAGCTTTATTTTCTGATATTAAACTCTGGTTTTTGTGCATAGCCCTTATAACTGGCTGCTTATATAACAGGCTCATTTGCTCAAAAAACACACTAGCAATGTTCCCTCTCATAGCCTTGTTTTCAATTATTATGTTTCCTAATATCATTTCTAAGATCTCAAGTGAGGAAATCTTTGAAAAATAACGTGAAGAACTCTCGGTACCACAGCTGCATTTGGACATAACTCCCTTTGCCTTTCCCCCGTGGCCAGGTGTGTGGGTCCTTTCAAGTTAGCGCAGACCTTAAGTCCTCCACTCCAGGGACCTAACGGACCTTTAGCTGCCTGGATTTAGAAGTCAAGTCCTCCTGACAGTGCACTATTAAGAGGTCCAAATGACCTTTAAGTAGCTAAATTAAATGCTCGTTGTCCACCATGATCCTACTTGATTTAAGTGATGCTTTTGATGTGATTAATCACAGGGTATTGCCTCACTGAATGTCCTCATTAATCTTTTAAGATTCTGGGCTCCAGTCTCTGGTGTGTTTATTCCTGTCCACACCTTTTCTCAGACAGGTTTAGTGTCCATAATTCTCATGCAGAGGGCGCCCCAAAGTCTAATGCTCCCCGTTATTCTCCTTATTACCTCTCAGGCTCAAGCCCATGCCCCTGTTTCATTAGGATAACACCTGAGCAGTGAGCAGCCTCCCCATGACAGACGGCCCGCCCCACTCAGCGCCTCACTCAGGCTCAGAGACCAAAACTCCTTCACCTTGGGTTTCTGCTCCAAATCTGTGAGAGCATCTTTCCTTGACGGTCTTGGGGTGTTCATGGGCACCTGACCTCAGTGTGACCCTGGCATCCCATGTGAGCTCTGTCATGCCCCATATGCTCTCTGCAGCCAGGACCATCAGAAGAACCTGTTCCCCTGGCACTATGGGGCCAAGTGCACTTAATTCTTATACCCCTAAGTGGGTTGATATTCAGCTGGTTAGCACCTGTAACTCCTGAGGGGTTTCCAATCTCTAGCCCTTCTTGTGACTCCATGCCTGCATCTCACCAGTGGCAAATATAGTAACTATGACCTGGAAGTAGGTGCCATTCGGTTTATAAGTGAGGCCACAGGCCCTGGGCTTCCTGGGAGAGGGGTGGACACCGGGCATCCTGCTGCTACTACCAACCTTGGCAGAGGTGGGCCAGGTGGGGCCCAGAGGGTGCAGCTTCACTGTCACAGTTGGTACAGCAGCTCTTTGGTGGCCCTGTCCTGTAATGTGGTCTGAGGGATGCTTCTGGAAGACTGATACTCCATTTCTTCAAATCCTCCTAATTCTGTCAAATACGGCATGTATAAATTTGGTTTGCACATACACAGAGTAGTGATCGAGGATAGAAGGTACGTTAAAAAAAATTACAGCTTTTCATCCTGATTGGAGGGGATAATGGATAACTTTTTCTTGTTTATATAATTAACTCAGGAAAAAATTAAATTCAAGAACTTGTGAATTTTCATAACATACAATAGAAATAGGACAAATGTCAGCTTTTCCCCTCATCTGCTGCCCTGCCTAGGTGCTTCTTTGCTAAAAAGTGGTAGGGAAGGGCCTCCCTGGTGGCGCAAGGATTAAGACACCGTCTATGAAGCTATCCGCAGCCACTGCAGCACGAGTTCAATCTCTGGCCAGGGAGCTACCCACATGGCGCAGCAGACCTCTCCTGACTCAGCCACTGCTCCCCTCAGCAATGTACTTCAATCAGTCTGCCTGTTCTGTTTCCCACTCTGTCTCTGGTGAATCCTTTCACCTCCCCCACCTCCCCCCACCCCACCCCGCACACACACCCCTCTGGCCTTTACCCCAGTTCTTATATGCATGCATAAATAAATCTTTAAAAAAAAAAAAAGTGGTAGGAAAGACAACCTCCCAAGGTATAGCCACTCAGCAGACCTGTTTCAGGGAAGTTTTGCCCCCCACAACACAGAGTGCAAAGGGTACTTATTGCCCATAACTTTTTTCAATTTTATTTATATTTTACATCATTCTTGTACAATGTATGCTTTGTCCTCTCAGGTGTAGTCCCTGTGGAATTCCCACCACCAGTTCACGTGTGTCCCATCACTATAGTCCCTTGGGCTCTTCCCTCCCCTGTTTTGGTCCTTCTCCCTCCTCCCCTGCAGAATGTCTCTGGTTTATAGTTGCCTGTTGATTTTGATTTTTAATTTATAGTATTTCCCCCAATCCTTTATTTGTTTCTGCTATACTCCTCCTATAAGTGAAACCATCTGATATTTTTCTTTCCTTTCTGGCTTATTTCACTGAGTATAATCCTTCCAGCTTCATCCATGTTGTTGCAAATGGCATGAGTTTTATCTTTTTTGATTGCTGAGTAATATTCCATGGTGTATATTTACCACATCTTCTTGATCCAGTCATCTATTTTGGGGCATTTGGTTGTTTCCATAGCTTAACTGTTGTAAAAAGTGCTGCAATAAACATAGGGGTGCAGGTGTCCTTTTGAATTAATGTTTTTGTGTCCTTTGGATAGATACCTAGAAATAGAATTGCTGGATCATATGGCAGCTCCATTTTTAGCAGTTTGAGGAACCTCCACATAGCTTTCCATAGTGGTTGGACCAGTTTGCATTCCTACCAGCAGTGTAATAGAGTTCCTTTTCTCCACATCCTTGCCAACATTCGTTGTTGCCAGTTTTTTTTTTTAAGATTTATTTATTTATGCATACAAGAACTGGGGTACAGGCCAGAGGTGTGGGGGGTGAGAGGATTCACCAGAAACAGAGTGGGGAGCAGAATAGGCAGATTGACTGAAATACACTGCTGAGGGGAGTAGCGAGTGAGTCAGGAGAGGTCTGCTGCGCCATGTGGGTAGCTCCCTGGCTGGGGATCGAATTCGTGCTGCAGTGGCTGCTTATAGCTTTATAGGTTGCGTCTTAACCCCTTGCGCCACCAGGGAGGCCCTGTTGCCAGTTTTTTAAATATGTGCCATTCTCACTGGTGTAACGTGGTTTCTCATTGTGGTTTTGATTTGCATTTCCCTGATTACAGAAGATGTTGAACATTTTTTCATATGCCTGTTGGCCATTTGCATTTCCTCTTTGGAGGTATCTTTTTAGCTCTTCTGCCCATTTTTTTTTTTTTACTCGATTGCTTACTTTTTGTTGAGTCGGTTTTTGTTGAGTCGTCAGCTTTGCAGATCCTTATGATCAGTCCCTTATCAGTAGTATTGTGTGCAAAAATTTTCTCCCAATCAGTGGGGTGTCTCTTTGTTTTGGTTAGTGTCTCTTTTGTTGTACAGAAGCTCTTAATTTGATGTAGTCCCAGCTCTTCATCTTTTCCTTCACTATCTTTGCTTTAGGTGATGTGTATATCATGTAGTGTTTTGCGTATACTTTCTTCTATATATTTTATGGTTTCAGGTCTTATGTCTAATTCTTTCATCCATTTTGAGTTGGTTTTGTACATGGTGTGAGGTAGTAGTCTAGCTTCATTGTTTTGCATGTAGCTGTCCAGTTTTCCCAGCACCATTTATTGAACAAACTGTCCTTGTATTTTCCATACCTTTTCAGGGGAGAGAAAGAGTTAGGAGCAAACACAGAGTTCTTGACCAGACTCTGCCCTTTACCTGGAGGGGCCTGGAGTACATATGTAACCTTCCTTCCTGCAGTTTCCTTGTGTAAATGCACTGATTTTATAAGGGTATTTTGATGACAAAATGAGCCAATGCCTGCCAATGGGTTAGCATGGTGCCCACGGTGTAAGTTGGCTGGTGTCGCTGCTATTAGTGTTAATCTGCATGAGCTTGACAGCTTTCAAAGGGCAGCAAAAACCTCTGAATGTTAGAATACCTGTACCCAGAGAGAAAGTGCCAGAATTTAGAATTTTAACAATACCCTGCCTCTGACCTTACCTGATCTGCTAAAGACTAGCTGAGCCTTTCAAATGTCACTCCCTGGCTGTGTCTCCCTGACGTCCACATGCCTTTAATCATCTGCGGTAATTGGAGCCATGGTGATCAAAGGCCTGAGTGAAGCGTGAGAGCTAAAGCTGCTGGAGAATTACAGCCTCCAGGATCATTTGGGACTTTAAGCCATGCTATTTAAAAATTGCGCAAACTTTTAAAATTCAATCCAAAGAAACAACAACTGTGACTTTTAATACAGCAAGAGAGCTCAGAAAACCACAGCCTGTTGAGCTGTACACAGGTGCATGCCAAGTGAGATGGGGCTTCCCTCCAAAATGACAAAATAGGGTAGAAAAAGCTCGACAAGAAGGCATCTTGGGGATGAGCAAGTCCGACTCCCTCATTATAGGGAATTGGTGGCCTTGTCAGCAGCTGGGCCCACTCTGCCTTTCTCCGGTGGGGAGCAGCTCTGGGGATGTGGTGTGGGCAGCTCTCCATGCTGGAAACCGCCCTTCCTCCCCTTAGGGACTCCCTGGCTCCTGGGGCGGACCACAGCCTAAAGATGGAGAGCTCCAGAATCAATCATCTGTAGTAGGAAGGGGTGAGGGGGAATTTAAAAAGAAGCCCTTCAGTTTCCATTAGCCACGCCCATCAACTGGAAAGCAGAAGAGCAATTCCTCCAGGGAGGTTCAAGGACAGATGAGGACTACCCAAAGCGTTCCCCAAATAAAATTGGCTCTAGTTGTGGGCCCCCACTGCGCAGCTCCAAACCACTCTTCTCCTCTCACTCCAAGGGATCCTCTGCCTGAGTGAAAATTACTGGAATCTCCCAGATATTTGTCTTTGCTCCCATCATCCACATTTTCTCCCTCTTGCCTGCCACCCAGGCACCTTTGCCCTCCTCACGTCCACCTTCAGAATCCTTCTCATCCTTGAAAACTCAGTTCAAATCACCACAGGCCAGCAATTCACCTGATCACCTCAACAGGAAGCAGTGGTTTGCCCTTAAAGTTGAAACAGACAAGCTGACTACACATTCTGTGATCATGGAATGAGGAATCCATATGACAAAAGGCTCCATGTTTTAAGTACCAAAGGTGATTCTGTGATTGTGGAACTGCCTCCCCCTTCAATGCAAAGCACAGAGCAGGGCTACATAATGAACAAATGAATGAATGAACAAAAGGAAAAAAATCAGGCCTTGTTTAATCTCCTTTGCGCATGAGACCATCAGCCCCTTAAAAAGTGGTAACTCTCCTGGGGGACCATTTAATGGAGGTGCAGCTCACACAATACACTGATGAGCCAGAGAGATTGTCCCAAATTTGAAGCACATTTGTCATCAGCACTAAGTACACATGACTTTATTCGCTATGTTTTTCCCTATTCTTCAATTGTGAAATAAATCTCAGTAAATGGCAAATCCCTATTTTAAAAGTGTACTTGAATTTTACTAATTCACTTTGCTTATACATAATTCAAAAGGGGATTTATTTCAGTGCCTTTTTTGTACCTACTAGTTCTTATTCCTTCTGGAAACAGCCCTTCACAGATATCAGGTCTAAAATACTACTAAAGGTTTTTGCAATCTGGTTTTTTTTTTTTTTTTACTTTATTTTCTTAAGCCTACAAAATGGAAGAAAAAGGCTGGGTGATAGTATTCAGTTCCTAGGACAACGTGACCCTTAGTGGGGGGAGAGGACGAGGGGCGAAATGTTGAAATCCAGAACCTAGGCTTATGGTTTCTCAGAAAAGATGTTGTTTGAGCCAAAAATCTCTAATTGCAGAGGAAATGGCCTTATTCAGAGTGTAACAGGCACCTTCTTCTGATGCCAGCAAATATATACCTCCAGGGCCTGAATAAGGACAATTTTTTAAAAAAGAATGAGAAAGATTCATCTTCCCCAGCACTGTCATGTCGGGCACTCTGTTTGGGGCAGGAGGAGGAACTGCAGTGACTTGAAGGATAAGTGTTGAAATTGGGGTGGGGGTGGCAGGGGGCAGGCTCTGCCCCCACCCATCTGAACTCCCCAGACTGCCTCCTATCAAGTTGGGTGTAATTATTGGGCTGTCAGTTTCCTGCACATCTGGCCACAGAGAGAACGCATAAGAAGCTCAGATAAAACTTGATTTTAAAAAATAGTATTTACTTGTCCAAGGCTGGGGAAGGGTTCATGGGGGGGATGGGCGGGGGGAAGAGGCAGGTAGTCAGACTTCTGGAGCAGGAACTATCTGCCGGTAACTCGCTGCTCATGCGGAACCTTGTAAGCCTCAGAGACCTGAGGGCACCACTCCAGGGATGCCCCATCCCCATCCCCCCACCCACCGCACCTTCCCGAGACCTCTTGGCACTTCTTTCTGGCTCTCAGTACTGACCTGTCCTGACAGATGAGGGTCAGACTTCTCAGTGGCAAACAGTGGGAATTCGCAGAGACAGAGTTTTAATGAGAACCTATGGGAAGACCCGGCAGGCACGACTCTGCTCCCAGAACCATCTGGCCCGCTGCGGCGTCTGCCGAGGAGGATGGCTTGCTCCAGGCTCTCCTCTTCTGCTGAAGTCTTGGAAGGCTGTTCTCTCCATGTCTTCATGTCTGTGCCTCTGCTTAGCCAAGCACAGGCATACGGCGTAGGCCCATTTCCTGGCTGCCCAGGAGCCTTTGAGACACGTGGCTGGCCCTGGTGTATACCTAATTTGGGGTTGTTTCCTCACAAGAAGGGTGTTTGGACTCTGGGCAACCTAAACAACAATCCAGGAATGAATATGCAAGGTCCAGGAACCTACAACCTGTGGCCTCACGTGCCAACCTGAAGGCAGAAGTGCTTGGCACACGGCACATGTACCAGTCCTAACCTCCTTCAAGAAAACGCTAACCTGGCCCTTGTCTCAGGGCTCAAGCATGACTTCTGGCCAGTCCAACAGCCTACAGGAGGAAACTGAGGCCTCTGGAGGGCAAGTCTCTGAGGCCCACCTTAAAAATCCTGAAGGCAAGAGTCTGAACTCACTGCATCTCAGAGGCACTGTGAGTTCTCTGGATTTTACTGGCCTGGCCACTGGCTGTGCATCAGCCTGAACTTGAATGCATTAAAATGTAATGGTTTTACTATCCTCAAAATAGAAAGCCAATTTCTCTCCTGACATTTTCCATCTACCATTCTCTTTGCTGAGTTTTTTCTTAGCCCTCTGCTAGGAAAGTCTCTTGCAAAACACTTCTGCCTGTTAGATTCCTGGAGAGTGTGCCATGACTGCCAACCAGTGAATTGGTTGCCATTAACCTAAATCCTGAGCGCTCCTCTGACTGCTTGAGAGACCCAAAAATATGGTTATCTCAAGGCTTTGTAGGGAACCAGAGCTCAGGAAGGCAAAACAACATTTTCATTTAAAAATCCTTTGGAGTTGTAAGACCTGACTGACCCTCTGGGTGACGTCTGTCTGGATGTGCTAATGACTGAGCCCTTAGTTTATGTTTCTTGAATTGATTAAATAAAATATCTTCGTTTCACTAGTGCTTAAAATGCCATTACGATTAGGGCATTTAGCGATGAATGGCTGTGTTTTGTTGTGTAAAAGGAAGCATCCATTTTATTGGTGATTAATGCTCTCGAACTAGTTGACTAATGTCTTTAAGTATTAATGGCAGTGGGGAGATACGAAAGATGTTCAAGTGAGCTCATCCAACATAGAAGGATAGACCATCTTTGATTGATTTCAAGACTTTTTCACATTTAACATGTCTCCATCAACAGTGCTTTTTCTTTCTTAGTAATATATGCAGATCATGATGTATTTTACTAGAGAGGGCATCTGAGATTCAATAAAACATTGCACAGCAAGCTCTTTGTTCATATCAAGTTCCTGGGTGATTTACAGTGGGGGCACAGGGAGGTAGGTAGGCTGTAGCCATTTCCTTTTCTATCATTGGCGTGTACAAAATAATATCACCCATGGTGTCTGTGATGTACTGAACACTCCCAGGGTTATGCTTTCCTTTGCTTCAGGCCACGGCGGCCTACTTTACTTTTAGTTTCTGGTTAAGACTAGATGCAGGAAGGTTTCCATTATGTCTAACAGGTTTTACTCAATAGAGAAACAGGCTGATTCAGTGACCATGACTGTCAAAGATGATCTCACTAACCAGAGAAGATTAAAACATTTTTTAAAAGATTTATTTATTTATGCATACAAGAGCTGGGGTGTGGGCCAGAGGTCCAGGGGGTGAGAAGATTTGCCAGAGACAGAGTAGGTAGCAGAACAGGCAGGTTGACTGAAATACACTGCTGAGGGAAGCAGTGGGCAAGACAGGAGAGGTCTGCTGAGCCATGTGGGTCACCTCCCTGGCCGGGGATCGAACTCGTGCTGCAGTGGCTGCGGATTGCTTCGTAGTGCTGAGACATAACCCCTTGTGCCATCAGGGAGGCCCCCGAGTAAAATATTAAAGTTAACCTAGTTCTATAGTAAAATATATGAAAAAATGAGAATGTATAGACTCACTAAATGACTCTGTAAAGTTGTTTCTTTTCCTTTCATTGTCCTTTTATTAAAAAATTATATAATTGCAATAATTAAATTTAATTGCAATAGTGATGGTCATCTGCTCTGTCATGAGTACTACCTAGCTGTGGGGAGAAGATCAGGGTGAGGCCAGAGGCACAGGGGTGAAAGAATTCACCAGAGACAGAACAGAATAGGTGGACTTATTGAAATACACTGCTGAGGGAAGCACCGGGTCAGGCAGAAGTCTGTACACTAAGGAGGATTTGAGGCTCTTTTATACTGTTTTCACAGGCTTTCTAAGTTGGGGCGCTGGTTTGTACCAGTTATCTACTGGGATGTCTGCTTTCTGGTACTGGCCTTTGGCACAGAAACATGTTCTGTCCTCTGCTTCTGCATTTCTGGAGCTTGGTTGATTCTTCTGGTTGTGGGTAGCTGGTTCTATGGCCTTGTCCCCGAGGCAGCCTTATCCATTCCCTTATCTAGTCCAGCCTCTCCAACCTGCCTGCTGGTCAGGAGTGGGGGCTTAGTTTTTAACCTTATTCAATTGTACCCTGACTCTAGTGAGTATAAGTCTCTCTACGGGGCCTCTCTGGTGGCGCAGGAGTTAGAGTCTCAGCACTGTCAAGCTATCGCCAGCCACTGCAGCATGAATTGTCAGTCCCTGGCCAGGGAGCTACCCACATGGCACAGCAGACCTCTCCTGTCTCCACCACTGCTCCCCTCAGCAGTGTATTTCAGTAGATCCACCTGTTGTGCTTCCCACCCTGCCTCTGGTGATTCCGCTTATCACCCCCAGTACCTCTGGCCCATACCCCAGTTCTTGCATGCATAAATATATAAAAATAAATCTTTAAGTCTAAGTGATGAGTCACCCCTTGAATCCGGAAGATGGGTGCCAACTGGTTTTCAGCTTGTGTGCTGTAACTGAAGCATGAAGGCAATTTACAGCAGGTTCAGAAATAAGGAAAACATGCTGTTACTGGTTTTACTAACAGGTTTTGTTGGATGGGAAACTTAGCATGTTTTTTGAAGTGGCTGGAAAGAGATGGAATTTACTTTGTATAATATGATTTAGCATTCAATTATAATAATAGTTGACATTGATTGAGCAACCTTATTACCAACATGTCTAATAAATTACCCTTTTCTCTACCAGGGGAAAATAAAGTCTCAGGGTGGAGAGTGGCATCCCCCAAGGTCACACCTCTGCTGGCTGAGAGTCAGAACTCACCCAGCTCTCCTGCCAAGGCCCACTCTTTTTATTTTTTAAAGATTCATTTATTTGTGCATACAAGAACTGGGGTACAGGCCAGAGGTGTGGGGGGTTAGAAGATTCACCAGAGACAGGGTGGGGAGCAGAACAGGCAGATCTACTGAAACACACTTCTGAGGGGAGCAGCAGGTGAGTCGGCGAGGTCTGCTGAGCCATGTGGGTAGCTCCCTGGCCTGGATGGAGCTCATGCTGCAGTGGCTGGCAATAGCTTAATAATGCTGAGATTTTAACCCTGCAGGAGGCCTGTGCGAGGCCTCCCACTCACACTCTTACTGGGGCCTGATATTACTGGTCAGAGGCAACAGTTCTTTGTAGGCTTCTAATCGGGGTCCCAGGATTCCTCTTGAAATAGTGGACCATAAATCAGGCAGCGTTCCCACGGGCCAGGGCAGAGATGTGCCCTGTTTTCACGAGCCCTCTTTATCTACCGAGTGCTACGTGCTGGTGAAGCGGATGCAGACCTGGCACCTGCGTTAGGAGGCGCTGAAAGAGATGGTCCTGCTGGTGATGTCCTTTGGAGTCGTTGGGCTGGGAGAGCCGGGTCCTTGGGTTCCCTCTGGGAAAGGTTTCAGAGCTCCCCTTCCACCAGCACCGGTGAGTCTCCCAAGCAAGTTTCTCCACGACGCAGAGACGTTAGTTATAGCCAAAAGGGCAGCTTTATTAAAAAAGGGAGAGAAGAATAAAGGACACTTGCATAGACACAAACAGGCAGAGGGGGCTGCCCCAAAAGGGACAGGTTTGCTGAGAGAGGCCTGCGTGGTCGCAGGCAGGAGGCCTTGAGGAGAGCGGCCTCCGCGGAGGGAGGTCAGTGAGGAGAAGCGCCGGCGTGGGCAGGTCACGGGCGGGCAGGAGGCTGCTGCCCTGCACAGGGACAAAGAGTTGGTGCAAAGCACTTGCCTAGTCACAGGCGGGCAGAGAGACCGCTGCCCCTGTCAGCGCAGAGACCGCAGCGGTGCAGTCTTCTGCTCTTGGGGAGGGGCTCTCTCCTTGGTGGAGTGGTTGGTTTGCTGTTGATTTGGGGTAACCATGTTGAATTTGTAAGGATCCTGACATTCTGCAGTGGCCCTTAAGCTCCGTATCTTTACCTCCGTTCTGCACCCTGTGACACTAACAGCATCTGACATTTTGCTGGGGTCTGTGCCTTGGTGCCTAAGGGTTCTTAGCTCCAACTGCTGGCTTAACGACTGTGTTAATCACTTCTACCCCCATCTCCAGCTCTTGGCATTGTGTGAGCCAGGTTTCTGGTCTTGTAGTGCCTTCTTTCCAGCTTTTCTATGCTTATCCTCTGTCATTCCCTCCCAATATATCCGCCTCCCAAAATCTTTCGGGTTGTTGAAGGGAGGCGATCCATTTCCTGCAGCTGCTTCCTGCTGGAGCAGGAGGGAGCGCTGGTCCTACCTAACAGGCCCGGGATATGGTTTCCCTAATGCTAGTCCCTGAGTTAACTAATATGGCAGGTGCTGCAAGGAGGCATACAGAGCCCAAGGGGCAGGGCGGTCTGGACAAGCTGTTGTTCTTGCATGGGCCAGCTGTTTTTTCCTGGAGGAGAAGTTGGAACTTGAAGGGCTCCCCCTAGGTTAGAAGAAGCATATTTGATTGTGGGATTGCATATGTGAGGTTTAACAAGGAGAATGAGAGGCAGAGCAGTGGCTAAGGGCCCTCGTTAACCTGCACAGTCGCTTGGAGTCAGCCATTGAATGCCAGGTTTACTAACAAGATGAATAGTAAACCACTTGGAAAGCTCTAGGGTTGTGACATGGGAACGAATTTTACCAGGGGAACAAACCATTTCCGGAGTGTTGTTGGACTAAAAAGAATGTTGATGGGATATTTGCTCCTAGCGGAGGAGCTGTTTTAAATCCCATGAGTCCCTTGGAAGGGCAACACCCGCCAAGGGAGCCCTGCAGCGCTGGAGTAAGGCCTAGAGCCGCGGACTCGGCGGGAGGTTTGGCTTGTTGTGTGTCGAGAGCCCAGCAAAAACCACTGGTTTTCAGCTTTGTTAGGGACATAGTGTCGTGAGCCTGATCACTGCTCAGACAGTGTAGGTTGAAAAGGACCAGAAATTAAGTTACTGAAACGATTTTTCTCCATGCTCACTTTAGCTTTACCAAATGGTTGTGGGAAAAAAAATTCAATCGACAGGTTAAGTATAGTTGTAGTAAACACGGCCAGTTGTTTTGCATAAATACAAGAGCAAAATTCTAATGATGCCTTTAAGATCGGTTTATTGGCACCTCCACAGCAGTGTCAGACTAGGCCTCATGCCGGTCTCCTGAGCAGAGGAGCCTGCCACGGCCCCAGTAGATGTGCCTGTAAATAGCTGCGTCTTGGACAGGTTTCCTCTCCTCTAGGTCCGAAAATGTCTGGGGTCTCCCAAGGGAGTGACTTTCACTTCCTCTTCCTTTTAGATTGAGAGCCCTCAAAGCAGGGCATCAGGCTGTTTCTTTAAAGACTTTGAAATCTGAGGACTCCTTGAGAGCACTCTGGTTCCCAAAGCCTCAGTCACTGTACTATAGAGAAATGGGTCTTAATGGATTTATGCAAACTATGCCAGGAAGTGCCAATACTTCCAGATTTACATAATGAAGTGAGAGAGGAAAGTATATGTACCAGTTCATTCATTAAAAAATATGTGATTTGCCATTACTGTAGATAACCTCTGAGAGTATCAGAAAAAAACTTAAAGTATTTTTTTTTTAAAGATTTATTTATTTGGTTTTTATACAAGCACTGGGTACAGTCAGAAGCGCGGGAGGGTGAGAGAATTCACCAGAGCCAGAGCAGATTGCAGAACAGACAGACCGACAGTACACTGCTGAGGGGAGCAGCGGGTGGCAGGAGAGGTCTGCGCGCCATGTGGGACCCTCGCCCAGCAGCCGGGGATCAAACCGGCATTACAGAGGCTACGGGCAGCTTCGCAACCCAGCGCTCAACCGCTGCACCACGGGGGAGGCCCTAAAGTATTTTTTTTTAAATATGTATTCATGCATACAAGAACTGGGGTACAAGACAGAGGTGTGGAGGGTGAGAGGATTCACCAGAGTCGGAGTGGGGAACAGAACAGGCAGACGGACTGAAAATACACTGCTGAGGGGAGCAGCGGGCAAGACAGGAGAGGTCTGCTCGCCATGTGGGTACCTCCCTGGCCGGGGATTGAACTCGTGCTGCAGTGGCTGCGGACAGCTTCATGGGTTGCATCTTAACCCCTTGCGCCACCAGGGAGGCCCCAGAAAAACTTAAAGTATTTTAAACTCTGAGTATCATAGTAGGCAAGCATGTTTAATACTATGACATACATATTTTAGCATAGTCAGATTCGCTCAGTAATACCAGAATATATTAGGCATTAGGAAGTGTCGTGCCCTGGAACATTCCTATCTGTTTACACTTATGTTGATGACAATGTCACGTATAAGGTATCAATATACTCAAATTGACCAAGTGGAAAACAACACTGATTGACTATCTTAGGAGTCCTTTTAAGACAAAGACATTAATATTTTAGAAGTTAAACCAGGGAAATTGTCATAGAATTAGCAAGGTTACAGATTTTTATAAATGAATTACCCAGCATGACAAAGATTTAAGAGTACATCTTTTTTTTTTTAATAAGATTTATTTATTTATTTATGCAAGCACTGGGTACAGTCAGAAGTGCGGGAGGGTGAGAGAATTCACCAGAGCCAGAGCAGGGAACAGAACAGGCAGACTGACAAGATACACTGCTGAGGGGAGCCGCGGGCGCGGCAGGAGAGCAGCGGGCGCTGCTCCCCTCGCCCACCATGTGGGACCCTCGTTGGTGGCTGGGGATCGAGCCGGCGCTGCAGAGGCTGCGGGCAGCTTCGCAGCCCAGCGCTCAACCACTGCGTCACCAGGGGAGGCTCAGAGTACATTTATTTTTTGACAAGACTTAACAGTGTTGACAGGATAAGATTTCTCAGTTAACTAAGCCTGAGAGTACAAGAGCAATAAGATTCTGAGATTACCCAAACAGTCTTTGTTATTAAAGTTAGTAAAGGCAGTTTTAGGATGCTGGGGAGTTTTTTTGCAGATGAAAGCAAAATTAATGTTTGGCTTTTTACATGAGTATACTATGGATATTAAAGTAGGAACTCATTTTAGCACATGAAATTTCTTTTTCTAAGGTACCCTTTTCAGACCTTTAACACTTACTTTTGCCTTTCTATTTTTATAAAACTTTAGTTTCCTTACAGTAAGGAGCAAAAAGTTAGCTTGAACATTTAGTTTCCTTTCAAAAAGGTGCTAGCAGTTAACCTGGAATGTAAGTTTCCTTACAACAAGGAGTAAAAGTTAACCTGGGGTGGGAATTGTACAGGGTATATAACCAAAATGAAAATGCATACATTGTGCAAAAATGAAAAATGATGTAAGAATTATAAAAAAAAATATAAAAAAGTTAACCTGAAAGTTCAGTAATTTTAGATAAAATGATTTTGGATATTTAACAAGTTATCATTGTAACAGGGTGGTCCCCAGGAAAGGGGGAGGTTCCCTGCCCCACCCAAGGGAGGGTGGAGCTGAGCAGGAAGAGGAGAAGCTGCAGAAGAGACTGAGGAAGGAAGGAAGCAGGATGGAGCCAGGAGACCTGGAGGAGGCACATGGAGCCTAGAGACACGTGAAGAAACTGCGCTTGTCTTTTGGTCGTGGACTAGGTGACACAGATGTCGGTGAGACCCGTGGGGAGGTGACAATGGCAGCTTTTATCTTGATGTTGATTTTGCTCTTTTCCTTCCGGGCTTGTCCGGTTGTTTGTGACCCTTTTCTGTGGGTCCCCACTGGAAGATGCTTTAGACTTGTGGCAGGCCTTGGGGCCTTGCTCTGGGCCAATCCCATTTGGATGGACTTTTACCCACGAGGGGACGGGTAACTCTGGATGCTTCATTTAGAAACTAGACTAGAAACTAGACTCTTTGCCTTACCTGTATTGTTTCCTAGTTTTATTAAAGTTCCTTCCCATTAAAGTCTCCTATGTTTTGTGTTGATGCGGCGGATGGTAGAACCCATTTAGAATAGGCAGGTTTGTGGGGCTTGGGCTGCCCCTCTCCCTGTCCTATAACATCATCATTAAACTTAGTAAATCTTAATTTCTTACAAGAGATTTTAGCAAATAATGATGGAAAAAAAAAAAAAGAACAGATTCAAGATTGAGTTACCAGTTGTAATTTTAGTTTTTCTTGGGACTGGAATTCCAAATTGCAGGGTTGTTCATGGAACAATTCCACACACCAAGGTTTTTCCAGGCAGGCAAATAATCGAACAAACATTAGACAGATTGGTAAGAGCAAGAAAAATCAGAGACTTAATGCCACATACATTTCCTGTATACCTGTGACTCAGTTTGACTGAGTAGCTTGTCAGCCTGTCTTGAGATACCATCTTGATTTTTGCTAGGACCCGGGGGAAGAAAGTTAAAACATTTACAAAGAAAAACAGAAGCTCCTTTTAAAGAGATAAGCAGATTAGTGTTCCTGGAAAAGAATTTAAGAGAAGTCTATGTATATACATTGAAAAGTAAAAAAATTACTCTTGCTATGGAGACCAGATTTCCTCTCCCTGGTTTATACATGGGCCCAAGCCTTTAATTCGAAGTTTAAATCTAAACATTCTTGTTATGTTTGCCTTGATGTTAAGACCCACGAGAGACTAAGACAACTGGTCAGATATCTTAGATCCTGAAGTGTCAGAGCTAGGCCTCTGATCCTGCGTTGTAGCTCATCTTCTTAAACGCCATAGGGCTTCCATGCTGACTGTAGCAAGATGAGCCCGTGTGGGCTGGATGTCAGCTAGCTTTCCTCAGGGAAATGCTACGCTTTCTAAGGCTCCGACCAGGCCTATCTGCTCCCTCCAGCTCTCGTGCTGGCTCTGAGCTCTGTCACCCTTACAGTTCTCCTCAGGGCAGAATGGGGTGCCCCGAGAAGCTATGTGTACAAAGATGCTCTATCTTAATTTTGGTAGGAAACCAAAATTATAGGACTTTTTCCTGCTGCAGAAGCAGGTCCCAGGTTAACCACAACTCAGCAGCTGAAAGACTAGGTCAAGTTCTAGCCTCCAATCCTCCAATCCACGTAGACACAAGCCACTTAAAAGATCCTAGATTTTGAGACAGCTTTCCTTTCCACCCAGAAAAGAGACGACGGCAGGAGCAGATAGTAAGTTGAGGCCTGGGGATGCCCACTAATATAGGACCACTCCCCTTGGGAAGTATGTCCCTGGCTGCTCGCACTCTCTGGGGGTACGCCCGTGGCTGTCCCACTTTAATCTGTCCTGGACAGATTCAGCCTCTCTTTCAGGCACTCATCCATGATGGGGTCTGCTCACGACATTCCCTCGGACTTTCCTCTGAGTGATCTCTTACAAAATTGAAAAACGAGGTCTCACCAATTTGGGAAAAGACCTCAATTCACTGTTATAATTCAGCTTGACAGACTTACATCTGACCCCAACAGGCATAACCACCCTCAGCTATAATAGCATTCTCTAACCAAACCTCCTTTGCACTGACTGAGGCAAAAAGTAAGAATGCTGGAAAATAAAGTGGGGAACACCACCCTGGCTGGCACGTGGGGGACTCCCCATTGTTCTCAGTAAGCAGCTGCCTGGACCTTTGCTCCAATGCTGAGATCATTGGTATGTCTGCCACCACCCAGCTGTGGGGACTGGGTTTCTCCTTCTGTCCATCTTGATATACTCTTCTGGTCTATTCCATAGGTAGAAATTTCCATGTTTGCCGTGCCTTCCTAGTCTGAAAAGGCCATGTTTAAGGTCTGCTTGAGATAAAAACTATCCAATTACTTTGGTCTTACTTGTAGGCTATATAGGGTGCTTTATTGGTTGGTTTAAAAGGAAAACTTCCAACTTGTTGGGCTTTTAAGAAAATTTTAGCCACTTATTAAAATGAAATTGAGGGCCTCACTGGTGGTGCAACTGTTATAGGGCAGCCCTGATACAAAACGGGGTGCCTGACTGTGGGTCCTCACCCGTGCGCTTAAAAGGATGTATCAGTACTCTACTGCAGGCACACGCAAAAGGTTAATAAAAGGTTTATTTACAAGGGAAGGGCAAATGAGGAAATGTACAGCTCAGGGAGAAAAGTGGGAGACAAAGTTTTAAATGCGTCCTACCCAATCCGCCGATCAGGAATCCCAAATGGCACTCTGAGAGCTGGCCGCGAGCCAGGAGCCGTGAAGCCAGGAGGCAAGTGACAGAGCAAGCCCCCCAAGGCCCACGTGTCTGGTTTTTATATCCAACCCTGGCTGCCCAACTCCACCCTCAGGTCCCAGCCACCTTCCCCTTGGTGGTGATGGGATTTGTCTTTCCCAATGTCCTGATGGCTTTGGTCTGGAGTGGGGGTGGAGTCCATAAAGCCTGCATAAAATTAGCTCAGGACATCCTTTCCCCCTAACACTGTTAAGAGTTAGGAAAGGTTAGATGACTGGATCAAGAAGATGTGGTCCATATACACCATGGAATATTACTCAGCATTCAAAAAAGATAAACTCATGCCATTTGCAGCAACATGGATGGCGTTGGAAGGGACCATGCTCAGCGAAATAAGCCAAAAAGAAAAAGAAAAATACCGGATGGTCTCACTCATAGCAGGAATCTAGAAAACTTAAATAAGGGACCAGGAAAATGAATATAAGAAAGTGAAAATCAAAATCAACAAAAAACTGAACCAGAGACACTTTTTAGGGGGTGGGGGCGGGAGGGGAGGGAATGGGGTCAGAATGGGGGGTTGCAATTGTATGGGGGAATATAAAAATAAAATTTATTATTTAAATTAAAAAAAAATAAAATAAAATTTAAATAATAAATAAAAAAAATAAAGATATAGGATGAAAAGTTGCTAAAAAAAAAAAAGAGTTAGTAAAGGTAAGATAAGAGATCTTAATCTATTGCCTCTCTTGTCCTCATGGTCTGTAAATAAGGTGTTCTATTTTCTTAAGGGGCCTGGTTCCCTGCTTGGTTTGACAGAAACAAACTTTGAAACAATCTTAGGGTTTCTCTGCTTATCTTTAAAATCATTGTGGTCTTCTGTCCTAGGTCTTTGGTAATGGTTAAAATTGGACACTTATTCTATGGAAGGATTTTAACATCTCCCTTACTGGAAACCTCCTTGATGTAAGTGTAGCAAAAACATGGCTAAATGGGTGTATCAAACTAAAACCTAAGGTATTTCATTACTATGTTGTTTCAGGTGTTATTCTAACCCTCTTTTGAAATTTAAAAAGGAATTTGTTTTTCTGGCCTTAGAAAACTAATGTAAATCCTCTGTTTACAGCTTCTTTAAAGCCAAAAAGCCACTCCTTAAAATGCAAATTTAAGGTGTTTCATCTAAAGGAGTTGCTAAAGACAAATTAAATCAATAACAGGTTTCTCAGTGTTTTCACAAATACTGGTGAAATAACTATCTCTTAAAATCAGTACTCATGGGGCTTCCCTGGTGGCACAAGGGGTTAAGACACAGCCTATGAAGCTCACCACGGCCACTGCAGCAAGAGCAGGATCCCTGGACGGTGAGCTACCCACACGGTGCAGCAGACCTCTCCTGTCTCACCTGCTGCTCCCCTCAGCAGTGTATTTCAGTACATCTGTTCCCCACTCTGTCTTTGGTGAATCTTCTCACCCCCCACCACTAGTCTGTACCCCAGTTCTTGTATGCATGCATAAATAACTCTTTTAAAAAACGGTTAGTACACATGGCCAAAATATTAAATACAAATCAGGAGATCTCTTGTTTTACCTCCAGAGGGTTAGTTAAAAACGGCACCTATATAAATTCTAACAAAAACAAAATTTGAAATCACCATCTAGAATTTTTGGTAAACAAAAACTAGTGATATGATTTGAAGTATGCCTGTCTTAAAATAATAATGGTGGGTGTTAATACTTTATGTTTAAATGTGTTTACTTAAACGGCACAAAAAGGACAGGGTTATGTCAGGGAGGGGGGCTCTGCCAGGGGGAGAGCCCTGGACTAAAGGAGAAAAAGGCTGGCTGGGTTCCTGGCTGCTCTGGAGCCGTGGCCTTGCAGTTAATGATGATGACGAAGGCAACCGAAAGGCTGTAGTCAAGCGGGGGGGTGCAGCAGAGGGGAGGTAATGAAAAGGCAGGCCCAGGTCCCTTGTTAGAACCCTAAGAGGCGGCGAGCCCGCGGCGGGAGGTGTGCATGCTCCGTGGAGGGGCTGCCTGCTGCACCCTTTGTCTTGCAGGTGGTGGGATTAGAGCTGACCCAGGGCGCGCGCCAACTCCTCCTGCCC